>NC_083894.1:29346133-30648608 GCF_032452875.1 Bos javanicus | reverse complement strand
ACCTTATATCCCACCAATGTTTCTTTTTTCTTATATTGGTGTGTAACATTGATACTTTTGAAGGGTACTGTACAAGGGTTTTGTAGACTGTATCGCCATCTGTGTTTGTCTTGGGTTTTCTCATGATTAGACGGAGGCTACAAGTTTAAGGGATAAATACTAAAGAGATGAAGTGCCCTTATTATCACATTCTACCAGAAGGTACATGACATCAGTGTGACTTATCATCGACGATGTTAGCCTCAAACCCTTTATTAAGCTACTGTCTGCCAGGCTTCTCTGCTGCTATTTGTTTATTTTTCTTTTCATACTCTATTCATTAGAAGCAAGTCACTAAGATCAGCCCACATTTCAGGGGAGAGGCATTAAGGTCCACCTCCTGTGTAGGGAGGAGTACCAAAGACTTTCTGGGAATATATTAAAAACCATGACGGTAGTTAATAAGTTATGGCAGAGATGATTTCAGGCTATTCGTTTTTCCTATTTCTCCTTCACATTTTGCTCACAGAATTTTAGCATCTCTCAGTGGATTCTGCAAGAAGCGGTTATTACTGTGGTGGACCGGGGGCGCCTTCCTATTTCTATCTTTCTTTTTGTATTTAATATTTGGGATTCTTCTGTAAGGACTATTTGTCTGTTTCCCCACTTATTCATTTACTTAATCGTTTAGTTATGCCACCATGTCATGAACTTTTGTATTATTATTTGTGTTATAATCCAATATTCTCTTTATTTCGTTCCAGTATTGGCTCTCAGAAGCTTGGATGTCTTTGACATGCCTCTATTTGGGGGAGGGGGCACTTCTTTAATGTCTGGCATTTCCAGAGGCTCCAGAATCATTTTGCATTTCCTGGACCCTCGAATCAACAATTTCTCCAAGGAGCCCGGGTTCCTATTATCAATGAATGGCATTTAGAAACAAAGATCTGGGCAGTTGCGCTTGTGGCTACTGGCCTGTCACTGCTTTGGGGCTCTCTCACTGCACAGAACTACATAATATATACGTCAGGACACTATCCTACGTCTATATTCCTGCTGTATTTCAGTCCCGCCCCTCTATTTTCTCTTCCTCTCTGATACTATAGCTCCTACTCGAATCCACCTTTATTTGATTTCGTCACTTCTTTCTTTGGCAGTGAGAACCTTAGCTCCCATTATTCACAACCACTGACTCGTGTGTTAAACTCTAGTGTACATGTAGTTTCAAAATAGCTAAACTGCACCCCTGAAAAACAAACTTACCAACTATAGTATGATATTTAGGCAAAGTCATTTTTTTCCTTTGGTCATATTTTTTAGTCAAACCACTGTTTACCTTTTGTACTTAGGTCACCTCATTTCCCCCCGCTACCCCGCCACTCTCTCCAGTGAGATTTTCTCCCTTATTTGAAATATAATTAGACTCATTTATCAGAGTCTGCATTTTATCCAGGATCCTCCAACATCTTCTGTTTGTTTATTTTAATTTGTACATAATAAAGTCCACTGTATACTGCCAAGGACTTCCCTGGCAGTCCATGGTTAAGACTCCGCACTCCCAAAGCAGGGGGCCTGGGTTTAGTCCCTGGTCGAGCTAAGAGCTATGAAGATCCCACGTGCTGCAGCTAAGAACCAGCTCAGCCAAATAAAGAAAAAGAAAGAAGAACAATGCACAGTCATATGCACCCCTACACAGGACCATATAGAATTGTCCTGTCACCCCACAAATTCCCCTGTGTCCCCTCTGAGTCAGTCACTCCCCTTCCTCAAATCCTGCATACAAATACTTATCTGTTATCCATTCTTGTAGTTTTGCCTTTTCAAAAATATCACACCAAATGGCCTAGGACACATGTAGTGTTTTTGGTCTGGTTTCCTATATTTAGCAAAAATGAATGTGTTTCATCAAGAACTCATTCCATTTTACTCTTGAATCATGTTCCATTGTATAGATGCACCACAATTTACTTTGTTTATCTGTTGACAGACATTAACTTTCATCAATTATGAACAAAGTGGCTATAAAGGTTTTGTACCGGTCTTCAGTTCAGTTCAGTTTAGTTGCTCAGTCATGTCCGACTCTTTGTGACCCCATGAATCACAGCACGCCAGGCCTCCCTGTCCATCACCAACTCCCGGAGTTCACTCAAACTCATGTCCATCAAGTTGGTAATGCCATCCAGCCATCTCATCCTCTGTCATTCCCTTCTCCTCCTGCCGCCAATCCCTCCCAGCATCAGGGTCTTTTCCAATGAGTCAACTCTTCACATGAGGTGGCCAAAGTATTGGAGTTTCAGCTTCAACATCAGTCCTTCCAATGAACACCCATCTCCTTTAGGATGGACTGGTTGGACCTCCTTGCAGTCCAAGGGACTCTCAAGAGCCTTCTCCAACAACACAGTTCTTAGGTGAATGTAAATTTTCAGTTGATTTGAGTAAAAACCAGAAGTAGGATTGCTCAGTTCCACAGATGATGAGTCATACACTATGGGTATGCTTAAGTTCATAAGAAACTAACAAACTGATCTCCAAAGTGGCCGAACCACTTTGCATTCCTACCAACAATGAGTGAAGACGAATTAACTTCTTATTTTATTTCCACCTGTAACAGCAGAATGTGTGGGACGTTATTTATTCATCACAATTACTTATAAAGTCTTTATGTGTCAACCAGTATTCCAGTGTATTTTAATAAAGATTTATTCAACTGGAAGAGAAAAATAAAAGTGTACATAAATAAATAATTTTGGAGAGTGATGAATACTATTAAGATGATTGTTCTGAGATTGAGATGAACCACTTTGAAGAATTGCAGACTTAAAATTTCATTTGCCCCACTGAATAAGAACTTAATAAAAATTCATTGAAACCAATGGATATGTCATGGGTGTTCTGATATGATGCTTTGGAAATGTGCTGTTCAAAGGAAATTCAGCAAGCTACAATCTTTCACTGGATCTCTGGTTCTAAACTCTCTTTTTTTGCATAGCAAGTGAACAAGGATCTTTTGAAGTAGACTTGAGCATCTGTTTTATGTTTATATGTATATTTTTTTAAATGTAATTTTGAGAATAAAGAGCAGGGGGGCAGAAGAGGATGGAGATCAGAAATAGAGGGAATTTCTTTTTCCTTCCTTTCTTTTTTTGGATGTACCACGTGGCATGTGGGATCTTATTTCCCTAACCAGGAATCAAACCTGTGCCCCCTGCATTGGAAGCACAGAGTCTTAACCACTGAACCACCAGGAATGTCCCAGAAGTAGAAGGAATTTTTAAAAAGTTTTTATTGGAGTATATTGCTTTATAATATGTTAGTTTTGGCTATACAGAAAAGTGAATCAGATATATATATATATGCCCCCTCCTTTTTGGATTTCCTTCTCATTTAGGTCACCACAGGGCATTGAGAAGAATCCCCTGTGCTATACAGTGGGGACTTCTTGATAGTCATCTAAGATAGACCCTGTATTGATGAAAAGTGACTTGAATAATATTTGTACTATTAAGGAAAAATAATTCAATTGGCTTATGAGTATTCCTGTCTTTAGAAATGCAAGATACAATGATTCTTTTAAAAAGAAAACTATGAATTAGCTTGAACACATCTTTTGGAGAGACATACAGTTTTGAACATAGTAGCAGGAAAGAATAATGTTTAGCTGCAGGAAGATTAGAAACAGATTTTTATAAAATCAGATTTATGATTCAATAACTTTCCATTTGGGTGGAGGTCAGGGTATCAGAGCAGTTTTCCTGATACCCTCAAACTTCTCTTATGCAGAAATAAATTATTTACCTAACCTAGGAAGAGGCACATTTCCTGAAAGTAGGTATTTTAAGATATCAATCATGGAACTTTGGCCAGTAGAATAACTTGAGAATGTCCAGAAACTCATGATGGTACTCAGCTTAGGTTCCAGATGCACTAACACTGAATGTGGCAAATGTGTTTCTGGGGGTTGGCCCCCTTAGAAAGGTTGAGCTTCTCAGGAACAAATGAGCTTCCCAGTAATGAAAATGGAGTTAAAACCAACTGAGTTTCAGTAACTGTAATGTGGACCATTGCTACTGATGCCTGTGCTGCATCCTGATTACTATTGTTCTACCCAGTTCTTCCCAGCTTAGGAAACTAACATTGCCCTGTGCTCAATCATGTACGGAGTACATAGCTGGCTTCCAGAGACTATGCAGTTGAAAAGTAGCTTTGTGGGGAAGGGAATCATCTGGGTGGGGGCAGTGGGGGGTGAGAGGGAGTTGTGATGGGAAAGATGTGTTGAGTGTCACTGGAAATTGATGTTTTGCCAGAATTAGGAGCAAAAATATTCAGAACTAGTTTTAGAAGGCTTAGAGTGATTTTTTTTCCTGTGAAGCAAAAAAAAAATCAGAAATGTCTTGTGAATTTGGAACAGTTTGTTTAGTTCCCTATTCCATTCTCTGTGGCATGATGGTTCTAGAAAGCTGAGCTTCAAGATCACTCACTGGCTAAGGATCCCGAGTTGTGAAGAAAAGATGGACAGGCATAGCGTGGACAGGACAATGGGCCTTACGTAGCATTTAATTCCTTGTAGCTTCTCTTGAGCTGATCAGCAACTCATTACAGATGGGTAAGGATGATTTTCAACTTGTTGCTGTTGTTTTAACCTCACTTTATCTTCATACACATCATTTCAATAAAATAACCACATTTTTTCTGTCAAGAGAGGGAAAGGCATTAAAGAATAAAACATGGATAAATTCTGTAGGGGAGATAAATACACACATATACACACACACACAAACATATATATGCATATGTGTGTATCTCTTCTTGATCCGGTTTTGATTTTTTTTCCCCTTGTTTCTGATGGATATATTTCTGAAGTCAGAGCTTCTGTTCTTGTCTGTGGTCCCTGCCATCCTTTGAAAGACAGCTCCCAGGTTAAGGGGAGAAAGGGGGAAATGAAGTCTTGAGTCTCAAATATTAAAACAGACAACAAGAATACTCTCAGCACGTGCTGAGGGAATTGTAATGAATATTTTTAAATGTTTTAATGAGGTAAACTACAGTTAAGCTCATTTAAGGACAAGAATCTGGAAATGATGAAAGAGAAGCCTAGAATTATTTAAATATAGGTCAAAGTTTGGGTCCTGTGGAAAAATGCTATTTTAGTTTGTGGTTGAATCATCTGCTTCTTGACGAGTAGATATCATTTTTGGTGCCAGAACGAGGGCCGGTCCCGCTGTTGTTTGTCAGAATGTGCCAGGGTACATCCACCAGGCTGCATACCCGACTCCAGAGCTCTGTACCACGGTCCTGCACGCACGCCTAGCGTGCAATGATCTGCTTTGCAGCAGCGCCACCTATCGGCAGTAGAGGGCAGGGGACGGACCCATGCAAACCGACTTCAAAGAAAGATTTGCTTTGGATTCGGCCTGTATTGTTCCTCACTGCCAGGAAACAGAAGGACGTGGGACTTTCATTTTGAATCTGACGCCGCGTGTTCGCCTGACTGAGCTGAGGGAGAAGCTGTCATCGTGTGTTAGTTTAGTGCTGGCTCTGGGAATTAACTCTGTTACACACAAAAAGGACAGGGAGGAGATTTGCAGACTCAATGAAGGGAAATGCTGTCTGAGGATTCCAAGTTTCACGTTATTAACAAATATGAACAAAGATTTTCGTCCCTGGGAAACCCCAGCAGGAGCTTTCTCCTTTTTCCATCTGTCAGATGGTTGTGGGGCAGGAAGTCCGGAGCTCCTTAGAGGTAATGAGCTTTGAACATTCGATTAAGGAATTCCATTCTGCAAGCAGACTTTCTGGCTTAGGGGTTTCAGAGGCCTTGGAGAGCAGGTTGCACTGACGTTCAAAATATAACACCGTCCAGCCTCTGCAGCCTGGGCAGGGTGATGCCAGTCAGATAAATGGTTGCTCTGTTAGATGCTTGGGAAGGCATTCTGGCCGTGCGGATGGGGGAAGAAAGCTACTGTGCAGAAAATTCAATGTTTTTCAGAAGCAACACATTGACTGTTTTTCTGAAAAGCATTGAATACCAGTATTTCCTTAATTCTGGTAGCTCAGAGGTTAAAGCGTCTGCCTGCAATGCGGGAGACCTAGGTTCGGTCCCTGGGTCGGGAAGATCCCCTGGAGAAGGAAATGGCAACCCACTCAAGTATTCTTGCATGGAGAATCCCATGGATGGAGGAGCCTGGTGGGCTACAGTCCACGGGGTCGCAAAGAGTCGGACACGACTGAATGACTTCACTTTCAAATGTTATTAGAGTCACTTCTAATTTCTTTTTTATTTTTATTTTTGTTCTTATGGGGGGAAGGGAAAGAAAAATTCCTAGAAATGAAAGAATGCTCGTGTCCTGCTTTTCTTAGGAACAGCTTTAATTATACCCTTTGCTTCTGATGGACCACCTTCCCTTTTTCCCCCCCCTCTGAATTCAAAATGAGAGGTGACAGGGCTTCCCAGTGGCTCAATGGTAAGGAATCCACCTGCCAATGCAGGAGACACAGGTTCCATCCCTGATCTGGGAAGATGCCACTTGCGGGGGTGGGGGTGGTACTAAGCCTGGGTGCCACAGCTACTGAGCCCACACGCCCTAAAGGCCGTGCTCTGCAACAAAAGAAGCCTGTGCACTGCAAGCAGAGAGCAGTTTCCACTCGCCACAGCTAGAGAGTAGCTACCCCTTGCTGCTGCTGCTGCTGCTAAGTCGCTTCAGTCGTGTCCGACTCTGTGCGACCCCATCCCTGGGATTCTCCAGGCAAGAACACTGGAGTGGGTTGCCATTTCCTTCTCCAATGCAGGAAAGTGAAAAGTGCAAGTGAAGTTGCTCAGTTGTGTCCGACTCCTAGCGACCCCATGGACTGCAGCCCACCAGGCCCCTCAGTCCATGGGATTTTCCAGGCAAGAGTACTGGAGTGGGGTGCCATTGCCTTCTCCGTACCACTTGCTGCAACTAGAGAAAGCCCATGCAGCTATGAAGACCCAGCATAGCCAAAAATAAATAAATAGCATTTTTTTTTTAATTAGAAGTGAAGAGAGACAGATGGCTCATTTTGGTGTTTCAAGCAGGATACAGCCAGGGTCGAAGGTTAGGGGCAGAGAGATCATTTGTTCTCTTTTATGTGCTTTCAGACCCTAAGTTGGAGCAGGTTTATGGCCACCATGTAACCATGACTCCTGTGATTATTTATGTTAACTAAATAGCCTCAAGGATCCAACTGCAGGCCCTCAATTGATTCCAGTTCTTCCTCCTTGAAAAAAATATATGAATCTAAATCTGACATGAGTACATAGCCATGAAGGAAGCAGATTCCTTCCTGACATCGCGTAGAGCGGAAACACAAACAATGAAATGAGTGAAACCACGGCGACCGCATCAGGGCACAAAAAAGTAAAAAACCGTGAGTTAAAATCAGACGTGGCATTTAACTCCATTGTTATGAACACAGAGGCGATCTTGTTCTCTCCCTCCTGTCATTTCTCAGAACCAATTCTAGAACCATGTATGGTTTGACATTCAAGTCCTAAGCAAAATAATCTGAGTCGCAATATGATTCGTTTTAATATGATCCCACCTACCAGTTCCTATTCAATTAAAATACACCAGGTGAGCCCAGCTGGAAATAACTACCTTGATCATCATCACAGAAGCAAGGAAGAGCAAAGGTTGAATATATAACCTACAGTTAAACAGACTAAGCAAAAGAAATACACCCCCTTCTCCAAATGAAACACAAGAAGCATGAATAGTTTGCTGTGTGTTCTAAGGATTAAACCAAGTCAAAACAAAACTGGAGTGATTATTTAAACAACATATGAAATAGACCACTAATTTCCAAGGGATATTTTATGCTTGAAGTCTTTAAAACATAGCAAGGAGATAAAGGTGTATGGATACTAAAATTAATTAAGAAAAGCATAAGCTACAACATGGAATGTTACATAAAAGCAGTGATTAATTAATTAGTATTATGAATCAGCTGTATACCATCTTCTTGGACTTTCTAAAAGGAGGTGATACACTTATGGTCTGGAAAAGTGAAAAAGGATTCCTTGGGCTTTGAGAGATAGATAAATTGAAATAATTGTATGGTAATATTACTACCCTTTCTGAGTTCTTAAGTGTACTCTTCAGAGGTACATTACTTTGATCTCTTATGCATTTTCTAGGGTAAGTGGTTTATGCTTCTTAGTCCAAGAAAAGCCTAAAGTATGTCATAAAATATAAGAAAAAGTTAAAAGACAGCTTTGAACTCCAACCTTTTCAAAGAGTTGAGATAAATGAACGACTGGAGAAAACAACAAATCTTTGATGAGTTGGGATACATAGAGAGAAACCATTAGACTTTGTTTTGAAAGCAGAGTGGTCTGTGAGCCATTTGTCTAAACACCAGTACCTAGCAACACGTCTCACAGATGAAATATGTTTGACCTTGCATCTGACTTTCATTCATTTTCTGTTATTTGCCAAATCTTTATTGGCTCCTTTCTTTAAGAACAAAGCTTGCTCCCTTGAAATAGGAAATAAACACTGGAAACAGACATTGATACTAGGCTTTTAGTATCCTTCAAAATAATGAGGAGACAAAGGATTTTTGGAGCTGAGGTGGAATAGTTACATACACAGAGGGTATAGGAATCAAGCCTGACCTTGGGGTGGGAGAAAGTACCCCAGTACCACAAAGACTTTGGACTTTGAAGAATAAGTAGAATTTTTACAGCGTAGAACAAAAATATAATTCTCTACCATTATAAATGTTTGTTTTTGGTAAGTTGTGTCTGACTCTTTGCAACCCCATGGACTGCAGCACGTGAGGCTTCCCCCTTCTTCACTACCTCCCAGAGTTTGCTCAAATTCATGTCCATTGAGTCAGTGATGCTATCTAACCATCTCATCCTCTGCCGCCCCCTTCTCCTTTTGCCTTCAATCTTTCCCAGCATCAGGGTCTTTTCCAAAGAGTCAGCTTTTACATACTTATAAATAGAATAAATAAAGTGAGGGAAGAAGAAAGTGAATAGTGTGAGTAAAATGTGAAACATTTGGAATGATGAAAGTATAGAGAAGGAAATTCAAAGAGACTTGAGTGCCATGCCATTTTTGCACACATAACAGTGATGTTAGGCCATGAAATGATTCCAGGCATTGGTATTTTAGATGTTAACCTAAGAAGAAAGCAGAGGAGAGGGTTGAATTTCACAAGATATTTGAGGCAAAGTACAATTGAGAATAAATTGCATTAGGTCTAATAAAAGATATGAAACCATGAGAATAAATGGGAACAATTACATGGGGATAAGAGCCTTCCCTGGTGGCTGAGACAGTAAAGCATCTGCCTGCAATGCAGGAGACCTGGGTTCGATCCCTGGGTTGGGAAGATCCCCTGGAGAAGGGAATGGCAACCCACTCCAGTATTCTTGCCTGGAGAATCCCACGGACAGGGGAGCTTGGTGGGCTACCTCATGGGGTCACAGGGAGTCAGACACGACTGAGCGACTAACACACACACATGGAGATAAGAGTGGTAAAAATGGAGAGATTAAAAAAAAAAGATAATAGGGAGAATCCTGGTGTTGATAATGGTTGTGTACGCAAAGGAAGTAAGGTGACAGGGCCATTCCTGACTAACATTTCTCACCTAGTGAGTATCACCTAGGTGATACTGTTGGTCAGGGTTTAGCTAGTTTCTGTGACAATTAGTTTCAACAAAGACATATCTGACTCTTTGCAGCCCCATGAACTATAGCTTGACAAACTCCTCTGCTCATGGAATCTTCCAGGCAAGCATACTAAACTGGAGTGCCATTTCCTACTCCAGGGGATCTTCCCAACCCAGGGATTGAACCTGTGTCTCTTACATCTCCTGTACTGGCAGGCAGCTTCTTTATCACTAGCGCCACCTGGGAAGCCCACTGAACTGCAAGAGAGCCAGGAAATGTAGTCTAGCCACGTGACATTAAGGAATAGAACACGGATATTGGTGAACAATTGGCAAGTAACTGTTCAAGTGGTCAGTAGATGGTAATGTCATGAAGCAAGAAAAGAAGAAAAAGAAAAAACAAGTCTGATGGGAAGCAAAGAGCATTTTGAGTCAATGTTGCATGTATAATTTCATGATGGTTGGAATATTCTGCAGATAGTATTCAGTTTGAGTTTGAATATCAGGGTGGAGTTGCTGATGTGGAAATCATGAGCATGTAGGTGATGGTATAAATAAAGTTGTGATTGAGATAAAGAAGATAAAACCATAGATGAAGCATTAAGGACCATACATTATAAGGCCTGGTTGAGGAGAGGAAGTGAGATTGAAAAAAGCAGTTGAGTATGCATTAATAGGGGCTGTCCCAGTAGCTCAGCGGTTAAAGAATCTGCCTGCACTGAAGAAGTCACAGGAGATGCGGGTTCGATCCCTGGGTGGGAAAGACCCCCTGGAGGATGGTATGGCAACTCACTCTAGTATTCTTGCCTGGAGAATCGCATGGACAGAGGAGCCCGGCAGGCTATAGTCCATAGGGCAGCAAAGAGTCGGACATGCCTGAAACAACTTAACACACACACATGCATGTATTAATAGAAAGAAAATGGGGAGAAAAGACAGCCAAGGGAACCAAAGCAAACTTGAGCAAGAAGTAAGAGGAGTTGAAAACGGTCATTTACTTCAAGATAGAGGGACTGAGGAGAGGGAAGATGGAGAAATGAAGATGAGTGAAGAAACACTTGCTGAGAAATGCAGGCGAAGTAAAAGGCCCAGAAACAAGGAAAGGATGCAATAAATTAGCAACGAATGCTGGCACTGGCCAGGAGCATTTTCCTGTTGAATTGAATTACATTGTAAATCGTAAATTCTAAAAATGTGAAAAGAGCAATAGACTTGAGTTTGGATTAAGATTTCTACTTTAGATCAGCTTAGCCTTGAAAGCTTGGGCTAAACATTTAATCTCACTTAGTTTCTCCATATGTGAAACGAAGCAGTTGGGCTCGATGTTTTCCAAGTTCCTTCTCTCCTCACCAATTTGAGTCCTATTATTAGTGAAGGCAATGCCGTATGACAATGAAGAAACGAACTCTGCTTAGTTTCATTCCTATGATGCAGCTTTGATCAAATCATTAAATTTCTCTAAACTTCATTTCCTTTCTATAAAATGATACTGATACTTCTCGTCACAGCAGCGCTATTCACAGTAGCCAAGACATGGAAGCAACCAACCAACATGTCCATCAACAGATGGATGGATAAAGAACATGTACCATATGTATACACAATGGAATACTACTTGGCCATAAAAAGGATAAAGCAATGCCACTTGCAGCAGCATGATGGACCTGGATATTATCATATTAAGTGAAAGTAAGTCAGACAAAGAAAAATGTTATATGATATCACTTATTTGTGGAATCTAAAAATATAATAAAATGAACTTATTTACAAAACACAAACAGATTCACAGACTTAGAAAGCCAAGTTATGGTTACCAAAGTGGGAAGTGGGGAAGGATAAGTTAGGAGTATGGGATTAACATATATACACAACCATATATAAAATAAATAACAGGGATTTACTGTATAGCACAAGGAACTATATTCAACATCTTGTAATGACCTAAAGTGGAAAAGATTAAAAAGATAATATATATGCATAACTGAATCTGCACCTGCATTCAGATTTCTCAGGAGGCAGGTAAGGTGGTCTGGTTTTCCCATCTATTGAAGAATTTTCCATAGTTTGTTGTGATCCACACTGTCAAAGGCTTTGGTATAGTCAATAAAGCAGAAGTAGATGTTTTTGTGGAACTCTCTTGCTTTTTCGATGATCCAATGGTTGTTGGCAATTTGATCTCTGGTTCCTCTCCCTATTCTAAATCCAGCTTGAACATCTGGAAGTTCATGGTTCAAATACTGTTGAAGCCTGGCTTGGAGAATTTTGAGCATTACCTTGGTAGTGTGTGAGATCAGTGCAATTGTGTGGTGGTTTGAACATTCTTTGGCATTGCCTTTCTTTGGGATTACAATGAAAACTGACCTTTTCCAGTCCTGTGGTCATTGCTGAGTTTTCTAAATTTGCTGGCACATTGAGTGCAGCACTTTCACAGCATCATCTTTTAGGATTTGAAAGAGCTCAACTGGAATTCCATCACATCCACTAGCTTTGTTCACAGTGATGCTTCCTAAGGCCCACTTGACTTCACATTCCAGGATGTCTGGCTCTAGGTCAGTGATCACACCATCATGGTTATCTTGGTCATGAAGATCTTTTTTTGTATAGTCCTTCTGTGTATTCTTGCCACCTCTTCTTAATGTCTTCTGCTTCTGTTAGGTCCATACCATTTCTGTCCTTTATTGAGCCCATCTTTGCATGAAATGTTCCCTTGGTATCTCTAATTTTCTTGAAGAGATCTCTAGTCTTTCCCATTATATTGTTTTCCTCTATTTCTTTGCATTCATCACTGAGGAGGGTTTTCTTATCCCTCTTGCTATTCTTTGGAACTCTGCATTCAGATGGGTATATCTTTCTTTTTCTCCTTTGCCTTTAGCTTCTCTTCTTTTCACAGCAATTTGTAAGCCCTCCTCAGACAACCATTGTGCCTTTTCGAATTTCTTTGTCTTGCAGATGGTCTTGATTCCCTGCCTCCTGTACAATGTCATGAACCTCCATCCATAGTTATTCAGGCACTCCATTTATCAGACCTAATCCTTTGAATCTATTTCTCACTTCCACTGTATAATCATAAGGGATTTGATTTAGGTCATATATGAATGGTCTAGTGGTTTTCCCTATTTTCTTCAATTTAAGTCTGAATTTTGCAATAAGGAGTTCATGATTTGAGCCACAATCAGCTACAGACTGGTTCCAAATTGGGAAATGAGTATGTCAAGGATGTGTATTGTCATCCTGCTTATTTAACTAATACACAGAGTATATCATGTGAAATGCTGGGACAGTTGAAGCACAAGCTGGAATCAAGATTGCCGAGAGAAATATCAATAACCTCAGATATGCAGATAACACCACCCTTATAGCAGAAAGTGAAGAAGAACTAACGAGCCTTTTGATGAAAGAGGAGAGTGAAAAAGCTGGCTTAAGGCTCAACATTCAAAAAACAAAGCTCATGGCAAATAGATGCAGAAACAGTGGAAACAGTGGCAGACTTTACTTTTGGGGACTCCAAAATCACTGCAGATGGTGACTGCAGCCATGAAATTAACAGATGCTTGCTTCCTGGAAGAAAAGCTATGACCAATCTCGACAGCATATTAAAAAGCAGAGACATTACTTTGCCAACAAAGGTCTGTCTAGTCAAAACTATGGTTTTTCCAGTAGTCATGTATGGATGTGAGAGTTGGACTGTGAAGAAAGCTGAGCACCGAAGAATTGATGCTCTTGAACTGTGGTGTTGGAGAAGACTCTTGAGTGTCTGTTGTACTGCAAGGAGATCCAACTAATCCATCCTAAAGGAAATCAATCCTAAATATTCATTGGAAGGACTGATGTTGAAGCTGAAACTTCAATACTTTGGCCACCTGATGGAAAGAACTGACTCATTCGAAAAGACCCTGATGCTTGGAAAGATTGAAGGCTGGAGAAGAAGGGGATGCCAGAGGATAAGAAGGTTGGATGACATCAGTGACTCAATGGACATGAGTTTGGGTAAATTCTGGGAGCTGGTGATAGACAGGGAGGCCTGGCATGGTGCAGTCCATGGGGTTGTAAAGAGTCAGACACGACTGAGCGACTGAACTGAACTGAACTGATAGGTGAATCACTTTGCTGTATACCTAAAATTAACACAATGTTGTCAACAATACTTCAATAAAGATGGCATTGGTAGAATTTAACTCCTTGTTTTAAGATATTTAAAAATTACTGATTATAAAACACAAAGCATGACGCCAGATCTTTAGTAGATAATTCTAAGTGTGAGTGCTAGCAAGACAACAGGAGAACAGTTAAGCCAGTGGGGACGAGTGTGATAGAGAGTGAATTCAAAGAAGGTTCTTCATGTGAAATTTGGGGGGAAAAAAGAATCAGCTTGTAGTATCTAGGAGTTTCTTGATCCTTACTGATTACATAAAAAAGAACAAACATGTGTTGGCTTAAGCAGATTAGAAAACAAGAGTGGAAATTTGTGTATCCCCTCAATAAACATTCATGAGGATTTATAACTTACCTGGACCCCATTTTTGGTGCAGGGAGGAAAAGAGGCATAGATGCATAGAAAAAAGTCTGATTTCCATGTTAATCTCATATAAATGCCTAACTTGCATCTAGTTTGTATCCTAGGTGGCCTTAAAACAATGAAGAATGAATTTGTTCTCTAAATGATTGTGTGAGCATGTACAGGCCAAAGACTTACTAAAACACAGAGAGGAAATAAGATGGGAAAAACTTTGTTCCTTTTTTCTGTAATCTTAAATGGGCGCCCTGGAAGAGACCAGCAGGAAGCACTTGAAACATCCAGTTTTAAGCATCCCTGTTAATTTTTCACACAAAAAGGCACTCTTGTTTACTTGAGTAGGAGAACTGTAAAAAAAATATATGCACCAGGAGCACGATAAATCAACATGCTCAGTATAGCAGAGTTAGTTGGCTGCAGACAGTGTTTTATATGCTGTTTCAGTACCACTTTAATTAACTTCAAACAAGGAATATATTCTAGTTTTGCTCTCTTTTTCAAGTATGTGAAGCTGTATTCCATGTGTGTGATGATTATAACATTGAATTCCACCCTTTGGGAAATTAACCAGACATTGCTCTGAATTGCCCACTGAGTATACAAGACATGTGAGTTCTTTAAATGATAAAGGACAATGTGAGGAGAACCTTGCCTTCCATGTCCTCATTGGCTGCTACCTTGTTTCTCTGAGCCAATCGCATTAACAAGTTCAATTAACAGAGCTAACCTTGGACCTAGGGATGAGGACCAAGCCAACTGAAGAGATGTATGACTAGGAATATAGTGTAATAACCATTTTTTATAGCTCTATGCAGTATTTCTAATGTTATTAAAGACTTTCAGAACGATATTTAAAAAATTAGAGTTCAGCTGTGTCCCTTTTTTTAAAGGATTTTGTTTTCTTTATTTTATTAAAGGCATGATATATTCCTTAGTTTTCTTTGTGGTATACATGTATTCCTGTGCCATCTGTATAGTTACTATTCATTAAATGTATTAAACGTGCTGGGGAACATGATAAGTGCTCTGCATATATTACTCTTATCATCTTCACAATCATTCTAAAAGTTAGTTATTGTGATCCCTGCTACACATGGATAATATGAGGTTAACAATTGGTAGAGTTGGAAGTTGGAATTTGAACACAAATTTATATCCCAAGTTAACCCACTTTATAATCACGAGGCTATAGAGCTTACTAATAACTACATGGAAAGAGATTTAAAGAAAAGGCTCCCAACGGATTAATCTCAAAGGGGACTGAGACTCAGGATAGGCAGAACCATGTATCAACAATTAGCTGAACTTGTCTTTGGAAATTTCTGTACTATCCATCCAGAATGGGTCCTAAAGTTTTTAAGGGAGTTAGGGATTTTCCTGGTGGTCCAGTGGCTAAGACTCTCTGCTCCCAATGCAGGACATACGGTTGAATCCCTAATCTGAGAAGATGTGTGTGCTTCCGAGCAACTATGCCCAGGCGGCACCACAACTATTGAGCCTGTGCTCTAGAGCCAGGGAGACGCAACTACTGAGCCCATGAGCCCCAGAGTCCCTGCTCCACAACAAGAGAAGCCATTGCAATAAAAAGCCCATGCACCTCAACTAGAAAGTAATCCCTGCTTGCGGCAACCGGAGAAGACCTGTGCCCAGCAATGAAGACTCAGCACAGCCTAATATAAACAATTAAACTGCAAAAAAAAAAAAAAAAAAAAATCAAGTTTTTAAAGGAGTTAGAATAAAGATTTTTTCATGCAGCAACTTGGCTGAAGAAAGCTTATAAGCGATGGACCAAAGATAGCAAGATGAACAGGGACCTGATGGTGAACTGAAAAAAGTTCTTATTACGTCTCAGCTGTGAGATGGCCCGGATGAGCGCATGGCGCTCCTTTCGCCTTTAGACCGTCTGAGTCTGTGGTCGGCTTGTGGGAAAGAAGAGAGATGGTCCCTGTTGGGTTTGGCTGCCACTGGAAATGTCCTTGGCTGGGAAGGCGAGACATTTCTCCCCGGGTACTTTCACCTTAAAAGCCAGCTTTCCCTGGCTCCGGAATATCGTGTCACTGGCATAATGCAGGAGAAGCTCTGAAATGATAAGGGCCTGCCAGGTCCCTGCTGTGAAGTCAAAGTCCCTTTACCCCCACTCCCGCCATCAGGAAAGCTGTTATTAATTCCCACTGTGAGTTTTCTAAGGTGAAACACAGATGCATACAGCTCAGCGCCGTGTGTGGCTTCAGAAAAGGTCAGTCATTGTCTCACCTGGCAAGGATCACTCAGAAATGGGAACATTTGGACTCTTTGTTCTCTTTTTTTGTTTTGAACGGTTGCTTGTGAGCGTAAATTCAGCACTGTTCCTTCATTCTCCACGGATCCAAGAGACAAACAACTGTCACATGGCCGGGCTGCTGTCTCTGGAGACGCCCTCCCCTCCTCCGCTTTGAGAGCCAGCATCTTAGATTTGTGAGCATGTTGGACTGTGTATCCCTGGCTCAGGGTACGCCATCAGGGCAGAATTCGTGATGCACAGGAAGGAGAAATGGCAGTTTGTTCAGCCCTGATCCCTTCCGACCTTTCCTTGTCATTTCAGTGAGCCGCGTCCTTTCTGGCGATAAAGAAAGAACTCTTTGAACTGGAGATTTGGAGACCTGGTTAGAATTCCCGCTCTCTCACACATCGTGTATGCACTGGGCATTCACTTGACTAGTCTGAACCTTAGTTCCCTGGGCTATGGAATCATAATGCCTGCCTCACAGGTTTGTTGTGAGGATGAAAATGAGATGCTGTAAGAAAAGAAGTGTTGTGATGGGAAGGGGCATTATACAGCCTTCCGGGACACGTGACCAGTCCTGTTTTTCCTTTGCTGTGGTCAGGATACCTGGACAGGGATTAGATGCAGGTGATGCGCCAGGAAATGGAGGGGAGAGGAGAGAGCCAAGGCTGATCTATTAACTGCAGCTAAAGCAAGCCAGAGCTCAAAACTGTGCAAATATTTCTTTAGCTTTCCCATAACCTGAAGGCCAAGCCTTGATATTGGGTCTATCCCTTTATTTACTGGTACCTTTTCCCTTTAGACCTCTAAGGCCAAAATGTTCTGCAGCTTATTATAATTTCTAATGCTCTTTGGGTTTATTTAAAGCAAAATTTATATAAATGTTAGGAATGGAATGGAGTGTAAGGAGAGATTAAAAAAAAAAAAAAAGAAAAATTTCCTCTGACCGTGTATCCTAGGAAAAGCTTTGGGCCCTGCTTCAATTTAAAACATCCTTAAGGGTAAGATTAAAATTACGGCAATTATTTTCCTTTCATCTTTCCCTTTTTCCTTCCTTACTCCTTTTCTCTTTCTTTTTTTGAAAAGCTTTTTATTGAAGTATAGTTGATTTATAATTTATTAGTTTCTTGTGTATGACAATGTGACTCAGTTTTATTTATATATATAAATATATATGTGTGTGTATATATATATATATATATATATATTCAGCCATATATATATGGCTGAAAATCTGGAACATCAGACATGTTCCATCTTTATTTAATGGAATAGTCTAAACTTTCAGCCTTGTTGCATATACGTATATATGCAATAAGGCTAAGTTCATGGGAGCAATTTTTAAAAATTTGTCATTGTTCTAACTAAAGAGATTCTGATTGTGAGCCACTTACTGAGAATTTGGCAGCTGCCAGTAGGTAAATTTCCATATTGACATTGTACTTGGACAAGCCAAGGGGTTAGTAAGAAACTGAGTTATAAAATAGGTAAAGATTTTTGATTTACAAGTAGCTTACTTTGTGTGTGTGTGTGTGGATTGCAGATGTTTCACTGAAAGGGAGTCAAAATATGCTCCCTTAAAATAAGACTAGGATTGATGTCAGAAAGTGAGTCAGACTTATTAACCCAAAGAAGAACACAGATTGTGTACAACTCCAGTGTAGCAAGTGTAGATCAAAAGAGACTCATCACAAATTTTTTCATTTTTAGAATTTATATTGTCTCTCCTTCAGTATTGAGAAGAGTCCCTTGGAAAAAGCACTTCCCCATTAGTCCATAACCAGCAGGGAAAGAGTCTTCTTCAGTCACTGAGACCATAAGGAACATCTGGTTGATTAACAGATGTTAATGCCAGAATAGCTTTGGTTTGATCAATGATGTAATCAATCATGAAAGTTCTAATTTTAGCAAGGTTTAGACTGTTCCATTAAATAAAGATGGAACATGTCTGATGTTCCAGATTTTCAGGAGGAAAAAATCCATTTCTCTAAAACCAGTGTTTGTGGAACATCTGTATGCATATAATTTTAGATGTGATTTTTACATGTCCGTATGGCAACCACCTTATGTAAAGGTGATACAGTGGGGGAAAGATGAACATTTGTATTTCTCTTGTAGTTGGGGGAGGATTTGAATTTAGCTTGATTTCATGGATTAAAAAGGCAACAGAGGAAATAGAGACTAAAAAAGAACTGAGATTCAATTAATTTACTTAACAGGGAATTGTTTAATGGATAACTCATGTTTTATAAACTCATATTATGGTATCTGCATGTGGTCTTTGGTTTTATATTCTGTCCCTATACAAATGGAGCCACAAAATGAAAAATTAAAGTTAAGTCAAAGTAAAATGACAGCAAAGCATTTAATGACCACTCTTCTATGCATTAGGACATTTTGATGTCAAAGCATAAACAAAAAAAAGAGATGCAATCTGAGAGCAAAGAAAGAACACAACTTATCAGGAATACGGCAAAGGAGAGGGACTGGAGGTGGAAGAACAAAGAAAAATATCCAAATATTCCATGGGAGATTTCTCCAAAATGAATTTGAAGAGAAATGATTTGCCTACAACTGGTTGCTAAAAGAGCAGAAAGTGGGACTAAAGTCCAGGGGAACGTTTTTCAGAAATTTTCGCATAAGACCTACTGTATCTAAAACAGCTGATGATTGCCATCATATTCGGAAAGCTGAGGCCTCCCATCAAAGTGCTGCATAAAGGAGAAACAGGGCTAATTCTGCTGCATGGGTACACAGAACTCATGTTTCAATTGGCAGAAAAGCACAAGTGCATGTAGTGAATAAAAGTTTTGCAACCAAAGAGTAACTAGTTCCTGTTCTTTATATTGACCTCAGATGTGTCTAATAATCTCAACTAGTTCTATGTGTAGACAGACACAATCAGAAATAGAAACTAAAGCCTCTCTATTTATACATAAAGACCAAATGGATTGAGAGTTTAGTACATCCTAAGGGTTTTACATGCATTACATTCATTTAAGTGGCAAAATAACATAAAGAAAGATATTATTATTTTCTTTCTTTGTGGATGAGAAAGAAAGATCCCCACCTGACATGTCTATGAAACGGTAAAATTAGGATTCCAATTCAGAGACATTTGTAACCACCATGCTATACTGGTGGCTTGTCTTTTCTGTGAAATTGTGACTCAGGAAAACTTTAAAACATTTTATACATTATTTTTTTGGCTAATAACAAAGCAGGGCATGGCCAAATTTGATTCCTGGTGGTATAGAAGATGATATTTCAACCCAATAAGAAGTTCATGTCTCCCCACCCCTTGGGTTCAAGCACATTAAACATGGGCTACCATAAAACTATGTATTTTTCTTATGTTACTTGGGAGAAAAAAAGCCTTCTGAGAATAAATTTTAAGCCTAACTTCTCAAACATTGGAAAACAGTTTTCCAATGTCAGCCAAGGATTGCATTCTTTATAACTATTCTGGAAAAAAAGTACCTAATAGCTTACACTGGTAAAGAGAAACTCTTAAATCTGTGAAATATAACATCACAGAAAGGGTTATACATTATTCTTTGTAAACTCAACATTAGGAAATATTTTCCTTCTTAGAAGCACTGATTCTAAAAAATAACCAAATAAGCTTTTTGGTTATTGATGCTCATTTTAAGAAAAGAGGATAGGCAATGATACTGTACAGTATGGGATACTAACTGCATTTTCCTTTTGCACCACAAAAAAAATGTTTTGTGACCGCACCATTCTTTTTTTTTTTTTTTTTTTTTTGCTATAGAGTAGGACCTTGTTGGCTATCCATTTTTTTTTCCCAGGCTAACAATTTTATTTATTTATTTTACTTTACAATATTTTTTTTTAATTTTATTTTGAGGGATGGTATGGGGAGGGAGGAGGAAGGAGGGTTCAGGATGGGGAACACATGTATACCTGTGGTGGATTCATTTTGATATTTGGCAAAACTAATACAAACTAAAACTTTACAATATTGTATTGGTTTTGCCATACATTGACATGAATCCACCATGGGTGTACATGTGTTCTCCATCCTGAACCCCCCTCCCTCCCTCCCCATCCCATCCCTCTGGGTCATCCCAGTGCACCAGCCCCAAGCACCCTGTATCATACATCGAACCTGGACTGGCGATCCATTTCACATATGATAATAAACATGTTTCAATGCCATTCTCCCAAACCATCCCACCCTCGCCCTCTCCCACAGAGTCCAAAAGACTGTTCTATACATCTGTGTTTCTTTTGCTGTCTCACATACAGGGTTATGGTTACTATCTTTCTAAATTCCATATATATGCGTTAGTATACTGTATTGGTGTTTTTCTTTCTGGCTTACTTTACTCTGCATAATAGGCTCCAGTTTCATCCACCTCATTAGAACTGATTCAAATGTATTCTTTTTAATGGCTGAGTAATATTCCATTGTGTATATGTATCACAGCTTTCTTATCCATTTGTCTGCTGATGGACATCTAGGTTGCTTCTATGTTCTGGCTATATTATAAACAGTGCTGTGATGAACATTGGGGTACACGTGTCTCTTTCAATTCTGGTTTTCTTGGTGTGTATGCCCAGCAGTGGGATTACTGGATCATAAGGCAGTTCTATTTCCAGTTTTTTAAGGAATCTCCACACTGTTCTACATAGTGGATGTACTAGTTTGCATTCCCACCAACAGTGTAAGAGGGTTCCCTTTTCTCCACACCCTCTCCAGCATTTATTGTTTGTAGACTTTTGGATAGCAGCCATTCTGACTGGCATGAAATGGTACCTCATTGTGGTTTTGATTTGCATTTTTCTAATAATGAGTGATGTTGAGCATCTTTTCATGTGTTTGTTAGCCATCTGTATGTCTTCTTTGGAGAAATGTCTGTTTAGTTCTTTGCCCCATTTTTTGAATGGGTCATTTATTTTTCTGGAATTGAGGTGCAGGAGTTGCTTGTATATTTTTGAGATTAATTCTTTGTCCATTGCTTCATTTGCTATTATTTTATCCCATTCTGAAGGCTGTCTTTTCACCTTGCTTATAGTTTCCTTTGTTGTGCAAAAGCTTTTCATTTTAATTAGGCCCCATTTGTTTATTTTTGCTTTTATTTCCAATATTCTGGGAGGTGGATCATAGAGGATCCTGTTGTGATTTATGTCGGAGACTGTTTTGCCTATGTCTTCCTTTAGGATTTTTATAGTTTCTGGCCTTACGTTTAAATCTCTAATCCATTGAGTTTATTTTTGTGTATGGTGTTTGAAAGTGTTCTAGTTTCATTTTTTTTACAAGTCGTTGACCAGTTTTCCCAGCACCACTTGCTAAAGAGATCGTCTTTTCTCCATTGTATATTCTTGCCTGCTTTGTCGAAGATAAGGTGACCATAGGTGCGTGGATTTATCCCTGGGCTTTCTATTTTGTTTCATTGATCTATATTTCTATCTTTGTGCCAGTACCATACTGTCTTAATGACTGTGGCTTTGTAGCAGAGCCTGAAGTCAGGCAGGTTGATTCCTCCAGTTCCATTCTTCTTTCTCAAGATTGCTTTGGCTAATCGAGGTTTTTTTGTATTTCAATACAAATTGTGAAATTATTTGATCTAGTTCTGTGAAAAATACCGTTGGTAGCTTGATAGGGATTGCATTGAATCTATAGATTGCTTTGGGTAGTATACTCATTTTCATTATATTGATTCTTATGATCCATGAACACGGTATATTTCTCCATCTATTAGTGTCCTCTTTGATTTCTTTTACCAGTGTTTTATAGTTTTCTATATATAGGTCTTTTGTTTCTTTAGGTAGATATATTCCTAAGTATTTTATTCTTTTCATTGCAATGGTGAATGGAATTGTTTCCTTAATTTCTCTTTCTGTTTTCTCACTGTTAGTATATAGGAATGCAAGGGATTCCTGTGTGTTGATTTTATATCCTGCAACTTTACTATCCTCATTAATTAGCTCTAGTAATTTTCTGGTGGAGTCTTTACGGTTTTCTATGTAGAGGATCATGTCATCTGTAAACAGTGAGTTTTACCTCTTCTTTTCCAATCTGGATTCCTTTTATTTCTTTTTCTGCTCTGATTGCTGTGGCCAAAACTTTCAAAACTATGTTGAATAGTAGTGGTGAGAGTGGGCACCCTTGTCTTGTTCCTGACTTTAGGGGAAATGCTTTCAATTTTTCACCATTGAGGATAATGTTTGCTGTGGGTTTGTCATATATAGCTTTTATTATGTTGAGGTATGTTCCTTCTATAAACTATATGTTGCATCTATATTATATATATATATATATATATATATATATATATATATATATATAAAGTACATCTAGTCAAGGCTATGGTTTTTCCAGTGGTCATGTATGGATGTGAGAGTTGGACTATAAAGAAAGCTGAGTGCTGAAGAATTAATGTTTTTGAACTGTGGTGTTGGAGAAGACTCTTGAGAGTCCCTTGGACTGCAAGGAGGTCCAACCAGTCCATCCTAAAGGAGAGCAGTCCTGGGTGTTCATTGGAAGGACTGATGTGGAAGCTTAAACTTCAATACTTTGGTCACCTGATGTGAAGAGCTGACTCATTTGAAAAGACCCTGATGTAGGGAAAGATTGAGGGCAGGAGGAGAAGGGGATGACAGAGAATGAGATGGTTGTATGGCATCACCAACTCAATGAACATGGGTTTGGGTGGACTCCAGGAGTTGGTGATGGACAAGGAGGCCTGGCCTTCTGCAGTTCATGGGGTCACAAAGAGTTGGACATGACTGAGCAACTGAACTGAACTGAACTTCTGTAACAGTCCCCCTCTACAGAATGGTCCCCCTCTATTGTAATAGTTCCCTTTATTATAATAGTTCTCTGTATTGTCATAGCCCCTCCCCTTCATAACTGCCCCCATGGTATTAGAGTCCCCCTATTACAAATTTCCCCCCTCCACAGTAATAGTCTCCCACTACAGTAAGGGTCCTCCTTTATTATGAGTCCCCTCTCCACAGTAGGGCTTCCCTGGTGGCTCAGCTGGTAAAGAATCCGCCTGCATTGTGGGAGACCTAGGTTCACTCCCTGGGTTGGGAAGATCCCCTGGAGAAGGGCTATCCACTCCAGTATTCTGGCCTAGAGAATTCCATGGCCAGTATAGAGTCAGATATGACCAAGCAACTTTCACTTTCTCCACAGTAACATCCCCCCTACGTGGTCATAGCCCCATTTATTGTTGTGTCTCCCCTCTATCATATTAGTCACCTCTCTGCAGTAATATTGCCCCTTGTAGAAATAAAGTCCTACCTCTATGTATTCATACCCTCTCTAGAGTAATAGTCCTTCTCCCTGAAGGACTCTTATCCTCCTGTAATAGTCCCCTTTCCTCTTCATAATAACCCTTCAGAATAAAAGTCTCTTTTCTAATCCGAAAAAAGAAAAGAAAAGAGGGTAATGGAAAACAATAACAAATTTTAACTTTATTTCATATTAATTTGGACCTCTTTTCATTAATGGTGTTAAACATCATGTATGTTTGTCAGGGTTCTTCAGAGAAATAGAACTACTAGGCTCACAGAAATGTGGAGGCTGCTGCTCCTGCTTCTAAGTCGCTTCAGTCATGTCCGACTCTGTGCGACCCCATAGATGGCAGCCCACCAGACTCCTCTGTCCCTGGGATTCTCCAGGCAAGAATACTGGAGTGGGTTGCCATTTCCTTTTCCAATGCATGAAAGTGAAAAGTGAAAGTGAAGTCACTCAGTCGTGCCCAACTCTTAGCGACCCCATGGACTGGAGCCTACTAGGCTCCTCCATCCATGGGAATTTCCAGGCAAGAGTACTGGAGTGGGGTGCCATTGTGGAGGCTAGCAACTCCAAAATCTTAAGGGTAGGCCAGCAGGCTGGAGACGTAGCAATTCAATGTTGCTGCTAAAGGTAGAATTCCCTCTTCCTTGGGGACAACACAGTCTTTTTTTCCTCTTAAGGTCCTCAACTAATTAGATGAGGTCCACTCACACTATAGAGGGTAATCTATTTCACTCAAAGACTACTGATGTAAATGTTAATCTCATCTGAAAATACCTTAACTGCAACATCTGGAAGAGTGTTTGCTCAAATGCCTGAGTACTCATATATGACCTAGCCAAATTTGACACATAAAATGAACACACAATGAACATATTTCTTCTAAAGGTTTTTTCCCCCTTTGGCAAAATGACACTGACCTTGTATCTAGATTCAGTGCCAGAGATAAACATTTAAGATACATCATCTGATTTCACAATTTACTTCTATTACCTACAGTGTTGGTCACTCAGTCATGTCCAACTCCTTGTGATCTCACGACAGTAGCTAGCCAGGTCGGTCCATGGTATTCTCCAGGCAAGAATACAGGAGTGGGTTGCCATCCCTTCTCTATTACCTATTGTAAGGTACATTTGCCAGTTACATACCTCTCAACTTGGGTGACAAGAAAGAATATTGTTACTCAAAGTAGAAGAGAACAGAGTTAGTTTCTTTTACACTGGAGTGCTACATTCTGTGCAGTTTAGAGGTCTGTCTACAGGACTGCAGATTCTATGAGATCACTTTATAATAAATACTGTTGCTTATTGTAGAAACAGAACATGGAAAAGGTCCAGGATGGATATTGTTGCAGAGCAGGGAGTGCCATCCTGAGGGATGGGCAGAGAGCACTTCCTGTTGAGGAGGTATTTTCATTACTTGCAGGGTTTTAGAAAGTTAACATCCAACCCAATCTTTTGTTATCTTTATGTGACTTTAAAATGCTGCATTTCTGTGGAGCTGCAGGGCTTTTGAAAATGACTTCAGCTGACACGTTGAATTGGGTTGTATCAAGATGGATGGTAGATTCATATTTCAGCACATCACATGACTTGCACCAATTTAGTGTGTCAGCTGAAAAGTTTAAGGACAAGTTGGGGAAAATCAGTTAAAGACATTTTATTGCTGGTAAACCTGGTTTAGGAAAACTGTGGTTATTAAAGAAACTTTATATTGTGAATTGGCTCAGAGTTTTAAAGGCTGTAAAATATGGTGATATTTCTGTTTAAATTTGGATGTCCATACAATAGTGGCTGAAATGGTGGACAGCATTTTGGAAACCAAAGGGAAAAGCAAGGAAGCATTCATAGAAAACGATACATGTAAGAGTGCAAACTGAGGATGGTCCATATGTTAAGAGAAGGGTATCTGGGTGATATTAATTGGAGGTGTAAAATTGCAACAATTTTGTATAGCAGATAGCTCAGCTCAATCAATACAGAAAGTAAGACTGTCTGGACTTTTCTAATATTTAGATAATACTTTTAAAATTAAAGAAGGAAAGCATTTATGGTATGAACCGGTATCTATCACTTACCAGTACCAGACACTATTCTATGTCCCTAGAATTCAATCAATAAACAAAGCAGATAATCATGGAGTTGTAATTTTGCAGGAGTAGATAAAAATAGGCCATAAACATAAAAACGAAGTAAATTGTGTAGTATGCTATAAGGTGATTAATGCTGTGGAATCATGATGAAAACTTCATCAGGATGGCGGGAATGGGAGTGCCTTTGTGGGGGGTGGGGAGGCCTGTTTTTTCTCAGGCAGCTGTCACTGGGGATGTGATGATAGACAGGAAATGGGGTGCGTTCAAGAGTTTGCACCAGTTGGCAGACTGGGGAAGAGCACTTCAGGCAGAGGAAGGTCAAGGCTGGAGCCCAACAAGGGAGGAGGGGACAGTGTGGGCCTATGAAAGCAGTGGAAGCCAGGTTAGTAGGGTTTTCTAAAAATCATCGCATTGAATATGACTTTTATTTTAGGTAACATGGGGAGACAGGTGATTTTGAGAAGGAAAGTGAGATAATCTGAGATATGTTCTAAAAAGGGGCTTCCCTGGTGGCTCAGATAATCTTAAAGAATCTGCCTTCAACGCAGGAGACCCTGATTTGATCCCTGGGTCTGGAAGACCCCCGAGAGAAGGGAATAGCTACCCTTTCCAGTAGTCTTGCCTGGAGAATCCCATGAATTGATCCCTGACGGGCTACAGTCCATGAGGTCGCAAAAGAGTAGGACATGACAGAGCGACTAAGCATACACACATGTTCTAAAAAGATGACTGTAGCTGTTGTGTTGAGAATAGACTCATAGAGGGTAGTTTGAAGCAGGGAGACATAGAAAGTAAATGTAATAACCCAAGTTAGAAATGATGGTAACTGGTCCCAAGATGAGACTAATGGGGGATTTGAAATTCTCAACCTATTTTGAAAGTAGAGTCAATGGAAATTTTGGCAGCCCAGATATGTGTAGCAAAAGAAAGACAGCAAAGAACTCAAAGACTTTGATGTCGGCCACTGGAAGGATGGAATCACCTTCAGTTTACATGGGCTAAGCAGAAGACAGAGTGGTTTGGTGGAAATGAACAGGAGGACAGATATAACCAGTCAGGGTTGTTCTGTTAGACAGCCTTAGGGCTTGCTGAGGGGGCATTTGACTACACTGATTGGGATTGAGAGGACATTGCCACATTGAGAGTGTGGCATGCTGCTGCTACTGCTGCTAAGTCACTTCAGTCATGTCTGACTCTCTGTGACCCCATAGATGGTAGCCCACCAGGCTCCGCCATCCCTGGGATTCTCCAGGCAAGAACACTGGAGTGGGTTGGCATTTCCTTCTCCAATGTGTGAAAGTGAAAAGTGAAAGTGAAGTCGCTAAGTTGTGTCCAACTCTTTGCAACCCCATGGCCTGCAGCCTACCAGGCTCCTCCGTCCATGGGATTTTCCAGGCAAGAGTGTGGCATAATGTGGCATAAATGGAATGTAGGTTAACTATACACTATTGGGAACATCTGATCATTTTTTTGATGGAAAAAATGGCAGTTTCATATGATTCAACCTAATAAAAAATTTTTGGAATTGGAAGAGATCACTAAGGTTGAGAGCACAGATAGAGAACCAAGGACTTTGTTATGTCTTGAAAATCTGAAAGTGGACTTCACATACTCTTATGTCATAAGAGAAAATAATCTGTTTTTTCAAAATGAGAGAAGTGTGTATACTGATTGGAAAGAATCTATAGAAAGGGGGAATTTTGTGATCTGAAAGAGATGGGACATTGACTGGAGCAATGTCTCTGGGCAGGCAAGAGGAAATGGGATCCAACTTGCATTTAGATTTACACTACCATTGTGTGGTCTTATAAAACCACACAAATAGTTAAACTCTAGAAATGGAATGAAAATATGAGCACAAATACAGATGAATTTAAAGTTGTACTGATGGGAGCCTGTGAAAGTCCTTTGTTTCAATTTCCTTAATAGAAAAGAACCAAATCATCAGTTGAAAATGAGGAGGAAGGGCAAGAGGATTAGAGATTGTAATAAAGGTATGAAATAGTCACTAGGTGATTTGGAGATAGGATGGAATAGGGAAATGTGGTAGATTTGCCAGCTGGCACTAAAGGCCCTTTGAGGATGATGGTCATGAACTTAAAGTGAGGATGACTGCAAGGTTTTTGCTTTTCTCCAGCTGCATTCCATGGCATGTGTGGATGGTATGAGTTGGAGGGGAACTGAGTTTACGTAGGGTTAAAGTTTCCAACCTAGACAGGATATTAAAAAGCAGAGATATCACTTTGCCAACAAAGGTCCGTCTAGTCAAGGCTATGGTTTTTCCAGTAGTCGTGTATGGATGTGAAAACTGGGCTATAAAGAAAGCAGAGCACCGAAGAATTGATTCTTTTGAACTGTGGTGTTGGAGAAGACTCTTGAGAGTCCCTTGGACCGCAAGGAGATCCAACCAGTGCATCCTAAAGGAGATCAGTCCTGAATGTTCATTGGAAAGACTGATGCTGAAGCTGAAACTCCAACACTTTGGCCATGTGATGCGAAGAGCTGACTCATTGGAAAAGACCCTGATGCTGGGAAAGATTGAGGGAGGGAGGAGAAGGGGACAACAGAGAATGAGATGGTTAGATGGCATCACCGACTTGATGGACATGAGTTTAAGTAAACTCTGGGAGTTGGTGATGGACAGGGAGGCCTGGCATGCTACAGTCCATGGGGTCGCAAAGAGGTGGACATGACTGAGCTACTGAACTGAACTGAAAGTTTTCAAGGTGAATAGGATTAATGGAGAGAAAAGCAGCTGAGTTGAGCATATCTCTAAAAGATAATAATCATTAATAAAATGCAAATACTGTTATTGAAGGTATATAGGATATTCAGTGAGGATGTAAGATATAGGGGAGAAAATGAATGGATTTAAGGACTTAAGGACTTTGGAATTCAGGTTCTAAGGAGAGTAAACTGGAAAGCTAGGAGGTGACACTTGCAACTGAGGATGTAGGAGAGGGGTGATTATTGGCACAGGAGGTCTAGAATAGGACTATAGGAGTGGGTGGAGTGGGTGGAGGCCAGGAGGAGAATCAGATCATTAGAAGAGAACAGATTAAGTAACTGAGAGACTTTGTATTGGAAGTACCATCAGTGCAGATACTGAAATGTTCAGGAATCAATTCAGTAGGCTCATTTCATTCTTGCACAAGACAACTGAGTATTTAAGGATGCCAATTTACTTTATATGTTTAAATGAGGGTTCAGGATGGGGAACAAATGTATACCTGTGGCAGATTCATTTCGATATTTGGCAAAACTAATACAATATTGTACAGTTTAAAAATAAAATAAAAATTTAAAAACCCAGAAAACGAAAAAAATTAATAAAATAAAATGAATAAATACAAATGTACTGAAAATTACAAAAGGTCTTTAAGCTTGAAAGTATAAATTAAGAATTATCTGAAAATAGGAGAATCATGCCCAATTTTTGGTTCAATGTTCAAAAATTAATATTCAAGAATTTGAATATTAAAAGTCTTAAAGAAGAATCTATATTAACATGTATATAATATATTATAACTTAAAATAATGAAATAATGTGTTAACAGACCAATTTAAGACAGTAAATGACTCAGAAATAGGCAAGAACACATTGGATTTATTGAATGATAAAACTGACATCACAAATAAAGATGTTTAGAAAAATCTTACTTGACTGAATCTAGGCAAAATAGTCCATTGTTTGGAAGAAAAATGAACTCCATAACTCACATAAAAATGACCATTTAAGAAGTCAGTTGTAAAAAGTAAACTGTAGAAAATAGAAGCTATCCCAAAAGAATTACTTTTTTTTTTTAATTTGGTATTTTAATATAGGAAAGGGACGTTTTCAGTGACCTGATAGGATTGACATTTTAAAAAGGTTACTGAGGCTATTGTGTGAAGAGTGATTGGGGAATGTAAGATGGAATCAGAGAGATGAGTTGGGAAGCTGATGCTACATGCAGGTGAGAAATGATGGGCCTTACGTGACAGTAGCAGCTTCTGATGGAGGAAAAGTGTAGATTTCAGATATTAATCAGTAAATTACACCTCTAGCTCCAACTGTCACTCTCACTCAAAAATCACTTGCTAAGATGGAAAGTGATTGCCACTCTCAGAATTTGAGTTTTTCCTGAACCTGTGGCTTTTTTTTTTTTTTTTGGCTTATATCTGCTATATCATTTCTTCTTTTATGTATTTTAGTTTCTTTTTAAAAAAATTTTATTGGAGTATAGTTGATTTACAATGGTGTGTTAATTTGGGATGTACAGAAAAGTGAAATTGTTATGCATATACATATATCCACTCTTTTTTTAGATTATTTTCCCACATAGGTCATTACAGAGTATTGAATAGAGTTCTCTGTGCTATACTAATTTATTTCTTTTCTCTTTCTTTCTCTCTATCTTTTTTAAGATTAGGTTATAACCTTTTCTCTCTCTCTACACCTACCTCTAGTTAACAAGTTATAGACCCACGAGACGGTGTAAACACTGTACAGTCCTGTGGATTCTTCATCTAGCTTCCCTAGACGGTAATTCCAAAAAAAAAATAACCATAGTAAAATATTAAATCCAGGAAATCTGTGTGTGTGTTTGCAGTTCTGTGTAGTTTTATTCCATCCGCACCATTCCATCAACACAAAGGGACCCCTGTGCCACTCCATTTAGTTTCCCTCCCCTCATCACTAGCCCCTGATAACCATTAATCTGTTCTCCATCTCTATAATTTTACCATTTTAATTGTTTAACAGCTTTATCAGGTGTAATTCACATACCATGTAATTCACCTGTATAAAGTATACAATAGTGTTTGGTCTATCACATTATTATTTTCTTAAATTGTGGTAATATGTATTATAAATTAATAAATGCAACACAACGGTTTTTTCTACCCAGTACATCATATCTGGCTATCAAAAAAAATATTGCAAAACTCCTGAAATGCAATAGCACACAGTTTAAAGAGACAGAGACAGTGTTGAAACCAAACTTGAATATGACAGGTATATTGCAATTGTCAGACAGGAAATTAAAACAACCATGAATAAAATGCTAAGGGCTCTCATGCCTCAAGGAAACAGCAGGCAAGAACAGATGGGAAGGAAGCAGAGAGATGAAAATTATAAGAAAACTAAATACTAAAGATCAAACGCTGTGTAACAGAAATGAATGTCTTCAGTAGGTTTATTAGTAGACTGGACATGGCTGAAGAAAGAATTTCTGAGTTTAACGATATATCTATAGAATTCTCAAAACCTGAAAAGCAAAGTGAAAATAAAAGCGAAGTGAACAGACTATCCTAGAACTATGGGTTTCAAAAGGTATAACTCGCACAATGAGAATACCAGAAGGAAAAGAAAGAGAGAAAGAAACACAGGAAATATTAGAAACAATAGTGACTGATAGTTCTTCAAAATCAATGTTCAACATCAAAACACAGAATGAGGAAACTAAGAGATCACCAGGCAGGGTAAATTAAATATGTATGTATATATATACACACACACACATATATATATATATATATATACACATACATATATATATACTGTAGGTTTATTGTATTCAAACTACAGAAGGTCAAAGATAAAGAAAGAATTTTGAAAGAATTCAGAGGGGGGAAAATACTTTATTTATAGAGGAAATAATATGAGAATTATACCTGACTTCTCCCGAGCAACAAAGCAAACAAGATGAGAGAGGAGTGAAATACTTGAAGTACTGAGAGGAAAAACCTCACCAGTCTAGAATATTGTATCCTCGGAAAAAAGTGATGGAGAAATAGACTTTCTCAGAAAAAAAATTAAGGAACTGTGTTACCAATAGACCTGCCTTACAGAAAATGTTTTTTTAAAAGTATAGTTGACCCTTGAACATGGGTGTCAGGGTGCCAACTTTCTGTGCAATTGAAAATCTGAGTATAACTTATAGTCAGACCTCCATATCTGGGGTTCCTCTGTATTCATGATTCCACATCCATGGATTCAACCAAACAGAGATCATGTGGTACTATAGGATTTACTACTGACAAAAAAAATTCCACATATAATTGGACTCATACGGTTTAAACCCTTACTGTCCAAGGGTCAACTGCAGAGCAAAACAAAATGATGTAAGTCAGATGAATGGATCTACAAATAGAAACAAAGAACATCAAAGAAGGAATAAGTAAAATAAGGACTTTTATTTTTCTTATTCTTGATTAATCTACAAATAACAGCTTATTTAAAATAATAATAGCAACAATATACTTGATTACATACATATATGTATATGTATTTATAAATATGTTTATGTTTAAGTTAAATGAATAATACCAGTGATTACAGGAACAGGAGGGAGGATTTAGAATCACTTTGTTATCATAAAACATTAGCACTACCTATGAAGTGACGTAGTATTACTTGAAAGTGGAGTTGGATAAGTTGCCCCAAACTCCAGAGCAATATAAAAAAATACCTTAGAAGTAATAAAATAAGTATGAATAATATGTTAAGATAGGAAAGACCATGGATTCACATAAAATGCTCAACTAAAATCACAAAACAGAAAATAATGAGAAACCAAAAAAAGGGCAACAGAAAATATATCAATGTTAAACAACACACCTCTATAGACCAAAGAAAAAAATTTCAAGAAAATTCAAAAATACTTTGATTTTGATTTTCACTTAGTGAAGATGAAAGCACAGCTTACCAAAATTTGTGAAATGCAAGGAGAGCAGTGCTTAGAATCAAATTCATATCACTGAGTGTATATATTATAAAAGAATGGGCTTCCCAGGTGGCTTAGTGGTAAAGAATTCACCTGCCAAGCAGGCGACATGGGTTTGATCCCTGAGTTGGGAAGATCTCCTGGAGGAGGAAATGGCAGCCACTCCAGTATGCTTGCCTGGAAAGTCCCACGGACAGAGGATCCTGGAGGGCTACAGTCCATGGGGTCACCAAGAGCTGGACCGGGCTGAGCGACTAACACACAAAAACATCAGACTCATAGAAATGGGGAGTATAATGGTTATTTCCAGAGGTTAAGGAATGGGGGAAATCAGGAGATGTATGTAAAGGTAGATTACAAACTTTCAGTTATATGAGTAAATTCTGGAGATCTAAGGTACAGTGTGGTAACTACAGTTAATGCTATTGCATTGTATAGTTGAAAGTTGCTATGTGAGTAGAGTTTTAATGTTCTTACCATAACATCACCAACAAAAAATTGTAATTATGTGAGGTGAAGATGTGTTAACTAACTTTATTGTGGTAAACACTTCATAATATATATGTGTATCAAACCAGCACATCGTACACCTTAAACTTATGCTATATATGTCAAATTATATCTTAAGAAACCTGGGAAGAAAAGACAGTGAAAACTTCCCTGGTGGCTCAGTGGATAAGAATTCACCTACTGATTCAAGGACGCAGGTTCCATCCCTGGTCCAGGAAGATTCCACATGTCGTGGAGCAGCTAAGCCCATGTGCCACAACTACTGAGCCTGTGCTCTGGAGCCTGCAGGCTGCAGTTAGTGAAGCCTGCATGCTCTAGTGTCTGTGCTCTGCACCAAGAGAAGCCACTGCAATGAGAGCTCTGCTCAGTGCAACAAAGAGCAGCCCTTGCTCACCGCAACTAGAGAAAGACTGCGTGCAGCCACAAAGACCCAGTGCAGCCAAAAATAGGTAAGTTAACTTCTGAAAAAGAGAAAAGATAACCCACACTATGGGAGACAATGTTTGCAAGTCTTAAATGTGATAAGGGTGTTGTATAACTACCACACAATGGCACTCATCTCCCATGCTAGCAAAGTGATGCTCAAAATTCTCCAAGCCAAGCTTCAACAGTACGTGAACTGTGAACTTCCAGATGTTCAAACTAGATTTAGAAAAGGCAGAGGAACCAGAGATAAAATTGCCAACATCTGTTGGATCATCGAAAAAGCAAGAGAGTTCCAGAAAAACATCTACTTCTGCTTTATTGACCACTCCAAAGTCTTTGTGTGGATCACAACAAACTGTGGGAAATTCTTCAAGAGATGGGAATACCAGACCACCTAACCTGCCTCCTGAGAAATCTGTATGAAGGTCAAGAAGCAACAGTTAGAACTGGACATGGAACAACAGACTGGTTCCAAATTAGAAAAGGAGTACATCAAGGCAGTATATTGACACCCTGCTTATTTAACTTCTATGCAGAGTACCTCTTGCAAAATACCGGGCTGGATGAAGCACAAGCTGGAATCAAGATTGCTGGGAGAAATATCAATAAGCTCAGATATGCAGATGACACCACTGTTATGGCAGAAAGTGAAGAAGAATCAAAGAACCTCTTGATGAAAGTGAAAGAGGAGAGTGAAAAAGTTGGCTTAAAATTCAACATTCAGAAAACTAAGATCATGGCATCTGGTCCCATCACTTCATGGCAAATAGATGGGGAAGCAATGGAAACGGTGACAGACTTTCTTTTCTTGGGCTCCAAAATCACTGCAGATGGTAATTGCAGCCATGAAATTAAAAGACACTTGCTCCTTGGAAGAAAAGCTATGACCAATCTAGATAGCATATTAAAAAGCAGAGACATTACTTTGCTAACAAAGGTCCATCTAGTCAAAGCTATGGTTTTTCCAATAGTCATGTATGGATGTGAGAGTTGGACTATAAAGAAAGCTGAGTGCTGAAGAATTGATGCCTTTGAACTGTGGTGTTGGAGAAGACTCTTGAAAATCTCTTGGACTGCAAGGAGATCCAAGCAGTCCATCCTAAAGGAAATCAGTCCTGAATATTCATTGGAAGGACTGATGCTGGAGCAGAAACTCCAATACTTTGGCCACCTGATGTGAAAAACTGACTCATTTGAAAAGACCCTGATGCTGGGAAAGATTGAAGGCTGGAGGAGAAGGGGATGACAGAGGATGAGATGGTTGGATGGCATCAGCGACTCAATGGACGTGAGTTTGAGTAAGCTCCAAGAAATGGTGATGGACAGGGAAGCCTGGCTTGCTGTGGTCCTTGGGGTCACAAAGAATCAGACACGACTGAGTGACTGAGCTGAACTGATACAGAAGTGACTGAGCATGCATGCATACAGAATACTCTTACAATTTAATAATAAAAGGCAAATAACCCTATTAAAGGGGCTTCCATAGTAGCTCAGCTGGTAAAGAATGCCCCTGCAATGCAGGAGACTCTGGTCTCATTTCTGGGTCATGAAGATCCACTGGAGGAGGGCATGGCAACCCACTCCAATATTCTTTCCTGGAGAATTCCCATGGACAGAAGAGCCTGGCAGGCTAGTCCGTGGGGTCGAAAAGAGTCAGACAGGACTGGGTGACTAAGCACTCACACACAACCCTATTAAAGATGGTCAAATGACCTATTCATACATATTTTCCAATGGAAATTTTTCCAAATAGGCCTATTCAGTCCATTTTACAAATGGACAACAAGAAAATGTAAAGATATTCAACATTATTGTACTTAGTCGATCAGTTGTGTCTGACTCTTTGCAACCCTAAGGACTGTACAGACCTTGGAATTCTCCAGGCCAGAATACTGGAATGGGTAGCCTTTCCCTTTCCCAGGGGATCTTCCCAACCCAGGGATTGAACCCAGGCATCCCGCATTGCAGGTGGATTCCTTACCGGCTGAGCCACAAGGGAAGCCCAAGAATATGGAGTGGGTAGCCTATCCCTCAGAGACGGCAATGGCACCCCACTCCAGTACTCTTGCCTGGAAAATCCATAGACAGAGGAGCCTGGTAGGCTGCAGTCCATGGGGTTGCTAAGAGTCGGACATGACTGAACGACTTCACTTTCACTTTTTACTTTCACGCACTGGAGAAGGAAATGGCAACCCACTCCAGTGTTCTTGCCTGGAGAATCCCAGGGACGGTGGAGCCTGGTGGGCTGCCGTCTCTGGGGTCACACAGAGTCTGACACGACTGAAGTGACTTAGCAGCAGCAGTAGCAGCCTATCCCTTCTCCAGTGGATCCTTCCCAACCCGTGAATGGAACCAGGGTCTCCTGCATTGCACGTGGATTCTTTACCAACTGAGCTATCAGGGAAGCCCTCAACATCATTAGGGAAATGCAAATCAAAACCATGTTGAGATACCATTTCTCATCTACTAGGATGGGTATAATCTAAAGGACAGAAAACAAGGTTGGGCAAGTCTGTGGACAAGTTTGAATTTTCATACACTGCTGGCAGGAATAGAAATGACACAGCCACTTTGGAGAACAGTTCCTCAAAACGTTAAGCAGAGAATCACCATTTGCCCCAGCTGTTCCACTCCTAAAAGTATACCCCCTCAAAGAACGGCAGCATTATTCATAATATCCCTAACGTGGAAACAACTTGCCTGTTCACCAAGTGCTGTGCTGCTGCTGCTGCTAAGTCGCTTCAGTCATGTCCAACTCTGTGCGACCCCATAGACAGCAGCCCACCAGGCTCCCCTGTCCCTGGGATTCTCCAGGCAAGAACACTGGAGTGGGTTGCCGTTTCCTTCCCCAGTGCATGAAAGTGAAAAGTGAAAGTGAAGTCGCTCAGTTGTGTCCTACTCTTAGCGACCCCATGGACTGCAGCCTTCCAGGCTCCTCTGTCCATGGGATTTTCCAGGCAAGAGTACTGGAGTGGGGTGCCATTGCCTTCTCCCACCAAGTGTTGTACTGATAGGCAAAAGGTGGCATTCTTATTTGGCCATAAATAGTAATGAAATGCTGACACAGGCCACCACATAAAATATCATGCTAAGTGAAAGAAATCACTCACAAAACATCCCAAACTATATGATTTCATTTACAGGAAATGTCCAGAATAGAAAAGGTGGTGCTATTGGTAAAGAACTTTCCTGCCAATGCGGGGGATCCAAAAGACATGGGTTTGATCCCTGGGTTGGGAAGATCCCCTGGAGGAGGAAATGGCAACCCACTCCAGTACTCTAGCCTGGAAAATCCTATGAAGAGAGGAGCCTGGCTGGCTACAGTCCATGGGATCGCAAAGAGTCGGACATGACTGACAGACTAACATGAGCTAACTGACAGACACAGAGAGCAGATTCGAGCTGTCTACTTGTCTAAGAGCTAGGGGGTGGGGGGCAAGGGAACAGGTGAGGATATATAAGTGGTACAGAATTTGGGGGGGCAGCTGATGCAAATGTTCGGAAGTTGATTGTAGTGGTGACTGCACAACTCTGTGAATGCCCTGAAAGTCATGAATTGTACATGAATTACATGTGGTATAAACTATATCTCAATAAAGCTGCTACCAAAAAAAAAAGAAAATGCGAGCATTAGTCTGCTGTTCCTTTGTGTTTAGGGAGAGGGCTGTCATGTCAGAGGCTTTTCTTGGTGTTTGTGTTACAGGCTTGTGCTGTGCTGGTGCTTAGTTGCTCAGTCATGCCAACATTTTGTGACCCTATGGGCTGTAGCCCACCACGCTATCTGTCCATGGGGATTCTCCAGTCAAGAATACTGGAGTGGGTTGCCATGCCCTCCTCCAGGGGATCTTCCCAAACCAGGGATCAAATCCAGGTCTCCCACACTGCAGGCTGATTCTTTACCATCTGAGCCACCAGGGGTTACAGTCTTACATCCAGCCTTTCTTGCCTGTCCTCCCATGGACAAAGGAAGGACTGCTCCAAGTTCTTTTCCCTCTGCCACTGCTAGACTGCAGTTCATATTACTCAGTGCTTTGCCAGGCTCCTGGTGCTGTTTCTGGCCCTGATTCACACTTAGCCAGGCCTTAAAGGTAGGGCTTTCTCAGCCTTCTTGTCTCTCCTCGCCATAGGAATCAAAACTTTCTTTTTATTGGTAGAAAATTTTATAGGAGGGATTTTCCACCATATTCCCCAGTGGTGTGAAAGTGAAAGTTTAGTTGCTTAGTCGTGTCTGACTCTTGGTGACCCCATGGACTGTAGCCCCAGGCTCCTCTGTCCATGGAATTCTCCAGGCAAGAATACTGGAGCAGGTTGCCATTCCCTTCTCCTGGTAATCTTCCCAACCCAGGGATCAAACCTGGGTCTCCTGCATTGCAGGCAGATTCTTTACCATCTGAGCCACCAGGGAAGCCCACCCCAGTGGTAAGTGACCTCCAATAGCATTGACATAAGAATCTAGGACCCAATGTTATTTTTTTGCTAATGCCTAGTACTTGTTTTTGTTCAGTTGTTAAGTGGTGTCCGACTCTTTGTGACTCCACGGACTGCAGCATGCCAGGCTTCCCTGTTCTTCACACCTCCAGGAGTTTACTCAAACTCATGTCTATTGAGTCAGTGATATCATCCCGCCATCTCATCCTCTGTCATCCCCTTTTCCTCCTGCTCTCAATCTTTCCCAGCATCAGGGTCTTTTCCAATGAGTCAGCTCTTTGCATCAGGTGGCCAAAGTATTGGAGTTTCAGCTTCAACATCAGTCCTTCCAATGAACACCCAGGACTGATCTCCTTCAGAATGGACTGGTTGGATTTCCTTGCAGTCCAAGGGACTCTCAAGAGTCTTCTCCAACACCACAGTTCAAAAGCATCAATTCTTCGGCACTGAGCTTTCTTTATAGTCCAACTCTCACATCCATACATGACCACTGGAAAAACCATAGCCTTGAATAGACGGACCTTTGTTGGCAAAGTAATGTCTCCGCTTTTTAATATGTTGTCTAGGTTGGTCATAACTTTCCTTCCAAGGAGTTAAGCGTCTTTTAATTTCATGGCTGCAATCACCACCTGCAGTGACTTTGGAGCCCAGGAAAATAAAGTCAGCCACTGTTTTCACTGCTTCCCCATCTATTTGCCATGAAGTGATGGGACCTGATCCCATGATCTTAGTTTTCTGAATATTGAGCTTTAAGCCAACTTTTTCACTCTCCTCTTTCACTTTCATCAAGAAGCTCTTTAGTTCTTCCTCACTTTTTACCATAAGGGTGGTATCATCTGCATATCTGAGGTTATTGACATTTCTCCTACCAATCTTGATTCCAGCTTGTGCTTCCTCCAGCCCAGCGTTTCTCATGATGTACTCTGCATATAAGATAAATAAACAGGGTGACAATATACAGCCTTGATGTACTCCTTTTCCTATTTGGAACCAGTCTATTGTTCCATGTCCAGTTCTAACTGTTGCTTCCTAACTTGCATACAGATTTCCCAGGAGGCAGGTCAGGTGGTCAGCATCAGTCCTTCCAATGAATGTTTAGGGTTGATTTTCTTTAGGTCTGACTGACTGGATTTCCTTGCAGTCCAAGGGACTCTCAGGAGTCTTCTCCAGCACCACAGTTCGAAAGTATGCCTAGTAATGTTTTATTTTCCCACCAGCACCATGAGTCTTAATGTGTACCCTTCAGATAATGGTATTTATTAACTCTTCTTAGATGCTTAAGGCTTTGGTTTCAAATGAAATAAATGTCTGTGGGAGGGAGTGGGGGTGGTGAGGCTCTATGACTTCACCATAGTGTTCCCAATCTCCTCCTGCCTATTGACACCAAAAGCAGTGTGTAGGGGGCGGGGCCACTCTATTCTGTCCTGCCACCAGTATTTCTTGTAAGCATCTGATGAGTTCAATGAAAAAGAGACCCTAAATGAGCCCATCTGAGTAGCTTGAATAACCAGCTCCTCTTCCTCTTGTCTGTCACAAGCAAGTCTGTCTGCCAGTTTGTCTCACCTGGAAGGGGTCTGTCCGCATCTGGTTATTCTGATGATGTCAAGAGAGTTGTGATTTTTTTAGCTGATTCAGGTTTTTCTTATTGCTAGTGTGGGAGCAGCCATGCTTTCCCCATCTTTCTACTTCCCAGTAGAAGAGAAAGTTACTTGCATTTTTTGCCTGTAGAAGTAATTCTGCAATAGTCATCTATGTGCATACTTCTGTACACACTGAAGCTTTTCTTTTTCCAATGGAGAATACTACCAGGAGTAGGAATTTATTATTAAATGGTGTATATTTACTTTCAATTGTTCTTGCCAGATTTATTTCCATATTCTACATGACAATAACAATTAACGTTTCCATCTCATATTTCTTCCAGCAGTAAATGTGGGTTTTTAAATAAAACATGTGCTAATCTTAGTGGCATAAAGTTATATTTTATGGTCACCTTCAGGTGAATTTACCTAGATGGCATTAATTTTGTGATTAGAATTTGTATTCTGTGAATTGCTTTTTTCTATTTTTGCCAAATTTTCTCTTGAGTTGCCCTATATTTTTCTTACATTTATAAAGAATCCCTGTGTATCACAATTATAAGCATTTTTGTTTGTCATCTGCTTTCATTTTTTCAAAGCCAAACATTGACCTATTGACCTTTTTATTAAAGTATATTTGATTTACAATATTGTATTTGTTTCAGGTGTACAGCAAAGTGATTCATATGTATATATAATATATATATTTTAAATTTTTTCATTATAGGTTATTTAAAGATATTGAACATAATTCCCTCTGCTATATAATAAATATTTGTTGTGTATCTATTTTATGTGTAGCAGTTTGTATCTGTCAGCACCAAACTCCCAGTTTGTTTCTTCTCTGCTCTCTCTCCCTCTTGGTAACCATAAATTTGTTTTCTATGTCTGTGGGCCTATTTCTGTTTCATATACAGATTCATGTGTATATTTTTACGTTTTACATATAAGTGATATCATATGATATGTTCTTCATCTGGTTTACTTAGCTAAGTATGATATACTTCATTAAGTATAATTGTTGCTGCAAATGGCAACATTGTGTTGTCTTATAGTTGAGTAATATTCCATCATGGGTGTGTGTGTGTATATATATCATGTTTTCTTAAGCCAACTGTCTCTTAACGAGCTCTTGGGCTGTTTCGATGTTTTGGTTACTGTAAATAGTACTTCTATAAACATTGGGGTGCGTGTATCTTTTTGAAGTATATTTTTGTCTAGATATATGCCCAGGAGTGGGATTTCCGGATCATATGGCAACTCTGTTTTTACCTTTTTAAGGAACTTGCATACTGTTTTTCATAGTGGCTGTGCCCATTTACATTCCCACCAACAGTATATAGGAAGATTCCTTTTTCCTCTACGTACTTTCCAACATTTATTATTTATTGATTTTTTGATGATAGTCCCTCTGACTGGTATGAGGTGATATCTCATTGTGGTTTTGATCTCATTTCTCTAATAATTAGCGATACTGAGCATCTTTTCATTTGCCTATTGGTCATCTGTATTGCTTCTTTGGAAAAATGTTTATTTAGGTCTTTTGTCAAATCTCAATTGGATGGTTTGATTCTTCAATATTGTGCTATATGAATTGCTTGTATTATATATTTTGGATATTAACTCATTGTCAATCGCATCATTTGCAGATATTTTCTCCCATTCTGTGGGTTGTCTTTTTCTTTTGTTAATGGTTTCCTTTTCTGTGCAAAAGCTTTTTAAGTTTGATTAGGTTCCATTTGCTTGTTTTTGCTTTTATTATTAATATTGTTTTGCCTTGGAAAACTGAACTAAGATATATTGCTTCAATTTATGTCAGAATAGTTTGCCTATGTTTTCTTTTAGAGTTTTACTGTGTCGTGTCTTATAACTCTTTAAGCCACTTTGGGTTTAGTTTTGTGCATGGTGTGAGGAAGTATTCTAACTTCATTCATTTACATGTGGCTTTCCTGCTTTCCCAACATGACTTGCTGAAGAGACTCTCTTTTCTCCATTGTATATTCTCACTTCAATGTGTGGGCTTATTTCTGTTCTATTCCACTGTGCCATATGTCTGGTTTTGTACCAATACCATGCTTTTTTGATTACTGTAGCTTTTGTAGTGTTGTCTGAAGTCTGGAAAGTTTATGCCTCCACCTTTGTTCTTTTCTCTCAGGATTGCTTGGCAATTCTAGCTCCTTTGTGGTTCCATATGATGCTGGGAGGGATTGGAGCAGGAGGAGAAGGGGACAACAGAGGATGAGATGGCTGGATGGCATCACTGACTCGACGGACATGAGTTTGGGTAAACTCCAGGAGTTGGTGATGGACAGGGAGGCCTGGTTGTGCTGTGATTCATGGGGTCACAAAGAGTGGGACATGACTGAGTGACTGAACTGAAATGAACTGAACTGATAAATTGTAGGATTATATGTTCTAATTATGTGAAAACTGTTATGGGTATTTTGATAGATATTGCATTAAATCTGTAGATTGCTTTGGGTAGTATGCCCTTTTTAACAAAATTAATTCTTGCAATCCAAGAGTATGGGATATCTTTCCATTTATTTGAATCATCTTTAATTTCTTTCATCAATTTTTTTTTTTTACAGTTTTCAGCATATAGATATTTCACCTCCTTGGTTAAGCTTATTGCTAAGTATTTCATTGTTTTTTGATATGATTTTAAATGGATTGTTATCTTTCCGATACTTCGTTGTTAGTATAAAGAAAGGTAACAGATTTCTGTATATTAATCTTGTTCTACATTGCTAAGTTCATTTATTAGTTCTAATAGTTTTTGTGTGGAGCTTTTAGGGTTCTCCGTATTTGGTTTCATGTCAACTTGGATAGTGACAGTTTTATCTCTTCCAATTTGCATAACTTTTACTTCTTTTCCTTATCTGACTGTTGTGACTATGACTTCCCATACTGTGTTGAATAGAAACAGTAAGTGTAGGCATCCTTGTTTTGTTTCTGAATTTAGCAAGAAGGCTTTCAGTTTTTCATTGTTGAGTGTTGTACTGGCTTCAGGTTTGTTGTAAATAGCTTTTATTATGTTAAGATATGTTCCCACTTTGGTGAGAATTTTTCTTCTAATCATGAATAGATGTTTTCTTTTTTTTTTTTTTCCTGCTGCTGCTGCTAAGTTGCTTCAGTCATGTCTGAGTCTTTGCAACCCCATAGACTGTAGCCCAGCAGGCTTCTCTGTCCATGGGATTCTCCAGGCAAGGATACTGGAGTGGGCTGACGTTGCCTTCTCCAGGGGAACTTCCTGACCCAGGGATTGAACGCACATCTCTTGCATTTCAGGTGGATTCTTTACCACTGAGCTAACAGGGAAGCCCACCCCCCCTTTTTTTCCTGCCTCTTCATCCTTTTAATATATTGTTGGATTTGGTCTGCTAATATTTTGTTCAGAATTTTTGCATCTATGTTCACAAAAAATATTGGCCTGTAACTTTCTTCATTTGTGTGATGTCTGTCTGATTTTGGTATCAGGGTTACCTATTGACTTTTTATTTTATATTTTTGAATATAAACTTTACATATTCGTATATTGAAATATTTATTTCTTAGTAGTTTGAGGTATTTGTCTTAGTAAAAAAATATCTCCTTATATTTTAAACATATAATTTCCTGCATTTTCTGCCACGAGTTTATTCTTTCATTTAAAATAAGTAAATTTAAGTGTATAATCCAGTTGTAATTTATTTTGTAAAGAATGTGTGAAAGAGATGTAATTTCATTTTCTTCCTGAGATATAGCTGTTGTCCATGTAGCCTCTTTAAAATAAATCACTGTTCCTCATTGAATTTAAATATCCCCTTGTCCCATGTTATTGTATTTTCTTGGATCTATTCTTGGATTTTCTCTTTGATTCAAATAATTTGTTTGTCCATTCCTATGCACTGCTATATTGATTATATTACAGTGAATATTTAGTGCATTGTGATATCTGTTAAGGCAAATTTACTAAACAACTTTTACTCTTGTTCTTTTGCTTCATGATTTTTTGGCTGTTCTCAAGCATTTATTACTAAATATACATGTGGCACCAGTGGTAAAGAATCCACCTCCCAATGCAGGAGACACAAGAGATGAAGGTTTGATCCCTGGGTCAGGAAGATCCCCTGGAGTAGAAAATGGCCACCCACTCCAGTATTCTTGCCTGGAAAATTCCATGGTCAGAGGAGCCTGGTGAGCTACAGTCCATGGGGTTGCAAAGAGTCAGACACAACTGAGCGTGTGCACACACACATACATGTTTAGATAATTTTAAATAGTATCAGTTAAGATTTTTAATGTTCTTTTACTCTGGTGAATTTTCCACAATGAGCACGAATTTGTCATTTATGACTAGCAACGATGTTGTTGTTCAGTAGCTAAGTCATGTCTGACTTTTCATGTCTGACTCTTTCATGACCCCATGGACTGATACATGATATAAAAGAAGAAAGAAAAACAAGGGGGAGAAGAGTGATGAGGTTCCTGGCACCTGCTCTGGGCTATATGAAAGCAAGACTAGATAATCGCGTTGTCCAGTACAAGCTTTGGGGCAGATGAGGAGGTAAAAAGAACGGCCATTCCTTGCTTCTGCACAGAGATGTGTACCCTAAGCGGCAAATCATAATAGACTCTTATTCTGTGGAGCATTTTTGTAATGTGAAAGGAGAAACGAAAGTTATGCTTTTTCGTTTCATACAAGGATTCCATGAATTGTGCTTTGATATTGCAGCTTGTCTAGAGAGATTTTGGTTCCTAAGTTCCGTTTTGAGGAATATCTTTCTTGATGCATAAAGTGTACTTTGCTCAAATAGATGTGGGAAAGGCAACTTATTTTGGTAAAGCCCTGAAGAAGATGAACATGTAGCCTTGTTTCACTCAGCATTTCTCAAATTTAACTTTACATAGAATCTTTCTTTTCTGAGATATACTTTGAAATTATAATAGAACTCACAGAAGATACTTTGGGAGATGTTGGTCCTAGGAGAGGTAGAATGGAGATTGTCAGGTTGAATGAGCTCAATAGGCAGTGAATAAAGTGGGGGATATCACTAGAATAAAAATGTTTATTTCAAATTCAGATCAGATCAGATCAGTTGCTCAGTCGTGTCCGACTCCTTGAGACCCCATGAATTGCAGCACGCCAAGCCTCCCTGTCCATCACCAACTCCCGGAGTTCACTGAGACTCACATCCATTGAGTCAGTGATGCCATCCAGCCATCTCATCCTCTGTCGTCCCCTTCTCCTCCTGCCCCCAATCCCTCCCAGCATCAGAGTCTTTTCCAATGAGTCAACTCTTCGCATGAGGTGGCCAAAGTACTGGAGTTTCAGCTTTAGCATCATTCCTTCCAAAGAAATCCCAGAGCTGATCTCCTTCAGAATAGACTGGTTGGATCTCCTTGCAGTACTTACATCCAAAGTAGAAAAAAATTTTTTTTAAATCTCAGAAACATGAAGTCTATCTTGCTAGATTCTTATGTTTGGCCACAGATTATGCCTTGATTCTCCTTCTGATCTGAAGGAGAAAACTTTTAAGTGGCATAGTTAAAATTCCCAGTGCCCTGTCTAATACTGTCCCAATTAAGTCATCATTCATTTTTATTTCTGTCTTGTATATTTTTTTCCTTTGAGGCTTACAGTTGGTATTTGAATCATCTAAAAACAAATCTCTCCCATGCTTTTCCCTCTTGTCAAGTCTTATTCTTCTCTGGAAAGATGCTCGATATTATCTGAAAGAGAAAATGCTGTGTGTGTCTCATTCTCCCAAGGCAATTACTAGTTAGCCATCTCTGCCTTCAGCAGAGGTAGGAATACTCATGGAAGTAGAAAAACTGTTAAGTACTTAACTTCACCTTATGTAACATTAACACTTCTTTGAATACATCTAGTTGTTTTTATGAGGAAATTGAAACACCCAGCTATTTTGTACAAGTATATAAAATGTAAATAGATTATGTTTACAAATGCTATGTCATACACATTCACTGATTACTTACAATTTATTCTGGTTTAAATTCCTGGGAGCTAAGACAGGGCAGGTTTATGGGTAACAGCTGTGAGGTACAGTGGATTGCTGGATATGAAGGTTGGAAATTGGTATACACCTGGTTTGCTGCTAAGAGAGCTATACCACTGAATCTCAAAGGTCTTTTCCACCTCCAAGGTTTTTATCCTTCAAGGCAAGAAAGAATAATTTCTCAAGTAGAGGCAACAGCTCATCCACATTAAAAAAAAAAAAATGAGGCATGGCTGAATTAAGATTGGAACTCTGGCATTCTATTCTCAGTCTTCAATTGCTTCTTCATAGCAGTTCTTTTCATTTAGTTTCTGCCCTTGGCCTTGTGCTTTGGAGATTGGATGATGTAGAAAGTGTTATTGTTTTTAGGGTTTTGATTTCAGATGAATGGGTAGTCAGCTGGTGACCTGAGGCTTCTGTAGCATCAGAAAAGATGGCACTACCCGTGTTTCTTGAGACCTGAGCAGCTTCTGCTTGAGCAGATGGTAGGCAAAAGCAGCATCTTGAAGAGTTGAAGAAAACCAACTGGAAAACAGTCATGGAAGGGAGTTTCCAAACGTGAGGGGGTCATTCTCCACACGTCTGTGTCAGTGTGTGATGCCGTCTTCTCTCTTCATTGCTTAGGACGCTCTCTACCTCACTCTTTGTAGAACTGATTTCTTTTTGTTCCTTCAAGTCTTAGCCTCTCAGTCCAGTTTTCCTTGGCGACCCCCCTAGGTCAATCTACTCTATTATTCTCTACTATGTTACATTTCCAAGCCATTTACAGCACCCGTCACAATATGCAATTCCTGTGTATTTTTGTTTGTGTCCTTATTATTATCTTGCTTACAGAATGCAAAATCCATGAAGGCTGAGGCCATGTCTGTTTGTTTTTCTGTGTAATCAGTATGACTTATGAATAAACATATTTCATGGAAAAAAAAAAAAAAAAACCTCTAAAATCTATTTTCAGCAAATTCCCTGGTACTCCACTGGTTAGAATACCATACTTTCACTGTCAAGAGCACAGGTTCAATTCCTGTTTGGGGGACTAAGATCCCACAAGCCATGTGGCACAGCCAAAAAGAAAATCCATTTTCATAGCATTTAAAAAATTAATAGCAGTATAGTTATTTGGTAGAACACTTAACAAACATTAAATAAATGGGAGTATAAAATGAAAAATTATTTAAAAAAAATAAGACATATGAGGTATGGTGAAAATATGCAAACCTCTGAAAATTCTAACTATAAACATAAGTATTTAAAATTACATTAAAAACCATGAGAACAAAAAAAGGAATGAACTTCCTGTACAGAAGGCTGAGGGAAGTTGAGGGAAGAAAGTACAATTCAATTTTTTTTTTCTCTTGCTTTCTCTATTTTGGATATGCTATTCCAGACAAAATATGCTGTGGTAGAAATAGGAGAACAGAAATCCAAGTTTAGTATACAGACTATGAGAGCATATAAAGTTGCATGCTGTACAACTATTAAGCTCTCTTGGCTATATAATATGTCATACATATAATATACGCTTTATAAATATACAACATATTTTATTCCTGGGAGCAAGAAGATTTGGAAAGGAAGCTAGAAAGCTTCCACTTTGAGGAAGAAGGCAAAAGAACTTTTCCCTGTTCCTCACACTGTATAACTAAACGCTTCGGAGAGTTTGTAGGCCAGGGCCAGCATCAAGTTGCTTAGTCGTGTCTGACTCTATTCGATGCTGTGGACCACTGCCCACCAAGCTCCTCTGTCCACAAGATTCTCCAGGCGAGAATACTGGAGTGGGTTGCCATGCCCTCCTCCAGGGTAATCTTCTCGACCCAGGGATTGAATCCACATCTCTTATGTCTCCTGCATTGGCAGGTGGGTTCTTTACCACTAGCGCCACCTGGGGAAGCCCAGGTTATGCATAAAACAAACCTAAGAAAACTCTGATAGGTTGGAAAGAAGAAGGCAGAATGGCTAGGACCTCAACCTGAGGAAGAACACGTGTTAGTCCGTTTTGCCTTATACATCCCAGGCTGGAAGTAACTAAAGTCTGCATTCCTTAGCCAAAGGTCCAGGAAAGAAGCATTACTACAAGACAAAACATTTTTGGACAACAATCACTTTTCTCCAGCCAAACACCACAGAGAGCACTCTATCATCATCAAATCCAACAGGGGCCAAATCAGAAGCCTAGACTTTCACTCTCACTAGGCTGAAACAAGGCACCCCAACCCCTTACCACCGGTGATGCTGAGTAACAAGCTGAGACTTCTGTCTCTGCAGATGGTAATGTGGTCACCCCTTCCCCTCATCCCACAGTATCACCTGAGACCATATGGAAAGTCTGGTTATTTCCCCCCACCTACCCACGCAGCAATAAATCATGAGGAATCCCACTTACTCCTGCTGGGATGGTATCAGACGAGTCCTAGTGGACAGTCTGGACTTTTACCACCATCCAGCAATAGCAAAATCAGTCCCTCGTGGTGTCAGTGGAAGCTGGGAAGCTCCTTTTCTCTGTCCTTGCTGGTATTTCTGGGTTGCTATTAATTTCAGCTCTAAGTTTGGATTATATGAGGTAAAAAGAAAAACTCAGGGAAAAGATTACTATACTGTTCCTCTTGTTCTGAGATCCTCAACCAATTTGTCTTCTCTTCAGCTCTCAGAGTGTTCTTATAATAATTTTTGTTTATAATGTCCAAGTTTTAAACTGTACTTAGTGGGAGGAATAGGGAAAACAATTAACTTTATCTTCTTAGAGATGCAATTTCTCACACTGATTTTATAATATACATGGATTTATTTCTTCCAGCTTACTTGTTGCTAATTTCCCTGCTTTTTGGTACTTCTTATTTCTCTGTTCAGAGAAGGCAATGGCACCCCACTCCAGTACTCTTGCCTGGAAAGTCCCATGGACGGAGGAGCCTGGTAGGCTGCAGTCCATGGGGTTGCTAAGGGTCGGACAAGACTGAGCGATTTCACTTTTCACTTTCATGCACTGGAGAAGGAAATGGCAACCCACTCCAGTGTTCTTGTCTGGAGAATCCCAGGGACGGGGAAACCTGGTGGGCTGCCGTCAATAGGGTCGTACAGAGTCACACATGACTGAAGCGACTTAGCAGCAGCAGCAGCATTTCTCTGTCTTCCTGTCTTCTGGAGTTTATTTCTTTTCTCCCCCATACCACCACTGTTTTAACATTTATAGTCTCTATTTTCTTAGAAATATCCTTAAATTTTTAACATGCATCACGCATATTGACTTTCCAGATTTAACAATTCATGTATACCTTTCCCCCAGGAAGATACAAAGATCTTAGTTCTTTAATTGCAAAAGCTCTCTCTATCACAGTAGATCATTCCCTTACATGTTTTTTATTTTGGTTCATGAAATGAATTATTAAGATTGGGGGGTGAATTCTAGGTGAGTGCCTTTGATTTATAGGAGAGGTTTTATATTTAATGTTTATATTTTTATTAATTTGAAAATTAGGTGTTCTTGAAGCATTTGGTATGATAAATTTAAATCTCAAATGCATGTTATAAATTCTTAGTAAGGGAGACTTTTCCCAGGAATAGAAAGCAGGCCAAACTAAAATAAACAAATTATGAGTTCAGTTCAGTTCAGTCATTCAGTTGTATCCGACTCTTTGCGACCCCATGAATCTCAGCATGCCAGGCCTCCCTGTCCATCACCAACTCCTGGAGTTCACCCAGACTCACATCCATCAAGTCAGTGATGCCATCCAGCCATCTCATCCTCTATCGTCCCCTTCTCCTCCTGTCCCCAACCCCTCCCAGCATCAGAGTCTTTTCCAATGAGTCAACTCTTCGCATGAGGTGGCCAAAGTACTGGAGTTTCAGCTTTAGCATCATTCCTTCCAAAGAAATCCCAGGGCTGATCTCCTTCAGGATGGACTGGTTGGATCTCCTTGCAGTCCAAGGGACTCTCAAGAGTCTTCTCCAACACCACAGTTCAAAAGCATCAAGTCTTCAGCACTCAGCCTTCTTCACAGTCCAACTCTCACATCCATACATGACCACAGGAAAAACCATAGCCTTGACTAGACGGACCTTTGTTGGCAAAGTAATGTCTCTGCTTTTGAATATGCTATCTAGGCTGGTCATAACTTTCCTTCCAAGGAGTAAGCGTCTTTTAATTTCATGGCTGCAGTCACCACCTGCAGTGATTTTGGAGCCCAGAAAAAATAAAGTCTGACACTGTTTCCACTGTTTCCCCATCTATTTGCCATGAAGTGATAGGACCGGATACCATGATCTTCGTTTTCTGAATGTTGAGCTCTAAGTCAACCTTTTCACTCTCCACTTTTACTTTCATCAAGAGGCTTTTTAGTCCTCTTAAGACCTCAAACAAATAAACAAATCTCCATGATTCTTCCAGTTGTAATGTCTAGACTTTTTTTCTAGTGTGAACCTATTTGCTAAGTCTGTAGTTCCACAGAGGTTCTGATTTTAAATGGGCATCTCAGTTTCGCCTTTCCACCTTGAAAAGGCCACACTTTATTTCTAGCCCTTTCATGCATGTTAACATTCTAGTCCCTGTGTGGCTCCAGAAAATAGCTTAAGTTAATGAGTTACCTAATGCTGGAGAAGTTCAAGAATCTTTGAAAGTGGTATAGGGATTCCTCAAGACTCTTTTAACTTTTAAGATGGTAAAAAACTGCATAAATATTATCTAATGTTGTATAGCTTGTGTTCTTTCTATGAGATAATTATCTAATGAGCATTGTGTGTAAAATGTGTACAGACCATACTCCATGTCTGATGACACAGCATGCTAACTAAAACAGTTACAGAACAAACATATGTATAACAGGCAAAATGAGAAAGCATTGCATGACCAAAGTAACTGTAACACGGAAAGAATCATATATTTTCCTTGGAGATTAAACAAATACTCTCCAATCATGGACCAATGACTGACCGTGTTCTTTCAGAGACGATCATAAATATAGATATTCTGTTCCTATCACTAATGACTCAATAAATAAAATCCCCAGACACTTTTCAAAAGTACAGTGTGATATCCAGAATGTTATAGGCAGCTGTGCCTCCTAGTGATGTGTGGAAAATTTGATAAAATGCCTCAAATGTTCTGAAGATAAAAAGTGCCATGTACCATAAATGATGAGTGATGGTCATAATTGTGGAGAATGGCCACAGGAAGAGACACTGTTATTACCCAGGAAAAGTTGTTACCTCTTTTCAAACACTGTAACATTGGTATTTCTTTATAAAGGACTTGAAGAAACCTCATATAAATTCAGTTTTCATAAAGCTGGAAATGGTCTAGACTCAATACACCATCCAGAGAGAATTTAGTCTACTCTCTGCCTCTCTGAAATGAATTGAAGGATACTTTCTGGGTAAGTCAAGCCAGGAGAATGTCCTATACCCTCACATGGGTGTTATGTTAGCATGTTAGACAATTTCACATAGGCCTTTGTTCTCCAGATTCACCTGTTCTGGTGAACTACTTTCATGGAAGAACAACATGCTGCTGCTGCTGTTAAGTCACTTCAGTCATGTCCGACTCTGTGCGACCCCATAGACGGCAGCCCATCAGGCTCCCCCGTCCCTGGGATTCTCCAGGCAAGAACACTGGAGTGGGTTGCCATTTCCTTCTCCAATGCATGAAAGTGAAAAGTGAAAGTGAAGTCGCTCAGTCATGTCCGACTCTTTGCGACCCCATGGACTGCAGCCTTCCAGGCTCCTCCATCCATGGGATTTTCCAGGCAAGAGTACTGGAGTGGGGTGACACTGCCTTCTCTGAAGAACAACATAGACACATAATAAAAAAATAATAATAAATAAAAATTAAATAAAATAAAAAATTCAGAACAGGTAACATTTTAATTCTATATTTGTCAGCACATTTCACTGGTTAAAGGACCATTTATTTTGTTCAAGTGAAGTCTGAAGGCTTCCAAAAGTAGAAGTTAATTTGGTTGATCTAGCAATGAATTATGCCAATGTATGTAAATGCCTTTATGTTCTGCTTAATAATGTAAGCAGTTGGCCATATAGGGTGACTCATTGGGCTTTTAAAATTCAGGATGGAATGCATTAGTAAAATTACTGTGAGCAATGATTCAACTTGCACAGCTGGATCACCTTCAAAAATGCTGTTCTTGGGTACTTTTTTTCAGTAGGAGGTTGTTGTGACCTACTGTTTAACCTTACTCCCTTCTCTTTGGGTTTGGAGACATATGGCAATATTCATTTCCCTTGGAAAGACCCCCGTGTTACCCTAGGTAGATAGTGGATCAGAGAAAATGGTGCAGGTGTTCACAACTAAAGGTATCAATATCTAATTAGCTTTACGAACCGGAAGAGAGGAAGAATTCCATTAAAAATAAATTTCACATAATAAAGTGTGATCCACAAACTTAGCAAATCTGCAATGAATATGAAAATTGAATATATTCCTAGCACTTTGATCACAGATCTTCAGCACACAGGAACAGGTGTTCCATAAAAATATCAGTTCTAGCTCTTAATTTAAATGAGCTTCTCACTCTTACTGCTCACTGATTCACTTAGGTTTACTGCTCCAGTGAGTAATATTTCAAGAAGACACAAACATCTACTTTCTTTAAAGCCTTTTTCAATTTTTTTTTTTAATGCATCTCAGACAGGAAGCACTGTTAGGTCAAATGGCCACATTTAGGATCCATTCAGAGTTTCTAAAGTAAGAAGGATGAACTATTTTAGAGGTAGTACTTTGGCCACCTCATGCGAAGAGTTGACTCATTGGAAAAGACTCTGATGCTGGGAGGGATTGGGGGCAGGAGGAGAAGGGGACGACAGAGGATGAGATGGCTGGATGGTATCACTGACTTGATGGACGTGAGTCTGAGTGAACTCCGGGAGTTGGTGAGGGACAGAGAGGCCGGGCGTGCTGCGATTCATGAGGTCACAAAGAGTCGGACATGACTGAGTGACTGAACTGAACTGATTGAAGGCTATGTTATTTTTCTTCTACCTTGTCTCAAAATGGTTCCACATGTTATAAAGTCCAGAGTAGAGAAAATGAAGTATATTCATTCCAACTTCAAGTCCAGAAGATACTAAGTAATGTTTTCAACTTTTAAGTTTCTGTTTTCTGGGAAACTTGTACAGAGAAGCATTTCAATATTATGTGTGATCATAGTCAAATAATAAAATGACATTTACTATGTGTTCATGAAAACAAACTTTACTGCACCTTCTGGATCACAAAATTTCCCTAATTCTCCATCTTTAAGATAAGAGTTACTGAGAGCTTGATGCAAATGAAGAAAATGTTTCCTTACACATTGAATTTTGGGCACATTTCATATTCTTCTTTTCCAATCTTTACTGAGCACTGAGAAAAGACAAGTATTAAGATGAAATAAGCTGGAAGAAGCACAAGCTGGAATCAAGATTGCCAGGAGAAATATCAATAACCTCAGATATGCAGATGACACCACTCTTATGGAAGAAAGTGAAGAGGAACTCAAAAGCCTCTTGATGAAAGTGAAAGAGGAGAGTGAAAAAGTTGGCTTAAAGCTCAACATTCAGAAAACTAAGATCATGGCATCTGGTCCCATCACTTCATGGGAAATAGATGGGGAAACAGTGGAAACAGTGTCAGACTTCATTTTTGGGGGCTCCAAAATCACTGCAGATGGTGACTGCAGCCATGAAATTAAAAGATGCTTACTCCTTGGAAGGAAAGTTATGACCAGCCTAGATAGCATATTAAAAAGCAGAGACATTACTTTGCCAACAAAGGTCTATCTAGTCAAGGCCATGGTTTTTCCAGTGGTCATGTATGGATGTGAGAGTTGGACTGTGAAGAAAGCTGTGCGCTGAAGAATTGATGCTTTTGAACTGTGGTGTTGGAGAAGACTCTTGAGAGTCCCTTGGACTGCAAGGAGATCCAGTCAGTCCATTCTAAAAGAGATCAGTCCTGGGTGTTCTTTTGAAGGACTGATGTTGAAGCTGAAACTCCAATACTTTGGCCACCTCATGCGAAGAGTTGACTCATTGGAAAAGACTGATGCTTTTCCATCAGGGATTGGGGGCAGGAGGAGAAGGGGACAACAGAGGATGAGATGGCTGGATGGCATCAGCGACTCAATGGACATGAGTTTGGGTGAATTCTGGGAGTTGGTGATGGACAGGGAGGCCTGGTGTGGTGTAATTCCTGGGGTCACAAGGAGTCAGACATGACTGAGCAACTGAACTGAACTGAACTGAAGGCAAAATAAGAAAAGATTTGGAGAAAAGGAGATGAAACAGTTAAGAGGCGTGAGGGATCCACTGTATGAATGGACAATAACCAGACCATATAGAAAAACTGAAATCTGACCCATGACCTGCAGCAACTTGCTCAGGAAAGGAACCCCTTGATCTACTGTGAACAGCCCAGGAACCCAGCCTGCTGTCAGACAGACTGGTACGAAGTCAGATTGCTGTCTCTAGGAACAATCCAGAAAGGTGACCAATAACTTCTGTAATGATTATCTCTTAATGGCCAAGAACTGGTTGATAACTGACTGCTTCTCTAATTTTTGTCTTTGATTCCAACTTAGGACTGAGCAGAGGAAGTAAAAGAGACCCCCATACCCAATCGCCTAGGATTCCCTACTTCTATTGGATTGGCCAAAAAGTTCGTTTGGGTTTTTCCATAAGATAGTATGGTTAGCTTGCCTACAGCTTCTCACATGAACAGTTTCCAGCAGCACACACATGAGCCTTCCCTCTTTTCCACTCTAGAACTTTTCTTTTCTCTGCCTGTCTTTAAGTTCCTGACTCCCTTGCTACAGCGAGCTGTGAATCAGCAGTCTAGCACTGTCTCATGGGATGATCTTCATTTATTTAGACAGGACTAATAAAGAAGGAAAAAGGAAGAGAAGACAAAAAGGAAGAATGTTTAGTTAGAGTTAGCCGCTCAATTGTGTCTGACTCTTTACAATCCCATTGACTGTAGCCCACCAGGCTAATCTGTCCAGACCTTAACAATTATATATATTTAATATCAATGTACTTGTGTCAGTGTAGTATAATTTATATTAATATCTATTTAATAAAAATGTATAACACTGGTTTGTTCTGGCAAATATACCATGCTAATGAAAGATGTTAGTAATAGGGGAAATTAGGTGTGGGATACAAGGAAACTTGGGCTTCCCTGGTGCTCAGCCGGTAAAGAATCCACCTGCAATGCAAGTGATGTGCAGGAGACATGGGTTTGACCCCTGGGTAGGGAAGATCCCCTAGAGAAGGAAATGGCAACCCACTCCAGTATTCTTGCCTGGAAAATCCCATGGACAGAGGACACTGGCAGGCTAAATAAAGTCCGTGGGGTTGCAAAAGAGTTAGACACAACTTGGCAACTAAACAACAACAACATAAGGGAACTCACTGTATTATTTTAGCAATTTTTCTATAGATCTACAGCTATTAAAAAATAAAAAAGTTTATTTAAAGAAATGATGCATGAAAAAGTCATGCCTCTAAGTTGATTTATTTTTATGATTCCTTTCCAAATATCAGATGTCTATCTCCCTAAGAGACATTCCTAGTCACCCACTGCTGCCATATCCACCCACCCTTCCTTCTTTATCCCAGTCTTTATACCCCGTCTAAAAGTATCCTGGTGCAGGCAATATGTGGAAGAGTGGCAATGAAGGAAAAATAGTGAAATAGTTGGTTTCTATGGAACTTAGCACATTGAGAAGACTTAAGGATTTCAAGGAAAATTTTGAATGCTACCATATCTTTCCAACTCTATATCTAAGTATATTTTTCAATGCCTTTTACATTTTATTGCAGGACTTGGAATGATGAACTGTAGGGGGTAATCTAGAACAAAACAAAACATGAGGTTGAAGAGGAGAGAATTTAATCAGGGAGTTACAAGGAAAGAGGTTCTTTATCTTCAAAGAGGACAAAGTTCTTTCTAGGCCATTTTCCCTATTGGCAGTGCTCAGCGGCTTCCTTGGTGGCTCAGATGGTAAAGAATCTGCCTGCGATGCAGGAGACCTGGGTTCTATCCTGAGGTCGGACAGATCCCTTGGAGAAGGGAATGGCAACCCACTCTAGTATTCTTGCCTGGAGAATTCCATGGACAGAGGAGCCTGGCGGGCTATAGTCCATGGAGTTGCAAAGAGACAGACACGACTGAGCTATAAACACACACAGAGACAGAAAGTCAAAGAGTATGTCTCCAGAGGGAATGGAGATCCAGGGGCCTGATATAATACCCTGCTTGGCCAACAGAGGGCCACCGCTGTGTCCAACTCTGGAATCACCTTTATGTGTTTACTGACCATATCTGAGGGAAGAAGAGAATGCTTGAAAACGAGATGAGCAGCCAACAGTCAGTGAAGGTGTGAGCAAAGGGGCCCACCACATCCACCCGGCAGAGTCCACTCCCTTCTACGTGATTGCCATAGAAATGTACAACTGGGCTATGAAACTGTAGCCAGCGTCCTGTCCCAGCTTTAGCCAAACATATGTTATTCACATCCTCTTTTACATAATAGCTCAATTAAAGGCCTGTGGCTACTTTCTAGCTATATCTCTTTTTTAAAGGGGAAGGTAAACTCACCCCTTACCCTTCCACCCTTGCTTAAAGGAATCACAGGCAACATTGTACTTCAGCAATCTGACCTCCACCCTCTATATTATATAAGAGACGGCTACAACTTCATGGAGGAAGCCACCAGCTATTCACATGCTTCTGAAATCATCAGTAAGATTGGAAAGTGTTGGTCACTCAGGGGTATCTGACTCTTTGTGACCCCATGGACTGTAGCCCACCAGGCTCTCTGTGCATCGACTTCTCCAGGCAAAAATACTGGAGTGGGTTGCCATTTCCTTTTCCAGAGGATCTTCTGAGCCAGGGATCAAACCTGGGTATCCTGCATTGCAGGCAGATTCTTTACTGCCTGAGCCACCAGGGAAGCTCAGTAAGATTGGAGATATTTTAATACTAAAGAGACTGACTCACTCAGGGAAAATACTGACCACATGTAACCTGAAGAAGCATCTCAGCAGAATGAAGAAAGCTATGTCTGGATACTGTGTTTACAAGTTAATGACAACAATCACTTCTATGTTTCATTACCCTTAGCAGTTGCATTGCTTTATAATCCTTATATTGAGTATATCTGACTTAAACTAGTTCTCGTCAGATTGGATTGTGGTTATTTCTGAGACTCCATCATGGTTATTTCTGAGACTCCATCATGATTCATCTTGGACTCCCTTGGACTTTGCTAGGAAAGTGTGGGTAGCTATGAAAGAGAGAGTTTGTGTTTATCTTATACTTTAGCATATGAAAACATTTAGCATTGATTTGTGATACTGGATAGATTCTATGTTGATAGATACAAAAAATGCCTGATTTTATCTTCTCAGAAACACATCTGAAATGTCATTTTCTTTGTCTATAATTAGAGGGTGGTATCTCTTCTGCCCACCCCACAGAGCTATAATAAGACTCAAATGAGATAATGTATATTAAAAAAAAAAAGCCTGGAAATTATAAAGTGTCAAATTATGGGAGAAGAAAGGAGAGAAGTAACCTCTACAGAATGCCTACTGTTTTCCATGCTTTGCAAACATAATCTCATAAATCTCATTTACATCTACAATATCCCTTTTAGAAAGGGATATCCAGATGAGTTGAATAATAGCTCATGTAGACAGTTCATATCAGCTGAATAATTCACAAATGATAGGAGAACCAGCATTTATTCCTATGCCATTCAAGTTTCAAGGTCTTGTTGTTTGTTTCTCATGTCTATAAAGATGAGACCCAGTGTCAAAAAAAAGAGAAAAATACACCTGAGTCTTTTCAATACTTTCACCTTTTGCAGATGTATTCTGTTAAAATGAGAAGCATAACAGACATAGCCGATTCTTCTATAATCTTTGAGTCAATATAGCAAAGTTAGGCAAATAAAGTTAATGAGCACACACAGACACACACAGTCAGTGGTTTTTACGGCTACTTGTGTGACCTTGAAGAAGTCACTCAGATTTTTTTTTTTTTAAGTAACTTCTCTGTACAACACATTGCAGTTGGAACGGAGAATAAAAAGATAATTAAGGCACTCCCCTAAAGACATAAATATACAGCCAACTATTTAAAACAATGCTATCAGACTACAATAGGGACGCATCACTAGTGGACTCACAGTGTGGAATTTAGAATAAGCAGAAACTTATCAAATGGAAGAAAGTTCCAGGTAGAAGCAGGACAAACAGCAGCTCGAAAGTGTCATCTATTTGGAGAGCAGGGATACTTTTCTCTGAACCTCATTTTCCTCATCTGTAAAATGAGATTTAATATCATCATCTCTAAAACCCTATCATACTTTACTCTTCCAAGATTCTGCTTTTGTCTTTTTGACTTCTGCTTCTCATGGTCCCATATTTGGTGTAAAAAAAAAAAAAAAAGTCAATTGTATGAACTAGCCCACTATTCTACAAAAATAAGACAATTAAACTTTAATATGAGCAATGTACTGACATTTATCTACTCTCAGCTGTGAGTTTCCAAAAAACATTAAAAACTTGAAGGCTAAGACTCCTCTTAACAGGAGTGATTACATTGCTGAGCACATGTGATTCTCCCATAGGCATTAAAACAGCAGGAGCCTCTATTTTTACTGAGTTGTATAAGGGTTAAGTGTCAGACTTGATGTATTATCAGGGAATGTCATCCAAAATGGAGAAGGTCACTGCCCTTAGAGTAAGGCTCGTTGTTGGTCATCAAAGAAACGGCACTGACATTCAGCCACCTCACTGCACTTAAGGGAAAGGATCACTTTAGGCAAATAGAAGACAACTTCGAAATTGAAGTTGTCTAAAAAATTGCTCCCACAGGTCCTAATGGATACCTTCTGTAAATGCCGATCAACCAGTTAGTCAATTCAGGAGCTAAAAGTATTTCCCATTTTTATCTTAGATTTCAAAGGAAAGGGACATTCAGGAGCTGGTGTCTAATATGAAGGGAAACATCTTCCTTCTGTTGATTTACAGGGGAAGTCAGGGATCAAAAGTTTAACTGATAGCAATGTCCCCACTCCACTGGGGTTTCATATGTGGCTTGGTTCCCTGAAATACTAACATTAGAGGCTTTGTTTAGTGGACTGTATAAACTAGAGGGGGCAGTTATTAAATTGTTTGGCAAAATAGGTTTTTAAATTTTTTAAGTGAAATGCTGTACATAATGTAATAGTTCTCCTCATCCACTTTACCATTAAATATTCACAAAAGACCAATTTTGGATGTGATGTTTGCAGCAGGTCGATTTTGTTTTCATATGCACTAAAGTGCAGGACAGGGAAGCCTGGCATGCTGTAGTCCCTGGGGTTGCAAAGAGTTGGACACGACTGAGTGACTGAACAACAACGAAGGTGCAATTCTGATCACAAATAGGGTATGAAGGGTAGGGAGCAAATTTAGCCACCAACCAGTCCATTCTGAAGAAGATCAGCCCTGGGATTTCTTTGGAAGGAATGATGCTAAAGTTGAAACTCCAGTACTTTGGCCACCTCGTGTGAAGAGTTGACTCATTGGAAAAGACTCTGATGCTGGGAGGGATTGGGGGCAGAAGGAGAAGGGGACGACAGAGGATGAGATGGCTGGATGGCATCACTGACTCGATGGACGTGAGTCTGAGTGAACTCCGGGAGTCTGTGATGGACAGGGAGGCCTGGCATGCTGCGATTCATGGGGTCGCAAAGAGTCGGACACGACTGAGTGACTGAACTGAACTGAAGGGGCTGTATAAACTTCCATTGATTTTGCTGCAATTCTCTCCTTCCTTGACCCAACTGAGCGACTGAATTCTGAACTGAATTGATACAGCTGCTTGGCCATTGACTGACTAATCACAGGTTTCCTCTTCGGACCCAGGTCTTTGTCTACTGATCAAAAGTAGAATTTTAGGTGACTTGATAGGCAAGCTGTATCAAAATGTATTGGTCTGACTTGTAACCTTAAGAGCAGCATCGGTGAGAGATGCTTTTCTCTGGGATTTCCAAGCTATAAACGTACTGTTTTGAGTTTGCAATCACAGTCAGGAAACTGATCATCTTATCGCCTTAAATACTCTTGATGATCTGATTGGAAATGAGATTCTGACTACTAGAATGAACAAATCTAAGTTGTTAGGAGACTTCTTTTCCCTAGGAACTTGCTAAGTCCCTCTCTACTCATCAAAAATGAGCCTTACTTGCCAACTGCAGGGCAGCCAGCCCAGGCATAGAGATGGATGCATCATGGGTCTGTGCTTGTCTCTCCTGTTCAATATTTTGTTCTCCAGCTCTTACGTGAGCCAAAGCCACACTGTTACTAAGCATAGCACAGGCTAGGGTTATTCCTAAGCAATGCTCTGCAAACTTGGTCATTCTGGAAGAGTGTTTCCCAAAGTCTGGTCCATAGAGTACCCAAAGTAGGAATCAGCTGAGTAATTGTTGAAAAATTCAATTTCAAGACCTCACCCAGAACTAATGGGGACAATGCCAGGAAACTGTATAAACACTTTATCTCGCCTAGTAATTTTTCTATTAACTAATGTTTGGGAATCCCTAGCCAGTATATTCGGAGAAGGCAATGGCAACCCACTCCAGTACTCTTGCCTGGAAAGTCCTGTGGACGGAGGAGCCTGGTAGGCTGCAGTCCATGGGGTCTCGAAGAGTCGGGCACGACTGAGTGACTTCACTTTCACTTTTCACTTTCATGCATTGGAGAAGGAAATGGCAACCCACTCCAGTGTTCTTGCCTGGAGAATCCCAGGGATGGGGGAGCCTGGTGGGCTGCCATCTATGGGGTCGCACAGAGTCAGATGTGACTGAAGTGACTTAGCAGCAGCAGCAGCCAGTGTATTGGGTAGGTGCCCAATATGCTAGTGGAGAAGAGTGAAGAAATAACTCCAGAAACAATGAAGAGATGGAGCCAAAGCAAAAACAGCCTCCAGTTGTGGGTGTGATTGGTGATGGAAATAAAGTCCAATGCTGTAATTGCATAGGAACCTGGAACGTTAGGTCCATGAATCAGGGTAAATTAAAAGTGATCAAACAGAAGATGGCAAGAGTGAATATCTACATTTTCGATCAGAGAACTAAAATGGACTGGAAAAGGCAAATTTAATTCAGATGACCATTATATCTACTACTGTGGGCAAGAATCCCTTTGAAGAAATGAAGTAGCCACCATCACAGTCAACAAAAAGTCCGAAATGCAGTACTTGGTTGGGTGCAATCTCAAAAATAACAGATGATCTCTGTTCATTTCCAAGGCAAACCATTTAATATCACAGTAATCCAAGTCTATGCCCCAACCACTAATGCCGAAGAAGCTGAAGTTGAAGGGTTCTATGAGACCTTCTAGAACTTCTAGAACTAGCACCCAAAAAAAGATGTCCTTTTCATTATAGAGAACTGGAATGCAAAGTAGGAAGTCAAGAGATACCTGGAGTAATAGACAAGTTTGGCCTTGTAGTACAAAAGGAAGCAGGGCAAAGGTTAAAAGAGTTTTGCAAGAGAATGTACTGGTTACAGCAAACACCCTCTTCCAACAACACAAGAGGTGACTCTACACATGGACATCACCAGATGGTCAATACTGAAATCAGATTGATTATATTCTTTGCAGCCCAAAACAAAGAAGCTCTATACAGTCATAAAACAAGACTGGGAGCTGACTGTGGCTCAGATCATGAACTCTTTACTGCAAAATTCAGACTTACGTTGAAGAAAGTAGGGAAAATCACTAGACCATTCAGGTATGACCTAAATCAAATACCTTATGATTATACAGTGGAAGCGAAAAATAGATTCAAGGGATTAGATCTGATAGACAGAGTGCCTGAAGAACTATGGATGGAGGTTCCTGACATTGTACAGGAGGCAGTAATCAAGACCATCCCCAAGATAAAGAAATGCAAAAAGGCAAATGCATGGTTATCTGAGGAGGCCTTACAAATGGCTGAGGAAAGAAGAGATGCTAAAGGCAAAGGAGAAAAGGAAAGATATACCCATCTGAATGCAGAGTTTCAAAGAATAAAGAGGAGAGATAGGAAAGCATTCCTCAGTGATCAGTACAAATAAATAGAGGAAAACAGTAGAATGGGAAAGACTAGAGATCTGTTCAAGAAAATTAGAGATACCAAGGGAACATTTCATTTAAAGATGGGCACAATAAAGGACAGAAATGGTATGGACCTAACAGAAGCAGAAGATATTAAGAACAAGTGGCAAAAATACACAGAAGAACTACACAAAAAAGATCTTCATGACCCAGTTAATCACGATGATGTGATCACTCACCTAGAGCCAGAGAGCCTGGAATGCGAAGTCATGTGGGCCTTGGGAAGCATCACTACAAACAAAGCTAGTGGAGGTGATGGAATTCCAGTTGAGCTATTTCAAATCCTAAAAGATAAAGCTGTGAAAGTGCTGCACTCATTATGTCAGAAAATTTGGAAAACTCAGCAGTGGCCACAGGTCTGGAAAAGGTCAGTTTTAATTCCAATCCTGAAGAAAGGCAATGCCAAAGAATGTTCAAACCACTGCACAATTGCTCTCATCTCACACACTAGCAAACTAGTGCTCAAAATTCTCAAGCCAGGCTTCAAAAGTATGTGAACCATTAACTTCCAGATGTTCAAAGTGGATTTAGAAAAGGCAAAGGAACCAGAGAGCAGATTGCCAACATCAGTTAGATCATAGAAAAAGCTACAGAACTCAAGAAAAACATCTACTTCTGCTTTATTGACTATGCCAAAGCCTTTGACTGTGTGGATCACAACAAACTGTGGAATTTTTTTCAAGATATGGGAATACCAGACCACCTTACCTGCCTTCTGAGAAATCTGTATGCAGGTCAAGAAGCAACATTTAGAACTGGACATGGAACAATCATCTGGTTCCAAATCAGGAAAGGAGTACGTCAAAGCTGTATATTGTCACCCTGCTTATTTACCTTATATGCAGAGTACATCATGAGAAACGCTGGGCTGGAAGAAGCACAAGCTGGAATCAAGATTGCTGGGAGAAATATCAATAACCTCAGATATGCAGATGACATCACCCTTATGGCAGAAAGTGAAGAGGAACTAAAAAGCCTCTTGATGAAAGTGAAAGAGGAGAGTGAAAAAGTTGGCTTAAAGCTCAACATTCAGAAAACTAAGATCATGGCATCTGATCCCATCACTTCATGGGAAATAGATGGGGAAACAGTGGAAACAGTGTCAGACTTTATTTTTGGGGGCTCCAAAATCACTGCAGATGGTGACTGCAACCATGAAATTAAAGATGCTTGCTCCTTGGAAGAAAAGCTATGACCAGTCTAGGCAGCATATTAAAAAGCAGAAACATTGCTTTGCCAACAAAGGTCCATCTAGTCAAAGCTATGGTTTTTCCAGTAGTCATGTTTGGATGTGAGAGTTGAACTATAAAGAAAGCTGAGCGCCGAAGAATTGATGCTTTTGAACTGTGGTGTTGGAGAAGACTCTTGAGAGTCCCTTGGACTGCACGGAGATCAAACCAGTCAATCTTAAAGGAAATCAGTCCCGAATATTCATTGGAAGGACTGATACTGAAGCTGAAACTCCAATACTTTGGCCACCTGATGCAAAGGACTGATTCATTGGAAAAGAACCTGATCCTGAGCAAGATTGGAAAGCCGGAGCAGAAGGGGATGACAGAGGATGAGATGGTTGTATGGCATCACTGACGCAATGGACATGAGTTTGAGCAAGCTCCAGGAGTTGGTGATGGACAGGGAAGCCTGGCGTACTGCAGTCCATGGGGTTGCAAAGAGTCGGACATGACTGAGCAACTGAACTGAACTGAGCCAGACCAATAACAGAAGAACCAACAGATAAGAAAACTATAGATTATAAAAGTGATTATATAAAACATCTACCCTTTCTCCCATGAAACAGATATAGTCCTCTAAAATTGTAAATAAGAAAAAAACAAAAAAACTATGTGATGAACAGGGACCATTGCCACAAAAGCTCACAACAAAGGCTGTAGCAGTTTGGAAGTTCCCAACTGAGAGTCCAAGTATATAAATTCCTGGAGCCAGTCCTCTAACGTATGGAAAGGGTGACCGCTGGCACACAAGTAGCTTGTCCACAATTTCAGTCTTCAAGTTTTTTAAAAGCACGTTGACTATTGATAAAAGGTGAAGAATCATATTTCTTGGTGGCCTCCATCTGTTATAGATATATTCATCAAAATTATCTCCTTTTTCTCAACTTAGTGCTAAACTTTTATGTTCACCTGCTAATAGTAAGGATTTCTCCATATCCTGCAATGATTCTGACTAGATTACTTGTAGATGTAAGTACTGGAGCAGTCACAAGCCTTTCTCCCTGCAGAGTCACTAATTTGTTTCCCACTGCCTAGACTATAGGCCGTGTTGTTTAACCTTCACGTGAAGTGGGGGCCTGGATATACTGCCGAGGCTCCACAATTTGCTATGCGGCATTTGCTGTGTCCTCAGATAACCATTTATTCCAGATGATTTTCTTTCTGCATTCTCATTACTGCTGCCCCTTTAAATCTGATCATTTGTATTTTACCTCTTACACAGCCCAAGGTAATAAGTACCGGCAGGTTCTATGAGTCACGTTGAGTGTTTCCTATGAAGGAACAGGGTGTGATTGAGGTGAGAAACAACAACAACAAAAAAACAAGCTTTTTTTTTTTTAATGTCAGGGATAAAAATCAGCTGCACTTCACAATATATCTGATGTTTCTTGTCAAGGGGGAGGAAATTAGAAGCATGACTAGTGGCAGAATCTTTGCAGAAATCTGTTAGGTAGCAGAATGTTTAGTCTGTGACAGGTCTGGTAATGAAGTGCTGGAGACTAATTCAATTGCTGGAGTTACCTGATTATAAAATTATATTAAAAAATCACTCTATTATTTATTTGTTTGTTCAGTCTTCGCCAGTCACTGAAGTGCTGAGGGTTTATTAACAATAGAAAGGATATAGTTCAAAACATCTGAATCAATTATGTTCTGGAGGAAGTAAAAACTAGCAGAACCTAGTCGGTAAGTGATTCATGTATATAAGCCGGTACATTAATTTATAAACTCTTAAGAGGCTAACAGGCAACAGCAAAAGCGAAAACACTGCTCTTTCTTCCAATAGGTGCGCTCTCATCCTCCACTCCACGCCATTGCTCCAGACAAGAATTTCAGCAAACTTCTCAGGCATTAACTGGTGCATTCTGACGGCTGTACACTAGTTTCTGGTATCTCCAGACCTCATCCTCTCTCCCACCCTCAATGATTTTCCAGACATCTTATTCTGGAGGTTCTCCACTTTGGAATTTCTCAAACCTATCATTTTATGCTTTCGGCGCTAGTGAATACAAACCCTAGCAGAGAGACACCAAGAGCTATTATCTCCAAGAGTATTGTGTCACAGTGATTAGAGTACATGCTCTAGAGTCAGACTTCATTGGCTTGGTAACAGAGAAGAACAAATCTGGCTCCATATTGGACCTGTTCATGTAGCTCTAACCCCTGTGCTCTGTGGCCTGTGCTGAGCCATGCTGGCTCTGTCCTATTTATAAAGAATGCTGCCTATGGCCTGAAATATACAGGACAGCTGATTCTCAGGGCTCTCACCTTTAAAAGCAGAACACTTTTGCATTCATGTAGAGATAAAAAATTGCAGAACAGAGAATAACCTTTGTCTTGTTGGAGGTTTACAGGGGTAATCAGATCAGAGCCATAAGGACAACTTAAAGAACAAAAAATTCTGGCACCAAGAAATTTGCAACAACCAGCAATATACCCTTCCCTTTTAGTTTAAAAGAATCCTGAAGTCTAGCTCAGGTAAGATGGTTCTTTGTGACACCAGTCTAACATCTTCTTGGTCTGTTGGTTTTCCAAATAAAGTCACTGTTCCTTGCCCCAGTAACTTGTCTCTCAACTTATTGGGCTGTTATGCTGTGAGCAGTAAAAACGTGGACTCAGTAACAGTTTGAATCCTGACTCTGACACTTACTGGCTCTATGATTTCAGCAGATGACTTAACCTCGGTTTCTTTGTTTGTAAATTTAGGATAATATTAACAACTGACTTAGGCAATTTTGAGGACTGAAAGAATATATATATAGTGCTTAGAATAGTGTCTGAAATACAATATACGCTCAAAATTTTTCCTTACCATTATATGGCAAATGCCTAGCGTCTTCATCAGGACTAATTTGTTTATAATGGGACACAAAGATATGGAAACTACCTTAAGCAAAACAAACACCTGAAAAGCTACCTTTTTGTTCAAAGTTAAAGCAATATCTTTAGGAACTGAGCGAGGGTAGAGTAGTTGGTTTTCAGGGTATTCCTGAGCCAGAACTTGGAAAGCTCTCAGGATCACCAAGGCAGAGACTCAGCTTTCCAGGGGGTCACGTGGTTCCTTGTCCCTGGTCCAGTCAACTGTGGGTAAAAGACCTGAATCATGAGCCCCACTTATCCCACTTAGCAATTATTGTGGGGCCATACTATATGAGCAAGGGCCTGGGAAAGGCATATGCATTGAGTATTTAGTCTACTAACTTTAGTATGCAGCATTCTGGGAAAATCTCCATTGTGTCTTGGCGAACTTCTGGTAAATGGCTCTACTCTCCATAGGTAAAGTGAAAATCAAGGAAAATTAAAAGGCCAGTCGTAAGATACATCTTTAGGAAAACCCCAAAGCACAGATGCAGGCATCCTATCTCATCTCAAACTAATTTTAAATTTTGGGCAGTTTTATCACATAAATAGGGAGAAAGCCAAACTTTTCACAAGTGATCTTTATGTTTCAGTTCTTTCCTAGTTTCTTTTTTGAATAGTACTGCTAGTAACATTTTCTTAATACAGGACTGAAAAACATGCTAAGAATTTTATCCTTATGTTATTATTGTGTATAATTTTAATACAGCAGATTTCCAGACCGAATAAGTGACTTTTAGTTTCTATATGTCTTTATAGAACTAAAACAAAAAGCAAAGCAAATAAAAAGCAAACAGACAAACTTAATTCCACAAATAATAAAGCCTGCAGAACTTGAAAATGTACACAGAAAATTAAATCCATGGGCACTTAGGATTTAGAGTTCATGCATCTCAAATGGTCTTTGTTTATAACCATTTGAAAACAGCCGATTTCCCTTAGCTAGTATTTAAACTAAGATAAGAACACCTGTACATTACTATAAGCATTTTAATAGCATGTTAATACAAGAATGCCTAGACTATTGAACTATTACTGGCTATTATGAGCACTTAAAGTAGGGGGAAATGGAATTTAAATGCTATGTTTCTAAACTGTGTGGGTATTTTAACTATCCCCCATCAGCCAGTTCTTTCATCAGGAGACATTAGGAGAGTTGGACTTTTCCACCCCTTGAATTCTGGCAGGGCCATAGCACTTGTTTGTCTTATAAAATGTGAGCAAAAGCACTACATGCCACCTTCTTGTAAAGCATTTTGTTTTCAGTACTTGACTCTCTAATTCACCCAGAGATCCTGATAGCATGTGCTGCTGTGAAAAGATGTTGGTGTCATGAGATTAGAGCAGTCTGGAATGCTGAGCTTTCATGTGAAAGAAAATTAACCTGGAATTCATTTGGCTCACAGTGGACTTAAAAAAAAGACTTTCTTTAATTGACAAGTAAAAATGGTATACTTCTAAGGTATACAGTCTGATGTTTTGTCATACAAATACGTTGTAAAATGATTGCCACAAACTAACATATCTGTTACCTTTTTTCGTCTTTCTGACTTTTCTTTTGTAGTAAGAACATTTTAGATCTACTCTCTCATTAAATTTCAGGTGTATTATACAGTATTGCTAACTATATAGACACACTGCTGTACCTTAGATCTGCAGAACTTATTTACCCAGCATAGCTCAAACTATGTGTCTCTTTGGATATAAACTGCAGTTTGGGGGCTATTTGTCACTGCAGCATGACCTTAGAGTAGATACTGTCTGCTATGCATTTTAGAACTAAACAGACTTTGGAATCCTTCAAGTTGGAGAAAATCCTGACACTTTGAGCTTTGGTGGGGAAAAAGAAGAGAGAATAGAAAAAATGAAGAGTTTCATAGCAAATTCTTACATCTTTTATGAGTTGAGGAATAGTGTTGTACAACTTCCTCCCTTCACAAGTAAATGACGTACAGACCAGAAAGAGGAACTGACTTTATTGAGTTCAAACATTTGTCAGTGGCAAAGTATATTAATGTGTTACATACTGTTCCACAGGGAATATGAGAAATATGAGGGAATATGGGAAATAAAAGAAAAATAGCAGGCCAGAAAGAAAAGCCCATAGCTGGTTGCAACTTTAATAAATAACATGTTGATCAAAAATGTAGTGGAAATCTGAGAATCCTGAATTCAAAATTAAAGGTTCTCCTTTCTCCTTCTTGAGAAAGCAAAGGAAACTCCAGGCAGTGTTGCTAGCTTAAGGTCCCAGGCTGAGTTCACCTTACCACCAGGAGACACAGGAGAGCAAACACTGCCTTTTTGTGTGATTTATATGTGAAATAATAATAAAGGGAAAAAATCAGATAGTGATTAAGAATACATCAAAGAAAGCTAGCTAATGGTAGAGATGGGGCAAAAATCTGTGTCTTCTGATTGACAGTTAATTAGGCACAATGTGGTTAAAAGACTTGAATTCTATTCCTGAGCTGAGGAAGTTTAGACAGGCTATTTAACTTCATTAAACTCATTTTCTTTACTGTAAGAATTGATTGAGATCTAAATTTCTTCCTCACTTTAATTTTTAGCCTGTTTTTTTCTCAGCTAGCCCTCAATGATTTATTTTTTCAGCATCGAAGTATTATCTGTAAGTAGTAATGTGATATAAATTTAGCAAAGAAGAGTTGAGTAAAGATATCTAGTTCTTAAACACTTCCCTCATGCCAGTTCTCAACACTTACTACCATAGGAGTGCACTCTTTCCTTCCTGTCCAGTCCCACTATTTTTCAGGTTAGACTTCCTGCCTACACATTTCCCATTTCTCCTCCTATCCATTTAATTGTGCTATATGGAAAATTTATGGTACTCTATAAACAAGGAAATTTCCCTGTGACTGAATCTTTTCCATTAGTGTTCTATCTCTTAGCCTTCATAGAAAATTGGCTTTCTCCAGTGGCTTACTTGATCCTTGATTTCTTACCAAGTTCATCTCTGTTCCCTCACCTTGACAAGTCTTGAGGCAAATTGATGGATTCAGACTTTTTTTTAAACTTCTCTCATGCTATGGTTACTTCCAGACTATGGTTTCACTCAATAGCTTGCTTAACTTTGGGGTTTATGACATTTTCTTCAGTATCTTTTGGATGACTCTGTTCACATCTGTCTATATCCAGGGCATTTATCCATTTTCTCAATAAGCACAGTATCTTGCTTATGCATTTCCTCTCTACTCTGTTTTTTGCCATTGTCTTGACCTCTACACGGATACCATTTCAGCTACATAATAGTAAGGCTGTCTGCAGACCTCATTATCATTCCCCTTGGGATCTCTGAGGTGCTTGCTGTTGTTGCTGTCGTCTTTTTATCAGGCCTTTATCTTAACCCTTTATTCTTGCTGATAGCCTCTTCACCTTCTTCATAAACTTAAATTCCTGAAACTCTCCCAGTCCTCAGTCCACCAATTCTGTCTGAATCCCCTTGTCTTCCTACAAAGTTTAGAACCCATGGTCAGACAATTCTGTGACATCTCTTTAACACCTTAGAACTTCCCACTGCCACTCCCAACCTTCTGTCAAGTCTGCTTTATAGATTCCTAATCCTGGGTAACCTCATCAAGCATTGTCTCTACTCTTCCTGCTGGGCTGTAGCCAAGGAAAGTCACAAACTAAAATAATTGGGTCCACTGCAATTTCATGCTACGTAAACACAGTTAGGTCTTCCCAGCTGCTCGATACTCCTTGATCTATTTATTTATATGTGGGAGATACAACATAGCATCCCTCGCCTGAAGCAACTGCTCCACATTCGTCCAGAGAATCAATTTCCTCAGGTTGCCACCCCTACGCATGTCATCTGAAAGTTCTAACTGTACCTGTGATACTGGCAGAACTGAAAATTTCTGACTTGACTTTCTCTGTCTTCAACATCTCAATTCATATCCATTTTCACCTTGTCCTCTCAGCCTACTATAGTATCACATAAAATTATATTCCCCCTCTTTGACAACATTTTGTCATATGCAACAGATCACATCACCTTCTTTCCATAGGACCAGTTCCTGGAGATTAACTCCCTCTTTCAGTATTTCCTTTAGCATCTTCCTGTCTATAACTTCCTTTCTTTTACTATGACAAAGAGCAAGGCCAGAGTCTACTATTCTAGAACAATTGTTTTGTGTGTGTGTGTGTGTGGTCATTCTAGAGGGATACTAATCAAATTTTCTTTTGTAATATTTGAGAATTACCTAATTTCCTTTCTTTTGTAATATTTGAATAAAATTGTGATCTCTTTTTGCCTCTGCCTGGCATTGATCCCAGATATTTGAGCTCTTGATCCTTGATATTTACACTTACTTTAGATGCCCTCCCTGAATTTCTTGTCAGTCAAGGACAATGTTTGAATACTAACGTGAACATCATAATATTACCAGCTAACACACTAGAGTTCCATAACCTATAGAAGCTTGGGTACGAAACATTATGAAATATTTATAGAAAGCTGGTAGGGAGGATAAAGAAGGCAAGAATGGGCCATGCTAAAAACCAGGTGAAGGAATGACCCTAAGATGGGTTGCCAATCAAACCACACTGTTAAATTTTTAGAAAACATATGTTGTGAATCAGTACCCAAAGAGTCCAAGATGGTCCTTGGTGTGGCAGAAAGAATTTGGGGTAAGTAACAGATAGTGGCCCCAGAAGGAGATGCCTGGAACCAAACAATAAATAGATATGGGACCAAGATTAGTAATAATACTGGTGATCAGTCCCACATTTTAGATATGTGTTCATTTAAGTCAAGGTCCATATATTTCTCAGATTTCTATTTTCATGATTTGGTGAGATTTTGGTTAGTCTTTATCCTTGTAGTACCTTGATTTAACACAATTCAGTGCACAGAGCAGAATTCAGTGAATATTCACCAAAGTGAATCGAAATGGAACCAGATAATCCAGAAAATCAAAACTTAGGGTCAGACGAACTGTTTGCAGATGAGTAATGGAAAGCTACAATGGGACAGAAGTGTTCAGGGTTGACACCAAGTTTGATACGGAAAGATAAAGTTCAGACTCATTGCTCCTGGTTGGTGGGAAGCTATCTTCTGAAGTGAAGATGTTCATCACTTAGTCGTGTCCAACTCTTTGCGACCTCATGGACTGTAACCTACCAGGCTCCTCTGTCCATGGAATTCTCCAGGCAAGAATAGTGGAGTGGGTTGCCAGTCCCTTCTCCAGGGGATCTTCCCAACCCAGGGATCGAACCCAGGTCTCTCACATTGCAGGCAGATTCTTTACCATTTGAGCTACCTGGGAAGCCCTTAGGTATCTTCTGATGCATTGCTATTCATGGTTATAATTGACTGCTGGCTCGGTCTGCAAGTGGTCTTCTCTTTGCTAAGGAGGACTAGCAAAAGCAAGTGACCATTCTTATTTCTCAGTAAGCTTTTTCCTCCAAAGAAGACTGAGCTCCTTCATTCTTGGATATTTTAGCACATTTCATCTTCAGTGAACTGAACTCAGATTGCTTACTGAGACAACTCATATTGTCTTTGTAACTCTCAGTTGTAACTCTTTACGATACATTTCTACAATCTGTTGATATACTTGGAAACACACATATACCAGAAAATGGAATTCCAGATGGCAAGAAAAGGTTCAGAATTTACTTTGTGTGGGGGATTTTATCTTTTCTTGTGAGAACTGGACTGTAAAGAAGGCAGAGGTATCAATTGATACCTTCAAATTGTGGCGCTGGAGAAGACTCCTGAGAGTCTGTTGCACAGCAAGGAGATCAAACCAATCAATATTAAAGGAAATAAACCTTGAATACTCACTCATTGGAAGGACTGATGCTGAAGCTGAAGCTCCAGTATTTCAGTCACCTGATGCAAGCAGCCAACTCATTGAAAAAGTCCCTGATGCTGGGAAGGATTGAGGGCAGAATGAGAAGAGGGTGTCAGAGGATGAGATGACCCAAGGACATCACCGATGCAGTGTACATAAACTTGGGCAAACTTCAGGAGATGGTGAAGGACAGGGAGGGCTGGCATGCTGCAGTCCATGGAATCACAAAGAGTCAGACACAACTGGGTGACTGAACAACAACAACATAGTTGGTTTACAATGTTAATTTCTGCCGTACAGCACAGTGATTTGGCTTTATATACATATATATACCAGAGAAGGCAATGGCACCCCACTCCAGTACTCGTGCCTGGACAATCCCACGGACGGAGGAGCCTGGTGGGCTGCAGTCCATGGGGTCGCTAGGAGTTGGACACGACTGAGTGACTTCACTTTGACTTTTCACTTTCATGCATTGGAAAGGAAATGGCAACCCACTCCAGTGTTCTTGCCTGGAGAATCCCAGGGACGGGGAAGCCTGGTGGGCTGCCATCTATATTATATATATATATATATATATATATATATGTGTGTGTGTGTGTGTGTGTGTGTGTGTGTGTAAAGGGGATTTTAAAAGTGTCTCATACAAATAATAATGAATTAAAAAAAAAAAGAAAAAAAGGGTCTCATAGAATCCTACTGTGATGAATGGCTTCTGGGATATAGCAAAAAAGGTCTGGTTCCAAACAAAGGGGGTCTATCAGTGAAACTATGTGATAAAGACTGATAAGAAGAGATGCTTCCTGCTTTGTTGATGTAGCAAAAATCTCACCCAAACACTATACCATTTGGGCTCTGGTGAGGAGTACCTGAGGCTGAAGAGATGGCTTTGTGCCTTTCCTGGTCTCCACACAGTTTATTATTGGCTTTCCTCTTCTACTGACCTCACACCATATGGAACATGAAAGTGGGACTTCTAGGAGGCTCAGTAAGAGAAATATGAAGCAAGCCAGATGGCTTGGCAAACTTAATAGAAGTTCTGCTGGTTTACCAAATTTCTTCTTTCTCAAGAATGTCTACCAAAAGACATGTACCTTTTGTTTAAGGCAGACATTTAACCTTTAAAATATTTTTGTAGCTTTATTGAGCTAAAACTGACATTTGATAAACTGCCTATATTTAAAGTGTACAACTTGATAAGTTTTGACATATACATAACATTCCAATCGAGACAGTGGACATATCTATTAATGTCACTCTTCAAAATCTTCTTATTACTTCTTTGTAACTCCTTTCTCTCTCTTCCTCTCCGTTTTCCTGGCCCCTGTCTCCAGACAACAACTGATCTGATTCCTGTCACTATGGCTTAGTTTGATTTTTCTAGGGCTTTATATAAATGGAAGCATGCTGTATAAACTCTTTGTTATCTGGCTTTTTTCTTTGGCACAAATATTTTGAGATGCATTCGTATTATGTGCATCAGAAGTTTATTTTTAAATCAACAGTAATATTCCATTTATATGAATAGACTAAATTATTATCCACTCATATGAACACATTCATTGTTTCCAGTTTTTTTTCCTACTACCAATAATAATGCTGTGGACATTCATGTACCAATCTTTGGGAGTATATTTTTATTTCTTTGGGTAAATATTAATATGTAGGAATGAAATATCTGGGTTGTATATTATGTCTATGTTTAACAGTTAAGAAGTTAAGTTTCTTAACTGTTAAATTTTTCCAGAGTAGTTGAACCATTTTACTTTCCCACCAGCAATGAATGTGAGTTCTGATTGCCCTACATTCTTGTCAAGAGTCAATAAGAGCAGTATTTTTAATTTTAGCCCTTCTAGTGATTACACCATCATATTTCATTGTGATAAAAGTTGTACTTTCCTAATGATATTGAACATCTTTTCTCATACATGTTTACCAACTGTATATTTTTGTGAAATATTTGTCAAATATTTTTGGCCTATTTAAAAATATAGTTGTTTGTCTTTTTAACATTGAGATGTTAAATATTCTTTATATAATCTAGACTAAAATATTTATATAGTCTAGACTAAAATATTCTCAGAAATATGTCTCGAAAATATTTTATCGAAGTTTGTGGCCTGTCATTTCACTTTTATAGCAGCTTCTTTTCTTTCTTTCATTGAAGTATAGTTGATTTACAATGCTGTGTTAGTTCCAGGTGTACAGCAAAGTGATTCAGTTATATATATATATGTATATATATATTTGTTTCTTTTTCAGATCCTTTGCCCTTATAGGTTATCATCTACTGTGCTGTATAGTAAGTCCTTGTTGGTGATCGATTTTATATATGTGTGTGTGTATGCTCAGTCATGTCAGACTCTTTTTGATCCCATGGACTGCAGCCTGCCAGGCTCCTCTGTCCATGGAATTTTCCAGACAAGAATACTGGAGTAGGTGGCCATTTTCTTCGCCAGGGGATCTTCCCAACCCAGGGATCAAACTCACGTCTCTTGTGTTTCCTGCACTGGCAGGCAGATTCTTTACCACTGTGGTACCTGGTAAGCCCATTTTATATATAGTAGTGTGTATATGTTAATCAGTGTCTTTAGAAGAGCAAAGGATTTTTTATATTTTGATGAAGCCCAAATTATTGATTTCCGCATTTATAGTTCATGATGTGTGTTCCATCTAAAAAATTGTTGCCAAATCCAAGGTCACTAAGATTTTCTCCCTTGTTTTCTTTCAAAAATTAAAAAAAAAAATTATATTTAAGCCTAGGCTCAATCTCAACTTAAATTTTGTATAAGCTATGAGGTAAGGATTAAGGTAAATATCTTATAAATGGCTATTCAATTGTTCCAGCATCATTTGTTGAAATCTATTTTCAATAAATTATCTTTGTACCTGAACCAAATTGGATTGATCATGTGAGTGTGAGTTTCTTTTTGAATTGTCTAATCATGTACATCATTCTATTTTTTTTTCTTTCTGTCTTGATGTCAATACCACACTTTCTTCATTACTAAAATTTCATGCGTCTACAGACAATGAAAACTTCCAACTTTTTTCTTATTTAAATGTTTACTGTGGTCATTTCTACTTTCTAAAGTATGTGTAAGTGAACACCATTTTTTAAAGCATAATTCTAAGTATAAGGAGGAAATAATTAACACGAAATTCTCTAGAACAGCTGTGAATCTGGAGTTTTCTTCTGTTTTGATAGTTCAGAACCCAAATTTTCCCTCATCACAAGTGAGGATTCTTCTTTTAAAGGCCAACAATATAAGCTCTGAAGGTATATTTCACAAGTCTGGTCTGTAATATTACCTCAGTTCTAAAACTTTTTTATTTCTTATGATCGTTCATTATGCATGTAGGGTGTGGTAATATATATAACTCTCACATATTTATTATTTAAATGATATCATAATAATCTTCCTTAAATTTATAAGATGCTTCATAATTACAAAGTACTTTTTACAAATTATTTCATTTGACCCTTACAACCATCTTTTAAAGAGGTTGTATAAGCATCATTAGTAGTATAACTGTTGCTATATGTAGGCTTCTCTGATAGCTCAGATGGTAAAGGGACTGCCTGCAATGTAGGAGACCTGGTTCAATAACTGTGTCAGGAAGATCCCCTGGAGAAGAGAAGGTAATCCACTCCAGTACTCTCAAATCCCGTGGGCAGAGAAGCCTGGCAGGCTACAGTCCATGGGCTCGCAGAGTCAGACACGACTGAGCAACTAACACTTTCACTTTCACAGTTACAAAACCGATAGTAAAACTATTGTATACGTATGATGTACGTGACATAGTACATTACATATACCTTCATAGGTTATAATATTTGTCTTTAAAATAATTTTACAAAAAAAAAAACATTTGCACATAATAATGTGCATTAAATTATACATTTATATAAATTATTATATAGTTATAAATTAATATTAACTACAAAACAAGTAACTAATAGTTGAGACATATAGTAAACCTGTAGCAATTCAAATGAAGTACTGATAGTATTTAGTGTGATTAGTCACAAAAGGATTCACAGACTAAGAGAGACGAGTTTATTTTAAAGGAAAAATAGAACACTGGAAGTCAAAAGGAAGAAGATAACTTTTTAGGAAGTGGCGATAGTATGACAAAGGTATTTGGGTAAAAATTCATAAAGTTTGTGTCAAGATAATGAAAAGAATATGCTTTCTGTAGGAAAGAAATTGACTAGAAAAACAATCATAGATGATTCTAGAATTGTATATTGAGGTAGGTTGAGGTGACTTGATAAGGACCCTGGATGCTTTCTAATACAAGACACAGCTTCTATTATTACCTCTTTGCTGATGATTCTTATATCTAAGTTTCCAGATCAGAACTCTTTCCTGAATTATAGACATATATTTAAGTTCCTGCCAAGATCAATGCCTGAGGAATGTCACAAATGGCTCAAACAACACGTTCAAGCTTGAACAATATCTTTTTCACTCAAGCTTGCTCTTCCTCCTATATCCTTAACTTTATCGAAGGGGCTATAAATGACTCAGAAGCCACAGAGTCCTTCTATATCACTTTCATCTTTCAGTGCAACTCAGTTATGTGAATTTCAAGTGTCTCAAGCTGGTTGCTCTTCTTCATAACAGCGCCACTGTTGTCACAAAAGGCTTTTGTCTTCCCTTCATGGAACCACTGAGATGATCTAATTAGTTTCCTTGCCTCTAGCCTTACCTACAGGCTTCCCGTCTGGCTCATCTGGTAAAGAATCCGCCTGCAATGTGGGAGACCTGGGTTTGATCCCTGGGTTGGGAAGATCCCCTGGAGAAGGGAAAGGCTACCCACTCCAGTATTCTGGCCTGGAGAATTCCATGGACTGCATAGTCCATGGGGTCGCATAGAGTCGGACACAACTGAGCAACTTTCATTTTCACTTCACTTTCAGCCTTACCTACACTTGCCATCAGAAATGAACAATCACAAAATTTTCCTTACCAAATTCATCTTCAGTAGATTTCCATCAGCGTTACAATCTTTTATCTTGGTCTGTGCTCAATCTTGACTTTTCAGTTTCAATTGTTGGAATCCTCACCCTTCTTCCACATACCCTGCCCTGTCACCATCCCAACGGAGTGCACTTCCTTGGATGTACCACTGATTCGGATGTCACTGTGCATCTGTTCCTGCTGGGCTCCCTAGCAGGGTGTCTTCCTTATCATTAATTGTGTCAAACTCAAACCTGTTGTGTCTGTGATACTTTTGCTGCTTTCCTCATGTAGTGTGTGTTAGTTGCTCAATCCGGCCTGACTCGTTGGGACTCCATGGACTGTAGGCCGCCAGATTCCTCTGTCCATGGGATTTCCCAGGCACAAATACTGCAGTGGTTGCCATTTCCTGAGTTGAGTATGATTTCTTCTATGTCCCAGTGCATTTGGTGCAGGCTTTAATTTGTTCATGTGCTTCCCAGGTGGCACAGCGGTAAAGAACCCGCCTGCCAATGCAGGACATATAAGAGACACAGGTTTGATACCTCGGTTGGGAAGATCCCTTGGAGGAAGAAATGGCAACCAACTCCAGTATTCTTGCCTGGGAAATCCTGGGGACGGAGGGGCCTGGCGAACTCCAGTCCATGGGGTTGCAAAAGATTTGAACACGATTGAGTATGCACACATGCTGAATACTTAGTTTATATGAACGTGTCTTAAGAAGACTGAGTCTTTTAGGAAAAGGACCACATGCTATTGCTCTTTTGTTTTTTCTAGTCAAAGTTATGGTTTTTCGTGTAGTGTGAAAGTTGGGCTGAAAGAAATCTAGAAAGCTGAGCACCAAAGAATTGATGCTTTTGAACTGTGGTATTGGAGAAGACTCTTGAGAGTCCCTTGGATTGCAAGGGTATCCAGCCAGTCTGTCCTAAAGGAAATCAACCCTGAATATTCATTGGAAGGACTGACGCTGAGCCAAAACTTCAATATTTTGGCCACCTGATGTGAAGAGCCTACTTATTGGAAAAGACCCTGATGCTTGGAAAGACTGAAGGCAGGAGGAAAAGGGGACGACAGAGGATGAGATGGTTGGATGGCATCTCATGAGTTTGAGCAAAGTCTGGGAGCTGGTGATGGACAGGGAAGCCTGGCGTCCTGTGGTCCATGGGGTCATAAAGAGTCGGACACAGCTGAGCAACTGAACTGAACTGATTTTGTGTGCTTAATTCTCTTTCCCCAACACACACACACTCACACATGGTTGAAGGGAATAGACAATAAAACCAAATACTTCAGTTAGAGATAGTGAATTAGAACAGAACAGATGGCAGTAGTGGATTGCACCAGGTAACCTGACATCAGAGAAGCTTCTTCCGAGCACGAGGTATGAGGGGGAACACCCATTCTTCAAATTCATGTGGATATCAATTTTTACCTACCCTACTATGGATCCAGCACTTTTGAGTCATTTGTACCACATTTTACCCAGTCACCCACACCAATTTTTTCAGTCCATTAAAAATGTGAGGCAGAGAATTGGGTGACTGAAAGTCTTAGGGCTCAAGTTCCTATTAGAAAGATAAACTGGGACAGAACATTCAAGCGCTTCATCATCCAATCCTAATTATGTCATTTTTGAAGATTTACCTCTGCTTCAATTGTGAGAAGCTACCTGGGGAACCATATTGGAGGCCTTACTTGCCCTCAGAAAGAAAGGTGATGGTGGAGATAAGAGACACAATAAACTGCTTGAGGAACTCCGTTAGTATATTCTGGGAAAAGTAATCAACCATTGGCAGGACTGACATTTTAATCACATTTTCTCATCCATTCACTAACATTCTTTAAACCCAGCCGCTGCTCATTGAATTGGAACACTGTACTGCCTAATCTTGCTACTTTTCTGAAGTTCACCTTGCAGTTAAATATTTTCAATGCCTTTCACATTCTTTAAAAAGGATAATTAAATGATACTCAGCCTTTGACACAATTAACATTTTCTTCACTTTTAAGAATGGAGATAGTACAAGGTACTAAATATAGTGACTTTCGTAGAACAGAATAACAAGAGCAAGAGAAAAGGTTCAAAAAAGGTGAAGTTAGGACTCACCAAGTGAAGTTTTTATGCCAACTGCCTTCAGTTTTCTTTTTGGTCTTTGTATAAACCTCATTTTTATAGACTTGGCATTTCACACCAAAAAGCCACTCTTCAGGGTGAGTCTTTTGGGGAGGCAGGGTTGGGGGACAGCAATCAAGGTAAAGAACAGTAAAATATCAATGGTAGCAGTTGGCGACGGCTGATGAGAAATAGATGTCAGATAAGTAAAGCAACAGGGAAGGCATGATTAGCACCACAGGGATATTGGAAATTCCAGCTGTGACAGAGAGCTTTCTTCATGCCTGGGTTCATTGCCCACCATAAAATGTGTTTTCACAACTAACCAATCCATCAATCATAAATCTACTCACTGTGCTGGATGTTATAGAGAACCATAAATCAAGCATCAGATAGTACTTACCTACTAGGAGCTCATGGCTTCTCTAGGAAGACAAGACAGGCTGGCATTTTCTCCAAAGAGGCAGTAAAAATCTCAGCTGCTCTTTTTGTTGTCCACAGAGTATTCTGAAAAGTAGCAGGGGAGAAGAGCTCACTGAATCTTAGTAGGAACTTGGGTTCAGAAGTTGGAAATTAGGAGACTAAGTTTGGTCTTAGTTGGATGCCTGAGTTTAAAAAAGAAAGAGCTTCAGAGAAACATTTAAGCTGAAGGGAATCATACAAGAGGGAAATCGTGGGCCATTCTTTTTTAAAACTTAACTTTAATTGAAAAATAATTGCTTTATAATGTTGTATCGGTTCCTGCTGTACAACCATGTGGATCAGCTATAAATATACATATATCCCTTTCCTCTTGAGCCTCCCTCCCATCACCCCCATCCCAGCCCTTTAGGTCATCACAGAGAATAGTGGGCCATTCTGCTTTCCCCTTGGGGTTCCTCTGTGAAGCTGTCACCTACTGCTGATTTTAATATTATTAGTTACAGTAATGTAATTTTTATGATCTAATTTGCTGGTTAATATCAAATGAGGTTATATATGTTTTGGATTTTCAAATTAAAAGTGACTTCAATCAATGCCTACTTGACAGTTGGGCTCTGAGAAAGGATAGAGGTCTACTCTGCTCAAAAGCATCATGGCAAGAAAATAGAGACTATGATGAGTCCACTAGAGGGCTTCTTCTATGGCTGCTTCTTATACTCCTGCCAATCAGTAAAGTTCTGGCCCAAGCAGTCTAAAATTGTCTCCTTCACTCATATGATGTTCTTTCTATTCCAAACACTTACAGAAGCCTCAGGGGTTTTTCAGTGGTGATCTATTCACCCACTGATGTTCTTCAGTTTGTCTCTGTTCAAATGCAATAGGCCTTCTTCAGTTTACATTAGAAGTTTTGATCACAGTCTGGGTCCTTGGGTGCCTATGAGTCTCACATTTATACAACAATGGGATTCTACGCAAGTGATTCTTCCTTTAACAAAATATAGCTCAAGGTAAATTGTAGTCTCCAGCTGGACAACTTTCATTGTCACCTTGACTTAAAATTAGAGATATAATATGGAAGCACTGGGTTCCCTAGCTCCAACGTATTGAATGCCCACTATTTACTAACTTTGATCTGGACAATAGCTTCTCATTTAATATGTGACCCCAGTTTACAGACACAGGACATGAGGGTGCTAAAACAACACTCCAAATAGGACTATAAATTCTAATGACAATCTCTGATTTCAAACAGTGTGGTCTTTCTTTCCTGTGAGAATTATTCATGCTGACGGTACTCTAGAAACAGTTGAACTCCGCCCTAAGATACAGATTGGTGAAAATACTTTTCCCAAATCTGAATATTTACAAGGCATGAGCCATTAAAATATTCCCTGAAAGGCAGCATATTTCTTTTTTAATTTTAGAAGACAGTATTCTGGATATAGCTAGATAATTGATGCTGGAAAGAGTTCAAGGACTAACAAGATACACATACCTTCAACACGTATGTATGTAAAAAATCATAATAAATATAAACACAATAAGGTTCTAAATAATTATTGGTTTAGGAAGCATTGCTTAAATGTCCATTGTGTGCCAGACAATGAAATAGGTGCCATAGACACAGATAAATACTTGCTCTCCATAAACAGTACGGTGGCAAAACTGAGTCTCAGCAAAGAGAGAAAATCATTGAGATAAACAATCAACTAACTTGGTAGATACAAGATGCACAAAATAACTCAGTATAATTACTTGGTAGATACACAAGATAGCTCACTATAATTACTAAAATGTTAGAAAAAAAGCAACACCCCCCTTATAAAATATTTCATACCTTCTCCTCTCTTAAATTCTCTCAGTGAGTAGTTTATTTCCTAATTATCTGAGAAAATAGAAATAATCAGAATAAAACTACCATGTCCAGTTACCTCATTTACCATCCTGGGTGCTCTCAGGATTAGAATTTATTCCATCTCCCCAAGGACATTGCTGTAGTAATTCACCTTCACCCAACATCATAATTCATTTTTTAAAAATTTTTATAGACTTATTTAAGAGCAGTTTTAGGTTCACAGCAAGATTGAGAGAAAAAGTACAGAGATTTTCATCTATCTCTTGGCCCCACACATGCATTGCCACCCTCATTATTAATACCACTTTAACACAATTAAAATAGCTTCTTTAAAATACTTGTATGCTAAACCCAATATCTATGTCACCTCAGAGTCACTTTTCTTTTGATTAATTTTTATCTTGATTATGATTAAAATACTGCAGTTTCTTAATATGTATAAAAATGCTATTACATACTTAATTTTGTGGAGAACAGCTTTGTAATACTTGGTGGGGGGAAGAATCTAATGTTTTGCAATTTATTTTAAGTGTATTCTCAGCCCTGGGATGCAGTGTTTACTTTTAAGATATGACCCTGGTGGGCTTCCATATAATTAAGAGGTCTTTTCCAAGCCCATTTGGGCACAATTCAAACTCCATACTCTGTCTCTCACGCAAATGGCCTGAGGTGAAATCTCTTCTCATACTTCTTTCAGGGGTTAAATCTTCTTAAGTTCTGCTTGTTTGGGGTCATTCCCCAGCATGATCTAATAAATGTGTGTATGTGTGTGTGTGTACTCACGCATATATAGTTACATGTCGTCTTATAATTATTATAAACTAGTCTCTATTTCTGACACTGGTACTAACTGAAGGTTTCCCTTGAAGTTTCCCTCTATCCATGTTATGAATAGATACCCTATCATAAAGTTTTTCTTCATCTCTTCAGAAAACATTTCAATCTTGTCATCAAAACTAATCACCTACAGCCATTTTTCACCCATCTTTGAAACTGAACCTTTGGAACTTCCCTGCTAGTGCAGTGGATAAGACTCCATGCTTCCAATGCAAGGGGCTTGGGTTTGATCCCTGGTCAGGGAACTAGATTCCACATGTCACAACTAAAGATCCTGCATGACACAATGAAGAATGAAGATCACGCATGCTGCAACGAAGACCTGGTGCAGCCAAATAAACAAATATTTTAAAAGAAAGAAGGAAAGAAATTGGGCCTATCTTTATATCAGTGAGAAAGAACTGAGTAGGGTAATAACATGAGTAAATATGAATCATAAGTGTGATTGAATATGACTTTGTGTTTTATTTCTCTTAAAGACTGAGGATAACTATAAAATAGACAGGTTTATTGGAGAAGGCAATGGCACCCCACTCCAGTATTCTTGCTTGGAAAATCCCATGGATGGAGGAGCCTGGTAGGCTGCAGTCCATGGGGTTGTGAAGAGTCAAACACGACTGAGCAACTTCACTTTCACTTTTCACTTTCACGCATTGGAGAAGGAAATGGCAACCCACTCCAGTGTTCTTGCCTGGAGAATTCCAGGGATGGTGGAGCCTGGTGGGCTGCTGTCTATGGGGTCGCACAGAGTTGGACACGACTGAAGCGACTTAGCAGCAGCAGCAGCAGCAGACAGGTTTATAAGGGCTTCCTTCATGGCTCAGATGGTAAAGAATCTGCCTGCAATGCAGGAGATCAGCGTTCAATCTCTGGGTTGGGAAGATCCCCTGGAGAAGGAAATGGCAACCCACTCCAATATTCTTGCCTGGAGAATCCCGGGGACCGAGGAGCCTGGCGGGCTACAGTCTATAGGGTCACAAAGAGTCAGACACTAATAAGCGACTAATGCACACACACACATAAAGTACAGATAATTGTATCTTCTCTAAGTTTTAGGAATAATCAGTGTCCTTTGCATATATTAATAAAATGTTATTTAAAAGTCAAAACACAGTCATAAGATTATCTCCTCTCTTGTGTGCATCTTTAATGTTTTCTATGAATTAATTTACTCAATGAAGTTTTACTGAACATATATATTTAGGTAGGTTCTGGAGATTAAACAAGTTTGTTAAAAGATTCTATCAGAAGTCATAAAGTAGTAGAGTAGAAAAATCCATCTTTCTCTCCTTATATTTTGTCTCCTGACATCTTTTTAATTGTTTTTGTCTAATGCAGTGTTTCAAAATGGTTTGGGGGCCAGCTGGAGCAATTTAAAAAGAGCCAATTTAATTCTTTTAATGCCCAAGTACGCGATTCAGCCCAATTAAGTACTCTTAACTCCAGACATTTAAAGAATAAATGAAAGGGAAGACAACCCCACCTTATTGGGGGCATTAGAATAAAGGAACAGTTGAAAGTAGTGTGAATCATTCCCTAATTTCCCACTCTGTATCAGGGGTGGAATTCTCTCAGGGTCAGAGCATTCTACACTAGCAAAGTATGTGTCTTAAGGCAGATGTGATGCTTGTTAAAAGCTCCCTCAGAATCTCACGTGGTTTGGCTTCGTGTCGAGTTGCATCTTTAGGGTAGCTTCTGAACAGGATGGAAATAAGTGTAATCACACAAGCTCCAGTGCGTAAGTGTGGCTTTGCAGTTATATAAATCCCTTAGCAGCCCTTACACACATACATGCAGGCACATACACACACACACACAAAGCTCATTTCTGTTGAAACAATTTGCTTCTCATTCCACTCTAAGATACTTCAGAAATAAGAACTTATCTTCTCATTGGCTTATGTCCTCTGAAGTGGAGTCATAATTTCACTGGGGAGTAAATAAGTTTAATACATCAAATTAGTTTTGTGCATAAATTTAGTTACTCAGTAGAAATTTACTCTCAGACAATCAGCATGCCATTTGGACCATTTCTTCCGTCTCAGTAGGGAAATCCACGTTAGATACTGGAAAACTGCTATCGTAAATTGCCACGGCTTTATCTTTTGCATCTCAATTTTCAACGTCATTTAAATTTTCACTTGGTATTTCTTAGTTATTACAGCATCGTTTAGTCTCCCAGGGAGACACACCTCCTCTTTCTTTGAGACAAATTTGAGGAAGAAAGTTATTCAAACTAAGGATAAACCAACCATTGAAGTAAGAGGAAGAGATCAGTTAATGTGGCATGAATCCTAGATATACATGTTGAAGAAGAAAAAGGCATTTAAGTAGAGACAGGGCCACTGCTCCACGAGAGGGGCCTAGATTCCCAGGCCTGACTGGATGTTTGACTCCATTCCTTCACAAAACCTCACTTCAGAAGTGAAAATAGTTTTCATGTCCCTTCCGGATTCCAGTTCCTCATATCAGGACTCTGCATTCTTGGGCTCTGTTTTAAGACAAGGATTTCAGTGGTCTCCCTTCGCAGCAGATTTTAACACTTTTCATCAGCATTTCACTTAGTCTACTTCATTAAGCATTCAAGGCAATCAGAAGGTTAAATTACACAGAACAAACACCAGTGACTGGTGTACATTTAATAGTAGGAGGAGGTTTCCCCGGAGGGCAGAGAGTGGCAGGCCTGGTAATTTTGTGAATTGTATCATTAATAAAATATACTTTATTCTATTTGATGCTGACTTTAGGAAGGTTCCTGTGTGATGATTACATTTTTAAGCAGGCAATTTTTTTTTATGGCTTTACCCAAGGCTAAGGGGAAATCTAATACAAAATTCAAGAAGACTTAGCTGAAATGCCCATTAAATTTTTAGTTGTGTCCTTTTAGGAATTTTTAAGAGCTATAAATTCAAAGCTTCCCAAGACAGAAAAAAACATAACTTAAACAATTGCCTAACACATAATAGGGAGTCTACCAAAGAAAAGTATAATGCTTCTATATTTTTCATTCAAAAACATTTTAGAAGTTTTTATTTTCCTAATTAACAATATTTAAAGAAAGTTTGTGTTTAAAAAGAAACAATCATCTTTTGAAAAAAAAAAATATTTTTTTTGGCCGCACTGTCCCAGACCAGGGATCACACCCATGTCCCCTGCAGTGGAAGGAGTTCTAAACACTGGATCACCAGGGAAGTCCTGAGACAACCATCTTATTGGCATCGTTAAAAGTTAGTTGAAGGACAATTTATTTATATCTTCTTTTTATATCTCACAGACCTAGAAGAATGTGTTGCCATTAATTAATTAATTATGAAGGTCTTAATCTGCATAATTATAGTTTTATTTATCAAATGTTCATGTGGTGGCTGAGAATATGAGCTCTAGAATCATAATGGCTGGGCTCAGATACTAACTGACCTTGCCAACATGTTTGACTTTGGGGAAATTATTTCTTCTTTCTTGCTTTAGAGTTCTCACTTAAAATATTCAGGAAGACCAGTTTTACCCTAATGGATTTTTGTGAAGATTAAATGAGAGAGATAGGATGTGTTAAACTCTTAGCCTAGAGGCTGGCATATTCTAAATACTCAACAAGTAATGCCCATTTTATTATTTGCATTTCAGATCCATTTTCCTTTGCACATAGGAAGTAATACTTCACCATACTATATATTAATTTTACATGTGTAAGTAGAATAAGCAAAAATCTATTTGTAAACATAGTGAGGGAGAAACAAAAATCAGACAGATAGATGTAGCACAGTGTGCAGGTGATAAATTCTAAAACGAAAAATAAAAAAGAGAAAGGAGTTAGAGAAGTTGGAAGATTCCAGTTATAAATAAGATGATCATGAAAAGCCTCACTAAATAATACATTTAAATAAAGATCTGATGGAAGAAAAGACACAAGGCACACAACTGTCCAAGGAAAGCATCTCAGGAAATAAAAGCATTACTTCCAAAAGTCCTACATGTTTGTAAATGTAGGAAAGTAAATAGCAAGCGGGTGAGTGTGGCTAGAACAGAATAAGCAAGCAGAGATAGTAGGAGGTGACATTTGAGAGAGAACGGGTGGGACTGATTGTGCAGGACCTTCCATGCTCTTGAAAGATTGTTGACCTTTACTCTGAGTTGGGAGAAAAGTCATTAGAAGGTTGATGCAGAGAAGTAATAGGATCTAACCTATTTGGTTGCATGTTGTGAGTAGATTAGGTTTGACCAAGATCAAAAAAGGGAGACAAGTTACAAGAATATGGCAAAAATTCCCAGAAGAGAAAGTGGCTGCTTGGGCAGAAAGCTGATAGTAGGGATTCTGATAATAGAGGATTCTGACTACGTGTTGTAGGGGAAGTAACAGGGTTTCCTAAACTAATCTCTTGACACATTTCCCTGTCACCAGTAAAGTTCCTAGTAACCAGATGCATGCATTTACCTCTAACTGAGATGGAGAAGGCTGGATGGAATATGTTTAGAGGGGAAAATCAAATATTCAGTTTGACTTAGGTTAAGTTTAAAATATCTATTTCCTGGAACTTCCCTGGTGGCCCAGTGGGTAGGACACCACATTCCCAATGCAGAGAACCTGGATTCAATCCCTGGTTAGAGAACTAAGTCCTTCATGCTGCAACAAAAATGGAAGATCCTGCCTACTGTAGCTAAGACTTGTGCAGCCTAAATAAATATTCTTAAAAATCTTTAAAAAATAAATAAAATGTCTGTATCCTGAAGGATATGCTGAGTATAACAGAGTTAAATTTTTGTGGGAAATACATAGTATTTCATGAGCTAGGATTGGTCTTGACATATATATTTGAGAGATATCAGCATATAGATGTTGTTTAAAACAAAGTCCCTGGATGAGATCACTAAATAATAAGAGTAAATACAAAAGGGTGAAGATCTAAAGACTGAGTTCTAAATTATTTAGAAGGCAAGGAGATGAGGAAAACCAGATGAGGAAATTAAGAAGCAGCAGCCAGAGAAGAAAGATAAGAGTGTGATACTCTGGAAGTCAAGTAAAGAAAATATAAGGTTGGTCAAAATGTTTATTTGAGTTTTTCTATAACATCTTATGGAAAAGCCCAAACAAACTTTTTGGCCAATCTGATAGTTCCAAGAGGAAGGAGTTAAGTTAAGAGGAATCACGTTAAGTGTTACTGTTACATTAAGTAAGATAACTAATAATTTACCATTAGGTTTACCAAGTGCTTATGTGAATTTGATAAGAATAGTTTCAGTAAAGTATTACTGGCAAAATCCCTATAGAAATGGGCACAAGGTAAAAAAGAAAGGACCCTAACCAAAGACAATGAGCATGTCACTTTAAACAAGTTTTCTTATAAATGAAATGAAAGAGCAATGACAGCTGAAATGAATTTTGAGTTAAGAGAATGACAGCATGTGTGTATGTGAGTGGGATGTTGTATTTAGAAAATTGTGAGTTATGGTTTCTGGTTCCACATGTAAGGAGTTTGAAAGTTGCCACTCCATGCAACCCACTCCAGTATTCTTGCCTGGAGAATCCTATGGACAGAGGAGGCTGGTGGGTTACAGCCCATGGGGTCACAAAGAGTCAGACAAGACTGAGCAACTAAGCACAGCCAAAAGTTGAACAGACTGAAAAATTCGATATCTCTTCTAGACTCCATTAGTGAGATGAGAACAGAGGGCAAACCACTGACCCCATCACACAGTGAGTCAGGCAGGAACGTACAGAGGACAACAACTTCCTGGAGAAGAGACTCGCAAGCAGAAACTGATGCAGGAAGCAGCATCACAGTCCCTTACTTCAGACTATACTGCAAAGCTTTAATAATCAAAAAGTGCGGTACTGGCACAAAAACAAACACAGCGATCCATGAAACAGAAAAGAGAACTCAGAAAGAACCCCACACACAATTAATGTAAGACGCTTACTCCTTGGAAGGAAAGTTATGACCAACCTAGATAGCATATTCAAAAGCAGAGACATTACTTTGCCAACAAAGGTCCGTCTACACAACGCTATGGTTTTTCCTGTGGTCATGTATGGATGTGAGAGTTGGACTGTGAAGAAGGCTGAGCACCGAAGAATTGATGCTTTTGAACTGTGGTGTTGGAGAAGACTCTTGAGAGTCCCTTGGACTGCAAGGAGATCCAACCAGTCCATTCTGAAGGAGATCAGCCCTGGGATTTCTTTGGAGGGAATGATGCTAAAGCTGAAACTCCAGTACTTTGGCCACCTCATGCGAAGAGTTGACTCATTGGAAAAGACTCTGATGCTGGGAGGGATTGGGGGCAGGAGGAGAAGGGGACGACAGAGGATGAGATGGTTGGATGGCATCACTGACTCAATGGACGTGAGTCTGGGTGAACTCCGGGAGTTGGTGAGGGACAGGGAGGCCTGGCGTGCTGCGATTCATGGGGTTGCAAAGAGTCGGACACGACTGAGCAACTGAACTGAACTGAATGTACAACAAAGGAGCAAAAGTCTACAATGGAGAAAATACAGTCTCTTCAACAAGTGGTGTTGGGAAAATGGGACAGCTACATGTAAAAGAATAAAACTAGATCATTTTCTCAAAAAGTGTAGAAAAATAAAGTAAAAATGGATTAAAGACTTAAATGTAAGACTTGAAACAATAAAACTCCTAGAAAAGCCACATTATGCTCTTTAGCATCAATCTTGGCATCCCATGTATCTATAGGATCTATTTCATCAGCAACAAAAACAAAGCAAAAATAAGCAGAGGGGACCACTTCAAACTAAAAAGCTTTTGCACATCAAAAGAAATCATCAACATAACTGAAAAGAACCACTGATAGGGAGAAATATTTACAAATAATATATCTGATAATGGGTTAATATACAAAATATATAAAGAACTAATAAAGTTCAATATCAAAACCATTTGATTAAAAGTGGGTAGAAGACTTCAATAGGCATTTTTCTCAAAGAAGAAAGACATAAATTATCAATATTGCATCAGCAATGAAAAATGGAATATCAGAATAGAGGTACAGATATTAAATGGTATTAAGGTAATGTTATCAACAATTTTGTTCTACTAAATTTGACAACTCAGATAAAATGGATAAATCCCTTGAGATTTAAAACCTACCCAAAATGGTATAGGATAAAATCTGAAGAGTCATATACTCATTAAAATAATTTTGTCATCTATTAAAAATGCTCCCAAGAAGAAAATTTCAGGCCCAGTGATACATGAGTGATGCTTTTTATCAAGCATTTAAGAAGGTAATACTATTAATCCTACAGAAATACTCTGAGAAAGTAGGGAAGGAAACATACCAAGTTGTTTCATTAGGATAGAAAAGTACTGATTTTAAAGCCTAACAAAGGGAATCCAACTATAAACATGTTATACATAAATATGTCTCATGAACATAGAGACCAAAATTTAATAATATATTTTTGCAAATAAAATTCAGCAATATTTAAAATGGTAATATTTCATAAACAAGCGGGGCTTACTCAAAAGCCCCACTTTTGAAAAGCAAGAATGGGAATATTATTCAGTCATAAAAAAAGAATGAAACAGAGCCATTTGCAACAACACAGATGAACCTAAAAACTGTCATACTAAATGAAGTCAGACTTAGAAAGACAAACATTATATGATATCACTATTTTGAATCTAAACAATAGTGCTTATTTACACAATATATTCATAGACATAGGAAACAAAAGTGGAAGCTGCTAAGTCGATTCAGTCGTGTCTGACACTGTGTGACCCCATAGACGGCAGCCCACCAGGCTCCCCCGTCCCTGGGATTCTCCAGGCAAGAACCCTGGAGTGGGTTGCCATTTCCTTCTCCAATGCATGGAAGTGAAAAGTGAAAGTGAAGTTGCTCAGTCGTGTTCAACTCCTAGCGACCCCATGGACTGCGGCCTACCAGGCTCCTCTGATTTTCTAGGCAAAAGTACTAGAGTGGGGTGCCTTTGCCTTCTCCGACAAAAGTGGAAGAGGAGAGGGATAAATTGGGAGAATCAGATTAACAGATGCACATGACCATATATAAACTAGATAGACAACAAAAATTTGCTATACACTTTGGGAAACTGTATTTAATATCTTGTAATAACCTATAACAGAAAATAATCTGAAAAACAAACACATATGTTTAACTGAATCACTTTGCTGTATACCTGAAACTAACACAATATTGTAAATCAACTATACCTCATGAAATAAAGAAGAAACACAAAAAGAAGAAAAGGCACTGAAAGTAACTTGACATATTAATAGATTTAGGAAAACTCATATTGTTATCTCATTAGATGCAGAATAGTATTTGGCACAGTATTTCCAGTAAAAGTCTTTGGCAAACTGGGAATAGAAGAAAGGTTCCTCATTCTGAAAAATGGAATCTATAAAAATACCCACAACTAACATCATACTTAAGGATAAATCACTGAATAAATCCCATAAGGGCAGAGGTCATGCCTGTATTCTCTTTCCCATGTAGAAATTTTTATGACTTATTTAGAATGGAGAACAAAATATAAAATTAAAATGTTTTGATAATATACACATAAATCAAGTACACTTAACTGGAACAATTAGATAGCATCAAAAACTAAAATCAGCTTTCACACTGAATTATATCGCTTTCTAAACTTTGACTAATGTTCTTCTGAAATGCCAAGATAAAATCATGGGAGGAAACAAAGCAAGCCAGAGAAAACAAAGAGAACGCAGAAATCAGATTATGAACGGAAGAATAGGTTGAATTGAGGGGCAAAAATCATTAATTGTGGAAGAGAGGGGGCACTTTTAAAGAGGTCATGCCTGTTTTACCCACTTTTATACTAGCCAGTATCTGGCTCAGTAACTGCATGGTGGACTCTTAGCTCACTTCTTCATTCCTTCATCCATTCGTTTTCTTCAATATTTAATGAGTGTTGACCATGTGTGAGGTGGTGTTTTCAGTAACAGGACATAGCAGTGAACAAAACTAAAACCCAGCTTTCATAGATCTTAAAATAAATACCTGTCAAACGAAAGAATGAGTGAACGAGAAAAGACACCTGTAAATAATGATGCTAATAAACATTCACACTTGTACGTTCTCCGTGCATATCATTTCATTGCCGTCTTACAACACTGATGCAGTGCAAGCAGGGTAAAGGAAACTGAAAACTAGAAAGACAGTGGGTTGCCTGAAGTCCCACAATGATGAATCAAGGACAGGCATCCAGATCTCCAGAGAGGAAATCTCACTTGTGTTCTTCTTCCTTTAAAATGAACCAGAGAAAGGATGAAAACAGACAGGCCCCACCACTTAGGATTTATGAAGGCTGCCACCCTTTTTTTCCAAACACAGGAAAAATGGATGCTTGAAGCACTTGCTTATTGTTCCGCAGAAGCAGCTGTGGCAGCTTCGGTGAGGACGCCTTGTTAAAAGGAGAAAGAAGCATGGCTGCTTTGACAGAAGTTTTCTCGTGTGGCCTATGGAGGATCAGCCATTCATCACGCGCGGTTATTTATTTATCATATCTTAGGCATTGCCCTCAATAACACAAATGCGAGAAAGCAGATTTCCTGTCCCTGGGGAAGGCCAAGTCTGATGAGTCAATAATTAAAAACTGCCTCAACAGCTGACACTTGCGCCTCCCTGAGAAACTGCAAAAGGGCAGGGGAGACAAATAAAAGGTTCTTTCTTTTTTAATTTTGAAAAATTTCTTGTGAATAATTTTTATTAGGAAGTCTTATGGCCAAGGGACTTCCTTTTTTAGTTATTATTTTTTACAAATTGAAGTTAGTTGATTTACAGTCTTTGAACAACCATAATGAACAACACTGAAACCCAGAGAAAGATGATAAATTCTCATTTCCAAGGACACAACAAGAGGAAGAAGGAAGGCTATATTGAATAGAGGAATGTTAAAATAATCCAAAAAGATAGCTGAAGATTTAATTGAGTGTGTAAAAGAGAAGCAGATTACTTGGGATTAAAGTAGCATCTTTCTTCAAAAAAGGATTTGACTATTACTAGTGATGGAGTATATTGATTCAGCTGTAATGATTGGATTGGGGGTGGAGGTAACAAAGATCATGGCATCCGGTCCCATCACTTCATGGGAAATAGATGGGGAAACGGTGGAAACACTGTCAGACTTTATTTTTTTGGGCTCCAAAATCACTGCAGATGGTGACTGCAGCCATGAAATTAAAAGACGCTTACTCCTTGGAAGGAGAGTTATGACCAACCTAGATAGCATATTCAAAAGCAGAGACATTACTTTTTCAACAAAGCTCCGTCTAGACAACGCTATGGTTTTTCCTGTGGTCATGTATGGATGTGAGAGTTGGACTGTGAAGAAGGCTGAGTGCCGAAGAATTGATGCTTTTGAACTGTGGTGTTGGAGAAGACTCTTGAGAGTCCCTTGGACTGCAAGGAGATCCAACCAGTCCATCCTGAAGGAGATCAGCCCTGGGATTTCTTTGGAAGGAATGATGCTAAAGCTGAAACTCCAGTACTTTGGCCACCTCATGCCAAGAGTTGACTCACTGGAAAAGACTCTGATGCTGGGAGGGATTGGGGGCAGGAGGAGAAGGGGACGACAGAGGATGAGATGGTTGGATGGCATCACTGACTCGATGGATGTGAGTCTGAGTGAACTCTGAGAGTTGGTGATGGACAGGGAGGCCTGGCGTGCTGCGATTCATGGGGTCGCAAAGAGTCGGACAGGACTGAGTGACTGAACTGAACTAAACTGATCTGAGGGTCCTGGTAATCTTTTCTAAAGCCCTAGATTCTGTCTTCATTCTTTCAGCTCCCAAGGATGATAAGTTTTTTTTTCAGCTGATGTTCACTGGTAAAGGTTATCCATGATTTCATTCCACAGACTTCCAGACACTCCTGAGTGGTGCCAAATTAATTTAAAAATATCACTGTATGGCCTTTTGTTCTCTTTCTCTAGTTACTACAAAAAATTCCCAGAAGAATATAGGTAATCTTTTTAAAAGAATGTTTTCTCTGAATCTGATTTTCTCATTGTTTTTTTCTCAGGCGTCATAAACATCTTGTCTGAAATCTTAGGCATCTTCAGCATTATTTTAGATAAAGAGTAAAAAGATGCCAAAGTTCATAAAAAGGTTTCAATAAAGTAACATAAATGAAGAAAAGAGAACTATTTGAACTTATTACTTTCCTGATAACAGCAGACATCAACATCTTCCACTGACAGGGGTTCGCAGACAGCCACGGGAGAGAAAAAAACAAACCAAATGGGAAAATGTCATTAAACCCACCCAGGTTAGGCAAGAGGAATTTTTTGAAGAAATTCTAGCCTTAACAGTCCCAGAATTTAATGTAGAGGATGGAAGTGTAAACCAGGATCACTCAAGAGCCAGACTCAGTGGGAGGTATGGCCATCTGTCCTGAGTTCAGGGTACTTGAAAATCGCTTTATGTTGCCAAATGCTTCTCTAATCTCTTCCATTGCCTTAAATCCCGCCATTAGAACTTTTGTTCTTTGGCTTAAGGGTTTTTGCAATTGTGATGAAGTTTCTGCAGAATGTGAGTCAGAGTATAAGTAAGACTTTATCCAAGAACATGACTCTGGGAGTCAGAGTATAAGTAAGACTTTATCCAAGAACATGAATTCGTTGATAAGATCCACTTAGCTTATTTGGCTAAGGGGTGAAAGTGTGAGGAGGGCATAACCTCAGACTTCAGAAAGGCAGATAATAGCGAAATAGAACTAAGAGTCAATATTAGAAATGAACTTTAAATCCATAATATTATATCCTGCTGGGTCTGCATGAAATGCTTACGAGGCTGTGATTTTTATCAAGTTCATACTTTGAGTTTGAAACGATGGTGAAGAGAAGCGATTGGCAAAAGCCTGGAAATGGTCAGATGATGCCTCCAGTTTTGGGAAAAGAGGAGGAATTTCAGCAAACAATAGACAACTAAATAGTGAAAATAATAAGCTAATTCATTTTTTTACAGCTTTATGGAGATATATAATTCACAAACCATATAATTCATTCAAGTAAACTGTACAATTTAATGATGATATACTTACAAAGTTGTGCGTTCACCACCACAATGCATTTTATAACATTTTTCCTATCCCCAAATGAAACCCCTCACCACATCACCTAGCCGCACATCTGATCTCCCCAGCCCCACAGCCTCAGACAACCACTGATCTATTCTTTGTCTCTATAGACTTGACTGTTCTGGATTTTAAATGGAATTTAAACTGATTCTTCATGATCAGCATTTCACTTTTTAAGAGTAAATCTTGCCCAAACATGATGAATTCTTCATTGATTAAATTACTCTGATCTTCCTTTAAAATGTTATGCACAAGATGTATATAAATATCAACAAAGGTATCACTTTTCTGGAAGAAAGGACATTTGAAATATTATAGCCCACCAAAAACTTAGTCAAGATAAGGAACTAAAAATGGACAAATTGTGGTATAAAATATCTCAACAACCATTTACATGTAGAGTTGACAATCATTAAAATGTTCATATAATATAGCAAATGTCTAAGATAATTCTTTAAAGAATAGGTATGATGAAAGATACATTATAATTCATAAAATCTGAATCAGTTCATAACAACAACAAAATTTACAAAGACGGGAAAGAGAGAAGGAAGCCAGAAATATTATTTTCTCATCTTAACACAAAGAAGAGTTAGAACACCATAATTAGAGAAAAAAAATAGGTTCAACATCTTCTAGAATTAAAAAGTAAGTATACAGTCTATTCAGAAGGAGGGAAAAAGTCAAAGGATATAACTTTAGATATGATAGAAAAATGGAAATGATAAGAAAGTACAACCAAATGATCCCCAGATCCTGATTCCAGGCCCACTTCACATTGCTATGCTTTTTTTTTTTTTTGACCATACCATGGTGTGTGGAATCTTAGTTCCCCAGCTAGGGGTCAAACTCATGCTCCCTGCATTGGAAGCATAGAGTCTTAACCACCAGACCACCACGGAAGTCCTACTATACTCCATTTTAAACTTCACTTCCTTCTAGAGTAATACCATAACTAGATCTAGACTTCATCTCGAGGTTGAGAAAAATCCGTTTAACTGGACCCCCACAAATGGACCCCCACGTTTCTCTGAACTTCTACATTATTAACATTAATCACACATATAATTATTTAACTGCCTTCCCAGGGAGGGCAGAGAATACGTTTATCCTGCCCATAGATGTACTGCATGCAATAGACAACTTATACATATATGTTGAATGACTGAATAAATGTATGAACACTTGATTACAAATATAGGATGAATCATGAAGATTTCAGAAGAGCAAATATGTTAATTCATCCATTATGTGAAATATGTATGAATTTATTGAAAGTCATCGTTTTGGGGGAACATTTGTTGGCATGGATAATGCTCATGATGAATTATGAAATGAAAATTCCTGGTTTGTACTAATAATACACGTGGAGACAGAATGGATAGGAGAGAAAGAGAAGGGGAGAGAGAAGGTGTGGAGGGAGAGGTTGGAAAGGATTTTAATTCTAACAATTGACTATTTCTGGGAAGTTAAAATAAATGTTTTTTTTTTTTCCACATAAATTTCTTTGCTTTTATTTTTTTAAAGGGAGTTTTGTTTTGCTTGTCCTAGCAATTATCTTTTTATTTTTACCCTTTAGAGCATCATAATCCCTGCTTCTTTCTTGCTTTCCCTTTTATTAGTTTGTTGGTCAATATTAAATGATTATCTTTTGTTTTTTATTCCCATTTCAACAAAAAAGGAACTTATTTTACTTTCCCATTTCCAATCCCTCTTTTTCTCCATTTTAAAAGTTGAATTCTTTGTACTTTATGAGACCATACTTATATACAATCCTCTCTCACCCTTTTCCTCATCCTTGTTTTAGTCTTACATCTATAATTAAATATACTGAATGTTTACCATGAGCATTTTCACCAAAAATTGCACATTATCTCTTGGTTGAATGAAGATCATCCCCTGGTAGTTTCCTCCAGAAAGGCTCATGAGACAGCCTGAGTCCGTTCAGGTGTAAACTTAGTATTTGTGGCCTTGACAGTTGAACAGTAGCTTAATTGGATATAATATACTTGTATCATACTTTCTTTTCTCAAAGTTTATTCAAATGCTGCTGCATTACTACCTTTCTTTGTATGTTGACTTTTAGATGTCTGATCCCAATGTACATGCATGGTAAGTCGCTTCAGTCATGTCTGATTCTTTGTGACCTTATGGACTATAGCCCACAAGGCTCCTCTGTCCATGGGATTCTCCAGGCAAGAATATTGAAGTGGGTTGCCATGCCCTCCTCCAGGGTATTTTCCTGACCCAGGGATTGAACCCACATCTCTTATGTCTTCTGCATTGGCAGGTTCTTTACCACTAGCGCCATGTAGGAAGCCCCTGATACCAATATGATTTTATTACTTTGTCTTTTAGTGTCTAAGTTTCTAGAATTTTTGTCTTAATCTTTAACCTGGAATATCTTCATTAGAGTTTTTTCAAAGAGTTTAGAATTTCAACAGTTACTCCAGGGCCCCAGTGGATTTTTTTTTTTATTAAGTAGGTATAGTTATTCTTTAAAAAAAAAAAAAACACAACTTTTTCTGATTTTTTTTTTTTTTGGATTCAGTTTTACTGATATTTAATTTATACATATTGAGTCAACCATTTTAAAGGTAGAGTTTGATGACTTTTGATAAATGTATGCTTATATAACCCACATAACCACCCCCACCACAATCAAGATAAAGGAGTTTTCATAACTCAAAGTTCCCTTGAGTTCCCTTTTATTGAATGCCGTTCCCCTAATGCACTTGCACCACCTCCAAATCCACTTCATGGTTCTAAGCAAGCACTGATTTGATTCCTAACACTACAGATTTCACTTTTTCAGAATTCATTTAAATGGAATCACACAGTATGAACTAAAATATGTCTGGCTTCTGTTTTGTTTTGCTTCTCTTTCTCAGCATGATTTTGGAATTTATCCATACTATTGCATGTGTCAGTAGTTTATTTCTTTTTGTTGATGAGTATTCCTCTGTATGTATATGTTGTTGTGCTGTGGGTGCATGCTCAGTCATGCCCAACTCTTTGTGACCCCTTGGACTGAAGCCCAAAAGCCTCCTCTGTCCGTGGGTTTCTCCAGGCAACAATACTGGAGTGAGTTGCCATTTCCTACTCTAGGGGATCTTCCCAACCAAGGGATCAAATCTTATCTCTTGCATCTCCTGCATTGGCAGGCGGATTCCCACCTCACCATCTGGGAAGACCCTATACATATATACCACTATTTCTTTATGAGTTTATCCACTGACACACAGTTGTTGATTCACTTTTGAGCTATTAGGAATAAGGCTTCTCTGAACACTTGTGTACAAGTCTTTGTATGAACCTGTTTTGGTTTCTCTTATATAAATAGGAGTGAAATTTCAGAATCATGTAAGTATACATATACATTTAATTTTATAAGAAACTACCTGTTTTGTGCTCATCGTCTCTTGCAAGAACTCCAAAGTTACCACTAGCTGCTGAACAACCATCAACAGAAGAAGAATGCTGGATTCCACCAAAAAAAGATACCCAAGGTTGAAGGGCAAAGGAGAAGCCCTAGTAATATGGTAGGCGGGGCAAAATCACATTGAGAATGAAACTCCATACCCACCAGAGACTCTTAGAGGACTCAAACAAAACCTGGGCACACCAGGAGGCCCCACAGAGACTGAGCCAGACCTGCCTTTGAGTGTTTGAGTGTCTCCTGCAGAGGTACAGGTCAGCAGTGGCCTGCTGCAGGGGCAGGGGCTCTGGGTGCAGCAGACCTGGGTGTGGCATAAGCCCTCTTGGAGGAGGTCACCAGTAAGCCCGCCACAGAGCCACCAGAACTTACACAAGACTGGGGAAACAGACTCTTGGAGGGCACAAACAAAACTTTGTGTGCACAGGGACCCAGGAGAAAGGAGCAGGGACCCCATAAGAGACTGACCCAGACTTTCCCATGAGTGTCCAGAGTCTCCAATGGAGGCATGGGTCAGAGGCGGCCTGCTGCAGGGTCAGGGGCACTGAGTGCAGCAGTGTGTGCATGGAGCTTTTGAAGGAGGTCACCATTATCTTCATTACCTCCACTGTAGTTTGGCCTCAGGTCAAACAACAGGGAGTAAACACAGCCCCACCCATCAGCAGAAAAATGGATTGAAGATTTACTGAGCATGGCCCATCAGAACAAAATTCAGTTTCCCCCTCAGTCAGTCTCTCCCTTCAGGAAGCTGCCATAAGCCTCTTACCTTATCCATCAGAGGGCAGACAGAATGAAAACCATAATCACCAAAAACTAATCAAACTGATCACATGGACCACAGCCTTGTCTAACTCAATGAAACTATTAGCCATGCCATGTAGGGCCACCCAAGACAGACGGGTCATACTGGAGAGTTCTGACAAAACGTGGTCCACTGGAGAAGGTGATGGCAAACTACTTCAATATTCTTGCCATGAGAACCACATGAACAGTTTGAAAAGGCAAAAAGATATGACACTGAAAGATGAACTCCCCAGATCAGTAGGTGTTCAATATGCTACTGGAAAAGAGTGGAGAAATAACTTCAGAAAGAATGAAGAGACAGATCCAAAGCAAAAACAATGCCCAGTTGTTGATGTAACTGGTGATGGAAGTAAAGTCCAATGCTGTAAAGAGCAATATTGCATAGGAACCTAGAATGTTAGGTCCATGAATCAAGTAAATTGGAAGTGGTCAAACAGGAGACAGCAAGAATGAATATCGACATTCTAGGAATCAGCGAACTAAAATGGACTGAAATGGGTGAATTTAACTCAGATAACCATTGTATCTACTACTGTGGGCCAGAATCCCTTAGAAGAAATGGAGTAGCCATCACAGTAAAAAAAAAAAAAAGTCCAAAATGCAGCTCCTGGGTGCAATCTCAAAAACGATAGAATGGTCTCTGTTTGTTTTCAAGCCAAACCACTCAATATCACAGTAATCCAAGTCTATACCTCAACCAGTAATGCTGAAGAATCTGAAGTTGAATGGTTCTATGAAGACCTACAATAGTTCTACAATTTTCTGGAACTAACACCCCAAAAATATGTCATTTTCATTATAGGGGACTGGAATGCAAAAGTAGGAAGTCAAGAAATACCTGGAGTAACAGGCAAATTTGGCCTTGGAGTACAGGGTGAAACAGGGCAAAGGCTAACAGAGTTTTGCCAAGAGAATGCACTGGTCATAGCAAACCCTCTCTTCCACAACATGAGACAACTCTACACATGAACATCACCAGATGGTCAATATCGATAACAGATTGATTATATTCTTTGCAGCCAAAGATGGAGAAGTTCTATATAGTCAGCAAAAGCAAGACTAGGAGCTGACTGTGGCTCAGATCATGAACTCCTTATTGCCAAATTCAGACTTAAATTGAAGGAAAGTAGGGAAAACACTAGACCATTCAGGTATGACTGAAAGAAAATCCCTAAGGATTATACAGTGGAAGTGAGAAATAGATTTAAGGGATTAGACCTAATAGACAGAGTGCCTGAAGAACTATGGATGGAGGTTTGTGACATTATAGAGGAGACAGGGATCAAGACCATCCCCAAGACAAAGAAAGGCAAAATGGTTGTCTGAAGAGGACTTACAAACCACTATGAAAAGAAGAGAAGTGAAAGGCAAAGGAGAAAAGAAATATATATCCATTTGAATGCAGAGTTCCAAAGAATAGCAAGGAAAGATAAGAAAGCCTCCCTCAGTGTTCAATGCAAAGAAATAGAGGAAAACAATAGAATGAGAAAGACTAGAGATCTCTTCAAGAAAATTAGAGATACCAAAGGAATATTTATGCAAAGATGGGCACAAAAAAGTACAGAAATGGTATGGACCTAACAAAAGCAGAAGATATTAAGAAGAGGTGGAAAAAATACACAGAAGCACTATACCAAAAAATCTTCATGACACAGATGATCACGATGGTGTAATCACCCACCTAGAGTCAGACATCCTGGAATGCAAAGTCAAGTGGGCCTTAGGAAGCATCACTACGAACAAGCTTGTACAGGTGATGGAATTCTAGTTGAGCTATTTCAAATCCTAAAAGATGATGCTGTGAAAGTGCTGCACTCAAGATACCAGCAAGTTTAGAAAAGTCAGCAGTGGCCACAAGGCTGGAAAAGGTCCGTTTTCATTCCAATCCTAAAGAAAGGCAATGCCAAATAATGCTCAAACTACTGCACAATTGCACTCATCTCACATGCTAGCAAAGTAATGCTCAAAATTCTCCAAGCCAGGATTCAACAGAATATGAACTGAGAGCTTCCAGATGTTCAAGCTGGATTTATAAAAGGCAGAGGAACCAGAGATCAAATTGCCAACATCTGTTGGCTCATTGAAAATGCAAGAGAGTTGCAGAAAAACATCTACTTCTGCTTTATTGGCTACACCAATGCCTTTGACTATGTGGATCACAATAAACTGTGGAAAATTCTTCAAGAGATGAGACTATCAGACCACCTTACCTGATTCCTGAGAAATCTGTATGCAGAGAAATCTGTATGAGAAATCTGTATGTTTCAAGAAGCAGCAGTTAGAACTGGACATGGAACAACAGACTGGTTCCAAATAGGAAAAGGAGTATGTCAAGGCTGTATATTGTCACCCTGCTTATTTAACTTGTATGCAGAGTACATCATGTGAAATGCTGGGCTGGATGAATCACAAGCTGGAATCAAGATTGCTGGGAGAAATATCAATAACCTCAGATATGCAGATGACACCACCCTTATGGCAGAAAGTGAAGAGGAACTAAAGAGCCTCTTGATGAAAGTGAAAGAGGAGAGTGAAAAAGTTGGCTTAAAACTCAACATTCATAAAACTAAGATCATGGAATCTGGTCCCATCACTTCATGGCAAATAGATAGGGAACAATGGAAACAGTGAGAGTTTATATTTTTGGGCTCCAAAATCACTGCAGATGATGACTGCAGCCATGAATTAAAAGACATTTGCTCCTAACAGACGTGACTCACTGGAAGATACCCTTATGCTGGGAAAGATTGAAGGCAGGAGGAGACGGGGAAGACAGAGGATGAGATGGCTGGATGGCATCGAGTTTGAGTAAGCTCTGGGTGTTGGTGATGGACAGGGAAGCCTGGTGTGCTGCAGTCCATGGGGTCGCAAAGTGTCGGACATGACTGAGTGACTGAACTGACTGGATGACCTGTTTTGCAAAGTTCTTGAACCTTTTCACATCACTACCAAGACTGTAAAAGTGCTCTGGGTGTTCCACATCCTTGCCAATACTTTGTCGTTTCACTTTTTTGTTATTTGTTATTTAAGCCATTCTAGTGCATGTGGAGTGGTATCTAATTGTTGCTTTAATTTGCATTTCCCTGATGACTAATGATGAACACTTTTTTTATGTAATTAATGGATATTCAAAAACCTTCTTTTACAAAGTTTCTGCTCAAATCTTTTGCCAGTTTTGTGGAAGCTGTTTGTCTTTATATTACTGAATTGTAGAAATTTTTGACGTTTTCTGCACGCAACTCCTTTATTAGATATATGTACTGTGAATATTTCCTCCTAGTGTGTGGCAGCCTATTATTTTCCCTAGGAGTATATTTTGTAAGGCATTTTAAAATTTGATGAACTTTATCTATGGGTTTTTTTTTTTCTTCTATGCTTCTAGTTTTCTAGGTCTTGTCTAAGGAACCTGAGTCCTGAATCTTCTATGCTATCTTCTGGAATCTTTATTATTATAATTTTTACAATAGATCTATCCATCTCTTAGGCATTATTTTGAATTAATGTTGTGTATGATAGGAGATAAAGCTTTAGATCTACTTTTTTTGTTGATTGGCACCAAGTGGTCCAAGTATTATTAGCTAAAAAGTTATTAACAATTTTTTCCCTTGTGGAATTATCTCTGTGCCTTTGTCAAATCTGGGAGTTTACTTCTGGACCCCCTTTTCATTTGCATTGATGTAAACATATTTTCTTAAGGTAAAGCTTCACTTCTTTATTATAGCTTTTGTATATGTTTCAAGATCAAGTGAACCAATCAGCTAGTATTCTCCAACTGGTCATTTTTAACTTTCTGTGATGGCAATTTTCACTTACATATGCATTTTGTTGAAGTTTTTAGTTCTCTATTTCTATTCCTCATTTGTTCATTCACTTTTATAAGACTTTCTTTAATACTTTGGATATTTTTCTCTTAATTTGTTGAACATGTTTATAACAGATGATTTGAAGTCTTTGTCAGCTATATCCAACAGTTGTTCATACACAAAATACATTTTAATTGACTGTCTTTTCCTGTGTATGGGGTAACACTTAAAAATAAAATTTGTGTATGTGTGCTTTTGTTTTTTCATATCTCACAACTTTTTGTTATTGAATGCATGTTGTAGATAGTATGTTATAGGGACTATGGATTCAGTTGTGCTTTTCCGAAGAGTATTGGTTTACTTGCTTGGATTTAAACTTTAAAGAAATGACTTCTTGAACATTATTAAAAAATTGATATCTCAGTTTTGCTCTTAAATCTCCTATCTGCTGCTTTTAAACCAGGTTCCTTTGGGTTCTTGTGTCTCCTAAATTTGTGATCAGTCGAGAAATCAGACAAGTGTTAAATCTCTGCCTCCTCAACACAACTGAGGCCATATTGTTGTTGCTCAGTTACTAAATCATGTCCAACTCTTGCCAGCCCCATGGACTGTAGCATGCCAGCCTTTCCTGTCTTTAATTATCTCCTAGAGTTTGCTCGGATTCATGTCCATTGAGTTGATGGTGCTACCTAACCATCTCATTTCGTCATCCCCTTCTCCTTTTGCTTTCGATCTTTCCCAGCATAAGGGTCTTTTCCAATGAGTCTATACTTTGCATCAGGTGGCCAAAGTATTGGAGCTTCAGCATCAGTCCTTCCAATGAATATTCAGGGTTGATTTCCTTTAGGATTGACTGGTGCGGTCTCCTTGCAGTTCACGGGACTCTCAAGAGTCTTCTGCAGCACCACAATTCAAAGGTATCAATTCTTTGGTGCTCAGCCTTCTTTAAGGTCCAAATCTCACATGTGTACATGACTACTGGAAAAACCACAGCTTTGACTATGTCATGTCTTTGTTTTTTAATGCACTATTTAGGTTCGTCATACCCTTCCTTCCAAAAAGCAAGCATATTTTAATTTCACAGCTGCAGTTGCTGTTCACAGTAATTTTGAAGCCCAAGGGGGGGGGAAAAAAAAAAAAAAAACCTGTCACTGGTTCTACTTTTTTCCCATCTATTTGCCATGAAATGATGGGACCATATGCTATGATCATAGTTTTTTGAATGTTGCTTTTTAAGCCAACTTTTTCACTTTCCTCTTTCATCCGCATCAAGAGGTTCTTTAGTTCCTCTTCAATTTCTGCCATCAGAGGGTATCATCTGCATATCTGAGGTTATTGATATTTCTCCAAGCAGTCTTGATTTCAGCTTGTGATTCATTCAGCCCGGCATTTTGCTTAATGTACTCTGCATATAAGTTAAATAAACAGGGTGACAATATATAGCCTTGATGTACGCCTTTTCCAATTTTGAACCAGTCCATTGTTCCATGTATTAACTGTTGCTTCTTGACCCCAATACAGGTTTCTCAGGAGACAGGTAAGGTGGTCAGGTATTCCCATCTCTTTAAGGATTTTCCAGAGTTTGTTGTGATCCACACAAAGGCTTTAGCATAGTCAACGAAGCAGAAGAAAATGCTTTGCTGGAATTCCCTTGTTTTCTCTGTGATCCAAGGAATGTTGACAGTTTGATCTCTGGTTTCTCTGTCTTTTTAAAACCCAGTTGTGTATCCGGAATTTCTCAGTTCATGTGCTGCTAAAGCCTAGATTGAAGCATTTTGAACATCACCTCACTAGCATGCAAAATGAGCACAATTTTCCATTCTCTGACTCTGCCCTTCTTTAAGTTTGTAATGAAAACTGACCTATTCCAGTCCTGTGGCCACTGCTGAGTTTTCCAAATTTGCTAACATATTGAGGGCAGCACTTTAACAGCATCATCTTTTAGGATTTGAAATTGCTCAGCTGGAATTCCATCACCTCCGCTAGCCTTGTGTGTTGTCATGTTTCCAAAGGCCTACTTGATTCCAGATTCCAGGATGTCTGGTTCTAGGTGACTGATGACATCCTTGTGGTTATCTGGGTCATTAAGACCTTTTTTGTATAGTTGTTCTGTGTATTCTTGTAACCTCTTTTTAATCTCTTATGCTTCTATTAGGTCCTTACCATTTCTGTCCTTTATCTGCCCATCCTTGCATGAAATGTTCCCTTTATATTTCCAATTTTCTTGAAGAGATCTCTAGTCTTTCCCATTCTATTGTTTTCCTCTATTTCTTTGCACTGTTCATTAAGAAATCCTTCTTCTCTCTTCTTGCTATTCTCTGGAACTGTGCATTCAGTTGGATGTATCTTCCTCTTTCTCCCTTGCTTTTTGCTTCTTTTCTTTCCAAAGCTATGAGTTAAGTCTCCTCAGACAATCGCTTTGCCTTCTTGCATTTCTTTTTCTTTGGGATGGTTTTGGCCACTGCCTCCTGTACAATGTTATGAACCTCTGTCGATAGTTCTTCAGGCGCACTGTCTACCAGATCTAACCCCTTGAATCTATTCATCACCTCTACTGTATAATCATAAGGGATTTGATTTAGGTCATAAGTGAATTGTCTAGTGGTTTTCCCTGTGTGCATGCTAAGTCGCTTTAGTTGTGTCTGACTCTTTGTGACCCTGTGAACTGTAAATTCCCAGCTCCTCTGTCCATGGGATTCTCCAGGCAAAAATACTGGCATGGGTTGCCATTCCCTGCTCCAGGGGATTTTCCCAACCCAGGGATCAAACCCATGTCTCTTATCTCTCCTGCATTTGGCAGGTGGATTCTTTACCATCAGCACCACCTGTGAAGCCCAGTGGTTTTTCCCTACCTTCTTCAATTTTAGCTTGAATTTTGCAATAAGGAGCTAATGGTCTGAGCCACAGTCATAGCACTCTGCTATTAATAGAAACATCCTAGTATGGGAATAATCGTAGGCTCACAATGACTCGTCACTAAGAATCGTTTGCTTCTCTTCTTTTATGGATCACAGTCCTTCACTAACTGATCTTCAGTGTTTCAGCATGGTTGACATACATTTTCTCCAGTTTTCTAGTTGTTGAGACAGGAATGTAAGCCAGGGCCTTGTTTGCTTCATGTGAACAAAAGCAGAACTCTGGACTGCAGATTTATATACAAGTTCCATGACACTGTTTAATACTCTTCTTCCAGAATTTTATTTATCTTATGTTAGCTCTTCTTTGCCTGTATCCCAATTGGATCACTTTTCCTCTAACTCTTTTTGTTTTTCTTTCTTTTTCTCATTGTTTTGTTCATTTATCAGTCCCTATTCAGGTTCCCTTATTAAATTTTCATTTAAATCCATTCTCAATTATCTTTTACCTTAATCCTTATCTATGACCTTTTTCTTTAGTTTCTTTGCTGAGTTTCATCAAGTCTTACTTCCTTTCTAGTTGTCCTAACTTTATTTGTTATATAAAAATTATCTTCAAACACTTGCTTTAGGATATTTTATTCAGTTTGTTTGTAGTCTCTTTTTTTATGCTTTGTGGTTGGTTCTTTTAAAGGAATTTTTATCATATATACTGTTTATCATTTTCTGTCTTTATCTTATAGTAGCTTTATATGGAAATAGGCTAATTTTATTCAATCCATTTCATAAACAAAGTTTATATTTCAAAAGTACATTTTTTGGTCAGTTTAATGAAGTTACTTTTTAAATGAGTATCTTTAATGTGGGAGGAAATAATTCCTAGGTCTTGTTGTTTATTTTTATTTTTTCAAGAGCCCTATTTTTTCTCTTAATTGCTTCTTTACCTTCATTACTACAATTTAGAAAGATGTCTCTCCTCTCTAATTACCTTATTCTCCAGAAATACTGCAAGGAGATCCAACCAATCCATTCTGAAGGAGATCAGCCCTGGGATTTCTTTGGAAGGAATGATGCTAAAGCTGCAACTCCAGTACTTTGGCCACCTCATGCAAAGAGTTGACTCATTGGAAAAGACTCTGATGCTGGGAGGGATTGGGGGCAGGAGAAGAAGGGGACGACAGAGGATGAGATGGCTGGATGGCATCACTGACTCAATGGACGTGAGTCTGAGTGAACTCCAGGAGTTGGTGATGGACAGGGAGGCCTGGCGTGCTGCGATTCATGGGGCCGCAAAGAGTCGGACACGACTTAGTGACTGAACTGAACTGAAGACTGTCACCTAAATGTTTTTTGAATTCTCTAATCACGTCTAGAACTTTTCAGCTTCCCTGGTGGGTCAGTGGTAAAGAATCCACCTGCAAGGCAGGAGACATGAGTTCAATCCTTGGGTCGGTAAGGTCCTCTGGAGAAGAACGTGGCAACTCACTCCAGTATCCCATGGACACAAGAGCCTGGTGGGCTACAGCCCATGGGGTTACAGAAGAGTTGGACTTGACTTAGCAACTAAACAACAAGTACTTTCAGTTACCAGGTTTCAGACTTGAGTTCAGTGTTGGATTTTTCTGTGGTGATTTTATGTTCACTTTGTATGTCTCTCCTTTCTCTTTTTGTATTTTGCATGCCTTCTCCTCAGACATAGCCCTGCTCTGCACACATGTGTTGAAGTGACAGTGAGAACTCTAAGAATGGCTATGCTAGCCTTTAATGTTGATTTCTCTAGGTACAGGTGATTTGAAGTTGTAGGACTCTCTTTTCTAATAATGTTAAATATGTGTGCTGCATGTGTTTTCATCTTTATTTCTTTATTTACGTGTTTTTTTCCAAGTTATATGTACCAGTTCTGATTTTGACAGCTACCTTCATTCTAGGGTCAACTGTACCCTCTCTAAATTTTCTGTGTGATTTTGAAATTTTCTACAATAAATATTTATACATTTTATAACAAAAGCTTAATCAAAACATTTTTTCAAATTTGAGCAAGACACATTACATTTTCTCAAGTCACTGTAACTTTGGGAATAATATAAATATATGAATTCTAGTTGATAATATCAGATCAGATCAGATCAGTCACTCAGTCATGTCTGACTCTTTGCGACCCCATGAATCGCAGCACGCCAGGCCTCCCTGTCCATCACCAACTCCCGGAGTTCACTCAGACTCAGGTCCATCGAGTCAGTGATGCCATCCAGCCATCTCATCCTCTGTCGTCCCCTTCTCCTCTTGCCCCCAATCCCTCCCAGCATCAGAGTCTTTTCCAATGAGTCAACTCTTCGCATGAGGTGGCCAAAGTACTGGAGTTGCAGCTTCAGCATCATTCCTTCCAAAGAAATCCCAGGGCCGATCTCCTTCAGAATGGACTGGTTGGATCTCCTTGCAGTCCAAGGGACTCTCAAGAGTCTTCTCCAACACCACAGTTCAAAAGCATCAATTCTTTGGCACTCAGCCTTCTTCACAGTCCAACTCTCACATCCATACATGACCACTGGAAAAACCATAGCCTTGACTAGACGGACCTTTGTTGGCAAAGTAATGTCTCTGCTTTTGAATATGCTATCTAGGTTGGTCATAACTTTCCTTCCAAGGAGTAAGTGTCTTTTAATTTCATGGCTGCAATCACCATCTGCAGTGATTTTGGAGCCCAGAAAAATAAAGTCTGACATTGTTTCCACTGTTTCCCCATCTATTTCCCATGAAGTGATGGGACCGGATGCCATGAACTTCGTTTTCTGAATGTTGAGCTTTAAGCCAACTTTTTCACTCTCCACTTTCACTTTCATCAAGAGGCTTTTGAGTTCCTCTTCACTTTCTGCCATAAGGGTGGTGTCATCTGCATATCTGAGGTTATTGATATTTCTCCCGGCAATCTTGGTTCCAGTTTGTGTTTCTTCTAGTCCAGCGTTTCTCATGATGTACTCTGCATGTAAGTTAAATAAGCAGGGTGACAATATACAGCCTTGATGTACTCCTTTTCCTATTTGGAACCAGTCTGTTGTTCCATGTCCAGTTCTAACTGTTGCTTCCTGACCTGCATACAGATTTCTCAAGAGGCAGGTCAGGTGGTCTGGTATTCCCATCTCTTTCAGAATGTTCCACAGTTTATTGTGATCCACACAGTCAAAGGCTTTGTCATAGTCAATAAAATAAATGTTTTTCTGGAACTCTCTTGGTTTTTCCATGATCCAGTGGATGTTGGCAATTTGATCTCTGGTTTCTCTGCCTTTTCTAAAACCAGCTTGAACATCAGGAAGTTCACAGTTCGCACATTGCTGAAGCCTGGCTTAGAGAATTTTGAGCATTACTTTACTAGTGTGTGAGATGAGTGCAATTGTGCGGTAGTTTGAGCATTCTTTGGAATTGCCTTTCTTTGGGATTGGAATGAAAACTGACCTTTTCCAGTCCTGTGGCCACTGCTGAGTTTTCCAAATTTGCTGGCATATTGAGTGCAGCACTTTCACAGCATCATCTTTCAGGATTTGGAATAGCTCAACTGGAATTCCATCACCTCCACTAGCTTTGTTCGTAGGGATGCTTTCTAAGGCCCACTTGACTTCACATTCCAGGATGTCTGGATCACACCATCAGTGATTATCTGGGTCATGTGATCAGGTCAGTGATCACACCATCGTGATTATCTGGGTCATGAAGATCTTTTTTTGTACAGTTCTTCTGTATATTCTTGCCATCTCTTCTTAATATCTTCTGCTTCTGTTAGGTCCATACCATTTCTGTCCTTTATGGAGCTCATCTTTGCATGAAATGTTCATTTGGTATCTCTGATTTTCTTGAAGAGATCCCTAGTCTTTCCCATTCTGTTGTTTTCCTCTATTTCTTTGCATTGATCGCTGAAGAAGGCTTTCTTATCTCTTCTTGCTATTCTTTGGAACTCTGCATTCAGATGTTTATATCTTTCCTTTTCTCCTTTGCTTTTCGCTTCTCTTCTTTTCACAGCTATTTGTAAGGCCTCCCCAGACAGCCATTTTGTTTTTTTTGCATTTCTTTTCTATGGGAATGGTCTTGATCCCTGTCTCCTGTACAATGTCATGAACCTCAGTCCATAGTTCATCAGGCACTCTATCTATCAGATCTAGGCCCTTAAATCTATTTCTCACTTCCACTGTATAATCATAAGGGATTTGATTTAGGTCATACCTGAATGGCCTAGTGGTTTTTAGAAAGGTAAATTTTAAGCGTTTTAAATAATCACACTTAAAAATATAGATCTTTAGAACTATGTCAATTGTGAAAGGGGGCTAAAGTTAAAGATCAATTCTTTAACAGACAATTCTGTTTTGTCTGATGTTTTAATCAATAAATTAAAGGTGTAAAGGCATTTGTTTCAGAGTTTTTAATAAGAAATCTTGGAAAAGTTATAAATAGTTTTGATTGAAGGATAAACACTTGGAAAGAATCCTAAGAGGATGGAAATGGATTAAAACCCACCAAACTAATTTAGCAGTTAGATTACTTTAGATAAAAGGAAAAACGATCAATTGCTGGCATTTACAATGTGATGAACCTGGCTTATCAGGAATTCATGTGAAGAAGACCTGGTGTTTCTAGTTAACTGTGAACATAATATAGATCAACAGTGTGGTGGATCTGCATGGAAAAGACCAATACATTGTTGAGTCTGGTCATTAGGCCATCATGGGAAAAGCACATATTAATTCATTTTAGTGTGAATTTTGCCAGAATATTCAAAGATTTTGAAGCCGTGTCTTTTGAAATATAATTGTAGTCATTTGCTGAGTTTAGTTTGGGGAAGAGATCATTGGTGATTATCTGGGATAGGACAGATAAAGTCAGTGGTGGCACCAGATGATGGGCTTGGGATGAATGGTCGGAGATGATTAATATAACTTAGGGTTGATATAGGCAGACATTTTGAAATATTAAATATGCACAATCGTGATAAAAACACTGACTGTGAATTCCATCAGCTCCCAACACTGTAGGTAACTAAGCAGTGTCTGCTTACAGTTTGTGCATCTGCTTTGTGTGGGAGGTTACATACAGATGACAGCTCTAAGATGATTTTGATCTTTAAAATTATTTAAGTCTATAATACTATACTCACATAAAATGAAATAAAGTAAAATAATTTCATAGTCTATAAATGACCACGGAGAAGAGAAATAGGTAAGGGATCACTACCATCCTCCCTTCTCTCCAGGTGCCTAGGCAGCTATGGTGAAGTTGATGAGAGCCATTGAGAAAATCAATCATAAAATCAATGGGAGAGTATGTTTTAGTTCAGATTTAACCTGGAAGCTGCTGCATACGCTCAGGCCATTGTGGGGTCAAATGCCAAACTCTTCTCTTCAGAAGAACATATTTCATAGTTCTCAAGAGAGACAACCTGCTGCTGCTGCTGCTAAGTCACTTCAGTCGTGTCCAACTCTGTGCGACCCCAGAGACAGCAGCCCACCAGGCTCCCCCGTCCCTGGGATTCTCCAGGCAAGAACACTGGAGTGGGTTGCCATTTCCTTCTCCAATGCATGAAAGTGAAAAGTGAAAGTGAAGTCGCTTAGTCATGTCCAACCCTCAGCGACCCCATGGACTGCAGCCTACCGGGCTCCTCCATCCATGGGATTTTCCAAGCAAGAGTACTGGAGTGGGGTGCCATTGCCTTCTCTGGAGAAACAACCTAGCACAGTGTAAACCTGGTAAAAAGAAAGACACTGTACCTGGGCCTACAAACCACTTGTAGAAGTGTTTTCAGAGTGTTGCTTTGCAGCTGAAAAACCTTCCTTAAATTTTATAAGTCAGCAACAGTGAAAACTATTATAGAACCACCCAAACTTTTCTAGGACTTGTGGCTTAGTCTGAACTTCTAGTAAATTGAGAGAAATTGAAAACATTAAGCAATTAGCAGTCAAAACTGTCAAGCCTTTGGGATTTTACTTTACCTTCAAACTAGTAAATTACTCTACCATAGATTATGGAAGAAGATGCTTGCAGAAGGCACACAACCTCTAGATTAGAGATAGGACAAATATCAGTAATTACTTCCAGCAGCCAAAGACTCAGTGTTTTCTTACACTGGAGTCCCAAACCCTAGTTCCTCTGAGGTGATGTGAAGAGAAACAGGTGATACCTGAACATGTGAGGAGTTGTATTACAGGAGTGAACCCTTGGGCTTAGAAAACTCGAATCTTTGTATCGGGCATCAAGCACACCTACCTGCTGCTCTGGAGGAAGACATCACCTCTACCTTCTGAGGTTACTTGCATGCACACGTTCTTGAAAATATACCTCAGAACAAAGGCAGTCAATGCCTCTGCTTATAAGACAGAGAGAAGTACGAGAAACCACTGGAGAGTTGCCTCTCAATATTAAATGTCATAGCAGCTGTAAAAAAGCCACCATTGCACTGAAAATCAAAGGTGATGAAGAGTGACCCAGGATGACAAAGAAAGACAAGAAAGACTATGACCAAATAAAGATATATTTTAGACTCACTTGGTTAGGATTTCTGGTTGTTGTTACTTAATTGCTAAGTTACATCTGACTCTTTCACGACCCCATGGACCGTACCCAGCTAGGCTCCTCTATCCATGAGATTTCCCAGGCAAGAAGACTGGAATGTGCCACCATTTCTTTCTCCAGAGAATCTTCCTGACCCAGGAATCGAACGTTCATCTCCTGCATTGACAGGTGGGTTCTTTACCACTGAGCCAACAGGGAAGTCCAAGAAAGACTATGATCAAAGATATATTTTAGATTCATTTGCTTAAGATTACTGGTATTTTCTAGAAAGAAGGGAATAGGTCTTAAAACCAGAACCACATAAATATTAATCTGATTGCCTATCTTGATTGCCTATCTTCACCTTTTCTTTCTTGTATCTATATACATACACTCTAGCAAAGTCACTGCATTGTGGACATAAAAGCATTTTCAATTAATCCTTTTGTCTCTTTTTAGTTCCATAGTTCAATAGATCCACACAGTCAAAAAAAACAAAAACAGAAAAAAGGAGGTCCAGAACTAGCTGGACCCCACCTGATAATTTCAATCAAGATTCTCAGGCCAATATGTAAAATAGATGGCCAGTGGGAAGCTGCTATATAACACAGGGAGGCCAGGCTGGCACTCTGTGACTAACTAGAGGGGTGGAATGGGGCATGGATGGGCGGGAGGCTCATGAGAGAGAGGTTATACGTATACCCATGGCTGATTCATGCTGTTGTATAGCATGTTGTACATATGTTGTACCATAACACTGTAAAGCAATTATCATCCAATTAAAACAACCACAAAAAAGATTCTCATGCCAAGAATAAGCATTGGTGTGCATATTGTGATTCTTAAATCTTATTGAGTGAAAATATCTGGATCTGGATAAAAGACCCTGGGCACCATTGTACAGAATTTTCCTTGAATAGCTGTAGTGTATGTTCCATAAAGCTGCGTTGAAAATAAGCCACCTCAGTGATTTTCATGCAACTCTGAACAACTGTTTGAGAACTAGTGCTGCAGACAACATCACCTCATTGAGTCTTAGCGGGCTTTAAATTCCTCAAGGATATTGAAATGTGAGACACTCGGTAAATGAAAGGGCACTGATGTATTATTATTAGAAAATACTTTTTCAACATCACCAGGCTGTGTCTATGTGCATTAGTGTGTGTCTTCCACAGAAGACACTGTGGAAGTGGAATAACAGAGAAGCGAAAATGGGAAGGGGGTCCCCAAAGAATTCTGATTTAGAAGAGATAATTGAGCCCTTATTTGATGATAAAATAGGGTGTCAAGTTCACAATCCTTAGTGCAGTTATGAACATCGTTTAAGTCATTCTGATATAGGCAATGTTTTTCTTTCATATCTGAAATTGTTGTTGTAAAGTTAGAAGAAATTTTACTCTTTGTCTTTTGCAAAACTTAGTTTTCAAAATCACTGGTTCATACAAGTTGTTGCCAACCTCATGGTAAAAGAAAGGCTTTTATTTTGCAATCAGGGATCAGACTCAAGTGTTAGGATTTATCACTCCTATTCTATCTGAAGATCTCTGAGCCCTTCAACTAGAAAACTGTAGTGATGCAAAGGAAGCTTTGTTATCAACGCTTCAATATAATGTGCCATGACTTCTGGGTCTAAAGTTCTAACAGCAATAGCAACAGTAACAATACACTTTATGCAGGAAGATAAAAGCTTCATGAACCCTCTTTTAAAATTCTCCCTTTCATGCCTGGTTGAAGGGAATAATCACGTGTATCTCCTCACAAGCAATGCTTTAGTTTTTATTACAGTTTGCTTCTGCTCTTCAGTAAGAAATGGAATTGAAAGAGGTAACATTAAAAACTTTATTATAGTTTTTCCTTGTAGATATGTTCTATTTAAATGTAAATTAATTGGAAAAGTGTGTTTTCATTTTTACCAAAAAAGGGTCAATTATGCTGAATGTATTAAGAGATACTTTAAAAATTGTTTTATTTATGCTTTCTTTTTTCCCAATATTTTGTTATAAAAAGTTTCAAACATAGGAAACCATAGACGTGTATGATGAATTCCCGTATATCTACCATGTGACTTCCATGATTAACTTTACCACATTTTCTTTCTCACATAACTCTCTCTCCCATTGTTTATCCACAAATACACTTAAGTTTTTGATGCATTTTTAAAGTAGGCTGTAGACAATAAACTGTGGAAAATTCTGAAAGAGATGGGAATACCAGACCGCCTGACCTGCCTCTTGAGAAACCTATATGCAGGTGAGGAAGCAATAGTTAGAACTGGACATGGAACAACAGACTGGTTCCAAATAGGAAAAGGAGTACATCAAGACTGTATATTGTCACCCTGCTTATTTAACTTATATGCAGAGTACATCATGAGAAACGCTGGACTAGAAGAAACACAAACTGGAATCAAGATTGCCGGGAGAAATATCAGTAACCTCAGATAGGCAGATGACACCACCCTTATGGCAGAACGTGAATGAGAGCTAAAAAAGCCTCTTGATGAAAGTAAAAGTGGAGAGTGAAAAAGTTGGCTTAAAGCTCAACATTCAGAAAATGAAGATCATGGCATCTGGTCCCATCACTTCATGGGAAATAGATGGGGAAACAGTGTCAGACTTTATTTTTTTGGCTCCAAAATCACTGCAGATGGTGATTGCAGCCATGAAATTAAAAGACATTTACTCCTTGGATGACCAACCTAGATAGCATATTCAAAAGCAGAGACATTACTTTGCCAACAGAGGTCCGTCTAGTCAAGGCTATGGTTTTTCCAGTGGTCATGTATGGATGTGAGAGTTGGCCTGTCAAGAAAGCTGAGCGCCAAAGAATTGATGCTTTTGAATTGTGGTGTTGGAGAAGACTCTTGAGAGTCCCTTGGACTGCAAGGAGATCCAACCAGTCCATTCTGAAGGAGATCAGCCCTGGGATTTCTTTGGAAGGAATGATGCTAAAGCTGAAACTCCAATACTTTGGCCACCTCAAGCGAAGAGTTGACTCATTGGAATAGACTCTGATGCTGGGAGGGGTTGGGGGCAGGAGGAGTAGGGGACAACAGAGGATGAGATGGCTGGATGGCATCACTGACTCAATGGATGTGAGTCTGAGTGAACTCCGGGAGTTGGTGATGGACAGGGAGGCCTGGCGTGCTGCGATTCACAGGGTCGAAAAAAATCGAACACAACTGAGTGACTGAACTGAACTGAACTGAAGACAATAGCCAATACTAAACTCCATTTAATAATATGCATGCTGAAATGTTTAGATACTTCTGAGGACTTGAGCATACATATTATTACTAGTATTCAGCATTTGTTTATTGTTTGTAAGTTAAAATTCCTAGTAAGTATATGCAAAAATTTTAGTGTACAATTTGATAGGTTTGGCATCTGTATACATCTGTGAAAATCAAATCCCTCTTAAGATACGAACATTTCTATTACCCTGGAAAGTTCATGCTTTTTCCTCAATACCTTCCCTTAGATTCAACACCATTCTGATTTTTTCAACTATAGATTAGTTTTGCCTGTTCTAGAGCTTTATATAAATTGAGCTATACTTGATGAACTTTTTTATGTAATCCTATCTTCATTCAGATTAATGCTTTTGTGATTAATCTATGTTGGAGCATATCAGGACATTTTCCTTTTTAGTCATAACTGGTATCCCAGTTTATAAGTATATGACTGTGTATTTATCCATTCTCTTGCTGATGGACTTGTCTATTCTGAATAAAACTGCTATGAATTTTTGTACAAGATATTTTTTGGTTCAGTATTTCACTTCTCTTGGGCAAATACCTATTATGATGGATAATTTCATGTGTCAACATGGGGAGTATTTTAGGATGAATTTAACATTTAAATTGGTCAACTCTGGATAAGCAGATTGCCCTTCAAAATGTGGGTGGACCTCACCTAATCAGTTGAAGAGCTAAACAGAACAAAACACTGACTTTTCCAAGCTATACAAAATTCTCCAACAGATGGCCTTTGGATTTTACCTGCACCATAAGTTCTTCTGGGTTTGCAGCCTGCTGGCCTGCATTGTGAGATTAAACTTGCCAGCTTCTATACTCAGTGAGTCAATTCCTTACAGCCACTCTCTCTCTCTCTGACACAGACACAGACACGGACACAGACACACCCGCACACACACCACAGACACACACTTATAATTCTTTTTCCTGTTTCTCTAGAGAAGTCAAATTCATCTACAAATGTAGTTACTGGATTTTATTTACTTATAATAGGCTGTACATACATATGATTTTTTTTAAATATCAACAGGAACTAAGTATATTCAGTGGAAAATAAGTCCTTATACAATCCTGATACTCACTAGTGCCCTAGGGTTGGCTCCATAGACAATTACTTTCACACAGAGTTGTGTGTCTTTTAGAGAAATACTCTTTTCATACTTTAAAAGCTTCACAAAAATGGTAAAATGCACACTGTCTTCTACTGCCTTGACCATCTCACTTATGGGGATTTAGTTTTTAAATTTGATTTTTCTCCCTTTGTTTCTTGATGAGTCTGGCTAATGGTTTGTCAATTTTATTTATCCTTTCAAAGAACCAGCTTTTGGCTTTGTTGATTTTTGCTATGGTCTCTTTTGTTTCTTTTGCATTTATTTCTGCCCTACTTTTTAAGATTTCTTTCCTTCTACTAACACTGGGGTTCTTCATTTCTTCCTTTTCTAGTTGCTTTAGGTGTAGGGTTAGGTTATTTATTTGACTTTTTTCTTGTTTCTTGAGGTATGCCTGTATTGCTAATGAATTTTCCCCTTAGGACTGTTTTTAAAGTGTCCCACAGGTTTTGGGTTGTTGTGTTTTCATTTTCATTCGTTTCTATGCAAATTTTGATTTTTTTTTTGATTTCTTCCGTGATTTGTTGGTTATTCAGCTGCGTGTTGTTCAGCCTCCATATGTTGGAATTTTTAATAGTTTTTCTCCTGTAATTGAGATCTAATCTTACTGCATTGTGGTCAGAAAAGATGCTTGGAATGATTTCAATTTTTTTGAATTTACCAAGGCTAGAGTTATGGCCTAGGATGCAATCTATCCTGGAGAAGTTTCCATGTGCGCTTGAGAAAAAGGTGAAATTCATTGTTTTGGGATGAAATGTCCTATAGATATCAATTAGGTCTAACTGGTCTATTGTATCGTTTAAAGTTTGTGTTTCCTTGTTAATTTTCTGTTTAGTTGATCTATCCATAGGTGTGAGTGGGGTATTAAAGTCTCCCACTATTATTGTGTTATTGTTAATTTCTCCTTTCATACTTGTTAGCATTTGTCTTACATATTGCGGCGCTCCTGTGTTGGGTGCATATATATTTATAATTGTTATATCTTCTTCTTGGATTGATCCTTTGATCATTATGTAGTGACCATCTTTGTCTCTTTTCACAGCCTTTGTTTTAAAGTCTATTTTATCTGATATAAGTATTGCTACTCCTGCTTTCTTTTGGTCCCTATTTGCATGGAAAATCTTTTTCCAGCCCTTCACTTTCAGTCTGTATGTGTCCCCTGTTTTGAGGTGGGTCTCCTGTAGACAACATATGTAGGGGTCTTGTTTTTGTATCCATTCAGCCAGTCTTTGTCTTTTGGTTGGGGCATTCAACCCATTTACGTTTAAGGTAATTACTGATAAGTATGATCCTGTTGCCATTTACTTTACTGTTTTGGGTTCGATTTTATACACTGTTTTTGTGTTTCCTGTCTAGAGAATATCCTTTAGTATTTGTTGGAGAGCTGGTTTGATGGTGCTGAATTCTCTCAGCTTTTGCTTGTCTGAAAAGCTTTTGATTTCTCCTTCATATTTGAATGAGATCCTTCCTGGGTACAATAATCTGGGCTGTAGGTTATTTTCTTTCATCACTTTAAGTATGTCTTGCCATTCCCTCCTGGCTTGAAGAGTTTCTATTGAAAGATCAGCTGTTATCCTTATCGGAATTCCCTTGTGTGTTATTTGTTGTTTTTCCCTTGCTGCTTTTAATATTTGTTCTTTGCGTTTGATCTTTGTTAGTTTGAATAATATGTGTCCTGACTCCAAGGAACATTAATTGACAGGAGCTCATCAAATGCCTACATACCTGCACTGAAACCAAGCACCAAACAAGGGCCAACAAGCTTCAGGGCAAGACATACCAAGCAAATTCTCCAGCAACAAGGAACACAGCCCTGAGCCCCAAGATACAGGCAGCTCAAAGTCACCCCAAAACCATAGACATCCCATAACTCATTACTGGACATTTCATTGCACTCCAGAGAGAAGAAATACAGCTCCACCCACCAGAACACCGACACAAGCTTCCCTAACCAAGAAACCTTGACAAGCCACCTGTACAAACCCACACAGAGTGAGGAAAGGCCACAATAAAGAGAACTCCACAAACTGCCAGAATACAGAAAGGACACCCCAAACTCAGCAATTTAAACAAGATGAAGAGACAGAGGAATACCCAGCAGATAAAGGAACAGGATAAATGCCCACCAAACCAAACAAAAGAGGAAGAGATAGGGAATCTACCTGATAAAGAATTCCAAATAATGATAGTGAAATTGATCCAAAATCTTGAAATCAAAATGGAATCACAGATAAATAGCCTGGAGATAAAGATTGAGAAGATGCAAGAAAGGTTTAACAAGGACCTAGAAGAAATAAAAAAGAGTCAATATATAATGAATAATGCAATAAATGAAATTAAAAACACTCTGGAGGCAACAAATAGTAGAATAACAGAGGCAGAAGATAGGATTAGTGAATTAGAAGATAGAATGGTAGAAATAAATGAATCAGAGAGGATAAAAGAAAAACGAATTAAAAGAAATGAGGACAATCTCAGAGACCTCCAGGACAATATTAAACACTACAACATTCGAATCATAGGGGTCCCAGAAGAAGAAGACAAAAAGAAAGACCATGAGAAAATACTTGAAGAGATAATTGTTGAAAACTTCCCTAAAATGGGGAAGGAAATAATCACCCAAGTCTAGTTTTTAAATTTGTACTTTTTCATTCTTTTTCTAACTTAGAATAGGGAATTTAAAGTTTAAAAACTTAAAATGTATACCAGTTCATTATAGAATATTTTTAATATGAGCTCATCCCTGCTTGTTGTACTCATTAAAAAGTATTTGCTGAGATACTCTTGAATATCAAATATTTTATATGCTACTTAATTTAATTCAAACAATCAACACTGAATTACTTCATTCAACAGTCATTTAATTACTGTTTACTACTTGCTAGATACTTTTCAAAGCACTAGAGATAAGCAGTGAAAAAGAGACAAAAATCATGGCTTTCTTTTTTAATGGGAGGAAGGACAACTAAGCACAGTAAACAAGTAAGACATTTATATACTATGGGGTGTGTGCGTGCGTGTGTGTGTGTGTGTGTGTGTGTGTGTGTGCTCAATCGTGTCTGACTCTCTGCAAGTCCATGGACTGTAGCCAGCCAGGCTCTTCTGTCCATGGAATTTTCCAGGCAAGAATACTGGAGTGGGTTGCCACTTCCTTCTCCAGAGGATCCTCCCCACCCAGAGATCAAATCTGCATTCCCTGTGTCTCCTGCATTGGCAGGCAGATTCTTCACCACTAGCACCCACTGGGGGCTTCCCTGGTAGTTCCGCTGGTAAAGAATCCACCTGCCATGCAGGAGACTCTGGTTCCATACTTGGGTCAGTAACTTCCTCTGGAAAAGGGAATAGGCTACCCACTCCAGTATTCTTGCCTGGAGAATTCTGACTTAAACAGAGATCAGTGGAGAGTTTTGTGGGTAGGAAAGTGAAATGATCTGACCTATGTTTCCAAACCCACTCTAGTACTCTTGCTTGGAAAATCCCATGGATGGAGGAGCCTGGTAGGCTGCACTTCATGGAGTCGCTAAGAGTCGGACACGACTAAGCGACTTCACTTTCACTTTTCACTTTCATGCATTGGAGAAGGACATGGCAACCCACTCCAGTGTTCTTGCCTGGAAAATCCCAGGGACGGGGAGCCTGGTGGGCTGCCGTCTATGGGGTCGCACAGAGTCGGACATGACTGAAGCGACTTAGCAGCAGCGGCAGCAGCATGTTTCCAAAATTCACTCTTAACTGCCATGATAACAACGTACTGGGGCAAAAGTGGAATGAAGGTGATTAGTTTAGAAATTATAACAATAATCCAGGCAATGGATGATGATAATTTGGTTGCAACAATCAAAGTGGTTAGAACCCTTTTTCTTATACAAAGTAAATGTTTTAAGGCTCCTGGGAGAGGGTAGTGAATCCTACTTTTTCTGAGGAAAGAATAGAAGAAAACGTCTTCCACTTCTGAAAGAAGAATAGGGATGCGTTTTAGGTGCAAAAGCTCATATTGAAGGTCAGCTACCACTGAGATAGAGGCAAGAAGCTCTTTTTCAAAAGATCCATCACAGACACAAGGAAAATATGCCTGTCACACAGAGGAGAAACTGAAATGCTTATAAAGTTCTTTATCTGAGGCCCATTATTAGAAAATCTGCCTACAACAGGCTGAACCTGGACAACAGAGCATCTCCCCAGCCCCTGCCCGAAGTATCGGAGGTATACAGTGAGGATCAGAAAGCACCTGGTCCATTAAAGCAGGGAAGGATATAGAGAGAGTGCCCCAGTTATCCAAAATGCTTGGGCTCACCAGGGAACTGAGAAAAACTCTCTGGTACCCTAGGCCAGATTCTCATCAGAAGTGAGTGGCAGTGCTCCATCAGAGAAATTTGAGCTAATTGTACTTAGGGTAACCATAGCAACAACAAAACCCAAACACAGATCAACTGCTGCTTAGATCGACTCAATCCTTTTCTCTAATGGCCTGATCAAGGGAGAAACAATTCTACTTTCAGGCATAAATATTATTTACCCCTGTATCTACTGTTCTACATAAAATGCCTAAGATTCAGTGAAAAAAAAAGAAAAAAAGACACACACAAAAGCAAGAAAAGAAAAAACAAACAATGCATTGTCAAGATAAAAAGCCAATCAATAGAATCAGACTGAGTTGTTTCAGATTTTGGAACTATAAGATGGCAATTTGAAAAATAACTGTGACATGTCTTAAAGGATCTATCTAGTAGAAGCACAAACAATATTCATGAAGATGAGGAATTTTAGCAAAAATATATATATAGACTATAGGAAAGAGACAAATGAAAGGGTAGAAATTAAGAATGATATCAGAAGTCATTCTTTTAAAGGGCTGTTTGGTAGACTAGGTTTAGCTGAGAATTAGTGAAGTTAAAGAGATAAATAGAAATTACTCAAATTGCAGAAAGAGAAAAAACATAACTGAGCATCCAAGAGATTTAACTAGTAGCAAGTTATCTAACATGCTAATACTTGGAATCTCACAATAGAGAGAGAACAGGGAAGAATAAATATTTGAAGAAATGAAGGATGGGAATTTTCCAAAGATAATAAAAGACATCAAACCATTGGCAAAGAGTGGAGCTCCCCAAATGGAGTACAGAACAAAGAATAAAAAACCAAAGTACACACACATGTAATTAGACATACTCATTTTCCAATTCCTTAAAAGTGAAACTATAGAAAAATTCATAAAGATACAAATGAACAAAGATAAACATTATAGTAGGATCAAGAAGATATTGAAGTGACATATTATAAAAGGCTGAAAAAATGCCAGCATATACTTTTATGAGATAAAGTGTTGGAAACAGTGACAGACTTTATTTTCTTGGGCTTCAAAATCACTGCAGATGGTGACTGCAGCCATGAAATTAAAAGATGCTTGCTCTGTGGAAGAAAACTATGACAAACCTAGACAGTGTATTAAAAAACAGATACATTACTTTGCTGACAAAGGTCCATCTAGTCAAAGCTATGGTTTTTACAGTAGTCACGTATGGATGTAAGAGTTGGACCATAAAGAAGGCTGAGCACTAAAGAATTGATGCTTTTGAACTGTGGTGCTGGAGAAGACTTTTGAGAGTCCCTAGGACTGCAAGGAGATCAAAACAATCAATCTTAAAGGAAATCAATCCTGAATATTCATTGGAAGGACTGATGCTGAAGCTGAAGCTCTAATACTTTGGCCACCTGGTGTGAAGAACCCATTCTGATGCTAGGAAAGATTGAAGGCAAGAGGAGACAGGGACAATAGAGGACAAGATGTTTGGATGGCATCACCAACTCAATGGACATGAGATTGAGAAAGTGCCAGGAGATGGTGATGGATAGGGAAGCCTGGCATGCTGCAGTCTATGGGGTCGCAAAGAGCCAGACATGAGTGAATGACTGAAAAAGAACAACAAAGTGAAACTAAAAGACACTAGAAACAAAAAGTAGGAAACAGATTTGCACTATAAGAAATATTAAAGGAAGTTCTTCAGATTAGGTAGGAACATGGATCTAAAAAACTATATAAATCATAAAAATAAAGGTAACTTTAAAGAGTCATTTTATTCCTTATCTATAATTACTTGAAAATTGAAAAAAAAACAGTAATGATACATTGTGGGGTTTACAATATATGTAAAAGCAAAATATATGACAGTGATGGCAAAAACCAAGAGAAAAAAGAATTATAATTACACTGATTTAAGATTATATATGAACAGTATGATATTACTTGAAGGCAAACTGTGATAAACTAAATTTGTATGTTGTAATTAGATGCTGTGCTTAGTCACTCAGTCATGTCTGACTCTTTTGACCCCATGTTCTGTAGCCTGCCGGGCTCCTCTGTCCATGGGGATTCTCTAGGCAAGAATACTAGAGTGGGTTTCCATGCCATCCTCGAGGGGATCTTCCCAATCCAAGGATCGAATGCAGGTCTTCCACATTGCAGATGGATTCTTTACCATCTGAGTCACCAGGGAAGCCCATGAATACTGGAATGGGTAGCCTATCCCTTCTCCAGGGGATCTTCCCGACTCAGGAATCGAACCTGGGTTTTCTGCATTGCAGGTGGATTCTTTACCAGCTGAGCTACCAGGGAAGCCCATGTTGTAATTACAAGGGTAAACAACTATGATATTTTTAGGAAGACGTATATGCCTAACATGCTAAGAGTTTAGACAGAATCATAAAAACACTCAATTAATTCTAAAATAAATAGAAAAAGAAGAAAAGGAACAAAGGAATCAATAGAACAAATAGGAAAGCACTTGCAACCATAAATTTGATTATAATCAATGAAACACAATGATCAGTAAAGAGCAATAAAATTTAGAATCCTCTAAAAAAAGACTGAAGGGACATTACTTAGCAATGTTAGATGTACAAGGAGGAGCATCATTAGTAGTTCAACAGACATTAAAAGGTTAAGAAGCAAAAATTATAAACACTTTATGCCAGTAAATTTAACAATTTAGATGAAATGAACAAATTAGGAAATATAGAAATTGATCAACTCACCCAGAAGTAATATAGAAAAGAACAGTCATATATCTATTTAGTTAATTGAAACAATTTAAACTCCAGGTCCTGATGATTTCTTTCACAAATTCTACTAAATTTTAGGAAGTAATAATATCAGTGTTATATAATTTCTTTCACACAATGAAAGAAAATGGAACATATCAGAACTGCTTTTATGAGGCCGCCATTTCCCTCATCTTAAAAACTAGACAAATACCTGACAAGAAAACTACAAATCAATTTCCCTCAAGACATAAACAGAAAAATTCTCAACAGAGCATTTGCCATGGAATCCAGCAATATATAGAAAGGATAGTATCAGTATATTATGACCATCCTAGGAATGCCAACATTTGAAATCAATGTATATAATTCACTTTATTGATGGGCTGGTTAAGACAATTAATATGACCATGTCAACGGATGCAGGAAAAAAAAAAGACATTTAACAAAACATTCATTCAAGATAACAGGCCTCAGAAAACTAGGAATTAAAGATAACTTCCTCATGAAAAATCTATGGGTGAATTCTTAATAGTGTTTAACATTCAAGGAGTTTCCCTTAGTACTGGGTACAACAAGGATGCCTTCAGCAATCCTATTCTATCTACATTACATTGGAGTTCATATATACTGCAGTATTTGTAAGAGAAATAAAGGCCATACAGATTATAAATTAAAAAAATAAAACTATCCCTAAAATAGGGATATCCCTAAAATAGTACTAGAACCTACTAGTTAGTAAATTTTTCAAAGTTGCAGGATTGTGGATTAATATATAAAAGTAACTACATTTTTACGTATTAGTAATAAAACCTGGAAACTAAAAAAAGTATTATTACAATATCACTAAAAACCATTGACTGCTAAAAGATGAATCTAGTAAATTATGTGCAAGGTTTGTAGCTAAAAACCTCAAAGCATTGCTGACAGGACTTGAATGAGATCTAAACAAATGGAGAGATAAATTATGCTAATAGATTGGAAGGCTCAGTACTGTTCAAATGTAAACTATCTCAAACTCATCTATAAATTTACATAATCTCAGCAGTTTTCTTTTGTAGAGAGTGACAGATTGATTCTAAGATTTTCTTATATGGAAAAGCAAAGGAGCTAGAATATCAGGAAATAATTTTTAAAAAGAAGATTAAAAAATGGAGGACTTATATACTACTTGATATCAAGGCTTTTGAGAAAGCTACCTTTGAGACCCCTTTGAGACCCCACGGACTGCAGTAGGCCAGGCTTCCCTGTCCATCAGTGTGGTGTTGGTAAAAATATAGATAGATTAATAAAACAGTTATTCATAAGTTGATCCAAACTTACACAACCACCTATAAATAGAATGGGATATACTCCCAAGAATATGTAGTGTTATATGGCAACATTGGTGCTGGAATAACTGGATATCCATACGTGAAGGAATGACCCAAATCTCACATCAGAAACAAAACTGAACTTTAAATGTATCATAGATCTAAATATAAAACTTAAGGTGTTAAAATTTCTAGAAGGAAACATGGAAGAAAACTGTTGTCACCTTGGTTTAGGGGGAAAAATATCTCAAATAAAATTAAAAATCTTAAATAGCATCATGAATCATAAAAAAAAAAAATCAATAAACTGGACTCAATCACAACTTAAAACTTCTGTTTTTCAAAAGACATTAAGAGATCTTCCTGGACAAAGACTCTGTTTCCAATGCAGGGGGCCGGAGTTCAATCCTGGTCAGGATTCCCACATATCCCAACTAAGAGTTCACATGCCGAAACTAAAAGAAGATTGAAAATCCAATGTGCAGCAACTAAGATCTGGACAGCCAATAAAAAAGATTAAATAATCAAGGATATACATATTTAAACCACGGTGTGGTACCACTTCTCTTAGTTCAGGTTGCTTTAAGAAAAATACCATGGACTGGGTGGCTTGAAAAACAGACATTTATTTCTCATAGTTATGGCAGCTAGAAAGATTAAGGTGTCTGGTGAAAGCCCGCTTTCTACCTCATTGACAACCATCTTCTTACTTTGTCTTCAAGGCACAAGGGAGAGGGAACTTTTGGGGTCTTCCATAGAAGGACACTAGTCCAGTTCATGAGGGCTCCATCTTCAAGGCCTGATAACCCTCCAAAGGCCCCATCTCCTAACTATCAAATTGGGGGTTAGGACTTCAACATGAATTCTAAGGGTACACAAGCAGTATACAGCATTCTGCCTTTGATCTCCCAAATTCACCTCCTGCTGACATGCAAAATACACTAATTCCACCCCAACCGGCCCCAACGTTGGGACTCCTTCCAGTCTTAGTTCAAAGTTGCATGTGAACACCTACATCAGATAAGCCTGAGACCCAAAGAATGGTTCACCCTGAGGCAAATTCTTCTCCAGCAGAGAACTTCTGAAACCAAACCCTTTAAGTGCTTCCTAAATACAATAGTGAGACAAGCGTAGTAAAGACATTTCCATTTCCAAAGAGAAAAATGGAAAAGAAGAAAGGGATGGCATGTCCCAGGGTAAATCCAGAACCAGCTAGGCAAATAATACCTTAAACCTTGAGGGTCAAGATTTATCCTGTTTGGCTCAATGCTCTGCCTTCCAGGCCCACAAGGGTGGCAACATCACCCCTACAGAGCGGTACCGTAGTGAGTGGAGGATGGCCCATGATGGGAGGCAGCACTGGATACCGTGGGTTGAGATCCATCCTTGCCAGCTGCCCCTCCTTCGAAATGGCTCTGCCCCCTGGGCCCCGCATCTGGGCCTGTAATGGGCCTTGAAAGTGAAAGTGAAAGTCTCTCAGTTGCATCTGACTCTTTGCGACCCCATGGACTGTAGTGTCCATGGAATTCTCCAGGCCAGAATACTGGAGTGGGTAGCCTTTCCCTTCTCCAGGGGATCTTCCCAACCCAGGGATCGAACCCAGGTCTTCCTCATTGCAGGTGGACTCTTTACCAGCTGAGCCACAAGGGAAGCCCGTAGTAATCTCTGAATTGCCTTCTGGGAATTCTTCTATTATCTTGGAGAATAGCTCCTGGTTTCCTTTGAGATAGCTTCCTTGATAATCTCCTTATCAGTTCAGTTCAGTTCAGTTCAGTCGCTCAGTCCAGTCTGACCCTTTGAGACCCCACGGATTGCAGTAGGCCAGGCTTCCCTGTCCATCACGAACTCCTGGAACCTACTCAAACTCATGTCCACTGAGTTGGTGATGCCATCCAACCATCTCATCCTCTGTCGTCCCCTTCTCCTGCCTTGGATCTTTCCTAGCATCAGGGTCTTTTCAAATGAGTTAGTTCTTCATATCAGGTGGCCAAAGTGCTGGAGTTTCAGCTTCAGCATCAGTCCTGCCAATGAATATTCAGGACTGATTTCCTTTAGGATGGACTGGTAGGATCTCCTTGCTGTCCAAGGGACTCTCAAGAGTATTCTCCAACACCACAGTTCAAAAGCATCAATTCTTCAGCACTCAACTTTCTTTATAGTCCAACTCTCACATCCATACGTGACCATATGGAAAAACCATAGCTTGGACTAGATGGACATTTGCTGGCAAAGTAATGCCTCTGATTTTTAATATGCTGTCTAGGTTGGTCATAACTTTTCTTCCAAGGAGCAAGTGTCTTTTAATTTCATGGCTGCAGTCACCATCTGCAGTGATTTTGGAGCCCCACAAAAAAAATAAACTCTGTCACTGTTTCCATTGTTTCCCCTTCTATTTGCTATGAAATGATGGGACTAGATGCCATGATTTTAATTTTCCGAATGTTGAGTTTTAAGCCAACTTTTTCACTCTTTGCTTTCACCTTCATCAAGAGGCTCTTTAGTTCTTTTTTGCTTTCTGCCATAAGGGTGGTATCATCTGCATATCTGAGGTTATTGATATTTCTCCTGGCAATCTAGATTCCAGCTTGTGCTTCATCCAGTCCAGCATTTCACATGATGTACTCTGCATATAAGTTAAATAAGCAGGGTGACAACACACAGCCTTTCCTGATTTGGAACTAGTCTGTTGTTCCATGTCCAGTTCTAACTGTTGCTTCTTGACCTGCATATAGATTTCTCAGGAGGCAGGTCAGGTGGTCTGGTATTCCCATCTCTTGAAGACTTTTCCACAGTTTTTTGTGACCCACACAGTCAAAATCTTCATCATAGTCAATAAAACAGAAGTAGATATTTTTCTGAAACTCTCTTGTTTTTCTGATGATCCAACAGATGATGGCAATTTGATCTCTGGTTCCTCTGCCTTTTCTAAAACCAGCTTGAACATCTGGAAGTTCATGGTTCACGTACTTTTGAAGCCTGGCTTGGAGAATTTTGAGAATTACTTTGCTAGAGCATGAGATGAGTACAATTGTGCTGTAGTTTGAGCACTTTGGCATTGCCTTTCTTTGGGATTGGAATGAAAACTGACTTTTTCCAGTCCTGTGGCCACTGCTGAGTTTTCCATAGTTGCTGGCATATTGAGTGAAGCACTTTCATAGCATCATCTTTTAGGATTTGAAATAGCTCAACTGGAATTCCATCACTTGCACTAGCTTTGTTTGTTGTGATGCTTCCTAAGGCCCACTTGACTTCGCATTCCAGGATGTTTGGCTCTAGGTGGGTGATCACACCATCGTGGTTATCTGGGTCATGAAGATTTTTTTGTATAGTTCTTCTATGTATTCTTGCCACCTCTTCCTAATATTTTCTGCTTCTGTTAGGCCCATACCATTTCTGTCCTTTATTGTGCTCATCTTTGCATGAAATATTCCCTTGGTATCTAGTTTTCTTGAAGAGATCTCTAGTCTTTCCCATTCTATTGTTAAGTGGTTGCTTTGTGCTTACCACTATGCTGTGCTAAGTGGCTTCAGTTCTGTCTGACTCTTTGTGAACCTATGAACTAAGAGGACCCTGGTGGGCTATGGGATTCTCCAGGGAGAATACTGGAGTGGATTGCCATGCCCTCCTCTAGGGAATCTTCCCAACACAGGGATCGATTCCATGTCTCTTATGTCTCCTGCATTGGCAGGCAGGTTCTTAACCACTAGTGCCCCCCTGGGAAGCCCTTTTGTGCTCAGTAGCTCAGTCTTATCTGACTTTTTGCAACCCCATGGTATATCCCCACCAGGCTCCTCTCTCCATGGAAATTTCCCAGGCAATAATACTGGAGTGCTTTACCATTGGCTGCACCATTAGTGTTCTATTCCAGTCAGGGTTTATTTTTTTTACATTATAGACCTTTAAGTTGTGCCTGTTTTTAATTTAACACTTCCATTTGTACACAGTTTTACTCTTCTTGCATTTTACTATGAGAAGTCTGGAGAAGTCAAGCCACAGACCCTCACTTTACCTAAAAATAGCTGCAGCTAAATATCCATCATCATCATTTGCACAAAATAGTAGAATATGAACATGATTCAGCAAAGTTATTTACTACGTCATCACAAGGATCATCTTTCCTCCAGTGTCCAATAGCATGTTCATCATTTTTAATGGATACCTCATCAGAATGATCCTTACCATCCGTGTTTTCACTGACATTAGGATTACTTAAGTATTCTCTCAGAAGACTGAGGCTTTCTCTATAGCTCTCCTCTTTTCTTTTTGAGCCTTTTACTAGCTTTGCCCTTGAAGATCTGTACACAGCAATGTAGGCTTTTTCTACCTTGAACCTCAAAACTCTTCCAGTCTCAAACTAGTGCCCAGTTCCAAAGCTGCTTCTACATTTTAAAGTATTTGGTATAGCAGCATACTGCTCCTGGTACCAATTCTTATCTTAGCACATTTGGAACACTATAGCAAAAATATTGGGTGGTCTAAAAGGCAAACATTTATTCTCACAGTTATAGAGGCTGTAAAGTCCAAGATTAAGGTGTCAGCAAATTAGGGGTCTGGGGAGAGTATACTTTCTGCTTCATGGTTGGTCATCTCTTTGTTGTGTCTTCTTGTCGCAGAAGGACATGGAAGCTTTTTGGAATCTCTTTTATAAAGATGTTAATTCCATTCTACGAGCTCCACTTTTATCTTGTTAACTTTCAAAGTCCCCACTTTCTGATACCACAAGAGAGGTTAGAATTTCAACAGAGGAACTGGGGGCAGGGCAGTTGGGGGAGGGTATGGACATTCAGCCTATTGCACTAGCCCTTTCCTCTTATAATGTTTCTTTTTTAAATGGATAATATCAAGTGCTAATGAAGAAACAGAGAAATTGGGACTCATACATACATTGCTGTTGGGTAAGCAAAATGGAAAATGGACTGCAGAAGATTTACAAAGTTAATCAAATACTTATTATATACTACTCATCCACTCCACCCCTAATTCCAAGAAAAGCGATAATTTATGTTCACACAAGACTGTGTGACTACATGAAAGATTACAGCAGCTTTATTTATAATTACCTCAAACTAGAAATAACACAAATATCTATCAATTTGTGTGTGGTAAACAATTCGTAGTACATTAATATGATAGAATATCATACTATATTAGTAGTCAGTACTCTCGTGTGCATTATTTTAAGTGAAAAAAGTCAGACTCAAAAGATTATATACTGCAGGTTTCTAGTTATACTACAGTCTGAAAAAGGCAAAATCAAAGGGGCAGGAAAAAGATCAGTGATTTTCTGGGACTAAGAGTGTGTGAGGGACTTGCCTAAAAATGGGCTGGAGGGAATATCTGAGATGGTGGAAATGATTTATGTTTTAAATATAGTGGTCATTACTCAACTATGCATTTATTCAAATTCACAGGACTGTGTACCAAAAGGTGGGAAAATTTTTTCGTAAATAAATTATACATCAATGAACCTGACTTTGAAAAATAAAATGGACACAACAACTGCACTGGCAGAGTCTATCTGATGTAACTATGCTAAGTCACTTCAGTCGTGTCCGACTCTGTGTGACCCCATAGACGGCAGCCCACCAGGCTCCCCCCTCCCTGGGATTCTCCAGGCAAGAACACTGGAGTGGGTTGCCATTTCCTTCTCCAATGCATGAAAGTGAAAAGTGAAAAGTGAAAGTGAAGTTGCTCAGTTGTGTCTAAACTCTTAGTGACCCTATGGACTGCAGCCTACTAGGCTCCTCCATCCATGGGATTTTCCAGGCAAGAGTACTGGAGTGGGGTGCCATTGCCTTCTCCAGATGTAACTATACTAGAACTCTATTGAAGGCTTACAACTTCCGTGGTAAGACTTGGACAGGAAACTGCAATTAACTTTGGTTGATTTTAGTGTTTAGCTTAATAGTGGCTGTCCAGTGGCAGGCAGCTGTGCACATGTTCCTGCAGAAGCTTGCACAAAGCTTAAGGGAACCAGGGTGGGCAATAAGGACCCTGTCCTCCGGTTGTCAGGGATCCATGTTCTGACTGCTGCTTCTGCTATAGACGTGCAGACAAAGAGGAGAGCAGACTTTTTGTTCTTCCTACCTTGTCGCAAGCCCCTCCTTCTCCAGCTAAAGTGACTTTTAGGGGATTTAAATGGCTAGTGTGAATGGTTTTTGGTTTCTCATTTATTCTTTTTCTCCTTTTGGGAGCCAGATATTAAAGACTAGTACACTCAAAAGCAACTACATATACAGGGAAAATTAGGAAGCCACCATCCATGCTCAGGGGAAGGCACAGTCTCAGAAGAGACCTAAAAAGATCTTTAGTTTACATCTCAGGCTGTTCCTCAACTTATACACAGCCTAAAATAAAACCACACCAAAACAAAAGCAAAAAACAGCAAATCCTGGGAAATGGGGAGAATCTTATTTCCAGAATTATCATATCATTATATTTGAGTATCCAATTTTCAACAAAAAATCCACAAGCCACACCAAAAACAAACAAACAAACAAAAATCAGGAAAGCATGGCCTGGGTCAGGAAGATCCCCTGAAGAAGGGAATGACAACCTACTCCAGTATTCTTGCCTGGAGAATTCCATGGACAGAGGAGCCTGACAGCCCACTGTCCATAGGGTTGCAAAGAGTTGGACGCAGCTGAAGCAACTTAGCATAGCACATGGCTTATTCAAAAGAAAAAAACAAAATACCCAACACACACTGTCCCAGGGTAAGACCAGATGGCAGACCTTCTAGACAAATACTTTTAAACAATTTTCTTAAAGATACTCAAAGAACTGAAGAACATTGTGGAGAAAGTCATGAAAATAATACATGAACAAATGCAAATATCAGTTATGAGTCAAAAAACCTAGAAAGAAACCAAAAAGAAATTTTGGAACTGAAAATTACATAACAACTGAAATAAAAAATTAGCTAAAGGGATTTAAAGACAGATTTGAGCATGCAGAAAAAAAGAATCAACCTACCTGACTTCAGGCTCTACTACAAAGCCACAGTTATTAAGACAGTATGGTACTGGCACAAAGACAGAAATATAGATCAATGGAACAAAATAGAAAGTCCAGAGATAAATCCATGCACATATGGACACCTTATCTTTGACAAAGGAGGCAAGAATATACAATGGATTAAAGACAATCTCTTTAACAAGTGGTACTGGGAAATCTGGTCAACCACTTGTAAAAGAATGAAACTAGAACACTTTCTAACACCATACACAAAAATAAACTCAAAATGGATTAAAGATCTCAACGTAAGACCAGAAACTATAAAACTCCTAGAGGAGAACATAGGCAAAACACTCTCTGACATATATCACAGCAGGATCCTCTATGACCCACCTCCCAGAATATTGGAAATAAAAGCAAAAATAAACAAATGGGACCTAATTAACATTAAAAGCTTCTGCACATCAAAGGAAACTCTTAGCAAGGTGAAAAGACAGCCTTCAGAATGGGAGAAAATAATAGCAAATGAAGCAACTGACAAACAACTAGTCTCAAAAATATACAAGCCACTCCTACAGCTCAACTCCAGAAAAATAAATGACCCAATCAAAAAATGGGCCAAAGAACTAAATAGACATTTCTCCAAAGAAGATATACAGATGGCTAACAAACACATGAAAAGATGCTCAACATCACTCATTATCAGAGAAATGCAAATCAAAACCACTATGAGGTACCATTTCACACCAGTCAGAATGGCTGCGATCCAAAAATCTACAAGTAATAAATGCTGGAGAGGGTGTGGAAAAAAGGGAACCCTCTTACACTGTTGGTGGGAATGCAAACTAGTACAGCCACTATGGAGAACAGTGTGGAGATTCCTTAAAAAACTGGAAATAGAACTGCCTTATGATCCAGCAATCCCACTGCTGGGCATACACACTGAGGAAACCAGAAGGGAAAGAGACACGTGTACCCCAATGTTCATCGCAGCACTGTTTATAATAGCCAGGACATGGAAGCAACCTAGATGTCCATCAGCAGATGAATGGATAAGAAAGCAGTGGTACATATACACAATGGAGTATTACTCAGCCATTAAAAAGAATACATTTGAATCAGTCCTAATGAGGTGGATGAAACTGGAGCCTATTATACAGAGTGAAGTAAGCCAGAAGGAAAAACACCAATACAGTATACTAACGCATATATATGGAATTTAGAAAGATGGTAACAATAACCCTGTGTGTGAGACAGCAAAAGAGACACTGATGTATAGAACAGTCTTATGGACTCTGTGGGAGAGGGAGAGGGTGGGAAGATTTGGGAGAATGGCATTGAAACATGTAAAATATCATGTATGAAACGAGATGCCAGTCCAGGTTCGATGCACGATACTGGATGCTTGGGGCTAGTGCACTGGGACGACCCAGAGGGATGGTATGGGGAGGGAGGAGGGAGGAGGGTTCAGGATGGGGAACACATGTATACCTGTGGTGGATTCATTTTGATATTTGGCAAAACTAATACAATTATGTAAAGTTTAAAAATAAAATAAAATTTAAAAAAAAAAGAAAGAAAGAATCAGTGACCTTGAAAATAGTACAATTTAAATTATTAAGACTGAGGGACAGGAAAAAAAAAGGAAAAAAAGTGAACTGAGCCTAAGGACCTGTTCGAGACCATCAAGGAAACCAACAAATGCACTGTGGGAGTCCCAGAAGGAGAAGGGAGAAAACAAGCAGAGAGATTACTTGAAGAATAGTAAAAAACTTGCCAAGTTTGACAAAATACCTAAATATACATCCATGAATTGGATGCATGCGTATATACTAAAGAAACTCAATGAATTCCAAGTAGGATGAACTTAAAGAGAGATCATTGCCAAGACACATTACAATCAAACTTTCAAGTGGAGAAGGGCATTACATATTATTAAGGGCTTCTCAGGTGGTGCTAGTGGTAAAGAATCTGCCTGACGATGCAGGAAATGCAAGAGATGCAGGGTTCGATCTCTGAATCAGTAAGACCCCTTGTAGAAGGACATTGCAACCCACTCCAGTACTCTTGCCTGGAAAATCCCATAGACAGAGGAATCTGGTGGGCTATAGTCAATGGGATCACAGAGTCAGACACAACTGAGTGATTGAGCACACATGTATTATTAAAAGTTTTGACTACAGCAAGATGATATAACAATTATAAATATTTATGCATCTAATAGCAGAATATCAAAATACATGGAGGTGGCATATGCTACAATATGGATGAAACTTGGGGACAATATACTAAGTGAAATGTCAACTACAAAAGGAAACATATTGTGTGATTCTCCTTATATCAGATAATTAAAGCATCCAGCATCATAAAGATAGCATGTAGAACGGGGGCTGTTAGGGGAAGTGGTGAATAGGGGATTTATTATTTAATGGGAATAGAGCTTCAATTTTGAAAGATGAGAGGCAGTGATGGAAGGTGATGATGAATGCACAACAATATGAATGTACTTAATGCCACAGAATTGTACAAAATAAAATGATTACGTTGATACATTGTATGTTGCATATACCACTGCTGCTGCTAAGTCGCTTCAGTCGTGTCCGACTCTGTGCGACTCCATAGACAGCAGCCCACCAGGCTCCGCCGTCCCTGGGATTCTCCAGGCAAGAACACTGGAGTGGGTTGCCATTTCCTTCTCCAGTGCATGAAAGTGAAAAGTGAAAGTGAAGTTGCTCAGTCGTGTCCGACTCTTAGCGACCCCATGGACTTCAGCCCACTAGGCTCCTCCATCCATGGGATTTTCCAGGCAAGAGTACTGGAGTGGGGTGCCATTGCTTTCTCTGCATATACCACAAAAGAATTAAAAATAAAAACAGTGAGAGGAGAAATATTGGCAATAACAAAAACAACTTTTAAAAGGAATATTCTTATAACAAAAAAGCAGCAACAAGGGCCTGGCAATGGAATATTGCTGGAATGAAAAGGTTGCCCTTAGGGAGCAATAAAAATATTTGCTCTCTAGTAGAGTCAAACAACAGTAGCAATATATATAGCAATAAAATAATAACTGACACAGATTCAGCACTTATTTGGTGTCAGGCATTATTCAAAGACTTTCATAATATAGATACATGTTACCTTGATGACAATGATATGATGATATGCAATAGGTACAGTTCTGAGTCCTCTTTTACACTTAAGGAAACTGAGGCACAGAGAGGTTATGCAGTTTGCTCAATTAGGCAGTTAGTCTGATTCTATGATCTGTTCACTAACAAGATAGATGTCCTTACAGTTGAGGAAATTGAGACTGATTTAGGTCCATGAACTTGTCTAAGATCACAGAACTGCTGGGTTGGTGAATAAGAGCTAACTGAATTCTTCGTAGTCATAGAGCCCTGTGCATATCTGGGATTCCCAGGTGGTAGTAGTGGTAAAGAACCCACCTACCAATGCAGGAGATGTAAGAGACATGGGTTCAGTCCCTGAGTCAGGAAGATGACCTGGAAGGGGGCACTGCAACTCACTCCAGTATTCTTGCCTAGAGAATCCCATGGACAGAGGAGCCTGGTGGGCTACAGTCCTTGGGGTAGCAAAGAGTCAGACACGACTGAAGTGACTTAGCATGCACACCCACACATGCATGTTTTATACAAACACGAATTAAACTGTACTATATAGAAACATAGAGATATCAACATACACAGACATATGTCAACAGAGCCATGTAATTTTTAATTTGGAAAGGACAAATTGAATTATCAGCTCCAAGCTCTTTGCTTCCCCCCACCCCCGCCCCGATCTTAACCAACTCTCAATGCCTAACTGGGTAATTGACTCAAAAATGTCATCGTCAGGGTTGTCTTAAAACCTCCCACGTTGCCTAGTACAAGACCAGTCCACAGTAGGTATTTAACAAACGTTTGTTTAGGGAAGAGATTTGAAAGTAACCATCCTGAAAGGTACAATGACCTGAGTGCCACAAGAAGAGCTGCCCGGGATGTGTACTGCATTGTCGCTGAGCACCACAGCATCCTTCCATCAATGCTGAGTGCTAAGACTCTCTGGGCACTGGGGATGCTGATGCCAAAAGAAAACGTCAGACAGGGCGGGAGGCACTCATCATTTCCTGAAAACTGCATGGATGTAGCGTGTGAAAGATGCATCACGAGTCACTCAAGCGCCTTTTGTTACCGTTCATGGGCAGCTGCTTGTCACCTGGCTTCTGACAAGAGAATATAGTTTTCCAAAGTGGAATCATCTTCCTAGGTAAATGTGTCTGTGATCTATTCCACTTTGATGGAACTGACATCCTTGCTGTTGGATGCCTTCCACGTGAAGATTTATCATTTAATTATAACCAAGAACATGGACTAAATCCCAGCTGCTTGGGGAAATTACTTACCCGAAATGCGGGATTCTCAATAAAAGACTGGGGACTTATTTCTGATCCACAGACTCAAGACTTTGATTCCCTAAAAGTGACAAACGTTACAGGCTCCCAAGAAAGAGAGAAGCCCTAATTATGAGGTACATGATGGATTCCAAATTGGAGAAACACAAACACGAGCCCCTTTGAAAGGCATTTTAGTGGTCTGAAGAGATCAGATGTATTAATTCCCCCCTCCACGCGGCTAACATAAACGCCTGCACCTCTCTCAGCTATGACCTACAGCGCCGTGGAAAACGCATCTCTCAGTGCCATGTGGGTAACCACATTGCTTAATTATTCTGTTCTTGTGAAAGAAAACAGAGAACATTGCTTCTGGGCTTTTCATCTTTTGCTCTCATAACCTCAAAACAGCATTAAAGGGATGAAGCTTTCAGGCAGCCTATTTCATTAAGGAAATTAATTCAACCAAGAGGTCTGGGGCTTTCACCGTTCACTGTAATGATGGATTCCTCAAATCTGGATGCAAGCATTGGAGGCACTTTCCTGCAAGAAAGCATTCAGTGCTGTTTTACCTTGCAGAATTTTGAGCAGTGGTTCTCAACCCTGATTATACATTAGAATCCTTAGGGATCTTTTAAAAAAACACCAAAGCTTTGCTCCCTACTACACAGATTCTGATTTAACCAGTTGGAGGTACAGTCTGGGCACTGGTATGTTTTAAAGGCTCCCCAGATGATTTGGATGTTCAGACATTGTTGAGAATCACTGCATGCAGTAAGACTTGCCAAGACAATATTGAGCCATCAGGGAAAAGGATTTTTTTCTTTTTTTGATTGGTTGGTTTTTTTATTATTTTTAAAAACTTTGTATAGGAGTACCAGAGAAGGCAATGGCACCCCACTCCAGTACTCTTGCCTGGAAAATCCCATGGATGGAGGAGCCTGGTAGGCTGCAGTCCATGGGGTCGCTAAGAGTCGGACATGACTGAGCGACTTCACTTTCACTTTTCACTTTCATACATTGGAGAAGGAAATGGCAACCCACTCCAGTGTTCTTGCCTAGAGAATCCCAGGGATGGGGGAGCCTGGTGGGCTGCTGCCGTCTATGGGGTTGCACAGAGTCAGACACGACTGAAGCGACTTGGCAGCAGCAGCATAGGAGTACAGCCAGTTAACAACGCTATGATAATTTCAGGTGGACAGCAAAGGGACTCAGCCATACATATACACATATCCATTCTCCCCCAAACCCCCTCCCATCCAGGCTGCCATGTAACATTGAGCAGAGTTCCCTGTGCTATACAGTGTGTTCTTGTTGTTTATCCGTCTTAAATATAGGAGTGTGTACATGTCAATCCCAAATTCCCTAATTGTCCCAGGGAGAAGAATCTTGGATGAGGAAGAGCTCTGATCAAAGCAAAATCTTCTCCTTGGCTCCAGATCTAAATGGATATGTGGTTCCACCTTCTGCAGGTGACCCTACATTTTGGACTATGGTAGCATTCTTCTCCCCCAGTGTGCTGTTGGGCAGTAGGAATTAGTGGCCTACAGGTGGTAATTCTGGGCTCCTTCACCTACCTTTGTTGGTATCTGAGCTATGTCAACTTTGTTTTAAATTAGAGGGATTTCTGCTTTACTGGATGGCCTCTGAGGGCTATTTGAACCATAAAGAAGGCTGAGAACTAAAGAACGGATGCTTTCCAAATGTGGTGCTAGAGAAGACTCTTGAGAATCCCTTGGACTACAAGGAGATCAAACCAGTTAATCCTAAAGGAAATCAACCCTGAATATTCATTGGAAGGACTTATGCTGAGGCTGAAGCTCCAATACTTTGGCCACCTGATGCAAAGACCTGACTCACTGGAAAAGACCCTGATGCTAGGAAAGATTGAGGACAAGAGGAGAGGTGGGCAACAGAGGATGAGATGGTTGGATGGCATCACCAATTCAATGGACCTGAATCTGAGCAAACTCCAGGAGATAGTGAAGGACAGGGAAGTCTGGGGTGTTGCAGTTCATGGCGTTGCAAAGAATCAGACACGACTTAGTGACTGAACAAAAACAGCAACTCTGATGGCTACTTTATCTTCCATCTTTGGAACATTCCAGCTTCAAACACTATATTCCTCTCAAGTTATAATCACATTTCCCTGTTCCCATTATAATTAACCAATATTCATTTCCTCTTTTCATATTTTGCTTTAATAGTTCCAGATCAACCTTTTACCTTCATCAACCCAACCAAGCTGTTCTTCTCATAGAATCAGTTATGAAATATGATAGATACTCTGTTACATCTTACTTGACTTCTCAACATCATTTGACAAAACTTGGTTGTTCGTGTTTTGAAAGATTTAATCATTTGGTTTATGGGGTTCCTCTTTCTCTATTGGTCACTCCATCTTAGTCCTTTTTATCTGGATCCTCTTGAACTTCCTGAACTCTAAATAGAGTCCAAGTGCCAATAGGCTCAGTCCTCGATTCTACCAGCGATGCCACCTCGGCAGAGGGCCTGGGAGAAGCATGTTGGTTTTCATTCTTCTTGTCCTCCGATTTCCACCCATTTTCTCTCATTGGCTAAACTCAGCAGGAAACATAGCCCAAGGGGGCCAGATGCTGTAAAGCCAGGGAGGTTGAAGCAGCAGTAGATACGATATGGGAAATGTTACTGGACATTTGTTTACTTCTAGGAATGACCAGCAGAGAGGGACACACTGATTTTGCAGAAGAAAGAGAACAAGGAGTAAATGTAGTTTGTTAGCAACTAAAGGTTCTGCATCACTCCCAGACCCGCTTTTTTCCATCTTGGTAAAGGGCACCAGCATAAACCTCACTGCTGAGTCCCCAGATTCTTGAGTCTCTCACACCCACATCCATCTGATCATCAGCAAGTCCTATTAGCTTTATGTGATAATGTAGCTTAAAGTCAAGCACATCTCACTATCTCTTTGTTAGGCTCAATCCCCTCATCTCTTGCCAGATTAACCCAATGGCTTCTTACAAGGTTTCTGCTTTCATTGTATTGCTTGAAATTGCTTGCCTATATAGAAGCCGTGGTCTTTTAAAAAATTTGAACAGATCTTGTTATTCCATTGTTTTAAATGCTTAGCCTCAGGCCCACAGCTCAGACTCAAGCCTGTCATTAAGCAATGCAGACATCTTGCAGAGAACACAAACAAATTCATTACTGTCATCCAGAGGTCTAGAAGACTGATGGGACTGCCTCTTGGTTTCCTGTCACCATGGACACCATGCTAAAGTCACACTGGCCCTTTTTCCTTGAACATATCCACCTTATTTAAATCTCAGAGAATCTGCAATCGCTGTTCCTTTAACCTAGTCTCTTTTCACTGACACCTGTTCATTTCTTGTCCTCATAATTTATTCAGGCTTCTTCTCAGAAATGATCTCTTCCTAGAGGGCTTTCATGTCCATCTCTGTAAAAGACAACCCTGAAGTTCAGTTCAGTCGCTCAGTCGTGTCCGACTCTTTGCGACCCCATGAATCGCAGCACACCAGGCCTCCCTGTCCATCACCAACTCCCGGAGTTCACCCAGACTCACGTCCATCGAGTCGGTGATGCCATCCAGCCATCTCATCCTCTGTCGTCCCCTTCTCCTCCTGCCCCCAATCCCTCCCAGCATCAGAGTCTTTTCCAATGAGTCAACTCTTTGAATGAGGTGGCCAAAGTACTGGAGTTTCAGCTTCAGCATCATTCCTTCCAAAGAAATCCCAGGGCTGATCTCCTTCAGAATGGACTGGTTGGATCTCCTTGCAGTCCAAGGGACTCTCAAGAGTCTTCTCCAACACCACAGTTCAAAAACATCAATTCTTTGGTGCTCAGCCTTCTTCACAGTCCAACTCTCACATCCATACATGACCACTGGAAAAACCATAGCCTTGACTAGATGGACCTTTGTTGGCAAAGTAATGTCTCTGCTTTTGAATATGCTATCTAGGTTGGTCATAACTTTCCTTCCAAGGAGTAAGTGTCTTTTAATTTCATGGCTGCAGTCACCATCTGCAGTGATTTTGGAGCCCAAAAAATAAAGTCTGACACTGTTTCCACTGTTTCCCCATCTATTTCCCATGAAGTGATGGGACCAGATGCCATGATCTTCGTTTTCTGAATGTTGAGCTTTAAGCCAACTTTTCCACTCTCCACTTTCACTTTCATCAAGAGGCTTTTGAGTTCCTCTTCACTTTCTGCCATAAGAGTGGTGTCATCTGCATATATGAGGTTATTGATATTTCTCCCGGCAATCTTGATTCCAGTTTGTGTTTCTTCTAGTCCAGTGTTTCTCGTGACGTACCCTGCATAGAAGTTAAATAGGTGACAATATACAGCCTTGATGTACTTCTTTTCCTATTTGGAACCAGTCTGTTGTACCATGTCCAGTTCTAACTGTTGCTTCCTGACCTGCATACAAATTTCTCAAGAGGCAGGTCAGGTGGTCTGGTATTCCCATCTCTTTCAGAATTTTCCACAGTTTATTGTGATCCACACACCATGAACAGTATGAAAAGGCAAAATGATAGGATACTGAAAGAGGAACTCCCCAGGTCAGTAGGTGCCCAATATGCTACTGGAGATCAGTGGAGAAACAACTCCAGAAAGAATGACGGATGGAGCCAAAGCAAAAAGAATACCCAGCTGTGGATGTGACCCTGAAGTTAGTCTCCTTTTAATTTGGTCTCCTTTCCTTGTTATAACATCTATCTACCTTGACATTATATTGTATATTCAGGGCATATTTTTTCTTTTTCCCTCCAAAATGTGAGCAAATTTTTCTTATCTTGATCTCTGCTATTGACCCAAGTAACATGAGCAATTGCTAGTATACAGTACATTTTTGAATAAATAAATGAAAGAATCAATGAATGAATGGTGGGAATTTGCTCTTGCCAGAGCTGAAATTGCCCCTTGTGTAAATGCCTAAGATTCTGCCAATAGAAGTTATTTCCAAACGCTATATAAATCTCACCACATCAATGTTGCTGAGTTCCATGCAAAAGTCAGAAAAGTGACTTTCTGCCAAGCTCATCTCACACATGGGTCCCTAAACTGTATTTATTTTGATCAGTGTTCTCTATGTTTCCTAAAACAACTCCTTTAAACACTAGCCTTAACCCCACGTGCAGACTCTCAGCCTTACAAGAAAATTATTCCATCTACTTTCTTAAGCAAATTGGAGATTATACACAGTCTGAGGGGCTAGGCAGAAAACAATCACCATGCCATCCCCAGGTCTCTTGTCTTCAACTGTATTTACTGAGCTACCAAATCATACACCCTAGATTTCATCATCAATGCAGAAAAGCATTCTTGGTATACTGAAGGGGTTGTGCTAAGAATGTACCATCTAAGTCCCAGCAGAGCCCCCAGCTTAATCCAGTGCCAGTTAAAATTAAAAAAAATTTTTTTTTTTGCAGAATGAAGGCAGAGTATAAGGATGTGTGCTCATCTTTCTGCTGGAAAAGATTGAAGGCAGGAGGAGAACAGGACAACAGAGGATGAGATGGGTGGATGGCATCGCTGACTCTATGGACATGAGTTTGAGTAAGCTCCCAGAGTTGGTGATGGACAGGCAAGCCTGGCGTGCTGCAGTCCCTGGGTCATAAAGAGTCAGACACGACTGAGTGACTGAACTGAACTGAAATACATCTCAAGAAATGCAGGTTATGGCAAGGTAGAGTGACCTATTTATGACAAAATGATATGATATCTGAGGTTCACTTTAAAGTAATGCAGTGGAAGTAAAACAGGTTGAGATGAAACAAGATTGGCAGACAACTGGTATTTAGAATCTCAAAGATGGGTACTGAATGTACCCATATGCACTCTTTTCTATGCATTTATGTTTGAATCTTTCCACAATCAAAAGTCAAAAGAAAGAAAGGAAGTGGCAAAAGAAAGGAAGTATAGGTTTAGCATACACTTTACAGCTTTGTCATTCAGGGTTGTCTGGCATTGTATTTCTGATGAAACTTCTAGCACACGCAGACTCCAATTCAAAGGCTAAACCTTCTCTCCTCTTTGAGAACTGATTCTCTCTTGAGAGATATAACTTCTCATTTCTGAATGAAATGGCACCAAAAGTACCCAAATGCATTTCCCCTGTTGTCCTCTTCAAGACGAGCGTCTACATGTATCTAGATACTTTCTGAGGAGCTGTTTGTGGTGCTGAAACAGGGACTCTGCAAGAGAGTGGCGGGCCTGGCACACAGGAGATCCACTTGTCAAAATCCTCACATGAAGGGTGACTTTCCTGCCCCAAATGCTTCAAGCAGAGGGTCATTGGTGGCAGCAGCTACACACAGTGATTCTCATGGGACCTTCCATAAGGAATGAATAGCTCTACTCTCATCATTTGTGGTCCTGGATTTTAGTGGCTGGAATGAATATATGAAACTTGGAGAAAAATGGCTTTGTTTTTAGATGCGACACATCAGCCTTCCTGTTCCACTTCTCTTTTATATTCTCTTCTAAATAGCATGCATTCACTCCACTGGCCCCCATCTGGGCATGACCCTATTAAGCTTTACCTTTGAGTTGTCCAGGATGGTTCTTTTCTACTTACACTCAGAGTCTACCTAGTGCTTCTAATCAATTTATGAGTGAAAAATTTAGGCAGCCAAGCTAAGCCATTTTTGGCCTCTTATCAGAAAGCTTGTGCTCTTGCTAGAATTTCTTCTGGTCTTACAATTTTCTTTAAAAAAAAAAAATCCTTTTTAAGTGTCCTTTCTTCCTGCTGATGTTTCTGATCCAAAACAAGGAAGAGCATTGCAATCAACACTTAAAGCTCTTTGTTCTCTGGGCTCCACAGTGGGCATTCCTGCAGTTACTCTGTTAATCAGCAGCAAACTTTGTATCATGGTGATTTTTCACTAGGTCTGTCTACTCATGGGCAGAAGGGTGAAGTTTATAAACCACAAATAGAACTTCTGACAGAGGGATGCCATTCTGAAACAGGGTGGGTGGGCCTAAGGTGAAGTTATGAGGTAGATGGCATCTGTCTTGGTGCATCACTTAGATTTTCCTTTCTTCCTGCTCCTTATTCTTGTTTTTTATTATCTATTTCCCTGCCAGAATTTCCATGCTTCTCCAACTTTTTCCCACTTAAAAATGAATTTATTCTAAATTACTACAGATTTTAAAATTAGTCTCTTACTTCTCACAGGAGAATTTGGAAGAGAAGGGGCCAACAGGAATGGATGGTGGGATTTTAGCACTGAGGATCCTCTGGAAATGGTAAATTTTTCCTTTTAGTGAACTTTACCAAACTCTTCATGGCTACAAATGCAATGAAGGGGGAATCTCAGAGACCTGACTTCTCCCTCTACTTTGGCAATAATTAGCTTAGCGATTGCGGAGAAGGCAATGGCAACCCACTCCAGTACTCTTGCCTGGAAAATCCCATGGACAGAGGGGCCTGGTAGGCTGAAGTCCATGGGGTCGCTAAGAGTCGGACACGACTGAGCGACTTCACTTTCACTTTTCACTTTCATGCATTGGAGAAAGAAATGGCAACCCACTCCAGTGTTCTTGCCTGGAGAATCCCAGGGACGGGGAGCCTAGTGGGCTGCCGTCTATGGGGTCGCACAGAGTTGGATACTACTGAAGCGACTTAGCAGCAGCAGCAGCAGCTTAGTGATTGAGGGAATTGACTTACCCATCTGGATGTCTTTCTTCAGTTCAGTTCAGTTCAGTTCAGTCGCTCAGTCATGTCCGACTCTTTGGGACCCCATGAACTGCAGCACGCCAGGCCTCCCTGTCCATCACCAACTCCCAGAGTCCACCCAAATCCATGTCTATTGAGTCAGTGATGGCATCCAACCATCTCATCCTCTGTCGTCCCCTTCTCCTCCTGCCCTCAATCTTTCCCAGCATCAGGATCTTTTCAAATGAGTCAGCTCTTCACATCAGGTGGCCAAAGTATTGGAGTTTCAGCTTCAACGTCAGTCCTACCAATGAACACCCAGGACTGATCTCCTTTAGGATGGACTGGTTGGATCTCCTTGCAGTCCAAGGGACTCTCAAGAGTCTTCTCCAACACCACAGTTCAAAAGCATCAATTCTTCTGGGCTCAGCTTTCTTTATAGTCCAATTCTCACATCCATACATGACCACTGGAAAAACCATAGCCTTGACTAGATGGACCTTTGTTGACAAAGTAATGTCTCTGCTTTTTAATATGCTGTTTAGGTTGGTCATAACTTTCCTTCCAAGGAGTAAGCGTCTTTTAATTTCATGGCTGCAATCACCATCTGCAGTGATTTTGGAGCCCAGAAAAATAAAGTCTGACACTGTTTCCACTGTTTCCCCATCTATTTCCCATGAACTTGTATAAAATGAAAGTCTGGAGCTATAAGAGCCCAGAGCTCAGCTTTACACCTGCACATAGTAGGTCTGCTTTCTCAGTATGCACTAATGAATGAAAGAAAGCAACATTCAGTTCCATCATTTTGTGACACTAAGTTACATTTTTGGCGACCTGATGAGAAGAGTCAACTCACTGGAAAAGACCCTGATGCTGGGAAAGTTTGAGGGCAGGAGGAGAAGGGGACGACAGACGATGAGATGGTTGGATGGCATCACTCAATCAATGGACATGAGTTTGAGCAAACTCTGGGAGACAGTGAAGGACAGGGGAGCCTGGTGTGCTTCTGTCTATGGGGTCACAAAGAGTCAGACACAACTTAGCAACTGAACAACAACAAAGTTACATCTTAAAGCAATGATCTGCTGATGTGCCTTGGTGCCAGCCACTTGGCCAATGTGCTTATGAATTGTATTTGCTTGGCTAGAAACTTACAGAAGACAGGGCCACATTTGGGGGTAGTTCAAATTCTTATAAAATGTAGAAAATTTCAAAGAGAGCTTCCAATTGAAAGACAGTTGGTTCAAGATGTGTGTAGGGGATAAGAGAGGTTTATAGTATAGAGTATAGGTGAGTTATAGAATATAAAGTACCCATATAAAGTATAAAATAATGAGGAATACACAATAAAAAGTAATAGAGAAAGGTCATATCTACAGCTTAGTAAACATAGACTATGTGCTTTCAAGATTCAGACTCTTTACTGAGATGATTAGTGGTTGTTTCTATATGCATTTCTTAGAATAGTTTGTATTTTCTGTTATATTGTAGTAAATATATTAATGATGCCAACTATCTATGGATTTTTAGGCCATTGGGAATCATAGTTCCTAGAATACTTTCTTTTCCTTCACTTTCAATAAGTTCTCGTTTGAAGATGTATTAAGTGCCAACTACATTGTGAATTATTCTGGCTATAAAGAGTCTCACAATATGGTCAGAAAGATGGATAAGTAAATATAATTACATCAACATAGTACTGTAATAGTTACATTTAAATAATATGACTTAATACTTTGAAATAATATAGAAGAACAGGGAAAGAGAACTTAAGTCTTACTAGCTGAGGTGTTAGGAGTGACCAGCTGAAGTGGTTTGAGCACTTCAAAATAAGTGGAAGTAGGGAAGAGCATGGAAATCCATACCCCACCTCCTTTCCCCCAAGTAAGTTGAATTCTCTCTCCTATTTGAAGCATAAGTTAAATGTTTGAGACTATCAGGGGATAAGACTGGAGGTGGGGGCAGAATTCAGTTTATGAAGGAATTGAAGAGTTGAGATTGTATATTGGGTTAGCCAAAAGTTTTGTTCAGGTTTTTGAAAAACAACAACAAAAAAACCCAACCTTTGGTCAACCCAATATTTAGTCATTAGGGAGTTTGGAGTCCCTTTGAAAGAAAAGATCAGTTAGTCTTTGCCATTCCTATAAATTTCAAAACTGTAGTAGGTTAGAGTTGAGATTGTATATTGGGTTAGTCAAAAGTTTTGTTCAGGTTTTTGAAAAACAACAACAACAAAAAAAACAACCTTTGGCCAACCCAATATTTAGTCATTAGGGAGTTTGGAGTCCCTTTGAAAGAAAAGATCAGTTAGTCTTTGCCATTCCTATAAATTTCAAAATTATAGTAGGTTATACACTCAGGACAGAGAAGGCAATGGCACCCCACTCCAGTACTCTTGCTTGGAAAATCCCATGGATGGAGGAGCCTGGTAGGCTGCAGTCCATGGGGTTGCTAAGAGTCGGACACGACTGAGCGACTTCACTTTCACTTTTCACTTTCATGCATTGGAGAAGGAAATGGCAATCCAATCCAGTGTTCTTGCCTGGAGAATCCCAGGGATGGTGGAGCCTGGTGGGCTTCCGTCTCTGGGGTCTCACAGAGTCGGACACGACTGAAGCAACTTAGCAGCAGCATCCACTCAGGAAAATGGTACCTAGTGATAGATACCCGATTGAACCTGAAAACACAATTTGGGGCACATCACTTGTGATTTTTTAAAAATTGATGAACAAATTCTGTCACATACATTAAGGCTAGAATTATACTCAAAGTTGATTGCCATATAAAGGAAGTTTATGAAGACATATCTGCTTACCTTGCAATCATTCAAGAAGCCAAAATATGGATACAAAGGGAATAAAGAAAAAAGTTATAACATTATAAATAGGGGTTACATGGTGTGACACATATTCTCACACTAAGCCCTTAGAGGGAGAGACCACTGGGATTAAAGTAGTCAACTCAGAATTGATAGAAAAGGTAGGTCTCCAGTTCAGCTTTGGAAAATGAATGAATTAAAATAAGTAAAGCAGGAGGCTAAAGCATTCGTTTTGGAGATTGCACAAATAAAGACTTGAAAGTGGAATTTACTATGATATTTGTTGGTAAGATTAATCTTTTGCTTATTTTGCGTTCATGAACCAAAGCCCATAACGTTATTCAAATTTCTTTAGTCTTATCTGAATGTGCTTTGTTGTGCTAGGATTCCAAACAGGTGAGTTAAATGAAGCAGAAACCACCTACTTTTATACCTCTGAAGCCCTTGACAGTGACACTAGGTTCGGGGTCACTATTCTGGAGGATGTGGATACAGCAGTTTCTAGGTTCCTGAGCGTCTGAGTTCTGGCTTTATTCATTCGGAAGTAGTGGGTGCCCAGGACAGCATGTAACAATAATATGATTTGCTAAGCTTGTTAGAGCCTATCTTGGCGTTCAGCTTGAACACACTTCGCCAGTGATATTAGACTACTTTGAAGTGAAAAGTTTAAAAATAAAAATAAAAAAAGACTACAGTCAAGGTCCAAAAGAATGATATACAACAACTGGAGTGTTGTTAGACAAATAGGTCAGATTGTTGGCAGAAATTCTTAATGTTTCAGCTGGGAGGGGGAAAATGAAGCATGAAACTCAAATACAATCCATTTACCAGCCATGGAGGTTTCCAAGGGTGACTTTTTGCTTGTCTGGATTTTCAGCAGTCTGAAGTATTGTTTTTTCCCTCAGATACTGACTCTTTCTTGAAATTAGTAATGGAATAGACATTGTATTTTCCTTTGTGCACAATGAAACGGCTCATCTCAAAGTCAGTAGGAGGAGTGAGAGGCTTGTCTTAAAGCATGGGCATGCATGCTTGTTTCATAAAAAATTAAAGAGGTCAGTGTGAACCTGGAGGATAATTTAGAGGGGCACATTTTTTTTCATCTGATGATCCTATGCTGCTGTCCAAGGCAAATCTGGGCAATTCTTTGAATATTGTTTCATGAGAACTTATTTATGTGTGGTATTCTCTGGAAGTGAAAGTTGCTTAGTCATGTCCAGCTCTTTGCAACCCCATGGACTGTGGTGCATGGAATTCTCCAGGCCAGAATACTGGAGTGGGTAGTCTTTCCCTTCTCCAGGGGATCTTTCCAACCCAGGGATTGAACCCAGGTCTCTTGCATTGCAGGTGGATTTTTTACCAGCTGAGCCATAAGTCTATAATAAATTCAATCTAAACCACTAATTTTATGTCTTTACTTTAAAACTTCATTTGCTTTTGTGAATATAAAGTGTTTTTGTTTTTGTTTTTTTTCAAATAACACTAGGTTAAGCTATCCTAAAGATATTTACAGGCCTTATTTTTTATTTGTCTTTTGATTTTGTCACTGTGTTATGTTCTGGGCTCTTGATAATTGATAAGTTATTGTGCTTTCTTAAAAAAATAAAGGTGGGATAAGTGTTAACATTCTCTCCAATTCCAGCATTCTGTCTTGAAGACAATGTCCTGTCACTAGCTCACTCTTGGTCCCCAACACAGAAGAGAGGCACACGGACAAAATACAGATTATAAACTTTGCCTGTTGATATGAAGACTATGGATTTATTAAAAAGTATTTATCAAATGCCTAACATAGACAAATATGATGGCAAATGTAAGAATACTGGTCCCTTCCCACAAGAACTTTAAATGAAAAAGAGGAGAAGATAAAATATCTAAGAAAATGAACTAAATACACTTGTGATAAGTGCTTTATGGGAGAAGCCCTTCTGGGAATGTATAACACAGGAACTCGACCTACATAGGGTATTGGAGAAGGCTTTTTCTAAGAAGGTGAGTTTCAAGCTGAAGCCTGCAGCATGAGTAAGATTACTGTGGTGAAAGATGTGTGTGTCATGCACATGTGCCAGGGAGTGTATCAGGAGGGAAGTATTTCAAGGAGAGGGACATTATGTTGGAAAAAATGTGAAATGGAAAGTTAACCTGATATATATTAGAGACATTTTTAAAAGGCTGTAGTGAAAACACAGAGCAAGGGGGAAAGTGATTTAAATGAGAAGAAACATATCACACAGGGCCATGAAAGGCAATTCAAAGATTCTGGATTGGATTCTAGAAGCTGAGGGAAGACATTGAAGCGTGGGCCTTTACATAATTGCGTTTGCAATTTGCAAAGCTCATACTTGCCTCTGTGTGAGAATGCATGGTATTTCCTATGGGAACAGTAGGTCATTAGCAGAGAAACCAAAATGAGCCCATGGGAGGTTGTGGTGCCTTCCAGAATGGAAGGGTTCCAGTGAATGCTTGTGATTCCAGTGTGAGTGAGGGAATAGAGAAAAATTAGGGTTAAAAACTAGGTGGGTAGGGGTGGAGCTGGGAGTAAAAATACAAGAATCTAGAGAGATGGCAGAACAGGGGAAGATAAACCCAAAAGGTCAAGTATTTATGGATTTTACCTAGTTTTAAAAATGGACAATTATGCCATTTTAAGTGAAAAGAGAGTGCTCTTCATTCTTTTAATAATTAGTGAGTATCTTTCATGCTCAAATACTGTATGGAGACCCTGAGGATACCTGTATTTTAAGCATTGTGCAGAGATTATACAATTTCTTTTTGTATCTGGATATGGTTAAGAAAATTGAGCTATTCCAATTATTCCTGGAATAAAGGGATTTAATACAGGAATTAAAGCTTATTCATCTTGGACAACAACCATCTGGAAGGCTGCAGTTAGAAGATTGGGGAAAGAGTCATTGAAAACTTCACAGTCAAACACTAAAGTGGGTGTTTTTCAAAAGTACGATGATAAACCACTAGAAATTTTTAGTCTTTGGGAAAGATATTTTTCCAGCTTGCTGTAGTAAAGAGATAACACACAGGGAAATCAAAGAAACTACTACAGTTGCTCACAATGACCCCCAAAGAACAATGATCTCACCTCCGTTCTGCCTTGTAAATGTCATGTGTGTGCGTATGCATTTGTGTGTGTGAGTCGGTCAGTCATGTCCAACTCTTTGTGACCTCATGGACTGTAGCCCACCAGGCTCCTCTGTTCATGCGATTTTCCAGTTAAGAATACTGGAGTGGGTTGCCATTTCCTTCTCCAACAGATCTTCCTGACTCAAGGATCGAACCCAGGTCCCCTGCATTGCAGGCAGACTCTTAACCATCTGAACCACCAGGGAAGCCCTCTAGATATCCTGCAAGTGACTTATAGGTAAACTTTATCCCAAAGCCACATAGGAAAGAAATATCTTGGAATGTAGCTCTTGGCTTCCCCTCTGCATTATAGAGGATATCGTAGAGTAGAAGTGTGTTAATACAGGTTCTCCATGAAGTTGGCTCTAAGATGGAGTTAAACATGCAGTTTTTATTAGGGGAAATGCCTGTGAGAGAAAAATGAAGAGGAAGCTGAGAAAGCTGGAAGAGATGTCAGACCATGATGCTCTTATAATTAGTACACAAAGCAAGAGGGAAGAAGTGTTAAGTGGAAATGACACAGACCACTGTGCAGTCTAATGAAGATTCGCCAAAGTTTCAGGGAGCCTTCAGACCAAAGTTGGTCACCGGAGTCTCAGGTCTCTCAGAAAGATGTCTGCTCGATATCCTTGCCACACTCAGTCATTGACTGGAAGTAGCCCATGGCAAGGGTGGTGTCAATGAAAATGTGGTGATGAATCTCAGAGCACACAGCAGGGGCCTTTCTCCAAGAAGCTCTCTGCAGCTGGAGGTCTGTGAAACCTGTTTTCATGCACATCACACTAAGGATCAAGTGAAAGGCTGGCATCTAATAATCTAGCAGAGTCCACTCTTTTGTCAACTCCGTATCCATACTTCCCCTTTAACCCCTGTTCAGCTTTAGAAGAAAGAACAGAACAGCATCTGATGCAGTTTTTCTGACTACAACCAAACACATCCTCATCTTTGCACAAAAAAATGGAGATACTACATGATGGCTGCGACTTTATTTACCCTGGGTGATATTTATCACTCTTCTAACAAGTCACAATCCTTTTGATATCCTTTAACTTAAACAATGAGTTATAGAGTTAACCGCTATTAACATATCTTATATCAGATAAAAAGTGAATTGGAGAAGGAAAAGATAAATTACTTTATATATATATGCAAAATAATGAGAAACATGGATGACTAATCCAGTTCCCATTCTTGAAACTAGTTGTAAGGCTAAAGCTGCAATTTGACACTTTCTTCCTCCACTGTTCATTTCATACTCCCTTTGCACTCAGCCAGTACCCCAGTTGGTGTGGTTTTTATCCTGGTGGGTCTCTACTTTCAGTAGTTTTGCTTGTATTTTGTTATTGTAGTTTCTCAGAAATGCTTACTATGGAATATGGGGATACTAAGAGTTTCCTCAGAGAATCCCTTGGGTTCCAGGCATGCTCCTTTATGCCCCAGTGAGTGACAGTAACTCTGTTTCCCCTTGATAGGTCACCGAGCCGATGTATAAACTCCTTTGTTCATTTGAGACACCCAAAGTGACCAGGTGTCAGCCTCAATTTTTAGGACAAGGAAGCCCTTGTTTAGGACAAGAAACCCCAATGACTTGGAAGCTTCTTTGTTTTGGAAACCAAGACCTTGGATTAAAAAGAAATCAAAGTTTTGGGGATGAGAAACAAAAGACTTCTACTGGGTCATGGGATGTCATAGTGAGATGATTCATTCTTATTTCCACCCTTGGTTTCCCAGACTCAGGCATCCTAGCTGAGTGCTGGTTCAAATCATGTCATATTCGAAGGACATTAACTAGTCCTGTAAAACTATTGTAATCCACGTAGTGCCACAACTGAGTTCTTCATTCTTCTACCAGGCCACCTCTGAAAGTGATCTCCTTGCTCATTTGCTCAGTTCGTGGTGATCAATGATGCCTTGGTTCAAGCCCATCTATTAAAGCCTGCAGAAACTATCCATCTGAAGCATCCCAGAGACGTTTCAGATACAGTTCTCTTCTTTTAAAAAGTTTCCAGGAATAAAACAGTCACATCGATCATCATTTCATGATTAAGAAATTAAAAATGCTTTAAGGGAGGAACAGAGAGTATGCTTTACTGATTAAGAAGCGGGGAGAAAAATGTCACTTCCAGTTTGGCTGTCAGAAAAGCCTGAATGGAGAAGCAATGTGAACTCGAGGAGCTGCTCCAGGCAGTGGAAATGAGAGCAAAGGCAAAACAGGGAGCAATTTCAGGAACTCAGCAGGAGCTGGCTGACTTGGCCGGCGATAAAACAAGTATAAGAAACAGGTGGGAAGGGACGTTTGAAAGGCGAAAACATGTAAGATCTTTGCAGGAATCAGGAATGTCCATCTAATGACATCTTCCTGCCACGGGAAGTAGCAGGAGGGTTGTCTTTTTGTTTGTTTTCTTCCAGAAAGAAAAAAAAAGTTATTGCAGCATATTACAGCAGATGAAAGGTCAGAGCTGAAACCCTGTTTCTACTGCTCAGCAGTGTGGTCTTGGTACAAAGCACAAGGATGGAGATTCTCTGAGCTTCAGCTTCATTGTCAGTAAATGTGGCTGATGATACCTCCTTCACAAGGTTTAGAGGACGAAATGCTACAGCAGGCCATAGTACCATAGTACCTAGTTCTTTCTTAAATAATTAAGTCTGGATCTATGCATTCAACTAGGCGGTAGATCATGATGACGAGGGAGATTGATGACTGTGCGTGGGAAGCGTCAGGTATGGCTACAACCTATGACTCACGTGCACAAGGTCCCACAGTGATTTTCTGAGACGGAATCTGAGGCCAGGGCTTCCAGGACTCTGAGAGGACTGGGATGGAGCACGTAAGTGCGGTGGCCCTTCTTCAAACCACATTCTATCAGATTGTGACCTGTGCCTTTGATTTTCTTTTCATCTCATCCTCCAGGGTGAAAAGTTACTTTAGGACAGTTTGTTGCATTATAAAACTATATCCAGTATATAATTTCATAACTTTGAATATTAGATAGTGTGTCCATTGCTTAAACTATTTTGGAATTTTAACAGAATTCTACACACTCTCAACTCCCCCCTCCCCATCGCATCTTCTGCCACATGGAAAGACTCCTTCATAGTCAGTCATTATGACCAGTCAATCAATGTAATCAATCTAATAATGGCATGCTCTTGTGATGTACAGGGGCTGTTCTAAGCCCTACACATAGAAGCTGTTATTTAATGCATGAAACAAGATATGTGCATATGAGGTATGTGTTCTGTTTTTTTTTCTTTAATTTTTTAATTTTTTGGCCACACTGTGCCATACATGGGATCCTAGTTCCCCGACCAGGGATTGAACCTGCATCACCTGCATTGGAAGTGCACAGTCCTAACCACTGGACCCCCAGGGAAGTCTGAGGTATGTGGTATTTCTACAGATGAGAAAACTGGGACAGAAGAGAATCAAGTAATTTGCCAAAGCCTCAGAGGTAGGTGTTGAGCGGCAGGACTGGGATTCAAAGCATGAGTGCCAACCGTACACTGCCCTGGCACCCTTGCACCCACCTTGCAGGGCACCCGGAGACAGTGGCCCCGTGTCCCTTGTAGTCCTGCACACACACCTTCACGAGGATTCCCCACTCCAGGCTTTTCGTTTTCATCCAAATGAGACCATCTCACTAACACTCGCCTTAGTGCAGGCCTGCAGCCCTTGTTTTGCCTTCGATAAGTTGAAATACTCTTTCTCTGTCTGATCTACACCCTGCTTCAAACGATATTTCTGTATCTCCAGTTTTGAAAGTTTAAAACCCTGGGGTTAAACCTAGATTTCTTTGCAGCAAAATCCCTCCACTTCAGTTTCCTGTGCTTTCCCTCTCGCTGCATCCAGCACAGGACAGGGCCTGTATGCTTTGTGTGTGGATCCTCAGACGGGCCCCTTGGCATGGAGGGTAAGATTGCTGAACTGCAGCATTATTATTTTTTTTTTTAACCTCTCAGCTGAGTGCAAACTTGAAATCAGATTGAATTGCTGGAGCCGTTAGAGGGGACTTCAAAGCTTGCACCGGCAAAAGAAAGAAACTTACAGGAGTAGAGGAATTTAAGGAGAGGTCAGAGACACCTAGAAGAATTTCATTAAATTTTGATATATGGGAAACATCTTTTATTTTTGGCTGCCCATGAAAGCTTTATATACCTATCTATTTGACTGGCTACCTGTCTATCTACCATCTATCCCTCCCTCTCCCCCCAACTAATATATTGGAGTTGGAAATTTTCAGGGGGACACCCAAAGTTTGAGTTAAGTATGATCTAAAGTTGGGCAAAGTCAAGAGCCAAGGAAACCCACGTCACCAGCCACATTTGCGTTATAGTGTCAGCATCTTAACTGAGCTACCACTTATCTGGCATTTCTTTTGAGTCAGTCACCACCTAAATAGTTGAGCTCTATTAACTTGTTTTACCTTCACAGCAACTCCATAAGCCAGCTTGATACTGGCTTCCTTTTACAGATGGGGAAACTGAGGCACAGAGAGGTTAAATGCTTGCTCAAAGTCACAGTTAGGGTGTGGTGGAGCAAGAATTTGAACCTTATTTGTTTTGGAGACCACGCTCTTTACCACTACATTGTACTCCCACGACTTCTGAATTCTTATCTCCCTATATTACATTTGTTTTTTTCCTCTGTCTCAAAAACCTAATCTCAGACATGTATAGGCGTGACTGCTTAGACTTTATTCATTGAGAACTGCTGTCTCTCCCAGCAAGAAGAAACCCCTCATAGCGTCTTCCTGCCATGGGATTCTGGCCGCTTCCAATTCCACCAGGGATTGGAACCTGACCTAGGTAGGGCCAACAAGATTCTCAGGATGGGGAACTGAAGGTGAAGAGTGAGAACAGCACAAATTCAGGGAAGGTTCATGAACTTCTGCTGTGAAGGTTCCCATCTTCCCGAATCCTGATTATTAATAATGTCTTTGGATTTTGTGTGACCCCTGAGAATCCAATAAATTTGCTATATGAATAGACCAGTTGGAGATGGCCTTTGTGACTTGTAAGCAAGGATCATAATTAGGTAAGACACCGTGCCTCCCGTTAGCAGCTTTTTCACGCAGGCTACCTGTCAAACAGTTCCCCAGTAATAAATATTATTTTGCTAAGCCACACACATGCTATTATTCTTCCCTCAGTAAAGGGAAGGTGTGCTCAAATACACACACACACAAGGTGCTCTAGCCATATTTCACTTTTTTCCCCTATCAATTGTTTTCTTATTTTATAGCTAGACATTTCCTTTAGGTATTTTCAACACATGTTTATTTTTATGAAATACAAATATACTATGGAATCTAAATCTTATAATTAATACTAACTCCAGAAAGCATCATTGCTCAATCAAACTTAATAGCACCTGTTGCCTTGAGATATTACTGATGCCAGCCCTTCAAAACCATGGCATAACCACTCCATAGCAAAGGGTGCAATGACAGCTGTGAGCAGGGGCACTTAGCGAGGGGCACTGAGGCAAAAGGTGAGGAGGGAGGAGCACAATTCTACTCTTACATCAGTTTGTAAATTAAAAGACGCTTGCTCCTTGGAAGAAAAGCTATGACCAACCTAGACAGCGTATTAAAAAGCAGAGACATTACTTTGCCAACAAAGGTCCATCTGGGCAAAGCTATGGTTTTTCCAGTAGTCAGGTATGGATGTGAGAGTTGGACCATAAAGAAAGCTAAATGCCAAAGAACAGATGCTTTTGAACTGTGGTGTTGCAGAAGACTCTTGAGAGTTCCTTGGACTGCAAGGAGATCCAGCCAGTCCCTCCTAAAGGAAATCAATCCTGAATATTCACTGGAGGACTGATGTTGAAGCTGAAACTCCAGTACTTTGGCCACCTCATGTGAAGAACTGACTCATTGGAAATGACCCTGATGCTGGGAAAGATTGAAGGCAGGAGGAGAGGGGGACGACAGTGGATGAGATGGCTGGCTGGCATCACCGACTCGATGGACATGAGTTCAGTAAACTCTGGGAGTTGGTGATGGACAGGGAGGCCTGGCGTGCTGTGGTTCATGGGGTCGCAAAGAGTTTTGGACATGACTGAGCAACTGAACTGACTGACTGATTTTAATAGAAGAAAAACACTATTTCATAAACATTTGAAATTCATGTTTTCATTTGATTTAAAATTCAACCAATCAGCTTATCAATAATATCTTTGTTTAAAAAAGTAATTAGCTGCCTGTTGCATTGCTAGGCTATTTCAGTATTAATATTTCTGTTCTTTTTTGGTTCTATTAACTTTCCCATTCATCTTTGCCTGTTGCTCATGTTGAAATCAACAAAGATCAGTACTGTGAGTGCCTTTTTTTTTTTTTTTTAATTGAAATGGAGCTTCCCTGGTGACTCAGGAGGTAAAGAATCATTTTGCAATGCAGGAGACCTAGGTTCGATCCCTGGGTTGGAAGGATCTCCTGGAGAAGGGCATGGCAACCCACTTCAGTATTCTTGTCTGAAGAATCCCCATGGACAGAGGAGCCTGGAGGGCTACAGTCCATGGGGTCACAGAGTCGGACGTGACTGAGCAACTAAGCACAGCACAGTGCTGGTTTCAATTTCAAATTTCGTAGTTGATTTACAGTGTGTTAATTTCTGCTGTAAAGCAAACTGACTCAGTTATATACATTCTTTCTTATATTCTTTTCCATTATGGTTTATCCCAGGATATTGAATATAGCTCCCTGTGTATACAGTAGGGCCCTGTTGTTTATCCATCCTTTGTGTAACAGTTTGTATCTGCTCACCACAAACTCCAATCCATCCCTTCCCCACCCCTCCTTGGCAACCGCAAGTCTGCCCTCTACCTCTGTGAGCTGTTTCTGTTTCATAGGTAGGTTCATTTGGGCCATATTTTAGGTTCCACATGTAAGTGATATCACAGGACGTTTGTCTTTTCTCGTACGATGATCTCTAGCCGGGCCTTTGCTTTTGATTACACCAAGATTGCTCGAGAGGGGGAAGTTCATGATGAGGACGGACGGACAATCACTAGGACCCGTACATCTCTCTGTATTGTGGTTCATTCATTACAGGCCATATTTGGAGCTGTATCTACTTTTTTTTTTTTGGTATTTAAATTTTTAAGTTCAAAATATTGCTTCCACCTTTTGTTTTGGCTGTCTAAGCCTCTTATTAATGACTCGTGTGATCAAGGAGGGACAAGCCAACCTCATCTTCCCTTTAGTGAAGTCGTTCTGAACCAAGGGCCACTCTGTCCTTCAGAAAACATTCAGGGATGCCTGAAGAAAATTTTGGTTGTCACATGGGTGGAGGGAGAGTGTGGCTGGTATCCAGTGGGTAGAGGCCACAGATACTGCTCTATATCCTACAAGGCACGAGACAGCACCCCGACCCGCCAAGGTCACTGGTGGAGAAGCTGTGGGGCTCTCTGTAGCGTTACAGGAAGGCAGTGCACTGAGATGGTGAAGAGCATGAATTTCAGAGCCAGACACAGCTGGCCTAAAATTCTGGCTCTGCCATTCACTGGCTCTGATGTTACTGGCAAGCTGTTCTTCCTATCTGTGCCTCAGTTTTCCTACCTATGAAATAAGTAATAGTGATCATTACTGTGTAGGTTTGCTGGGAAGATTAAGTGAATGAACTGATACACGTAGAACAACTTAACATTGTTCAAGGCACATGATACTTGATAATAAGTCACAGATTTCATACTCTTCGCCTGAAATAGTTTTCTCCCAAATAAAATTTCCTAGGAAGCTCAGACAAAAACAAAATAAACAAAAGATGAATGCAAAAGCACACAAATGGACACACATACTGAATCACGAGTCCTTATTCTAAGGCCACGAAGCCCAATCACCAAAAGGCCTCCGAGACCCAGCTTACTATTGCCCTTGTCTTTCTCAGTTTGCATAGAGCACAGGTGTGGCAAATTCAAGTGATTACAGGGGCCAGACAGTTAAATATATGGCACAGGTGGCCTAATGTTGGCATTTTAACATATAGGACTGTCTTTACTTCTACAAAGAAATATATTCGCTCCCATTTTCCTTGAATCATGTGGCTTTTTTGTTTTCCTGGTCCTGACAGAGACATGGGTACGGAGAAATATTTCTCTCCCATAATCCACCCAACAGTACAATAAAAATGATAAGTGGTAAGTAACACTTGGCGGTGATGCTGGAGAGACAGTTGTAGGGCGTGTGTGCTAACGGGTGACGGCAGACCTGGCCTTGAAAGGGCAGCTGCTACTCAAATTTGGACAATTGTTGAAATGTGAGAGTGTAGGTCCAGTGGATGCCAAATCTTTCTTCACCTTCTGGCAAGAGCCAGAACTCTGGATTTTTATGTGAACTCTCTTGATATTTAAGTGTTAGTTTATATTCTTGAAAAATTGCTCTGCAGATAAAACATGGCTGAGGACTAAATTCTACTGTCTCTAGACTAATAAAATTAGGACTCTTTTCTACCTTTCAATCTCATTATCACGATTCAGAATTCTCGGCACTCTTGATTGCATTTACTCGTTCAACAATTATTTTTGAATGTCTGCTGTGGATCCAGCACTATTTTACATGCTAGGGACATAGCAATGAAGAATACAAAATGCCTGCATTAGGAAGCGTGCCTTCTTGTGGGAAGAGACAAGGAAGATAAATAAATATGGAATATACCAGGTGATGGTGTGGGTTACCGACAGCATCTAGCAAGCAGAAAAGATAGAGAAAGCCTTGTGTGCTGCTGTGCTGTGCCAGTTGTGTCTGACTCTTTGCGACCCTGTGGACTATAGCCCGTCAGGCTCCTCTGTCCATGGGGTTTCTCAGGCAAGACTACTGCAGTGGGTTGCCATTTCCTTCACCAGTGGATTGCCATTTCCTTCTCCAGTGGATCTTCCTGACCCAGGGATCAAACCTGAGTCTCCAGCATCTTGTGCATTGCAAAGGGGATTCTTTACCACTGAGCTACCTTGGAGTCCCAGGCCTTCTGTGAGAGGCCTCAAAACAAAAAGTCATTTGAGCAGAGACATAAAAATGATAGGAAAGCAAGCTTACTGATGTTTCAGGTCCTAGACTTACAGACGATTGGTACAGAAGGTGCCAAGGCCCTGAGGCAGACAGATAGGGAGGCCAGAGCACAGTGAGTGCGGACCAGTGTGGAAGGGTCTGTGGGCTCTGGAAAAGGTTTGGATTTTGCAACAAGTAGATGGAAAGCCATTGGAAGAGTTCCAGTGGAGAAGTCACAAGTTTCCATTTATATTTATTAGGATTATTCTGGCTATATTGAGAAGAGATGGTAGAGAAACAACCTATTTAGAGTCTCTGAGAACAGTAGTTGAGCCTGAATTTTGGTAACAGTCAGTTGTGAAAACAGTTGAAGCTGGTTTTTAACTTAATGCCACTTTTCTTCAGTTCTCCCAGTTAAAGTGGTGGTGGTTTCATCACTAAGTCGTGTCTGACTCTTGTGACCCCTTGGACTATAGCCTGCCATGCTCCCCTGTCCATGGGATTTCCCAGCAAGAATACTGGAGTGAGTTGCCATTCCCTCCTCTAGGGGATCTTCCCAGCCCAGGGATTGAACCTGGGTCTCCTGCCAAATAATTGGCAGGCAGATTATTTTACCACTAAGCCACCAGTGAAGCCACTTCTCTTACTTACAGGCAAATTTTAAAGATCCCCAGGCATCATATTCTTTTCCTCTCTAGAATCTTCCAGATCTCATAGCTTTGTACTTGCCCTTATTCCCCTCTGCTAGGCTCTTTCTGACTTAGACTATTAGATGAAATGGACTCTTCTCTTCCTAAGCTCATCTTTACCCCAGGAAGCTATCACGTTTTACTCTGCATTCCTTATCTTATTCTTGGATTTTGAAATCATCACCTGCACTCTGCACCCACCATGCTCCACTTGGTCTGGAAGAGATTTGAGGACTCCTGTGTGCTGGGGGATATTTATTTCTGGCCGTCTCTTCTTCAGTCGTCAAAAGGTGGGCATCTGTGCATCTCTTATTCTTTGGATCGATGATTTTACCACGTCTGGATAGTTTTTCTGTTTTCTCTTTAAAAGCTGTTTTCATTTCCTTCATTTCCTCATTTCATTAAGAACACGAGCTCTGAAGATGATCAAAGTTCAAATGCTGGCTTTTTCCAGTTCATGGGTCCCGAGGTGAGAAACTCAACTTCTCAGAGGTTCCTGCTGTGTTAAACGGGGACACCAGGACTCATCGGACAGAGCTGTTGTATTAATTGAGTTAATACATGTAAAGTACTTGGAACAGCATCTGACACAGAATTTTCATTTAATAAATGTTAGTTATTATTATTCTTATTACCATTCCTTTTCCTTTTCATTATTTAGATGCTTTCAAAAGTATTGAATCTTTCAATGAATATTTAACGTGTGTACCTACTGCTCAATAAATCAGTGTTTAAAACTAAAATGAATAGTCAGTAACTTACAAAAGTTTAAATATTCACTGAATGATATGATCACCATTAGCAAAATGTCACTTGAGTTGACTTTTTTTTTAACAGAAGGAAAATGAGAAGGATTTTAATTTAAATGAATCGAAGCTATTTTATTTCGTAAGACCCTGCCAGAAAATGTGTGTAGTTTCAGAATTTTAAGTGGTAAAAGGCCACCTCCCATGAATCTTCCTTTAGTATTAATGTATTTTTTTTATATGTCTGACCTGTGTTAGAGAATTAGGTCCCTCATGGGTGTGGAAAAAAGGAGGTGGGGATGCGGTTGGAAGGAGGAGGGCGCAGGTTTTTCTTTTTTCTTCAGAAATAATAATGACCCCAACAAGATCAGACTTAGTCTCATTTTAAGGAGAAAGGTGTGGAGAGACAGAGCAAAGGGATGGAAGAAAGGAAGCCAGATGGAAAAGGAATAGCGTGAATCATTTACAAACTCCACAGTGAGTTATAATTGATATTTATTTATGACTTCCATTCTTTCGGGAATTCAATGAGAGGAAATCCAGTCTAAAAAACAAATACAGACAACCTTTGATTTTTATAGAATTCAACACATGGCTGCCTTTACAGCAAAAGTTCCTTCAGTTCAGTTCAGTTCAGTTGCTCATTCGTATCCGACTCTTTGCAACCCCATGAATCACAGCATGCCAGGCCTCCCTGTCCATCACCAACTCCCAGAGTTCACTCAGACTCATATCCATAGAGTCAGTGATGCCATGCAGCCATCTCATCCTCTGTCGTCCCTTTTTCCTCCTGCCCCCAATCCCTTCCAGCATCAGAGTCTTTTCCAATGAGTCAACTCTTTGCATGAGGTGGCCAAAATACTGGAGTTTCAGCTTTAGCATCATTACTTCCAAAGAACACCCAGGGCTGATCTCCTTCAGAATGGACTGGTTGAATCTCCTTGTAGTCCAAGGGACTCTCAAGAGTCTTCTCCAACACCACAGTTCAAAAGCATCAATTCTTCGATGCTCAGCTTTCTTCCTTAGGTAGATATTTAAAAGAAAACTCAAACTGCAGGAAAATCAGTCTGCAATAGATTTTCCAGGCCTGTCCTTTAGTTATTTATTAATTTATTCCCTTGTCATTTTATCAGATAACTAAATCCTCTGGAAACCCTGATACATCCTGAATCCTTAGCTTCAAATTTCTGAATGAGCAGTGATGAAGAAATGGATGGAAACATGATTCCAGCATTCCAAAAGATTGTGAAAGCAAGGAGCAAACACACCAAAAGATTTTAAGACCCTGCTGGGCGTGTTCATCTTATTTGAGATACAGTGCAGACCCAACCAGACAGTGATTTCAGATCTTTATATCTGTGTCAAGGTGAGACACAGCCCTTCTAAAGGCCACTTTTCTCTGAGCCCTATTACCTGGACTTACAAATTTCCTCCCTTAATGTCATGTACGTTTAGACAGAATGTTTATACACGCTTAAATGAAAATAGTTAAATGAAAACACACGATGAAGTGGAAATACACATGAACATAATTGAGGCTGGCAGAAGGATTAACATCATCCAGATTCAATGCTGTTTGGAAAGTGGTTCGGTTTTTCTGTTGGCTCGCTTATGAATCTGCTGCCTCCAGTTGTAAAAGGTAGTAATTTGGTTTAACCATTGGCCTGGTGCACTCCATCTTCCTATGAGTTGAATACTTTCCATCTCTACATGGTATCCTGTTAAATATTTATTACCGAACAGTGTTGGAAATCAGATGAGGTTTTGTATCCAACTAAGACATAAGCTCCCATGTGGAGCCCCTCCCCTAATTAAACCTCCATGTCCTGTCCTTGTAATAAATGCTTGACCGAAGAACAAGAAAGAAAAACAGAAGTCTCCTGATTAGGCTAGACTGCATTTCCTATGCCTTAAAATAAGTTTTTTTTTTTTTTCAAACCAGCAAGAAAGCAACAGTATAATGTGTCTTTTTCTTTCCTTGTTTAATTCTTAGGTGACACATAAGTTACCTTTACTTCAACACAGGGTAAAATGGTGATAAACTTATGAGAACAAATTTCTTTGTTAATTTTGGCTTTTATTTTTGGTGTGCAAAGGTTGGTAGTATTAGAAGACAAAAATATATTTAACATATGAAAGAATTTGAGCAAATGGTCTTTTATTTCAGTTATAATGGGGAAAAAAATTATCCCAACATGTTCACCAGTGTGAACCCTCTTTCTCACCAAGAAGTCACGGTTAGAGTGCCTTCTGAAGGTTAAGTTCATTCTAAAGCTGACATTACTCACTGATCTGTATTCTTGCTTGGTATTCTGATAACAGTTCAACTAACACCAAAACTACATTTGTATTTCTCCTTCCTCAAACGAATCCCAGTTAGGGCCAGATAAGTTCCCTTGTGGCTCAGCTGGTAAAGAATCCGCCTGCAATGAGGGAGACCTGGGTTTGATCCCTGGATTGGGAAGATTCCCTGGAGAAGGGAAAGGCTACCCACTCCAGTATTTGACTGTATAGTCCATGGGGTCACAAAGAGTCAGGCAGGACTGAGTGACTTTCACTTTCACACTAGGTCTTCCCTGTAGCTCAAATGGTAAAAAGCCTGCCTGCAATGCAGGAAACCCGGGTTCTATCCCTGGGTTGGGAAGATCCTCTGGAGAAGGGAATGGCGACCCACTCCAGTATTCTTGCCTGGAGAATCTCATGGACAGAAGAGCCTGGCAGTCTAGAGTTCATGGATTGCAAAGAGCTGGACACGACTGAACGATTAACACTACTCTGACTAAGTCAATGTATGGAGAGTAGAATCTTTGAAACACAATGACCCTTATGTCTAAAACATTGTAACTTTCTCTGTATTTTATATTATGGGATCTTACTCTTGAGAAAAATGGTCAATCTTGTTAAATCATAGTAACTAAGGCTCCCATTAGGCAACTCAGCATGTCAGTTCTCCACCAAGATGGTTTCTGTCCACATCCTTTCCATGATGGAGACTGAGTGTAGGGAAACTAGACTCTGGTCTTCTCTCGCACACGTGCTCCTCCTTGACTTCTCTTGAGGTATCCTCCACCTTGTTGGGTCTCTGCATCCCTGGGTGTTCTTTGCTGATGTCTTCTCAGCTCTGGTTGTCCCACGTATGTCTTTTGGGTTTCTTGTTAGCCCCTGCTGATTAATTCAGGCTCAAACATCCATGACATATTTTCAGCTGTCAAAATATCTCATTATGTAATGACTTCTAATCTTCATTCCAAGCCTGTATAATGGGGTCTGATAGCAGGATGTGTTTCATTAAAGACACTGAAGAGGATTTTTATCAAATGTATAAACAGAATTATTTTTGTTTACTGATCTTAGTTGTGTGTATTGAGCTGCTTCAAATGGCTACCCCTTTATATGAATTGTCTTCTGCTGAAAATGAAAGACCCATTAATATTTTGACATTAGATATAGGATAGATGCCAGGCATAACTTTTCTGCCAACAGAGCTGATATCTGAGTGAATAAGAAATTGGCATAAAGTGATAAACAGGAATTATCAGTCACTTTCCCTTCCTGCAGATGAAAACCACAAGCCCAGGGAAAGGGGATGGTATCTGAAGTGACTTTGCCCAAGAAGTAATGTCTTAGTGAAGCAGGTTTGGGTCAGCATTTCTTTCAGAATATGCAGGCTACTTTTCTACAATATTTTTAATATATTACTGCACATAGCAGATATTCAATATAAGCCTTTACTATAATTAGCACTCTTAGTGCCTAGTACCGGAGAAGGCAATGGCAACCCACTCCAGTACTCTTGCCTGGAAAATGCCTGGATGGAGGAGCCTGGTAGGCTGCAGTCCATGGGGTCATGAAGAGTCAATCACAACTGAGCGACTTCACTTTCACTTTTCACTTTGATGCATTGGAGAAGGAAATGGCAACCCACTCCAGTGTTCTTGCCTGGAGAATCCCAGGAACTGCGGAGCCTGGTAGGCTGCCATGTATGGGGTTGCACAGAGTCGGACACGACTGAAGTGACTTAGCAGCAACAGCAGTGCCTAGTACAGTGCCTGGCACATAACAGGAATTCAGTAATATTTGTTAAACAAGCAAAAAAGAAACGAATGGATGGTCATCATGCTGCTTCAACCTGGAGGTGAAGATGCTAGAATGAAGCCTTGAGATCAGCTTTTTAAGAAGTCAAGAAAATGGATGGACCTGGAGATTACCATATTAAGTGAAGTAAATCAGACAAAAACAAATATCATATGGTATCATTATATGTGAAATCTGAAAAATAAGAAAAATAAACTTGTTTACAAAACAGAAGCAGAGTCACAGACATACAAAACAAACAGTTACCAAAGGGGAAGGAGGAAGATGGACAAATTGAGAATACAGGATTAACAAACTACATTCAGAAAACAAAGATCATGGCATCCGGTTCCATCACTTCATGGGAAATAGATGGGGAAACAGTGGAAACAGTGTCAGACTTTATTTTTTTGGGCTCCAAAATCACTGCAGATGGTGACTGCAGCCATGAAATTAAAAGACGCTTACTCCTTGGAAGAAAAGTTATGACAAACCTAGATAGCATATTCAAAAGCAGAGACATTACTTTGCCAACAACGGTCCATCTAGTCAAGGCTATGGTTTTTCCAGTGGTCATGTATGGATGTGAGAGTTGGACTGTGAAGAAGGCTGAGCATCAAAGACTTGATGCTTTTAAACTGTGGTGTTGGAGAAGACTCTTGAGAGTCCTTTGGACTGCAAGGAGATCCAACCAGTCCATCCTGAAGGAGATCAGCCCTGGGTGTTCTTTGGAAGGAATGATGCTAAAGCTGAAACTCCAGTACTTTGGCCACCTCATGCGAAGAGTTGACTCATTGGAAAAGACTCTGATGCTGGGAGGGATTGGGGGCAGGAGGAGAAGGGGACGACAGAGGATGAGATGGCTGGATGGTATCACTGACTCGATGGACGTGAGTCTGGGTGAACTCCGGGAGTTGGTGATGGACAGGGAGGCCTGGCGTGCTGCGATTCAGGGGGTCGCAAACAGTTGGACACGACTGAGCAACTGAACTTAACTGATACATAAAATAGATAAACAACAAGAATTTACTGTATACAACAGAGAACCATATACAATATCTTACACGGGGTTGGCCAAAACGTTCATTTGGATTTGGTGGCTCACTTGGTAAAGAATCCACCTGCAGTGCAGTAGACTGCCTGCAATGCAAGAGACCAGGGTCTGATTCATGGGTCAGGAAGATTCCCCCGGAGAAGGAAATGGCAACCCACTCCCAGTATTCTTGGCTGGGAAATCCCATGGACAGAGGAGTCTGGCAGGCTACAGTCCATAGGGTTGCAAGAGCCAGACATGACTTAGTGACTAAACCACCACATAACATCCAAATGAACTTTGTCGATAACCCATAATAAACTATAATTCATATGTATATGTCACACACACACACATATATATATAATCAAGTCACTCTGCTTTATACCCAAGACCAACACAATATTGTAAATCAAATATACTTCAATACTTAAAGTATAAGGTATATACTTAAAAGAAAAGTCAAGAAAAAATTTTAAAAAAGAAGAAAGAGAGGGAAAGGGGTGTGAGAGTCAGAGCAGAGAAGAAACATGAATCCACAACACAGGAGTTAAAGAAGAAATTTTTCAGATTTTCTATGGCATTCACGGTTTACCTATTATTCTTGGAAAGCTTTGGCTCTCTCTGTAAAAATGTCTTATGAGCCTTCCTCTATCACCCATAATGCCTTGCTCTCTTTATTTTGTTGCCCTTGTTAACTTTTCTCTTTCACGCCTAGCTGCTTCTATCTTTCAACAGCTCAAGAGCAGGGAAAATCAAGTCAGCATATTAAGGACACTCAGAATTGTAGGCAGCAGAGAGCAGAGAGGAAAGGGTTGTCCTTGCCCTCTCCTTTCATCAGACATCAGACATCCTGGTTTATCAACAGACGGTGATGGTTCTTTCAAAGCCAAAGAGGTGTCCAAATTCATGTTAATCTTTGGTTACAAAGTCTTCCCCTTCAAAGGTCAGCAGAAATAAAGATTAAAACCAAAAATAACACTCTTTTTTTTTATAGTGAGCCCCCTGCCCAAAGTGGAAATTCTCTAATGATGACCAGAAACAATGACTCCTTCTACTGGCCTTGGTATTTACAGACTATGAGGGCACCCGAGGCTGGGGCAGCTCCTTGCAGACAGAAAGGTGATTTTGAGGCTCACTGCTCTCTGCAACCCTTCCTCACCAGTTCATTGGTCAGACAGCACCTGCACTAAATATTTTTATGCCAAGGCCATGAAAATCTAGGGAGTGCAGCCGTCCTCAAAATTTCTCATTTCTTACCTGCCATGGCAAGGTCACGAGGTGGCTGCACAAATGGCTATGGAGGAGATCGCATATGGTGGGGCAGGCAGAAAACAGGAAAGGGATTAGATTCAAAGGGCATGGAGGCCCTTGCAGAGACTTCCTTCCAACTAAGGCAATTCACAGAGGTCCTTCAGCTTAGGTCAAGCGAATGGGCTTCACTGCAAAAATTCTGAAAGGCTTCCCCTTATTCACCCTTGGTTCTACCTCCTGTTTTAGGAGTGTGTAAACCTGTGGTTTTATTCCTCAGCTTCAGAACTAGGCTAAGCTCAGTGCTCTTTCCTCATAGTGCAATGCTATCTGCTCCATGCTTGTCAGCTCTGTAAACCTCTAGTCTCTAGGAATCTGTTTCTTCTTAAAGGTATAAATGGTCTCTACCCACCTCATGAAGCCAGCCAGTATCAACATCAAAAGGAAATAATAAACAGGGAGGTGCTTTCCAAGCTAACACAAAAAGCAAATGTATGTGATGATTATTGATTCTGTATTTCACAATGTGATGAGTATTGATTCTATATACCACATTTTTCTTCTCCTAGAATTTTTCAGAGGCCAAACTGGATGCTGCTGGTATCAGCCTGGGGCCCCATCCAACTGTTAATTTATACAAATGAGTCCCAGGCCCTACCATGAAAGTGACTTGATGAAAAACTTCTCTGTATGTAGGGTTCCTGAGGGGAAGTGCTACTTCAAAGGACAAATTTCACTGCAGGAAGAGGAAAGCCACAATACCCCTAAGAAATCAGTTACAGCAAATTTTTGCTCCTAGTCAACCGATGGAGGATTTTCTCATGCTTTTTAAGATTGCCTGTTTCTCTAATATTCAAGCCCTTTTTTCCATTTGCCTTTCAAAACATTTTTCTCCTAATGCTTCCCCCACCTCCAGATTCACATTTCTCAGCTTTACATTTTAAGTTCCTCATTCTATTCTCCATCCTTAATCCATTTTTCTTTTACATATTTAACTTTTCATCTCCTGGACTTTAGCCTTTTATCTTAATTTTTTATTTTCTCGACTTTCAAGTGTTTAACCTTTTATCTCATTGGCTTCTTGCTCTTTATCTTCTATTTTACATTTCACCTACTTTATCTTATTATTTTTAACTTTCAATCTTTTAATTTTATTGGAATTCGAATTTTTTATTTTTAACTCTAACTTGATTCATTTATTTTCTCGCTTACCTTACTCTCAGTATTTCAGTTCGAATTTGCATTGAACCATCTACCATAGAGTCATTGTTTTTAAAGAGTAAAAAAAGTAAAAGTCTTTCTTCTTTAAGATTTATTCTTATTCTTAAGTTTGCTTTTATAATGACTGGCCAGCAGGATGGCTGAAGGTGAGGTGGCATAAATGAGAATCTGAACCCATGATTTCCTTTGAGCTGTTTTTCAAGGCACCCTTAGAAGTGTTTCACTTGTTAGGCTGAGTTGCTCACACAACTTACAATAGAGAATCAAGAGATCTTGAGGCTGAGCCTTCTCTTTTCACGTTGGTTGTTGTTCAGTCGCTCAGTCATGTCCAACTCTTTACAACCCCACAGACGCAGCATACCAGCCGTCCTTGTTCTTCACTATCACCGAGAGTTTGCTCAAACTCATGTCTATTGAGTCAGTGATGCCATCCAACCATCTCATCCTCTCTCGCCCCCTTCTCCTCTTGCCTTCAATCTTTTCCAGCATCAGGTTCTTCTCCTATGAGTTGGCTCTTCACATCAGGTGGCCAACGTACTGGAGCTTCAGCATCAGTCCTTCCAATAAATGCTATGCTAACTCACTTTAGTTGTATCCGACTCTGTGCGATCCCATAGATGGCAGCCCACCAGACTCCACCGTGAATACTCAGGGCTGATTTCCTTTAGGATTGGCTGGTTTGACCTCCTCACTGTCCAAGGGACTCTCAAGATTCTTCTCAGTCACCACAATTCAAAAGCATCAATTCTTTGGTGCTCAGCCTTATTTATGGTCCAACTCTCACATCCATACATGACTACTGGAGAAATCATGGCTTTGACTATATGGACCTTTGTTGGCAAAGAGACGTCTCTGTTTTCAAATATGCTCTCTAGGTTTGTCATAGCTTTTCTTCCAAGGAGCAAATGTCTTAATTTGATGACTGCAGTCAGCATCCACAGTGATTTTGGAGCCCAAGAAAATAAAACCTGCCACTGTTCCATTTTTTCCCCATCTATCTGCCACGAAGTGATGGGATCAGATACCATGACCTTAGTTTTAAAATGTGTACCTTTGATTTAGCCAAGTGATCTTGTTTCAACCACTGATTCCACCAATGCCTACATGAGTTTTTGTATGCTGATAATGCTGCCATTCATGGGGTTGCAAAGAGTCGGACACAACTGAGCGACTGATCTGATCTGAATCCCTGAGAATAAAACTTTATTTTGGCTGACCTAAAGTAAGAACTCAACCCAGCCCATAACCCTCTGCTGCTGCTGCTGCTGCTGCTGCTAAGTCACTTCAGTCATGTCTGACTCTGTGCAACCCCATAGGTGGCAGCCCACCAGGCTCCGCCGTCCCTGGGATTCTCCAGGCAAGAACACTGGAGTGGGTTGCCATTTCCTTCTCCAATGCATCAAAATGAAAAGTGAGAGTGAAGTCGCTCAGTCGTGTCCGACTCTTAGCGACCCCACAGACCGCAGCCCACCGGGCTCCTCTGTCCATGGGATTCTCCAGGCAAGAGTACTGGAGTGGGGTTCCATTGCCTTCTCTGCCATAACCCTCTAATTTTCCCCATTTCCAGTATTAAGCCCACTTTGGGTCAGACGAAAGAGACAGAAATGGAGCAATGTACTCTGCTGGGAATAGCTGGTTTCATGGAACTAAGATGTAGAGCAAACCTAAGAGCTCTATTTTTTTTTTTTTTTTTTAATTTAGAAGACTCCCTAGAGTGTTTATCATCTCTCTCAGATGATGACTGGTTAATAGGTAAAAGGTAAAGATCTATAGACATTGCTTTCTCAGGGAATCTAATATTATTTGTATCTGAAGAGATGTGATTTTAGAACAGTTAATATTCTGATCTCCTAACTTTAGAATTTATTATTTTATTGGCTATCAAAGAAAAAATATATCTCTGTCAACTTTAAAGATCAGATCTGAACAGATTCAGATCATATGATAGTGGGCCTATATATGTACACATATACATGTATGTGTGCATGCTAAGTTGCTTCAGTGTGTCTGACTCTTTGACACCCTATGGACTATAGCCCTCCAGGCTCCTCTGTCCATGGGATTCTCCAGGCAAAAACACTGAGGTGGGTTGCAATGCCCTCCTCCAGGGAATCTTCCCAACCCAGCGATCAAACCCCGCTCTCTAGTGTCTCCTACTTTCGCAGGCAAATTCTTTACCACTAGCACCACCTGGAAAGCCCATATACGTGTATCTGTATATATTTAGATAGACTGAATCACTCTGCTGTACACCTGAAACTAACAGTGTTGTAAATCAACTATACTCCAGTAATTTTTTTAAAATGGTGTAGCCACTCAGTAAAACAGTTTAGAAGTTTCTTTAAAAAACTAAGTATGCAATTACTGCAACAGCAAGCAAATTGCGCTCCTATGCATTTATCCCAGATAAATGAAGTTGCGTTCACACCAAATCCTATTCAAAAATGTTTACAGTAGGTTTGTTCATAACAGCTGCAAACTGGAAACAGCCCATGAGTCCTCAATATGCAACAGGTTATACAAACTGAGATGCATCCAGATTATGGAATACTACTGAAGAAGGAAAAAGAATGCACTATTGAGGGCAGGATGAGTGATCCTTGTGGTGATGGAAATGGTTCTGTACATTGATTGGATGAATATTCAAGTTGTGACACTATAATTTAGTTTTGCAAGGTATTTCAACTGGGAAGAACTGGGTAAAGGGTATGTGCAACTCTCTGAGTTATTTTTCATAACTATATATGAATTGATGATGATCTCAAAAAATGTTTTTAATAAAAAAAGTAAAACTGTATTCAGTGGTGAATACAATTTAGTGGTATTAGACCCCATGGAAAAGAAATAAAACAAAGCAAAATGGCTGTCTGGGGAGGCCTTACAAATAGCTGTGAAAAGAAGAGAAATGAAAAGCAAAGGAGAAAAGGAAAGATATAAGCATCTGAATGCAGAGTTCCAAAGAATAGCAAGGAGAGATAAGAAAGCCTTTCTCAGTGATCAATGCAAATAAATAGAGGAAAACAACAGAATGGGAAAGACTAGAGATCTCTTCAAGAAAATTAGAGATACCAAGGGAACACTTCATGCAAAGATGGGCTCGATAAAGGACAGAAATGGTATGGACCTAACAGAAGCAGAAGACATTAAAAAGAGGTGGCAAGAATACACAGAAGAAATGTACAAAAAAGATCTTCATGACCAAAATAATCACGATGGTGTGATCACTGACCTAGAGCCAGACATCCTGGAATGTGAAGTCAAGTGGGCCCTAGAAAGCATCACTACGAACAAAGCTAGTGGAGGTGATGGAATTCCAGTTGAGCTGTTTCAAATCCTGAACCATGATGCTGTGAAAGTGCTGCCCTCAATATGCCAGCAAATTTGGAAAACTCAGCAGTGGCCACAGGACTGGAAAAGGTCAGTTTTCATTCCAATCCCAAAGAAAGACAATGCCAAAGAATGCTCAAACTACTGCACAATTGCACTCATCTCACACACTAGTAAAGTACTGCTCAAAATTCTCCAAGCCAGGCTTCAGCAGTACGTGAACCGTGAACTTCCAGATGTTCAAGTTGGTTTTAGAAAAGGCAGAGGAATCAGAGATCCAATTGCCAACATCTGCTGGATCATGGAAAAACCAAGAGAGTTCCAGAAAAACATCTATTTCTGCTTTATTGACTATGCCAAAGCCTTTGACTGTGTGGATCACAATTGACTGTGTGAATCACAATAAACTGTGGAAAATTCTGAAAAAGATGGGAATAACCACACCACCTGACCTGCCTCTTGAGAAACCTGTATGCAGGTCAGGAAGCAACAGTTAGAACTGGACATGGAACAACAGACTGGTTCCAAATAGGAAAAGGAGTACGTCAAGGTTGTATATTGTCACCCTGCTTATTTAACTTATATGCAGAGTACATCATGAGAAATGCTGGGCTGGAAGAAGCATAAGCTGGAATCAAGATTGCAGGGAGAAATATCAATAACCTCAGATATGCAGATGACACCACTCTTATGGAAGAAAGTGAAGAGGAACTAAAAAGCCTCTTGATGAAAGTGAAAGTGGAGAGTGAAAAAGTTGGCTTAAAGCTCAACATTTAGAAAATGAAGATCATGGCATCTGGTCCCATCACTTTATGGGAAATAGATGGGGAAACAGTGTCAGACTTTATTTTGGGGGGCTCCAAAATCACTGCAGATGGTGATTGCAGCCATGAAATTAAAAGATGCTTACTCCTTGGAAGGAAAGTTATGACCAACCTAGATAGCATATTGAAACGCAGAGACATTACTTTGCCAACAAAGGTCCGTCTAGTCAAGGCTATCGTTTTCCAGTAGTCATGTATGGAGGTGAGAGTTGGACTGTGAAGAAAGCTGAGCACCGAAGAATTGATGTTTTTGAAGTGTGGTGTTGGAGAAGACTCTTGAGAGTCCCTTGGACTGCAAGGAGATCCAACCAGTCCATCCTAAAGGAAATCAGTCCTGAATATCACTGGAAGGACTGATGCTGAAGCTGAAACTCCAATATTTTGGCCACCTCGTGCAAAGAGTTGACTCATTGGAAAAGACTCTGATGCTGGGAGGGATTGGGTGCAGGAAGAGAAGGGGACGACAGAGGATGAGATGGCTGGATGGCATCACCGACTTGATGGACATGAGTTTGAGTGAATTCCAGGATTTGGTGGTGGACAGGGAGGCCTGGCGTGCTGCAATTCATGGGGTTGCAATAGTCAGACACAACTGAGCTACTGAACTGAGATGCACATAAGTTACAAGTTTAAAGTATTTCTATGCTGGAGTTTGGTGACTCAGCTCATCTTGATGGATTGGGCCCTGGTCTGACTGACATTTCCCATTCTGGAGCCCAGGCCCATGGTAATGGCTGAAGCATACGAACACCAGTGGAAAAATTTCAGGCCACTTGCAACCTTAGTTTGGAACTGGCCCTGTCACTTTTTCTTCATTCTATCAACCAAAGCAAGTTACACTGTCAAACCCAGAGTCAAAAGGTGAGAAAATACACTTCACTTCTTAGTGAAAGGAACCATCAAATAAGATGGCATAGGGTGTGTCTAGAGGAAGGGATTCATTAATGCAGTTGTCCAGTATAGTAACAAGAGTGAAGGCAGAGAAGGCAGGTACAGATTTTGCTATGCTGTGCTTAGTCGCTCAGTTGTGTCTGACTCTTTGTTACCCCATGGACTGTAGCCCTCTAGGCTCCTCTGTCCATGGGGATTCTCCAAGCAAGAATACTGGAATGCGTTTCCCTGCCTTCCTCCAGGGGATCTTCCCAACCCAGGGATTGAACCCAGGTCTTCCACATTGTGGGTGGACTTTTTACCACCTGAGCCACCAGGGAAACCCAAGAATACTGGAGTGGGCTGCTAGTTCCTTCTCCAGGGGATCTTCCTGACCCAGGAGTTGAACCAGGGTCTCCCGCATTGCAGGCAGATTCTTAACCAGCTGAGCTACCAGGGAAGCCCAGGCACAGATTAAAGTAAATGAAATGAAGTAGATGCTGTTTTCTCATTGCTCCTATTTCCTGAGAAAATTAAGAATCAATGTCATGAGTTAAGATTGAAGATGTTTTAAGTGCTTGTAGAAACAAAAAGATACCAATGGTCCCAGGAAAAGGGAGAATTAAAGGACCATAAATGTAACTACTGAGCAGAACGTGTTGACAAGTTCCAAGTGAGATCACCCAGCACGGATGTGCGTTTCCTCCTAGGCTCATTCAACTGTGCAGATGCTGCTAATTATTAGTCTGATGGTTGAATTTTGCCAGGTTTGTGATTTTACCAAGCAGTAGACACAAGTGGTGGCTTAGGTGGTAAAGAATCCACCTGCTGATGCAGGAGACTTAAGAGACCTGGGTTCAATTCTTGGGTCAGGAAGATCCCCAGGAGAAGGGAATAGCTACCCACTCCAGTATTCTTGCCTTAAAAAATTCCATGGACAGAGGAGCTTGGCAAGTTATAGTCCACGGGGTTGCAAAGAGTCAGACATGACTGAGCGACTAACACTTGAACATAAACAAGTGAGTAGAAACAAGTAGAGGGTTGAGGACATCTGCATGATAACATTAGAATATGGGATTTAATCTGGGTAAGGAAGCGACCAATGACATTATAGGAACAGGTTGCTGGGAAAATTTAATAGGTTCAATGGACTGAAGGTCCCAGTAGGATCAAAGAATTGTGAGTCAGGGTGCTTAGATGGAATGAGCTCAAAAGACAGAATGTGGAAATCAGAGAGGCTTGAAACCGAGGATATGGAGGGAGTGTAGTTATTGGTAAAGTCAAAATATAAGGCATAACTATCTGAGAAAGTGACTGAGGTTGGGTGAAGTTCAAGGTCACTAGAACAGAGGAGATCAGGGTCTGAGACATCAAGGTTGGAAGAGTCAGAACTGAGGCTACTGAAAATAGTCAAAAATCATCCTGTGACTAGTGGTTGACAGAATAAGCATGAGCCATGAGCTGAAAACAGTCAGGGGATGAGAGCGATGTGTAAGTGACCTTAACCGTGAGGGCTGGTAATGGAGTTTTCACGAGCTTCACAGCTAAAGGCTTTTACAGCATATGGAGGACTATGTTCCAAGAAGAGCTGCAGGGGCAAGGAGGACATGAACACACATCCGAGCCCAGGATGAAGAAGTGGGTGAGAGACAGACAAGCCACCAGCAGAGAAAGCTGCTGGAGAGAAGCAGTGTTCTCCCTGAGACAGAAAGAACAAAATGGACTCGAGGCATTCAGAGAAGGACCTGAAAATAATCGAGATGTAGGTGACGAGGGATTCTGAGTTTCAGAGGGCCCAGCGGAAAGGTGTCAGGGATTGAGAGAGGGTGGGGGATACACCCAGATTTGGGGATGTTGGTGGGCCAGAGTCTGAAATGTTGAAGGTTGGGTTTCTTGGTAGGGGTAGAGGATGGCAGCAGACAGGGTTAGAGGGATGAAGGGATTGATCTATCTCCTAGATGGTTACAGGAAACTGGGAGTGCCCCAGAAGAGGGGATGGAGCCCCACACAGAGCTGGAAAGGGGGACTTCTTTCCTGCCTATGGCAACATGAGGTCAAGGGAAGGATACTGACAATGAAGTTGATTCCCTCCTGTCTTCTTTGACCCTGAGAACAAATATGCTGGATTGGAGACCCCTCCCTTAAGTTGTAAGCTTGGTATAGCTGACTGGAACCCATGTGCACACTTTAGTTAGACTTGAGAGGTTAGAGGAAAGAGAAGATTTTGATGTCCTGGGGGAATTTCAAAATCTCTCCATGTTCTGTAGTTAAGTGAGGACCTTTAACTCTTCCTTGAGAAACAGACAATCCATTAAATAAAGATTACCAAGAAAGATTACCAAAGATTTCCATAAACACAGGAAAAAAAAATGTTTACCATCTCTATATTCAAATATATGCAAATTAAGAATACAAGGAGATAACAGTTTTCAGCTGTCAAATTAGCAATGATAAAAATAATTATAACTAGTGGAGTGAGGTCACAAGAGCAATATGATAGCTACTAGTATAAATTATCATCATGCTTTTCTGGAAAATAGCAACATTCTTTAAAGCCTTAATGAAAGCAAATCTTTTGGTCTGTACTATTACTTCTAAAAATCTATCTGAAAAAACATATCAGAAGGTTTGACATGTTTATATATAGAAAAGTTTCCTGCTACATAATCTGTAAGAGCTAAATTAGAATAACTTTAAATATTAAAATTACAAAATGTTTTAAACTTTATGGTCCATTTCTATGATGGGAAACCATGAAAACACTGAAAATCATACTCTCAAAGAGATATTAATGACATGAGAACACACTCATAAAATATTTTGTTAGCAATGTAACAACTTTGTTAACAAGGATGTAACAAAAACAAGACACAATCTATAATTCATAATTGATTCTCAACACTGGCAAGAATCACCCCAGGATCACCTGGAGAATTTATTAAAATCACAGATGTCCTAGTCTCACCTTATACCTGTTGAATCAGAATCTCAAGTTAACTATGAAGTAGGAATAGGGACAATTATAATTAAAAAAAAAACACAGACGTTTTTAAGAGGAACACAACACTTTTATAATCGAGAAGAACTGCAATAAATATTATTAGCCTGTAAAATCTCCTTCAGGTCCTTGAAAACAAGACTTCCCCTCCAACTCAGTATCAACAGACTGCTCATACCCTAAAATCAGGCCTACCCTCAGAACATAGCAGTCAGCAGGAGACTTTGCTCTAGACAGAGTCAAGTTTAAGAGGTCAGTTCAGTTCAGTTCAGTCGCTCAGTTGTGTCCGACATAACAACACTGCAAAATATTAAGAACATCTCTAGGATTTTTCTTCTATTTAAATTTTATTATAAATCACGAAACACAAACCTCAGGTCCAATCACAACATGCGGCAAAGCCTGACTTCATGTGACCGACAGATTTGGGATGAGGGTAATGTAAAAGTGCCAGGATCTAGTGGCACAGAGGAGCTGGCTTCCCCAAGCTTCAAAGGCAGGCTGAGCTTCATAAAGCTAAAGCCACTTTCCGACCAGATATTGACAGTATTTGTTTATGTACATTACTAGAAGAAAACAAACAAACAAAAACATGGAGTTGATTTCCTGCTCCTGCACCTGTCCAAATACTATTCTTCATGGTTGATGGACACACAGCCTCATGAATTAACTTACCTTGAACAATTCCACAAACATCCCCTGGTTTGCCAGAATCCATTGTAGAATTTATCAGTTTTAGTTGTAAATAAGAATTTTTCAGTTTATTTTTAAATAAGCCAACTTTTCCCCTAATCAGCTGCCATTAGCTCATTAAGCATTCCATATAAAACCTTGGCCCATTCCCTTATTGGTCACGGTGTTGCTCCTTCTAAGGCTGAGGTTCTGCACAAAGGGGAGACAAGTTGGACGTACAGTTAAACTGCAGTGGGCTCCCCGTGTACTATTTACCACCATACGTAGAAATCTCCTGGAAGAAACTAGGCTCTGGCTGTTAATGACCTTTCCATTTCCTTTGTCTCTGCAGAAGTCAACTGTTGCCAGGTAAACTGCCATAGCTCAATATAAACTCTAGTTACTGAATTATCATTGTTTATATAAGACCTTTGTCATAATACTAGACCAGCTATGTAAGATAAGCATTAAATTTTCAGCAATTCAAAATGGGGATGTGTGTTTCAACCTCTATTCTTTAACCTGTTCCTTAATAACCTGAAATCACTCTTGGATAAAATGGATGCATGTCACTTACCACAGAGAAGAAAAAGATGTGGCCTTCTCTTATATAAAGATTATGTACATTTTTGGCAGGAGGGATTGGCCTTAACAAACAACTGGCTTTTTGGTCAACTGCTGCCATAAATGGCTTCAAAATAAATGTTACAAAGCCAACTCAATGATGGGTAAAGAATCCACTTGCCAATGCAGGGGACGTGGGTTCCATCCCTGTGTCAGGAAGATCCCCTGGAGGAGGAAATGACAACCCACTTCAATATTCTTGCTGCGAGAATTCCAAGGACAGAGGAGTCTGGCGGGCTACAGTCCGTGGGGGTCACAAAGAGTCTGACACCACTGGGCTACTGAGTACACATGCACGCATATGACCTCTAACAGTTAAGAGACCGGAAATCATATAGGTATCCCCTGCTTTTGGAAAGTTCACTTTACACCACTTCGCTTTTACAAAAAACCAGTATTAGTACCTGTTTTCTCTAACTGAAAGAAATCAGAGGAGGATTTGCGCTTTTATGAAAAAAAAGGTGAAAATTGAAAATAGCGTTCAGTGTTTGTTTTGCAGTAAGGTGCTATAGAGGCAGCGGGCACCCCAAGCAGGGAGGGCGGCCCCACAAACTCCTTCCCCAGAACTATACTCAGCATCCCAGCATCTAGCCACCAATGCTTTGAACCGGTGTCTGTGAGCATCTGGGCTTTATCTCGATTTATTTTGTGTGTCATTAGCAAGAAGTGTCCCAAGGTAATTGCTTCTTTTCTTTGCACCATTTGGGCTTATGAAAGGGTTCATAGGAACATTCCACCTTCCAATAGTGGGGAAACCTGTAATTATATTTAGTGAGTGAAATCATTTAGTTAGCTGGGCTTCTATTTTCAAACAATTTAGCTTGGAAAGTACATCAGGAAGTTACATGGCCCAAGGTAAAGAAACCATGGAGGGGCAGCTTATAATATTTGGGGGAGGCCCTCTTTATAAAATAGAATTTAAAAAATAAGTGCAAGTTTTTATTTAGACCAGAAAAAAATTGCAATAAATTACAACTCAAAATTACAAAAGCCTACAAATTCCACAGATTTTACATGTTTTCAGGCTGTTTCTCGTACCTCACAAAGTGTCCTGCAAGTCAGGAGCATTGAACCTTAAACCTCATTAGCTTCTTGGTATGTCCACCTGCATCCTTGGAGCTTTCTGGAAAAAAAAAAACAATTATAATGTTGCAGCATTTGGGTTTGTCTACTTTAAATGATTTCAGACCTAAATGACTGTAGTCATAACATTTAGAGGCAAATATTCAGTTTATCTAGTGTTTGACTGTGGCCACAGGAAGCTACTTTTTAGAAACAATGCTGGCCTTTTTGCCGAGTGTATTTAGGAGGTCTCTGTGAAGAGCGAGCGTGGGTTTAAGAGTATGGATGTGTTTTTTCCAGATTCTGGCCTTTTATAAGCTAATGTCAGCCTGAAGCTTACCTTAGCAGTTGAGATAAAGTTCCACTTCACTGTCCTTCAGAATCTTGTAAGGCTTATTCACAGCTTGCTTGGTGGAGGCAATGTTCACTGTTTGCTGTGCAGCAGATATAACCAGTCCATTCCTCTCCTAACAACGATCACCTTTAGCCCAAGGAATGGAGATGCTGATTGAATTGGTACCACCTGGGCTTGTTACTAATTAGCATTTAGGGTCAGGCACATGGGCCATGCACTCAGCTACTCTTTTCAAATCTCAGTGCTTTCAGATGGAAATATGTTTTCTAGATTTTTTTTTTTTTACTATAAGGACCTTTTAAACATTTATTATTTTTTTTATTGAAGTATAATTTTTTACATGTTGTGCCAGTTTCTGCGGCGCAACAAAGTGAATCAGCGATATGTAAACATATATCCCCTCCCTCTTAATCTCCCTCCCACCCCACCCCCACTTCCCACCCCTTGAGGTCATCACAGAGCCCTGGGCTGGGTTCCTTGTGCTCTGCAGCAGCTCCCCATTAGCTATCTCTTTTACACGTGGTAGTGTATATATGTCAGCGCTACCCTCAGATATTCTTATTTCCCTCACACTCTATGTACTCACCCCAGAACCTAAAGACTTTAAAATTCTGCCTTCTGCATCCTGGGGCCAGATTATCCTCATTATCTGGAAAACAATGCTACCAAATTTCTTTTTCGAAAAATTCAAACGCCCCTTTTGTGTGCAGAATCAAATACAAATTTCTGAATTTTGGAATTCGTATCCTTTTACCCTTCCGTACTCTCATTCATTTGAGTCATGAAACTCCCAGACTTTGCCCTACACTTTTGCTCAGAGTTTAGCTTCATTTTTCTTTTTCAGCCATACTGTTCCCCTTCTCCACATCTGTGAGGATTTCCTTCAAGGCATAACTAAATTCAAACCTTTCTCATGAGTAAGCTTAGTCATCCAAAGCAGAGTTAATCTATTCTTTTCCTGATCCTCTGTTGCCTTTCTGTGTGTGTCTGCTATATACATATTACAATTTCCTTGTGCTGTGTCATTTTTTTTCTTCCATGACACTGCTTTGGCACAGGTGCTAGTCCCATAATACTAGCAGAATTTTCTACAAGAGGTCATCACACAAGTGTTAGGAGGAAAGCTCTTGCTAAATGATTTTGGATAAAAACAGTTCCCTTCTCTCAAGCTTGACCTTTCAGAAGCTTGGTGAATCAAGGGAAAAATTTAGAATCAATTAGCTAGTTAACGTTAGTCGCTCAGTTGTGCCCAGCTTTTTGTGACCCCATGGATCCTCTGTCCATGGTATTCTTCAGGCAAGAATACTGGAGTGGGTGGCCATTTCCTTCTCCAGGGGCTCTTCCCTACCCAGAGATTGAACCCAGGTCTCGCCCATTGTGGGCAGATCCTTAACCATCTGAGCCCAGTGACCAAATCCTGACATTGGCATTTATTCACAAGCTGGGTGACCCTGAGAAAATAAAGTAACCTCTCGAAGACTCAGTTTAGTAATGTGCAAAATGGGTAGAATATGTGCCTGCAAATATTTACTATGTGAATTAAAGATGATGCAAGTAAATAAAACTATGCATTTGATTGACGTGGTTGTTTGACCACGGTCTTGTCGACTCTGTTCGTGTTGCCAACTGTCTTGCTACATCTCGTTGTGCTCACTGTTCGGCTGAACCCGTGGCAGACAAAGCATGAGTTAAGAGGCTGGAAGAAAATGCGAGGATCCGTGAGAACTGCAGATGCGTTTATTCTCTCTTGTCTGGTGCAACAGCCATAGCAGCAGACATAACACAACAACACAACATAACCGCATACAACAACCATCCAGGGCTTTTCCAGGTGAAGCTTATATATACTTACAGAACAAAAGTAGCCCGTGGCCAAGCGAGTAGCTCAGGGACGCGCATGCGCAGTGCTATAAGTGATCTCAGCTACATGATCTCAGTTACATAACCGTTCAAAGTCATTGTTTACAGAACACCGGGAGAGAGGGCGTGAGAGCGTGGGGCGAGAGAGTATGACTGGCGCCATCTTGTTAACTTCCCCACAACCACTGTTTCATTCCCCAATTTCTGGCTCCTATCCTGAAGACTGTGACTCTCCAGAGTGAAGGACATCATATCTGCATGTACTTTGGTCCTGAGCCCTGGGGAGATGTGTGGAATTTACTTCTATGTCTGAGTAAGACCATCTTATTTAATACTGATCCCCTCAAAGAAGCTTTACCTTTTTTCCTGATAAGTAAAAGACAATGTTATGCTGACAGGCTATGAACTGAATCCCAGGAGGCAAAAAAAAAAAAAAAAAGGAAATTTAGCAAAGACAGGGTTCTGAAGCTATGAAAGCATTTAATTCTGCCACCATGAACAGCTGTGTATGAAATCCTTTAACTTTGCCGACAGGCATCTTGTGTCTTTAGTCACTTCCTTACTTGACTTCTTAAAATTTTCTTTCCTTATGGCTAGCGTTTTACCAGTGCCTTGTGGGCCGAGGACAAGCTGAAGGGTGAGTGATTAGGAACTAAGATTCATAGTACTTCTTTATATCATGTAAAGGTCAGCGACTATATTCTCTTACACACAGATAAATTTCATTCTTGTACATAGAAATAAACCAGCAAGCCAACCTTCTTGGGGATAATTTGGCTGCTGAAAAGAAGTACTACAAAACAATAGTATAGGTGTATGTACTTTTTAAAAACAGATTAAAGACATCTCAGAGTACCTCATAATAATGCATTTATTGCCAGCCCAGCTCACCCTGCATGTGAATGAAGCAAACTACCTATACGTGGCCCTATGTCTCCTTCTGTTGCAGAGATCAAACTTTAAAAAAAAAAAATTATTTTTTATTTTTATGAGGCTGAGAGACTGAGACCCTAAAATATATTGGATGATCTTTCTCTGGTTCTTGTAAGTTCCAGTAATCAGTTCTTACTAGCCCACCTAGGGAATAGGCTTCTGTGAAATGATTTATCAGGAAATGGTACGCTCCTGGTGCATCTATCAGCAAGTGTCACTGCTGTGAAGCAGCTGTAATTCTCTGAGGAGCTTTTCTCATCCAACTGTAGATACCCTGTGGTCTAGAAACTTAGCCATTTATACCCTGAATATCTATCCATATCATCGCTCCTCCTCTCCTCTTTCATCTGCAGGTATACTCACTCACACACACACTGGCACAGACATGGCCCCACCCTCCCTCCACACTGTGCGGGACTTACTATTTCTCCAATTACATGTAATAAAGAACATGACAATGGAAAATGAGCAAGAGATTCAACATGCTATATATCTAGGCATTTCTTAAACTGAAGGAACTGGCTTCTCCTTCAGAAAAGATATTCATCTGTGTGATGTGTTTTGGCTTAAGCTGTTGCATTTATTGATGATAAGAAATGTAATACTTAAAACTTCTGTTTAATTGAATAGGATGGTGGAGCAGACTCTGGCCTCGGTACCCCAACACCAAATTAAATCTAGGAGATAAGAGTTTTGGGGCTTCCCTGGTGGCTCAGATGGTAAAGAATCTGCCTGCAGTGCAGCAGACCCTGGTTTGATCCCCGGGTTGGGAAGATCCCCTGGAGAAGGGAATGGCACCCCACTCCAGTACTCTTGCCTGGAAAATCCCATGGATGGAGGAGCCTGGAAGGCTGCAGTCCATGGGATAGCTGAGGGTCAGACACGACTGAGTGACTTCACTTTCACTTTTCACTTTCATGCATTGGAGAAGGAAATGGCAACCCACTCCAGTGTTCTTGCCTGGAGAATTCCATGGACGGAGGAACCTGGTGGGCTACTACAGTCCGTGGGGTTACAAAGAGTTGGACGTGACTGAGCGACTAATACTTTCACTGGTAAGAGTTTTGGGTGAAGTAGCAAAGATTAACTTTATTGCTTTGCCAGTCACAGGGGGCCACAGCAGGTTATTGTCCTCAAAACTGTGTCCCAACCTAGTGGAGGTAGTGAGGAGTTTTATAGAAATGGTTCAAAGAGGGCGTGATCAACTTGCAGACATTCTTCTGATTGGTTGGTAGAATAGATAGGACTCGGCATCATTAACCTTCTGCTTCCAACTGGTTTGGGATCAATGTGCTTGTGGGCCACATACAGTTAACTCCTCTCACTCGGTGGGGATTTTAGTAGCTGCAAAACTGCCCAAAGATATTGTTATGTATACCCCTGGGGGGTATATGTGTATGACCAGGACCTTGTCCCAAGGCTACACATTTCTTGATGTGTTTCTTGATAGTTCCTCCCTCCTCTGTCTCAGCATCCCATCCCTTTTCTAATTAGCAAATGTTTGAACCTGCCCATTGGAACTCAGGGAAGGTCATGAAGGTTGAATAAAGCCCATTTTCTATAATGAAAAAACAGGGGGCACAGAAAGGCTTTGTGCCCAGGGGCCCCACGGGATCCTGCTCAGTTTCAATGGCTCTTCCAAATACATTCTTTCATTACCTTGCTGCTTAACTCTGGCAACCACAACACAGAGTCTATGAATTCATAAAATACATTAGAGATGCTTCTATAAATGTGTAATTGATACAAGACATTGACATGAAGCCTACATAAAAATTCTCCAGATTTCATCATCGTCTTCCTGCTTAAACCTAAATGCGAAAGCTACACCTTTCCTAAAAAAATATAGTGCACTCCCCTTTTACACTGCTGATAGGTTCCAGAGAGAAGTGGCAGAGTCACACATTCATATCATTTGTGTTTATAATCAGGTAAACCCCAAGAAAGGACCAAGCCTTCTCTTCCTAGCCCTAGATTTAAAGTAACATGTCAATGTGGCTTAGCTCCTCCCCACACTGGCTCAACAAAAAGATATGTTTTTGTTACTTTCATGCACAGATAAGACTTGTATCAAGGTTGTTGGGGAAGGCATTGCGATTTTTCAATTTAAACAACAGCTCCGTATCAGTGAAGTCTTGGTTGAACAAATTCCCAGAGAAACACAAGATAAGGCAAGTCTATTAGGATATTAAATGGAAAAATTGTTGCTGTGTTATGTTTTCCAGTAGGGGACAAAAAAAAAAGAGCATATGGATATGAGTTGATAATTATCCATTAACCAGTGCAATTAATAGATTCTCCAGACAATTACCTTGACCCAAATATTGCTCAAGCCCACATGATTGTGTTGACGGTAGATGACAGAGATCTCAGACCTAATCTTATCCTGCTTTGCTCTGCCGGCCTGTGCTGAGAGCAGTCAGGTGGTCCTGCTCATATCTGTGTTGGATTTGCTGGTGTTTGGTGGTAGAGATTAGAAACAGGGAATAAGGAGAGACAAAGAAGTGAAAACAATCTATGGAGGGTGAAGTGACATTCTTTCTCTTCTCCAGCTAGTGATTAAATTAAAACAATATTTGCCTTACTCGGTTCAGGATACTAGAGCAAAAAAAGAAAAAAAAAAAAAAAACCAACAAAAAAACCATAGACTGGGTGTCTTAAACAACAAATATTTATTTCTCAAAGTCTGAAGGCTGGGAAGTCCAAGATCAAGATGCCAGCAGATTTGGTATCTTGGTGGGAGCCCACTTTTTGGCTTGGAGACAGCAACCTTCTTGCTCATATGAGCCTCATGAAAGAGAGAAAGCCTTGATTTCTTATTCTTAACAGGGCACTAATCCCATCAGGGGTCTGCCTTGGTGGCTCAGAGGTTAAGGTGTCTGCCTGCAATGCAGGAGACCTGGGTTTGATCCCTGGGTCCAGAAGATCCCCGGGAGAAGGAAATGGCAACCCACTCCAGTATTCTTGCCCGGAGAATCCCATGGACCTTGGAGGAGCCTGGTGGGCTATAGCCCACAGGGTTGCAAAGAGTCCGGACATGTCTGAGCTGACTTCACTTCATGAATCCCATCATGGGGGCTCCACCTTGAGGACTTCCTCTAAACCCTGTTCACTCCTAAAGGCCTTATCTACAAACACCATCATATAGGAGATTAAGGCTTCCAGGTATTAATTTTTGGAAGGCACATACATCCAGCCCATAGCAGTGTTCTCTTTAAATAGCTCTCTGGTCACATTTGAGGTATACGATATAGTGGTTTAAGAAAACAACAAAACCAACAAAAAATAAAAGAAAACAAACATAAGACTGGCTTAAGAATCAGTGAAATTAAATTTGATCTTAACGTTGACAAAATGTGTTTGGCACCCTTGCTTATTCACTGTTAGTCGTTTAATTGCGTCCAACTCTTTGCAACCCCATGGACTATAGCCCGCCAGGCTCCTCTGTCCATGGAGTTCTCCAGGCAAGAATACTGGAGTGGGTTGCCATTTCCTTCTCCATGGTATCTTCCTGACCTAGCGATTGAACCTGGGTCTCCTGCATTGCAGGCAGATTCTTTACTGTCTGAGCCACCAGGGAAGGCACCCTTGCTTAAGTCATAAAAAATCAGAGGATTAAGAAGCGAGAAGGATTGTGTGATTTCTAAAATTGCTCATGGCTCAGAGGCTGCATGTTCAAATAATGGATCTATCTTTACCTTTGTCTCCAGGCATCTGAAGGTGTTTAATTAATAATGTAAGAAGTGAATCTCTTTGTGAGGTCATTTCACTTGCAACACTATCATGAGATGCCACGGATAGCATCCCCAGGACAGAAATATCGAGAGGACAAGTCCTAGAATTTAAAGGCAATACCATGATTGCATAGTTGAAGGACATAAATGCATTCATGCTGTGGAGGTTCAAACATAAAGAAAATTCACTCATTTCCAAAGCAACTCTTTGATATCAATCTAAAAAAATCAGATTAAAAGAATTCCAGACTCACTGCTGGATGCAAAGCAGAGTGATGATGTTATGTGTGTGCTAAGTCACTTTTAGTCCTGTCTGACTCTGTACTTCCCTACGGACTGTAGCCTGCCAGGTTCCTCTGTCCTTGAGATTTCCCAGGTAAGAATACTGGAGTGGGTTGCCATGCCCTCCTCCAGGGGATCTTCCCACCCAGGGATTGAACCCATGTCTCTTGCAGTTCCCACATTGTAGTCAAATTCTTTAATGTTGAGCCACCTGGGAAGACCTGATGACTTCATGAGACAGATTCAAATATGACACCCTGCAGGAAAACTTTCTTCAAAATATCCTTTGCCTGGAATCTCCAGGGACTTCAGCCCTATCACCTGCCTTCCGTGGAAACTCTCTAGTTTCTTTATCACTTTCTTGAGGTAGTTTAACCAGCAGTACACACACTAGTCCAAGTGTGACCTAACCAGTACTTTGTACAAACATTTTTAAAAATTTATTTTTTATTGAAGGATAATTGCTTTACAGAATTTTGTTGTTTTCTGTCAAACCTCAACGTGAATCAGCCATAGGTATACATATATCCCCTCCTTTTAGAACTTCCCTCCCATCTCTCTTCCCATCCCACCCCTCTAGGTTGATACAGAGCCTCTGTTTGAGTTTCCTGAGTCATACAGCAAATTCCTGTTGACTATCTATTTTACATATGGTAATGTAAGTTTCCATGTTACTCTTTCCATACATCTCACCCTCTCCTCCCCTCTCCCCATGTCCATAAGTCTATTTTCTATGTCTGTTTCTCCATTGCTGCCCTGTACGTAAATTCTTCAGTATCATTTTTCTAGATTCTGTATATATGCATTAGGATATGATATATATCTTCTTCTTTCTGACTTACTTAACTCTGTATAATAGGTTCTAGGTTCATCCACCTCATCAGAACTGACTCAAAGGCATTCCTTTTTATGGATGAGTAATATTCCATTGTGTATATGTACCACGACTTCTTTATCCATTCATCTGTCAATGGACATCTAGGTTGCTTCCATGTTCTAGCTATTGTAAATAGTGCTACAATGAATAATGGGATACATGTGTCTTTTTCCATTTTGGTTTCCTCAGGGTATGTGCCTAGGAGTGGAGTTGCTGGGTCATATGGTGATTTTATTCCTAGTTTTTCAAGGAATCTCCATACCGTCTTCCATTGTGGCTGTTATCAATTAACATTCCCACCAATAGTGCAAGAGTGTTCCCTTTTCTCCACACCCTCTCCAGCATTTATTGTTTGTAGACTTTTTGATGAGGGCCATTCTGACTGGTGTGAGGTGATATCTCATTGTGGTTTTGATTGGCATCTCTCTAATAATGAGTGGTGTTGAGCATCTTTTCATGTGTTTGTTAGCCATCTGTATGTCTCCTTTGGAGAAATGTCTGTTTAGGTCTTTCCCCCACTTTTTGATTGGGTTGTTTGTTTTCCTGGTATGAGTTGTATGAGGTGCTTGTATATTTTGGAAAGTAATCCTTTGTCAGTTGTTTCATTTGCTATTATTTTCTCCTATTCTGAGGGCTGTCTTCTCACCTTGCTTAGTGTTTCCTTTGCTGTGCAAAAGCCGTTAAGTTTAATCAGGTCGCAGTTGTTTACTTTTGTTTTTATTTCCATCACTCTAGGAAGTGGGTCATAGAGGATCTTGCTTTGATTTATGTCATCCAGTGTTCTACCTATGTTTTCCTCTAAGAGTTTTATAGTCTCTGGTCTTACATTTAGGTCTTTAATCCATTTTGAGTTTATCTTTGTGTATGGTGTTAGGAAATGTTCTAATTTCATTCTCTTACACATAGCTGTCCAGTTTTTCCAGTACCATTGATTGAAGAGGCTGTCTTTGTCCCATTGTATATTCTTGCCTCATTTGTCAACCCCATAGATGCATGCGTTTATTTCTGGGCTTTCTATCTTGTTCCATTGGTCTATATTTCTGTTTTTGTGCCAGTACCATACTCTCTTGATGACCATAGCTTTGTAGCATAATCTGAAGTCAGGAAGGTTGATTCCTCCAGCTCATTCTTCCTTCTCAAGACTGGTTTGGCTATTCAGGGTCTTTTGTGTTTCCATATGAATGGTGAAATTTTTTGTTCTAATTCTGTGAAAAATGTCATTGGTAGTTTGATAGGATCACATTTAATCTGTCAACTGCATTTGGTAGTATAGTCATTTTCACAATATTGATTTTTCCTACCAAGGAACATGGAATATCTCTCCATCTGTTTATGTCATCTTTGATTTCTTTCATTAGTCTAATAATTTTCTGTGTACAGTTCTTTTGTCTCCTTAGGTAAATTTATTCCTAGATACTTAATTCTTTTTGTTGCACTGGTGAATGGGGTTGATTCCTTAATTTCTCTTTCTGATTTTCATTGTTAGTATATAGAAATGCAAGTGATTTCTGTATACTGATTTTGTATCCTGCAACTTTGTTAAATTCACTAATTAGCTCTAGTAATTTTCTGATACTATCTTTAGGGTTTTCTATGTACAGTGTCATTCATCTGCAAACAGCAAGAACTTTATTTCTTCTTTTCCAATCTGGATTCCTTTTATTTCTTTTTCTTTTCTGATTACTGTAGCTAGGACTTCCAGAACTATGTTGAATGATAGTGGTGAAAGTGGAAACCCTTGTTTTGTTCCTGATCTTAGGGGGAATGCTTTCAGTTCTTTACCATTGAGAATAATGTTTGCTATCGGCTTATCATATATAGCCTTGACTATATTGAGGTAGCTTTCTTCTATGCCCATTTTTTGAAAAGTTTTAATCATAAATGCATGCTGAAGTCCATAAGACTGTTCACATCAGTGCTTGCTGTCTCTACAGGGTTATCATTACTATCTTTCTAAATTCCATATGGTTAGTATACTGTATTGGTCTTTCCTTCTGGCTTTACTCTGTATAATAGGCTGTTTCATCCACCTCATTAGAACTGATTCAAATGTATTCTTTTTAATGGCTGAGTAATACTCCATTGTGTATATGTACCATTCTTATCCATTCATCTGCTGATGGACATCTAGGTTGCTTCCATGTCCTGGCTATTACAAACAGTGCTGATGAACATTGGGGTATGAGGTTTTTGTATGTGGGATTGCTGGATCATAAGGCAGTTCTATTTCCAGTTTTTTAAGGAATCTTGTTCTCCATAGTGGCTGTACTAGTTTGCATTCCCACCAACAGTGTAAGAGGTTCCCTTTTTGCACACCCTCTCCAGCATTTATTATTTGTAGACTTTTGGATCAGCCATTCTGACTGGTGTGAAATGGTACCTCATAGTGGTTTTGATTTGCATTTCTCTGATAATGAGTGATGTTGAGCATCTTTTCATGTGTTTGTTAGCCATCTGTGTCTTCTTTGGAGAAATGTCTATTTAGATCTTTGGCCCATTTTTTGATTGGGTCATTTATTTTTCTGAGCTGTAGAATGTTTGAGAAGTTGTTTGTCAGTTGCTTCATTTGCTATTATTTTCTCCCATTCTGAAGGCTGTCTTTTTTGCTAAGAGTTTCCTTTGATGTGCAGAAGCTTTTAATAATTAGGTCCCATTTGTTTATTTTTGCTTTTATTTCCAATATTCTATCATAGAGGATCCTGCTAGAAGTGTTTGCCTATGTTCTCCTCTAGGAGTTTTATAGTTTCTGGTCTTACGTTTCTTTAATCCATTTTGAGTTTATTTTTGTGTATGGTGTTAGAAAGTGTTCTAGTTTCATTCTTTTACAAGTGGTTGACCAGATTTCCCAGCACCACTTGTTAAAGAGATTGTCTTTAATCCATTGTATATTCTTGCCTCCTTTGTCAAAGATAAGGTGTCCATATTGTGTGGATTTATCTCTGGGCTTTCTATTTTGTTCCATTGATCTATATTTCTGTCTTTGTGCCAGTACCATACTGTCTTGATAACTGTGGCTTTGTAGTAGAGCCTGAAGTCAGGTAGGTTGATTCCTCCAGTTCCATTTCTCAAGATCGCTTTGGCTATTCGAGGTTTTTTGTATTTCCATACAAATTGTGAAGTTCTAATGTGAAGATACTGTTGGTAGCTTGATAGGGATTGCATTGAATCTATAAATTGCTTTGGGTAGTATACTCATTTTCACTATATTGATTCTTCCAATCCATGAACATGGTATATTTCTCCATCTATTAGTGTCCTCTTTGATTTCTTTAGTGTTTTTAGTTTTCATATATAGGTCTTTAGTTTCTTTAGGTAGATATATTCCTAAGTATTTTATTCTTTTCGTTGCAATGGTGAATGGAATTGTTTCCTTAATTTCTCTTTCTGTTTTCTCATTATTAGTGTATAGGAATGCAAGGGATTTCTGTGTGTTGATTTTATATCCTGCAACTTTACTATAATCATTGATTAGTTCTAGTAATTTTCTGGTGGAGTCTTTAGGGTTTTCTATGTAGAGGATCATGTCATCTGCAAATAGTGAGAGTTTTACTTCTTCTTTTCCAATTTGGATTCCTTTTATTTCTTTTTCTGCTCTGATTGCTGTGGCCAAAACTTCCAAAACTATGTTGAATAGTAATGGTGAAAGTACTTTAGGGGAAATGCTTTCAGTTCTTTACCATTGAGAATAATGTTTGCTATGGGTTTGTCATATATAGCCTTGACTATATTGAGGTAGCTTTCTTCTATGCCCATTTTTTGAAAAGTTTTAATCATAAATGGGTGTTGAATTTTGTCAAAGGCTTTTTCTGCATCTATTATCATATGGTTTTTATCTTTCATTTTGTTAATATGGTGTATCACATTGATTTGTGTATATTGAAGAATCCTTTCATCCCTGGAATAAACCAAACTTGTTCATGGTGTATGAGATTTTTGATGTGTTGCTGAATTCTCTTTGCTAAAATTTGGTTGAGGATTTTTGCATCTATGTTCATCAGTGATATTGGCCTATAGTGTTCTTTTGTGTGTTTTATCTTTGGTTTTGGTGTCAGGGTGATGGTGGCCTTGTAGAATGAGTTTGGAAGTGTTCCTTCCTCTGTAACTTTTTGAAAGAGTTTTATAAGGATAGGCATTATCTCGTCTCTAAATGTTTGATAGAATTCTCCTGTGAAGCCATCTGGTCCTGAGCTTTTGTTTTTTGGGAGATTTTCGATGACAGCTTCAATTTCAGTGCTTGTAATCGGGTTGTTCATAATTTCTATTTCTTCCTGGTTCAGTCTTGGAAGATTGAACTTTTCTAAGAATCTGTCAATTTCTTTCAGGTTATCCATTTTATTGCCATATAGTTGTTCATAATAGTCTCTTATAATCTTTTATATTTCTGCATTTTCTATTGTAACCTCTTCTTTTTCATTTCTAATTTTGTTGATTTGATTCTTCTCAATTTTTTTCTTGACGACTCTGGCCAAAGTTTTGTCAATTTTTTTTATCTTCTCAAAGAACCAGCTTTTAGTTTTATTAATCTTTACTATTGTTTCTTTCATTTCTTTTTCATTTATTTCTGCTCAGATCTTTATGATTTCTTTCCTTATACTAATTTTGGGGGGGTTTTATTCTTCTTTATCCAGTCATTTTAGGTGTAAAGTTAGGTTGTCTATTCATTGTTTTCCTTGTTTCCTGAGGTCGGTTTGTATTACTATAAACTTCCCTCTTAGGGCTGCTTTTGCTGCATCCCATAGGTTTTGAGTTGTCATGTTTTCATTGTCATTTGTTTCTAGAAATTTTTTGATTTCACTTTTTATTTCTCCAGTAACCTGTTGGTGATTTAGAAAGTATTGTTTAACCTCCACGTGTTTGTGTTTCTTACAGTTTTTTTCTTGTAATTGATATCTAGTCTCATAGTGTTGTGGTCAGAAAATATGTTTGATATCATTTCAATTTTCTTAAATTTACTGAGGTTTGATCTGTGACCTAAGTTGTGGTCTATCCTGGAGAATGTTCCATCTGCACTTGAGAAGAAGGTGTATTCTTCGGCATTTGGATGGAATGTCCTGAAGATATCAATGAGATACATCTCATCTAATGTAACATTTAAGACTTGTGTTTCCTCATTAATTTTATGTTTTGATGATCTGTCCATTGGTGTGAGTGGGGTGTTAAAGTCTCCTATTATTGTGTTACTGCCAATTTCTCCTTTTATGTATGATAGTGTTTGTCTTATGTATTGAGGTGCTCCTATATTGGGTTCATAGATATTTACAATTGTTATGTCTTCCTCTTGGATTGATCCCTTGATCATTATGTAGTGTCATTCCTTATCTCTTGTAATCTTCTTGATTTTAAGGTCTATTTTGCCTGATATGAGGATTGCTACTCCAGCTTTCTTCCCATTTGCATGGAATATATTTTCCCATCCTCTTACTTTCAGTCTATATGTGTCTTTAGGTCTGAAGTGGGTTTCTTGTAGACAGCATATATATGGATCTTGCTTGTGTATCCATTCAGCCAGTCTGTATCTTTTAGTTGAAGCATTTAATCCATTTACATTTAAAGTAATTATTGATATATATGTTCCTATTTTCATTTTCTTAATTGTTTGGGGTTGATTTTGTAGATCTTTTTTCTTCTCTTGTATTTCTTGACTATATGTCTGTTTAACATTTGTTGTAAAGCTGATTTGGTGGTACCAAATTCTCTTAACTTTTGCTTGTCTGAAAAGCTTTTTATTTCTCCATCAGTTTTGAATGAGGTCCTTGCTGGGTTCAATAATCTTGGTTGTCGATTTTTCCCTTTCAGTATTTTAAATATATCCTGCCATTCCCTTCTGGCCTGCAGAGTTTCTGCTGAAAGATCAGCTGTTAAATGTATGGGGTTTCCCTTGTATGCTACTTGTTGCTTTTCCCTTGCTGCTTTTAATAGTCTTTCTTTGTGTTTAGTCTTTGTTAGTTTGATTAGTATGTGTCTTGGCATGCTTCTCCTTGGGTTTACCCTGTATGGGATTCTGTGGACTTGACTATTTCCTTTTCCATGTTGGGGAAATTTTCAACTATAATTTCTTCAAAATTTTTCTCATACCCTTTCTTTTTCTCTTCTTCTTGGATCCATATAATTGGAATGTTGGTTCATTTGATATTGTCCCAGAGGTCTCTGAGACTATCCTCAGTTCTTTTCATTCTTTTTACTTTATTTTGCTCTTCAGAAGTTATTTTCACCATTTTATCTTCCAGCTCACTGATTCGTTCTTCTGCTTCAGATATTCTGCTATTGATTTCTTCCACAGTATTTTTAATTTCAGTAAGTGTGTTGTTTGTCTCTGTATGTTTATTCTTTAAATCTTCTAGGTCTTTGTTAATTGATTCTTAGTATTTTCTCCATTTTGTTTTCAAGGTTTTTGATCATTTTTACTATCCTTATTCTGAATCCCTTTTCAGGTAGTATGCCTATTTCCTCTTCATTTATTTGGACTTGTGCATTTCTAATTTGTCCCTTCACTTATATAGTATTTCTCTGCCTTTTCAATTTTTTTTTTAACTTATTATATTTGAGGTATCCTTTTCCCAGGCTTCAAGGTTGAATTCTTTCTACCTTTTGGCTTCTGCCCTCCTAAGATTGGTCTGGTGGTTTGTATAAGCTTCATATAGAGTGAGATTTGTTCTGAGTCTTTTTGTTTTTTTGTTTGTTTGCTTGCTTGCTTGTTTTTCCTCTGATGGGCAAAGCTGAGTGAGGTGCTAATCCTGTCTGCTGATGATTGGGTTTGTATTTTTGTTTGTTGTTTAGATGAGGCATCCTGCACAGGGTGCTGCTGGTGGTTGGGTCATGTGGGGTTTTGCATTCAAGTGGTTTCCTTTGTGTGAGCTCATTATTTGATACTCTCTAGGGTTAGTTCTCTGATAATCTAGGGTCTTGGAGTCAGTGCTCCCACTCCAAAGACTCAGAACTTGATCTTTGGTCAAGAACGAAGATTCCACAAGTGGTCTGTTATGGCATTAAGTGAGATTAAAACAAATACCCAGAAATAAGAAACCAAAGATGAACCCCAGAAAAATGGCAGTTACAAAATCAGGCAAATAATAATTAGAATAATGGAATATATACATATACATATACACCCACAGCAAAGTCAAAACAGTCCAACAAAAATAAAGTACAGTAGATTGACCTGGCAAACAAAGGAAATCAAAAATTATATTTATCAGTTAAGAACAAAACTAAAGCACAAACCAGAAAACCAAACTAAAGCAAGGTGCCAAGTGGGGAATAAAGCAATGAAAATAAAACTAACAAATATGTTGAGATGAAAGGAAAGAAAGAAAAAGCAAGAACAGTTATGCAAAGTTAAATAGAGGTAGATAAAGATTTATATACATTAAAGATTAGCTGCAAGGGAAAAAATCATAGCAGGAAAAGCAGACAGAGGAATACATGTGGAAAAATAATACTATGTTTAAAAAATTAAAAATTAAAATTAAGAAAAAAGAGGAAAGAAAAAAAAGGAAAACTCTACAGAACTGCAAAAGCCCAACATAGAGGCAGAGGTTTATGACAATGATAAAAAATATGACTGAGGGGAAAAAAAAAGCTCAAAAGCTTAATTAGATTTTATAGTGCCAATAAAATCCACAATTACAATGGGGGGGAGGGGGATCCAAAAGAATCTACAGAGCAAGTGAAAACGTAAGAATAATTAATGTTTTTCTTGAGTCACTGCTGTTAGAGTCCTTTTCCTCACTGGGAGTCACAGTCCACCTCACCTACTTGGATGCCCTCCAACACTGTGCTGATCTCAGGACCTGCTGTGGGGGCAGCTCAGATTCTAATCTGGTCCTACTCCTGTGTGTTCGTGCTTCCAATGTCCACAGCTATCAGAACTAGTGCATTTTCTTTCGTGGGAGCTCTCAATGTCCTTTTATATATTCCATAGACACAAAGTCTTCCTAGGGGATTGTGTGGATTTAATCTGGAGCTTGTATAGCTGGTGGGAAGGTTTTGGGTCTTCTTTAGTCACACTGCCCCTGGGTTTCAATTGTTTTATTTCCACCTCTGCATGTGGGTAGTCCACTGGGGTTTGCTCTTGAGGCTGCTGTGGAGGACTTGGGTCTGCCCCTGTGAGGGCTAGGTGTGGAGGTGGTGCAGCTGCTTGGGTTGCAGGGATTCTGGCAGCACCAGGTACTCAGGGGAGTTGGCAGCTAGGGCAGCAGGGAATATAGTGCTCTAGAAGAGTATGGCAACCAGTATTGGCCAGTACACTCCAGTATTCTTGCCTGGAGAACCCCCCTGGCAGAGAAGCCTGGCAGGCCACAGTCTACAGGGTCGCAAAGAGTTGGATATGACCAAAGTGACCCTGCGCATATAGATGCAAGATTTTTTTTTTTTTTTTGCCTGTGGCAGCTCTGCCCCAGTGAGAGTTGAGTGTGAAGGTGGCACAGATGCTTGGCTTGTGGGGACCCTGGTGGTGCAAAGTGTGCAGGGACACAGATTGCCTCTGCTACAGGAGTTATGGCCCTATCTGAGTCTTTTTTCTGAGCCCTTTATAGCTGGCAATCAGAAGGCCTCTTTGGCCAGTCTTTCTCCATAGCTCTGCCAGTTCAGGTACTTAGAGACCTCCCTTGGCTGGGGCCCTTCTCTATTGTTTGGTGTGTCAGGCACCTAGAGGGGCCCCGCCTGGCTGGGGTCCTACTCTGTAGATCGATGTGTCAGGCACTTAAAGGGGAACCCTGGGTGGGGTCCTGTTCTATAGTTCAGTGCATCAGGCGTTTGCTGGGGCAGCCTCTCTATTGTCCAGCTGCTGATGCTGGCCTGTGGGGAGAGGCTATGGTGCTGGCTCCACCCCCTACTCATGACTCAGCAGTATCACTTTGCTTCCATGGCTGCCTGGCTTTCCTCCACATGCATTCTCTACCATCGTCTCCTCCCTCAAATCCTTCTCTCTGCAGTCAACAGCAGCCCTCGCCCTGGGATTGCTCCACAACCCCTAAATTCCAGCTCCTGTCTGCTGGGCCTTCCAGGGGACCTGTATCCCTGCCCAGGGTATGTATGGCTGCAGCAAGGGCTGTCTGATTTTCATTCCATTTAGGCTGCCACAGATCAGCTGTTTCACTCTCAGCCTTAAATGTTTCTCCTCTGACTCAGACAACTGCCCTGATGTAGGGATCAGACCCCTGCCTCAGTTCCCCTGCCCGCTGAGGGCAGGTCCAGTCCTACTCACACTCCTGTTCCCACCCCCCCCGCCCCCCCGCCCCAGTTCCTTCACCCTACCGAGTTTTGCGTGGTTCTATATATTCTTTTCCACTGGTCTGGTACTCCTGTCTGTTCTCATCTGGTGTTCTGCACGCACTTCTGTGTCTGAAGGTGTATTCCTGATGTATCCGTGGAGAGAGATGTACTCCACGTCCACCTACTTCTCTGCCATCCTGTTCTCTCCAACTATACTTCTGTACATTTTTCTTTGTTTGTTTTATGACCCATATCCTTGTCTGGTGTAAAAACTCTATTGATCTTGTGGCCACAGAAGTATATTCAACAAGAGCCATCCAGAAACAGTCCAAAATGATGGTGAGGTTTATTTTCTTTATTGAAAAGATAATCAGTTTCAGTTATAAAACAGATTGTTATACCTAGGAATAGTTGTGCTAATGTGGCATAAGGCAGTGCTTCTCAAGCTGAGAAGTAGGACTTAGTTGGTCATGCCATATTAGACAGGAAGAAACAAAGAAGAAAAAGAAAAGAGAGAAAGGGGGAAGAAAGAAAAGAAAATGCATAGAACATATTAGAAAATGTCTCACAATATAGTTCAGTGTTGTTTTATGAAACATTTGTTGCCCTGATATGTACTTAATGCACAACAAATCTATTGTGCATATTTATAGGATTACATGGGATTCTCTGATGGCTCTGCATAAAGAATCTACCTGTAATGCAGGAGAGATGGGTTCAATCCATGGGTCAGGAAGATCCCCTGGAGAAGGAAATGACAAACCACTCCAGTATTCTTGCCTGGGGAATTCCATGGACAGAGGAGCCTGGCAGGCTACGGTCCATGGGATCACAAGAGTCAGACCCAGCTTAGTGACTAAACTACCACCACTACCACCAGCCTGCAACGTAAAATGTATTTCCTACTTTAGGTTATGTTTTAAAATTTTGCATGCTACTATAAAAAGACATTAGAAATTTTACTAAAGAAAGAAAATGTTAAGCTTAGAAGCTAACAGGACATGGTCTTTAGAGGTCGGCCATGTGTAGGTACAAAAAATAGGGCTAGACAATAACTGTACGCAGCCTCAAACAGTGCCACTGCCTCATCATGATGGGAGCATCCCAGGCTGGACCTCACTCGTGTCTGGCCCTCTGTTCTGAACACCGTAACTATGCAGCCAGCTGGGTGAGACTGCTCACAGCCCTCTGAGGATGGAAGAGGGAATGCATTCAGTTTCAACCTTGTAAAATCAAACACAGATAAGGGTCTGCCCAGAGCTGTTATCTGTGATCAGAAATTACAGTTTAATTTTTCCTTTGAGTTCTTTTCACCCTTTATCTCTCTCCCCACCTTAAAAAAATCGAGTAAAAAGTAAAAGCACCCCTGAAATGATAACGATACCTTGAGTGAGGCATTTGTGTGACTTCTGGGAATGTCAGGGACAGAAAGCTCATGGAGCTTGCCTTGTGGAGCAGGTAGCAATAGCTGGTCCTGAGGATAGCTTTGGCTGGCTCTTTTTGTCAATAATGATTGACAGCTTGCTTCAGCTACAGTGATGAGAAAAACATCTTCCCTCTAGCATCTCTGCAAAGGCAACTGGGACTTACAGGCATTTATATATTTTAAATTACTCATCCTCAAGGGGATTTTGATTTTGCTGGTGATGCAGGAATGAGAGAGTTCTTGAAAGACAGTCACTGAGAGAAAGAAAAAAATGAATCTTTAACCCTCACTGAACTAGAGAAATTACTTGAACTTTGGGAAGAGAATATCGAAGGCAAAAATGATGATGTTTGCTGTTCCCAGTTGCCTACCAGGCTCCTCCCTCCCTGGGATTCTCCAGGCAAGAGTACTGGAGTGGGTTGCCATTTCCTTCTCCAGGGGATCTTCCCTGACCCAGGGATCGAACCCGGGTTTCCCGCATTCCAGGCAGACGCTTTAACCTCTGAGCCACCAGGGAGCCCCTGTTGGCTATATAGGATGTTATAAAAATCATGTAATCCCAATTAAGTTTTTCTGTAATACCTGGTAGAACAGGGGTCCTGATCAAGTAATTTCCATTTAATACACATGGACTGAGAGTGACTCACACAAAAGACACGGGGCATAGTACTAGGGGCATAATGAAGAATTACTAGGATTAATCACCTGAACTGAACAGGGAAACAATGAATCTTAGTATACAGCATTAGATGGTGTGTTGCCCACATCACAGAGAGTGGGAGCCCCAAGACGTGTTGAACTGGTCTTTGAGGATCCATACAAACCAGGGGATTCTACTTGGCCCCTGAGATAGGGTCCACCACATCCTAAGCAAGCCCACTTCACTGTTGCCTCTCAGGTCTCCATCAAAACCACCCAGGCTATCCACCAAATTGGTACACATTAGACTCAAACATGAATGTTTTCTGTTGCTACCATTATAAGAGGGTTTCTTGATTTTTAGGAATGCACAGTTCAGAGCAATTGTTTCTCCTTTTTTTAAAATAAAATTATTTATGTATTTATTGGTTTTGTTGCTGCATGGGGGCTTTTTCTACTTGCCATGAATGGTCTTCTCATGGCAGTGGCTTCTCTTGTTTCGAAGCACAGGCTCTAGAGTACAGGCTCTGTTGTTGCGGTGCATGGGCTTAGTTGCTCCGTGGCATGTGAGATCTTCCCGGACTGGGGATTGAACCTGTGTCCCCTGCACTGGCGAGTGGATTCTTAACCACTGGACCATCAGGGAAGCACCAGAGCAGAGGATTCCTGATACATGTACCCTCCTATTCTATTGATACTTCGGCAAGCATGGAGGTTCTTTAAGAGTTACATTGTCAGAGAGTGTTATCATACCAGGATATCTCAAAGCAGGATCTCCTATCTGCATGATTTGGATTAGCTTGGATAGAACTAAAATGAATTTTTGCCTCCCATTTATAATATTGTTAGTATCAAATTTTCCTTAGAAAGTGAGTTGAGATCGGGTGGCACAGTGATGTAAATTGTGACTGTATTGTTGACTTAGGAGTTTGGGAGGTGCTTTATCAATGGGAAGTGAGGAGGACTTGGGAGGAACAGCCTACCCTTCAGACAGAAGTAGCTGATCACCCAAACTGCCACTGTACGGTGGTAATAAGCAGCAGGCTGACTGCTAATTGGTTTTATAAATGTTTATACTTTCTCTTTAGACCATACACTGTTCCCTTGTTCCTGCATCTGGGGCAGAGGTCAACCACCCCGACTGCCCCACTTCCTACATTACTGGCTTGGGTTTCCACTTTTTGCAATACTCTAATCTTAAGTATGTCAATGCCTGATTCTTTTTCCTCACAACATTTAGAAACTTGCAGGTTTAATATTCTTTGGTTTATAATGCCAAGTACATATAAGTTAAACTGGAAATCTTAACATCATCTGAATTTCGGTAATGAGGGCAGCTGTATTCTCTAAGCCCTGTCATCACTCTCTTTTACATCTGAGGTTTATATATACTAGCATTTCAATAAATTAAACATTTACTGAAAATATTAGCTAGAAATCAGCATCTACTGATTTTGTTCTAATCATCTACCAATTCTTCAAATTCTCAAGCTTTTGAAACAGTCAAGAGGGGGCTGTTTTCAAGTTACATAACTCTGCTAACCTAGTTAACTCTATCTTGGCTCATAGTAATCTACGAACTCCTGAAGCTTCCAAGAGTCACAGTATGCTTAGAGGTGAAAAATATCTTTCCTAAATTGGATTAAAGTAATGTGTAGATAAATATGTATATAATATTTTAATAAGGGGAGTAGATGCTGTTTTCTTTCATTATGTCTTCCATTCATGTTGCTCTGAATTTAGATTGCAGAGGAAGTTGTTAAATTACATTTAATAATAGAGCAGGGCGTTGAATGTATATTAATTAAATATCAGCAGATGGTAAAGGGAGTCCTTGCTGAGTATGAATAAGGAGAGAGAGTTCTAACTGCCGTGTAATTAAGTTGAACCTGCAGAAACAATGGAGGTGTGATTACTTTTTTATTAACACATTATACTTACATGTGATGTGGAAGAATTTAATTACTCTGTAACTCCTATTAGGGTAAGCCAAGTTGCTCTCACATTGAGTTGGTCTCTGTTCCCAGTGAACATGAAGGAACAGCCCATGCCATGTTATTTCCATGCATTTTGATTGTCACGTGATGCAGGTTGCAAGATGGTCCCCATGAGTCTCCATATTCGGATGTGTCTTAGTACCATCAAGCAGCCACCTATATCCCCTCTGTTTCTTGCAAAATGTTAGTGGGAAATTCTCAAACTTCAGAAAAATGTAGACACAGAAGGGTAAACTTATCTTTCCTGTGGAGGCATGTCTTGGATATATAACAGTTGATAATCAGATTTTACTTGGTTTAGAGAAAAAGTTAGTAAAGAAGAAAATGAATCAGTTTTGGCCTTGAGGTTGGTAAGCAAATGAGTTGCCTTGAGTTGCAGGCAAGTCTACCTCTGAGGGTGTATTTGCCTTTCATGATCATTTATTTGTTTGAATGCCACTGTATTTCAGAACTTGCCTACCAATGCAGGAAACATAAGAGAGGTGGGTTTGATCCCTGGATTGGGGCGACACCCTGAAGGGAGGGTATGGGAATGCACTCCAGTATCCTTGCCTGGAGAATCCCAAGGACAGAGGAGCCTTCCAGGCTACAGTCCATTGTGTCACAAAAGAGTCAGACACAACTGAAGCAACTTAGTACACATGTATTTATTAAGTGGCAACTGTTATGTGCTGGTCATTGATATACATATATATTTTTGAACATCATACCTTTTCTTTATTGGTGATGGCAGTCTTGAAACCAAGTGGGGCTTGGCAGGCTTGAAACCAAGTCCCTGTGGGGCTCCAGGGCTAGGAGGCCTTTCTGTCCCCCATTTCTTGTAGGCAAGACTCCAGCCATTATAATCTTCCATGAGTTCCAAACGCTGGATCTGAACAATTGCCAATCAAGGGAGGACTAGCCAAAAAACTACCTGAGGTAAGATTAAAGGACCAGAGAAGGTCATCAAGATCAGGAGACCGACCACCTGACAGGAGATTAAGGACATGCTAAGTCCGACTCTTTGTGACCCCATGGACTGCAGCCCACCTGACTCCTCTGTCCATGGGGATTCTCCAGGCAAGAATACTAAAGTAGGTTGCCATGCCCTCCTGCAGGGGATCTTCCCAACCCAGGAATCAAACCCAAGTCTTTTATGTCTCCTGCATTGGCAGTCAGGTTCTTTACCACTAGGACCAAATGGCAAGCCCCAAATTGCTTCTTGGCAGCAGTAGGAGTTGAACCAGTGCCCCTCCTCCCCGAAGAGACTGGAGTCTTAATCCAGTGCCTTAGACTGCTCTGCCATGCTGAAAGTGAAAGTGAAGTCGCTCAGTTGTGTCTGACTCTTTGTGACACCATGGATTGTAGCCTATCAGGCTTCTCCCATCCAAGGGATTTTCCAGGCAAGAGTACTGGAGTGGGTTGCCATTTCCTTGTCCAGCGGATCTTCCTGACCCAGGGATCAAACCTGGGTCTCCTGCATAGCAGGCAGACGCTTTACCCTCTGAGCCACCAGGGAAGCCCCATCTGCCATGCTACCTGGTGCTTAAGGGAGTACAAGCCCTGCTTATACTCTAATCTTATCTGAGATCCTATCTTTGGTTCACTGTTATAAAGCCTTTCATCAAATCCTTTGGGATTGAGACATATTTTTTCAAGGCAAAAGCCTATTGTGTCTCCTTTTGCTTGTGAAAGCAATAAAGCTGTATTTTCCTACTTCACCCAAACCTCTGTCTCTGGGATCTGATGATAATGGCACTGGTGTACAGAGAGGCTGAGGTTTCAGTATTAGTCCAGCTTCCAACAATGTTTCCATAGAATTCTCAGAAAGTTGAAGATCTTAGGAAAAATGATGGATCAATCTTCAGATGATTATCATGAGTAGGGCCCTTGATTAATAGTCTGTGATTGACCTGTCTGTGTGTGCACTCACTCATGTCCAACTCTTTGCTATCCCATAGACTGTAGCCCATGAGACGCCTTTGTCCATGGGATTTTCCAGGCAAAACTTCTGGAGTGGGTTGCCATTTCCTTCTCCAAGGGATCTTTCCAACCCAGGGATCAAAACTGCACCTCTTGTGTCTCCTTCATTAGCAGGTATATTGACCTAGACCTTCCCTAATCTGATTATGAATGCTCATTCCAGGGAGATAAGGTATAAGAAGGCTTCCCTGGTAGCTCAGCTGGTAAAGAATCCACCTGCAATGTGAGAGACCTGGGTTTGATCCCTGGGTTGGGAAGATCCCCTGGAGGAGGGCAACTCCTCCTGGGTTGGGAAGATCCCCTGGAGGAGGGCAACTGGAAACTTACTCCAATATGCTTGCCTGGAGAATCCCCATGGACAGAGGAGCCTGGTGGGCTAAAGTCCATGGGATTGCAAAGAGTTGGACATGACTGAGCGACTAAGCACAACACAGCACAAGGTATAAGCCAACTGTTCGGTAATTTTCAGGACGAGGAATGCTTAGGAGAAAGACTTTGTGAGACAATGCCAATCTTTGGTGACTATTTGTTTGCAGTGGGGAAAACAGGTAGTTCTTTAACTGCCCCAATTTTCTAGCTAGGAAGGTAGAAGTATTAGCAGACAGACAGGCAGATCATATAGAGAAGCATGGTTAAACACCGCTCCAGAGTCAACCTTAGCACATTTCCCCCTCCGTTATGGTGGGACCTGATAGCTAATTGGGTCTCTGTCCTCTTCTCAATGTTGTAGCCATAAGTGCTAAAACCTGGCATCACTGACTGTGAGCTCTTGATTCAAATGTGCCCAAAGCCAGAGATGGCCTTAGACAAACCTAGCGAAAAACTGATGTGACTCAGTTCAGGGTCAAGCCAGCCTTAGTTCTAATCTCCTTTTTCCTTTTTTCAGTAACATTTAAGTACCAGGCTTTCCAATATGGATTTTAGACCAAATTCTTATCTTACACTCTAAATCCTATAACTGGATCTCCATTTCTCTTGGCTCCTGAATTGCTAACTTGCCTGGTATTCAAGTATTTTTTAGAACTTCAGCAGTGTAAATCACTTACCCAAGGATCCATAATCATCAGCCACAGAGCCGAATTTCACCCAGAGTTGTTGGACTTCAGGGCCTCAACTATTAGTTACAAAGCTCTGATGACTTTGAGATTTTTTTTTTTTCCTTTTGTGGGTCATATTGCTAACTCTCAGAACTTTATGACTCATTTACCCTCCTCTTTGAAATTCTATTTAGACACACAAACTCTGAAATCACAGCCATCAGATTTCCAGGAACAAGAACAACAACAAAAAGCAAATAACTGCCAGGCTCCTCTGTCCACGGGATTCTTCAGGCAAAAATATTGGAGTGGGTTGCCATGCCCTCCTCCAGGGGATCTTCCCAACCCAGGGATTGAACCCCAGTCTTTTATGCCTCCTGCATTGGCAGGTGGGATTTTTACCACTAGTGCTACCTGGGAAGCCCAAATAGAATGATACATACTGCTAAATTAGAATGCTATAAGGTCTGCGGAAACTGTTGCATGTGCCGTTTCCATAGTCAAGTGCAGAGACTAAAGTGCCAGGTTGCTGGTTTCAAAAATTAGCTTGTGAAACCTTAGATAAGTTATTTGATGCCTTAGTTTTCTCATCTGTATGCAGTGATAATAATACCTCCCTCACAGTGACGATTAAACTAATTATTATATGTAAAACACTACACTGGGCATACAAATGTAACACATGTGTTTGCTATTATTATTATTCAGCCTGGCACATAATTGCTTGAGGAATGGTTTTCTAAAAAAACAACAGAACAATGTTTGCTATGTGGTTAGTCAGCTATCCCTTTGACTTTCCTACCATCAATAAATGAACCTCAGGTATAATGAAGCCTTTAGAGGAGGTCTCAACTGATTATGGAATCATTTCTAACCCCACAAAGCCTCAGGATTAATATTATAAAAGAAACATCTTAGGATCAAAAGGGATCCCATATCTGGGATTTCTGCTCCTAGATGATACAATTTTTTTTTTCTAGAAGGAAATTCACAAAAATATTTTAACTGCCCCCTTTCATCCTATTCCAGGAAATTTTGGATTCAGAGGTTGTTTTAAATTATTAGGGCCTAGAGTTAAAAGGTATTTGCTCCTGAGTCAAATATAAGTCAGATGTAGGTAATGTACCCTCCTGGTGTAAGATCAGGGGGACTAGATTCCTGGCAGCCACCAACCATATCCCAGTTCAGATGTGGTTGAAAGCTGGAGGGCTGATACTGGTCCTGAATACATCACACAACCGTGACCCTACATCACGCTGAAGGGGAAAGTGGACGTAAATGTGTGCATGATCATTGGGCCATGAATATACTTTTTTCCCCCAATATTAACAAAGTTATTTAAATGCCTCCTGAAGGATAACAACATTTAAAAGATATTCTCCATCTCGTATTTGGAAATTGTTTTAAAATGTACCTACTCCAACTCCCCCATTTTACTTTTTTCAGATAAGGAAACTGAGGCTCAGAAAATGGATGTGCCCTAACACTCGTCACACCATTTAATTTATGCTCTCTGACTCTAGCCACAGGACTCTTTCTAGTGTTTTCACCTGAACTATCACTGGATTCCACTGTGTTGAATTAACTAAATCATGCCTGGGAAAAAGAAGGTGTGCATATGGGCCCTTGTGAATCTGGCCCCAAATCCTTGGGGAGCACTGCTTACCTGCAGCTTTTAATGAACAAATGAAGTCCATGTGTAAATAAGCACCATCATTTCCACTTGACCCTAAAAAGCTGATCAGGTTTTCCAGTTGGGTCCATTGCCAGCAGTAACGTTCAGATCAGGTTGATGTCTGCTTTCTGTAACATTAAATGTATAAACTTATTTTCTGTAACATTAAATGTATAAATTTTTTCTTCTTTGAATCTATTGCTTCCTCCTTTGGTTCCACAGTAAGATTTGCAACTACAGCTGCCTTCTTCAAAAGGAGGGCTTGAAATAAAGATTAGTATATCTAAATGTGCCCACTACAGTTCTAAATGAAACCTCTTTCTAAAATAAAGGAATCAGCACTCAAGTATTAAATTATAAGACCCAATTAATAATTCATTTTTATTAATACAGATAATTCCTCTGAGTCATTTAAAATGCTTATGGTAGTGCAGCAGGAACCAAGACAACATAAATTCATTTTCTCAAGTCAGTCTTATTTTTCTAAGATAAACGTAGGCAACCTGACACACTGTGGAGGGAAAAGAAAAACACAATATTTCAGATGGAAAAAAATAAAAAGACAGTGCCTAACAATAAATAAATTCACCATGGCCTTCAAAAATCGAAAGAATGCAGGAAACTTTCACAGTCAGAAATAAGACAGAACAGTGTATGTCTGGTATTTCTCCGCCCTTGGCAAAGAAATATCTGATTTTTCTAAATTGTGAGAAGCTATCTGAGTAGAAAAAAGTCCTTTCTTCTCTATAATTAAAAGGAAAAAAAAGGAAGTGCTCTAGTCTCATGGACATTAAACACCGGATCATTTGGGGGGTAAAAGACTGTCAGTTTCAAGCATGGTAACTCCTCAGCTGCAAATAAATCCCAAGATATGCAGTCCAATAAAGTAAAATTTCAAAAGTAAGGTTAGAAAGTAGAGCATATCTCTGGCCCTGAAGAAGACACCATACATGGATCAGGTTATAGCATCAGGATGTGGACACATGACTCAGGTTTGAACTGGACTTCATATTAAACAGCATGGCTCAGACAGTAAAGAATCGCCTGCAGTGCAGGAGACCCAGGTTCGATCCCTGGGTTGGGAAGATCCTCGGAGAAGGGAATGGCAATCCACTCCAGTATTCTTGCCTGGGGAATTCCATGGACAGAGGAGCCTGGCAGGCTACAGCCCATGAGATCGAAGAGTCAGACATGACTGAGGGGCCAACACTTGCCTTTCCTTTCATGGCACTCAACTAGCCTCAGCTTTTCTCACATTCCTGAGAGTCAGAAAAAGTCCCTGCAGCTCTGGATGCTGCTGTTCTATGCAAGTGCAAGTGCTGCTATTCTATGCAAGGCCACACGATTTCTCAGTCCTCCTAGGCAAGGTGATACACGGAGCAGGAGATAGGCCTCCATCCATTTGAGACACTGTACATGTCTCTGTGGTTTAATTTTAGCACATCCTTTTTTCCCTCTCAGGAAATGGAATGCAGCTTCCCCAGGAAAAAAATGGAAGAATGGCTTCTATATTGAGGCTCTTAATAGATAATTAATGATTTAGATGGGGTTTTTATGGAAGCTTAAGTCCGAACTTTGGATTCACCCTTAATGAATCTACGTTCAAAATACTTTAAGAAAACCACCACCTCCACACACCGCTGTTCCCACCTGTGTCTGAGACATGGTATTTCTCACCTGGGTTTCCGCTGCTGGATCTCCTCTCCAACAGAGTTCCCTGTTTTCAGCCAAGTGTCCTGACACATGACAGTCTGTTCTCAGTACAAAGACAAATAGGATCCTTCTAAATTGTGTTGACCTGAAACAAAAAGACAGATATTTTTCCAGGAAAGCAGGATTTCTCAGCAATCAACAGAGAACTGTAATTCAGGGTCTGCAACAATGGCGAGCCATGGTTAAGTCCCCACCCAGCAAGGGAAGGAGAACATTTTCAAAGAGAGGAAAAAGAAGTTGGGAGGGTTATAATAAAAAGTCCATGGATTTTTTCCTTAGCTGAGTTTTTGCCAGGAAAGAACTGGAGTCTTTCCTCTTCCTGTTGGGTTCCCCTTCCAGGGGACTTCCCAGGTGGTCCAGTGAGAAGGACTCCACAATCCCACTGCTGCAGAGGGTGTGGGGGGAGGAGGGCTGGGGGAAGCATTCAATCGCTGGTTGGGGAACTAATACCCCAGACGCCTTGCAGCACAGCCAAAAAGAAAAAAAAAAATAGTAATAATAATAAAACTAAAAAAAAAAAGCCAACAAAAAACCTCACCCCTTCCCCTCTGGTCTCCCAATTCTATTTAATTATGGATATCTTAATTAATTTTTACAGCTGTAAGACAGATCATGCCATTCATCTGCTCAAAATCCTCTGACAATTTCTCCTATAGGAAACTGGCCTTCACTACCCTACTGTCCTTATTTCTCTTACTCTCTCATTTCCTTTCTCTCTCCCCACTGACTCTCTGCTCATTATGAAATATGTTAGGTATACTTCCAACTCTGGACCTCTGAATTTGTTTCGGGGAATTCTCCTTCTCCAGATTACCACATCGCATCGACTCTCCACTTCTTAAATCTTTACTCAGATATTCCGTTATTAGAGAGGTCTTTCCTAACCAAATCTGAACAAAATGTCACACTCATCCATTCTCCATATGCTTCATCAACTTTGTCCCTAGCATTTATGATCATTTGACTGGTTTGCGTTGATAGATGGCCGAGTTGCCTTCTTCCTCTAGCTCCCTGAGAATGGGGATTCACTGTGGTGGATCCTGCATCTAGAAAAGTGTCTTGCATCTAATAGTTGCTCAAAACTTACTTACAGAATGAAGGAGGATTGCAAAGATTATTCTAATGGGTTACAACTGGTTAAATTCATTCTGAATGGTCCACACAGATTTTGGTTGCATCACAGAAGGTCCAAGATGTGAAGTCCAGTTTTCACACACTTTCCCACCAACTCAAGTGACTAACTTCTGGAAACTAACTAGACTGTGAGGTCCTTCATGGAAGGGCTACCTCTTTGTGTTGTTTTACCTCCAGCAATGAACACAGGCATGACCCGTTGCTGTTGTTCAGTCACTAAGTCATGTCTGACTCTTTGCAATCCCATGGACTGTAGCAGGCTCCTCTGTCCTCCACTATCTCCCGGAGTTTGCTCAAATTCATGACCTATATCAGGGACTTAGTAAATGTTAACAAATTAAAATTTTGCCAACACAGGGTACAATTCTTTCGAATCAATATTGCTCAGTTTGCACAAGATTCACAGACTTAAAATTCATCTTTAAATATAATAACATATTAAAATTACTGCAACAGCATACTTAAACAGATTAACTACTTTTACATTACCCTTCCAGAACAAAACATTATTATTATTATTTTGTAATTGCATCTTTTTCTTATTGCAGTTGCCTTACAATGTTGTATTAGTTTCTACTGTACCATGAAATGAATCAGCTCTATGGATACATATATTCCCCTCCCTTAGGCCTCTCCCATCCCCTCATCTCACCCCTCTAGGTCACCACAGAGCACTGAGCTAAGTTTCCTGTGCTTTATAAAGACTCCCACTAGCTGTCCATTTTCCAGTACAAAAAATTATATTAGCCATAAAGATCTTCTCTTTTACAAATTCCATTGTCAAAATTGCATAGAAAGTTGGTGCACAGAAGTGTTATGAGTCTTATAGTATGAAGTGAAAGAGATTAAGATTAGTACAAATAGGATATCTGAACTTTTAAAAAATACTGAAATTTCAGTATGGCAGAGTTGAGGATTTTCTTCCAAATTAATAGTATGACCAGCTCTGTCTTTTATAAAATTCTCTGGGGAAAAAATACTGGATGCTTGGGGCTAGTGCACTGGGACGACCCAGAGGGATGGTATGGGGAGGGAGGAGGGAGGAGGGTTCAGGATGGGGAAAACATGTATACCTGTGGCGGATTCATTTTGATATTTGGCAAAACTAATACAATTATGTAAAATTTAAAAATAAAATAAAATTTTAAAAAAAGTCAAAAAAAATTTATTTGTGTGCAAAGTTTCTAATGGTCTTCATTTAAAGAAAGAAATTATGAAAATTTCTGCTGCTACTGCTAAGTCACTTCAGTCGTGTCCGACTCTGTGAGACCCCATAGACCACAGCCCACAAGGCTCATCCATCCCTGGGATTTTCCAGGCAAGAATACTGGAATGGGTTGCCATTTCCTTCTCCAATGCATGCATGCATGCTAAGTCACTTCAGTTGTGTCCACTCTGTGCAATCCCATGGACAGCAGCCCACCAGGCTCCTCTGTCCATGGGGTTCTCCAAGCAAGAATACTGGAGTGGGTTGCTATTTCCTTCTAGCCATAAGCAATTAGCTAATTACAAATTGACAGTTCCTGTATTAATACACTTGATATTACTAATACTTATAACATTTCTTGAGTACTTCATCAAATGTCAAGCACTATGTTGAGAGCTTTAGATATAATGCTTATTTAAGCCTTAAGCAGACTTGTGATGTGGGTACTAATATTATCTCTATTTTGTAGACAAAGGAATTAATATGTAGATATGTTAGTTTTCTAAGATCACACAATTAGTACTTGATTGAACTTGGTTCAAATTCAGATCCTTTCAGCCCCAAAGTCCAGGGTATTAGTTTCCTGTTTTATAAGCTCTAGTCAATTATTTGACTGGGGAATGTGCCCTGTTTTCTCATCAAAATATATGACTTAATTACAAAATATTATCTAAAGTATACTATTCTTTATACAAGAAAGAAAGTTAAGAAATTATGCATGTATCTGCTAACCTATGCAAAAAAAAAAAAAAAATGGAGGGTGAATAAACCAGAAACTAATGAGCTGAGTTACCTAACAGTTCAGTTCAGTTCAGTTGCTCAGTCATGTCCGACTCTTTGCAACCCCATGGACTGCAGCATGCCAGGCTTCCCTGTCCATCACCAACTCCTGGAGCCTACTCAAACTCATGTCCATTGAATCAGTGATGCCATCCATCCATCTCATCCTCTGTCTTCCCTTCTCCTTCTACCTTCAATCTTTCCCAGCATCAGGGTATTTTCCAATGAGTCAGTTCTTTGTATCAGGTGGCCAAAGTATTGGAGGTTCAGCTTCAGCTCAGTCCTTCCAATGAGCATTCAGGACTGATTTCCTTTAGGATGGACTGGTTGGATCTTCTTGCACTCCAAAGGACTCTCAAGAGTATCCTCTAACACCACTTCAAAAGTATCAATTCTTCGGCACTCAGCTTTCTTTATAGTCCAACTCTCACATCCATACATGACTACTGGAAAAACCATAGTTTTGACTAGATGGCAGAGCTTTGACTTTGATGTTGGTAAAGTGATGTCTCTGCTTTTTAATATGCTGTCATGGTTAGTCATTCTTGCCTGGCGAATCCCAGGGTTGGGGGAGCCTGGGGGGCTGCTGCCTGTGGGTTCGCACAGAGTTGGACATGACTGAAGTGACTTAGCAGCAGCAGCAGCATGGTTGGTCATAGCTTTTCTTCCAAAGAGCAAGCATCTTTTAATTTCATGGCTGCAGTCACCATCTGCAGTGATTTTGGAGCCCAAAAAAATAAAGTGTGTCACTGTTTCTACTGTTTCCCCATCTATTCCCATGAAATGATGGGACAGGATGCCATGATCTTCGTTTTCTGAATGTTGAGTTTTAAGCCAGCTTTTTCACTCTGCTCTTTCACTTTCATCAAGAGGCTCGTTAGTTATTCTTCGGTTTCTGCCATAAGGGTGGTATCATCTGCATATCTGAGGTTATTGATATTTCTCCTGGCAATCTTGATTCCAGCTTGTGCTTCATTCAGCCCAGCATTTCTCATGATGTACTCTGCATATAAGTTAAATAAGCAGAGTGACAATATACACATACATATGTGTGTATGTGTATATGTATATATATTTGTGGTCTTCATCCAATTTCTGACACAGAGCTCAGAAAACCCTTGGTATTTCCTAAGAGATGAGAGTAATAAAAGTGTCTTTTGTTGTGTTAATGAGGTGACTTTTGGAAAGTGCCTATGGGTGGGGGCTGGTTGCCAGGAGAAACAGCCACCTGATTAGAAGGCTGCAACTTTCAGTCCTCACCCCCACCCCACCTCTGAGGAGGAGAGAGGGGCTGTAGGTTGAACTGATGGTCAACAGCCAATGATTTAATCAATCATAACTGTGTAATGAAGCCTCCACAAAATCCCAAATGGATGGGGTTGAAAAGTTTCTGGGTTGGTGAACACTCAGAGATTTGGGAAGAGTGTTGTTCTCAGAGAGGTCAACGAAGCTCTGCACTCTTCCTACAACCTCACTCTATACATCTTTTTATCTGGCTCTTACTGGTTCCCTGAGCTCTGTGAGCCAGTCTAGCAAATTAAATGAACCTAAGAAGGGGGTCTTGGGGCTCTCTGATTTACACCCAGTGGTCAGAAGTGCAGATAACAAACTAGACTTGAGATTGGTGTCTGAACTGTGTGGGGGGCAGTCTTGCAGGGCTGAGTCCTTAAACTGCAGGATCTGACGATACCTCCAGGGAGTGTCAGGGTTGAGTCAAACTGTGAGACATGCAGCTGCTGTCCAAGAATGGTTTGTTGGATCTGAGGGGAAGGTTCCTCCGCCTTACCACCACTACATCACAAGCCGGTGACGGGAACCCCTTCCTCAAAAATAAATAAATAATTGAAACCAACCCCAGGATGCTGGGGAGATCCCAAATGGAATTCAAACGATAACAAATGAGTTTGTATTATGCTTGAATAACTTGAATAAAATAATCACATTGAAGGGCATGGAACAGAGAAGAAGTGACCTAAATACTTTGGAAAAGATGACTTTGGTTACATGCTGGAAGGATGATGACAACAAAAAACTGTATACTGATATGGTATTCTTGTTAGTAAATTTGATTTTCATGGAGATATGGCTAGTAACTCTAAAACTAATTTATGTACATGTTAGGATTGAGAAGATAAGCTAATATATAGCAACTAACGAAAGTCATGTTTCTCAGTGTTGGAAAAAGAAGTTACAGTTAAGAAAATGGATAAGGCTCTATCTCTGTAAAAGTGCATATACAGGCAGGCCTTGTATCATTGCACTTGACTTTATTGCATTTTACAGATATTGCACTTTTTACAAATTGAGGATTTGTGGCAAGCTTGTCTATGGCACCATTTTTTCCCCCCAGCATCATTTGCTTACTTCATGTTTCTGTGTCACATTTTGGCAATGCTCCAGATATTTGAAACTTTTATCATCATAACTGTATTTGTTATTGTGATCTGTGATCAGTTATCTTTGGTGCTACTACTGTAATTGTCTTTGAGGTCCTACCAATCACACTCGAACAAGACTATGAACTTAATGCTGTGTGTGTTCTGACTGCTCCACCAACTGGTCTTCCCCTGTCCCTTTCCATCTCCTTCAGCCTGTATCGCCTAAGACACAATACTGAAATTAGGTCAGTTAATAATCCTACAATGGCCTCCAGGTGTTTTAGTGTAAAGAAAAATTATACATCTCTCACATTAAATAAAAATCTAGAAATGATTAAGTTTAGTGAAGAAAGCATGTCCAAAGCTCAGACATGCCAAAATCTAGGTCTCTTGCACCAAAGTGCCAACCAAGTTATGAATGCAAAGGGGAAATTCTTGAAGGAAATTAAGAGTGTTCCTCCAATGAACACACAAATGATAAAAAAGCAAAATAGCCTGGTCTGGATAGAAGATCAAACCATTTACAAGGTTTCTTAAAGTGAAAATCTAATCCAGAGCAATGTAATAACTTTGTTTAGTTCTATGAAGGCTGAGAGAGGTGAGGAAGCTCCAGAAGAAAAGTTCAAAGCCAGCAGAGTTTGGTTCATGAGGTTTAAGAAAAGAAGCCAACTCCATAATATAAAGTACAAGGTGAAGTAGCAAGGGCTGATGTAAAGGCTGCAGCAAATTTTCTATAAGATTTAGCTAAGATAATTAATGAAGGTGACTACAGTGAACAACAGATTTTTCAATGTAGATGAAAGGGTATTATATTTGAAGAAGATTCCATCTAGGACTTTCACAGCTAGAGAGGGGAAGTCAATGTCTGGCTTCAAGGCTTCAAAAAAACTGGCTGACTCTCTTGTTAGGGGCCAATGCAGCTGGTGACTTGAAGTTGAAGCCAGTGTTCATTTACCATTCTGAAAATCCTAGGGCCTAAATCTACTCCATTTGTGCTCTGTAAATGGAATGACAAAGTCTAGATGGCTTTGTTTACAACAAGATTTACTGAATACTTTAAGCCCACTGTGGAAACATACTGCTCAGAAAAAAAGATTACCTTCAAAATATTTCTGCTCATTGATGATACACATAGCCATCCAAGAACTCTGATGGAGATGTTCAACAAGATTAACGTTGTTTTCATGTCTGCTAGCCCAGCATTCATTCTCCAGCCCACTGATCAAGGAGTAATCTCAACTTTGAAGTCTTATTATTTAAGAAAGATATTTCTTAAGACCACAGCTTCCACAGATAGTGATTTCTCTGATTAATCTGGGCAAAGTAAATCGAAAAGATTCTGAAAAGGATTCACCATTCTAAATGCCATTAAGAACATTCTTCCTTCGTCATGGAAGAGGTCAAAGAATAAATATTAATGGGAGTTTGGAAGAAGCTGATTCCAAATTTCATGGACTTTGAAGGGTTCAAGACTTCAGTGGAAGACATAACTGCAGATACGGTGGAAATAGCAAGAGAATTAGAGAACTAGGATTAGAAGTAGAGACTGAAGGTGTGACTGAATTGCTGCAATCTCAGAATAAAACTTGAATGATTGAGAAGTTGCTTCTTGTGGATGAATAAAGAGAGTGGTTTCTTGAGATGGAATCAACTCTTGACGAAGATGCTGTGAAAACTGTTGAAATGACAACAGAAGATTCAGAATATCTGATACACTTCAGCCTTGTGTGTTACAGAAAGATCACTGATGAAGGGAAGAGTCATTCAATGTGGCAGATTTCAATGTTGTCCTTTTTTAAGATATTGCCACAGCTACCCCAGCCTTCAACAACTACCATCCTATCAGTCAGCAGTCATTGACACTGATGCGAGACTCTCCACCACCCAAAAGATTACAATTCATTGAAACCTCACAAGATGGTTAGCACAGTTTTTAGCAATAGAGGATTTTTAAATTAAAGGAGCCAACTGAAAGACCCTTAAATGACCAAACATGTGACAACTTGAACAATGACAAAATATGACACTAATAGATTATAACACAAAGAATAAATATTCATAAGATTGTACTGATATAAATAAATGATGGAATGAATAAATAATTTAGGGAGAAGGGAAAGCCCTTCTCTAGAAAAATTTCAATTATACAGTGTGGAAGAATGATGGAGATGAAAAATTATCACTAGGAAAAATTTCAGTCCTAACAGTTGCAGATAAGAATTACTGCTGCTGCTGCTGCTAAGTTGCTTCAGTCATGTCTGACTCAGTGTGACCCCATAGACGGCAGCCCACCAGGCTCTGCCATCCCTGGGATTCTCCAGGCAAGAACACTGGAGCAGGTTGCCATTTCCTTCTCCATAAGAATTACTGATGGATGCTAAAATTGGTGGAAAAAATAAGGAAAAATTATATTTGCATAATCTCAAATTATCTCCCCACAAGACAGTTAACAATTTTAAAGGAAAGTAACTGTAAAGTGGAGATATGTGACTGATACTACCTTAACAAAGTCATCAGAATCAACATCATCAGTAACAAGACATATCAACATCATGTGCCCCTGCGATAAAGCACTGAGAAGCTCACAATTCATTTCTGTGCTTTTCTTGCCAAAAATGGATAATCTCAATCAAATCCTGAGAAAATAGCAAGGAAATCTAAACTTTAAAATATTGTATAAGAAAACTAACCAGTATTCTTCAAATGTCTAAGCACCTGAGAGAGAAAGGTATCAAGTACTTGTAACTGTCACAATTTGGAGAAAAGGGATAAATAATAATATGGAATCCTGAATTGGAACCAGAACTATGAAACAAACATTAGTTGAAAAACTAGTAAAACAAGAACAGAGTCGATAGATTATTTACTAATACCCCATATATTCCAATGCTAATTTTCTGGATTCCATCATTTCATTCTGGTTATATATGATGTAAACCTTAGGAAAAACCAAGTGAAGAGTACACAGAAACTCTGTGTCCTAGCTTTGCAATTTCTGTAAGTCTAGTGTTTTGAAAATCAAGTTTAAAATATAAAAACATTTGAAAATAATTCTAAGAGGGCAAGATGAAAGAGGCTAGATTATATGAAATATATTCATCACTAAGAGGAGAGAAGATAATTTGGAACATGCATTTTACTGAGCACTATATTCATCTGCTTAAGTTGCCATAATAGAATGTCACAGATGGTGTGGGTTAAACAACAAAAATTTATTTCTCACAGTTCTAGAGGCTTGAAGTCCAATCAAGGTGCCGGTAGGGTTGATCTCTAGTGGGACCTCTCTTCCTGCCTTGCAGACAGCTGCCTTCTTGCTGTGTCCTCACAGACTGAGAGAGTGAGAAATCTCTGGTATCTTTTCCAATTCTTCAGTTCAGTTCAGCCGCTCAGTTGTGTCCAATTCTTTGTGACCCCATGGACTGCAGCACACCAGGCTTCCCTGTCCATCACCAACTCCGGAGCTTGCTCAAACTCATGTCCATCGAGTCGGTGATGCCATCCAACCATCTCATCCTCTGTTGTCCCCTTCTCCTCCCACCTTCAATCTTTCCCAGCATCAGGGTCTTTTCCAATGAGTCAGTTCTTCTCATCAGGTGGCCAAAGCACTGGAGCTTCAGCCTCAGCATCAGTCATTCCAGTGAATATTCAGGACTGATTTCCTTTAGGGTGGATTGGTTGGATCTCCTTCCTGTCCAAGGGATTCTCAAGCATCTTCTCCAATACCACAGTTCAAAAGCATCAGTTCTTTGGGACTCAGTTTTCTTTATGGTCCAACTCTCATATCCATACATGACTACTAGAGAAACCATAGCTTTGACTAGACGGACCTTTGTTGGCAAAGTGCTGTCTTTGCTTTTTAATATGCTGTCTAGGTTTATCATAGCTTTTCTTCCAAGGAGCAAGCATTTTTTAATTTCATGGCTGCAGTCACCATCTGCAGTAATTTTGGAGCCCAAGAAAATAAAGTGTGTCACTGTTTCCATTGTTTCCCCTTCTATTTACCATGAAGTGATGGGACTGGATGTCATGATTTTAGTTCCCTGAATGTTGAGTTTTAAGCCAGCTTTTTCACTTTCTTCTTTCACTTTCATCAAGAGTCTCTTTAGTTCCTCTTTGGTTTTTGCCATAAGGGTGGTGTAATCTGCATATCTGAGGTTACTGATGTTTCTCCCTGTAGTCTTGAATCCAGCTTGTGCTTCATCCAGCCTGGCATTCTGCATGATGTATGCTGCATACAAGTTAAATAAGCAGGGTAACAATATACAGCCTTGATGTACTCCTTTCCCAATTCTTACAAGACTCCTTCCTATTCTTACAAGGACTCCAGTGTTCTGGGAGTAGGGCCCCACCCTATGACCTCATTTAACCTTAATTACTTCCTTAAAAATCCTACCTCCGAAATCACAGTGGGCTTAGGCTTCAATGTATGCTTTTTGGGGGAACAAGATTCAGTTCACAACAAGGACCAAATAGAAGCATAACCTTCATAAGTAAAAAAAGACAGTGCATATGTTGATGGCCACTTTCTATCGATGAAGGGAGATAACAAGAAGGAAGGTGAGAAAACAAGAGATTAGTTCAGTATAAGATAAAATGCTGGAAAAAATAATTTCTTCTGCTGCTAAGTCGCTTCAGTCGTGTCCGACTCTGTGCGACCCCATAGACGGCAGCCCACCAGGCTCCCCGTCCCTGGGATTCTCCAGGCAAGAACACTAAACTGGGTTGCCATTTCCTTCTTCAATGCATGAAAGTGAAAAGTGAAAGTCAAGTCGCTCAGTCGTGTCCGACTCTAAGCGACCCCATAGACTGTAGCCTACCAGGCTCTTCCGTCCATGGGATTTTCCAGAATAGGGCAGGCAGTACCCACAATTTGATTCTCACATAAATTATACAGTTAATGGCACAAGAGAGCATATGGACTGTGTGATTCTGTGTGTGTGTGTGTGTGTGTGTGTGTGTGTGTGTGTGTGTATAAGGCATAAAGACATGCTGATTTCACATCATACTGCCCAGATTTTCATATAACCTCTGAAAACAAGAGGAAAAATGGTACTTAGTAGCAGAAGTAGCTCCATTAACTCATACTTGCTGAATCTCAGTTATATTCAATCTGACATAAAACTCCATGAAACAGACAAGAATGACATTTAAATGCAAAGAACTGACAGACCTACCTTCCCCCCTCCACTCTAAATAATAATGTACAGCCACATTCTCCAGCCAATTCCACTTCCTAAGTACCTTGTTTGACATTTTCTTGCAATGAATGGAACCCCTACCAGCATCATTAGCTGTGTAGGATTTTCTCCCGGGAATGGGCAAAGCAGCTGCCAATTCTAACCAGCCAGGATAGAAGGGAAAAATAAAGAAACAAAAGGCAGAATAAAATAAAGTAAATCCCTGCAGTAAATTTGAGAGGTTTTGTTTGCAAAAGTAAAAGATGAAGCAAATGTTACAGCTTTTGGATATATCAGTGAAAGTAAACCAAACACTGGTGTGTGTTGATTTGCAGTCCAACAAAATCAGAGACTACAGTAAATCAAAGGATAAAATAAGCACAAAAACAGCACTATCTTCCATGACATATATATCTGTAGAATTTTATATGTATGGTTTGGGTAGCTTGTCATCATTTTTTGTTATTGTTTAGTTGCTAAGTTGTGTCCAACTCTTTTGCGATCCCATGGACTATAGTCCACCAGGCTCCTCTGTCCATGGGATTCTCCAGGCAAGAATACTGGTGTGGGTTGCCATTTCCTCCTCCAGGGAATCTTACAGACCCAGGGATCGAACCTGCATCTCCTCCATCAGCCGGCAGGTTCTTTACCACTGAGCCACCAGGGCAGCTTCATGTACAATACTTTGGATTGAGGTAAATAGCCAAAGTGATGCACATTTGAAGCTGTGGGGCACTCAGGCTCAGGCCTGTGCAAGTCCACTGCATTTTTCTGAATCATTCATGATCGATCTTTGGTACTCTTGCTTCTAGTGGCACCAAAATGGTAGGAAAGAATCAGACAAAAACAGGAAAAAAAAGGAAATTGTGGCTGTTTATAAAATTACCTATGGATTACAATGGTGAAAGGTTAGCAGATAAATGCTTATAATAAACTGAACAAACTCACTAAGGTTGATGAGTGACCCTTCAGACAGTTGATAGGCATTCATGAGGGGAGAGGAGAAGGAAGTCTAAAGCTTCGGCAGGCCTTTTGCTGTGGACTAGGATTTGGTCTCAAGGAGTATCAGGGGACATTCTGTCAGTCTGTACTTCAGAAAAGCAAACGAGACCCATAAAGGATGCTTTAGACTCAGAATTATCATTGTTTTGCTTGCCAAGTTCTCATCAATCTTTGATTAATTGTTAGTCTCCAGAAACCATCAAGTGGTAAAGAGAAGAGGTGAAAGTAAGACAGAACATGGAAACATAAACTACAAAACAGGAAGGAGCCAAGGCACTTGAAGCTAAGAAAGAGAAAATGGGGAGAGCGCTGCATCACAGTGATGTGTGGTCTTCGATGGTTCTCTGGCCAAGAGATAGTACAGCAATGCCCAGAGTGACGTGCACAGCCAGCACCCAGGATTGAAGACCTTGGTCTCTCAACAGTCTTTGACATAACATACTGAGCTTTAAATTTTTCCTCCTACTTCATTTCCACCCTTGTCCTGTGTTTCTAACTTCCCATCTATTCAGCTCTTCGGATGCAGTTATCTGGATGAACTCTCCTCCTTCTCCACTCTTGTTTCTGATCTACTGCATAATTCCTCCCTTCAGAGATGGCATGTGCTTTTAATAACAGACCCAATGGTTCACAACTCTTTGTCTTTCACCTTCCTTCACAGGAAGTCTGGATTAGGGAATCTTGATATCAGGACTCTGTCCAATCCCTAGCCCAGACCCTAAAGCCTAAGTCCAAAGGCTTGGAACAATGTAAAGGCAGCCTTCAAGGGAAGTTATCTTGACTCTAAATATCCATGTGGCCTTATGTAAGTCACTTAAACTTCAAATTTTTTTCTTTTAGAAGTTTTTTTAATCTATAAATCTTTTTTCTTTGTGTGTGACCCCATGGACTGTATCCAACCAGGCTCTTCTGGCCCATGAAATTCTCAAGGCAAGAATACTGGAGTGGATAGCTATTCCCTTCTCCAGGGAATCTTCCTAACACAGGGATCAGACCCAGGTCTCCCTCATTGCAAGCAGATTCTTTACCATCTGAGCCATCAGAGAAACCTTTTTATTATCTATAAATATATCTACAATTTTTGTTTTTATCTATAAAACAGATTATCCATGCTTCCAACATGACAGGGATACTCCTCTGGTCCATGAGGGAGTGTACTAAAAGCTGCGAAGACTGTGGGAATCCAATGTACTGGAGAAAAGCGGCTAAATTCTCAAGGCCATCAGGCATTTGCTCTCCTTCTATCACAGGAGAATAGACTTGTAGGACCTGATCCAGTACCCCAGGCACCAAATATCTCTTCATGGCCTCCACATGGACTACAGGCATCTCAATGCTCCCTGGGAGGGTGTGATATGGAGGGACCATAGCCATCCTCAGGGAGTTAGAAGCCTGAATGCCAGGGTTGAAGTGTGGCTTCATGAAGCTTGAACAGACATATATCCATCTCATCTCTTCCCTCCAAGATGGTGGGTTACAACATAAGACAAAGACAGAACGAGGTATGTAACAGTTAAAAATACCCAGGAGGAAGTCAGGGGTTGGGCACTGGAGAGACCAACTGGAGACATCTTTTAATTTAAGATACAGTAAGTACAGAAGAACAGTGCAGTGTTTCAGAACTCAAAGGTTCCCCATCAGTGGAAGGAACCTTTGGGGTGAGCTTTCTAAGACAGTAAGTGTGATTCCTAGTAACTGTTTTCAGTTTGCCTTCATGGACTTTGATCTGTGGTGACTATGGTATGACTGGCTGAAGATCACATTCAGGAAAACAGAATCACATTGGTAAGAGAAGTCTATTTGAGGTGGGGAAGAACCCCCCAAACTCATCAAATGATGGTGGCAAATGTCAGAGAATCTTTGATAAACACAAAAATGAAAATGTAGCTGGCACTATCATAATTCCATACAATTTTCCATAATGTATGCAACAAAGTAATAACAGCATATCTTGGTGCAATGAAATCTTGTTAAATTGATATAGTTTTATTCAAAACAGCATGAATTTGAAGTAGCTATTTCTCCCTAGTTGACTCAAATGTCTTACTGCTCTTAAATAAAATATCAGATAATATATACTTAAAGTTCTTCTTTTCATAGCTCCCTTAATATAGAATTAACAAGGTGTTACTCAATTATTTAGAGTTTTCTGGTAAAGGGCCCATAAAGCTTTCACAAAAATAATGGGAAACGTGTCCATAATTCTCATCTGGCATGTGATAAAATTCAAATTTGGAAAGTTGCAGGAACTTCTTCAGCCAGCAGGGCTAGTCTTTCAGAGCGTGAATCTAACTATTGTGAGAGCAGTCAGGATGATGCTGAGATCTGGAGTGAGTCGTGGTGAATGTGTGAGCCGGAGCGTGGGGAAGGTGGAACCACAGCCAAGCTGCCAGAAGGAATCAGCGTTCAGAGAACGTGGTGTCAAGGAAATCTGATCTGGGCAAATGACTGCCTTAGAGAGAAATGGCAAGACCAAGACATGTCCCAAAAGGAGCAAGGAAGTACAACTGCAGAGTGCACAGGCGTGGTGTGCAGGCGAGGTGTGCTGCCGTGGGATGCTGCAATCCTGCCTTTGGAGTTAGGTGTGCATTAATTTTTGGTGTCTGCCACTTTCAAGCTGTGGGACTCTGTGGCATTTCCAAGCCCCATTTCCTTTATTTGTAAAATGGAATGTCAATCTAAAATTTATGCCAGAGCTGAAGTGAGCCCAGGTGGCTCAGTGGTAGAGAAACCACCTGCCAATGCAGAGATGAAGGATACATGGGTTAGATCCCTGGGTCAGGAAGATTCTCTGGAGGAGGAGATCACAACCCACTCCGATATTCTTGTCTGAAAAATCCCATGGATAGAGGAGCCTGGTGGGCTATGGTTCATGGGGTCGCCAAGAGTTGAACACAACTGAGCAACTGAGTATGCATGCATGCTGAAGTGAGAGGACCAGAGAAACCAAGTCCAAAGATTCTAATACTTTATCTTATAGGATTGCTGAGGGGACCACGTGAGCAAAGTTATGTCAAAGTGTTCTGTAAACTCTTAAGGAAATACATGACTCGTACTCATTTTTTTAAAGTGTGCCAAATGAAACGAAAAATGTGTTTTTTCAAATTAAAAAGAAATAAAAGTTTAAAAATTCTATATGTTGAAAGAGTTAATCATACTACTAAAAATGTTAAAAAATGATGTGGGAAAATTTTCTGCTGTGTTGATATATATGTATGTGCATTTGTATTCCTATTAGAATTATAGTGTACAGTAGACAGTCCTAAAACTATTTTTTCTTCTTATCTAACAGCACTTTTCCATATTCTTGAATATTTCATTTTTAAATAAGGGAAAGGAAGATAATGCTGACTTAACCCCAATAAAATGAATCAGTGAGTGAGTGAAAGTTGCTTAGTCGTGTCCGACTCTTTGTGACTCCATGGACTGTAGCCCACGAGGCTCTCCTCTGTCCATGGGATTCTCCAGGCAAGAATATTGGAGTGGGTTGACATTCCCTTCTCCAAAATGAATCAGAGGGGACTTTTATAAGAAAAATATTTTTATAGACATTTGTTGGCAAGTAGTTACTACTAGCGGCTGTGATTTTTGTTGCTTCAGCCAAAGATTATGAATAAAAGGTTGAAAAAATATATTCAAAGCAAAAGTCAATATGGAAATGAAAAAATCTGTAGGGAGAAAAAAAACAAAACAAAATTGGCTATGTAGTAAAGGTTACAGAGCAGTATTGAGGATTTAAAATATATTATCAGACAGTGAGGTCTAGACTACCTAGACCTTACTGTGAAAATAAAAATATAAACAAAGCCCTATTAACAAAGAGAAAAGCTAATTCTGTAACACAGTGAGTAGTTGAAGAATGCAGACACCAAACCTTTAGTAAAATTTAGAGCCCTCATCATCAGCCCTTTTTGGAATAAGTAACTCCAGATTACCCTATAAACATACATCCAGCAAATGACCTGAGTTGTGTGTAAAACTCTTTCTTATTCTGGAGTCTGCTCCAATTAAAGAATTTTCACTACAAATGAGTATTTGATTCAAACTACAATGTCCCTTTCACTTTATTGCTTCAAAAATGCCATTCCTCTAAATTCCATCCTACTAAAGATAAGCGACAAGGATATATTTTATAGCACAGAGTAATATAGCCATTATTTTGTAATAACTTTAAGTGGAATATAATCTATACAAAATATTACATCTCTATGTTGTATACCTGAAACTAATGTAATATTGTAAACCAAGTATACTTCAATTAAAAAAATACTGTCCCATATTCTCTTCAGGTCACTGGCACAGGAATGCAGTACACGCCCCAGGCATACCCCTGCTTCTTGGCCAAGCAAGTTGTTTATATGCTATTTAATCATGATCATGTTCTCTATTGCCACATAACCATTTTGAAATTAGTGGTTTAAAAGAACGATGGGGCTTTGTGCTTCTTACAAGTCTGAAACTTTAGTGTATTGTGTGCTGACTCACCTTTGCTTCTGGGGTCTCGGACAGGCTCACCCAGTGGCTAGAGGCCCAAAGCGCTGAGCTGAGGCTTCTCTCTCCTCCTGTGTGGTGGCCATGGCTTTCTACGTGGGACCTTTAGCGTGGTGGCCAAGAGTTAGCTCTCTTGCAAGGCAGCTTAGGGGTCCAAGATGGAATGTTCCCAGAGGCCTGGATGAAAACTACAGGGCTTTTTCCTGGCCTAATTTCAGAAGAACTGGAATAATTATTGATCAGGCAAGTCAATAAGACCACCCCAGACTCAATGGGAGAGGGGTTAGATTCTGGCTGTCAATGGGAGGAGAAGCAAAGTCTGGGAGATCATCTTTAATTTACCATATGTTCTCCTGTTTAAAAAAAAAAAAAAAAAAACTCTTTCAAAGAATTATTTGAAAGAACTGGAGAGAAATAAGAATCTGTGAGAATTCATCCTAATTTTGTGACTGATGTAAAGAGAAAAGGATGACTTACGGGATCTTTTCTCCAGTTTGCCTTTTTGTTGCTTTGACTCTAATACAGATGACTTGTTCTCAGTTCCTCAAAATACTGGCATCTGGGGCCCACTCATTTACACATTCAGGGACTTACACTCCCACTGTCTTACATTTTTCATCTTACTTAAAAAAATAAGCAAGCTGCCTTATAGTTCATAAAAATGTCAGAATTATTGGATGTTTTAGTTTTTAGAGTCTTCATTTTAATTTTTCCTTTCAGTAGGCCATAACTAATAGTGTCCCTATAGGTTGAAACTGAGAGAAGAATTTTTGTTATTGCTTTAATATCATCAGGTGAAATGTGCATAGGAAAATTATTTCACGTCTATTCAAATTGCCACTGAACATCAGTGATATTGTGGCAGTTGATGAGCAAAATAAACTGAATGAAAGGATGATGGATTTAATAAAAAACAGAAATTGAGAAGTACATTGCTTACAGATTACAGAACAAGCAGTGGGAGAATGAAAAATTAGAAGTGTGAATTAGTCTCAGTAATCTCTACGCTTGGAGAAGCAGTACTTGAGCTGAGGGAAAAACAGGAGTGAATGACCACTTTGCATGATGTTAATTTCAACCCTCTTGAATCATGGCCTCATTTATCAACACCTGTTGCTGGTTTGGGTATAACTCATAGACCTTCCCTCAGTTGTGAATCAAAAATCTCTTCATTGTTAAGGTCCCTAAAGCCCTATAATCTCATCCAGTTTCCAAGGTTATGAAGACCATCAGACCCTCCTATTGGAGAGGTAGTAATAGAGAACATGCTCACTTCATCAGAGTTGGAATGAGAACATAGATCAGGAAAATACTCTCATTTACATTTGAGACACTCATAATGATTCTCTATATACATCCCTTTCTGGATATTGCCTACACCCTGTGTTATTCAAGGGGCCTAACTTCAAATGGTGGCACATTCTTATTCAGTCTTTTTCTGATAACTTGACATTATTCAGAGCGCTTTTACTCTTCAGTTTTCAAAAGGTCATTATTTAAAGCTGTGGAGTTGTCCTGAAGAAGCAGGGCTGTGTAATTCTACCTGTGAACTACAAGTCCTGTGATACACACTATTTCCCATGTACTGTTCAGAGCACTTTATATATAATAATATCTTTTATCCTTTCAGTTCAGTTCAGTTGCTCAGTTGTGTTCAACTCTTTGCAACCCCGTGGACTGCAGCACAGCAGGCTTCCCTGTCCACCACCAACTTCCAGAGCTTATTCAAACTCATGTCCATCAAGTCAGTGATGCCATCCAACCATCTCATCCTCTGTCATCCCCTTTTCCTCCTGCCTTCAATCTTTCCCAGCATCAGGGTCTTTTCCAATGAGTCAGTTCTTTGCATCAGGTGGCCAAAGCATTGGAGTCTCAGCTTCGGTATCAGTCCTTCCAGTGAATATTCAGGACTGATTTCCTTTAGGATGGACTGGTTTAATCTTGCAGTCCAAGGGACTCTCAAGAGTCTTCTCTGACACCACAGTTCAAAAGCATCAGTTCTTCGGCACTCAGCTTACTTTATAGTCCAACTCTCACATCCATACATGACTACTGGAAAAACTATAGCTTTGACTAGACAGATCTTTGTCAGCAAAGTAATGTCTCTGCTTTTTAATGTGCTGTCTAGGTTGGTCATAGCTTTTCTTCCAAGGAGCAAGCGTCTTTGAATTTCATGGTTGCAATCACCATCTGAAGTCATTTTGGAGCCCCCCAAAATTATCCTTATAACAACCCAATGAAGTAGTTACCATTAATTATGTCCATAGTACTAATGGGAAAACAGAGACACTGGATGGTTAAATTAATCACTCAAGACATTATTCCAATGGCGAGTGGCAGAGCTGGGATTCAAACGTAGGCAGTCTGAATCCAAAGTTATTACATCACTTCATAAAAGGCTCATACAGCACATTGTTATAGAAAACTATTAAATGTTCACATTTCAAAGAAAAAAGTGATTTTTATCCAAGTTCAAATTTAGAAATAAGAATTGTGACTTGTCAGAGTCTTCTCAAATATCAAGCCGTGTTTACCCATTGCTTTGTCCACTGCAGCCTGGGTGGAACGGAATCTAGAGCTATTACTAACTTACACAGTGGGAGAGATGCTGAGAGATGGTCTCGGTGGGAACAGCCATTCCAGCAGGTGGAATATAGTTTCTAATGAGTATATATGTTGACTATGAGGAAGTGTAGATGTGTGTTGTAGTCAACATTATGGGGATATGTTAATCATGAATAGAGGGGCCTGGGCATAGCAATTCAGCAGCTGGTATATGGAGGTCAAAGTGATACATGGAGGTAAAAGTGATCTACTAGTTGTCATTGGATAAGTCAGTTACTGAGGATCCAAGGCATGGCTCAGTTATGGATACTGGTGAATAGGAACAGAATCATTAAAGAGAGGTGTGACTTATTTTTGTGTCTTAGAATATTGGAGTAGAACTTCCTAACTTGCTCCTTTTGAAGAAAAAACACATAGATCAGTTTAGCAAGAGTAAAGAGTATGATAGGAAAGATGAGAAAGGAAGGCTATAAAGTCAAGTCTAGATTTGAAATTTGAATGAGAACAGAATGAAATAAAAAACATGCTGTATTATTAGTATTTAATTATTTAAAAACAGCAAAAAAAGCCAACTTAAATTTCTTTATTTATAAATAGCCACTGTTCAATACTTGATATATTTTTCTAATTTGGCTAATAGAGTTTTCCAAGAGAACACACTGGTCATAGCAAACACCGTTTTCCAACAATACAAGAGAAGACTCTACACATGGACATCACCAGATGGTCAACACCGAAATCAGATTGATTATATTTTTTGCAGCCAAAGATGGAGAAACTCTATACAGTTAGGAAAAGCATGACTGGGAGCTGACTATGGCTCAGATCATGAACTCCTTATTTCAAAATTCAGACTTAAATGGAAGAAAGTAGGGAAAACCATTAGACCATTCAGGTATGACCTAAATCAAATCCCTTATGATTATACAGTAGAAATGAGAAATAGATTTAAGGCACTAGATCTGATAAACAGAGTGTCTGATGAACTATGGACAGAGGTTCATGACACTGTACAGGAGACAGGGATCAAGACCATCCCCAAGAAAAAGAAATGCAAAAAGGAAAAATGGTTGTCTGAGGAGGCCTTACAAATAGCTGTGAAAAGAAGAGAAGCCAAAAGCAAAGAAGAAAAGGAAAGATATACCCATTTGAATGCAGAGTTCCAAAGAACAGCGAGAAGAGATAAGAAAGCCTTCCTTAGTGATCAGTGCAAAGAAATAGAGGAAATCAATAAAATGGGAAAGACTAGAGATCTCTTCAAGAAAATTAGAGATACCAAGGGAACACTTCATGCAAAGATGGGCTCGATAAAGGACAGAAATGGTATGGACCTAACAGAAGCAGAAGATATTAAGAAGAGGTGGCAAGTATACACAGAAGAACTGCAGAAAAAAGATCTTCATGACCCAGATAATCACGATGGTGTGATCACTCACCTAGAGCCGGACATCCTGGAATGTGAAGTCAAGTGGGCCTTAGAAAGCATCACTATGAACAAAGCTAGTGGAGGTGATGGAATTCCAGTTGAGCTATTTCAAATCCTGAAAGATGATGCTGTGAAAGTGCTGCACTCAATATGCCAGCAAATTTGGAAAACTCAGCAGTGGCCACAGGCCTGGAAAAGGTCAGTTTTCATTCCAATCCCAAAGAAGGGCAATGCCAAAGAATGCTCAAACTACCGCACAATTGCAACTCATCTCACACGCTAGTAAAGTAATGCTCAAAATTCTCCAAGCCAGGCTTCAACAATACATGAACAGTGAACTTCCAGATGTTCAAGCTGGATTTAGAAAAGGTGAGGAACCAGAGATCAAATTGCCAACAACTGCTGGATCATCAAAAAGCAAGAGAGTTCCAGGAAAACATCTACTTCTGCTTTATTGACTATGCCAAAGCCTTTGACTATGTGGATCACAATAAACTGTGGAAAATTCTGAAAGAGATGGGAATACCAGACCACCTGACCTGCCTCTTGAGAAACCTGTATGCAGGTCAGGAAGCAACAGTTAGAACTGGACATGGAACAACAGACTGGTTCCAAATAGGAAAAGGAGTACATTAAGGTTGTATATTGTCACCCTGCTTATCAAACTTCTATGCAGAGTACATCATGAGAAATGCTGAGCTGGATGAAGCACAAGCTGGAATTAAGACTGCTGGGAGAAATATCAATAACCTCAGATATGCAGATGACACCACCCTTATGGCAGAAAGTGAAGAAGAACTAAAGAGCCTCTTGATGAAAGTGAAACAGGAGAGTGAAAAAGTTGGCTTAAAGTTCAACATTCAGAAAACTAAGATCATGGCATCCGGTCCCTTCACTTTATGACAAATAGATGGGGAAACAGTGGCTGACTTTATTTTGGGGGGTTCCAAAATCACTGCAGATGGTGACTGCAGCCATGAAATTAAAGACACTTGCTCCTTGGAAGAAAATCTATGACAAACCTAGACAGCATATTAAAAAGCAGAGACATTACTTTGCCAACAAAGGTCCGTCTAGTCAAAGCTATGTTGTTTTTTTTTTCTAGTAGTCAGGTGTGGATGTGAGAGTTGGACTATAAAGAAAGCTGAGCACTGAAGATTTGATGATTTTGAAGTGTGGTGTTGGAGAAGACTCTTGAGAGTCTGCAAGGACTTGGACTGCAAGGAGATCAAACCAGTCCATTCTAAAGGAAATCAGTACTGAGTGTTCACTGGAAGGACTGATGTTGAAGCTGAAATTCCAATACTTCGGCCACCAGGTGCAAAGAACTGACTCATTGGAAGAGTCTGATGCTGGGAAAGATTGAAGGCAGGAGGAGAAGGGGAGACAGAAGATGAGATGGCTGGATGGCATCACCGACTCAATGGAGATGAGTTTGAATAAACTCTGGGATTTGGTGATGGACAGGGAGGCCTGGCGTGCTGCGGTTCATGGGGTCACAAAGAGTCGGACACAACTAAGAGACTGAACTAAACTGTGTTTATTTTATAGAACTGGGATAATATTTATACCTGAATTTGTATCCTAAATATTACATTGTAAACATTATTCTATTAATAGTTATATTATGAATAATACAATCTGATAACATGTTTTAATAGATGTATAATATTGCATCCTATGTATTTAATATCTTCATCCCCAAATCCCCCAACATTTAAATTATTCAATTTATTACTAACACAAAGTGGATATCCTTATATGTAAAACTTTATGTACAGTTTTGGTTATTTTTAATACTAAGCACTAAATTTGTAGAGAAACTATTAAAAAATGGATAGTGGAACTTCTTGAAATTTTTACATTTTGCCCAATTGTTTTTCAGAAAAGTTGTACCTGTTTATGCTCCCACCACAAATCTGAACTATTACTTATGAAAATTTATTCTCTCTCCATCCACTTTATGATTGAGAATAGAATTATGTCATTCATTCATTTGATAAACTGAATATTCATTAATGGGTTACTGCATAAATACAGTGTACCCATGTCTGCTCTAAATTCCAGGGAATCAGTCTCATATTTGCTTTATTTTGAATTTTTATAGTAGCCAGGTTTTTCATACATGCATTGATTACTTATCTTCCTTTTTTGCAAGAAGAAAACTTGTGATTTTTCTTTCTTAAAAGAGTAAGAATTAGTGTCTTTTATATGAAAGGAACATAACAACTGAATTGAAGTTAACTGTAAGAATATAAAAGAAACACAATTCTGGCTCAGTTAAGCAGTGAAGAATTGAAGTTGGCTTCATTTATAATTTGTATAAAACACATTTTTGGGGGGTTTTATTCTGCTTTTGTTTTGCATGTTGTTTGGACTAAGAACCTTACTTTAAAATTACTAGAGTATGATTAGCTGAACCTATCTAATAATGGAAACTCTTGACAGAATCCTGAAGAGAAGTTCTTCTCATGGAAAACTTTGGTCTTTTTGCTTCAGCATTGTTTTACCAGTCCTTGTAGCTCGATCAGTGAAGAATCTGCCTACAGTGCAGGAGACCTAGGTTCAGGAAGACCCCACAGAGGAGGAAACGGCAACCCACCCCAGTATTCTTGGCCAGAGAATCCTATGGACAGAGGAGCCTGGCAGGCTACAGTCCATGGAGTCGTAAGAGTCAGACATGACTTAGTGACTAAACCACCATCTGGAAACCACCATCCACCAGTCAAGGAAATCTTATTTTGGGGCATCCTGCCTTTGGAATTTGTACTTTTTTCACCTTTAAATATAACTCATACAGGTACTGCTTGATATATATTAATGTTTATCACATGCCTTTTTACATAAACTATTTTGGAAAAATGACTATCTTATATATATCTTTGTGTTATCGTAGTGCTAAGAATAAAATAAACATTTATAAATTGTTGAATAAATTAATTATTGGGAAAGAAAAGTTAAAAAGAGGCAAAAGTAATGTCTAATAATATTAAACAAAATAGATGTCAGATATCATTTTGCTTCATGAAATCAAAACATACAAAGGCTATGTGATGTACTGAATCGTTTATCTACTGAATAAGAGAGTTAGGCAGTTTGATATAGGACACAAATCTCCAATGAATAAAGTTCAATGAAGTTCATTGTTATACATGCAAGACCATAAGAGTCATTTTCTACCTCCACAGGTTTTTAAAACCAAATTCATCAGCTTGAAACACTATTAAAGTATGTTATTGGCATATATCTAATCACAAAAAGCAAAACTAAATTTAAATTTTATTTCTTCTTCGCCTTGACTTCCCTTTCAAATCGACACAAGTTACCCAAAATCAAAGACTGTGAAACAATGAATAAGCTAAAATAAGCACTCTGTATTATTCACTACTTTATCACAGTCATATTTAAGGAAGCAGGCCCTGGGGCTGAAGCTGCGGGAGGTGCAGCGGGACAGGTGAGGCGGGCCGGGGAGCGCGGGTAAGGGGCGGCGCCCCGGTTCGTGCCGGGGCTTAGCGACCGTCTCCGGGCGTCGGCGGAGCCCGCGAGCCCGCCAGGCGCCTCCTCTTGAGATGCTCGAGGCGTCCCCAGTGGTCCTCGTCCTGGCGAACTGTATGGTCCTGACAGAAGGTCTCCCTTAGATCGGTGCCCGGGAAGCACCCCCCTCCCCCCAGCAAAAATGTGACTCTTAAGCCAAGACCTGAGGGAATGAGATGGAGCCAGTCACCCCCACCCCCGCAAAAAAGGTGACTTTAAGCCAAGACCTGAGGGAATGAGATGGAGCCAGTCAGTCAGAGAGCAGGGCCCTACGAAAAGCTGTCATGTCACAATGATGGTCAGACAGACGCAAGGAGGTGTAAGCCCTACTTGACAGGATGCTAGGACTCCTTTGAGACCTTACTGTTGGGTATTGCCCTCCTGCCACACTCGGGAAATTAGGCCTACGAGGACCTGTCGTTTGCTAAGTTGAAGGCTGCTGCTACTGCTGCTGCTGCTGCTAAGTCGCTTTAGTCGTGTCCGACTCTGTGCAACCCCACAGACGGCAGCCCACCAGGCTCCCCCGTCCCTGGGATTCTCCAGGCAAGAACACTGGAGTGGGTTGCCATTTCCTTCTCCAATGCATCAAAGTGAAAAGTGAAAGTGAAGTCGCTCAGTCGTGTCCGACTCTCAGCGACCCCATGGACTGCAGCCCACCAGGCTCTTCCATCCATGGGATTTTCCAGGCAAGAGTACTGGAGTAGGGTGCCATTGCCTTCTCCTTCTCTTAATTCTTCCTTGCATGGACTTCAGTTTCTCCTCTGTGAGCAGTGCCGCTTACCCAGAATTGGTTGGGGGGTTCAGACAGGAATCTAAGTCCAGCTTTATAGGTCCAGCTTTTTGAAAGAACACTGGGTAAACAGATGGGATAGTAGGAGGGAGAGAATGGATGATGGGAAGGAAAAATGACCCCAGGAAGAGGGATATGGATCCAGGAGTGTGGAGGAAAGAATAAAAAGGGTAGGGAGAGGGGAGGAGATCAGTTAGCATCCCCATTGTGGGGGTAGGTAAAAGTGAGTCTGGTTGCAGGAGTGTGGCACTGTGGAAGAGGCAGTATAAATAACAGCCTGGCTATTGTTTCTTCCTTCATCTGGGGGCTCAGCTAGGCGAAGAGGCAAGAATAAGATGAAGCTGAAGACCATACAGAATGGCCTTAGCCTTAATCGTGGAAGAGGGGCAGGAAAATGTTTTTTGGATTACATTATGTTGCACCTTATTAATCAAGATTGTTTATGACCTGGCCTTAATTTACCTTTCCCAGTTTTCCTACACAGAGAAGGCGATGGCACCCCACTCCAGCACTCTTGCCTGGAAAATCCCATGGACGGAGGAGCCTGGTAGGCTGCAGTCCATGGGGTCTCGAAGAGTCAGACACGATTGAGCAACTTTCACTTTTCACTTTCATGCATTAGGGAAGGAAATGGCAACCCACTCCAGTGTTCTTGCCTGGAGAATCCCAGGGACAGGGGAGCCTGAAGGGCTGCTGTCTCTGGGGTCGCACAGAGTCGGACACGACTGAAGTGACTTAGCAGCAGCAGAAGCAGCAGGATTCTTATCAATGGTATAGCATTATACTACTTTTTGATTATTTTTGAACATAGGTTCTGGTTTCATGGGACTATCTAAAACTTTATCAAACTTCAGGCTTATGATTTATTCGATTTTGTGTCATATTAATAAAAATTTTTAGTAAAATGCTGTATGAAATAAGCTTTTGTATTATTTGGACTTTAGTAAAACAATGAGAAGGCAATGGCACCCCACTCCAGGACTCTTGCCTGGAAAACCCCATGGACGGAGGAGCCTGGTAGGCTGCAATCCATGGGGTTGCTAAGAGTCTGATACAACTGAGTGACTTCACTTTCACTTTTCACTTTGATGCATTGGAGAAGGAAATGGCAACCCACTCCAGTGTTCTTGCCTGGAGAATCCCAGGGACGAGGCAGCCTGGTGGGCTGCCATCTATGGGGTCACACAGAGTCGGACACGACTGAAGTGACTTAGCTTAGCTTAGCTTAAAACAATGAAAATGTAAAATGAAAATTTGCATTTAGTAAAAAATTAAAATGTAAGACAAGTTTGTTCTATTTTCATGTTCTTACATATAAAAAATTAAAATGTAAAACAAGCTTTTTCTATTTTCATGTGATTTTGCTGAGTATAATATCATAGTATAATGCACCAATTGTTAAGCATATAGTTCAATGAAATTTTCTAAACCAAACACACCCACAGATCAAGCAATAAAATATTCCCAGTACTTCACAACTTCAGTTCTTGTGTCCCTTTATACTATCCTGACTTGAAGCTCCAAAACGCGTTTTTAATCCACTGGTATACACACACACAAAACTCTAAATGCATATGATTTTTTATTTGTTCCCTTTGTCAACATTATGTTAGTGATGTTATAGCTATTCCTATATTTGTGTGCAGCCATTTGTGTTCTTTTCCACTGCTATGTAGTACTCCTTTCCATCATTATACCATATGATATATTTATCTATTCTACTTTTGGAAAATATTTGGGCTGTTTCTAAATGGTACTCATATGTACATTCTTGTACATATCTTTTGGTGAGTACACACACACACAACGTCTGTCCCAGTACATACCTGGGAAAGGAACTGCTCAGTCAAAAGATCCAAAATTATACAAATTTAAAAATAACAGACATGAAAGCATATTTAGGAATGAAGAAGAATTATTAGGCATTTATACGATTCAAAATGGTCTCCCCAGAGAACAGATTTTCTCAAGTGTGTAGCTCAAACCAGTTGGCAAATATCTACAGCAGCTTATTTGAGCATCACCGCTTAGCCTTGGAGGGATATTTACATATCTACCTGTGCAAGACTGTCTCTATTTAAATAGACTCTGAAGTGGGTCCTATGCTCCCGAGGCAAATTAAAAATGAAATCCAGGAAGAATTGACAGGCTGTTCCCCAGAACTCTGAACAGCTCTAATTATATTACAATATGTTTAGCTGGTTTAGCACAAGTAAGCTACCTGCCTTTTGAGAACTGAAACCCAAGTAGAATTTCCCCAAAGTGCTTCTCTTGATGTGCTCAGGGAAGCTTCAACATTACTCATTAATGTTGTAGGAACAATTGCAGGTTTTTGTACTACTTTGTTCATTACTGTGTTTGACTTCTGTTTTTACATTCAGTAATATAGACAGTTTCACAATGCTGGATCCATATTTGAAGTTCTGAGCTTTACAGTTTAAGTCATCCCCATCATCAACACCATCTTTGCAGTCGTGCAGTATACAATGTGTGATTCTAGTTCATCAGCCACAAGCTGGGCAAAAACCCTAGTCCGAGAGAAGCACAGAGGTGAGAGGAAGGGAGCACCCAAGTAGGAGAGTAATTTGCTCAGCCTCCACTCCTGCAAACAGGAACTTCTCTGGGAGACATGATTAACTAGCTGTCCCTAGCCAGCCTGCAGGAAGTCCACACAGTGCCAGTTCTGTGTGACAGCGTGAACAGCAGGAGGCGAAAAGTTTTCCCGACCATCGTATCCTACTTTTTTTATACAAGCATCCTATGTGACTTATGCTGGAAGGAGAGGCATACAAATAAGATGGTAATAAATGAGCAGCTCTGTCTCAGGCGGTAATGTATTTGCAAAGGTGTCTGTGGGGAGTCGGCAGGGCTGTCATCCTTACTGCCTAATTTGCGTGGCTTCCTATAATCATTTCCATTTATCTGCAATCTAGTTAAAAGCTACTAGCTAGTTTATCCATTTCTACATGGAGATCCATTATAAGAAAGCACTTCTCTTTGTAAAGTAAGATCCATTCTTCCCTATTCCCCAGAGTGAACGATCAAAGGTTAAATTATTTTCTAGACAGGCGCTCCGCGCTGCTGAACAACTCAATCTGTGCTCTTTCATCTTCCCACCTCTCACACTCTGTGAGATTCTGTGCTAGTTCATTAGCTGTATACAGGCACGTCTCCCCGTTTTCTAGCAGGCTCTACAGCCCCAGAATGGTCTTGGTTTGGGCTCCCTTCTCAAAACTTATTTTTCTGTTTACATTGAAAATTACAGGTGGGTAAATTTCCAACAAAGATGGTACTTTGTTTTTATTTGCTAACTTAACTATATTTTGCAATTCTTGTTTTTTGAATGGGAGGAATTAATGGTAGATTTTAGGGGCCACTATGCTAGATGAGAGAGTCAATTCCTAGGCAGGTTGATAAGAAGTCCGGGGTCCCTGAGGAGGAGAGAGGGGTCTGGAATTCTCAAGGAGGAGGAAAGGATATACTTTTATTTTCTACATTCCTTAGTCTGCAGTTCAGTCACTCAGTCATGTTCAACTCTTTGCGACCCCATGGACTGCAGTACACCAGGCTTCCCTGCCCATCACCAACTCCCGGAGCTTGCTCAAATTCATGTCCATTGCGTTGCTGATGCCATCCAACCATCTCATCCCCTGTCGTCTCCTTCTCCTCTCACCTTCAATCTTTGCCAGCATCAGGGTCTTTTCCAATGAGTCGGTTCTTCACATCAGGTGGCCAAAGTATTGGCATTTCAGCTTCAACATCAGTCCTTCCAATGAATATTCAGGACTGATTTCCTTTAGGATGGACTGGTTGGATCTCCTTCCTGTCCAAGGGACTCTCAAGAGTCTTCTCCAACACCACAATTCAAAAGCACCAATTCTTTGGAACTCAGCTTTCTTTATAGTCCAACTCTCACATTTATACATGACTATGGAAAAACCATAGCTTTGACAAGATGGACCTTTGTTGGTAAAGTAATGTCTCTGCTTTTTAATATGCTGACTATGTTGTCCATAGCTTTTCTTTCAAAGAGCAAGCGTCTTTTAATTTCATGGCTGCATTTACCATCTGCAGTGATTTTGGAGCCCAGGAAAGTAAAGTCACCCACTGTTTCCATTGTTTCCCCACCTATTTGCCATGAAGTGATGGGATCAGATGCCGTGATCTTAGTTTTATGAATGTTGAGTTTTAAGCCAACTTTTTTACTCTCCTCTTTCACTTTCATCCTCTTCGCTTTCTGCCATAAGGGTGGTGTCATCTGCATATCTGAGGTTATTGATATTTCTCCCAGCAATCTTGATTCCAGCTTGTACTTCATCCAGCCCAGCATTTCACATGATGTATTCTGCATATAAGTTAAATAAGCAGGGTGACAATATACAGCCTTGAAGGACTCCTTTCCCCATTTGGAACCAGTCTGTTGTTCCATGTCCAATTCTAACTGTTGTTTCTTGACATGCATACAGATTTCTCAGGAGGCAGGTCGGGTGGTCTGGTATTCCCATCTCTTTAAGTCACAAAAAATGCTTTATTTTTTTCTTTAAGTCTGAAGCTGATGATTACACAACAAAACAACTCTGCTTAAACTCTGTACTAAGGATTGGACTATAAAGAAAGCTGAGTGCCAAAGAATTGATATTTCTGAACTGTAGTGTTGGAGAAGACTCTTGAGAGTCCCTTGGACTGCAGGGAGATCCAACCAGTCAATCTTAAAGTAGATCAGTCCTGAATATTCATTGGAAGGACTGATGCTGAAGCTGAAGCTCCAATACTTTGGCCACCTGATGCAATGAACTGACTCACTGGAAAAGACCCTGATGCTGGGAAAGATTGAAAGTGGGAGGAGAGGGGGATGACAGAGGATGAGATGGTTGGATGGCATCACCGACACGAGGGACAAGAGTTGAGCAAACTCCAGGAGTTGGTGATGGACAGGGAAGCCTGGTGTGATGCAGTCCATGTGGTCACAAAGAGTCAGACATGACTGAGCCACTGAACTGAACAGAATTGAACTGAGGACAGTTTCTCCTTCTTGAAAACCTTCTGGCTAACCCTGTTATCTTAAAATGTGTATTATGGGAGTGGGTCTGATAAGATCTTTCTATTGTTAATTCTAAACCTGTCATCTTAAAATGTAAATTATGGGAGTGGGTCTAGTAAGATCAAGTACAACCTTCAGACATTCTTTTCATTTATTGTAATAGGCAATTAAAAAAAGTGTACAGCTCCCTTGCTAAGCCTAGAGAGAAGGGCACTTTCCATCCCCCTTCTGGTGTCTATGTCAGAAGTTTTCTCTGTCCCTTTTTATACTTTAATAAAACTCTGCTACACAAAAGCTCTTGAGTGATCAAGCCTGGTTCCTGGTCCCAAAGTTAAAACTTCTTTGGAGATCAGGAATTTGACATCATTCACCGTAACCTATCATAAAGCTATGTAAATTTAAATTGATTAAATTAAACACAATTAGATATTTTGATCTCAGTCACACTGGCCACATTTTAAGCACTCAGTTATAAAGGATTCATGAGATAAGTCCTGGGTGTTCATTGGAAGGACTGATGTTGAAGCTGAGACTCCAATACTTTGGCCACCTGATGCTAAGAGCTGACTCATTTGAAAAGACCCTGATGTGGGGAAAGATTGAGGGCAGGAGGAGAAGGGGACGACAGAGGATGAGATGATTGGATGGCATCACTGACTCAATGGACATGAGTTTGAGCAAGCTCCAAGAGTTAGTGAAGTATAAGTCTGGCATGCTGCAGTCCATGGGGTCACAAAGAGTCAGACATGACTGAGGGAGTGACTGAACTGAACTGAACACTTCAATTTAAAAATTAATAAAAAAAGGAAAAAACAACTTCATCTGATACACAAATGACAGAGGAATGGAACTGATGTCCCAGTGATCTGAACTGCAACTTATTGGATTTTCTAGTTAGGAAACATTCCTTCCACCTATAGAGGTCTTGAAAATTTTATGTAATTAGCAAAACAATAGAAGGAAGAAAAAAAATAAGTATATGACCTGAGAAATGAGAGATTTAAACCCTCAGATACATGCCATTAAGCAAGTAATACTTCAAGCCAGTGAAATAAGAAATGTCATCCGGAAGCACATGATCAATTGCAGGATGGACTACAATTGTTGTATAAGAAGTCTGAAGAATGAGAGAGTGAATGGGTGGGTGATCAGTGAATGACACAGAGGAACCAGAGTTCTGCACATCATTATGGTGTGAGTGGTGTGATCAACACCTTCTAGTTGTGGTGAGAGGTGTGGAGGTGGTCTGGGTCCACCACCATCAGCACGCCTTTCATCACTAAGCATAGTTTCAGAGATCTTCAGGTTAGACAGGAGCCCTTCCTAGTTCAGTTCAGTTCAGTCACTCAGTCATGTCCGACTATTTGTGACACCATGGAATGCAGCACACCAGGCTTCCCTGTCTGTTACCAACTCCCAGAGCTCGCTCAAACTCATGCCCATTGAGTTGGTGATGCCATCCAAGCATCTCATCCTCTGTTGTCCTCTTCTCCTCCTACCTTCAATCTTTCCCAGCAGCAGAGTCTTTTCCAATAGTCAGTTCTTTGCATCAGGTGGCCAAAGTATTGGAGCTTCAGCTTCAGCCTCAGTCCTTCCAGTGAAAATTCAGGAATGATTTCCTTTAGGATGGACTGGTTGGATCTCCTTGCAGTCCAAGGGACTCTCAAGAGCATTCTCCAACACCACACTTCAAAAGCATCAATTCTTTGGTGCTCAGCTTTCTTTATGGTCCAATTCTCACACCCATACATGACTACTGGGAAAAACATAGCTTTGACTAGATGGACATTTGTCAGCAAAGTAATGTCTCTTTTTTTTTTAATATGCTGTCTAGGTTGGTCATAGCTTTTCTTTCAAGGAGCAAGCGTCTTTGAATTTCAAGGCTGCAGTCACCATCTGTAGTGATTTTGGAGCCCACAAAAATAAAGTCTGTCACTGTTTCCATTGTTTCCCCATCTATTTGCCATGAAGTGATGAGACCAGATGCCATGATCGTAGTTTTCTGAATGTTGATTTTTTTAAGCCGGCTTTTTCACTCTCCTCTTTCACTTTCATCAAGAGGCTCTTTAGTTCCTCTTCACTTTCTGCCATAAGGGTGCTGCCATTTGCGTATCTGAGGTTATCAATATTTCTCCTGGCAATCTTGATCTAGCTTGTGCTTCATCCAGTCCAGCATTTCATATGATGTACTCTGCCTATAATTTAAATAAGCAAGGTGATGATATACAGCCCTGAGGTACTCCTTTCCCAATTTGGAACCAGTCAGTTGTTCCATGTCTATCTGTTGCTTCTTGACCTGAACACAGATTTCTCAGGAGGCAGGTCAGGTGGTCTAGTATTCCCATTTCTTGAAGAATTTCCCAGTTTGTTGTGATCCACAGAGCCATAGGCTTTAGTGTAGTTAGTGAAGCAGAAGTAGATGTTTTTCTGGAATTCTCTTATTTTTTCTATGACCCAACTGATGTTGGCAATTTGACCTCTGATTCCTCTGCCTTTTCTAAATCCAGCTTGAACATCTTGAAGTTTTTGGTTCATGTACTGTTGAAGCCTAGCTTGGAGGGTTTTGAGCATTACTTTGCTAGTGTGTGAGATGAGTGCCATTGTGTGGTAGTTTGAATTGTTCTGATGGTGGAGTAGAAGGAATGTGCTCACCTTCTCCTGTGAAAAACTGCAACTAACCACTGAACAACCACAGACAGGAGAATGTTGGATCCCACCACCAAAAGATACCCCATCCAAGGGCAACGGAGAAGTCCCAACAAGATGGTAGGAGGGGTGAAATCGCATTTAGCATTGGTCTCATAGGAAGCCCTTCCCAGCTTCCTATGTAATTCCCAGTATTGAATACTCTTCCAGAGAGAGCCCTCTTTACTGATGGAGAAATCCCACCTTCTTCAAAAGATTATTGTAGCTTGGCAACCTCCCCAGGATCAATGAACCAGTCTTCACCAGTCTTGCACTGGGTTCTCTGGGCATCTCCACCACAGGAGCCCAGGCCTGCTTCCCCAGGATCCCATCCTGCCGACATCATAGAGACTGCCCACTTCCATAAAGGATTTAATTAGCTCTGGCAATGGAAGGAAGGAGGATTAAGGGCTGATTAAAGAGCTTATGGAAAAAAATATACAATTAGGAGAATAATCCTCTGGAAACCCAAGGCTGCAAGAGACAAATCCTGCCCAGCTGACTACTCTGCCAGTCACCACCACTCCTGAATGACATACAGCAAGAGGTCATGCTGGAAAGTTGGGGCCCATAAGAGATGCTCCATGTGGAAGCAATTTAAGGGATGGACAGCAACACACGCAATATATCTTTCCTCAAAAAGAAAAATGGAAGTGATTGTTCCCCACCATTTCATGAAGAAAGCAAAATAGGAAGTGTTGATGGAATGTGATTTATGCAACACAGTTTTTCTAGGTAATATTTTATTAACACTTATTTACCGAGGTCAGCAACTACTCTGACAAACACCCTATTTAAAGTTTAATGTGAGAATCAGAGTTAGTGGAAGTGACATGGAAGGCATGGAGTGGTCTCAGCCCCATTTTTAACACCTCTGTTAAATATTTGATATGGCACTAAGGGGCAAGTGACCATGCTCATTCCAGGGAGGGATAAAACTTGCCACTAGAGAAATTTCTTTCTTCCTCAGACTAGATCACAACCCTGAAAACATTAGCTGCCCAGAAACGTTCCCTGCCACCTTAAGTTGTCAAAAGTAGAAGGAAGCAGAGGCCAGGGGAGGGCACAACTCCAATCAGCTTTGTGAGACCCCTGGCTGCCTGGTTTTTGCTTTAAGGGACCTCAGTTCAAACCCAATCAGCTGTTATTACACAGGACAGCATCTTGATGAGCTTGTAACCTTATCAACAGTCCTCTGGGGGAGATGTGGTGAAGTTATTTGAATATAATTCATCCAGGCAACAAATTGGCCCATCACTCAGCTCACAAATCTCTCTGTTGACCAGGCTGCCAAAAATGGGAAAGGCATTCCTTCTGTAGAAAGCTTCCTCTAGAACTATGCTAATGTATAGAAAATCCAGAGTCCTTTGGGAGTAAAATAACAATAGAAAAGTAAAAACAGTTGTAATTTTTTAAAGTACTGGGTATTTTTTTTTTTTTATATATTTTTCCAACAATCCTGCAAATTAGGAGTTATTTACAAGTTACGTATGAAGAAGACTGAAACTCTGAGAAAGTACAATTTTTAAGTTATACAACCTATCGACGGAGAAAGTCATGCTCAAATTTAGGTCTTTAATTGTTTGAAAAGAGAGGCTCTGTCTATTGAACCACATGGTTCCCTCATCTTCTGCTGTGAAAACAAAGTTGCAAACTATATGAAATATAGGAAAGAGACTTCTGGTTTTTATGATGGAAGAGAGTTGGTTTGATTTTTTTTTTTTTTAACATGGTTTAACAGATGATCTTCTACCTGCTTGACCCTATGTTTTAGAAAGTGTCTTAATTTCTGATCACAAGGAAACAGCAAATTTCTCTCTGTCACATGTGTCAAATTAGGGTTTTTCAACTATTGTGATATTTTGAGAGCCTGACATAGGCTGAATGGGAATAGGGGTGATTATTACCGCACAAAGTAATATGAGACAAATGCTTAGGACAAAGAACAGAATCAAATGCCAGACAGTAATGCTGGCTGCGTCTACCTAAGGGGCAGGAGAGAAAGAAAATTCAGTATCAGGCAATGACAAGAGCATCCTTATGAAAATTCTAGGATTATCTGTAATATAGTTCTCATATATCTCTAATTAGTTCTTCACTTTCTTTGTTGAAGGTATAAATAAGATGATGGAGTAAAGTAAAATGGTAGTACATTAGGATTCGAATTGCTACAGAAGAATCTAGATGGCTACCAAACCTAGTCAACAGGAAAGGAGACTTCATTTCTAGTTGAAGATGTGAATAATTGGAGGTATTGCCTGAGCATACAATTAAGGAATAAAATACTAATAAGGAACAGTAATTATCATCATAATCATCACCATTCTTATTCAGAACTTTGACAACATTGATTTATTGTATTCCAGCAAGCACATTGCAGTATAGAACTCAAAAGCCAATTTATTCGTCACTAATTAAATTATTTCCAAAGCACTTTAAGTATCTTTCAAGCTTTGTTCTTTCTGTTTTCTACTCCAGAGTCTCCTATTAAAGCTGTGCTAATTGTCAGCTAAGTCTCAGTGCAATGTATGATGGGATTTCCATTCTTGTTTTTTATTTTGGTCATGCTGCTCAGCTTGTAGTATCCTAGTTCCCTGAACAGGGATTGAACCTGTGTACTTCGCAGCAAAAGCACAAAGTCCTAAATACTGTATCTCAGGTGACTTCCATTCTGAGTGGTCTGATATCTGTTATGACTGTCTGGTATCTTTGCCATATGTTTAGCTAAATATTGAAAATATTTCTCCTTTTCAGTGGGATATTAAATGTTCAACACAGTTACTCCATTCTTCTTCATTTTTTTTTTTAATCTCAGAATTCTTATTCTTTTTACTCTTATTTTGGCAATCTGAAAGACACTTTGGCTTGATCTTTCTGCAAACTAACAAATTCACATATTTTAATATTTGTAACCTGTGAACTTTCTGCTCTTTAGTCCAACTTTTTTATTGTTGCAGCATCATTTCAGAATTTAATTTCCAATAACTCTGATTATTGCTCTTTCATAGCATTTCCATTCTTTCTTTCTCCCTTACTCCCTATCTTTCTCATTTTCCTTTTCTTCCTATCACATTATTTTCTAAGAATTAAAGGTCTACTTAGATTATATTGAAAACTTAAATATAATATAATTATATATGTAAAATATAATGTAATAATTTAAAATGTTTCTTGTGTTAACTCTATTTCCTTAATAACTTTCTTGTGTGTTCATTTCTTTCTTTTTAAATTTTATTCATTTATTTTACTTTTGGCTGTGATGGGTCTTCATTGCTTTGTGCGGGCTTTCTCTAGTTGCGGCAAGTGAGGGTTACTTTTTGTTGCAGTGTGACGGCTTCTCACTGTGGTGGACTCTTTTGTTGTGGAGCACAGGTTCTACACAGGTCAGGAAGCAGCAGTTAGAACTGGACATGGAACAACAGACTGGTTCCAAATAGGAAAAGGAGTACATCAAGGCTGTATATTGTCACCCTGCTTATTTAACTTCTATGCAGAGTACATCATGAGAAACGCTGGGCTGGAAGAAACACAAGCTGGAATCAAGATTGCCGGGAGAAATATCAATAACCTCAGATATGCAGATGACACCACCCTTATGGCAGAAAGTGAAGAGGAACTCAAAAGCCTCTTGATGAAAGTGAAAGTGGAGAGTGAAAAAGTTGGCTTAAAGCTCAACATTCAGAAAACGAAGATCATGGCATCCGGTCCCATTACTTCATGGGAAATAGATGAGGAAACGGTGGAAACAGTGTCAGACTTTATTTTTGGGGCTCCAAAATCACTGCAGATGGTGATTGCAGCCATGAAATTAAAAGAGGCTTACTCCTTGGAAGGAAAGTTATGACCAACCTAGATAGCATATTCAAAAGCAGAGACATTACTTTGCCAACAAAAGTCCGTCTAGTCAAGGCTATGGTTTTTCCAGTGGTCATGTATGGATGTGAGAGTTGTACTGTCAAGAAAGCTGAGTGCCAAAGAATTGATGCTTTTGACCTGTGGTGTTGGAGAAGACTCTTGAGAGTCCCTTGGACTGCAAGGAGATCCAACCAGTCCATTCTGAAGGAGATCAGCCCTGGGATTTCTTTGGAAGGAATGATGCTAAAGCTGAAACTCCAGTACTATGGCCACCTCATGTGAAGAGTTGACTCATTGGAAAAGACTGTGATGCTGGGAGTGATTGGGGGCAAGAGGAAAAGGGGACGACAGAAGATGAAATGGCTGGATGGCATCACCGACTTGATGGATGTGAGTTTGAGTGAATTCTGGGAGTTGGTGATGGAAAGGTGGCCTGGCGTGCTGCAATTCATGGGGTCACAAAGAGTTGGACGCGACTGAGCAACTGAACTGAACTGAACAGGCTCTAGGTGCATGGGCTTCAGTAGTTTTGACACAGAGGCTCGGTTGCTCCATAGCATGTGGAATCTTCCTGGATCAGGGATTGAACCTGTGTTTCCTGCCTTGGTAGGCAGATTCTTAACCACTGCACCCCCAGGGAAGTCCTCGTGTTGATTTCTAAACTTTATTTTCATAATAATTTTTTCTCAAACTTTTTGAGTGAGGTTCTATGTTTGACCAATTTTTGTCACTAGGGAGAATTTCCTCAGCTTTGGGGAAAATCTCAGTTTTCCTGGTAATCAACAAGGATTCCAGATATGTCACCTTTGCCCCTGGCATATTAAAGAACTCTTAATTATTTTGTGGAAGTAAACTAGACCTGTAGTTTTATCCTAAGGGCAAATACTGGAATCTACTTATGTGAAAATGGATCCTTGACACAACCTTTCAACAACAGCTATTAATTACTGTCTGGCTATGGCAAATTGAAATTTTATTTAATATCTATTCATTTCTGTCTTACCCTGTCAGTGGAAGAATTATACTCACCTGCCCTAATATGCTGGGTTGGCCATATCTTTGGCTATTACAAAGACATCTCGCTCTAGCAGGGAGCCCTTCCAAATATATTTGTGCTTTTTGCTTATGCTCTTTTACTCCTCCATTCAAGCATGAGAAGAAAATGCCCCAGGCAACTGCTGCTCCTTTAGCCTAATCTTGGAAAAAAGGGCATATATAACAGATCTCAGCTCACCTCTCTCCACCCCAAACTCAACTACCAACATTCTCTCTTCCTACTGAATCAACCAAAGACAGGGGTTCATCATATTTTGAGTACATTCAAGATACTGCAACACAGAGTGTTGGTGGTTGAGTTGATCGCTACTGGTAGGGTTTTGAGAAGGTTCTATAAGAAAATGATACTGGCTTAGAGGAAAACAACACACACAAGAAGAGTTTAACTTCTTTGAAAATAGGAGAAGAAAGAGAAAATCCATAAATATTGTCGCTTACAGGGCTGAATGATATAATTCCCTTTGACTGAGAAAGATCTAGTGAGATCAAGTTCAACACTGGACCTGGGAGCAAAGAACTAACAAGGGCATGACAGTAGCAGCTTTTTAAGAACCCACTTTTTGGATTAATCTGACCCATCATCCTTTCAGCTGGTCAAAATGATTCTTATAACAGGTTTTAAAGGCATGTTCCCACAGACAGCCAAGAAATTCAAAGTCACATCAGAAACTCAGTCATAGTTTGCAAAGAATTGTGGATAAGGACATTTGCATATGGAGCTGATTAAATAAAATAGGTAAGAATAAACCTAACAAACAAGCACACCAAGTTCTGACAAATCCATTTCCAATCTGAATTAGAGTTATCATGACTCTTTGAGATGTAAAATGACCCTTGCACACTCAAATTTTGGGTAGGCAGAAAGCTGGCTGAGATGCTGTTCAGCCATCCTGGAAATATTTTCTAATGCCCTTCTCAAATGTGTCCAAGGAGAAAAATGAATAAGAGAAGAAATTTCTAAGGACAGAGTCAAGAGCTAAAGGAGCAGAATGGAATAAGCATTACCAGGGAGTAAGACTGGTGTCTAATCAGTGCTCCACCACGTGAGGGGGAACCTTGCAAAGTTTGTCCTGCTAGATTTCAGAATTACTGTGGATCAGTGACTGCCATGTGCCTCCCATTCTTACCCTTCTGAACATGAATTTTTTTGCTGGTACGTTGTTTTCTGTTTCAACATCATATGTTGTGAGATATGAGAGCGGATAATTAGCATTTTAGGTCAGAGGTCTCTGGATCAATAAGACCTATATTTGGAACCAAAAAGAGGAGTATCCTGAGGTCCTGGACTTTAAGCGTGATGGAAAATTCAAGTGGAATTTTGGAGCTTCTGTATTGAGGATAAGGTGAATGCACTTTTTATTTTGAATGAAGTGAATATTTGTGACTAAATGAGAAGACTGTGGTAGATTTTATTATTAAATACTTAAACTGTCCTCTTGCTATGCTATGTGGATACAGGAACACTTTCCCAAACACTGATGTGGGGCTTGATCATGTGACTGCCTTTGGTAAATGGAATGTGTCCCAGTTCTTAGCACAAGCTTTGGAGGCCTCACAAGTTTGCACTCACCCTGTTGTACTCCATTCTTTGGTCCTGAAGACAGGACACCCTGGATAGGATGTGTTATATATTCATATGATATGCTCTAGCCTGGGTTTTGGAATTAGAAAACTTTTGAAGAGGACTTGAACCTAACTCACATGCTAAGCTAAGATTTCCTAGTCAATCTTCATATAAAAGAGAAAGAAACTGATATTTATTGCTGCAAGCCAATGAGATCTGGGATGTGTTTATTGATAGAGCAAAAGTTTATTGATACAGCTGGTGATTAATACACCACTCTACTAGCCTATGGCCCATTGTTTGAACTGGACTCCACTAACTGAGTCCTTATTATAAGTTTCTGCCAAGAAGACTCATCATATTTAAGAGGATTTTCTGTTCTTTTGTATATGTTTGTAAGTTCCTCCTTTCTGTTGAATTTTACCTCATAGCATATATTTATGGTCTTCTCAGGTGACATAGTAGTAAAGAATCCACCTGACAATGCAGGAGACACAAGACTTGGGTTTAATTCCTGGGTTGGGAAGATCCTCTGGAAAAGGAAATGGCAACCCACTCCAGTATTCTTGCCTGAAAAATTCCATGGACAAAGGATCCTGGTGGGCTACAGTCCACGGGATCGCAAAGAGTCCAACACAGCTGAGCATGCACACACACACAATATATTTATATCTTTTAGAAATCACTCTTTCAGCCTGGGCATTAGCATTCTTTCATTGTTCCAATATTACTGCTGGTTTCTTCTTATATTTTCATTTATTCTGCCTTTTCAGTGGAATTTTAAGAGACAGAAATAACTTGCAAATTTACTTAGTCAAATTTACTATGTCCATCTGATTAGATTCTCTTTAATCCCATTGGAGTTAGAAATATGTACCATAAGAAGGTTTGCTAGAAAAGGGGGACAGCTCGTTTGTATGAAGGTTTGTACTGTGTCCGACTCTTTGCAACCCCATGGACTGCAGTCCACCAGGCTCCTCTGTTCATGGGATTCTCCAGGCACAGATACTGGAGTGGGTTGGCATGTCCTCCTCCAGGGGATCTTTCCAACCCAGGGATCGAACCCTGGTCTCCTGCACTGCAGGTAGATTCTTTATCATCTGAGGCACCAGGGAAGTCCCTTCTCCATATAACTGCTCCTAAAAATTCTTTGTTTTTTTTCTAAGATGATTGGTCATCTCTACAGTTTTTAATTGCTTGCCTGACATGGGACAGACAATCTTTTCCACACGTGTCTCAATGACAAGAGCACAGAGCTGTGCCTACTAGTTGGTGTCTTCTCTTTGTTTTTCCTGTCATGTACACTTTTATATCTTGAATTTACACCATGAAGATCTGTTTCTCTGCTCCTCTGCATATACAATGACTTTCATTTTAATACAGCATCTCTGTCTCATCAAATGTGCCATTTTTCTGAAAATACTTTAAACATTAGAAATCCAAATGTAAAACTCAATTAATTTTTGGTTATATTAGTGCAAATATTGCAATAAGATGATAATTAGGTAAACAGAAGCATGCTATCCTTGTATAAGTTTATAAATACAAACAAGACTTAAAATTTTAATGAAATATGTTCTAAATTGAGGGACTAATAGAGTGACTGCCTATCTTATAGGGAGCACTTTCACATAATTTTTTATTTAAGCTTACCAGCAGCCTTTTTGGGTTCCAAATGAGGACACTACTGCTCATGAAGCTTAGATAACTGTTCAGGCATGTTAAGATGTAAGAGAGCAACTCAGAATTTAATTCTCAGTTTTCCCCTCCAAATATTGTGCTCATTCTAGCATACACTGCTGCTTCTCAAATGATATTATTGATTTTACTGTAGTCTTTAGCAATATCGGTGAGAACAAATTCGGTTTGCTTTCAGCTTGGGAGATGGAAAAGGATCTAATGCTCCTGTTGTTGTCTCAATACTCACCCTGCGACTGACCTCAAACTCTGTGTGCAAGTCTTTCTGGATAAAACTTCTCACCTTTTCCTTTAAAAGCTGTTCTATATGTACCACATCTGAAGAGCAGCACTGACATACATATATACACTACCATATGTAAAACAGAGAGCTAGTAGGAAGTTGCTATACAGCACAGGGAGCTGACCTCAGTGCTCTGTGATGACTATGATGGGTGGGATGGGAGGAGGTAGGAGGGAGGCTCAAGAGGGAGGGGGTATAGGTATACAGATGGTGGACTGACCCTGTTGTACAGCAGAAACTAACACCACATTGTCAAGCAATCATTCGTCCAATTTTTCAAAAAGAGCTGTTTTAGCTTTGGTTTCAGAGAGGTGGGCAAAAAAGGAGTAAGTAAGTGATTACTGGCAAGGAAATCTAAGATTTTCGCAGAAGATAACTGATTTCACCCATGATAACTCAAAAAAGTCAAGCATCCAAAAGGCAGGCTGTTGATGCCAGATATTGTCTTTGAACATCTTACAGATGAGATGCTATTGTGCATAAAAGAATCTGCGTATGTGAACCAGAAAGTGCTAGATGTAATATGTTTGTTCAGAGAAACATGTGTGAAAAAGGAAGAACTTTAATTCTATTGCCTCCATCCCCAAGATTTCTCTCCAGTTACTTAAACAAAATAGTTTTTTTTAAATTAAGGGGACTCTCTATAGAGAGACTGCATGATCAAATAAGGCCGGAATCCAACAGAGGCAACTTAGCAATTCAGGGTGATATGTTGGCTACAGTTATGGAAACCATTTCCCCAACCAGTTAGCTGCTGCTTTATTTACCTTTCTGGTCAACTACACCTATTACAAAATCCAAAAATCCATCTATTTTGTTTATCTTAATCTTCCTGTCAAAAATATGATGGTATCGAAACAGCTTTTTCTAAAGATGATGGAAGTATTATCATGTGTCTTCCAGATGCAATGGTGGCCTTCTGCAATTTTGGTGTTTGAGACTTCATGTTAATGTCTTCTAATTTTTAGATGAAAACTTTAGCTGTGTGCCTATGTCAAAAATGCATGCTCCTATAGAATTCCCCCCCATATAAAGAAAATGCCATAGAACAAAATAATTGTATATATAAATTTTTATGATAGTAAAATGACAATACTTAAGAGATCAGACTATGATGTGTTAGAATTTGTAGAAATCGTGTTGACCAGCTTCTGTTCTAGTTGAGGAAATTGAGTTTAGTCTAAGAAACATGTTGTTCAAACACACGTGTTCATGCTAAATCACTTCAGTCATGTCCGACTGTGTGACTGTATGGACTGTAGCCTCCCAGCTTCCTCTGTCCATGGGATTCTCCAAGCTAGAATAATGGAATGGGTTGCCATGCCCTCCTCCAGGGGATCTTCCTGACCAGCAACTCTTATGTCTCCTGCATTGGCAGGTGGATTCTTTATCGCTAGTGCGACCTGGGAAGCCCCATTCAAACACATACATTTTTAAAATACTGAACTTTTTCTCCATTGTCACTTGCTACTCTTGTGATTTCCTCAAACCTCGGGGCTTTAAATGTCATATGTATGCCACTAGCACCCAAGTTTGTATTTCCAGGCTGTTACCTCCTCCCTGAACTTCAGACTCAGATGTCTACCTGTCTACTTGGCATCTTCTCTGTGATGTATACTGTGCATCTCAACTTGACTATATCCAATATAGAGGCCCTAACCTTTGCATGGAAGACTGCCTCTCTCAGTCAGCCCCATTTCGTTGAATGGCAGTGCAGTTCCTTGGACCACAGAATGTGAGTCATACTTGATGACATGCTCCCTTTCTCTCTCTCTCTCTCTCTCTCACACAAGCAAGTAACATTAGCTCTACCTTTAGATTAGATACAAATAGTCATTACCTCTTACTACCTCCACTGTCTCTACCCTTGATGATGTAAACATCAAAACATCCTGAGAGATTGTGTTAAAACTCAAGTCAGCTCAAAAGCTGGTTTCCCTTTCCACCCAGAGTCAAAGTCAAAGTCCTGTAGAGGCTCTTGGATCCATACCCACCCTTCCCTAGCCTTCCCTCTTCCTTCATACCGCTGACCCCTTCATCGGATGCCTACTATTTACATTTGTACTTACTCTGGTCTCACTGGTTTCTTGCAGTGAGTCCTTCAAATGTGGCAGGCAGGTTCCCTACCATATGTGTTTGCCTCATCCTGTAACATTTTGCCCTCAAACACTCATGTGGCCAGCTCCCTCCAATCAACGCTCAGATGTCACTTTCTCAGTGAGGTCTTTTCTGCCACTCTCTTTAAAATCACAATCCCAGCTCCAGCATTCCTTATCCCTCTTTCCTGCTTCATTTGCTTCTCTATTTGGAGTGAAAGCTTCACAAGGGTGAAGACTGTGTCTGTTTTGTTCAGTCATATATACATAGTATAAAGGACATTGCATGGCATATAGTCTGTGTTCAAGAAATAATTGAATGAGTGAATAAAGGAAAGAGCAAATATATTTTGTTAATTTCTAGTAATCAATCAATACATTAAAGCCTTAGGAAAATATCTGAACAAGATGCCCCCAATAGGAAATGTTTTTTGGGCATTAATCATTGTATTTTAGTGACATTTGGTTACTGAATGATTTAAAGGCTACCATGTAAACAGTTTTCCATTCATAAAGTGCCAAAGTCACTTGAGGAATGAATGCCACTCTGGGACATATGAAGATGTACTTTCTATCTTTGAAAGAGAATGACTTAGGAATTACCTTCTTTGTTAAATGATGTTGTAGATGGTGGGTGAGGGGGGAGAGATGGTGGGTATCTGGTCGACATTCTCAGTTAAGATTAGAGGATTACAACTTATATTTTTGAAATAATGTGTTTAGGTCTAATAAAGGACAGCTGCAGAAATCCACTTGATACTTGCTTAGAACACTCAAACCCCAGCCCCCATTTAAACCATCTATTCATGTGACTTTTAATGCATCATGTCAGAGCATTTATGTAAGCAGTTAACTTTTAAATATAGGAATTTAAGTAACTGTGAATAAGTTGTGTTGTCTCTTATGGAAGGAGTCTGTTCTATGTTACTCTGAACTTGACAGAAGACTGGAGACTCAGCAGCCAAATGATAGCTGACTTGATTGAAAACCAAGCAAAACAAAGAATATTTACTTAGAAAAGTCTGTCAATTCTTGGCGTATATGAACACAATGTAAAATTTTCCTTCATTTTATCACCTTAATGCCATGCTGCATAAGTACTGTCCATTTTTCAGCATAAATTCCTAGCAGGAAGCACTTTTGGCTGTTGAACCTTTCTCAGAACAGAAGTGTATGCAAAGGGATGTTTAGTAAATGCCATTAGACAATGACTGCCTGTGTTTAATATTTATTGAGCATCAATAGGGATCTTGAGACCTTGGTCCAGAATGAAAAGCTTCAAAAAAAGTCTATACCTAATTAAGAAAAACATGGTACCTGCTCCCAAGAAGCTTATCTGCTGAAGCAGACAACAGTGGTGTGGGTGTACAGAGAAAATTAATTTTTTTACTTAAGTACGGAAAACAACCACTACCTTTATGAAATTGCAGGATTTATCTCCTTCTCTCTTAAATTTGTTTTTCTTTGTGAGGTCCTCATGTTAAATGTCTGGCAAAGAATGAAGATAGAGAAGGCTGGCACAAGGACAGGGGGATGAGGCAATGAAGAAAAGGGATAGTAACAGATGGTGTGGTGGTAGGCTCTATGGCCTGAGGGAAGGAGCAGTTGGGGAAGAAATAGAGTTCCTATAGGTGGCTGCTGTATTTTCTATGTTTTAAAATAATTAAAATGTACCATCATCATTATGATTAATTAATATGTAAGTTCAGGTTGCAAAGGAGACCAAACAGGAGTGAACCAAACATTGATATCTTTTCTTTCAGGCATACTAAAAGCACAGCTGTGATAGAAGGCAGGATTGGCATGGATTTAAAACATATCACAGTTTATTAGGAATGACTTCATAATGCATCCCTATTTATTGCCAGAGATTAGAGAACTGAGAATAAACGGAAATAATTACAAACTATGGTTCTGTTTATACTCCCATAGCAAAAAAATTAATGTCTGTTAGTTTATTCACATTCCATATCTTGTATATATTAGGGTCAGCATGGAAAGTTTTGCTTATGTGTGGAAGATACAGCTAATTGTATAATTAAAATGTTTGTTTTATACAGAACATTTTTTGATCCAATCAACAAAAGAATTTTAGTCCCCAGTCTACATGTTCCAAAAGTTATCTTTTGCCACATTGATTGGTATTTGATTTCTGTGTGATAATTTCATCCCAGGTTTCCCAGTTCAGAATGACTATGAATTTAGGGAGATAAGACAAATAGTCAAAATCCAAAAAAAGGCTGGAAGTGAAGTTTTGGAGAAACCAAACAGATGTTAATTTCCCAAATCACAGAGAAGTAAAAGGCAGGGACAGCAAAGACTGTTCAAGGTGAAGGAAAAGATCAAGAGAGAGATGGTAATAACTAGCAAAGGAAGCAGACACCCAATCATGTTCTTGAAGCCAGTGATTCCTTGGCAGAGTTGACATTAGATTAAAATCTTAAAAGGCACTGCTCATCTGCGCTGTATGGATGGAGAAGTCTTGAGGCTACAGTAAGAATAAGACTGAAAGCCAGAGGCAGGAGGCTTAAATCCAAAACATGAGAACACCAGAAAACTCCTGGCTCTGGGGAACATTAATCAATAAGAGCTCATCCAAAAGCCTCCATACCTACACTGAAACCAAACTCCACCCAAGAGCCAACAAGTTCCAGAGCAAGACATACCATGCTAATTCTCCAGCAACGCAGGAACACAGTACTGGTCATTAGAATACAGGCTGCCCAAAGTCACAACAAACCCATAGACACCACAAAATTCACTACTGGACACTTCATCGCACTCCAGAAGAAGAGATCCAGCTCCACCCACCAGAACACAGATGCAAGCTTCCCTAACCAGGAAACTTTGACAAGCCACTAGTCCAACCCCAACCACAGGGAGCAACCTCCACAATAAAGAGGGACCACAAACTTCCAGCCTACAGAAAGGCCACCCCAAACACAGAAATCTAAACAAAATGAAAAGACAGAGAAATATTCAGCAGGTAAAGGAGCATAATAAATGCCCACCAAACCAAAGAGGAGGAGATAGGGAGTCTACCTGAAAAAGAATTCAGAATAATGATAGTAAAGATAATCCAAAATCTTGAAAACAAAATGGTGTTACAGACAAATAGACTAGAGATAAGGACTGAGAAGATGCAAGAAATGTTTAACAAGGACCTAGAAGAAAATTTTAAAAGTCAATCAATAATGAATAATGCAATAACTGAGATCAAAAGCACTCTTGATGGAACAAGCAGTAAAAAACTGAGACAGAAGATAGGATAAGTAAGGTGGAAGATAGAATGGTGGAAATAAATGAAGCAGAGAGGAAAAAAGAATTAAAAGAAATGAAGACAGCCTCGGAGACCTCTGGGACAATGTTAAATGCCCCAACATTCAAATCATAGGAGTCCCAGAAGAAGACAAAAAGAAAGGGCATGAGAAAATACGTGAGGAGATAATAGTTGAGAACTTCCATAAAATGGGGAAGGAAATAGCCACTCAAGTCCAAGAAACCCAGAGAGTCCCAAACAGGATAAACCTAAGGCAAAACACCCCAAGACACATATTAATCAAATTAATGAAGATCAAACACAAAGAGCAAATATTAAAAGCAGCAAGGGAAAAGCAACAAATAACACACAAAGGGATTCCCATAAGGATAACAGCTGATCTTTCAATAGAAGCTCTTCAGGACAGAAGGGAATGGCAGGACATACTTCAAGGGATGAAAGATAAAAAAGCTACAACCCAGATTACTATACCCAGCAAGGATCTCATTCAAATATGAAGGAGAAATCAAAAGCTTTACAGACAAGCAAAAGCTAAGAGAATTCAGCACCACCAAATCAGCTCTTCAACAAATGCTAAAGGATCTTTTCTAGATAGGAAATGCAGAAAAGGTTTATAAACTTGAACCCAAAACAATGAAGTAAATAGCAATGGGATCATACCTATCAATAATTACCTTAAATGTAAATGGGTTCAATGTCCCAACCAAAAGACAAAGACTGGCTGAATGGATACAAAAACAAGACCCCTATAAATGCTGTCTACAAGAGCCCCACCTCAAAACAAGGGACACATACAGATGGAAAAAGACATTTTATGCAAATGGAGAACAAAAGAAAGCAGCGGTAGCAATACTCATATCAGATAAAATATATTTTGAAATAAAGGCCATGAAAAGAGACAAAGAATGACACTACATAATGATCAAAGGATCCATCCAAGAAGAAGATATAACAATTATAAATATATATGCACCCAACATAGGAGCATCTCAATATGTAAGGCACATGCTAACAAGTATGAAAGGGGAAATTAACAGTAACACAATAATAGTGGGAGACCTGAAAACCTCACTCACACCTATGGATAGATCCACCAAAAAGAAAATTAGCAAGAAAACAAACTTAAAATGACACAATGGACAAGTTGGATCTAATTGATATCTATAGGACATTTCACCCCAAAACAACGAATTTCTCCTTTTTCTCAAATGCACACAGAACATTTGCCAGGATAGATCACATCCTGGGCCATAAATCTAGCCTTGGTAAATTCAGGAAGATTGAAATCATTTCAAGCATCTTTTCTGATCACAATGTGGTAAACTTAGATGTCAACTACAGGGAAAAAACTATTAAAAATACAAACATATGGAGGCTAAACAACACACTTCTGAATAACCAACAAATCACAGAAGAAATAAAAAAAGAAATCAAAATACGCACAGAAACAAGAGAAAATGAAAACACAACAACTCAAAACCTATGGAATTCAATAAAAGCAGTGCTAAGGGGAAGGTACATAAGAATACAAACTTACCTCAAGAAATGAGAAAAATCAGATAAAAAACCTAACTCCATACCTAAAGCAACTAGAAAAAGAAGAAATGAAGAACCCCAGGGTTAGTAGAAGGAAAGAAATCATAAAAATTAGGGCAGAAATAAGTGGAAAAGAAACAAAGGAGACTATAGCAAAACATCAACAAAACTGAAAGCTGGTTCTTTGAGAAGATAAATAAAACGGACAAACCATTAGCCAGACTCATCAAGAAAAAAAGGGAGAAGAATCAAATCAGCAAAATTAGAAATGAATATGGAGAAATCACAACAGACAACACAGAAATACAAAGGATCATAGAGTCTACTATCAGCAACTATATGACAATAAAATGGACAACTTGGAAGAAATGGACGAATTCTTAGAAAAGTATAACCTTCCAAAACTGAACCAGGAAGAAGAAGAAAATCTTAACCATCATCAGTATGGAAGTAGAAATTGTAATAAAAAATCTTCCAACAAACAGAAGCCCTGGACCAGATGGCTTCATAGGTGAATTCTACCAAAATTTAGAGAAGAGCTAAAACCTATCCTACTCCAACTCTTCCAGAAAATTGCAGAGGAAGGTAAACTGCCAAACTCATTCTATGAGGCCACCGTCATTCTAATACCAAAACCAGACAAAGATGCCACAAAAATGAAATCTACAGGCCAATATCACTGATGAACATAGATGCAAAAATCCTTGGCAAAATTCTAGCAAACAGAATTCAACAACATATTAAAAAAGATCATACATCATGACCAAGTGGGCTTTATCCCAGGGATGCAAGGATTCTTCAATATTTGCAAATCAATAAATGTGATATACCACATTAACAATTTGAAAGATAAACACCATATGATTATCTCAATAGATGCAGAGTAAGCCTTTGACAAAATTCAACATCCACTTATGATAAAAATCCCCCAGAAAGCAGGCTAGAAGGAACAAGCTCAACATAATAAAAGCAATATATGATAAATCCACAGCAAACATTATTCTCAGTGGTGAAAAATTGAAAGCATTTCCCCTAAAGGCAGGAACAAGACAAGGGTGCACACTCTCACCGCTACTATTCAACATAGTTTTGAAAGTTTTATCTACAGCAATCAGAAGAAAGAGAAATAAAAGGAATCCAGATTGGAAAAGAAGAGGTAAAACTCTCACTGTTTGCAGACGACATGATCCTCTACATAGAAAACCCAAAAGACTTCACCAGAAAATTACTAGAGCTAATTAATGAGGATAGTAAAGTTGCAGGATATAAAATCAACACACAGAAATCCCTTGCATTCCTATACACTAACAATGAGAAAACAGAAAGAGAAATTAAGGAAACAATTCCATTCACCATTGCAATGAAAAGAATAAAATACTTAGAAATAAATATACTTAAAGAAACAAAAGATCTATATATAGAAAATCTATATATAGTGTCATATAAGACACTGATGAAAGAAACCAAAGATGACACAAAGAGATAGAGAAATATACCATGTTCATGGATCAGAAGAATCAATATAGTGAAAATGAGTATACTACCCAAAGTAATCTATAGATTCAATGTAATCCCTATCAAGCTACCAGGGGTATTTTTCACAGAACTAGAACAAATGATTTCATAATTTGTATGGAAATACAAAAAACATCGAATACCCAAAGCAATCTTGAGAAAGAAGAATAGAACTGGAGGAATAAACCTGCCTGACTTCAAATTATACTACAAAGCTACAGTCGTCAAGCAAAGAGCTGACTCATTTGAAAAGACCCTGATGCTGGGAAAGATTGAGGGCAGGAGGAGAAGGGGATGACAGAGGATGAGATGGTTGGATGGTATCACTTATTCAGTGGACATGACTTTGGGTAAACTCCGGGAGTTGGTGATGGACAGGGAGGCCTGGTGTGCTGCAGACCATGGGGTCGCAAAGAATCGGAGATGACTGAGCAACTGAACTGAACTGAACCATCATCAAGACAGTATGGTACCGGCACAAAGGCAGAAATATAGATCAATGGAACAAAACAGAAAGCCCAGAGATAAATCTATGAACCTATGGACACCTTATATTTGACAAAGGAAGCAAGAATATACAGTGGAGAAAAGACAATCTCTTTAACAAGTGGTGCTGGGAAAACAGGTAAACCACTTGTAAAAGAATGAAACTAGAATACTTTCCAACACCATACACAAAAATAAACTCAAAATGGATTAAATATCTAAATGTAAGACCAGAAACTATGAAACTTCTAGAGGAAAACATAGGCAAAACACTCTCTGACAAAAATCACAGCAGGATGCTCTATGACCCACCTCCAAGAGTAACGGAAATAAAAGCATAAAAACAAATGGGACCTAGTTAAACTTAAAAGCTTTTGCACAATGAAGGAAACTATATGCAAGGTGAAAAGACAGCCTTCAGAATGGGTGAAAATAATAGCAAACGAAGCAACTTACAAATAATTAATCTAAAAAATATACAAGCAGCTCATTCAGCCCAATACCAGAAAAATAAACGACCCAATCAAAAAATCAGCCAAAGAATTAAACAGACATTTCTCCAAATAAGACATATAGATGGCTAACACATGAAAAGATGTTAAACATCAGTCATTATCAGAGAATTGCAAATCACAACCATAATGAGATACCATCTGACGCCGGTCAGAATGGTTGCTGTCAAAAAGTCTACAAACAATAAATGCTGGAGAGGGTGCACAGAAAAGGGAACCCTCTTACACTGTTGGTGGGAATGCAAACTAGTACAGCCACTATGGAGAACAGTGTGGAGTTCCTTAAAAAAGTGGAAATAGAACTGCCATTTGACCCAGCAATTCCACTGCTGGGCATAGACACCGAGGAAACCAGAATTGAAAGAGATACATGTACCCCAATGTTCATTGCAGCACTGTTTACAATAGCTAGGACATGGAAGCAACCTAGATGTCCATAGGTAGACAAATGGATAAGAAAGCTGTGGTACATATAAACAATGGAATATTACTCAGCCATTAGAAAGAATGCATTTGAATAAATTCTAATGAGGTGGATGAAACTGGAGCCTATTATACACAGTGAAGTAAGTCAGAAAGAAAAATACCAATACAGTATCAGTTCAGTTCATCGCTCAGTTGTGTCCGACTCTTTGTTACCCCATGAATTGCAGCATGCCAAGCCTCCCTATCGATGACCAACTCCCAGAGTTGACTCAAACTCATGTCCATTGAGTCGGTGATGTCATCCAGCCATCTAATCCTCTGTCATCCCCTTCTCCTCCTGCCCCGCAATCCCTCCCAGCATCAGAGTCTTTTCCAATAAGTCAACTTTTCGCATGAGGTGGCCAAAGTATTGGAGTTTCAGCTTTAGCATCAGTCCTTCCAAAGAACACCCAGGACTGATCTCCTTTAGAATGGACTGGTTGGATCTCCTTGCAGTCCAAGGGACTCTCAAGAGTCTTCTCCAACACCACAGTTTAAAAGCTTCAATTCTTCAGCACTCAGCTTTCTTCACAGTCCAACTCTCACATCCATACATGACTACTGGAGAAAGCATTGCCTTGACTAGATGGACCTTTGTTGGCAAAGTAATGTCTCTGCTTTTGAATATGCTATCTAGGTTGGTCATAACTTTCCTTCCAAGAAGTATGCATCTTTTAATTTCATGGCTGCAGTCACCATCTGCAGTGATTTTGGAGCCCCCCAAAATAAAGTCTGACACTGTTTCCACTGTTTTCTTGAAGATACCTCTAGTCTTTCCCATTCTGTTGTTTTCCTCTGTTTCTTTGCATTGATCACTGAGGAAGGCTTTCTTATCTCTCCTTGCTATTCTTTGGAACTCTGCATTCAAATGCTTATATCTTTCCTTTCCCCCTTTGCTTTTCACTTCTCTTCCTTTCACAGCTATTTGTAAGGCCTCCCCAGACAGCCATTTTGCTTTTTTGCATTTCTTTTCTATGGGGATGGTCTTGATCCCTGTCTCTTGTACAATGTCATGAATGTCAGTCCATAGTTCATCAGGCACTCTATCTATCAGATCTAGTCCTTAAATCTATTTCTCACTTCCACTGTATAATCATAAGGGATTTGATTTAGGTCATACCCCACTTCCAAGGTCAGGGGCGGCAGCCAAGAGGAGCTACCCCACGTCCGAGGTCACGGGTGGCGGCCAAGAGTGCCAGGCTGCAATGGCGCAGAAGCGGTGGTGAAGAGCTACCCCATGTCTGAGGTCAGGGCAGCGGCCGGGAGGAGCTATCCCACGTCCGAGGTCAGGGGCGGCGGCTGGGAGGAGCTACCCCATGCCCGAGGCCAGGGGCTGTGGCCGAGAGGAGAGCAACCCAATGTCCAAGAGCAGTGGCTGTGCGGGCACAGAAGGGCCTAAAGGAGCTACTCCACGATCAAGGTCAGGAGGGGTAGCGGTGAGGAGATACCCCTCGTCCAAGGTAAGGAGCAGCAGCTGTGCTTTGCTGTAGCAGCCCTGAAGAGATACCCCATGTCCGAGGTAAGAGAAACCCAAATAAGATGGTAGGTGTTACGAGAGGGTATCAGAGGGCAGACACACTGAAACCATAATCACAGAAAACTAGTCAGTCTAATCACAGGGCCCACTGCCTTGTCTAACTCAATGAAACTAAGCCATGCCGTGTGGGGCCACCCAAGATGGATGGGTCATAGTGGAGAGGTCTGACAGAATGTGGTCCACTAAAAAGGGAATGGCACACCACTTCAGTATTCTTGCCTTGAGAACCCCATGAACAGTATGAGAAGGCAAAATGATAGGATACGGAAAGAGGAACTCCCCAGGTCGGTAGGTGCCCAATATGCTACTGGAGATCAGTGGAGAAATAACTCCAGAAAGAATGAAGGGATGGAGTCAAAACAAAAACAATACCCAGCTGTGGCTGTGACTGGTGATAGAAGCAAGGTCCGATGCTGTAAAGAGCAATATTGCATAGGAACCTGGAATGTCAGGTCCATGAATCAAGGTAAATTGGAAGTGGTCAAACAGGAGATGACAAGAGTGAATGTCGACATTCTAGGAATCAGTGAACTAAAATGGACTGAAATGGGTGAATTTAACTCAGGTGACCATTATATCTACTAATGTGGGCAGGAATCCCTTAGAAGAAATGGAGTAGCCATCATGGTCAACAAAAGAGTCCGAAATGCAGTACTTGGATACAATCTCAAAAACGACAGAATGGTCTCTGTTAATTTCCAAGGCAAACCATTCAATATCACAGTAATCCAAGTCTATGCCCCAACCAGTAATGCTGAAGAAGCTGAAGTTGAATGTTTCTATGAAGACCTACAAGACCTTTTAGAACTAACACCCCAAAAAAGATGTCCTTTTCATTATAGGGGACTGGAATGCAAAAGTAGGGAGTCAAGAAACACCTGAAGCAACAGGCAAATTTGGCCTTGGAGTATGGAATGAAGCAGGGCAAAGGCTAATAGAGTTTTGCCAAGAGAACACACTGGTCATAGTAAACACCCTCTTCCAACAACACAAGAGAAGATTCTACACATGGACATTACCAGACAGTCAACACCAAAATCAGATTGATTATATTCTTTGCAGCCAAAGATGGAGAAGCTCTACACAGTCAGCAAAAACAAGACCAGGAGCTGACTGTGGCTCAGATTATGAACTCCTTATTGCCAAATTCAGACTTAAATTGAAGAAAGTGGAGAAAACCACTAGACCAATACAGTATATTAACACATATATATGGAATTTAGAAAGATAGTAACAATGACCCTATATGCAAAAGAGACACAGATGCAAAGAACAAACTTTTGGACTCTGTGGGAGAAGGCAAGCGTGAGATGATTTGAGAGAATAGCATTGAAACATGTATATTACTATATGTGAAATAGATCGCCAGTCCAGGTTTGATGCATGAGACAGGGTGCTCAAGGCTGGTACACTGGGATGACCATGAAGGATGGGATGGGGAGGGAGGTGGGAGGGGGTTCAGGATGGGGAACACATGTATACCCATCGCTGATTCATGTCAATGTATGGCAAAAGCCACTACAATATTGTAAAGTAATTAGCCTCCAATTAAAATAAATTAATTAATTAAAAGAAAAAAAGGCACTGCAGTTCAGCTAATACATACTACACTCAGGAGCACGCATAGACACATGTGTACATGCACACACACACACACCAACATCTCTCACACAGTCTCACTGCTGTTGAGTCAATTAAAGAAAATTCCATCTGAATAAAGCTGAGGAAAAACTACAGATCCAGGTATATTCAACAAAATGACATGATTCTTTTACTATGTGCTTAAATTCTCTGTTGCTGGTCCCTTTGTTAATTGTTCTCTGTTTCTAATCACTTTGCCATCAAATTCTGCTTTGTATCAAGGTCTTTCTCAAAAGCCACCCATATCATCTTTTATGTGATTCATCAAACAGACGTGATTTCTCCTATCTCTGACCCCTCAGTAATTTGTTTCGATGATTCATATGAAATGTATTATACCCCACCATACACTATTATTCTTCTATTTCTCTTCAATAGAGTAGAAGATCTTTAAAACAGATCTTATTCACCATCGCCTATCCTGCATCTAATCAAGAGTCAGTGAAATTTTGTGACATTTGTAAATATGGAAGGAAAGACTTGGTTTTCAACACATACCTGGAAGGTCATGTGTAACATCATCTATCTTTTATCTGTGTCTTTCTTCATCCAGCTGATAATCCTTAGATGCCCACTGTAGTGAAGACCCTCAGCTGTTACTAATAATCTATAGGATAAAATTAGTAAGACATTATGGATACATCATGAAGAACAAGGGGGGGAAAAAAAACACTGCACTATACATTTTGATACTTCAGCAAATATTTTAATATAGAAATCTCTAACTTTGCTCCTTGGGGAAAAAATGCATTCACACAGTGAGAGTCAAGATATATAATTCCATTTGAATTTCACGTATATCCTAGACCTGTCCTTCAAATTCACCTTTTCTCTTGAGATACATCTACTTTCTGAATCTGATTGCTGACTCTCATTTCAGGCAGTATGGCTGATGTGGGCTTGAGGCATCTCAAAATAATTATTAAGTTTTCAATTTGTGTCAATCCCTGTGAGGTATACAGAAATGAATCAGATACAAATCGTATTCCTGAAAGCTTCCTAAGGTGGTAGGAGGCTCAACTCTGTTTGCAGAAAGAGAAAGCTGTAAGAGGGTCAGGGGAGAAGACAGGAGGCATTTGCCTTCAGTCTAGAAGGATAGAGACACTTATTAGAGAGCAGGAGACAGAACTGTCCATTGAGGAAACAGCAGCTGTCATAGGCGTTTATCTTACATTTGTCTCCCAGGTAGAAATTTACCTGAGCATGTCCAAGAGGACACATGCTCTTCAAAACTGTATCCAGTTTGTCTTTCCTCCATGGAAGGTGGATTATAAACCATTTCTTCATTGTCTTCACTCTCCTGTCAACGAGGACACTTTATTTTTTATTTTTACTGGAGTATAGTTGCTTTACAATGTTGTGTTAATTTCTGCTGTGCAGCAAAGTAAATCAGTTATATGTATACATATATCCACTCTTTTTTAGATTTCCTTCCCATTTAGGTCACCAGAGAGCACTGAATAGAGTTTCCTGAGCTATACAGTAGGTTCTCATTAGTTATCTATTTTATATATAATAGTGCATATATGTCAATAAAGGGACACTTTAAATGTGAACTAAATCCATGATTATAGAGTAACTGCCACTCTTAGAGGACAAAAAAGTTCAAGATAAATCCAATAAGGTGAGATAATCTTCTGTCTCTGAGCTTTCCAATCTTTTCAGTCTTTGCTCAGTAAGGATGTAGAATGTTGTTTTTTTTTTTTTTTTCTTTCTTGGGAAAGCAGTGGGAGGTGTGAAGTAATAAAAACCTATTCTGTGTTGCCCTGGGAGGTCTCTGTTCAGTAGTTAGTAGCACATGGCTGGCACTTGAGATTGAGGGTTTGGGGAGTTAACCAGAGTGCACTAAAGCTTGGAGGAAAGGTTCCCTTGGGGAATTAGACATTTTAGTGGGACAATGAAATTTCATCGACTGAGAAGGGCTAAACAAAAACTTTTACCAAAGGTTCTGGGAAGTGGAAAGAGCACTGGGAGAACTGCGATGTGGAAAGAGCACTGGGAGAACTGTGATGCAGAGGAAACCACTGCATAGTGTACCACATATTCAAGTTTGCTTGAGGGACTTGCTGCCTCCTGCCCTGGTCGGCCCAAACCCAGACTAGTGCATACACCCAACACTTGGACTGGGGGACCCTACTCTTCCTGTCTGGTGTTCCAGCTCTTGGCACCCGCTGAGATCCTGGGCTGGGACCTCCATTGTCAGAGGTACGTGAGGCTTCAAGCTGCCAGAGCACCTTCCCTGGTGCAATGGTACTGAGACCAAGCAGGATGCTATGGGGCTCCTGGGCACAAAAGCCTTTTTATGTCCATTTCTTGATTGCAGGCAATAGGCTCCATTCAGCACCCACGATCTCCCCTGAGTTCCAAAGGGCTGGTTCAAATGGCTGCTAATTAGGGAAGGGAGGGGATGAAGAGACAGAGGAGGAACAGTCAAGAGACATTAGTAGCTGGACTTCCCTGGTGGTCCAGTGAGCTTCCACTACAAGGGGTGCAGGTTTGATGCTTGGTGGAAACGAGGATCCCATATGTGGAGAGGTCAAAAACAAGATGAAATAAAACCGAAAGAAACAATAGTGCAGCTGTGGGTCAAGGTCCCGGTTCTCCCTCAGCAGATATACATAATAATATCTCTGAGCTGTTTGGTAGATGCTGAAATCCCTGCCAGGTAGAAGTAAACTATATGCTACCCACAAGCACATAGACTCAGACCTATTGGAATCAGAAGGTTGCCGATGCTAACTCCCATTTACCTCACCACCAACCAATCAGCAGAATGTCCACAAGCTGGTCACTCCCTCTTTGAACAATTGCTGCAAAACTTCTCACCATGCACTCCAGGTTGGGACACAGTTTTCAGGGCATTAACCTGCTGCGGCTCCCTTTGCCTGGCAAAGCAACAAAGCTATTCTTTTTCTACTTCACCCAAAGCTCTATCTCCAAAAATTACTTTGGTGTCAGGGTACAAAGACCGGATTTGGCTTCATGGGCAAGTTAAACCCACAGAAAAGTATTTGTGTGACTCTTGCCTTGGTTCTTCCCAGGATGGTACCTAGTTTGTAGATATATTCTAGATGCATAAGAGAGAAGCTATTTCATTACACTCTTGGATGTTTTTAGTCATGAGGTCTAAAGTTTTTTCTGCACCCTGAGGAAGTCACCCCTGGGTTTTAGTGGTGCCATAAAGTGGAAAGATCCTGAAACCCTGAGTCACTATTTGGCAGGGAATTGCCAGGAATTTTCACATTTAACTTCACAGAAGGGAAAAATCAGTGACTTTTGTGCATTCTTTCTAAGATTTGTGAACTGAAGTATTTAATAGGATTAGCCTACTGGATAATTCATCTCCCAACTAGCTTTATCAGGGGGAATGTTTCTTCTCTCTTCTTCAAGGTATACCCACGTTAAAGTGTGTCTGTTGTGAGATGAACTTTTGTGTAACCTTCCTGTTCTGTCTAATCATCACTGCAAAACATGCTTTCTTTGCCCCTGCTCTCCTTCAGGCCCAGCAACAGGAACAGGATGATTCAGTCTGGCTTGAAGTAAAAGTCATCTATTGGGCTGGCCAAAAAGTTCATTCAGGTAAGAAGTTATGGAAAAGCCCAGATGACCTTTTTGGCCAACCCAATACACAGGTGATAATAGAAAACAACAAAAAAATTTGTTGAGATATGCTGAAAAGACAAAACCAAATACTTCAGAAAGTAAACCTAGGGAGTAATACTTATATTTCTTGAAGAGAATATGTAGAAATGTGCCTATTGTTCCAGGAAACTGAATTTTTTCAGTTATTTCAAGGCTTATGAGAAATAGGATGAGACTTTTATGATACTGATACATAGGTTAAAGTTTTAAAGCATATTTTATGGTCTGGATCTGACATGGGAGAGGTGGGAGAGGGCCCTGTAGATTGCAGTGACTTTACACAAAGGTATCCTAAACACTTCAAGTCATCTTATATTAGCAGGAAAAACAAGGAAGAGGGAGAAGAGGAGTCAATGAACTTTACCACCCAGAAGCTGCTTCAAAGTCCTCTCTTCTCTGGGAGGGAAGTCAGGCTAAAGATCTCTAAAGTTTCTAATAAGTTAAAAACTTAGGAGAGGGTGGGACAAATTGAGAAAGTATTGACATATATATACTACCATGTGTAAAATAGATAGCTAGTGGGAAGCTGTTATATAGCACAGGGAGCTCAATATGGTGCTCTGTGATGACCTAGAGGAGCGGGATGGGGGATGGCTGGAAGGAAGGCTCAAGAAGGAAGGGATATATGTATACATGTGGCTGATTCATGTTGTTGTGCAGTAGAAACTAACACAACATTGTAAAGCAATTATATTCCAAGAAAAAGTAAATTAAAAAAAAAACAAAAAACAACTCAGGTAGTAAGAAACAGAACAGATCCTGGCAATGGTAATGTAGCATCGGCCTCAAGCCTCAAGTCGTGGGGAGCGGACTGAATGAAGTAACATTTGATGAAAGCCTAAGCATTCTCACTCGTACGCTTTCAGGACGCGTGGCTGCGGGGCTTGCAACAGAGCCTTACTATACAAAGAGAAGATGACTGTGGCCTCATTGTTTCATATGTTCCCAACTAATCTCTACGCTTCTTGAGAAGAACTCAGTTTTATATTCCTTTTTACCCGCTGGCCATCGTTACTCAGTCATACCTAGGAAAGCTTTCAGCGTTTAATAGGTGCTGAGACTGATTTATTGGTCTCCACATGTGACAAACTGCATGCTCTCATTGTGTGTGACTCGTATTTATGAATTGTTAGAAAAATAATGACTAACTGTATTTTTGAAGACTAACATGAAGCTCAACACTCATGGTTTAAAGACATTCATACAAAACTTTATTATAAAGGCAGTCTTTATTGTGTGAGCAGTTATGTACTGCTTTACGCCTCCAAGTTATAATAATAAGAACATTAAGTTTATAGCATGAATATTAACATAGTTGAATATTTTAATCATGCAAAGTAGTAAACACTTTTGAATTTAACTCTTTTCTTACTTCTGCTCTCTCTACCAGTTTCATTTGAATAAACTGTCACTTTAAATACTTGTCTACAGTGGTGATCATTTTGTAAAATGTAGAATACTGAGTTACTTTGTTGTGTACCTGGAACTAGCATAGTGCTGTAGGTCAATTATTCTTGAAAAGAAAGTTTGTCTATGATATAAATATTTTCCTTTTACTGCTACACCTCCAGAGAGGGAGCACATCATCATTTCAGACTCATGTAGTATCCATGTGGTGTCATTCTTCTCTGGAGTTTTAATATAAACAGTATTTATTGAAATAAATGTGAATTTTCAATCACAAACACTGATTGGATATCTTTTGTTTTTCAGGAAATGTGTCAACTGCTTTTGGCCATGAGAAAACACAGGGAAATAGGAAATTCATTTTAAGATCCAAGATCCATTGAGGAAAGAAGACTGCTAGCTCTCAAAGAAAGAAATTTTGCAAGATCTGTTTTATAAGTGAATGCATGAACCATTCAGCTCCCCTCAGTATGGCACGGAGTAAGTCCTAATTTCTATTCTGAAGGATCCCTCCATCTGTAATTTCTAAATCAGGGTACATGACTGGTTAACCTAGCTGATTCAAGAACACAGGGCTAAGGGTTTGTGGCTTGAGAGTTGACCTTGTTGCCAACCTCACTTATTTCAATGACACAAAATGTGCCCATCCCCAGTCCCCTAAGCCTACAGTGATGTCACTCAAAGTGTGGTCCTGGTGTGAGTGGGGACTAATGGGCCATGGTACATAAAGAAAGTGAGAGTAAGCACTGGGAAAGCATTCAGAAGTCTCTATAGCAATGTACAGGGTAATTGTATGCATTTTGAATCTAATGGTCATTTAAGAACTGGAGTTCTATTTTAGGTATCTTCTAATTTCATTTTTCTACTAACTGGTTTTTAGTGCAGTTTATAAAAGTATCTGCTCATAAGACACTAAAAAACAAAATAAGCCTTTGACCATCATGACGGCTCAGAGTCGGACACGACTGAAGCGACTTAGCAGCAGCAGCAGTATGAGAAGAACTGGCATGAGATACATTGTCTTGGGTACAAGAATGTGCCTTAGAGGAAGAGTTCATGAGTTTAAATGTCAAGTCCATTGTTTTCTGGTGGTGTGAAAATAAGTCAGTTAATTAACTTCTCTGTGTTCACTTTTGTTGTTTCATTGTGAGGTTACTTTTAGTACATCCTCCTAGGATCATTTGGTAATGTACAACAATTAAAACAGAGTCTGATACATTGTGAGGGTTCCTATTCTTACAGACTAAGGGGACAAGACTGTAGCAAGGTGGTTTAGCTATGATGAGAACTCTGAAGGGCAGAATCTAGGAAAAAGTTTCTGTGAGCCTAATGGATTCTGCAGTGATTCTCTCCAGAAACAGATCTCTAATGTGCTGAGGGGTCTAACCCTGTAAGAAGTTAAATCCTAAGAGTTTAATAGTTTCATTACACTCTGTCCTATATCAGCTTGTCAATGGATGGTAACAAGGCTGTACAAAAGTTAACGAGGTCTAAAGTACCAATAGGAATGACTGTTTCTAACACCTTTCTTTGCATTGATCACTGAGGAAGGCGTTCTTATCTCTCCTTGCTATTTTTTGAAACTCTGCATTCAAATGGATGTATCTTTCCTTCTCTCCTTTGCCTTTCCTACCCTTCTTTACTTAGCTACTTGTAAGGCCTACTCAGACAACTGTTTTGCCTTTCTTTTTCTTGGGGATGGTCTTGATCATCACCTCCTGTACAATGTCCCAAAGCTCCGTCTATAGTTTTGCAGGCACTCTGTCTATCAGATATAATCTCCTGAAACTATTTCTCATTTCCACTGTATAATCGGAAGGGATTTGATTTAAGTCATACCTGAATCTAGTGGTTTAGGTCTAGTGGTTTACCCTACTTTCTTCAATTTAAGTCTGAATTTGGCAATAAAGAGTTCATGAGCTTAGCCACAGTCAGCTCTCAGTCTTCTTTTTGCTGACTGTATAGAGCTTCTCCATCTTTAGCTGCAAATAATATAATCAATCTGATTTTGGTATTGACCATCTGGTGATGTCCACGTGTAGAGTCTTCTTTTGTGTTGTTGGAAGAGGGTGTTTGCCATGACCGGTGCATTCTCTTGGGAAAACTGTTAGCCTTTGCCATGCATCATTTGGTACTCCAAGGCCAAACTTGCCTGTTACTCCAGGTATTACTTGACTTCCTACATTTGCATTCCAGTCCCCTATGATGAAAAGGACATCTTTTTTGTGGTGTTAGTTCTAGGTCTTGTAAGTCATCAGAGAACTATTTAGCTTCTTCAGCATTATTGGTTGGGGCATAGACTTGGATTACTGTGATACTGAATGGCTTGCCTTGGAAACAAACAGAGATCATTCTGTTTTTTTGAGATTATATCCAAGTACTGCATTTTGGACTCTGTTGACTATGATGGTTACTCCATTTCTTCCATGGGATTCTTGCCCACAGTAGTAGATATAGTGGTCATCTGAGCTAAATTCACCCATTCCAGTCCATCTTAGTTCACTGATTCCTAAAATGTCCACATTCACTCTTGCCATCTCCTGTTTGACCACTTCCAATTTGCCTTGATTCATGGACCCAACATTCCAGGTTCCTATGCAATATTGCTGACCTTACTTCCATCACCAGTCACACTCACAACTGGGTATTGTTTTTGCTTTGGCTCTGTCTCTTCATTCTTTCTGGAGTTATTTCTCCACTGATCTCCAGTAGCATATTGGCACCTACTGACCTGGGGAGTTCATCTTTCAGTGTCCTGTCTTTTTGCCTTTTCATATTGTTCATGAGGTTCTCAATGCAAGAATACTGAAGTGGTTTGTCATTCCCTTCTCCAGTGGACCACATTTTGTCAGAACTCTCCACCATGACCCCTCCATCTTGGGTGGCCTTACATAGCGTGGCTCATAGTTTCATTGAGTTAGAGAAGGCTGTGGTCCATGTGATCAGATTGGTTAGTTTTCTGTGATTGTGTGGTTTTCATTCTGTCTGTCCTCTGATGAATAAGGATAAGAGGCTCATAGAAGCTTCTCCATGGGAAAGACTGACTGTAGGGGAAACTGGGTCTTATTCTGATGGGTGGAGCCATGCTCAGTAAATCTTTAATCCAATTTTCTGTTGATGGACTGGGCTGTGTTCCCTCCCTGTTGTTTGTTCCCTCCACCAGAGACTCCTGGACACTCACAGGCAAGTCTAACTCAGTCTCTGCTCCTTTCTTCTGGCTCCTGGTGTGCACAAGGCTTTGTTTGTTCCCTCCAAGAGTCTGTTTCTCCAGTCCTGTGGAAGTTCTGTAATCAAATCCCACTGGCCTTCAAAGTCAAATTCATTGGGGGTTCTCAGTCCCTTTGCCAGATCCCCAGGTTGGGAAACCTGTCGTGGGTCCTAGAACTTTCTTAACAGTACAAGAATTTCTTTGGTATAATTGTTCTGCAGTTTGTGGGTTATCTGCTCAGCGGCTCTATGGTGGGGTTAATCAAGACCTTCTTGAAAAGGGCTTATGTATGACCCAGGTCTGCTGCAGCCAGAGCCCCTGTCCCCATAGCAGGCCACTGTTGACCACTACCTCCACAGGAGACACTCAAACACTCAAGGGCAGGTCTGGCTCAGTCTCTGTGGGTTCTCTGGGTCCTGGTGTGCACAAGGCTTTGTTTGAGCCCTCTGAGCATCTCTGGCAGGTATGGGGTTTGATTCTAAACATGATTTCACCTCTTCTACCATCTTGTTGGGTCTTCTCCTTTGCCTTTGGATGTGGGGTATCTTTTTTTGGTGGGATCAAACATCTGTCATTTTCCTGTTGATGGTTGTTCAGCAGTGAGTTGCAGTTTTGGAGTTTTGCAAAGAAATAGAGTAAAACAATAGAATGGTAAAGAATAGAGATCTCTTCAAGAAAATTAGAGATACCAAGAGAACATTTCATGCAAAGATGGGCACAATAAAGGACAGAAATGGTATGACCTAACAGAAGCAGAAGATACTAAGAAAAGGTGGCAAGAATACACAGAACCATGCAAAAAACATCTTAATGACACAGATAACCACAGTGGTGTGATCACTCACCTAGAGCCAGACATCTTGGAGTGCAAAGTCAAGAGGGCCTTAGGAAGCATCACTACAAACAAAGCCAGTGGAGGTGATGGAATTCCAGCTATGCTATCTCAAGTCCTGATAGATGATGCTGTTGAGGTGCTGCAGTTAATAGGCCAGCAAATTTGGAAAACTCAGCAGGGTCCACAGGACTGGAAAAGGTCAGTTTTCATTCCAATCCCAAAGAAAGGCAATGCCAAAGAATGTTCAAACTACTGTACAATTGTACCCATCTCAAATGCTAGCAAAGTAATATTCAAAATTCTCCAAGAGAAGCTTAAACATACATGAACCAAGAAATTCCAGATGCTCAAACTTGATTTAGAAAAGGCAGAGAAACCAGAGGTCAAATTACCAACATCCATCGGATCATAGAAAAAGCAAGAGAGTTCCCAAAAAAATTCTACCTGCTTTATTAACTATGCCAAAGCCTTTGACTGTGTGAATCACAACGAACTGTTGAAAATTCTTCAAGAGATGGGCATACCAGACCACCTTATCTGCTTCCTGAGAAATCTGTGTGCAGGTCAAGAAGCAACAGTTAGAACTGGACATGGAACAACAGACTGGTTCCAAATTGGAAAAAGAGTAAGTTAAGGCTGTATACTGTCACCCTGCTTATTTAACTTCTATGCAGAGTACACTATGAGAAATGCTGGGCTAGATGAAGCACAAGCTGAAATCAAGCTTGCAAGGAGAAATATCAATAATCTCAGATATGCAGATGACACCACACCACCCTTATGGCAGAAAGCAAAGAGGAAGTAAAGAGCTTCTTAATGAAAGAGAAAGAGGAGAGTGAAAAAGCTGGCTTAAAACTCAACATTCAAAGAACTAAAATCATGGCATCCAGTCCTATCACTTCATGGCAAATAGATGGAGAGGCAATGGAAACAGTGACAGACTTTATGTTTTTGGGCTCCAAAATCACTGCAGATGGTGATTGCAGCCATAAAATTAAAAGATGCTTGCTCTTTGGAAGAAAAGCTATGAGCAACCTAGACAACATATTAAAAAGCAGAGACATTACTTTGCTGACAAAGGTCCATCTAGTCATAGCTATGGTTTTTCCAGTAGTCATGTATTGACATGAAAGTTGGACCATAAAGAAAGCTGAGTGCTGAAGAATTGATGCTTTTGATCTATCGTGTTGGAAAAGACTCTTGAGAGTCCGTTGGACATCAAACAAATCCATCCTAAAGGAAATCAATCCTGAATATTCCTTGGAAGGACTGATGCTGAAGCTGAAGCTCCAAAACTTTGGCCACCTGATGTGAAGAACTGACTCCTTGGAAAGGACCCATATGCTGGGAAAGATTGAAGACAGGAGAAGGAGATGACAGAGGATGAGATGGTTGGATGGCATCACTGACTCAATGAACAGCAGTTTGAGTGAGCTCTGGGAGCTGGTGATGGACAGGGAAGCCTGGCATTGCTGTACCCATGGGGTCATAATGAGTCAGACATAACTGAGCGACTGTTCTGAATTAAACCCCTTTCTATCTAATTCATCTCCTTTGTCCTGATTCAGGTAGATGAACTACCTATTATGTCCATATCCCCCTCTATAGATGATGTGTTTAGTCTTTCCTAAAAGTTTTTCTCAGTCTCCAAGTGTGTCTCCATTCATTCACCTTAAGTTGTTCTATGAAGTAATTTAAGTGAGCGCCTCCCTCCCACAGTTTTCCTTCCTCTCCTGCTGCTCACAACCAGTTACATCCTCCTCCTCTAATGTACCTCTTTACCAGCAAGCATATTCAACCAAGAACTAAAATCTCATGAAATTTGGAGAAAAAAAGCCAAGGTAAAGAACTGGAGGTTTCTTTAAAAAATTTTTGTTATTTGTCCAGTTTATGAGTTCTAGAGTGATGGAACTAATAGTTTATATATTTGAGTGATATGTTTGAGTCTTTTTTCCCCCTTCCAGCTGGGGATCTTGGGCAAGTCAATGAAATCTGAGCTTCTGTATCCTCATTACTAGAATGATAACCACCCTAAGTCACATGGCTCATGTTACAAGTCTTAAGAGTTCCCATTTAATGGGAGGCTCTCTATTCTATGAAGTGTGGAATTTAGGTATAACACTTAAATTACGTATGGATTGTGATCCCAACAATGACATTAGGAAGGTGGGCATGATCATCCTCCAATTTATAGACAGAGAAACCTTTGTGCTTAAAGAGCATTCATAATTAGTTCTAGGTAATACAACCAGTAGGAAGCAGAGCTGGGATCTGAACTGAGATCTCTGTCTGAAAACCCATATTTTTGCCATTCTATTTTCAGATGAGTTCACAGAAGTGAGTGTGTTTTGTAAACCAAGTTTTTCATAAGAATCTCACAATCTCATTATCCATTCTCACTCCAGAAAACTCAGTCCTACCCATGGCAGGTCAGTAGCATGATTTTCAAAGCCCAGGAACAATCAGTTCCAATACTTTACTAGCCAGGAGCAGACAACTTGAAACTGCTGTATTCCCAGGCAGCCAGAACTGTTTGCCATTTTTAGCCTCTGATACCAACTGCGTCTCCTACAGGCATCTTTACTGGTGCACCAGTTGCCAGAGCAGATCTATCTTTTTTGAAGCTTGCTTTTGCTCAAACTCCATGGGCTCATTTGATAAAGAGGTTGACTCCAAGCCATGCTTAATCTCTTGCTCCATGGGCTATGCTTGGGAGCTGGTTCACAAACTGCCCCTCAAAGGGAGGAGGGAAAGTGACAATAAAAGGAGAGTTATGGACTGTGAAACCTTGCCCGACAGGCTCACTTTCCTGGAATAGCTAGGAAAGCAGAAATGGATGTTATTAGAGGGCAAGTGTCTGGCTTTGCAGCTCTCAATGGGCTCTGTCATTGGTAAGACTCCTTAATGGCTGAGCTTGGAAAGACTACACAACAGCTGTGCCTGGAGATAGCACACATTGAGTGTGATTAGGGTAATGTTTTCTTCATTGCTTAAGCAATAGAAGGAAAGAGCAGAGCTAATGCATCAGACTTTCATCTCAGGCACAGGGGGACAAAAGGATGCCAGACAGCTACAAAATGGTAGTCCCTGTGATCCAGATAGAATTGAGTTGTTCACTCCAAGCACAATTGGAAGAAGGAAAAAAAAAAAAAATATATATATATATATATATATATATATATATATATATATATATCACCTCCCATGATAAAACAATTCAAAAAGACCTTGGAATGATCTAAACAGAAATATGCATGAAAACCATGAAGTTATTTATGGGACTGTGATATGAAAGTTAGAAAGTCTATCCCCTTTTTAGATCTGCTACTCAATTTTTGTGTAATAATCCTCCTGGTAGTAAAGAATCCACCTGCCAAGCAGGAGACATGGGTTCAATTCCTGGCTTGAGAAGATTCCCCTGGAGAAGGAAATGGCTAGCCATTATTGCCTGGGAAATCCCATGGACAGAGGAGCCTGGTGGGCTACAGTCAATGGGGTTGCAAAGAGTCAGACATGACTTAGTGACTAAACAGCAAGGAAATATATTATCCAGAATTGTGTCTCAGTTTTTCCATCTGTAAATTGAAGATAAGACACCTATTGTTATCTCCTATTTGACATCCGAGCCATTTTATAAGAATCAAATACATTAATGGATCTGAAAGTGTTCTTAAATGTACCTATGTATTATTGTATTCATATTAGTAATTTATTGATAAAGAATATCCAGCATCTGATTTCATTAATACATGGAAGAAAAAATCAGAAAAGTCTTATGTGCATTGTGTCAGGAGTTTAAAAATAAACTCTCAAAAATCACATTTAGGTAACTATTGCTAAAGCCTTCTTACATTTTTCTTTGTTTTGATTTTTACCTGCTCAGCTTCTTTTAAAAAGTGCTAATTACAGACAATGCTTTTCAGTGCTTTTCCCAAGAAAATGACAATTGTCAAGGCTATTCTAAAGGTAGAGAAAATCTTGATTCTATTTTATGTTTGCCTTGTCTGCCAGTGAAGGAATAATCAAGAAAAACTGCAAGAGTTAAATCTGTCACACATACACATATTGCTAAGGCAATACATACCCTTCCATGTTTATAACCCGAGTCAAGGCAGGAGTAAAATGGTTACTGTGTGTTTCTTTAACTCTCAGTTCAAGATAACTGGATTACATCCCTATTTGGGTTTTCATATAACCTAAACTTAATTTTGGATTTCTCTTCTTGGAGGTCCTTGTTCTTTGCAAAGACACTTGATTTAAGGTCATCATGTAAGTGTTTTTGCCACAAATCATTGCAATGAACATATGTTTTTTTAGACAGAAATAACATCAAAGGTCCATATTATTATTCGTTTTGTAAGTTCTACATATTTGTTATAACATTAGTTTCTTTTAGTCATTGTGATGGTTAATTTTATGTGTCAACTTGACTGGGCCACAGAGTACCCAGATATCTGGTCAAAAATTCTGGGTGTTTCTGCAGGATGTTTTTGGGTGAATTAGCACTTAAATTGGTGAACTGAGTGAAGCAGATTGGCCTCTTGCTGTCAGTGGGCCTTTCAAATCAGTTGAAGGCCAGAATAGAACCAAAAGGCTGACTCTCCCTCAAGTACTCAAAAATAAATCATCAATTCTCCTGGGTTTGGCAGCTCACCTTACAGATTTTGGGATCTGTTAGCCTCTGCAGTTGCATGGGCTGGTAAGTCAATTCCACATAATGAATCAACCTCACATAAGTCCTGGGGATGTAATGTATAGTGTGGTGAGTATAATTAATAATACTCTGTTGTACATTTCTAAGAGAGTAAATCTTAAAAGTTATCATCACAAGGAAAAACAATTTGTAACTAGAGCCTTTGACTGTGTGGATCACAAGGAACTGTGGAAAATTCTGAAAGAGATGGGAATACCAGACCACCTGATCTGCCTCTTGAGAAATTTGTATGCAGGTCAGGAAGCAACAGTTAGAACTGGACATGGAACAACAGACTGGTTCCAAATAGGAAAAGGAGTACGTCAAGGCTGTATATTGTCACCCTGTTTATTTAACTTATATGCAGAGTACATCGTGAGAAACGCTGGACTGGAAGAAACACAAGCTGGAATCAAGATTGCTGGGAGAAATATCAATAACCTCAGATATGCAGATGACACCACCCTTATGGCAGAAAGTGAAAATCAAAAGCCTCTTGATGAAAGTGAAAGTGGAGAGTGAAAAAGTTGGCTTAAAGCTCAACATTCAGAAAATGAAGATCATGGCATCCGGTCCCACCACTTCATGGGAAATAGATGGGGAAATAGTGTCAGACTTTATTTTTCTGGGCTCCAAAATCACTACAGATGGTGGCTGCAGCCATGAAATTAAAAGACACTTACTCTTTGGAAGGAAAGTTATGACCAACCTAGATAGCATGTTCAAAAGCAGAGACATTACTTTGCCAACAAAGGTTCGTCTAGTCAAGGCTATGGTTTTTCCTGTGGTTATGTATGGATGTGAGAGTTGGACTGTGAAGAAGGCTGAGCACCGAAGAATTGATGCTTTTGAACTGTGGTGTTGGAGAAGACTCTTGAGAGTCCCTTGGACTGCAAGGAGATCCAACCAGTCCATTCTGAAGGAGATCAGCCCTGGGATTTCTTTGGAAGGAATGATGCTAAAGCTGAAACTCCAGTACTTTGGCCACCTCATACGAAGAGTTGACTCATTGGAAAAGACTCTGATGCTGGGAGGGATTGGGGGCAGGAGGAGAAGGGGATGACAGAGGATGAGATGGTTGGATGGCATCGCGGACTCGATGGATGCGAGTTGGTGATGGACAGGGAGGCCTGGCGTGCTGCGATTCATGGGGTCGCAAAGAGTCGGACACGACTGAGCGACTGATCTGATCTGATCTGATGGCTAGATGTTAATTAAATTTATTTTGGTGATAATTTCACAAAAACACAAAATATTGAATTTGCACACTTGAAACTAATGTTATATGTCAATTATAACTCCAATAAAAAATCCATCTCTTTCTATATAGGTAGAGAGATATAAATATATGTGTATATATGTAATCGTTTTATATACACACATCCTTTCAGTTCTGTTTCACTGGAGAATGCTGAAGAATACGGTCAGTCACATTTTGTACTTTGAGAGAAGGTTGGCCATTACTCAGTATTCTGCTGTTTTCTCTGCACTGGTTTTCCAAGTAAATTTCAGAATAAATTAGTTGGGAAAAAAAAAAAAGATATTACTGCATGTGTGTGTATGTGTGTGTGTGTGTTTACATAACAGTTCATATACAGAAAATTCTTCCAGTGTAAAGGATCCTCAAACTCTTTTATGTGCATCTAAAATATTCCTACCTGTTACTTGTTTTCCTTCACTTTTGATCAGTAATCCTTTTCTTGGCTAGTTTGCTGATGTTCTCCATCTCAGATATGCCACAAGATTGATGGCTTCAAACCTTCGACTTCAGCTTTCCTTCTTTTGCAAGTTGGGGTTGGGTTTGGGTCAACTCTGGGTCAAAAATATATTAGGTTAGTCTTTTCAGATTGTGTTTAGACCCATATATCAAGAACACACTGAAATTGAGATGGCTTCCTCGGCTGCCCTCTCCTGCTGTTTGACCTTTCCAGATTCTTTTTTCCAGTTGTGGTTTCCTCTTTGCACTCTGCCTATACACAGTTTATGTTGAAAGTGCTACAGGAAAGCATTTCTTAAAACCTCAAAGTCCTACACATATTTCATTTCTTTAAGTTTCTTTTTTTATTCCAGGAAACAAAGTGCTCCAAATAATCTGTGGGCAATTAGGTACGAGTATATTAGGAAGAACACTGTGCTGGGAGTCAAATCACTCTTAACGTGCTAGAATCTTTACTTGGAGCTGTGTTACTTTTGGTAAATCACTGAACTCTGATGAAAATTACACTGTCTGCCTTAGTGATATTGAGGAACAGAGATGATAGTAGATTTGGAAAATTAATTTGTTAGCTGTCAATGAATCTTAAAATGGATTAAATTTTTCTTCATCTTCTAAATAAATAGTACTTTATTTGTGGTCCCATAATGACCACTTCCCATTTTCACATTAAATCAAAATTATATCCTTAGTTTTGGACTGTGAAATAGGCACACTGAAACCTCTAAGCATATCTGATCTAGGTGTTCCTCAATGTGTTATTGTATATGAAAATATATGATATAATTTCATTGGAATTACAATTAAAATATAACCTGGAAGTTTCATGCTGAGGACATGTGGTCTCTTCACTTCCTACTTCTTCTAGTGGGATTCATTTGATCCTATTATTTCAGTGGCTCTCAAGGTGATAAACTGATCTCCACAGAGAGGACTCAGGTTTTCACAGGATAGATAAGGTATATTAAATACATAGAAAGTAAAGCTGCAAGACTGCAAATAATTCAACCTAGAAATGCTTAAGTTTGGAAAGCAATTTAATTACAGACAAAAATTATAAAAAGAGAAGAATGACTTCATTGAACAAATGATGGGAAAATCCACAGATCTGAATTTTAATGTTGTCTGTACCATGAAAGAGCAATAGGATTTTAAATACATCTTTTAGTTCTGGTTCAGAGTTTTCATTCATTTAAAAAATAATGAAAACTGCCTTATGATCCAGCAATCCCACTGCTGGGCATACACACTGAGGAAACCAGAATTGAAAGAGACACATGAACCCCAATGTTCATTGCAGCACTGTTTGCAATGGCCAGGACATGGAAGCAACCTAGGTGTCCATCAGCAGATGAATGGATAAGAAAGCTGTGGTACATATACACAATGGAGTATTACTCAGCCATTAAAAAGAATACATTTGAATCAGTTCTAGTGAGGTGGATGAAACTGGAGCCTATTATTCAGAGTGAAGTAAGCCAGAAAGAAAAACACCAATACAGTATACTAACACATATATATGGAATTTAGAAAGATGGTAACAATAACCCGGTATACGAGATAGCAAAAGAGACACTGATGTATAGAACAGTCTTTTGGACTCTGTGGGAGAGGGAGAGTGTGGGATAATTTGGGAGAATGGCATTGAAACATGTATAACATCATATATGAAACGAGTCGCCAGTCCAGGTTCAATGCACGATACTGGATGCTTGGGGCTGGTGCACCGGGATGACCCAGAGGGATGGTATGGGGAGGGAGGAGTGAGGAGGGTTCAGGATGGGGAACACATGTATACCTGTGGTGGATTCATTTTGATATATGGCAAAACCAATACAATATTGTAAAGTTAAAAAATTAAAAAAAAAAAGATTCAGAAAAAAAAAATAATAATGAAGATGTTTGTCCCAGGAGATCTTTAAGAAAATTTCTAGCACTAACTCTCTAATTCTGCCTCTCTCCTCAAGCCTCTAGTTCCTAGAACAGCCACACAATGTCTATTTGCAGGAAATAGCATGATAGCATCTTCCTACCTCCAGAAAAAGTAACATGAGTACTGAAGGAACTGCCTTTTCTAGCAGTGAATATATATTATAATACAATCACTCACAACAAACAATATGGCACTTACCTTCACAGAGCTTTTTTTTTTCCATTGCTACCATTTAAGGGCTAGTTCTGATCCAGGAACTTATCAATTTGAACATCAAGTGGATACTGTTAATAATAAAAAACACAGTTATTAAGACTGACAATAACTTCCATTTACTAAACAGTTATATTACACACATAACATTCTTATCTCACTAAAACTTCACAATGATACTGCAAAATAGTTACTATTAGCATGTTTGAGATGAAGAAGTTAACAATATGGTCAGATCAGACAGGTAGTAAGCAACAGAGTCAGGAGATGGATCTCTTTCCAGATGGCTTTTTTGATGGGTCTTCCTGTGAGCTAACGGTCATCTAAATTCAGCAATGTTTACAAGAAAGCCAATGTGTGAATGTTATTCTTGATCGACTGTGTGTCTTTAATTTTCCTTTCTTTGAAACAGGAACACTAAATTTCATTAAACCTCACATGGACATTGTGAAAGTTACATGTGACAAAACGATCAGACATCCATCATAGATGCTGCCAAGTGGTCTTTATTTTTTAACTTTTATTTTATATTGGAGTACATAATGATTTACAATATTGTGTTAGTTTCAGGTGTATAGCAAAGTGATTTAGATATACTATCAGTTCAGTTGGGTTTAGTTGCTCAGTCGTGTCTGACTCTTTGTGACCCCATAGACTGCAGCACACCAGGCCTCCCTGTCCATCACCAACTCCCGGAGCTTGCTTAAACTCATGTCCATCAAGTCGGTGATGCCATCCAACCATTTCATCCTCAGTCATCCCCTTCTCCTCCTGCCCCCAATCCTTCCCAGCATCAGGGTCTTTTCCAATGAGTCAACTCTTCATATGAGGTGGCCAAAGTACTGGAGTTTCAGCTTCAGCATCAGTCCTTCCAATGAATATCCAGGACTGATCTCCTTTAGGATGGACTGGTTGGATCTCCTTGCAGTCCAAGGGACTCTCAAGAGTCTTCCCCAACACCACAGTTCAAAAGCATCAATTCTTCAATACACACATCTATTCTTTTTCAAATTCTTTTCCCAAATATGTTATTACAGAGTATTGAGTAGAGCTTCCTGCGCCATACTGTAGGTCCTTGTTTATCTGTTTCATATATACATAGTTGTGTATGTGTTAATCCCAATCTCCTCTTCACAATTTATCCTTCCCCCTGCCTATCCCCTTTGGTAACCATAATCAAGTTGTCTTTATTGTAACATTGCCCACCCTGACCTTGATTCTGAATGGATTTCCAATCATCTTTTAGAAGTTATTTTAAAGCTCAAATAACAGAAAAAAGGCAGAATTTTGACTATACTTAGGGTGATCCTACATGTGCAGAGAAGGCTCAATAATTCTCAATTCTTGATAATGATAAATTAATTTTTAAAAAGTATTACTTTAATTTTACAGAGAGATTCCATGTTATACTTATTTGTGGTTTCAGTGTTTCCACCTTACAGATGAGGCATCATCTTAAAAGACACACAAGTTCTAAATGGTGAAAAAAAAAACCTTGGAAAAGAAATTATTTCCAAAAGAAGAGTAAGTTGAAAACAAGCTATTAAATATTTTCTTTAATCATTCAGAACCTCATTAATAGATGTCTGTGCCCTGTGTCTGAAATGTTTTCTGTTTCCTTACTCATAAATTCTCACTTGCCTTTAAAAATTTTCTTGAAGTCTTTGTTGATCATGAGTCTTTTTGTCTTATGGCAAAGAAATGAGCAACTTATTGATCAATTTACTAAGAATATTTCAGTACATATATTCATAATGTTATTGCTTGTCATATATTACATTTATATATTATATTACATATAATCATATAGATATAGAGATCTCCAAAGATTTGTTTTGGATTATAGGACAAACACAATTTGATTTTAGCCAACATGCTAGCTGGAGACACATTATATGTATCTGTTTGATCTTTTATGTGTAATTTACATTTCCTAAGCCACAGTAACCTGGAGGAGTGCCCTCAAATGAGTGGGTGTGGGTTGTCAAAGCCTTAGTCTTTAGCTCCAAGGCTCATTGGTTTAACTGTGTGAACCAGCCTAGCTTGTCCCTCCTTCCCCTTAAGGTAGGGGTTCTTAACCCTTGCTGAATATTAGAACTCCTAAGGATTCTAATCACTGATCATGAGGTTTCATGCCAGACCTGCTTGAATCTGGATCCCTGAGGGTAGGATTCAGGCATCAGTGTTTTGAAAAAGTTTCCTAGATGATTCTACCACGTAGCCAGGGTTGAGAAACACTCATTTAGAGCAAGACTTGACCCCTGTTGTTGTAATGATCTCTTTGAGGCATCCTCTGCCCAGTGGAGTCCATCCTTGGTAACAGAAACCACTTCTGCTCTCTGTTGTAGGATCTGTTGCTCTCAGCTGATCCTGAAGTTGAATTTGGAGTTTGCAGGCATCATTCATGTGTTGCCTCCAGTGTTGTTGTAGTTACTGATGTCTAGTATCACTTCACGGAGAAGGCAATGGCACCCCACTCCACTACTCTTGCCTGGAAAATCCCATGGGCGAAGGAGCCCGGTAGGCTGCAGTCCATGGGGTCGCTAAGAGTCTGACATGACTGAATGACTTCACTTTCACTTTCCACTTTCATGCATTGGAGAAGGAAATGGCAACCCACTCCAGTGTTCTTGCCTGGAGAATCCCAGGGAGGGGGGAGCCTGGTGGGCTGCCGTCTATGGGGTCGCACAGATTCGGACACGACTGACGTGACTTAGCAGCAGCAGCAGCAGCAGTATCACTTCAACCATCATATGCTGGAATGGAGGACTCTATCCCCTCCCTGTTAGGATTAATTATAAAACCAATAAGAGGAGGGGCCTGGATGTCCATTTCTTTATAAAAGACTACTCATAATATTATTTCTGTTATTTAATACTGCTGTTCAGTTGATTTGGACAACAGTTGTGCATGTCTTCCCTGAGAACTAGGTCACAAAATGCTTTGGTTAATACCTCACAGGCCTCACTCAGCACGGCCTGCTCACAGAAGCACATGACTGTGGGAGGAATGACAAAGTCAAGGTTATTCCTCCAGGTTAAACAGTGGAGACAGGATACGGGAAAGGGGAGGGGAGGATACAGGAAGTTGATGGAGGCATGCTCCCAACCTGTCAAATCATTTCTCACACTGATATTCATGATAAGATCATAAGATATTAAGATCATAAGATATTCATCATCACAAGATGCATACCAACTTGAAGTGATTTTCTTTACTAATAAACTTCCCAGGAGTTTAAAGGATTTTTATTACCTACAGTTATTCTATTGCTCCAATTTGGGCATTGGTCATTTACCATCATATGCTGGGAGGGATTGGGGGCAGGAGGAGAAGGGGATGACAGAGGATGAGATGGCTGGATGGCATCACTGACTCGATGGATGTCAGTATGAGTGAACTCTGGGAGTTGGTGATGGACAGGGAGGCCTGGCGTGCTGTGATTCATGGGGTCACAAAGAGTCGAACACGACTGAGCAGCTGAACTGAACTGAACTGAACCTTGACTGTAGTAAATAACCAATGCCGGATTTGGAGCAACAGAGTCATTGTAGGCAATAATACCATTTACAATCATATACCTTAACTGGGCTTCCCTTGTGGCTCAGCTGGTAAAGAGTCAGCCTGCAATGCAGAAGACCTGGGTTTGATTCCTGGGCTGGGAGAAGGGAAAGACTACCCACTCTAGCATTCTGGCCTGGAGAATTCCATGGCCAGAATGGAATAGTCCATGGGGTCACATGGGCTTCCTAGGTGGTGCTAGTGTTAAAGAACCTGCCTGCCAATGAGTGGATGCGGGCTTGGTCCTTCGGTCAGGAAGATCCCCTGGAGGAGGACATGGCAACCCACTGTAGTATTCTTGCCTAGAGAATCCCATGGGCAGAGGAGCCTGGCGGGCTGCAGTCCAGTGGGTCACAAAGAGTCGGATACAACTGAAGTGACTTAGCATGCGGGTACCTTAACTGTCTCTCTCATTGGGCCTATTGGGTGTTCGTGTAAAAAGAACCTCCAATCACTCAACTCCACAATGCTCAATTGCAGCAGACTAACCCCCTTCCATCTCCCCTGGGACCTATATATTTATAGGAATTTGTTCAGTTCAGTTTTCATAGTCATGTGAATCAAGATCTTATGGGACAGTAGCTAGACATCTATAGAAAGTGTTAGTCACTCAGTCATGTCTGCCTTTTTGCAACCCCATGGACTGTAGCCTGCCAGGCTCCTCTGTCCATGGGATTAACCAGGCAAGAATACTGGAGTGGGTCCCCATTCTCTTCTCCAGAGGATCTTCCCAACTCAGGAATCAAACCCGGGTCTCTAGCATTGTGGGCAGATTCTTTAATATCTGAGCCACCAGGGAAGCTCCCTATAAACAATCTCAATTAATCTATAAACAATCTTAAGACATCTATAAACAATCTCAATAAATGTTGCATGAATGAAGAGTGAACAGTACCCAGTAAAAGACAACCAACAAGTGAAACCAGCCTCAAACATTACTCTTCATGATGGTCAAAGAAGTGGAGTTGGGAGTTTTGAAGAACAGGAACACAATTTCACATCCTGTTGTTCCCTTTCCAAGTTCGGCACATACTCCATCTCTATCTACATATTTACTCTATCTCTACTGCATAGATTAAGGAGAGGCTGGTCCAGAACCTTTCAGGGAGAAGCAGTTCCCAAGGCCAAATCAGGTGGGACTGGATCCCATGTTCCCCAAACCCTTGACTCCTGCACAGACTGGTTACGATAATCAATGCTGCTGTGACAGGTAAGTGCCAAATTAGACATCAATGCCATGGCTCAGTGAACAGAAGCAGACATTCTCTCTCAAATGTGTAAATCCATTTAGCTGTAATACCTGGCTGCCTCAGCTAGAGTTAAGTCCCTGACAAGTTAAAAGGATGCCTGACATGTATTCCTGCTCCTCCTTAGGGAGATGATGAGACAGGGGCAGATGGGACAGAGAAAGCACCAGAGGAGGGGAAATTGAATCCCTTGGGGTTTCATTTACAAGCTGTTTACTGAAAAATTTAATGTCTGAACACATTGTGCTGGGTGGCATCCTCAGCCTTTTTGCTCAGCATCTGGCCATTCTCCTTCCCTCTGCCCGCCAGCCCCCGTCTTCATGGCTGTCTGACTTGGATGGGAAATAACCATCTTCTTTCCCAAAGACCCGGTAAAAATCAGTAATGTAAGGGATCAGTCAGGCCAGCCTGCCGGCCACTCATTCCTTATGAATCATCTGACAGTTTTTTAGTTTGACAATTGCACCTCATATATTTTAATATTGGTTTTCAAAGAAGAAAGCGGAGAACTTACATTTCTTTACAGCTCCCTGTAATTTCAACTTGCTCTTTACTTATGTATGAAGTCGACTTGGGTGGAAAGGTTAGAGGCAGATGAATTTCTAGTTTCAGAGCCTAGGAAAGGCCAATAAAATGTGCAATAATCTTAATGCTAAGGTTTCACAGAGCTGAAAGTATGCTTTATATTCATGGGTGACACTCCTTGAAAATGATGACAAGGACCTCATATTTTCAAAGGTTTAAAAAAATTTTTTTCTACATCTTAACCCATTTAAACTTTCTTAGACAATTGTAAAAGATATAAGAAAATAAAACAGAATAAAAGAAAACAAACAAAGAGCCCATCATGATTGAAAAGTTTTCCTGATACTTTTAGGTCCAACAAGCAAGGAATGTGTTTGTTTGATTTAAACCCTCCCTATACCATTTAGAAAAGAGCTGACTACTTTTCTAACCTCAAATATTTACCAATCTTCCTATGTATGAACTCTGCTTCTCTTAATTTTTATTCATGAATCAGCTTGGACTTATTGGAAAAGACCCTGATGCTGGGAAAGGTTGAAGAAAAAAGGAAAAGGCAGTGGCAGAGCATGAGATGGTTAGATAGCATCACTAACTCAATGGACATGACTTTGAGCAAACTCAAGCAGAAACTGGAGGATAGAAGAGCCTGGTGTGCCCCAACCCATGGGGTCAGAAGGAGTTGAACACAACTTAGCAACTGAAAAGCAACAATGAACAATTAAATGATTGGATTAAAAATTCTGGAAGACATCATAGAGGATTACTTATTTCTGTTTTATAGGTGTAAATATAATATCACAGGGCAAAAGTTACTTATTTAAATTCTTATATTTACTATGACAATGAAATAAGAAAAAAACTTTGATTGTACCTTCTTTCCTTCCTATTGTCCTAGGGTAAATAAAATAAAGCAGAGAATCAGGAAGTAAGGGAAGGAAAGAAATGAAGAGATGGGCTGTCTTTTCAAACATGAATTTTGGGGATTTGAACCACTATAGCATACATCTACCCTAAAATTGTCTGTTCCATCCCATTCTACGAGTTTAGATTCTATTCAGTGCCAGCAATTGTATTTATCACTACACTACAAAACATCAAAATAATAGCGTATTTTTATGGAGATTCGTACTTCTCAAAGTACTCTCATTTTCATTACACCATTTTATCTTAACAACAACCCTTGAATCATAAAATTGTATAGTTAGAGAAGGACCCTCCTATAACATTACCTCTAAAATAGTCCCCCAAATTATGATCTCGTCTCTAATTTTGGAGCATTTACCATTATCATGAAACAAACAATTCCATTTAAGAAATTTTTTTTTCTTTATATAAAAAAGTAGCACTTGTTCAGTTTTGAAAGTTTAAGAATCACAGAATAAACAATACAAGTAAAATTACTTTCATTTCTACCACCAAGGATTAACTGCTATTAATATTTTGGTAGACTCCCACGTTGTCTTTAATCTACACAGATATGTGTATAATTGGTTGAGAATATTATTACTGTAGTGGGCTTCCCTCATAGCTCAGTCAGTGAAGAATCTGCCTGCAATGCAGGACACCCGGGTTTGATTCCTGGGTTGGGAAGATCCTCTGGAGAAGGAAATGGCAATACACTCCAGGATTCTCTCCTGGAGAATCCCATGGACAGAGGAACCTGGCAGGGTACAGACCATGGGATCGCAAGGGTTGGACATGACTTAGCGACTAAGCCATCAAACCATTATTACTGTAACAGCCAACATATATATAACTGTTTCTAGGGTTCAGACTGAGCCTCCCCTGGATGTGCCACTATTGCATGAGGATTATTTGGAGCTAAAGGCAATTGAGACCCTGTAGGTTCAAGAGAAACTACTGCCCTCCTGTAGCTTTCTGGAAGAATTTATATTGGGGATTTTTCCCAGAGAAGAGTTTTTAGCAGAGATAGATTTTATCTAAGTGGCTCTGTCATCATAGCAGTTCAGTTTAGTTCAATTCAGTCACTCAGTCGTGTCCCACTCTTTGTGACCCCATGAATCACAGCATGCCAGGCCTTCCTGTCCATCACCAACTTCTGGAGTTCACTGAGACTCATGTCCATCGAGTCAGTGATGCCATCTAGCCATCTCATCCTCTGTCGTCCCCTTCTCCTCCTGCCCCCAATCCCTCCCATCATCAGAGTCTTTTCCAATGAGTCAACTCTTCGCATGAGGTGGCCAAAGTACTGGAGTTTCAGCTTTAGCATCATTCCTTCCAAAGACATCCCAGGGCTGATCTCCTTCAGAATGGACTGGTTGGATTTCCTTGCAGTCCAAGGGACTCTCAAGAGACTTCTCCAACACCACAGTTCAAAAGGATCAATTTTTCGGTGCTCAGCTTTCTTCACAGTCCAACTCTCACATCCATACATGACCACAGGAAAAACCATAGCCTTGACTAGACAGACCTTTGTTGGCAAAGTAATGTCTCTGCTTTTGAACATGCTATCTAGGTTGGTCATAACTTTCCTTCCAAGGAGTAAGCATCTTTTAATTTCATGGCTGCAATCACCATCTGCAGTGATTTTTGACCCCCCCCCCCCAAAAAAAAAGTCTGACAGTTTCCACTGTTTCCTCATCTATTTCCCATGAAGTGATGGGACCGGATGCCATGATCTTTGTTTTCTGAATGTTGAGCTTTAAGCCAACTTTTTCACTCTCCACTTTCACTTTCATCAAGAGGCTTTTGAGTTCCTCTTCACTTTCTGCCATAAGGGTGGTGTCATCTGCATATCTGAGGTTATTGATATTTCTCCCAGCAATCTTGATTCCAGCTTGTGCTTCTTCCAGCCCAGCATTTCTCATGATGTACTCTGCATGGAAGTTAAATAAGCAAGGTGACAATATACAGCCTTGACGTACTCCTTTTCCTATTTGGAACCAGTCTGTTGTTCCATGTCCAGTTCTAACTTGATTCTTGACCTGCATACAGATTTCTTAAGAGGCAGATCAGGTGGTCTGGTATTCTCATCTCTTTCAGAATTTCCCACAGTTTATTGTGATCCACACAGTCAAAGGCTTTGGCATAGTCAATAAAGCAGAAATAGATCCTTTTCTGGACTCTCTTGTTTTTTCGATGATCCAGCAGATGTTGGCAATTTGATCTCTGATTCCTCTGCCTTTTCTAAAACCAGCTTGAACATCTGGAAGTCCACGGTTCACGTATTGCTGAAGCCTGGCTTGGAGAATTTTGAGCATTACTTTACTAGCATGTGAGATGAGTGCAATTGTGCGGGAGTTTGAGCATTCTTTGGCATTGCCTTTCTTTGGGATTGGAATGAAAACTGACCTTTTCCAGTCCTGTGGCCACTGCTGACTTTTCCAAATTTGCTGGCATACTGAGTGCAGCACTTTCACAGCATCATCTTTCAGGATTTGAAAGAGCTCAACTGGAATTTCATCACTTCCACTAGCTTTGTTCATAGTGATGCTTTCTAAGGCCCACTTGACTTCACATTCTAGGATGTCTGGCTCTAGGTGAGTGATCACATCATCATGATTATCTGGATAGTGAAGATCTTTTTTGTACAGTTCTTCTGTGTATTCTTGCCACCTCTTCTTAATATCTTCCGCTTCTGTTAGGTCCATACCATTTCTGTCCTTTATCGAGCCCATCTTTGCATGAAATGTTCCCTTGGTATCTCTAGGGCAAATGTCTAATTTACAAATATCTGCTCTTCTTCTTGTTGTTGTGCTGTGAGAGACTCTCCCATCCTTGGAAGCCCCAGGGCTGTAGTCCATTCCTTAGCTCAGGATGGCATAGAGACCTCATTTTAGCCTTCTGTCCCCAAACTTCTTGTTTATGTGGGGTCTCTAACCCTCTCATGTATGTGGGATTTTTGTACATATGTAATGAAATTTGATTTTTTCCTGTTAATCTGTTTTGTGTGAATTTAATTCCTAGACCAGCCAGAAAAACCTACAAAGGTAGAAGGAAGGTTTTGCTTTTTTTTTTTTTTTCTGCCCAGCACCTTCTTTGTTGATCCCTAGGCAGGGCCTGGTTATCAAATGGCACCAAAGCACCCGAGGGAGGGGGTGAGGCCCAAAGGTGAGTGGAGGGGCAGGGGTCGGGGAGGAGGAAGTGTGGAGGCCAACAGAGGTGGTAGAAACTCCAGGGCCCTAAAGTGCAGCTCCTCCCTGTAACCCCACCCCCTTATCTTTAGTGAATTCAAGAAAAACTCATCCTTTGCTTAGTGTGAGTGGATATATTATGGAAACTGATAAAAGGATGGGATATTTTACCTGAGGTGATGAAGCCTGAAATTGACATCATCCATAAATTTAGGCACTGGATCAGGAGCACTTGAGCCCTTGGGAATGAGTAGAAAATTGGGGAGATGGTTTTGCATTTCTACAAATCATGACTAAAGGATGCAAATCAAGCTTTCACGAATTTTCTGAGAGCCAGTGTGCTCCTGGATGACCTCTGAGTTGCATATACATGTGCAATATGACTTTATGCAACACTGTTCAAATGATCTTGTACTTTCCTTTTGTCTTTCAGTTTTACACAGTTATTTACCCTGTAATTACATACTATTTATAAAGTGATTTTTTAAAATTTACTTTTTACTGGAGTATAGTTGAATTACAATGTTAATTACTACTCCCCGGCAAAGTGACTCAGTTATACATATATATAAATACATTCTTTTTCATATTCTGTTCCTTTTTTTTTTAAGTTCAGTTCAGTTCAATTCAGTTGCTCATTCATGTCCTACGCTTTACGGCCCCATGAACTGCACCATGCCAGGCCTCCTGTCCATCACCATCTCCTGGAGTTCATTCAAACTCACGTCCATTGAGTCGGTGATGCCATCCAGCCATCTCATCCTCTGTCGTTCCCTTTTCCTCCTGCCCCCAAATCCCTCCCAGCATCAGAGTCTTTTCCAATGAGTCAACTCTTCGCATGAGGTGGCCAAAGTACTGAAGTTTCAGCTTTAGCATCATTCCTTCAAACAACACCCAGGACTGATCTCCTTCAGAATGGACTGGTTGGATCTCCTTGCAGTCCATGGGACTCTCAAGAGTATTCTCCAACACCACAGTTCAAAAGCATCAATTCTTTGGCGCTCAGCTTTCTTCACAGTCCAACTCTCACATCCATACATGACTACTGGAAAAACAACAGCCTTGACTAGATGGATCTTTGTTGGCAAAGTAATGTCTCTGCTTTTGAATATGCTATCTAGGTTGGTCATCACTTTCCTTCCAAGGAGCAAAGTAAAAGGTTTATTGAAAAGAAAAGTGCACGTGGAAAGGCGCATGGGCAAGCTCAGAGAGAGTTGCGCCTTTGGGAAGTTAAAATCCTTTGTAAAGGGGCAGTTTTCCAGGTCTTCCTCTTCCCTCAGGCCAGTCACCTTTCTTTGTCTCCCTCACCACCCTCCCCCCACCCCAGGTTAATTTGTCTCAGGACCCTCCCCTGGGGTGTGCAAGCACATCCTAGCCAAGATGGATCTAAAAGTGAAGGCTTCTGGGAGGAGCAAGACTGCTTATGGCCTGGAATTATCTTCTGACTTTTGATTCCAAGGAGCCTTTCCATGCATGTGTAGTCTCTTCCCTTATCAGACATGATTTTTTCCGTACTTTGTCCTTGCCATGAACAAGTATGAAAAGGCAAAATTATAGGATACTGAAAGAGGAACTCCCCAGGTCGGTAGGTGCCCAATATGCTACTGGAGATCAGTGGAGAAATAACTCCAGAAAGAATGAAGGCACGGAGCCAAGCCAAAAACAATACCCAGTTGTGGATGAGACTGGTGATAGAAGCAAGGTCTGATGCTGTAAAGAGCAATATTGCATAGGAACTTGGAATGTTAGGTCCATGAATCAAGGCAAACTGGAAGTGGTCAAACAGGAGATGGCAACAGTGAACATCAACGTTTTAGGAATCAGTGAACTAAGATGGACTGGAATGGGTGGATTTAACTCAGATGAGCATTATATCTACTACTGCGTGCAGGAATCCCTTAGAAGAAATGGACTAGCCATCATGGTCAACAAAAGAGTCCGAAATGCAGTACTTGGATGCAATCTCAAAAACGACACAATGATCTCTGTTCGTTTCCAAGGCAAATCATTCAATATCAGTAATCCAAGTCTATGCCCCAACCAGTAACGCTGAAGAAGCTGAAGTTGAATGGTTCTATGAAGACCTACAAGACCTTTTAGAACTAACACAAAAAAAAGATGTCCTTTTCATTATAGAGGACTGGAATGCAAAAGTAGGAAGTCAAGAAACACCTGGAGTAACAGACAAATTTGGCCTTGGAATATGGAATGAGCAGGGCAAAGGCTAATAGAATTTTGCCAAGAGAACACACTAGTCATAGCAAACACCCTCTTCCAACAACACAAAAGAAGACTCTACACATGACCGTCACTATATGGTGACACCAAAATCAGATTGATTATATTCTTTGCAGCCAAAGATGGAGAAGCTCTATACAGTCAGCAAAAACAAGACCAGGAGCTGACTGTGGCTCAGATCATGAGCTCCTTATTGCCAAATTCAGACTTAAATTGAAGAAAGTATGGAAAACCAGTAGACCATTGAGGTATGACCTAAATCAAATCCCTTATGATTATATAGTGGAAGTGAGAAATAGATTTAAGGGACTAGATCTGATAGAGTGCCTGATGAACTATGGACTGAGGTTCGTGATATTGTACAGGAGACAGGGATCAAGACCATCCCCATGGAAAAGAAATGCAAAAAAGCAAAATGGCTGTCTGGGGAGGCCTTACAAATAGCTGTGAAAAGAAGAGAAGTGAAAAGCAAAGGAGAAAAGGAAAGAGATAAACATCTGAAAGCAGAGTTCCAAAGAATAGCAAGGAGACATAAGAAAGCCTTCCTCAGTGATCAATGCAAAGAAATAGAGGAAAACAACAGAATGGGAAAGACTAGAGAGCTCTTCAAGAAAATTAGAGATACCAAGGGAAGATTTCATGCAAAGATGGGCTCGATAAAGGACAGAAATGGTATGGACCTAACAGAAGTGGAAGATATTAAGAAGAGGTGGCAAGAATACACAGAAGAACTGTACAAAAAAGATCTTCACTATCCAGATAATCATGATGATGTGATCACTCACCTAGAGCCAGACATCCTAGAATGTGAAGTCAAGTGGGCCTTAGAAAGCATCACTATGAACAAAGCTAGTGGAAGTGATGAAATTCCAGTTGAGCTCTTTCAAATCCTGAAAGATGATGCTGTGAAAGTGCTGCACTCAGTATGCCAGCAAATTTGGAAAAGTCAGCAGTGGCCACAGGACTGGAAAAGGTCAGTTTTCATTCCAATCCCAAAGAAAGGCAATGCCAAAGAATGCTCAAACTCCCGCACAATTGCACTCATCTCACATGCTAGTAAAGTAATGCTCAAAATTCTCCAAGCCAGGCTTCAGCAATACGTGAACCGTGGACTTCCAGATGTTCAAGCTGGTTTTAGAAAAGGCAGAGGAATCAGAGATCAAATTGCCAACATCTGCTGGATCATCGAAAAAACAAGAGAGTCCAGAAAAGGATCTATTTCTGCTTTATTGACTATGCCAAAGCCTTTGACTGTGTGGATCACAATAAACTGTGGAAAATTCTGAAAGAGATGGGAATACCAGACCACCTGACCTGCCTCTTGAGAAACCTGTATGCAGGTCAGGAAGCAACAGTTAGAACTGGACATGGAACAACAGACTGGTTCCAAATAGGAAAAGGAATACATCAAGGCTGTATATTGTCACCCTGCTTATTTAACTTCTATGCAGAGTACATAATGAGAAATGCTGGGCTGGAAGAAGCACAAGCTGGAATCAAGATTACCGGGAGAAATATCAATAACCTCAGATATGCAGATGACACCACCCTATGGCAGAAAGTGAAGAGGAACTAAAAATTTTCTTGATGAGAGTGAAAGAGGAGAGTGAAATAGTTGGCTTAAAGCTCAACATTCAGAAAACGATCATGGCATCTGTTCCCATCACTTCATGGGAAATATATGGGGAAACAGTGGAAACAGTGTCACACTTTATCTTTTTGGGCTCCAAAATCACAGCAGATAGTGACTGCAGCGAAAAAATTAAAAGACACTCCTTGGAAGAAAAGTTATGACCAACCTAGATAGCATATTCATAAGCAGAGACATTACTTTGCCAACAAAGGTCCATTTAGTCAAGGCTATGGCTTTTCCAGTGGTCATGTATAGATGTGAGAGTTGGACTGTGAAGAGAGCTCAGCACTGAAGAATTGATGCTTTTGAACTGTGGTGTTGAAGAAGACTCTTGAGAGTCCCTTGGACTGCAAGGAGATCCAACCAGTCCATTCTAACGGAGATCAGCCCTGGGTGTTCTTTGGAAGGAATGATGCTAAAGCTGATACTCCAGTACTTTGGCCACCTCATGCGAAGAGTTGACTCACTGGAAAAGACTCTGATGCTAGGAGGGATTGGGGGCAGGAGGTAAAGGGGATGACAGCGGATGAGATGGCTGGATGGCATCACTAACTCGATGGACGTGAATCTGAGTGAACTCCGGGAGTTGGTGATGGACAGGGAGGCCTGGCATGCTGCGATTCATGGGGTCACAAAGAGTCGGACAGGACTGAACAACTGAACTGAACTGAACTGAAGAGACAAAGATTGGCTATTTACCCTGTGTTTGTTCACTGTAAATTCCTCATCTGGAGCCCTCCTGTATCTTATCTCAAGAAATGCAAAGCCATTATGGTTTAATCACAGGGTATTTAATGCAGTTCCCTGTGCTATACAGCAGGAGCTTGCTGTTTATCCACTCTCTAGATTCCACTTTGCCTGTGCTAACCCCAAGCCCCCAATCCATCCCTCTATCACCCCCTCCGACCCTGTGCCCCCTTGGCAGCCACCAGTCTATTCTCTATGCCCCTGAGTTTGTTTCTGTTTCACAGATCGGTTCCTTTGTGTCATACTTTTGATACCACATATAAACGACATCATATGGTACCTGTCTTTCTCTTTTTGACTTATTTTACTTAGTATGATAATCTCTATTTGCAAATACCGTGATTTTTAAAGTGCATCATCTTTGACACACATTCTGTATATATGTATGTATAGGTAGATATATCACTAATGTGCTTAATTTTTCATCTTTACTATTTCAGACAACTGTGGTGTTGGAGAAGACTCTTGAGAGTCCCTTGGACTGCAAGGAGATCCAACCAGTCCATCCTAAAGGAGATCAGTCCTGTGTTCATTGGAAGGACTGATGCTGAAGCTGAAACTCCAATACTTTGGCCACCTCATGTGAAGAGTTGACTCATTGGAAAAGATCCTGATGCTGGGAGGGATTGAGGGCAGGAGGAGAAGGGGACAACAGAGGATGAGATGGCTGGATGTCATCACCAACTCGATGGACATGAGTCTGGGTGAACTTCGGGGGTTGGTGATGGACAGGGAGGCCTGGTGTGCTGCGATTCATGGGGTTGCAAAGAGTCGGACACGACTGAGTGACTGAACTGAACTGAATGAGCATTCATGTATAAAAACACAAAATTAAACAGCATGTATGGTTATTTCTTTGACAATATCCCTAGGCATGAGATGTTTGATTTAAAGCTTTTTTTATGTTTTTGATGTGTTACCAAGTTTCCAAAAAAAGCATATCAGTCAATTTACAATTTCATCAGTAGTTTATGAGAAGACCCAGCACCCATTCCACAGTTAAATCCACACTTAAATCCACCAACTCCAGCTTGTCGAAACATTTTTGAATTTTTACCTTGTCACCCATTGTATTAGAAGTCTTAATAGGTTGGGGAATCAAAAGCATGAGATCTACCTCATTCAAGGTGACAACTACAAAAATGTTAAGTGAGGTAAGGTCGGGTTACACCCTTTGGGAAAACCATGTGAAACTTCCATGCGGAGAACTGCTCATTGATTTAACATTGCTTTCTGAATATGCCTCACCAATCATCACCTCATCTATATTTCCACTGTATTTTTATGATCACTGTAACCTATTATAATCATTAGGCTTTCCTGGTGGCTCAGAGGTTAAAGCATCTGCCTGCATTGCGGGAGACTGGGGTTCAATCCCTGGATCGGGAAGATCCCCTGGAGAAGGAAATGGTAACCTATTATGATCACTGACTACCATTTATATCTACTTTACCATATTGCAATCTACTAATTTGTCTATTTCCCCTCCCCACCACATTGTGAAATAATACCAACTGGTACAACATCCTGAGAGGAAGATGATTTACTCTGCCGATAGAAACAGGGATGCATGCCTTAGAAAGTGCCTCAGAGATGAAGTTACATCTGACGTTGGCTTTGGCAAACACTTCAAGCAGCCTGCGTAGGGCTGCGACTAAAGGGAATTCCAGGGATAGAGAACATTTTCCTTAAAATGCAGAGAGAGAAATAATAGATTGTAGGGAACACACACAGTAAATGGTTTGGTATAACTGAAGTGCAGCATGAGAGGATAGAGAGGAGCAATCTGCTCCATGGCATCTTCAGGATAAAGCTGACTTAACTCTGGCTGGACTTAGCAAGCTTCTCAGGTTGATTTTAATCCAGATGACACCAGGTTCAGAGGCAAGAGATTCACTCCTAACTTCCAATGTACACTCAACTAAGACGTGAAGAGCAATGAAAGGAAAATGGAGCTCTCCATATCTAGTCTGCTTCTTATCTAGGCTTTGTAATCACTCTATTGGTTTACTGAAGTAATTCCTCCTTCTTCCCTCCCTCCTTCCCTTCTTTCCTCTTTTCCTTCCTTCCTTCCTCCTGTAACAGACCAGTACTATTTAGACTCCTTTAGGAAATGGGACTGGATGAAGAAAGCAGAATTATTTCCCCTATTCCAGCTCCCCATTTGTTCAAGATGCTTCAGACTTTTGTTCCCTGTGGCCTCCTTGTCCTTTGGAAAAAATGGGCCCACCTTCCTCTTCCAGCTGCCTGAGCTGCCAAACAGGGTGTGCCCTTTGAATGATACCAATATCGGGGTGTGCTAAGATGGAGGGTACTGGGTGTCTCATGAGGAAGAGTCAGAAATCCAAGTCAGCAGTCCAAGAGCAAGCTGAAGATCTGATCTGGATTATCCTGGTGCTGTCAGCCAGAGGTGAGGATGGATGAAGGGTAGGGACTGGAAATCAGGACGGAGTCAAAGTGGGATGTAGTTGGCTTCAAGAATCTTAGAGATGGACATGAGCATTTAGGTAAGTTCAAGTGGGGCTCTATTTACCCTCTGAGACTACAGGGCTCAGATCCAGAACATGGGGTGCTGGACACTGGTATAAACTAGATGGAGAGGAATGAGTAGGAAGTTCAGTTCCTCTGTCAACCGACCTACAGTTTACTTCGAGGTTCTAGTCTTAGTAGGGAACTAAATTTTCTTCTGAAACTATGTGAGAGGACAAATTAGATGGGCTGGGACTTAACACAGCAGTTTGGTTCTCATATGGGTGCCCTCAGATAGAGGCTTAAAGCCATGAACTCACCCACTCACGAGGAAGGCTCCCCTGATTTCTGTCCAGACTTAGCTATCATCGATTCAGGGAGCTGAGTAGAATCAAGTTGGTTGTAGGGTAATTTGAGATACCTGGGGGCCAACATCGATTAAACCCAGGGCAAGTGTAGGTTGGAATCCTTGATGAAGCTCTGCTCCCTGTTGCTGTGAATTCTTTTGTGACAGCATCTGAGGTGAAACATTGCCAAACAACGTGCCAAGAGGCCTTTAAATGGGTCATAAAAATGCTATAAAAACATGAAAATTGCTGCCATAAAAAAAAGAGTTATGGCAAAACAGGGAACCTACTAAATTTAGAAGCATAAGAAAGACTGAGAAATGAGACCATTCCACACAGTGCAAGGAGTTGGTGGGTACGCCCACCACAGCCATTTACACAGGTAAGAATTACTTGTGTTTATACTAGAAGATCTCTCAGCATTCTGCCATTAAGTATGTGGTCCCTGGTGGCTCAGAAGGTAAAGAGTTTGCCTGCAATGCTGGAGACACAGAGCCAGGAAAATTGATGCCTGGGCCAGGAAAATTCCCTGGAGAAGAGAATGGCAACACATCCCAAATATTCTCATCTGGAGAATTTCATGGACAGAGGAACCCAGTGGGCTACTGTCCATAGGGTTGCAAAGAGTTGGACACGACTGAGTGACTTCACTTCACCTGGCTTTCCCTGGAATTCTTCTTTACTTGAGTCCCTCCTTAGCTTTGTTGGTTAAATTGAAGAGTGTGAATTTCTTCTGCTCTGTTTTTATTTTGAAAACACCTATTACATGGGAAGGGGTGTTTATATTCCTCTGATGCCTGGGAGAAAGGGTGCCATGTTAGAGGGATAGTTCATCATGAGGTCATCAATTGGAAATCAATAAAAAGCTTATTTGAAATAACCCTTATTAAAAAATCTGAGGATCAATCTTCCTGAAAACTACACCTTAGCTTTTATATCCAGTATTTGTTTTTCCAATAAAATTTCTGAATATCCATTAACACTGGTAATTTGGGGTAAAGTGTGCAGAGGGAATTCATCTCCATATGCCTTTTATGCAGATGTGGTTTATACTGAGATACAGTAAGTACTATTCATAACTCCGTACATAAAATTCTGAACATGCTTAAGCAATAGTCATAAACACATTAAATGACACCATCCCAAGCACTAAGAACCTCTGTCTGCCAGCTGGGTGAGCCCCTTCTATATGTCATTTTGATGTAATGCACTCCTATTTCTGCTGTTATTAGATGCAAAGTATTTGAGAAGACGTTAGATTGAATGGAAATCTGATTACATCGCAGTTTGGGTTTTTTAAAATATTGCCTATTTTCCTCAGATACACTGTTCTGTTTTCTTTTTAAACTCACAAATATGTACAGCCACTCCTACTCTTTCTTTTCTATCTTCTCTTCTCTACATTCATGGATCATTCATGGGATTTCTGATTCTTATTTTAAAATGTAATTGAGATATAGAAATGATGAAGCAGTAGATGACAGACTCTAACACAGAGAAAGCAAGATAAAAGAAGGAATAGAAAGAAGGAAAGGAAAAAGAGGAAAAAAAGAAATGTTTAGCCTTTGATATGGTTATAGATTAACGATCTGCTGCATGTTGAAGTCCAAAGTAAGTTCACTTGTATTAATACTTCATTAAATTATAAACCTGTAGGTCATTTAAGAGCATCTCTATAATCAGAAATTGTTTCTTATAGTATTGCTTTCCTTATGCAAGCACCTTTCACAAGGAAACTTAAATAAATAGGAAATATTTGATTACTTCCCACAATTGCTTTATTGTCTGGAAGACAAGGAAGACGTGGTGGTTCAGTATGAGTCACCCAGGCCTGTGTGAACCGAGACCATGGGACTCTCTCACAATTATTCTCTTAGATTTTCTCTTTGAAAAGTGACATCTACTTATGAATATTTTATCACAATCAAAATGTGAGCATAGATCAGGAAAATTTTCTCTATCATACCTTCCAAAATGATGAAATTGTATCAATTCATTAATGATAGAGAAGAGAAGATAAGAAAAGAAATGGTAGGGATGCCTGTACATATTTGTGCGATTAAAAAGAAAGCAGAATAGTGTATTGAGGAAAATAGAAAATATTTAAAAAAACCCAAACTGCAAAATTTCAATTCCTCCAACAAGCCTCCAAGGATGAAATAGAGAAGTTACATCTTAGCTAGAATGGGGATAGTCCCATCTCTGCAGTTTGAAGGGAACAGTGCTGTGAGATGGGTAAGGAAAGTGCAAAGGGAAACAAAAGGAAGTGGCAAAGCTAGTGTAACCAGCACCAAAACAAGACCCTAAGAGGAAGCATGACCTTGGTTACTTGGGCACAGTGAAGAAGTGGTCTCAGAACCTCTATTCTGTCCAAGCCCCAGAGTTAACCAGACCCAGTGAGACACATTTAGTTAGTCAAATTTACAGGCAACATATGTGTAAACCAGAATGCCAAAGATTCTTGTACCATGGGGATAATACTTTCTAGAGTCTGTATAATTCATGATCTCTAGCCAGTACTTTCCTGATGTGTGTGTGTGTGTGTGTGTGTGTGTGAAACCAAATAAACAATTACTAATAGAAATGTGACTGGTGGTGAGCTTGGGTACAGAATACAGGGCATGGGTTACACATTTGCAGATAGTCTCTTCTTTTACATCCACAGATAACTGATCTCTTCCATGAAGGCTGAAATTCACTACATGAAGTCTCCCTCTCTTACTCTACTGGACACTCTATCCTGCCCTCATAGCATCTACCGAGTAAATACTTTCATCCTTCTTCACACAACCAGCTATGTTAGAGAGTCATAAAGTCTTGTTTCATCTTTAAAACATGTGAATTCCAGTACTTCTCACCTTACTTCTGCTTCTGAACATCACTTGCTGGAAGCCTTTAATATCTTATAGGATTTCCCTGCTTTCAATCTCTCAGGATTCTTGAATTTCCCAAATAACTCTGCATGTTGACACCTAATCAATTTTCCTAAAACAGTAGACTTCACTCAGCAATTGACCTCTTTTACATTTTGATAGTTCTCTGTTTTATGAAGTCCAGATTCCTCAGTGTGGTCTTGAAAATCTACACCCAACCTACCTATCAAACATCACTTGCCACAGTCTCCAACAAAAGCAAACTTCTGTTCCCCCAGTCTCCCAGCATACCATGTTATTTTCACTTTACCCCTTTCTTGATAATATTAGTCTCATTTTATTCTTTTTCTTTAAAACCATTATATATCCAGAATTACTCAATACTTAAACCTAGATTAAGTGTCATTGTTAGTTAACTCCCTTCTCTGACTTTCGATGTCATGTCATGAGCACTTGTGCTTGTTCAGAATTTTTATTTATGAACGTCTATCCCAAAACTAGAATACAATTCCTAGGTGATTTACAATCTAGTTAATTGTTACCAAATTAACATGGCCACAGCACTAAATACATTTTATTGATAACTCATGACAATTCTATTTTTAGAAATCCTCCTCTCACTTAGCTTAGCCAGTGCTGGCTGTCCTGGGTGATAAAAGCTCAGGGAACAAGAACTGACTTTGTCATTTTGCGGCATGTCACAGACACTTAATAGTTTACTAAGCGATCTGCAATGACAAGTATAATGAGAAGGACGTCTCTCTGACTTAAAAAACAAAAAGCAAACAAAAGAATCCTCCCCAAAACAGAAAGTGATCTTGAAAACAAAGGTTACAAGAATTTATCTCACTGTTTTCTGTTAAAGGGTCAATTAGTATTTGCGAAACCACATGTACACTGAGCTGTAACCTCTCCTTCTCCTCTCTTAATCCAGTGCCTGCTTTTCCACTCCGTCTCCTGATGGTTCTAATCTAGTTGACCTTCTCTGTCTTGCCCAAGAGCACTGTCCTCCTAGGCACAGACCAAATGCTTCAGGATTTTCTCTCCAGACTCTTTACCTAGCTGTAGCTAGCTGAGGACTGAGTACCAGACAAGAAAAGGGCTCACTCCTTCTCAGTTTCAATAAACTGACACAGGCGTTTTCCATATTTGGAGGTTTTCTGGTGAGTCCATGAAGCAGGATAAGCAGTCTTAATGAGGGAAAGTGCGGTGCAGCAGAAAAGTGTACTGGTTTTGAAACCACTCAGAAGAATTTCCATATCTTAGCTCCATCACAATCTATGTGACCTTGAACAAGTTATTCAGATTACCTGAATGTCCTTACAGTTCACAGAGGAGCAAAAACAAATAAATAAGTAAATTGACTAATGGCGCTATAAGGCAAACACTCTATAGGGGCTAAAATTGTAGTTTTGAAGACAAAAGTCCATGTATGCTCATGGCAGTACTACTGATGAAAGTCCTTCAAACTTCCCCACCAGTAAAATGGGGAATAATAATAGTACTAATCTCCTAGAATTGTGATGATTGCATATATAAGTAATATATGCAAAATGCATGGAAAAGTTTCTGCCATGTGCTAAGTGGGTGAATGCTCACTGAAGATCAGATATTAGTACTGAGAGAACAAAATGAATTAGCACGCAGGAAGTGGCCAACATGCTGTCTGGATAGTTGTGATGCTCTACAAACATCACCTTCCCTCTCTTTGTGGCCAAACATAGTCTTTCCTCCCACTGCTCTTATGATCAGTCTGGCAGTTTACAGAGTCAGGCTTCCACTTCCTGGTGGTAGGGAAGTACCAGGCTCCCCATCTTGGCTCGCTCCTACTCTCAAATTTGGACTTCCTTGACCCCTAGCTGGACACTCAGCCCAAGCCACCGTGGACCCAGGTTTTGTGCAACTCAAAATTTGTACAATTTTGGGAGCCCTCTTTGAGAAAAAAGACTACAAAGTTATGAATACAAAATCACATGCAAAAATGGATAAAGAGAAAGCTCTGGGAAAAATTAATATGTTTAATATACGATATGTAGCACAGTTATCAGAAAATTCAGAGAATAGTATAACTTTTCTTAACTACTTGACATTTCTAAATTCTCTTTGATCCTCTGTGATTTAGCTACACACTCTCTGAAAGCCTCTTCTTATAAGGATTTTTAAATATACTTTCCTATAGAAAAATAGATAATTTATTTTGATTGGCTAAACTTTTCGACTGTGGCTGCATGGCTTGCAAGCTCTCGGTTCCCCAATCAGAGACTGAACCTGCACCCTGGCAGTGAAAGCACCAAGTTCTAACCACTGGACCACCAGGGATTTCCCTAAGTTGTTATGTTTTAATGACTGTTAGTTTTAAAAAGTATCAGCTTTACAATTTATTAAAAAAGTCATAAAAGTTTTATTGTGCTGTCAACTTTTAGGAGCTTTTTTGAGGTGTTTTTTTTTCCTTATATAAGCTGTAGAGTTTGGAGAATCTTGCCTAAGATTAACTTCTGGCTTCATGCAATTTGCATTTTGTTTTTGCTCCATTGTCCACATCCTTTGGTACCAAACACATGGCTACCTTCATCTGGCTAGACAACCTGAGGTCATCCACTTTAATGTGATGGCCCTGAAAGAATAGAGGATGGTAGGAATATTTCTGCAGGATATTTCTATGATGAAGTAATGGTCAAATTTTATCTCTACATTTGTATCTGTTAATATAAACCACATTGCTATTTCACTAAAAACAAATTAAATATATTCCTAAATTAAATTCCACTTAGATAGATCCCTCCAATGCTCACAGCCATTCTTTGGTTACCTGACACAAGGAGAAGCATGGTGGAAATGAAGCTGGAGTAGAAATATATAGCAGTTTTTATCAATTATAAAAATATCACATGTTTTTGAAATTGTACAAACACATATGACGAAGAATAACATTATTAGGGTCCCTCTAATTTTTAGGAGGAGTAAGCATCTTTTAATTTCACGGCTGCAGTCACCATCTGCAGTGATTTTGGAGCCCAAAAAAATAAAGTCTGACACTGTTTCCCCATCTATTGCCCATGAAGTGATGGGACCGGATGTATGGATGTGAGAATTGGACTGTGAAGAAGGCTGAGCACCGAAGAATTGATGCTTTTGAACTGTGGTGTTGGAGAAGACTCTTGAGAGTCCCTTGGACTGCAAGGCGATCCAACCAGTCCATTCTGAAGGAGATCAGCCCTGGGATTTCTTTGGAGGGAATGATGCTGAAGCTGAAACTCCAGTACTTTGGCCACCTCATGCGAAGAGTTAACTCATTGGAAAAGACTCTGATGCTGGGGGGGGGGGGGGTTCGGGGCAGGAGGAGAAGGGGACGACAGAGGATGAGATGGCTGGATGGCATCACTGACTCGATGGACATGAGTCTCAGTGAACTCCGGGAGTTGGTGATGGACAGGGAGGCCTGGTGTGCTGCGATTCATGGGGTCGCAAAGAGTCGGACACGACTGAGTGACTGAACTGAACTGAACTGAATTTTTAGGAGGAGCCTGTGAAAATCACAGGTCCTGAAGGTAAGTTATTATATTGGCTTCACCATAAGTCTTCTTTCAAGTCAGTTTCCTGAGTCATGTGTGACCTAACAAGCCAAAGTCTTGCTTCAATATTGTAGGTAAACACAATCAGTTATTTTCCCTTTATGTGACCTAATTTTTCCCCTTTTCTCCAGCACTATTCAAACCCCCTTTTCTCTTTGTTCTGCAAATGTTCTTTCTTTACTGGCTCTTTTCCTTTACAACTAAAAATAGATGCAAAGATTTCACATTATAGAACAAGTGTTAAACCCTTCCTCTCCACCACTGCCTTAATCTCATAATCAAAATCCAATCTTATCTCTCACCTGTCCTTCACCACTGTAAACTTCTTATAAGAAAAGCTACAACCACTGCCCATCTTCCTTCACTTTTATTCTTAATTCAGTCTATTGCACTCTGGCCTCTTCCTCTGTCATCTATTAAAATAGATGTGTGGTGATCAGCCATGACCTACTTGTTAAATTCAAATGCCCTTTAGTTTCTCAATATGGAAGACATCAACATGGCATTTTGGGTGCCTGCGACATTTGGAATTTTGAAACTTTGTAATTATTCTAATCCTATCTGGCTAAATAGACACCTACTGTCTATATGGAGGTTCATCTCTGAGCATGTGACCCACTGAAATTGCATTCGTGACGTTCCCGGATCCTGGCGCATCCCACTCTGACTCCTTCTGCTGCCTGCTGAGATCTCAGTTCTTGTTGTGACACTTCCCTCCTTGAAAGGCTGTAAATAACATTTTCAGACCACATATGGGGCCCTGTGAGAACTGATGCTCATTAAGTGTGTTAAATGAAAATCATGAGTGGAGTACCAAACATTATCTATAAATCAAAATTAACAAATGTGACTTGCATTCTCGGGAGGCAAAACACACTGAATCTTAAATAATATGGCTGTCAGGAATCACATTGAAAGACCCATTTCTTCCCAAATATGTGCACAGATGAAATGCAAAGAAGTAAGCTGTCAAGACAGTCAAGAAGAAGGAAATATGTCACTTGGCCCTTGAAACAAGTTAATTTAGCATTATAAACCATTGGAGTTTCCCTTTCAAATGGATCCATGTGGAAAATCCAGATGGCCAAACACTCAACTCACAAATGTGGAAACTAAGCTTCAAGGCCTGAATATAGTCAAAACATTTTCCTTACTTATTGCTGAACATTTTTAATCACTTTTCTTTAAGAGAGAAACATCTAAATTATTCCTTAAGAAAACAATATTAATTCATGCTGACTTTCTCAAAGGGAATCTGTTTGCAGGGCTGGATAAGCAGCTGTATTAAAAGGAGTTGGATCACTTAGAATCAATTAAAAATTTACAAAACATCAACTCTGTACCAAAACACTCTGCTGCTAGATCTCCAGGGGAGAAAAAGTTAGCTCTTTGGGGGAATTTCCTAATTCAGTGTATTGCTTAAGCCAGAAAGGTGGAAATCATCATAGACTACTTATTCTTTGTCCTCTTCTCTACCACCTCAAACATTACCAAGAAGCATCATTTTTACCTTTTACAAGTCTCTTCAGCATCTTCCTTCTTCTTATTCATACTGGCACTGTCTACTTTAGGCTTCCATAATCTCTTAGCAAGATAATTACAATTGCTTCCTCTTTCCAGGCCATCCTTTCCCCTACATTCCAAAAGCCCTTCAAACTAGAAAATAACTTTGTGCTGGCCTCCTGATGAAAATTTCTTAATGGTCACCTATTGTCCACGTGATAAGGTTTCAGTTTCTTCCTAAAGCCCAAAGCCCCCACTGCTGGATTATCTGAGTTCTCACTTTTACCCTTCACACAGGCCAGTCTTTCCTCTGAGTTACCAGCTATTCTCCTGAATATGCTATGTTCTAGCTCGCCTTCATACCTTTGCATCTCTACCCCTTCTGCCTGTAAACTCTTCATTTGTCTTGTTGGCTTGGAAATCTGCTGCTGCTGCTAAGTCACTTCAGTCATGTCCAACTCTGTGTGACCCCATAGACAGCATCCCACCAGGCTCCGCCGTCCCTGGGATTCTCCAGTCAAGAACACTGGTAGTCATCCTCAAATTTCACCTGCAATATTACTTTATCTTTAAGTCTTCACTGGCGACCAGGGAAACTCATGTAGTTCTTGCTTTCTATTTCCTCTTATACCAACCTTCCCAACTCCCTGCTGAATTTCCCTTAAGGAAGGGACTGTGTCTGCATGTTTTCAGGGACTAAATACCTACTACAGTAGCTGGCATCTAATAGGCAGGCACTGAATACATACTAAAAGGCAAGAAATGCCAAACAAACTCATTCTCTGCCTTACAGGGTATCTCAATCAGGTCTTCCCAGCAAGAAGAGCCAGAAACCAAAAAAAAAAAAAAAAAAAAAAAACCAGTACACTCGTGGCAGATTCATGTCAATGTACGGCAAAACCCCTACAATATTGTAAAGTAATTAGCCTCCAATTAAAATAAACAAATTTATATTAAACAAACAAACAAACAAATCACACACCCATACTTTATCAAGAAGCACACTATCCCCCTAGATGATAGGGAAAATTTGAGAAACAGGGCAGGAAGAAGCCGATATCACTGGTATATCATTAAGAAGCCTCCCACAATAGATGGTAGAGAAGAGCAACCAGCCTGGGTCCTACTCTACATTTTCAAGAGAAAATGTTAAACCTCACTTTTTTTCTCAAGAAGGGTGGTACAATTTGAACAGTTGGCCAGTCACAGCCTCTGAAAGGTCTCAGTGAGAGAAGTTTCTCTAAACAAGCTGTGCTCTCTGCTGCTGCAGTGTGTTCTGAGGATGCCGCTGATTTTCATCCTCTTCCTCTTGTACCCTTCAAACAAGAGGAATCCCACCTTCACCAGCACTCTGTGCTTTGACTTTTCTGGTAACCTGCCTAGTGGAATGACCAAAATCACATCCCTAAAGGGCCTCGCAGTCCTTTTTGCCTGGTTTCTCTTGGGCCATGGTTCCAATGATTCTCTATGGTTATTGCTGTTGTTCAGTCATCCAATCATGTCCGACTCTTTGTGACCCAATGGACTGCAGCACGCCAGGCCTCCCTGTCCCTCACCATCTCCCGGAGTTTGCCCAAGCTCATGTTCATTGCATCAGTGATGCCATCCAGCCATCTCATCTTCTGACACCCTCTTCTCCTTATGTCCTCAAACTTACCCAGCATCAGGGATTTTTCCAATGAGTCATCTGTTTGCAATAGATGAACAAAATACTGGATGACCAGTGATACTATTGTTATTACTGGCAGGAAACCATCATGAGATGTCTTTTAGTAAATCCCAAGTTTCAATTATACTACTTATTTCCTACTCTGTGTGTGTGTGTGTGTGTGTGTGTGGTGTATGTGTGTGTGTGTGTGTGTGTGTGTGGTGTGTGTGTGTGTGTTAGTTGCTTAGTCATGTCTGACTCTTTGCGACTCTATGGACTGTAGTCTGCCAGACTCTGTCCATGGAATTCTCCAGGCAAGAATATTGGAGTGGGTATTCACTCAATGGGAATGGGAAGAATGGGAAGAGCCATTCCCTTCTCCAGGGGATTTTCCAGATCCAGGGACTGAACCTGAATCTCCTGCATTGCAGGCAGATTCTTTACCATCTGAGATACTGAGGAAGCCCAATTTCCTTGACACTAACCTACATTGGCTAATTTCAATTCCATATATAAAAATATATATATTTTTTGTTTTTCTAGGTTCATTACTCTGTAAGTATACTAAATGCTTCCTTGTCTGTTGATCTGCTGACATGAACAGCTCAAAGTAACCACATGGCAGTAGAGGAATCTAGTTCATTGGAATACTTACCCTACTCTGAAAAGAATTATTCCTCTTTTTAGAATGAGAAACTGTAACCTAGCAGAAGCCAAGTTTGTGAGGCTAGCGAGTAAATTTTAGAAGTAGGGCTCTGAGATGATGTGAAAGGCCAGTACTATGGCCCACAGTTCCCAGATCCATGTGTGTCAACTTTTGAGGAGTCAGCATCGAATCTTGGCTTTTGGTTCAGCATAACAGATTTCTTGATCTTACAAGAACCTGAGAAGATATACAAGTTCCTGAGTCTCAACACAATGTATCTAAATTAGAGAAAGAGAGAAAAGCAGATCCTCTGACATCTCATATATACAGGAGACACCTCCATACAAATCCCTCCATATATGACGCCTCCATACAAACGGAGAACTAGGGATGAGAAGTGCCTAATGTGAACATAAGACTAGGCACAATCGGAATTTTTCATCTGAAACCAGTCACATACCAGGTGGTGTAAAGGAAGTAGGCAAAAACATCAGAAGCAACACAAAAGATATATCTGATACACAGGGATTTACAGTATAGATGGAAAAACGGGCTTGCAAATAAATTATAAGACTAACACATACACAGTCCTTGCTTTGCACCATTCCAATATATGTGAAATTTAGTTATGATACACAGTTTACACAAAAACCACTAGTCCCTTAACAACATGGTTTAAACTTAATTTCGACAGTACCTTTACTATGAGTAATTACAAAAATGACAAACCCCACTGCCAGCTCTTTCATTCACCAATAATGTAAATAACAGATGTGTATCACAATCAGTGATGAACACATCAATTCTTTTCAATTCTTGCATTGATTCTTCACAGACAAGAAAGTGTGTAGTTGTGTTTTTGTTATTTCCTAGTTGTAAATCCATATGATATTTTCTAAGTATGAGTAACTAAAAGAGGAAAGTGGCTAACAAAGATAAAATCTGTACAAAGAAATAAAAAGTGATGACATTGGAACTGACACCCGAATTGAACTTAAAACAAAATATAATTGGCTGAGGGAATGCTGCCACTGCTGCCACTTGAGAAACCCTGGCTATGCCTCTGGAAGAACTCAATAAAGGCAAACTTGCCAACAGAAATGAGAGAAGAGACTATAGCAAAAAGGATGGAGATGTATCAGAGGAAGTGATCCTGGCAAAAATAATCTTCCTGTTAAAGAGAACCTTCGAGGTACTTCAGGACCTTGACAGTTCAAAGAACAAAGTGTTGGAAGCTGATTCCAACTTATAGAGGATATGACAACTTGCCAAGGCGTAGAAAAGGTGCTTGCTCTATAACACGACGAGGAGGAAAGCACTGTTACCTTCTTTACAAGGAAATTAAAGGTTTTCAATTTCAGTCTCTAATGTTTTTAATCACAGTGTATTAAATACATGTTTATTCCTTTTTTACTTCTCTATATGTTTATAGTTGACACAGTGATTTTAATTTATTAACAAAAAATTCAAAGTTAAGTTCAGTTACTTAGGTGTGTCCGACTCTTTGTGACCCCATGGGCTGCAGCACACCAGGCTTCCCTGTCCATCACCAACTCCTGGAGCTTGCTCAAACTCATGTCCATTGAGTCAGTGATGCCATCCAACTATCTCATCCTCTGTCATCCCCTTTTCCTCCTACCTTCAATCTTTCCCAGCATCAGAGTCTTTTCCAATGAGTCAGTTCTTTGCATCAGGTGGCCAAAGTATTGAGGTTTCAGCTTCAGCATCAGTCCTTCCAATGAATATTCAGGACTGATTTCCTTTAGAATTGACTGGTTTGTTATTCTTGCAGTCCAAGGGACTCTCAAGAGTTTTCTCCAACACCACAGTTCAAAAGCATCAATTCTTCGGTGCTCAGCACTTTTTATGGTCCAACTCTCACATCCATACATAACTACTAGAAAAACCATAGTTTTGACTAGATGGACCTTTGTTGGCAAAGTAAAGTCTCTGCTTTTTAATATGCTGTCTAGGTTGGTCATAGCTTTTCCTCCAAGAAGCAAGCAGCTTTTAATTTCATGGCTGTAGTCACCATCAGCAGTGATTTTGGAGCCCAAGAAAATAAAATCTGTCACAGTTTTCATTGTTTCCCCATGTATTTGGCATGAAATAATGGGACTGTATGCCATTTTCTTCATTTTTTGAATTTTGAATTTTAAGCCAACTTTTTCACTCTCCTCAAAGTTCATGAAACAATTATAATTTTTCATAGATTATTAAAATAATCTCACTTGGTTTTAGCTTGCACCGTCATCTTATGGTCTCACACTATTGTTCAAAATAGAGACAGGACTGCCTCTGTGTATGTATGTGTATATACATGTGTACATATATACATATAAAACAAAGAGTGTTGCCAATCATCTTGTTCTGCAAGGACCGAGTCAGCCACTGCAGTTACTGACCTACAATACATTCTGAAAAGGATTTCAGGGTGAAGATGAGGAAAACTGTGCTCTAGGAAAACAGACAGAACATGTCCTCAGATAGAAATATTTCAGGATAAATTTTTTATGAACCTGGATTCTTGCATCTTCCTGTATTTAGAAAAGTACTAGAATTATTACCTGAGTATTTATTCCTCATGATTAGTGGTAACCTTCTATGAGATGCATGCTTGAATGCCCTACCCCTTTGCCAAAATCACACATGTACTGACCTCTCCCCCGACCTCTTCAGAGCACGTCCGCAGAACTATCTGTGAGGCTGTCTCCAGGCTATAGTCCTCAGGAAGACACTGAATAAACTCAACTCACAGCTCTTGTGTTGTGAAGTTTTTTCCTAGTTGATGTACATATATCTGCACATACATACAGTGAGATAAGATTGTATTGGATCTCAGTCTTAAAGAAAGGATAATTGTTCACCAGTAATAAAAGAGATGGGGAGGATTATCATGGTCATCACTGACAGGTGAACAGCATGTGCAATGACCCTGTGGATAAGGTACGGCAAGTTGGGAGAATGAAGGGGGTTTTGAACAGATAATGCTCAAGTGTGCATGAAATAAAGAGCAGCAGGAGATAAAACTGAAAAGGTCATCTGGTGCCAGGACTAACAGGGATTTCTCTGCTTGACTGAGGATTCTGATCTTTATCCTTCAGGTCATGGGGAACTCTGAAGGGTTTTCAGCAGATGAGTGATACGATTAGACTTTCACTTTAGGACAATCACACTCAGGATTTCGAGTTTGGATGGGATGGGAGTCTCGAGCGTTGCATAGGAACATTAGACACTGAACAGATGACTGATGTGGGTAGGAAATGACGAGAGAATGAACTAAGATCCATGGGAAATGCAGCCCCCTCACTCTGCCCTTTGATCACTAGAAGGTGTTTCCTCACAATTCACTTTTCCTAATAACGTCTCAGTATGTCTCCATTTAACTAGACTGAATAACACACCCTCATGGACTGCAGTCAATCAAATATGCCAGGGATTCTACACAAATGCAGTCAGAGTGCCATCCCCACTGGTCAGGCCGAATACCTTAATCAGTGATTCTTTTCCTTCTCCTGCGTGGGCACTTTTTGTTAAACATAGCTTTGTTTTCCCTGGCCTGATTAGTAAAAACTTGTTCAGGTAAGATGCTTTATTAACAAATAGTGTTCTCTTGTTCCTTTCAAGCTGTCTCCTACATTTTAATTTACTGGGCAATGCTAATGAACTCAACAGGAGACTTAATAGTTTCCCCCGAGGATAGAGAAAATTAGAAAATTGCCAAGCAAACATAGCATAGTGAAGACAAAGCAATGGCAAATTCAGATTTTAATGAAACCACCTGTTGCACCAGTGGTAAAGGGTAAGAATGTCACCCAAGCCTGCTTTTTCATACACTACCATTTAAAAAAGACTAATAATATTCCAGGAACAACCCCGCTGTATCCTTTTGCATCCAAAATGATTGGAAAAAATGAAAATATTTTCTTCTTTATATTACAGATTCCAGCCTCTCAGCCATCATAATCACAATCAGAAGTTTTTTCATCAGAATTTTGCTCTTTGAATCCAGAAGCCAAGGCCTTCTAATAATAGTAAAACATCTTTGAATTATATGGTTCAGTCTTGTGGATCTGAGTTTTACTCCATAAGAAAGGGAAAGAAACCTATTATAAGTGTGCACTGTGATTTCATACTCCTGGGTTACATCATTTTCTCCAAGGATGTTCACCATCCTTCAACCAATGTGTTTATTTCGTTCATGTTGACTCTATATTATTAGTTCTGCCCTTGGATGTGACTTTATTCTTTTCCAGAGAAAACACGTCCTAATTTTTTTTTCCCGTTGTTAAGACATTTTATGTTGTAAAAGATGGCGTTTCATGATCTCACCACACACTTGGCAGATTTCCTTATTCCTCAAAATAATCGCATCAACATCAGCAATGAATATCTATGATAATAATGTCCCTCTTCAGGCTCTTTCCTCGCTGATGCATCTGGCCTCCTTGAATGGCACTCATTAGAGCTCAGGCACCAAGATAATAATGTGCTGAAACCAGTGATGCCAGATTTTCACTCTGACCAATTACCTCCTGGACCTGAAGACCCTGAGTAAGTTTACTCAACTTTAGAAGTTACAAAAATACATGAGAAGCTACAAATAATATTTCAGAACTCTTTATGATGGAAAAGAGATACTCATCGTATCTATATAATAGCAGCACTTGAATATATTATTTGTTGCAGCAGCAGCTGTGCAGAGTGATAGCTTTCCATGGACATTCAAGGTGATAATGCATGGAATATTGGAAGTTCAGGGCACCTACTTGTATCCACAACTTTATGTAAGACAACTTTTGTAAGATAACTTTATGGTCATTAAATTGAAGTCCTAAACTACAGAGAAAATGGATTGAGAGTTTTCTGAATTTCTATGTCAATTGAAGGAATCATATTATTTGAATGATTAGTGGCTATGTTTCACAGGTGCTTATCACAACATAGTTATGTGAAGAATGAGATGAAATATAGACGGGGTAGTAGGACATACATGTAGGAAAGGCAATTACTAGATTTTCAGGCTCAAGAAACACAGTAAAACATGGTAATCGGGAAACCACAGGAAAGGAACGGAGTTGTCAGAAATATTGCAAAACCAGACTGAATATAAATCAATGTGTCACAGAGATGTACATATTTGTGGAAAGAAAGCAGCTGTCCTTCCGCCTCAAATCACAGGTTACTCTCTTTGAAAGGACTAATTTCCTGCACTGACATACGTTATTGCCATTTTATAAGTATAATTCCATGCATGCTGACGCACATATTTATATATAGATACAAGAATAGTTATACAAATAAGCTCATATAAGACTTAGCATAGCTTTAAGTGATTCTATGCCATTTAAATCTATAATCTCGATTATCTAACATTCTGCTTTTCATAACTGTAACTGGCATTTCAGAAGATATACAGTACTATTATGCTTATAATAATGTCAAATAGCTTAATAATTAAGAGAATGGATTTTGAACTTACTGCCAGTGAAAGGTAATTCTCTGGTAGACATCAGAGTTTAACCAGAATATTCCATTTTAAACAATACTAGGTAACCGAGAGTTAATATTTTTGTATTAGTTACATCTGTTTATGTTCATTGATACCTGCATTTCTTCTCTACTTATAAGCTTCTCAAGAGCCAGACTTTTAAAAAACTTTATTTCTGGACCTGTGATGGTCATTGAATATGGACTCAGGGTTTATCTCTAATGGTACCTTTTACGAGATCATCTCATAGGTTATACTCATTTAGATACTATTGGGTCATAGTTGTTACAGCTCAATTAATGGATACACTCAAGACCACAGGTAACAAGTGTCTAAGATGTAGGTCTGTTCAGAGGTTGAATGATCTGTGGCCTACTCATGAAGTGAATACAGAAAGAATTTATCAACCATGAGCTTGGCACATGTGAATGAGTAAGCAATGTAAATCTTTGCTGGGAAGAGTTCAGCTCTAATCAGATACATTAAGCATTCACAGAAGGAAAAAATGCTTGGCTCCTAAAGAGAAACCAAACCAAACAAAAACAAAAAAATAGAGAATTTAAACGTATATTGAAGAAAATTCTGCCACGTCTCCTTAGTCTAAGGGGAGAAGTAAAGCATGTTTCCAGAACATCTATTTCCCAAATGGGTAAATGTTAACATTTTATTAGTATTTGGATGGTTATTTCTTTCTAGCCACAATATATCAACTTGGTGATTAAAAAAAAAAAAAAGATTTAAAACAAAACAAGAGGATACTTTCCCCTCTTCTGTTTGAAAAGAAAAGTACAGTCATTAGAGCAATAAGTATCTGGAGATTTGGAGGGAAATGGAGACAATAAAAAGCCCCTCATTTTTCACAGACAAAAGTCTCAGGAATTTGCTTACCTGAAGTCTATCCTATCACCTACAATCTACTAGAAAAGTCAAGGCAGTTGGAGAAAGAGGGGAAGCCCGTGCCTCAGGGTGGAGCAATCTTTAAGCTCTAACTATTCTGCAGCATCACCTGTGGGGCTCAGAGTGGGCCAGATGGATGGGGTGTGACATCCATGAGGAATAATTTCTGAAGGAAATAATGTTTATAGGGGGACATTACATTAAATGTAATGTAAGCCTTACATTTATTGGGATGGGGGAAAGGTGAGGGCAGTCTATGTGGACAAAGAAAACGTCATTCTTATCTGTTCTCACACTCACACACAGCCCTGTATGTGTTCACCACACACCCTACACACATCGGTGAACACTTCCTTGGGCTTCATGCCTCCCTTTGTCTGGAAGAGAAGCGACCTTCTGGGCTACCACAAATGAGACAGTTGATGACACCTTTTAATTTGACTCACATCATCCAAACATCAAAGACACACCGTCTATATATACTAGCTATAAACAGTTTCTGGTTTCATGATGCCTGTTTGTTGGGGTTGCTCGCTCTTCTCTACACAGGCAAGGTTAGCGCTGTGTGTGGGCTGACCAGGCGGAAAGACAACTACCCGTTCCCTGTGATTTGAGGGCTGCTGACAGCTGCCCACCAAAAATAGATTCATCATATGCATATCTCAGTCACCAAAAGACAAAAAAAAAAAAAAAAAACTCCATCATGAATAACTACAACACAGACAATCATAGGCTATTAGAAGGAAAAAGGTTTTGAAAAATTCAGTCAAATTCCCTCATTATACACAGGAGAACATAAGGCCTGGAGGGAGGATGATTAGTCCACATTTTTTTTTCTCCAGTTACTTCATGATTATCCTGTGTCAGCAAGTAAAGAACAGATATCTTGGGTAGAGGCATTCCTGAGAGATATTATTAATGCAAGAAGTGCCATGCAGGCATAGAATCCTGTAACAGAGCTGAAAGGTCTTCAGAAGAAGACCCTTCTCTTCTCTTATTCATAAATTTACCATCTAAAGGTAGCACATATGCATATAGATGGGGGAAAAGTGGAAACAGTGACAGATTTTGTTTTCTTGGGCTCCAAAATCACTGTGGATGGTGACTGCAGCCACTAAATTAAAAGACGCTTGCTCCTTGGAAGGAAACCATGATAAACCTAGCCAGCATATTAAAAAGCAGAGACATCACTTTGCTAGCAGAGGTTTGTATAGTCAAAGCTATGGTTTTCCCAGTAGTCATGTATGGATGTGAGAGTTGAACCATAAAGAAGGCTGAGTGCCGAAAGAATTGATGCTTTTGAAGTATGGTGCTGGAGAAGATTCTTGGGAGTCCCTTGGACTACAAGGAGATCAAACCAATCAATCCTAAAGGAAATCAACCCTGAATATTCATTGGAAGGACTGATACTGAAGCTAGGGCTCCAATACTTTGGCCACCTGATGCAAAGAGCTGACTCACTGGAAAAGACTCTGATTCTGGGAAAGACTGAAGGCAAAAGGAGAAGGGGGCGGCAGAGAATGAGATAGTTGGATGGCATCACTGACTCAGTGGACATGAGTTTGAGCAAATTCTGGGATATAGAGAAGGACAGAGAACCCTGGTGTACTGCAGTCCCTGGGGTTGCAAAGAAGCCCATATCAAATCCCAATATTAATAACTATACATTCACATAATCCTTCTCCTTTAGTAATTCAGGGCATGAATATACCATGATTTGTTTAGCCAATATTATTAGTTCACACTTAGGTTACACCCTATTTTTTTTTTTTTTATTTACATTTTTTTTACATTTTTTTTTACACATGACACAGATATTTTTTAAATTCTTCAAATTTCCAAGGTGTAGTATCTTTATACACACATTTTTTTAAAAAAAATTGAAGTGTAGTTGATTTACAATATTATCTAAGTTTTAGGTTTACAACATAGTGATTCAATATTTTTACAGATTGTCTTCCATTTAAAGTTTCTATAAAACTTTGGCTACATTCCCTGTGCTGTATAATATCTACACACATCTTGGGTTTTATTTCTATTAATAAGAATATAGTTTTGAAGATGGTATCTCTTAGGTCAAAACTAACTATTATTTTAAAGATCTCATAGAATACAACAGCATTTCTTTATGAAAATAAGAGTATATCTACTACCAGCTCCACTGGTAGGAAAAACTATTCTCAGAGATCTGTAACTACTTCAATGCACAGCCATTCCCAGTGAGAGGAGGGCAATCTCTGGCCCCCTTCTGTCCTTTTGTGTTCTGCTTGCACTATTTCTTTTTGACATTCTTGTTTTGAAAAACCTGAGGGTCATTTGAAGTGGACAGAAATCAGACAGAAGAGGGGAGAGGAAAAGGGCTGAGAATAGAAGAATGAGGTAATGACCAAGGAAATAACTCTTCATGTGATCAGCTCTGCAATCATAGCAACCCCAATTACTGAAGAGAAAAAAAGATTCCATGCAGCATGAAACATCACAGGAAGACCAGCCAATCAGAGTAACTGTAATAGGACCTGCCATCACTACCAGAGAGACAGTTTTTACTGGGAGGGGAGAATGAAGAGGGTGAGAGGGCTGTGAAGACTGTTGATTGTGCAAGAATTTCCCACTGTCCTTTGTAGATTTCAACCCCATCCCTGTGGGAAGGGTAAGGCCTCTTCAAAGCTCAACTAAGCCAGGCTCCAAGGTAATATTTAAATATGCCTTGAGTCATGAGCAAAAGCGAATTATCAGGTTTTCCAGCTCTGTCATTCTCAGGAAATGTCTGCCTTTTTAATTGCTCAGCTAGGGTTCACTGGACATAACTGAACAGCTACCTGATTAGAGGGCACAGGCAGGAGAAGGTAGGAGCAGCTGCCAGGAGAGTCTCTGGCACCTTGAGGGGCTCCCTCTGCCTGTTTTTGCCCTGCTGGGTCAAAGGGAACTGAACCCTTTGCTAAAACTACCTTGACTAGGGAGGAGGACAGGAATTCTCCATGATCCAGCCAGCCAGTCAGCAGTACCAACACAGCCTGCCAAGAGTTTCTCTAGCACGGCCTGATGTTAACTGAAAGCCTCAAATTTCAGGGGTTTCATTAAATTTGAGAATCACACCTTTTTCTCATCACCTGTAAAGCACGGCAGGCTCCCCGAGGGAAAAAAGCAGCTCCCTGGCTGAGTGTCTCTTTTCTGACTCCCTGCTGACATTGTGAATAGGGCTGATGCCATGAAAAGGACCTTGTCTCTACTCTTGAGAGGCCTCAGGACAGAAAGCATTCACATGGAAGGAGGGAGACCACTTTTCATGAGCATTTATTTCTGCCATGGCCAAGGTTACACTTCCAGCAAGGGAAGCGTTCCTCTGAGTCTGAAATACAATTGTCTTGCAAACAGTTGCTCCAGCTTGATTTTGCTGATGGTTTTCAAAACATTTCAGGCAAAAATTTCTTCTTAGCCCACCCACGAATTTTCATTTGTACCTCTTTCTCACACCGGCTGAAGCAAATCTCTCATTATTATCTATAATTTCTCCCACTCTTTATATCTAACTAGATAGAATTTTAGAGTTGGTAGGAGTGAAGTTTTTTGGAATAGCTTTACTTTCACAGAGTTTGTTTATTTACGATAGCAATAATAAAAGTGTTGCCAAGCCAGGTTTGTTTATCCGACAGGCAGCAATCTAAAAGCTGAAGACATCGAGGTTTGCAACAAAGGGTTTATTCATGAGGTGGTTAAGTGAGGAGACAAGAGAACAAGCCTCAGATCCACCTCCCCTAAGAGAAGAAACTTGGGATATTCATGAGTGAAGAGTACAGGGCGGACAGAGTGCAGAGGGAGGTGACTGAGGCAGGAAAAAGGTAAGTAATCACTGCTCTGAGTTATATCCTTCTTCATGAGAGGCATATTCAGAAAATGGGGACATTAGAATGATCTGAGATTGAGGTTTTTGTCCCTCTGACATCAAATGGTCAACCATCAGCCACTTGCCCAGGCCCAGTTGGAGAGTTGGTGGTTCCAACTAGTCGAAACTGGCTTGAACTCGAACTGGACAAGAGTTGACTCTAAGTTCCTGAAAAAACGATTTCAGCAACTGTGAACAGAGTGACTCATTTGTCAGAGGTGTTATCTATAAAGGGGCCATTAAAGGAGTCTTGTGACGTACTGTCTAAGTTATATGAGACACATTGTCTAAGTTATGTGACTTGGAGGGCACGCAATTTGTAGGAACGATTAAAGCAAGCTTGATTGGTGAAGACAGGCTATAGAATATTATTTGTTAAGCAAGTTGTAGTTCAAAGACTCTAACTGATGGTTAGCCCTTGGTTTCAAAATATAACCTTATGTGATTGAAGATGCAAAAAATAAGGCCAGTTGAGCATACATTATATTTGATTTAACAGATTACTTCTTTTAACCTCTATCCAGCAACTCTTCACGGGCAATGTAAAGGTGGTAGAAACTGGTCACAATTTATTTTTCTCCGATGGAATGATTTTAGATAATTTTTTCCCAATTGCACCCTTCATTGAAGTTTAGTACTACAGATACACTGCCTGTTTATATAACACATATACATTGAATATATACTATTTTATATGTGCATCAACAAAAATTGACTACTTTGTGGTTAAAAAAAAAAGTGCATTAGTTGCTCAAAAATGTCCAACTCTTTGTGAGCCCATGGACTGTAGCCCACTAGGTTCCTCTGTCCATGGAATTCTCCAGGCAAGAACACTGTTGTGGGTTGCCATTCCCAAAGTACTCACACATAAATATATATGTACATGTCTAGGTGTGTGCACATATATATGTATGTATACTTGTGTATATAGTGTAAAAGGAAAATCAAAATGGGGTTCATTTTGCTGTGAGAACTCCCTAAAGTGGAGCTGGGAGGCCACTGAGGAAGGGTGACTTATGCATGTGAACTTTGCCCTCTAGCTGTCTTAACATAGCATCGGAAACATCCAGCCAGTGTTCCAGAAATTCAAGACACTTATCAGACCCTCACCCTAAAACAACTCACGTCAGCCTGTCGCTGAGGACAAACATTTCCTTTCTCGAATCAGTCGATCATAATTCCTGTCAGACAACTTTAACAACCTTGTGCTTTCGCCTTTGTAAGTCCCTGACTCTTTTCTCTTCCCTGGAACACTCTTTTGGTTTTACTGTGTCTCCCGAATTGCAATACCTAAGACCCCAAATTAACTTTTTTCTTGTTTCTCTGGTCGACATTACCTAGATGTCACTTTTTTTTTACCACATGAGAATCAATTTTGCCCCTCGGGGAGTGATATTACCTCTTTTGAGAATATATGATCTAGAGAAACATGTCTGGGACCTCCTTCAACTCTACCTATACATAGCTTCTGTTTCAAAAACTAACAACAACAAAATCCAAAATATTAGCTTTCACACCTTCAAACTTCTTGCTAAGCTCAGAATGCATATCACTAGCTAGGAAATTAGCCTACAAACTTTTGTGTACTATCCCAAGTCTATGCTATGAACATGTCTTCATTTTAATTACAATTTCATGTTCTTAACTTCTGAGGTCAATTCTACTCATGGTTATCATTAGAAGGGGATGTTTTCAGAACAGATACTGACGCAAAGATAGTGATGGGGTTCAGGAGACTTTATCCAAAATCGGTAGCTTTGCATATTGAATATTTCACTCTGAAGGAGTCAGAAAATGGCAGCAACAGGAAGGTTAGTCCAACCTTCCCACTACCCTTCTCCCTGAAACCAGTCATAGACCCTCATGTGAGTGGCACCCTCCCTACCTCTGGAGGAAAGGAATATCCCTATTCCCAAAGACAAAGGGACACAGAGAATAATTCGAACAAACAGGCCTTACTCTTTCCCTTGATTTATTACACTCACCCCATAGCCTTTCACTTATCATATTTCTCCATGACTATCCACTCTTCATCAAACCTATCATGAAAGTACTAGGGGTTAATCATTACTTCAAGTCTTTGTTCTCTTATGAAGCCTTCTGTATCACGTAAAACTTATATTAAACAAACCTGTATGCTTTTCTTCCTGTCAATCTGTCAGTTTAATTTTCAGACCCATCCAGGGACCCTGAGAGGGTTGAGGAAAAAAAAAAAATGTTTCCTCTCAACAATAACAAATTATTCCCTGCAATCATGAAAGGGCCATGGATTATCCAAGTCCTAGAAAGATAAGCTTCCTTCCAGCTTATCAATTTCATGAGAAAGAGATGGATTGAAATTCTCTGGGCATAGATACTTATTACAAAGCCAATTTGCAATATGGAATGTCTTTTTTTTTCCTTTTCAATAAATAAGGCAAAGAGGAGACTTCCCTGGTTGTCCAGTGGTTAAGAATCTGCCTTTCAGTGCAAGGGATGGGGGTTTGACCCCTGGTCAGGGAACTAAGACCCCATGTGCCCTGGGGCAGCTGAGCCCACGAGGGGCATCTACTGACCCTGGGAGTTACAACGAGAGAGAAGTCCATGTGCTGCAGCAGAAGATCCGAGTGCCACAACAGGGTTCCTGCATGCGAGGACTAGGACCCAACACAGCCAAAAATGGATAGATAAATAAATACTAAAAGAAAGAAACTTGACAAAGAGTGCTGCTGGAACAGCTCATCCCTGGACAATGGGAACACCGCCACTGGGTTTGACCAAGAATTGGATGGGAAACTACCTGAAAGAAGAAAAAGTTGCACAGATAAAGGACTGTAACACTTCTAGCCAGATCTCAGGCAAAGAAAGAATGGTCTAAGAGTGGTCGTGAAACAACAAAAAGTACCACTTTTCCTAAAGACAAGATATAACTTTCCTGGATCTTTTTCAATGATATTCTATGGCTTGATAAATGATCTCTTTTCTTGCATGAAGACATGGCAAGAAGACTAAAGTAACTACAAAGTATTTACTTCCATACAGCAACTAGTTAACCATGGAATGAATTTAACTCAGCTTGAAACAGATAGTATAATTTAAAGCAATTTTCTCTCTTGGAATTATATTGCTTAGGCCACCTTGAAATTACATTGCCAAAGCAGGACACCTTAAAAAAATATCAGTGAAATCATCAATCCCCATTTTATCTTGTTATATGAGTTTCTTTTATGTCTAAATCTCTTTACCATAACAACTCCTAAAAAAAGAGAGATACAAGGGTTTTTTTTGTTTTGTTTTGTTTTTTTATCTAAGGAGGAGCTATATATAGTAAGCAATGAAAGACCAAATGGGAAAGGGTATGAGAGAAACTGAAAACAGTCTATCAAGAACATGTGCTTACTGGATGGAAAATCAGGCACCCTTGCACTTTCAAGGGTGCAAGCGTGTGTGATGTTCATTGCTTAGTCTTGACTTTTAGTCTTCATTCAACAAATGGTCATTGAGCACCTATCACGTACAAATGATTATGCTAGATGTTCTATGAGATTGGATTCACACTGTAGAATATATTTCTCCTAATTCTGTCTTCTGAAATATTTATATATATGTTTACAAAGTTTCCTCTCTATGGCAATTAAAGGCTCCCTCCTCTTCCCCACCTCCTACCCACCTCAGACAGAGCTTAAGGCTGTTTCATAATTAGCTGCAAATGGCTGTGAATAAGGCACATCCAGGAACATATATAATGGCTAACCTTCATGCGTCTATAAAAAATTCAGTGCTTCAGTACCATTTCTCCTAGTTATATTAAATCTACATTTGGAGTGAGAAAGGAAGCAGGGAAGATGAAACTGGACCTTTTAGCTGAGAAATTTTGTTTCCTAGAGACTCAAGCCCTCCGGCTAAGAGTTTTGTTCTTGGTGGTGGTGGTGGTAGTGGTGTAAGATCTATGTTGGTTTCACCATTTGGAGTACAAGTAAGGTCACTTTTAATTTTTCCAATTAATTACTTAAAACACTACCTCCTGGTATAACTAAGAGAATATTCAGCACCTGCCTCTTAATGACTTTTCATCATTACTAAGTAATCCCAGAACCTCAGTAGGGGAGACAGTCTTGGTCAGGAGCCAGTATTTTCCATTCACTCTCCATACAACTTATTCTGCTTTATTTCCCTCATTCTGATCCCATCTGAAATGATTCAATTTCCTTAGTTGCCTGTTTATTTTATGCCTCTGCTACTAGGATTTAAACTCCTTAAAGGCAGAGATTAGGTCTGTTTTGTTTGTAGCTGTAGCCCCAGTGTCTGGGGATGAGATGAGATCTCCTTACACTGTAGTCACTCAATAAATATTTATTAAACGAATATTTGAACTGTCAAGGCAAATAAGATACCACTAGGGAAAATGAGTCTCATCTAGTTGCAAGCACTCTTGCCCACTGCTACACTGCTTTTCTTAGTTCACACCTTTGGACATCTGCAGCAATGCTGCACACTTACCTTGACTAAGTAGCAACCAATCTTAGTTCCTAATCACATTCTCTGCTTTTGCACTTGTAAAGGGGGAAAAATAATTTTCCTTCTTTCCTTCTAAATTATTGACTGGAGCTCCTATAACAAAAAACAGATTAACAAGAGAATCTACCTCATCTTGAGTACAACCTTTCAGATTCCAAGAAACCACTGGATTATTAGGCCAGATCTGCTAAGTTGGACTATAAAAAAGGCTGAGCACTGAAGAATTGATGCTGTTGAACTGTGCTGTTAGAGAAAAATCTTGAGAGTCCTTTGGACTGCAAGGAGATCCAACCAGTCCATCCTAAAGGAAATCAGTCCTGAATGTTCATTGGAAGGACTGATGCTGAAGGTAAAGCTCCAATACTCTGGTCACATGATACGAAGAACTGACTCACTGGAAAAGAGCCTGATGCTAGAAAAGATTGAAGGCAGAAGGAGAAGGGGACGACAGAGGATGAGATGGTTGGATGGCATCACCGACTCGATGGACACGAGTTTGAGCAAGCTCTGGCTGTTGGTGAACAACAGGGAAGCCTGGCGAGCTGCAGTCCATGGGGTTGCAAAGAGTCAGACACAACTGAGTGACTGAACTCAAGTTCTCCCTTAGTTTTGTCGCTGGTTCTTTCCTGCCAATGAATCTCAGTAATATCTCAGTAGAGATGTAGAAGATTATCTACTTATAGTATTAAATCTCAAAAGGGAAGAGGTCAGGGGCTCTACTTTTTCCCTTTCAGATAATATTTAGCAAATTTACCAGTGACTAGTTTTGCTTATCAAAGCATATTTGGAAAAGAAGCTTTGAGGTCACAAAAGGTCCTCTTGCTCAACTCCAGGGCAGTGGGAGTCTACTAAAATTATACTACCTCCATAACTAAAGGAGGTTACTCAAGGAATGCTCTCTCAACAAAGATTTGCTCTGAGGCAAATTTGTGTGTTCCTCTATATCTAGCAGAAGATATTAAGAAGAGATGGCAAGAATACACAGAAGAACTATACAAAAAGATCTTCATGACCCAGATAATCACAATGGTGTGATCATTCACTTAGAGCCAGACATCCTGGAATGTGAAGTCAAGTGGGCCTTAGGAAGCATCACTACAAACAAAGCTAGTGGAAGTGATGGAATTCCAGTTGAGCTATTTCAAATCCTGAAAGATGATGCTGTGAAAGTGCTTCACTCAATATGCCAACAAATTTGGAAAACTCAGCAGTGGCCATAGGACTGGAAAAGGTCAGTTTTCATTCCAATCCCAAAGAAAGGCAATGCCAAAGAATGCTCAAACTACCACACAAATTGCACTCATCTCACATGCTAGTAAAGTAATGCTCAAAATTCTCCAAGCCAGGCTTCAGCAATACGTGAACCGTAAACTTCCAGATGTTCAAGCTGGTTTTAGAAAAGGCAGTGGAACCAGAGATCAAATTCCCAACATCTGCTGGATCATGGAAAAAGCAAGAGAGTTCCAGAAAAAAACATCTATTTCTGCTTTATTGACTATGCCAAAGCCTTTGATTGTGTGGATCACAATAAACTGTAGAAAATTCTGAAAAAGATGGGAATACTGGACCATCTGACCTGCCTCTAGAGAAACCTGTATGCAGGTCAGGAAGCAACAGTTAGAAGTGGACATGGAACAACCAACTGGTTCCAAATAGGAAAAGGAGTACGTTAAGGCTGTATATTGTCACCCTGCTTATTTAACTTATATGCAGAGTACATGATGAGAAGTGCTGGGCTGGAAGAAGCACAAGCTGGAATCAAGATTGCCTGGAGAAATATCAATAACCTCAGATATGCAGATGACACCACTCTTATGGCAGAAAGTGAAGAAGAACTAAAGAGTCTCTTGATGAAAGTGAAAGAGGAGAGTGAAAAAGTTGACTTAAAGCTCAACATTCAGAAAACGAAGATCATGGCATCCAGTCCCATCACTTCATGGGAAATATATGGGGAAACAGTGGAAACAGTGTCAGACTTTATTTTTGGGGGCTCCAAAATCACTGCAGATGGTGACTGCAGCCATGAAATTAAAAGACGCTTACTCCTTGGAAGGAAAGTTATGACCAACCTAGATAGCATATTGAAAAGCAGAAACATTACTTTGCCAACAAAGGTCCATCTAGTCAAGGCTATGGTTTTTCCAGTAGTCATGTATGGATGTGAGAGTTGGACTATAAAGAAAGCTGAGCTCCGAAGAATTGATGCTTTTGAACTGTGGTGTTGGAGAAGACTCTTGAGAGTCCCTTGGACTGCAAGGAGATCCAACCAGTCTATCCTAAAGGAGATCAGTCCTGGGTGTTCATTGGAAAGACTGATGTTGAAGTTGAAACTCGAATACTTTGGCTACCTAATGCGAAGTGCTGACTCATTTGAAAAGACCTTGATGATGGGAAAGATTGAGGGCAGGAGGAGAAGGGGACGACAGAGGATGAGATGGTTGGATGGCATCAGCAAGTCAATGGACGTGGGTTTGGGTGGACTTCAGGGGTTGGTGATCGACAGGGAGGCCTGGCATGCTGCAGTTTATGGGGTCGCAATGAGTCAGACACAACTGAGCAACTGAACTGAACTGAACTAGATCTAGCTGGGGCCCCCTGTGATGTGTGGTCAGTCTAACTCTTCTTTAGAAATGAATGTATGAGCACAGCTTCTTGGACAGCCAGTCTTTAGGAGTTAGCTCTCTGTAGGGCTTGTCTCACCAGGAGAAAGCCAAAATCATACCCCTCGCTGAGGGACTGCCTACATTAATGATTAATCTCGGTGGGAGGAGAGATTAGTCATACCGACTTGGAATAGCTTTGTAGCTTCAGAATTCTCTGCAGAGTTGGCTGCCACTTCCATCAACTCTATACTGCATTCAACTTCTCCTTCTGACCAATTCTGCTTCCTATCCTTTCTTTCCTGGCTGCTTTTTCTAAAAGTCTTCCCAAAAAACCCTTTTGCCTGGGGACACAACATCAGGGAGCCTGGTAACAGTTGCTATTTTTACTGTTGAAAAATTCATCTTATTATAATGGGAAATAATCTGTGACAATGTACTTAGACTTTATTTACAATTTGAAAATACAGCTTCAATGTGATATAAACAACATCTAAGGTTTTGTTGGAACTTCTTGTTTAGTCGCTAAGCCGTGTCCAACTCTTTTGCAACCCCAGGGACTGTAGCCCACCAGGCTCCTCTATCCATGGGATTTCTCAGGCAATATAATGAAATAAAAAGATAGATGAAAAGGGCGGAAGTAAAAGAAAAGTTCAAATCATCAGAGTAGATGAAATTAAGATGGAAATGTATCAGAAAAAGAGGCAAATGGCTTGCCCCATATTTTGCATGTGGTCCTGACTGGTGAGTCAAATAATTCACATTTACATTTTGTTTTAAAATTTCTAAAGAATTTTTATACACATTGACTTATTCTGACAGCTGAACAGATCTGGGGTGAAGGAGGTTAAAAAAAAATAGTAGATTTGTAAGAATCAATGACACTCCTGGAATACATTCGGTCTCTCTAACTATAAGAATATGCCTTAGATTTATCATCTGTAGGGGTTCTGGGAGAATAAAGCAAAATATTATTTGTAAAATATTTACAATAGTGTTTATATTGATTAGTGGAATACATTCTGTCTAACTGTAAGAATATGCCTTAGATTTATCATCTGTAGGGGTTCTGGGGAGAATAAAGTAAAATATTATTTGTGTTTATATTGATTAGTGATCAATTAATATTAGTGATCATCACTATCCACAATCAGCTCCCCAGATCCTTTATAACATCCTTCCTGAAGACAGAGGGTAGAACTTTATAGTTCACTACTGCTTTTCATGTTTTGGAACTTATAATCAGGATGGGAAAAACTCTACTGAAGACTAACGAGATAGTGTTAGTGGCAAGACTAAACCTCCTGAGTGTCGGTCCAAAGCCTGTTCCAAGAATTTTCGAAATGTATTGGAACTCTGCGTGAAATGTAAGAGTCTGGCTTCTTCCATTTGGTAGATACCAAAACTGAGAAACCATGAGAAGTGATATAATGTTTGAATGTGAGACAAAATGTTTAAGGAACTTCCATTCCCTGGATACTCAATCCAACCCATCCTATAGCAAGGGTGAAAATAAACACTAGGTATTACACATTCAACAGGGCCGAGGTGGACCAGATGATTAAGTTAAGGGATCAGTTAGATCTCTATTACTTATAATAGAGACATACATAAGGTTCTCAATGTGAGCTGATTCACATTATTGACTCAATCCCCTCAGAACCTCTCCCTGTCCACGAAAAAAGTCAAAGTTGCTCAGTCTTGTCTGACTCTTTGAGACCCCATGGGCTATGCAGTCCATGGAATTCTCCAGGCAAGAATACTGGAGAGAGTAGCTATTCCCTTATCCAGGGCATGTTCCCAACCCGGGGATCAAACCCAGGTCTCCTGCATTGCAGGCAGATTCTTTAGCAGCTGAGCCACAAGGGAAGCCCTTGTCCATACTCCCTGTCCGTACTCTTGTCTAAACCTCTTCCCTTTCTCCTTTCCCTCTCAATTTTCTTATAAAGTACTACATATTGCATGTATTTCCTTAATGCCTTGGAGATGCTGTTCAGTTGGTTATTTTTATTTACTAATCTATTTACTTCTTGGTTTTTAAGAGGAAGGTTAATTGAGGAGATTTACATAGGCTTGTGAGGAGCTTTGGGTACTGTTGCCTGGAAAATCCCATGGATGGAGTGGCCTGGTGGGCTGCAGTTCATGGGGTCGCTAGGAGTCGGACATGACTGAGTGACTTCACTTTATTTTTTCACTTTCATGCACTGGAGAAGGAAATGGCAACCCACTCCAGTGTTCTTGCCTGGAGAATCCCAGGGATGGGGGAGCCTGGTGGGCTGCCGTCTATGGGGTCGCACAGAGTCGGACACGACTGAAGTGACTTAGCAGCAGCAGCAGCAGCTAAGGGAAAAGTTGAAGAGCTGCTGAGTTGTTTTGTAACTTTATATTTGTTAAGAAACAAAAGCAACAACAACAAATCTCTCAGCACCTAGTTCTCTGAATGAAGATGGTAATAAAGACAGAGGTGTTGTAGGATTTTCTACTGTGGTCCTACTTAATGGTTGCAAAGAATGCTGTCTGTAGTAAAACTGGCATGTGTGGAATCCACATTTTTCTTCTCATTTTGTGAAAATGGACGACAGAGTGAGTAGGATTGAAAAAAAAAAAAAATGAAGTCCTGACTCAGGTAGAGCCCTGAGGAGAATTCCTGAGTGTCTGAGTCCTAAAATATAGAAGACTTGGAAAATCATTACATTCATTTCCTTTCTTCTTATTTAGCCTTTCTGGAAAATTAAACACAAAATGTAGGGAAGTTTCAGCTATTTTTGGTGAAATGGTTTGCCATGGTCTCTCAGTGCTAATAGTGGACATCGAGAACTGAAGCCATAAAAAGGAATGATACTGGGTCATTTGTAGAGACGTGGATGGACCTAGAGTCTGTCATACAGAGTGAAAGAAAGAGGAAAAAAAATGCTGCATGTTAACACGTGAATGTGGAACCTAGGGAAAATGGTACAGAAGAACCTTTATTATTATTTTTTTTTTTGCAGGGCTGGGGTAGAGATGCAGACAGAGGTAGAGAAGGGCCATGTGAACAAGGTGGGAGGGGGATGAGCTGGGAGCCTGGGGTGGACGTACGGACACTGTCACGTGTGAAACAGACAGCTAGTGGGAATCTGCAGTGCCGGGAGCTCAGCTCAGAGCTCTGTGGTGATGTACACGGGTGGATGGGTTGAGGGGGCGGTCCAAGAGGGAGGGGACATACGTACACATACAGCTGACTCACTTCCTTGGACAGCAGAAACTAACATTGTACAGCACCTACACTCCAATTAAAATAAAGTTCAAGCCTTCAATAGGCTGTATTTATATGAAAATAAAAGTTTTGTTACTAAAAAAAAAAAAAAAGAATTGAAACCAGAAGGGATATCACAAGGTAAATCTAAGTGATGACCTTTAACGTTTCTGAATAATCTGTTTTTGTTGCTGACACCAATTTCTCTTTCCTGATAATCTCCCTCTTGGCCTCTGAACTTGAGATCCTGTAGAGGTCTCTTTGTAACTGTTTCATAAGCATGTCTTAAATTTTAAAGTTTCTCATAAAAACAACAATAAATGACAACAAAGGTCAAACAGGCATGTTCAAATTTCATAGAAAAATTAAATATTTATTCCCTGAGGCCAAAGAACTTTATGTTGTGTTTAGACCAAGAATCAATTTTGGAAACAAACTGCAAGAACCTCTAAGGCACATTTCTAAAATGGAAATATCGAAAAAAATGTCCCTGTAACAAAACTACCACTGGAAAAGGGTACCACTATGAAAGGACTAGTTTCCTCGTCTCAGATCTTTGTTCAGAACTAGGATTTCTCCTTTGCCAACCTGAAGGGGGGCAGTTTTTGAGCCTTTTATTGAAAGAAGAGCCTACAGCTGACACTAAAGTAAGACTCTGTTGATAGCAAGGACAGGGTGATTTTTATTTCATTTATTTTATTTTGTTATGTTTTTTTGTTTGTGTTCAACTTTTCAAAAAATTTCCCAACATTTTATTAATGAAAAAATGTTAAACATATTGAGAAGCTGAAAACCTGTTCAGGTGAACACCCATGGACTCGTTACTAGATTTTAAAATTAGTGCTTTACTCAACTTATTAACATCACCCACCAACTGTCCTTCTCATCACTCCATCTTGTTTTGTTGATGCATTTTACAGTAAGTTATAGAATCCAATACTTTACACGTGTTAATTAGCGTCGTTCGTTTTCTTGGTTTCTGTTTGTTTTGGCCTATGCCTCGAGGCCTGTGGGATCCCAGCCAGGGATGGGACCTGCACCCCCTGTGGAAGTGCTCCACTGGACCTCCAGGGAAGTCCCAAGTTTTCTTGCTTTTATTCATTTACAATTCTGACTATAAGAAAAGTTTGTAAAGAATCTAGACATGTTGAGGTAGATCCATAGCACTGGTCCCCATGCTCAACTTTTACAATTATTCTGATGTATCAGAGAAGACGATCTACAGTGATCCAAAATAGCTATTAAATTACTCCTCCCTTCTGCAGCAGCAAGTCTGTGTGAAGGCAGATTTTCTGCCTAGAGAGCAACCCAAAAAACCAAATCCTAACAGATTATAGGCAGAAGCAAATATGATAATCCAGTTGTCTTTCATTTAAGCCAAACATAAAAGAGATTGGCAAAAATGTATGAACAATGTCACTCTTCATTATTTTTTTGTTGTTTTTCATAGTTACTCTCCATGTTAATTTAATGGCTTTATGATTACCACTTAAAAATAGATCAGTAGTATTTAATTTTCTCAGTGTTGATTTCTAATATGATAAGTATAAACAAACATAACTTTATAAACAAAACTTGATGCCATTGGCTTTCTGTCTTACAGAAATGGGTTAAAATCTTCTATCCAAAGACTTCCTTTTTTCTACCACTTCCAGCACTCTTGTGGTGTTACTTTCTTTTAATACTTTTATATACTAGAAGTATATAGAATAAAAGTAATACTACTATATAGTAGCTATATAATGAATAGTGTTATTATTATTCCTATCATCATTATTACTGTTATTTCAGTAGAATTTGGAGTGAAACAGGAGTTTAATCACATAGTCAAAAAAGCTACCTATTTAAAACCAAAATTCATAGCACTGAAAATATTACTTTTTTATATCCAATATATAAAATGCGGTGTGATTTTTAAGAGAATCAGTCCTTTTATGAAAGAATTAACTGATGTATATGAGAGAGAGATAAATAATATACATCCTTTAATATAATTTATATATGTATGCTCAGAGATTAAATGTCAGAAAAAGCATGAAGTAGTAGGAAAGAAGCAAAATTCAGGAGTTTCAAAAAGTTACTTTTAAGCTGTGTGTTTTACATTTTTGTGATTGAGCTCTCCCACTTGAAATGGAAGTCACATCAAAGTTCTTACAAGGTTCTTTTGGGTCTGCATATTGCTATGTTGCTTCATTTCATTCAGTAATACATTAAAAAGAAATCTACTACGTTAAAAATTTTTAGCTGGGAATGTTGAGATTCCAGCTAAAATGCATAAAACATACATTTCTCACTCACAAATAATTTATGATTCTTTTGATATATAGAAAGTATAAACAAAAATTAAAAGTAACAATTAGTAATGGGATTTTAAAATTTTCTTTGTTTTCCTTTCTCCATTTTTTTTTTTTCTTTTTTTCTGTGGAAATAAACAAAGACTAACCAAATGAGAAAAGCAAAGGCTATTTATTCAGAGCTACTACCGCAAGAGAGTCAAACACTGTTATTTGCATTCTGGCAAAGACTCAAAAGTTTTATAGTGGAAGGCCTCGGCTATGTTGTAACTGGAGGCTGTTGGCCTAAGGAAGCTGTAGGTGGGCCGACTAGAAGTAGGGCTGCTGCTGCTACTGCTAAGTCACTTCGGTCGTGGCCGACTCTGTGTGACCCCATAGACGGCAGCCCACCAGGCTCCCCCGTCCCTGGGATTCTCCAGGCAAGAACACTGGAGTGGGTTGCTATTGCCTTCTCCAATGCATGAAAGTGAAAAATGAAAGGGAAGTCGCTCAGTTGTGTCTGACTGAGTACTGGAGTGGGTTGCCATTGCCTTCTCCTAGAAGTAGGGCATCCTTTGCCATTGGGAGGGTACAGATCTGACTTTCCCTGGTTGGTGCTAAGGTGAAAGTGAGGACAAAAATTAGAGAACCTGTCAATTATTAACCAAACCCTGGTCATTGGGGGTGGGTTGTTTAGAGAGATTATTGCTTAGCTTTCTGGATTGTTACTAGAGATGGCCATCTGACTTCCTATATGTTCCCATGCCCCCTGCCCTGGAAGCAAGGAGTCAACTACCGGCCCCACCAGGGAATTAATTCCCTGACTTCTCGGAAATCTCATTTGTAGCAGGCTAGCTTCCTGGGCTGGTTCTTGTAGATAAGGAGTTTGGTTTCTGGGCAGATTCAAATTCTATTTTTATATAAGGGCTGGCCATTGTCCATTTGTATATTTATCTTTCCTCCCTCTTCTTCCACTGATTTCCCTCCCTTCCCTCTTTCCTTCCTAGTTTTTTTGTTTGTTTTTCCCTGCTTCTGAGAGGAAGGGGGAAAGGAGAAAGAAGAATGGACAGAGAAGAAACAGAAAGAGAACAATGATTGGATAGGGTGTCTGGGACCTAAGGTGTTATCAAAGTGTCTCCACAGAGAGGTCAATAAAGGACATGTTTAAGAGGAGGGAGCCAAATATTCTGTTAAGCTATACATTGTAAATACCATGTGTCACTCTCTCCCTTCCCTCTCAAGCTGCCGTCCCCAACTACCATGTCCAGAAGACTCTAGCAAAAAGTACACCTGTGTGTGTGCCTGTATCATATTGTCAAAAATGAGCAAGTAGTTAAAACTGCTCACGCAGATACCTGGATAGGTTAGGTAGATTAATCTTCAATTAGCATGTTCTGCCATGCCACAAATGAGCACCAAAGTTCATCATTGACCACAAATAATTAAAAATAGAAAGACAAAATTGGTTCACCTGAAAAACCTCAGCACATACCCCTGAGGTAGCTACAAGGAGCAACAAGTTGACTGTGGCAGATGACTTGGCCTCACCTCCCCCTACTCATCCCCAGCAAACTGTCCTTTTCAGAACTGCCCCTCTGCGTGAGGAAGGCACTCTGTGTGGCGTGTCAATCTGCGCTTTAATACCAGTCCAGCCAAGCGGCTCAAGTTCAAATCTTTGGACTGTGAGTTATGCCATTTTACAGTTCCCAGCCCTTTGTAACTCCACCCACTTAATGTGCTTTCCTCTGACTTCACTGCAAGATTTTAATTTTAGACTTGTAGCTAAAACTAACAATCATTTTTATAAAGCAAACAAAAACACCAAACAACAAAACTCCCAAGAAATTGGGAAGGCCCAGAAAGTTTTAGTCTCCCCACAAATTCAGCTAAGATCTTTGAGAGAGAAAACTATAAGAAAAAGAAAAATTGCTAAAATCCAGCTGGAAGCTTCTGACCCACTGAGCCATTCAAAATAGAGTCCATCCATTTTGTTCTTACCAAGATGGCTATTTTTTTTTACCTGCCATGGGGAAGGAGAAAGGCAGTGTCCTCCAACATTTTAGAATTTGAAATCCATTATTTGATTTCTAAGCCACAAGCTGCCCTCCTAAAATCTATGCCTTATTCATTTCTTTGAATTTTAGTTCAGTTTAGAGAATATTTTATTAAAGGAGAGCATACCAAAATGACTAAGGACACTGGGGTTGGATGCCATGGTTTTAAATCCTGACTCTATTGATTACTGGCTGTATGATCTTGAATTAAGTTTTTAAATTTATCTTCACCTCAATTTTAGTCATTAATGAAATGGGATAATAACTGTTCCTGGATCATTAGTTTTCTGCAGAGTTAAATGAGATGATTTATAGAAAGTTATTGGCCTACTGTCTCTCCAGCATATACCAAGGTTTCAATCAATATTAAAATAACAATGAGTAGAAACTGGAGAAATGGGAATCATTGCTTTAAGGAATTTGGTGTTCAAGAAGCAAATGTTAGGAGAAAGATGTTCAATTAGGCAATGTGTTTAAGTTTTCTAATATTGATATTTTAAAGCTATTTTTTCTTTAATTTCTTACCTTGTCAAAATTTAATTTGCTTGAACAAACAGACACTGAGTTTCATGCTTAGGGTATTACAGATATTATTTATATTTTCTATTTCTCCAAGGGTTCTTTAAAATTATAATAAATTATTATTATTGTTTTTTATTTTGTGGCTGGGGATACAGTCTCTAGGCTAAAGATCGATCATAAAAAGTGATTATTAGAAATGTTCACAATAAAATAATGTTTCTTTCCTCCAGGCATGTATAACCATTTGCCTATTTGATTCTGAGGACTCCCAAGTTTATTAAAATTGTTATTATGAGTCTGAATGGTCCTATCAAGGGGCCACTCTTGGTCAATATTATTTATTAAGTGTTTTGAAAGGCCTAGGATACTCAAGCAACAATGTAATTAAATGTTACAACAAATGATTATCATGGCTCTAAACATAACTGTTATCTCTGGACCACTAACTTGTCTGTGAACTTCATACCAGAAGAACAAGTATGTGGTCCTGTTCATTTCCATATTCTCACAATCAAGCCCTGTGACACCTGGTAGGAGGTTGATATTTATTAAAATGAATGAAAATAAAAGATCACAATTCCCTTTTTAAGAGCATGGCCATTATGGAACATCAAAGATTGGAGTAAAAGAAACCTATTCTCATTAGACTAAGTAATAAGGTTTCTTTCCTGCTGTGGAGTATTGTGAATTTTGAATTGAAAAGTGGGTGGTTTGGAGATGAAAAGTTATTCCAGAATACTGAATTTATATAAAAAGCCCAATAACTAAGGTAAAAGAAAAAAAAAATCAAAGAATTCACTTTTTCCTTTACTAGAAAAAAACTAAGAAACTAAAATTTCACTAACAGATGTTGCTTGACTGAGATATAGGAAACATGAAAAATAAAGAAATATAAAAAACACTGTGTTCTAGTTTATTGTTCTTATTTTGAACGTGATGTTATGCTCTAAGGTTCCCTATACACGTATCTATTCATACTCTTATCCATTTATCTGTTGAATAACAACAAAAACACATACTGAGTTCTTATAATGAGCAAGTTTCCAACAGACTCTGTCCCAGTTTCATGGAGAATCTGACTTTGTGAGGCAGTCAAGATGGGACAGGCACAGAATAAAGGAACATGTGAAAAAAGCGAAGTGGACATGTGAAAAGGAGGCGGGTGCTTCAAAGAAAAGGAATCTAGTTTAGCTTGTGGGTCAGGCAAGCCTGTCTCAGGAAGCACTGGCTTGAGCTGAGGTCAGGGCTGATTATGAATTTACGCTATGACAAAGAAAGGACAGGTATGCAGACACCGCGAGCTGACTGGGTTAAGTCCCCGTTAGAGAGGGAAAGTGGCACACTGGAGGGATTTCAGGAGAGAGGGCCGGTGTGGCAAGATTCCAGACCGTGGGGCCAAGAATACAGAGGAATAGTCGTCAGGGATGGTCAGGAGCTGGGCCACAGTCCCATCTGTTCTCCTTATCCTTAGAGGAATGGGACACACTAAACATTTTTGACAGGAATGAGATTGAGCGAGCACAGCCATATTTGTATTTTGAGACAATCAATTTAGCTTCATTTTGGAAACTAAATTATAGATTTGGAGGACCTAGTAATAGACTATTATACGACTCTAGGTGAGAGAAGATGGCAGCTTGGGCTGTGTTAGCAACCATGAAGATGGAAAGAAGGCATGGAATTTAAAAGATATTCGCAGTACAAAGGCTATGAAGGGACCAGAGCAGTAAATGGAAATGCAGGTTGGTGGACAGGGAGAGTCAGGTTTGCCCTGAGGAGTCTGGTTTATTTAACTGGGTAAATGATTATGCTATTCCACTGAGATTAATGGCAGCACACAAGAACCAATAGCATGTTCTCCTGTTCACAACAGCAAATTATACAATCACTTTTGACTATGCAATACGTAGAGTATATTTGATGTATCCAGGTAGTGTGGAGGATTGTGGTCAAGTCATAAAATATTCAATAAATGGGCCTGGGTGGCTGGTAGGTGGGTGTACCTAGTGGACGATGGGGTAGCATAATCTGATAGCACAGACTGAATGACCAGAGCTTTTGAGGTGGTAGGATAGACACACACATGAAGAACTTACCTGCAGTAAATGTGACAAGTGCTTCAGTGACGATCTAAAGCACAGTTGTTCTCACAATAGAACAAAGGGTTCAGTTCAGTTCAGTTTAGTCGCTCAGTCGTGTCCAACTCTTTGTGACCCCATGGACTGCAGCACGCCAGGCCTCCCTGTCCATCACCAACTCCCAGAGTTTACCCAAGCTTATGTCCATTGAGTCAGTGAAGCCATCCAACTATCTTATCCTCTGTCGTCCCCTTCTCCCACCTTTAATCTTTCTCAGCATCAGGGTCTTTTCCAATGAGTCAGCTCTTTGCATCAAGTGGCTAAAGTATTGGAGCTTCAGCCTCAACATCAGTCCTTCCAATGAATACCCAGGACTGATCTCCTTTAGGATGGACTGGTTGGATCTCCTTGCAGTCCAAGGGTCTTTCAAGAGTCTTCTCCAACACCACAGTTCAAAAGCATCAATTCTTTGATGCTCAGCTTTCTTTATAGTCCAACTCTCACATCCATACATGACCACTGGAAAAACCATAGCTTTGATGAGATGGACCTTTGTTGGCAAAGTAATGTCTCTGCTTTTTAATATGCTGTCTAGGTTGGTCATAACTCTTCCAAGGAGTAAGTGTTTTTTAATTTCATGGCTGCAATCACCATCTGCAGTGATTTTGGAGCCCCCAAAATAAAGTCTGCCACTGCTTCCACTGTTTCCCCATCTATTTGCCATGAAGAACAGAGGGTACTGGCTCTATTTGGGAGACGGGTCCAAAGAAGACTCCCAAATGATATGAAAATTTAGCTACTAGCACTCATTTGAGCCATTGCTGTTAACATACTAATTATAACTCAGAGGTCAATTCTTGTAACAAGAAATATGTCCCTTGTAATGTTCAAATTAAGTTCTGTAACAAAAAGACGACTTTACCTCCAAACACTTCTTCTCTTTGCCCAAAACTGTGCTTTAAAAAAATAAATAAAGCCCTTAATCAGACTGAACCATTTCCAATGGTTTCAAAGCCTGAGAATTTCCATGGTTGGCACATTGTTTCCAACACCACCAACCAAGATGAGGAATTCCCTAGAATATTCAAAATCCATTGCAGACTGCTAAGGAATCAGCTTGGGGTGCTGTCGTGGGCATGCCTGTCAGAGGAATAACTTTGTCCTCATAGTTGTTTAGCTCTCGCATCCAAGTTTTCTTCAAAGCCGTGACTTCTCCGGATGTACATGGTTAATGAGAAAATGCTCTGCTGCATTATTTCTGCCATACTTATGGTTTCTGGCAAGTCATTTATGTAGTCACTATGTTGTTTCTGAGCATTATACTGTTCTTTACTCACTTTTAATATGTAAAATGTTTTAAAAACCTTGCAACCATCAAAGTAAAAGATGCAGCACAGTGCCTCATTTTCCAGCGTTGCCACAGGGCTCAATAATCTATAGATCATGTAATAATTTCATTTAGCAGCACAATAAAAGTCAAATTAGTTTCCATGAGACAGTTATGTATGATAATCTGGACTACTGCGGCCTCCTACTGACTGTATTAGCATTGTAATGTTATTTCCACTTCTGGGATTCTGGTGGAATTTTTTCTTTCAGTTTATATTTATTGAATAATTATGAAAACTGAGTTCTTAAAGTCTAGAAGAAGTGGATTTATACCAAAAAAAAATTAATGGACAGTGATAATGATCTTAACTTCCAATGTATCACTCCCTCCTTTTAAAGACGTTACTTCAACTGCCAGGGTTTCAAAGTAGTTGAAAATGTATCTTAATGAGTTTGCAGCTAAACACTGCCAGGTAAAACTTACTTCTGTACTGGTGAGGGCCAGCATTTGCCAGAGGCTTTCAAAACCATGTGTAAGTTGGAGTTCATACAAAACTTGAGTAGTAAGAAACTTGTTTACCTGCAGAGGACTGATAGGGCTGCTTAAAAAAGGGAGGACTTTTCAATGCAAATCCCAAATAAATCCTAGGGGATACTTCTGTAGAAACTGACAAGCTTAAGAGACACTGATGTATAGAACAGTCTTATGGACTCTATTGGAGAGGGAGAGGGTGGGAAGATTTGGGAGAATGGCATTGAAACATGTATAATATCATGTATGAAACGAATTGCCAGTCCAGGTTCGATGCACGATACTGGATGCTTGGGGCTGGTGCACTGGGACGGCCCAGAGGGACGGTATGGGGAGGGAGGAGGGAGGAGGGTTCAGGATGGGGAACACATGTATACCTGTGGCGGATTCATTTCGATATTTGGCAAGACTAATACAATATTGTAAAGTTTAAAAATAAAATAAAATTAAAAAAAAAAAAAGAAAATGCAAAAGACCTAGAATGGCCAAATAATTTTTTGATAAAATAACAAAATTGGAATTCCTATTGTACCTAATTCAACACTTATACCAAAAAGCTACAGCAAATAATCAAGAACAGTTTGGTTTTGGAGAACAGACAGACATGTATATCCACTGAACAATACAGTCCAAAAATATACTCAAACTACTATGTATCATATTGTACACTTTTAATGCTAAGTTACTTCAGTCGTGTCCGACTCTGTGCGACCCCATAGATGGCAGCCCACCAGGCTCCGCCGTCCCTGGGATTCTCCAGGCAAGAATACTGGAGTGGGTTGCCATTTCCTTCTCCAATGCATGAAAGAGAAAAGTGAAAGTGAAGTCGCTCAGTCACGTCCAACTCTTAGCGACCCGGTGGACTGCAGCCCACCAGGCTACTCTGTCCATGGATTTTCCAGGCAAGAGTACTGGAGTGGGGTGCCATTGCCTTCTCCGACACTTTTAATACACACATTTTATTACACACGTTTTATTATGTTTCCATTGTACCTCAATAAAAGTGCAAAAGAGGAGGAGGAAGAGGAAGAAGAAAACAGGAGAGGAAGAAGGAGGAGAAGAAAAAGAAGAAAAAAGGAAGCAGGAGACAGAAAGACTAGAACTTGGGCACACTGCCCTGGAAAATGCCATTCAAAATATCACAGTAATGAGTAGGTACACATTGGAAGACATAAACCAGGGGCATTCCTATTATTAATTGTGGGAGATCATGCAAATTACCTTATCTGAACTGTAACTCTCTCAGCTAAAAACAGAGGCAAAAATGGTTCTTCTCACAGTGTTGTTATGATACAGAACATGATTTATTTAATATTCTGGACATTCTATTAATGCTTAAGTTTAAGTCAAGGTTTAGAGCTAACTTCCAAAGTATCAGAAATACAGAACACAGAAGTGAAAAAAAAAAATGACACTAGGAGAAAATAAAGAGCCAAATCCAGAGAGAAAGAAAGTTTTCTGCAGGATAACGGAGTAGAGTTTTGTCTGTCTGTTAGGTTTTGTTTTTTAAATAGGGCTCTGCTGTTGAAGAAGGAAACAAAGAAACAAACAAAACCTCTCTCCTAAAGCAAGAGAGAATTATTGGGTGTATAATGATACGTGATGCTTGGTCCTGGATCAATTCTGGTTTGGACACCTGACTGCAAAGGCATTTTGTGAACAATTAAAGGAATTTGAATATGGGCAGAATAGAGACAGCATTAAGGGATTGCTAACTATATCCACTGTGACCAGTTATTGAGGTGAGATGGGAAATGTTCTTGTTCTGTAAAACTCTACACTAAAGTTAAACAAAAACAGGATTCTGGGTTAGCTGTCTCCTACTCAAACATATAAGAGAGAGAATACTGTCTCTATGGAACTGTCATGTGGAAGCTGTAATACTTCACACCTCTTTGAAGGTAAAGAATAATAACTGTAATAAAGTTGTTCATACTCTTCTAAATTTGCTTTATAAAGCAAGTCAACATACACTTCATACTGTGATGCTCCAAGCTGGCTGCCCTTAGACATGGCACAAGTTCACTGGCTGTCCCTGAGTTCCATGTATCGATATGTTCTTATCTGCTACAGAGCTTTCCTTCAAGTGCATTGCAATGGAGAGCCCATCACTCTGGCTGAATTTTCAGACTAATTGGCCATAATCCACAATCTTCTATATGTGTTCCTCCTATACCTATCTTTTGATCTATTCATCAGTCATCCATCTATCAATAATTTAACCATCAGGTACAGTCTGGTGTATCCTATGTGACAAAAAGAAAAAAAAAAACAACAATGAAATAACTCTTCATAGGATTAGCCAGCTATTTCTCCATGTTTCCAAAGCATTGTACCTCATACTTTCTATTAAGTCACATGGGTAATATTCTGAGCTATCTTCCAAATTGTCCAACTTTTTTTCAAAATTGACACCATTTGTGGTGATCCTGGTATGACCAAAGAGACTGACAATTAGGAAAGCTTCCCACCTTAAGAAAAACAGAAAAACATCAACCTAGGAAGTTTCAGTATCAATTATTATGGCCTCAGAGTCAGCTAAAATGTAGTTTTCAATTTCTACATACCGGGTCATCCTGTCTGCTTCCCCGTTACCTAGGAGCTCCTGCTATGGCAGATTGCTCATCTCCATGCTTCGGTACACCTTTTAAGTGTTTTTTCACCCTTCTTACTTGCAGCTGCCGCACTTCAGCTCACCCGACAGCATCGTCTGAGTATCCTGTTATTTTAGTGCTGCCGTGTGTGTCCAGCTCAGCAAAGCTATGCACCAGAGAGCGTCATTTCAGGGCTGTGAGACTGGACTCCAGAGCAGGAGCCCCGTGAGCATGCTCCTTCGGGGGCATTTTTCATTAGGCGCAGTGGAAAATGAAGAAAAGTAAAACACGCACTGTGTTTGCGATCCAATATACATTTATGAGAGGAATGGAAGGATGCAGGTATGATAAGGGGAGGAAGAGAAGGAAAGAATTAAGGAAGAGAGGAGAAAAGAAAGTGAGGGGATGAGGGTGGGAAAGACAAACAGGGAAGGAGAGAAGATGGAGCAGATTGATAGGAAGACATTTGACTTTATTTCTCATTTAAGGCTTCACCTTCTCGGGGCATTTACCTCCCCAACAGAAAGCAAAACAGTGGTTGACAATGCTCACTCACCATTCTGTGAATGTTGGAACTTTGGTCTATGTTCTGCCTCATTGCTAAATAGGTCCACCCACCTGAGAATAACTATCTTTTAAAGGTTTCTAAGTGTATATAGAAAAACAACAAAACTGCTTAAAAAAATGATGGGAAAAAAATCCTGAAATGAATGAGTTTACCAAACTATTACTAACTATGCAGAGAGACAAAGTGAAAGCCCGCTATACATACCGTGTGCAGGGCCAACTCCTGCCTACTAAGGACATGGCAGATCTACAGCTGGGGGCATCTGTAATGAATTCTCTCAGCTTTAGTACCTTCCAGATCTTATTCTGATTTCATGCCTTTTGTTCATTGCCTGTACTGTTCTTAATCGTGAACTTTTTTCATGATTGTGGCTTTTACAATAAATGCAGAGAATTCTCAGTCTTTTAGCTCAACTGCAAAAATATCAAGATTTCAAGACACATATTCTTTATCAGCTGTAAATCCATAGCCCTATTTCTCTCTCTTCTGATTTCCTATTTTATGTTAAAAGCTCCATTTCTGTCAGTCTTCCCTACAAGACGACTGGTACCAGTTACCCTCAAATGACAACTTTCTTTGCTCTGCCTTTGGATGTGGTGGTTGAAGAGAGTGTGTAAATTGCCCTGTTTTGGGGTATGAAGAAAAGATTTTCAACTTGGGCATTAAGTGAAAAAACCTACCCTGTTAAGCAGAAGCCAATGATTGGATAAATTTCTCTTCCTATGTTATAAATTGACTCTTCTCTTCCCCCTTTAATGCTATCTCTTCACCTCCAGCAAGCAGCTCTGTTGGCACTGATGGATTTTTTTTTTTTTTTCTATTTCAAATTTTCAAGCTCCAGAGTACAGACTGTACTGTCATGGGACAATAGTTACTGCGTGTATGAGGCATGATGTCCGGTGAAATCCCACTGGTTTTTTAGGGGACAATCAGTTACTCAGAAGTCATATGACATTATTAAGAATGACAATTAACAACGAGTCCTAGAGATTCTGAGAAATCTGTGCCACAACTACTCAGAACTTTAAAAGTAGTATTTATAGTTACTCTTCCATGACTCAAGTTCTGTGTATTTTATTTTAAAAATAAGAATGCAGCCTGGGTCATGATAACCTCCTGAAACAATATGCTAAAACAGGGATAAGCAGCATAAACATTAAAGAAAAAGTTATCGCTGTTTAGACAGATATAAGACTTCTCAGGTAGCTTAGTAGTAAAGAACTTGCCTGCAAATGCAGGAGATGCGAGTTCAGTCCCTGGGGTGGGAAGATCCCTTGGAGAAGGAAATAGCACCCCACTCCAGTATTCTTGCCTGGGAAATCCCATGGGTCACAAAAGAGTCAGACACCATATAGTGGTTAAACAACACAACATGATAAATATGAAGTCAAACCTTTACTATTTCTAATTCTCCTGGATTCTTAAACACTTTTGATAGGGAAAAAATTTATTCCTGGGGGGAAATTTGAGATAACAAAAACAAGAGCATCACCTACATCTGAAAAGTACATATTCCTGAGATTCCAATTCAATAGGTCCATGACTAAGCACAAGAATTTGAGTATTGAAAAGGCTGTACAGGTTATTCTGATGCAGACTCATCACTGACTGTTGGCCTTAGGTTACAGAGCTCACCAAGAACAGAATCTGGACCAGAAACAAGTTGTAATATATTTTAGTAATATTTCTATTATGACATCTAAGGAAAAAAATACAAATACAGTCATTTCTCTTGTATTGCCATATTCTGAGGATGAGAAACTTAAGTCAAAGATAAAGCCCTGCACACCAGGTGAGACAATCTAGACGGGGGCAGCTTTGGGAGTAAAAGGATCTAAACGGTCCAATCCGCAGTCACTGGTAAACTGTGTGAGTCTGGGAAAGAATGAGACTAGAGGTGGAATAGTAGGGGTGGCAACATTCAGAGTAACAGAAACAGGGGAAGACTTTGGAAGAAAGCTGAAGCATCAGACGTAATCACAGCCTACTGAGAACAATAATCAGATGGTAATCATCCAAGGAAAGCAGACACAGAGGTGGAAGCCAAGCCAACCGAGAGACACAAGATGCTGTGGGGAGCATCAAAGGGAAGAAAACCAAGATCTGCAAGCAATGGTCTTATGGCACAATTCCATAGGATGGGCACGACTGCTCCACTTGGCCTTGGAAGGTGCTTGTCAGCAGGGCAGGACTCCCATTTCCCACCTCCCCTCTCTATTCTTCGAGGGGACTGGGCGAGCTTCTGACACCAACTTGAAAGACTATTGCAGGACTGGTAGATTAAGTTAAATTTTTCACACATCAAACATCATATTTGATCGTTCTTGATTTCTTATAATGAAACAATATGAAGAGAGAAATTTTAGAACGCATGAATAAACTAATACTAGCATTATACAAAAAAAGCATAAAATAAGGTTTTATTCAAGATGGTCTTAAAATGGCTGCCTGTATCTGAACACATGGCACTTTAAAGAAGAATTTAAATTGTTTGGCAATTTCACTAATAGCCAAAAGTAATTTATGAAAGGCCTGAAAACCAACCATTAATGGAAAGGAAATGAGAGAGAGAAATGTCATTGGGTTGAAACAAAGAAAAGTGAAAACTCAAGCCAGCACACTCACACTGATGATCTGACACATCTAACAGCTATTCTTACTGGACTAAAATTACCTCACAGAAGCAAAAAGCAGATCGAGACATTCTGAAAAAGGACTCAGACGTGTGATTTATTTACCAAAAAAGGTCCAGGGAGAGCAAAACTAGGTGAAAGGATCTCTGATTTCTTTGGTTCTAATCCTAACTGGCGGCAGAATCAAAAGGACAGCTAAAGCAGTTGTACCAAATCAGTTCAAAATGTAATGAAGAGCACTCATATCTGGTGTAGGCCAGTCACTCTGAATAAAATGACATCTATTGGTGTGAAACCTGGGAGCTTCCCTGAGTGAAAACTGGTCCTCAGACTTAGAAACCATGGAGAGACCAAAAAAAGAGGCAGTCCACTCAGATTGGTGGGTGGCAGATTTAATAAGCAAGGGAATCTTCATACAGACTTGTGTTGGACACCACAAGATGAGTAATCTCTGCACCGAACTCCAGAATCTTCAGAGTTTATGTAGAAGCCTTAAGGGGGTTAAGTCACATATACTGTCCAAATGGTCTCAATGTGTGGGAACAATGGGTAGAATGCATATTTCAAGAACAGAAGATCCGTAAGGAGACTTAATTGCCTAGGTCCAGCTCAAGGGTCAATCTATAGTCACATACTATCAATGACCGTCAATGACCTCCTGCAACACCATCCATGCTTTAAAGAGCTAGAGCAGTAAACAGTCACCAATGACATAAGATACATTCCGGCATGATGGAAGATGGATCACAGTGCCATGGAGTAATCAAAAGGCGTCTAGGGACAGGAGGTGGGCAGAGAAATTCACAGGGGACAGTGACATTGGCGGCCTTGGAAGATGGAGTTTCTCCAGGTGAGCACAGGGAAGAGGGAAGGGGAGGAAAATCCCAGGCAAGCGTGGGCACATCGCAAACAGTAGGCAGTCTAGTGGAGTGACAACACAGCACGCATGGGAGTGAGAGGGCATTACACTAAGTGAAGTAAATCAGACAGAGAAAAACAAGTACTGTATGATGTCAGTTAAATGTGAAAGCTAAGAAATGCAGTGAATTAGCAGATATATCAAAAAAGAAGCGGACTCACAGATATGGAAATTAAACTAGTGGCTATCAGTGGGGAGAGGGAAGCAGGGAGGGGAAATATAGGTGTAGGGAATTAAGAAGTACGAACTATTAGGTATAAATAAGCTATAAGGATATACTGTACAATACAAGCAATATAGTCAATATTTTATAATAACTACAAATGGAGCATGATCTTTAAATATTGTGAATCACTATATTATACACCTGTAACTTAGATCCAAAATCACTGCAGATGGTGGCTGCAGCCATGATATTAAAAGACGCTTGCTCCATGGAAGAAAAGCTATGACCAACCTAGACAGCATATTAAAAAGCTGAGACATTACTTTGCCAACAAAGGTCCATCTAGTCAAAGCCATGGTTTTTCCAGTGGTCATGTATGGATGTGAGAGTTGGACCATAAAGAAGGCTGAGCACCAAAGAACTGATTCTTTTGAACTGTGGTGTTGGAAAAGACTCTTGGGAGTCCCTTGGACTGCAAGGAGATCCAACCAGTCCATCCTAAAGGAGATCAATCCTGAGTGTTCATGGGAAGGACTGATGTTGAAGCTGAAACTCCAATACTTTGGCCACCTGATGTGAAGAACTGACTCATTGGAAAAGACTCTGATGCTGGGAAAGATCGAAGGTGGGAGGAGAAGGGGACAACAGAGGATGAGATGCTTGGATGGCATCACCAACTCCATGGACATGAGTTTGAGTAAGGTCTGGGAGTTGGTGATGGACAGGGAAGCCTGGTGTGCTGCAGTCCATGGGGTCACAAAGAGTCGGACATAACTGAGTTACTGAACTGAACTGAACTTAGATTAACTATACTTCAATTAAAAAAAAGTAGAAAATGTAGCCTGTGACCAAGTTTCAGTGGTTATCAATCCTGAGTGTGGGCCCTGGAAGAAGAGGGATGTGTGGTGCAGAGTTAGAGGTTTTGAATCTGTATCCTGTCCTCCAATTTAGTAACAGTGTGATTTTAGCAAGTTATCACCCTATGCAAGCTTCAGTTTTCTCTTCTGGAAGTCAGGAATAGTAAAGCAATTCCAACTTCATGGTATGATTTAAAGGATCAAAAGAAATTTTTACCTAAAGAACTAAGAACAGTGCCTGTCAAATATAAGTATACTAAATAAGGTTAATAACATGTATAAATAATGTGTTAACATAACTGTTAATATGCATAAATAATACATTAATAATATGTGTAATGTTAATAATGAAGAACTTGGGAGGCAATGTGAAATGACATGTAATAGCCTGGACTCGAGAGTTAGCATTTTGCACTCAACACTCATAGAACACTGAGGGAGTTACTTCTTTGTAGGTGTGAATTAAGGACAATTAAGTGTGAGGTGTCACAGCCAAGATGCAAAACTCTTATCAAAATTACCTGTTCTTTTAGAGTCATTAAAGAAGAGGTGAGATTCATGAATTTATATGGGTTAGGTAGGAAATTAGATACACTTACCTACTATAGAAAAATATTTCAAGAAAGCAAAAGTGAAAGTAAAATGCAAATAGTTTATTTTGACTTTGGAAAGCAAATGGCTAATGGCTTGGCAGTGGTGGTGGAGATGGTACTGCAGTATGGTTTATGTGTGTGTGTGTGTGTATTTCCTTTCAAAACATAGCTTTTAACTGTTTTAAAAGATCAGGCATTTGTAGCATTTGCTTGGCTGATATACTGGCTTTTAGCCCTTCCATTCATCTGAATGTAATTGCTACAATCAAGCAGGGCCAAAAATCTCTCTCAATGCAGTGACTAGCAAGACTCCTGCCTCTGAGCAATGAAAATGTGTTTACCCTATGCGGTAGTTTGGCTTTGCTGGTGATTACAAATGGCAGAAGCCATGGTGTGATGGGGGGAGGAGAGACAACAGTCTGGGAGAGAGAGCCCAGAAGGCTCTACAGACTGAAACTAACAGGAATCCTTAAGCATTTACCTGTTTGTTAAAAAGCAGTTTTAAAATGTTATGTTTTAACTCTCACAAAGCATTCCTGGTTATGATTATTCCGTTTTCCAGATGAGAAATGGAGATTTCAGATGTGTGAACTGATTTACCCCAAACTTCATAATAAAGAAACGGCGGAATGTATCTGTGTTTTGGTATCTGTGTTTTCTTGTATATGTTCTAAAATATCTTACTGCATGTAAAGTGTGTGTCTGAGGTTTTATGCCATTGGAGGTTGGGGGCAAAGGTCTAGCTGATCATGAGATTCAACAGTAGGTTTTCCAAAGAGACATTAAAGAAACTAAAATGTATCATTCTGCCTTCCTGGTCACAATGCTTGTGTAAGTGGTCATCTCCAATTCAGCATTAGGGATATCCTGATAGAAGTATCATTCAGTTGATGTGTACATTTGTTGTGAAAAATTCAATAAGATATTAATCACTTCTCAAAAAGAAACAAAGACAAGCCATGGGCTCATATAAATGAAATGAACCTTATCACATTCTTTCATCTCATAATCACTCAGCATCTGTGGAGGAGTAAGAATTGCATTTATGTTCTCAGACACTTAGTAGTATCATGCCACACCATTCTTGAACTGTTTCTGTTCTGTCTCAAGGCAGTGATTTACATTTGCTTAATTTTTTTCAATCCTATTGAAAAGATTCATTTCAATGCTTGGTACATAAAAATCTTCAAATCTGGAATTTGTATATAAATATAAATAATAAGACGGATGGGACATGGTGGAGAGTTGTCACAAAACGTGGTCCACTGGAGAAGGGAATGGCAAACCACTTCAGTATTCTTGCCTTGGGAACCCCATGAACAGTATGAAAAGGGAAAAAGATATGACACTGAAAGATGACCTCTCCAGGTTGAAAGGTACCCACATGCTACTGGATAAGAGAAGAGAAATGACTCCAGAAAGAAAGAAGAAACAGAGCCAAAGTGAAAACAACATCCAGTTGTGGATATGACTGGTGATGGAAGTAGAGTCCAATGCTGAAAGAACAACACTGCATAGGAATCTGCAATGTTAGGTTGGTGAATGTCAGGTAGGTAAATTGGTAGTGGTCAAATAGGAGCCGGCAAGAGTGAACATCAGCATTTTAGGAATCAGTGAACTAAAATGGATGGGAATCGGCAAATTTAATTGAGATGACCATTATATCTACTACTGTGGGCAAGAATCCCTTAGAAGAAATGGAGTAGCCCTCATAGTCAACAACAGAGTCTGAAATACAGTACTTGGGTGCAATCTCAAAAATGAGAGAATTATTTCTGTTTGTTTCCAAGGCAAACGATTCAGTATCACAGTAATCCAAATCTATGCCCCAACCACTAATGCTGAAGAAGCTGAAGTTGAAGGGTTCTATGAAGACCTACAAGACCTTCAAGAGCTAACACCAAAAAAAAAAAGATGTCCTTTTCATCATAGGGGATTGGAATGCAAAAGTAGGAAGTCAAGAGATACCTGGATTAACAGGCACGTTTGGCCTTGGAGAACAAAATGAAGCAGGGCAAAGGTTAACAGTTTTTCCAAGAGAATACACTGGTCATAGCAAACACCGTTTTCCAACAACACAAGAGATAACTTTACACGTGGACATCACCAGATGGTCAACACCAAAATCAGATTGATTATATTCTTTGCAGCCAAAGATGGAGAAACTCTATACAGTCAGCAAAAACAACACAGCAAAAACAACTGTGGGTGGCTTAGATGCTGAACTCTTTATTGCCAAATTCAGACTTAAATTGATGAAACTACAGAAAACCATTAGACCATTTAGGTATGACCTAAATTGAATCCATGATGATTATAGTGGAAGTGACAGATATATTCAAGGGATTAGATCTGATAGACAAAGAGTACCTGAAGAACCAGGGATGAAGGTTAATGACACTGGACAGGAGGTGGTGATCAAGACTATCCCCAAGAAAAAGAAATGTAAAAATGCAAAATGCTTGTCTTAGGAGGCCTTACAAATAGCTAAGAAAAGAAAAGCAGTGGAGAAAAGGAAAGATATATCCACTTGAATGCAAAGTTCCAAAGAACAACAAGGAGAGATAAGAAAGCCTTCCTTAGTGATCAATGCAAATAAATAGAGGAAAACAATAGAATGGGAAAGACTAGAGATCTCTTCAAGAAAATTAGAGATACTGAGGGAACATTTCATGAAAGACAGGCACGATAAAAGACAGAAACGGTATGGACCTAACAGAAACAGAAGATATTAAGAAGAGGCGGCAAGAATACAAAGGAGAACTATACAAAAAAGATCTTCATGATCCAGATAACCACGATGGTGTGATCACTCACCTAGACCCAGACATCCTGGAATTAGAAGTCAAGTGGGCCTTAGGTACATCACTATGAACAAAGCTCCAGATGAGCTATTTCAAATCCTAAAAGATGATGCTGTGAAAGTACTGTGCTCAATATGCCAGTAAATTTGGAAAACAGCAGGGGCCACAGGACTGGAAGAGATCAGTTTTCATCCCAATTCCAAAGAAAGCAATGCCAAAGAATGTTCAAACTACTGCACAATTTCACTCATCTCACACTCTAGCCAAGTAATGCTCAAAATTCTCCAAGCCAGGCTTCAACAATATGTAAACCAAGAAATTCCAGATATTCAGGCTGGATTTAGAAAAGGCAGAGGAACCAGAGATCAAACTGCCAACATCTGCTGGATCATAGAAAAAGTGAGTGTTCCAGAAAAATATCTACTTTTGCTTCATGGACTACACCAAAGCCTTTGACTGTATGGGTTGTAACAAACAGTGGAAAATTCTTAAAGAAATGGGAATGCCAGATGACCTGACCTGACTCCTGAGAAATCTGTATTCAGGTCAGGAAGCAACAGTTAGAACCAAACGTGGAACAAGAGACTGGTTCCAAATTGGGAAAGGAATACATCAAGGCTGTACACTGTCACCTGCTTATTTAACTTCTATGCAGAGTACATCATGTGAAATGCCGAGCTGGATGAAGCACAAGCTGGAATCAAGCTTGTCGGGAGAAATATCGATAACCTCAGATATGCAGATGACACCACCCTTATACCAGAAAGCAAAGAAGAACTAAAGAGCTTCTCGATGAAAGTGAGAAGAATAGAGTGAAAAAAGCTGGCTTAAAAGTCAACACTCAAAAAGCTAAGTTCATGGTATCTGGTCCCATGACCTCGGGGCAAATATTTGGGAAACAATGCAAACAGTGGCTGACTTTCTTTTCTTGGGCTCCAAAATCACTGCAGATGGTGACTGCAGCCATGAAATTAAAAGACGCTTGCTCCTTGGAAGAAAAGGTATGACCAACCTAGACAGCATACTAAGAAATAGAAACATTACTTTGCCAACAAACGTCCATCTAGTTAAAGCTATGGTTTTTCCAGTAGTTATGTATGGATGTGAGAGTTGAACTATAAAGAAGGCTGAGAGCTGAAGAATTGATGCTTTTGGACTGTGGTGTTGGAGAAGACTCTTGAGAGTCCCTTGGACTGCAAGGAGATCCATCCAGTCTATCCTAAAGGAAACCAGTCCTGAATATGCATTGAAAGGACTGATGTTGAAGCTGAAACTCCAATACTTTGGCCATCTGATGCAAAGAACTGACTCATTGGAAAAGCTCCTGATGCTGGGAAAGATTGAAGGCAGGAGGAGAAGGGGATGACAGAAAATCAGATGATTGAATGGCATTACCAATTTGATGGACATGAGTTTGAGCAAGCTCTGGGAGTTGGTGATGGACAGGGAAGCCTGGCATGTTGCAGTCCATGGGGTTGCAAAGAGTCAGACATGACTGAGCGAATGAACTGAACTAATAAATATATATATATATATACACACACATATAAACACTGGAGTGTAAATACACTTCCACATCCCTGAGCTCTTCTGTAACCCGCATGCATGTGTGCCTAGTCACTGAGTCGTATCCAACTCTCTGTGACCCCATGGACTGTAGCCTACCACTTTGGTACAAATTCTGTTTTCTCAGCTTTAAAAAAAATGCAATTCATATAAACCAATGTGTAGCAGACTTTTTGAGGAAGATCAAGAGAATAAATGAGATTACACAGAGTCATGGGAGAGTCAACACTTGAACACTAACATGTCTCTTCTAAAATGTTCAGGCATGCTCACCATCATGTCTCGATTGCTTTTTCCTTCAGATACCAGGTCTCCTGCTATAGGACCACCTCTGCCTCTTGTTCCTGTTTTCATGTCTGTCTTTTCTTCTCTCCATCCCTGGGCCCTCCCATCCTGTCTTTCCAGGCCACACCTAGAAACTCCATTGTTTTCCTTATTTTATCATGCATAGCAACACAGCTTTCTCTTAGTCTTACTCCTCTCGTCTCTTCTTCTCTGAAATCTAACATCAAAATAATTAATCAAGTCTTTTTGGTAAACAAAAGACAGCTCATTTCCCAATCTAATTTTCCTGCCTTGAAAGAGCAAAGTCTTACGGTGGAATCTCAGTTCGGGTGCAATTCAGTAAAAGACCATTCAAAGTAAACTTTTGATGGGGGAGGGAGCTTAGACTTAGGTCAGTTACCAGTGAGCTTCCCAGCTGCTGCTAATGGTAAAGAACTGCAGGTTCCATCTCTGGGTCAGGAAGATCCCCTAGAGAAGGAAATCCAATCCACTCCAGGATTCTTCCCTGGAAAATCACATCGACAGAGGAGCCTGGCTGGCTATAGTATAAGAGGTCGCAAAGAGTCAAGACACAACTAAAGTGATTTAGCACACACATATACCAATGAGCTAGCTTGAGGATAAGAAAGCAATGTCTGTTTTGTTTCATGCTTTTTAAAACAATGTAACTAGAAAGCGTTCAAATGTACCAGAGAAACCTATTAAAAGTGCTTCACCCTTGGTTTAAGAAGCATTTCAAAGGTGCTTCTGAACTTTGTGGGTTTTGATAGCTTGTGTCAAATGCCTCTTTTCCAGTTAAATATTTCATTAGAGTTTAGGTGTGGCATTGAGAAGACGCACAGTTGTATGTCCTATAAATATACAAGAAAAGCATGAATAAGAAGAAAAGCATGACCAGGTGAATAAATAGCTCTGAGTACATATTCATTCAACTCTCCATGGTATGATGCCGAGAGCTCCCTTTCTGACTCAGAAAAAGAAGGATCTCAACAAGCTATTTGAAAAAGTCCAGCAACTGAAAAATATGTATTTATCCAAGAATCAGTTCTTAAAACCAACTAAGTAGATGGAAAGACTGACTTTTTACCAGTCTTCAAAACATCCCAGCACTCACTCTGTCTGTCTACTCAGCACACACAACAGTAAGCACCAGAGTTCTGCTCTGTGGCTCCCTTTCACTCAGGAAGACCATGGTTAGTCAGAAGAGTGGTTTGTCTGAAGCCACACTCAAAAAAGAGGAAATTTTGCTATTCTGAGCATGAATGTCCCTGTGACCTAGTATCTCTATTGAATTTATAGACTGGTATTACGAATACATGTTGGGTAGACGGGTACATGGCTGGGTTAAGGGTCCCTCCAGCTATTGATCTCAGCATGAAAGAGTAAGTGGTGCCACTGGAAATTAGATTTTTATGTGAAGGAAATGTGCTGGGTCATCGATTATAGTTCTACCCCATGTGTTTCAGGGACATTTATAAAGCTATGGGGCTAAATCAAATCAGATTTGGAGAATCTAAAGAAAATATTAGCAGCAAGTGCACGTGGGTCATCAAAACTATGACTTGAAAGAACAAGGTTTAGGGCCTCCCTGTAAGAATGCTGTGCCAGATGTTTAAAACCACTTTTGAGCATGCCTGCATTAACTGAACTCCCAGAAACTAAATGCAACTGGAACAATTTTACTAACATAATATATAAGAAGGGCACAAGAAGGCTTAGGTATTGCAATGTCTATGAATAGGTTTAAAACATCAAAAATATCAGGCAAATAGTAAACATCCCTTACATGTACATCTCCTCCTATCAAACATGGGAGGGTAAAAAGATAATTCAGTGATTTGGAAACAAGTAGATTTTTAAACATTCTTCATATAACCTTACATTAAGCAGGAAACTAGCAGATGAATGCTGATATGGAAATCTATAAATGTGTGAAATTTTTAAGTGAATGATGATAAATGTTAGGGTGTAGAAAAAACACAGCAACACTTAATATGGGGATGGGGATGTTAATGATATAAATTTAACTGCACCTTCAAATTTTAACTGGAAAAATCTCATGAAGAAGACTGACTCTGTTGTGAATAGCCTGTTATTGTTTCTGATTTGTTGGAGAAAACGGGATGGCAGTAGCATGCAGGCTGATGGAAGTGACGTAACACATTGGTAAAGCCTGGCCACCCTGTGTGGTTTGTAAGCACATTGTGAGGGGATATGTTTCTTTTCTGGGTCATCTCACCTGATCAAGTAATGTAAGAGACCCTAGGCACCGGCCATTGCCAGAGTGTTTGGTATTGGGTATTATCTGAACCAAGAAATCCATAGTTTAAACTTTTCTTTTCCATAACTAGATATGTGACCTTGGGCAAGCCATTTAATTTCCCTGGGTACTGAGATGAAATAGTATTAATAATTCTAGTTTATTAAATGCCAATACTCTGCTAAGTATACTTTCTTATCTCATTAATAACCCTTTTCTAAGTAAATACACTCTTCATTGACACAGAGAAAAAACTGAGGTTTACAGATGTAAGAAAACTGCCCAAGGTACAGAGCTAATAAAGACTAGAAATGGGATTTTAATTGAAACCTCTTTGTTCTAAAACCAATGTCCATCATTACTATGCTATGATGCCTTCCTAAAGAAGTGTGCGTCTTCCAAGTTGATGTGGTCACTAAATGGTTAACAGCACAGATTAAGGGACTTAGAAAGTCCGAGTTCAAATCCCACTCGCTGACACTCTAACTTTGTGGCTTTCAGTATGCGACTGATCCTCAGAGGGTCTCAACGTTTGCATCTGTAAATTGGGGACGATAAAAGGATTGTTATGTTGTTAAAATACATTTACAATAACACACTTAGAAGAATGACTATACACACTAAGTACAATACTAGTCTTCACTAGTATTTTTCTTGGCACAGAATTTATAGACATAAACCCTGCCCCCCTGCAATGTGAAAAATGTGAGTGAATCAGTGAACAAATATTTATCAGTATCTTAATATATTTTATTAATATAACAATATAAGTATTCATATTATATATAAAATAACCTGTGTGATGTGTTCAAGGAAACACAACATTAAAAAAAGATTTACACAGTCCCCGTTCTAAACCGTAACCATTCTACATAGGGAGATCTCTACTTTCCTGGAACTTCCCTTTAAAGTATTAATGGTCGTAAGGAATTCAAACTCCACGGGAGAAAATAACGTCTCCTGCACCGTGTTCTTTGCTCTGAGATCCTGATCACTATCACATTACACACTCCTGTGTCTTTTATTGTGTGTAGTACGGTAGCATTTTTTTCCTATTTGGGAGGAAAATATTAAATGACTTATTACTAGTAACTTGATTTTTAGATTATTGCTTTATAAACATGCTCTTTCATTATGATTCTAAAGATACTTGGAGTCTCTTCATTCATTTATTCATTATGGCTTTTTTTCCTTGTGGCCTGGAGAGGATATGTTAATACTTCATGAGAACTTATTTATAGTAATAAAGTTTCAAAAAATGAAGCTTCAAAGTCAAAGATTTTGAATTTGGGACTTATGTATTGTAACAATTGATGTCTGAAAGGCTGGAAAGTTCATGATATTCCCTGAAGTGGAAAGTGGATTTTACTTAAAACCAGTTCAGTTCAATCACTCAGTTGTGTCTGACTTTTTATGACCCCATGGACTGTAGCACGCCAGGCTTCCCTGTCCATCACCAACTCCTGGACCTTACTCAAACTCATGTCCATCAAGTCAGTGATGCCATCCAATCATCTCATTCTCTGTCATCCCCTTCTCCTCCTGCCTTGAATCTTTCCCAGCATCAGGGTCGTTTCCAATGAGTCAGTTCTTCACATCAGGTGGCCAAAGTACTGGAGTTTCAGCTTCAGCATCAGTCCTTCCAATGAATACTCAGGACTGATTTCCTTTAGGAAGGAATGGGTGGATCTCCTTGCGGTCCAAGGGACTCTCAAGAGTCTTCTCCAACACCACAGTTCAAAAGCATCAGTTATTCAACCCTCAGCTTCCTTTTTAGTCCAACTCTCACATCCATACATGCATGACTACTGGAAAAACCATAGCTTGGACTAGCCAGACCTTTGATGGCAAAGTAATGTCTCTGTTTTTTAATATGCTGTCTAAGTTAGTCATAGCTTTTCTTCCAAGGAGCAGCTTTTAACTTCATGGCTGCAGTCACCACCTGCAGTGATTTTGGAGCCCAAAAACTAAAGTCAGCCACTGTTTCCATTGTTTTGCCATCTATTTGCCATGAAGTTATGGGACCAGATGCCATGATTTTCATTTTCTGAATGTTGAGTTTTAAGCCAACTTTTTCACTCTCTTTTACTTTTATAAAGAGGCTCTTGAAAAGTATGAAATGGCAAAATGATAGGATACTTAAAGAGGAACTCCCCAGGTCCATAGGTGACCAATATGCTACTGGAGATCAGTGGAGAAATAACTCCAGAAAGAATGAAGGGATGGAGCCAAAGCAAAAACAATACCCAGTTGTGGATGTGACTCGTGATAGAAGCAAGGTCTGATGCTGTAAAGAGCAATATTGCATACGATCCTGGAATGTTAGGTCCATGAATCAAGGCAAATTGGAAGTGGTCAAACAGGAGATGGCAAGAGTGAACATCAACATTCTAGGAATCAGCAAACTAAAATGGACTGGAATGGGTGAATTTAACTCAGATGACCATTATATCTACTACTGTGGGCAGGAATCCCTTAGAAGAAATGGAGTAGCCATCATGGTCAACAAAAGAATCCAAAATGCAGTACTTGGATGCAATCTCAAAAATGACAGAATGGTCTCTGTTCGTTTCCAAGGCAAACCATTCAATATCACAGTAATCCAAGCCTATGCCCCAACCAGTAACACTGAAGAAGCTGAAGTTGAACAGTTCTATGAAGACCTACAAGACCTTTTAGAACTAACACCCCCAAAAGATGTCCTTTTCATTATAGGGGACTGGAATGCAAAAGTAGGAAGTCAAGAAACACAAGGCAAATTTGGCCTTGGAATACGGAATGAAGCAGGGCAAAGGCTAATAAGAGTTTTGCCAAGAGAACGCATTGGTCATAGCAAACACCCTCTTCCAACAACACAAGAGAAGACTCTACACATGGACATCACCAGATGGTCAACACCAAAATCAGATTGATTATATTCTTTGCAGCCAAAGATGGAGAAGCTATACACAGTCAGCAAAAGCAAGAACAGGAGCTGACTGTGGCTCAGATCGTGAACCCCTTGTTGCCAAATTCAGACTTAAATTGAAGAAAGTAGGGAGAACCACTAGACCATTCAGGTATGACCTAAATCAAATCCCTTATAATTATACAGTGGCAGTGAGAAATAGATTTAAGGGACTAGATCTGATAGATAGAGTGCCTGATGAACTATGGACGGAGGTTCATGACATTGTACAGGAGACAGGGATCAAGACCAACTCCATGGAAAAGAAATGCAAAAAAGCAAAATGGTTGTCTGAGGAGGCCTTACAAATAGCTGTGAAAAGAAGAGAAGTGAAATGCAAAGGAGAAAATGAAAGGTATAACCATCTGAATGCAGAGTTCCAAAGAATAGCAAGAAGAGATAAGAAAGCCTTCCTCAGCAATCAATGCAAAGAAATAGAGGAAAACAACAGAACGGGAAAGACTAGAGATCTCTTCAAGAAAATTAGAGATATCAAGGGAACATTTCATGTAAAGATGGACTCAATAAAGGACAGAAATGGTATGGACCTAATAGAAGCAGAAGATATTAAGAAGAGATGGCAAGAATACACAGAAGAACTGTACAAAAAAGATTTTCATGACCAAGATAATCACGATGGTGTGATCACTTACCTAGAGCCAGATATCCTGGAATGTGAAGTCAAGTGGGCCTTAGAAAGCATCACTATGAACAAAACTAGTGGAGGTGATGGAATTCCAGTCGAGCTATTTCAAATCCTAAAAGATGATGCTGTACAAGTGCTGCACTCAATATGCCAGCAAATTTGGAAAACTCAGCAGTGGCCACAGGACTGGAAAAGGTCAGTTTTCATTCCAATCCTAAAGAAAGGCAATGCCAAAGAATGTTCAAACTACTGCACAATTGCACTCATCTCACATGCTAGTAAAGTAATGCTCAAAATTCTCCAAGCCAGGCTTCAGCAATACATGAACCATGAACTTCCAGATGTTCAGGCTGGTTTTAGAAAAGGCAGAGGATCCAGAGATCAAATTGCCAACATCCACTGGATCATCGAAAAAGCAAGAGAGTCCAGAAAAGGATCTATTTCTGCTTTATTGACTATGCCAATGTCTTTGACTGTGTGGATCACAATAAACTGTGGAAAATTCTGAAAGAGATGGGAATACCAGACCATCTGACCTGCCTCTTGAGAAACCTACATGCAGGTCAGGAAGCAACAGTTAGAACTGGACATGGAACAACAGACTGGTTCCAAATAGGAAAAGGAGTACATCAAGGCTGTATATTGTCACCCTGCTTATTTAACTTCTATGCAGAGTACATCATGAGAAACGCTGGGCTAGAAGAAGCACAAGCTGGAATCAAGATTGCCGGAAGAAATATCAATAACCTCAGATATGCAGATAACACCACCCTTATGTCAGAAAGTGAAGAGGAACTCAAAAGCCTCTTGATGAAAGTGCAAGTGGAGAGTGAAAAAGTTGGCTTAAAGCTCAACATTCAGAAAACGAAGATCATGGCATCTGGTCCCATCACTTCATGGGAAATAGATGGGGAAACAGTGGAAACAGTGTTATACTTTATTTTGGGGGGCTCCAAAATCACTGCAGATGGTGATTGCAGCCATGAAATTAAAAGACGCTGACTCCTTGGAAGGAAAGTTATGACCAACCTAGATAGCATATTCAAAAGCAGAGACATTACTTTGCCAACAAATGTTCGTCTAGTCAAGGCTATGGTTTTTCCTGTGGTCATGTATGGATGTGAGAGTTGGACTGTGAAGAAGGCTGAGCACCGAATAATTGATGCTTTTGAACTGTGGTGTCGGAGAAGACTCTTGAGAGTCCCTTGGACTGCAAGGAGATCCAACCAGTCCATCCTAAAGATCAGTCCTGGGTGTTCTTTGGAAGGATTGATGCTAAAGCTGAAACTCCAGTACTTTGGCCACCTCATGCGAAGAGTTGACTCATTGGAAAAGACTCTGATGCTGGGAGGGATTGGGGGCAGGAGGAGAAGGGGACGACAGAGGATGAGATGGCTGGATGGCATCACTGACTCGGTGCACATGAGTTTGGGTGAACTCCGGGAGTTGGTGATGGACAGGGAGGCCTGGCGTGCTGTGATTCATGGGGTCGCAAAAGTTGGACACAACTGAGCAACTGAACTGATACACACTACGTACAATATTAGTCTTCACTAGTATTTTCCTTGGCACAGAATATACAACGAATGACACTCAGTTGGATGAGCGACTAGGAAAAAAAAATCCAGTAACTCAACAAATATTTACTGGATGCCAATATATGCCAGGCAGTTTCCTTCTCAGTTCTCACAAAGCAATTTCAGAGCCCCATTTGTTACCATGACTTTTAATTTAAGGAATAATCCGTACTGGGGTCTGGGTTCAGCAAATAGTTTTACCTCACCCTCTGGGTAAAGAACAGTTTCCTACATCATTGATTGTGAGCTTTGCCATATCTTTGATTTGGGTAAAAGATGTTGTAAGATGTAATACAAGCAAAGGGTTGAAATACATAAACTGAATCTTGCTACTCCTCACTGTTACTGTCTGCTGTCTCACTCATTAAGAATTTAGTTTCTTGTTCATTGTCTCTTTCTCCATGCCAAGTCCTGTCATTATCCTGGGAAATTAAATGTCTAACATGCTCTAAACTGCTAAGCTTCACATTTCAAGCATTCATTTCCTCTTTCGTCTTGAGTCTTTTTCTCTACCTAGTCATCCCCTAGGTTCTTTTCAGAGTGAACTTTTCAATAGCAAGGATATAATGATTTCACTTTCCTGCTTAAAATCCTTCTATGGCTTTCCATTGGTATCAGTATGAGACCCAAACTTCTTGAGTCATTCTTCCATAATGTAACTCCTAGCTATTTCTAGGGTCTCTCATTAAGCTTCATACACTCTTACATTCTAGGCTCTACCTATATTACACTTCTTTTAGATATTCAAATATACTATCAAAGGTCATCTGAATATGTGGTTTTTTCTTCCTGAAGTTCTCATACTTCTTTGTTTTCCCAATTCCTCAATCCAGGTTCAGCCTTTCCATCTCTGCCCTTAGGATGCCTATACCACTGTAGTAGGTACAGGAGATCAATCCTCCTTTTCATTTGCTAATACTTCCTAATATGCTCACTATATATTATTTTCAGAATTTATGATAATTCCTTGTTTAACTGTGTCTCATTTTTTTCTACTAGACTGAAAGTTCATGCATTAGTGATCACAAATGTCTTATTCATTCCTGTATCTCTGGTGCTTAGCATAATACATGGAACATGATGGAACCCATAAATATTCATCAACTAAACAATTACACTATTAGAATGTTGGTTAGCTGCACTGCAACAGACCCAGTGGCTCAGTATGATCAGGGACAGGTTAGGTTGTGTTTTGAGTTAAAGATCTATGGGAACTGTCAGGAGTGTGGAAGTTAGGAAGATAATTTGAGGATAAATGATTGAGGGATTTGAGTCCTCCAGGACTTCCTGCAGGCAATAAAGGCAATACCCCTCAGCGCACACCTTCTCTGAAGTACTTCACCTGAGTGCCCTCTTCTCAATTTATTGTCAACTTTCTAGTAAGGTAAGTAAGGAGAGCTAGCAATTGCTTCTGCTCAATCATTTTTGATTCTGGGGCATCCAGACACAGGGTATCATCTACAATTACACTGGCAGCTAAATGGTGACAATTGAGGGAAGATCTGATGTAAATACAACAAAGAAATTCTGATCTTTCCTGAGGATGCTTATTCTATTGCACTTAAAATGAAAGCATTCATTACTATAACCCTCAAAGGAGATGGCAGAATTCATATTGAAAGTGCAAGGTTAGAATTTGATGGGCCACTTCTGTTACCAACAACACCTTTGTGATGACAGACAATCTGATTACAGAAGGTGGATCAACATGTACATCTCCTTTCTTAAGAAAGAGCTGGAGAACAAAGAATTTCTTGTTTTATTCTGGTTTCAAATTAAAGGTTTAGCATTTTGACACTCAACCTCATGGAGAAATCTTCAAAAAAAATCTGATCTTTTGGTTTTTAATAAAGTCAATTCAGAAGCATGACATTCAACCCCAATGATTCAATTAAATTTGTCTGTGGATAAATAGAAGAAAATGATTTTGAGGATAAAATTCACTGATTCACATAATGAAACTCAGATTTAAACAGTTTTTTCTAAGAAATGTGTTACATATTAGAAAGTTTTTTGGTATATGGGATTTTTTTTTCTCCATTGTGACTTGGGTCTAGTTACCAATGGTGCAGAGAAGGAACTGGCAAAACATAGATTGCATTGATAGAAAAATTAAATAGACATGTTGGATGTTATCAAGATCAATGTGCCATGTAGCATATTCATGACTTGCATAACAGCTACTCCCTTTAAGACTAAGAACCCTATATAGCAGATTTAGCCTCACAAAGGGGTTGGGAAGATCCCCTGGAGGAGGGCATGGCAACCCACTCTAGTATTTTTGCCTGGAGAATCCCCATGGACAGAGGTGCCTGGCTGACTACAGTCTATGGGGTCGCAACGAGTTGGACATGACTGAGTGATTAAGCCCAGCCTCAACAAAAGAACTAAGGCTCCCTTTAGCTATCTTTCAAAGCTTTATAGATTTTTGTATATAGTGATGATGTTACTGATATAGATATTTTGTACCCACACAAATATGAGTAGAAAGATCAATGAATGACTAAGAACTGGGAGGCAGATGTAGAGAGAGAGAGAGAAAGAGGAAAGGAGGAAAGGAGAGAGACAGAGATGAGAGAGGAAAGTCTGTTTTAACAAAGGTCTAAGGCTCTGATGCTTACTGACTTTCTCCAATAGGTTTCCCTATCTCATGGTCTTCTAGAACAAGCCCTCTTTTCATACATTTCCTTATAAAGTTTCTCTTTAACAAACCTCCTTCCTGTTCAGCAAAAAACATTTTTTCTCAACCCTATAAGATAAGCTAAAAATATTGGAAACCTAGACAGTCTATTAAAAAGCAGAGACATTGGTTTGTCAACAAAGGTCTGTATAGTCAAAGCTATGGTTTTTCCAGTAGTCATGTATGGAAGTGAGAGTTGGATCATAAAGAAAGCTGAGCAGCAAAGAACTGATACTTTTGAACTGTGGTGTTGGAGAAGACTCTTGAGAGTCTCTTGAACTGCAAGGAGATCAAACCAGTCAATCCTAAAGGAAATCAGTCCTGAATATTCATTGGAAGGACAGATGCTAAAGCTGAAGTTTCTACTTTGGCTCCCTGAAGCGAAGAGCTAACTCACTGGAAAAGATCATGGTGATGGGAAAGACTGAGGGCAAGAGGAGAAGGGGGCAAGAGAGCATGAGATGGTTGGATGGCATCACTGACTCAACGAACATGTGTTTGAGCAAACTCTGGGAGACAGTGAAGCACAGGGAAGACTGGTGTGCTGCAGTGTCCATGGGATCGAGAGTTGGAGAAGATTTAGTGACTGAACACAATGAGGAGGAAATAGGTTGATCCCATGTCAACTTATCCCCAAGTGATGTCCTAGAAACCCCATCTGCATAAATGAAGGCCTGGTTTGTTTATTATAAGCACATATTTCTGAATCTTTCCAGAGATTTATAATGAAAGAATCTCTGGGGATATGTCCTAGGAATGTGCATGTAGAACAGTCTTCCCACATGATTCAGATGCAAACTATACCTTAAACATGTCATGGTTTGACAATGAGAGAGTTGAGATAGGTATGAACCTTAGCCAAGGCTGGATTTGTCACCTGGGAAAGAAATCTATTATTGGCAAAATGAAAGTAAAGGTTGCTCAGTCATGTTTGATGACTCTTTGTGGCTCCCTGGAATTCTCCAGGTGAGAAGACTGGAGTGGGTAGCCTTTCCCTTCTCCAGGGGATCTTCCCAACCCAGGGATAGAACCCAGGTCTCCCCCACTGCAGGTGTATTCTTTACCAGTTGAGCCACAAGGGAAGCCCAAGAATACTGGAGTGGGTAGCCTTTGCCTTCTCCAGGGGATCTTCTTGACCCAAGAATCGAAACAGGGTCTCCGGCATTGCAGGTGGATTCTTTACCAACTGAGCTATCAGGGAACTGAGACTTAAATCACAGATACAGTAACAGGGACTAACAGTTAGCATTTATTGAGTTCATAAAATATGCCAGAAACTGCCAAGTAAAATTATAAATGTTTTTCCTCTGTGATAACTCCTTCTGATAATTCCTGTATAGAAACGGTCTAGCACTCACAGTGATTGTCCACTAGGTACCGGGCCCTGTGATAATGTTAAGAATACTGATGAGGAAGAAATCTTAGCACTTTGTTTCACTTCCACATGAAACTAAGTGTTTAAAAAGGCTGAAATAAAAAAGCCCCTGGAGAGACCAATTTTAATTGGGATGATCAAGGAAGTCTTCCTTGAGGAGGTTGCATTTATGCTGAGACTCACAGAAAGGAGGACAGAGGGAAATCATCTCATAGAGGGAGAAAATACAAAAGTTCTGAGATGACAAAGACCTTGCATGTTAAAGGAAGCTTTGGTGGGGCCGCTTTCCAGTGAGAAATGGGGATAGTGATTTATTTCTGAGACCATTTCATGCAGGGATGGATTAAAAAGTCAGGGTTTCTTCTGAGCTGATAGGGAAGCCACTAAGGGATTTTGTACAGGAAAATATTATTTAATTTACCCCGAAGAGGACCCCTTTTCCTAAGATGTAGAGAAGAGATGGAGGGAAAGGAAGTCACTGAGAGATCAGTCAGTAGTAGTCAACCACAGTAGTTCAGACAGGAGACGGTGGTTGTCTGACTAAGGGCATGATTTTGGAAAGAGACGAAGTGGATGACTCAGAAATATAACTTATATAATTAACAGGAAATAAGAAAAGAATCAAGGATGACCCCTTAGTTTCTACCCTTGAGAATTACTTAGATGGAGAATTCAGAAAGAAAGAGGTTATTTCTAGGGCACATGCGAAGAGGGGGAAAGATTTTTATAATAAAATCTTGTCCTAATAAAATTTAAGAAAATCAAGCCCAGATGACAATTGGATATGCAATCATAAAATGCAAAAGAGAATTATATAGTAGAAATATAAATTTGAGAATAATCAACATCAATATGCTACTTAAGTCCACAGAAGTGAATGAGATCATCTAGACAGAAGGATTTAGGATAGAGCCCTGAGGAGCTGCAGTACTTAGAGGTCAGATGGAAGAAGTCAGACATCAAAGAAATTTAAGTAAGAATAGCCCTAGAGGTAAGGGGAAAAAAATAAATAAGATGATGTTGTCATGGAATCCAAGTTAGAAGTGTTTTAGAAAAAAAAAAAAAGCAGATGTGGTCAAGTGTATTGAATGCAGGTCAAGTAAAATAAAGACAAATAATTTGTATAGTCAATTTAGCACTACGGTTATCACCAGCGACCTTGACAAAAACAGCTTCAGTCAAGTGTGGGAGAATAAAACCCGATTACACAGGGTCAAAGAGTAGTGGAAGCAGAGCATGATTTCAGAAGACTGTACTGTAATCCAATGCACAGAGTCCAAAAATTTCAACCACATAAGATGTGAAGTTCCGTTATTTCAAGGTTAATGAAATGACCTGTGTAACTATCATGCTGGTAGTTAGAAGGGTCTGGCTACATGATCCACATTTGTCCAAGTCCTGGCTGCACCTTTCCACCACACAGTAGCTGTCTGCTCCTGGTCAGATACAGACAGGGATGACTCTGGATCCTATGTCTGTCTGGAACTCCTGGGACATCTGCAGGGACTCTGCTGTCTCCTGCTATTAGACCGACTGAGATTGTGCTGGAGAAACATTGGGCATTTGCCGGTCACGCTGCATCAGCTTAATTCAAATCCTAAGATTTCCCAGCCCGGACACTCCTTGTATTCTCTATTTCAAGGTAAAGAAATTCATCCCACCTGCTCCTGCAACTGCTGGTTGGTTAAGAGAACAAGATTAAATTTGGCATTTACTCCAGATGTTCATGTACCAAGACAATATACAAGTTTTCTGTTGCTGAGGAAGAGGGGAAGCCTAGGCAGTAGAAGGAAACTAGAGATTTTTCTGAGACTGAACCAGAAAGATAATTTTTCAAAGTGAGTAGTAGTGGTAGTTACACAAGAAACAACTTGGATAAAGAAAAAGGCTGTGGTTGACATGAGATGTTTAACTGAAGTTTGGGAGGTGGAGCAGTTATAAATAATGAAACAGCCAAGGCAGGGGGGAGAATGTCCTTGGAAATGAGGTGAGGAACTGAGAGGCATGTTTGGATGAGTCAGGGAAATGGATGTTAATGTTGTTCCAACTGAGAGCACCCCTTGGAGCAGGGAAGAAGCTTGTCCCAGGTACCAACGTTTTTGATGAATGAAAAGGAGTTATCAGAGGCATGATAAATGATAACAGTGAAGAGCAGAAAGGATGATATAACAGAATGTCATGGGCCTCAAAGGGATAGGCTGTTAAAATTATATTGGTAGGATAATGATCTGAAGGCAGCAGTGGGTAGCAAGTATGACTGTAGATCCATCTCTAGTTTGAGGATAGGATGTTTGAGAAAATAAACAGCCACCACCTCAGAGGGTCTTAAAGGAGGTAGGACCCTCAAAAGATTGGCAAATGTCAGTTAAAGTAATGAGAAAAGAAGTCTAGTAATTGATAAGTGTTTTTTGTTGGTGGTGGTCAGAGCTGCAATTTCATGGAGGGAGAGGTTGGGGGCAGTGGGCGCATAGAGGACAGGATGTGGGAATGCTTCAGAGAAATACAGAGACGACCACTTTCAAGAAGGCTAATAGGAATATCTTAAAAAAAAAACAGGGCGGAAAAGAAGGTATGTGCTATTTCGGTGTCATCCTGAAGGGAATGGGCACTGTATTTAAAGGACAGCAGACTTCTTACTCTGGTGGAATGATGACAATCTCGACCTCAAAGCCTTGAAGAACACTGCTACATAGGCAGGTATTAAAACAACAGAATAGAGGTCTCTTACAGAACCAGTGCCCTCTTCCCAACCCCTCACTTCCACAGCACTTTTTGTTACCCTCTGAGTGTGTCCTGCTCTGAGGGTCTGTTCAGGCAGCAGCCCTCTGTGCTGCTCTGGGACATCTCTCTCATGTCTCCATTTGACCAGCTTTGTATGTAAAGTTGTGTGTCCACTTACTTTTCATCGTCAGTGTAAGTTGTGGGTGGATCAGGTCTGATCCATCCATCTTTCCTCCACAACAAGCACTCTCTCCCAGGCAGGGTGGACTTCCACATTGGAAGTCCAATGTTTGCTGAATATATGACAAAAGAAATCTGCTCCCTTTTCAGAGTGACAGTGTATTATTTGACTTGACAGAGGGATGAAGAAAGAAAGAGTGAGGAGTGTTGCTGCTTAACCAAGGCACAGAGTGCCCACTGTCCAGAGGCACTGCCAGGGAAAGAGGTTGTTTAGAGGATGTGAGCTGAGGAGGAGGCTGCCCCGAGAGACTGAGGCCCCCTGAGGATCACACCATGTATACAGAGATGGGAACGCTCAGGTTAGTCTGACATATCTTTCAATGTTTTTATTATCTCTGTAAACCAAAGTTCTGAAGTGTATCAGGACTCAAAGCCAGTCTTTTGCAGTGAATAATGAACTTAAATGAGGCCTTTTGTGTTGATTATCTGATGATTCATTCCAATGTAGCAGTCACTTTGGGCTGTGCTGAAGGGAAAAAAAAAAAAAACAGGATGTGTTCAGGTGGCATTTTTGATTCATGGCCTTTCTCTTATGATTTATTATTCTGAGATATTCAATTTGAAAAGCAAATAGTTTGATGCTAAATGATAGATTATTTATCTTCAGTGTGAAGAAAGCCATGTTGACAATTCTGAAAGAAGTAACAGAGACAGGGGAACGCTTTCTTTCCTCATGATCCATCACCAAGTGGGGTTGACTCTAAAAATAAGAGACTCTCTGGATAAAAGAACCACTTGTGGAAGTCTTTTGTTCCTTTAATAAACAATTTTGAATGCCAGCCTAACTAATGTCAAGCTCTTTACTAAGTCCATTGGAGGAATGACAAAGCAGAGCAGTCATAGGCTCTACAAGAGAAAAGACATGACAAGCAACAAAAAAAAGAACAGAGAACCAAAGACCACTGAAAAGGCCTTATTACAACTGCACACTGAAGTTCAGCAAAAATATATGTGGAAGTGGAAAAAGAGTAAGAAAGGGATCCTGATGGGATAAAATTTACCAGGGAAGACTTCAGAGGAAAAAAAATAGGGTCTTGAACTTCTATTGGATTTAGGCATTTTTAGAAATCTGGAGCTGGAACAGCAGCTGCGCAGAGATACCCATGTCCAAGGGCAAAGAAGAAGCCCCAGAAGAGGGTAGGAGGGGTGAAATCACACTTAGAATCAAAACCCATACCTGCCAGAGATGCTCAGAGGGCTCAAACATACTTTGTGCACACCAGGACCCAAAAACCCCACAGAGACTGAGACAGCACTGTATTTGAGTGTCTCCTGCGGAGATATGGGTCAGCAGTGGCCTGCCGCAGGGGTAGGGCCTCTGGGTGCAGAAGGCCTGGGTACGGCATAAGCCCTCTTGGAGGAGGTCACCATTAACCCCACCATAGAGCTGCCTGAAGTTACACAGGACTGGGGAAATAGACTCTTGGAGGGCTCAACAGAAGCTTGTGTGCACCAGACCCCAGGAGAAAGGGTCCCCACAAGAGACTGACGCAGACTTGTCCGTGAGTGTCCAGGAGTCTCTGGCAGAGGCATGGGTCAGCGGTGGCCTGCTGCAGGGTCAGGGGCACTGAGTGCAGCAGTGCATGCATGGGACCTTTTGAAGGAGGTCACCATTGTCTTCATCACCTCCACCATAATTTGGCCCCAGGTAAATAACAGGGAGGGAACACAGCCCCACCCATCAACAGAAAATTGGATTAAAGATTTACTGAACATGGCCCCGTCCATCAGAACAGACCCAGTTTTCCCCTCAGTCAGTCTCTCCCATCAGGTAGCTTCCATAAGCCTCTTATCCTTCTTCATCAGAGGGCAGACAGACTGAAACCACAATCACAGAAAACTAACCAATCTGATCACATGAACCACAGCCTTGTCTAACTCAGTGAAACTATGAGCCATGCTTGTAGGGCCACCCAAGATGGATGGGTCATGGTGGACAGTTCTGAAAAAATGTGGTCCACTGGAGAAGGGAATGGCAAACTTCAGCATTCTTGCCTTGAGAACTCCATGAACAGTACAAAAAGGCAAAGAGAAAGGACAATGAAAGATGAACTCCCCGGGTTGTTAGGTGCCCAATACGCTACTGGAGATCAGTGGAGAAATAACTCCAGAAAGAATGAAGAGACAGAGTCAAAGCAAAAACAACACCCAGCTGTGGATATGAGTAGTGATGAAAGTAAAGTCAGCAACATTGCATAGGAACCTGGAATGTTAGGTCCACAAATCAAGGCAAACTGGAAGTGGTCAAATAGGAGATGGCAAGAGTAAATGCCAACATTTTAGAAATGAGTGAACTAAAATTGACTGGAATGGGCAACTTTAACTCAGATGACCATTATATCTACTACTGTGAGCAAGAATCCCTTAGAAGAAATGGAGTAGCCATGATAGTCAACCAAAGACTCTGAAATGCAGTACTTGGATGCAATCTCAAAAATGACAGAATGATCTCTGTTTGTTTCCAAGGCAAACCATTTACTATCACAGGATTCCAAGTCTATGCCATGACCAGCAATGCTGAAGAAGCTGAAGTTACATGATTCTAGGAAGACCTACAAGACCTCCTAGAATTAACACCCCAAAAAGATGTCCTTTTCATTATAGGGGACTGGAAAGCAAAAGTAGGAAGTCAAGAGATACCTGGAGTAACATGCAAATTTGGCCTTGGAGTACAGAATGAAGCAGAGCAAAGGCTAATAGAGTTTTGCTAAAAGAACATACTGGTCATAGTAAACATCCTCTTCCAACAACACAAGAGAAGACTCTACACATGGACATCACCAGATGGTCAACACCAAAATCAGACTGATTATATTCTTTGCAGCCAAAGATGGAGAAGCTCTATACATTCAGTAAAAATGAGACTGGGATCTGACTGTGGCTCAGATCATGAACTCCTTATTGCCAGATTCAGACTTATATTGAAGAAAGTAAGGAAAACCACTAGACCATTCAGGTATAACCTAAATCAAATCCCTTATGATTATGCAGCAGAAGTGAGAAATAGATTCAAGGGATTAGCTCTAACAGAGTGCCCGAAGAATTATGAATGGAGGTTCATGACATTAGACAGGAGAAAGGGATCAAGACCATTTCCAAGAAAAAGAAATGCAATAAGGCAAAATGGTTGTCTGAGGAGGCCTTACAAATAGCTGTGAAAAGAAGAGAAGTGAAAGACAAAGGAAAAAAGGAAAGATATACCCATTTGAATGCAGAGTTCCAAAGAATAGCAAGGAGAAATAAGAGAGCCTTGCTCAGTGAACAATGCAAAGAAATAGAGGAAAACAATAGAATAGGAAAGACTAGAGATCTCTTTAAGAAAATTAGAGATACCAAGAGAACATTTCATGCAAAGATGGGCTTAATAAAGGTCAGAAACGGAATGAACCTAACAGAAGGAGAAGATATTAAGAAGAGGTGGCAAGAATACACAGAACTGTACAAAAAAGATCTTCACGACCTAGATAACCACGATGGTGTGATCACTCACCTAGAGCCAGACATTCTGGAATGTGAAGTCAAGTGGGCCTTAGGAAGCATCACTACGAACAAAGCTAGTGGAGGTGATGGAATTGCAGTTGAGCTATTCCAAATCCTAAAAGATGATGCTGTGAAAGTGCTGCACTCAATACACCAGCAAATATGGAAAACTCAGCAGTGGCCACAGGACTGGCAAAGGTCAGTTTTCATTCCAATCCCAAAGAAAGGCAAAGCCAAAGAATGCTTAAACTACCACACAATTGCACTCATCTCATACGCTAGCAAAGTAACGCTCAAAATTTGCCAAGCCAGGCTTCAGCAATACATGAACCATGAACTTCCAGATGTTCAAGCTGGATTTAGAAAAGACAAAGAAACCAGAGATCAAATTGCCAACATCCCCTGGAAAAAGCAAGACCTCCAGAAAAACATCTACTTCTGTTTTACTAACTATGCCAAAGCCTTTGACTGTGTGGATAACAAACTGTGCAAAATTCTTAGAGAGATGGGAATACCAGATGACCTGACTTGCCGCCTCTTGAGAAATCTGTAGGAAAGTCAGGAAGTAACAGTTAGAACTGGACATGGAACAACAGACTGGTTCCAAATAGGAAAAGGAGTGCGTCAAGGCTGTATATTGTCACCCTGCTTATTTAACTTATATGCAGAGTACATCATGAGAAACACTGGGCTGGAAGAAGCACAAGCTGGAATCAAGATTTCCAGGAGAAATACAATAACCTCAGATATGCAGATGATACCACCCTCATGGTAGAAAGTGAAGAACTAAAGAGCCTCTTGATGAAAGTGAAAGAGGAGAGTGAAAAAGTTGGCTTAAAACTCAACATTCAAAAAACTAAGATCATGGCATCTGGCACCATTACTTCATGGTAAACAGATGGGGAAACAATGGAAACAGTGACAGATTTTACTTTCTTGGGCTCCAAAATCATTGCAGATGGTGACTGCAGCCATGAAATTAAAAGACGCTTGCTCCTTGGAAGAAAAGCTATGACCAACCTAGACAGCATTATTAAAAAGCAGAGACATTACTTTGCCGACTAAGGTCCATCTAGTCAAAGCTATGGTTTTTCCAGTGGTCATGTATGGATGTGAGAATTGGACTATAAAGAAAGCTGAGAGCTGACTTGATGCTTTTGAACTGTGGTGTTGGAAAAGACTCTTGAGAGTTCTTTGGACTGCAAGGAGATCCAACCTGTCCATCCTAAAGGAAATCAGTCCTGAATATGCATTAGAAGAACTGATGCTGAAATCGAAACTCCCAAGACTTTGGCCACCTGATGTGAAGAACTGACTCACTGGAAAAGAGCCTGATGCTGGGAAAGATTGAAGGTAGGAGGAGAAGGGGATGACAGAGGATGAGATCATTGGATGGCATCACTGACTCAATGGACATGAGTTTGCATAAACTCTTGGAGTTGGTAATGGACAGGGAAGTCTGGCATGATGCAGTCCCTGGGCAAAGAGTCAGACAGGACTGAGCAACTGAACTGAACTGAGAAAGCTGGGCCCTGGGAGAGCAGGTGTCTCGAGGTTACTTTCAGAATTCTACAGAAAGGAGAAGGAAAGGGAAGAGAAAGAAGTATAAAACTGTAGGAAGAGACATTTTAAAAGATCTAAGTAAATGAAAATATATATTATTTCATGGAGAAGAATATTGTGATAATATAAATTCTAACTAAGTTTACCTGAACCTTCAATCCATAGGTAATAATTCCTAAATCTTTCATGAACTTGATATGGACAACATAGTATCATCATAACATTTACTTGGAAGAACAAGGAGCTAAGAATAGACAGGAACTTCTGGAGCAGTGGGGGACGTTCTTGCCTTCCCGGATCAGAACTTTTTCTAAAGCTCCAGTGACAAAGAAATGTTGTGAATCCAGAGGTAAACCATTATCACAGAGGAACAGACAGGAAAGCTTCGATCCAATCCACATCTTTCAGGGTCCATGGATGAAAGAGAATATAAAGTTCATTTAGAAGAAAACCCTGATTTCAAAGTAACTTAAAAAAAAAGTTTAAGTCCTTGGCTAGCAAAAGTGAATCTGCTTCATTATGGGGCCCACTCCCCAGTGAATGCCAAGGATTGTCATTCACTTAGCCAACCATTTCTTGAATACATACTTTTAATTTTTAAAATTTAAAAATAACTGTAACTATGTCCTCATTTGATTTTCAATCTATCATTTTAAATTTAAAAAGGGTTGTTAATGGCCTTACTTGTGCATCTTTAAGTATGAACTTCCTGGTGAAGCTATTTCTTCTCCTTCCCTGAGGCACAATAAACTATTCTGTCCTCTGGGATTTTCCCCAGCTAGGATCTACGCAAGTATTTATCATAATGTCCACTTTTCCTTTTATCCTTGGTATCTGTCTTCTCCAGAGAGTGAGCTCAGCAAAAGAAGAGGCACTGTCTTTTCATCTTTTGTGTCACGTGGGCTAGGTGGGGGTTTTGGGTGCATGGTAAGCATTCAATAACTATTGAATGCAAGAATGAATGGATCTCTCCAAGATGGTCTACAGGAAGTGCTTTCTGAACATAGGAATAGGGCCTGGAAGAGTACTTAGGGAATCATTTCTAATGCTTTTATGATTCAGTGATGACATAGGAGTGGGGGATGTTAAAGATCACAGGAGTAAAAACAAGTAAGAATTCAATTCATCCAGAAAGCATTTCCTTTTTCAATTGCTGACATTTTAAAGGCACATCATTATTCTCAGTACTAAGACAGTAATTTCAGAGCAGGAAGAAAAAAGTTTTATTTTATGTTGCCGCCACAGCACAGAACACATTAATGTATTTGTGTGAGCTGAATAAAAGGTATCTTGAAAATTCCAAACAAGTGATTTCTCAATGACAAGAGGTGAACCAATTAAAATCAGAGACTGGAAAGAAGAGTTTGGCAACTGCTTTGTGATAAGACATTTTTGAGAGAGCTTCAGGGAAAATGATGCACGTACATCATTTGTTTCAACCTAAGACTAGAAAAAAAGAGACTTGACACGAGAATACTGCATGAATCAAGTCATGAACTAGCCCAATGTCTTGACTTTGGGATAGGCTTGTAAATTTCCAGGATGGACTTCTCCATCTTATGTCATATAACTAATCAGCTGTTCAGTCATGTCCATATATATTCCTCTCTCCCCAACTGTGTTATGGGAATTTGATTTAAAAAAACTTCAGCATGTTTCCTATTTTAAGGCTTTTTCTTCTTAGAAATCTTTATTAGCCAAGGCTTCATTCATTGCCAAGTAAGCAGTTTATTATAATTCAGGGCCGTGAACTCTGGACATACTTTTTAAATTATTAATTTAGATAGCTGATAGACTGTGGGGGTTAAATCTACTATAAAAATTGTTTAGCGTGGTAACTCTCATTTGGTATGTTCTACTTTGCATTAGCTGAAACATGTCCATCATCAGAGCATACTATTGGACATCATGACACTTTGGGATATTATCAACTGCAAAAGCTGAAGTACATTTTATAGGGAATATAAACAGGACTGTTGGAGGCAGGCTACCTGGATTTAAATCCCAACTTTGTCACACACCAGCTTCTTGAGCTTGGACTCATGACTTAACCTCTGTGTACTTTTATTTCCTTATCTATAAAATGGTGGTGATCATAATAAAAGTAACCACTCATTAATTTTATTTTAAATTTTGAACAACTTATTTTACATTTAGAATAGAGCCCAGAGTATAGGGAACTTTGTAGGAATTTATTACTGCTCTTATTATTTCCATTGCGAAAATAGACTTCTGAAAGATCCCATACTGTCTTACTATTATAATTTTTCAACCTACTCACTAATTAAAAAAAGATGTCCAGATGAGGAAAGTAGATTCTACTACAGTGGAATCAATGGTTGAACCATTGTGATGTCTTTGACTACAAAGTAAACACTGTTTATGGGGCACAGAAGCACTTATTAGAAAGGCATATGGGGGTTTAGGGGGAGAAAACCACCCGGCAACCCTGTCTTAGCACCACTACCCCTACACACAATACAGGGCACTTTACATGTTCTGTTTCTGCAGATTAAATGCCAGCAAACGTTTTCCATAAAAATCAAGAGGAAAAAAAAAAAAATATATATATATATATATATATATGGAGAAGGAAATGGCAACCCATTCCAGTATTTTTGCCTGGAGAATCCCATGGACAGAGGAGCCTGATGGGCTACTGTTCATGGGGTCACAAAGAGTTGGACATAACTGAGTGATCAAGCATACACACACACACACATGCACAGTTCTGTTGGTCACATAATGTGCTACATGACCCCTCCAGATGTTATAACTACCCATCTGGAGATATGTGAAAGCAGCCCAAAGCAATAAGTAAACAAATAGGCTTGAATGTGTTTCAATAAAACTTAAAAAAAAAATAAGCATAGTTTCCTGGATGTGCTTGCCAAGACCAATTTCTATAGTCAAGTTAGCTGCCCCAGGCCTGTATTCACAACTCAGACAAGGGACTCCGACCAAGAGGCTTCATCTTGAGTCACTGCATGATGCTCATCTTAAGTTTTTCCCATTCTAAACTCCTACTATCTTGATCTATCTGAAAATGCACTATGCTTCTTGACCTTGAAAAATCCATACATTTAGACACACACACACGCACGGAATGTAAAATGCCCTTTGATATCTAACCGCAGTTGGTTAAAAGCAACAAAATGGAAGTGTGAGGAAGTGAGAAAGCAGAAAAAACATCTACTGAGAGTCAGAATGCAGAACTAGTCATGATTTCAATCTTTGCAAGCAAAAAAAAAAAAAAAAAATCAAAACAGGCCAAAAGTGACATATGAAGAGTGAGAAAAGTGCAAACTAACGGGTGGCTGGTTAAATTCATCCTCAATAATTCATTTAGAAATGAGTAGCAGAAAAAAAGCCAGAGAAATCTGAAAACGTCAAGAAGAGAGACCTATTAAATGACTTTCCAACTGTTACCCAAGGTCAGGGGAAACATGAGCTTGAAACCATGAAAGTCCTGGCTCCCAGGTTCCAATTTTAACAGCAAGATGGCATGCCTTGTTCTGGAAGGTATAGTCCCTATGCTTAAAGGAAGGGAAAGGAGACAAACCCAGATATAAACAAATTTAATCCAGATTACTCTGGCCTTATCTGTTAAAAGGCATTAGTTTAGTAGAAGTGGCACTGGGTGTGAATTATTCAATGCCCATATCCTTCCCAACTTTAAGGATTTTTTTTTTTAAAGCTAGGTATCAAGACCATTAATAATTGATAAAGCATTTGTAAACCCTTTGCAAATGAACAGTCAAGGGACACATTAATAAAACATCTTTAAAAATCTCCATCGCTGTGCTGATTCTCATCACGCTTCCCCAAAGCAGAGTAAATGGGCAGCTCATCCTCCAGCTCAAAGCAAAGGCCAGCGCCTCTGACAAGGTGACACAGAGGGTGGAGGGCACTGCCTTTTAGGAAACCATGGCCATCTTTTACTTTTATCCACACCCCTCCAGCTAACTCTGAGCTTATGAACCATTCCCCCAATAAATTAATTCTTGGGCCAAATTTTTCTGCTGGGTCACTCTAGTGATATAAATTCATAAATAAACCTTTTGACATTTCTATTTGCAAAGAAAACATTTAAGATGCTGGAGGAATGGAGGGTTAGGCATTTAGGAAGGGTCAATGAAAATCTTCACCTTGAGGTCACTGCACATTTAGCTCAGGCTAAGAGAGCGGTCAGGGTTGCCGAATGCCACAGCTTCAAGGCAGTTAAGTGGCTTGGCTCATCTTATTCTCGCTGGATAATGCAAAAGGAATAAAAACGTATTTTATTGACATGGCATCTTTCTTCTTAGGATTGAATAGTGAAGGCACAAGAAAGAACTATTAGCTTTTAGCATATCAGCCTGTCACTGCCCTTGGACAGAGAAGAGATTGTCAAAAATGCTATGTAAATAAGATCAGTGGACCAGGGTCAAGATTTCCAAGCAGGAGGTCATGGGTCATAATCCTTTAGAGAGAACTATCCACCTGCGTGTGATCTGAGATGACCTAGTAAGAATTCCTTCATCAGGTAAAGGCCCTTCCCTCATGTCAAAGTACAGAGGTCATTTTAGAGGTGGTGATTTTCTCATTAGTAGCACCCTAAAACATTTATTGAACACTGCTGTATGCATGACTTCACAGGTGTTGAGAGTACAATGTTAAGACTCCAACTATGCTTTTCCAAATATTTCATTTGAATTTTTGCAGGCAAAATTCATAGATAAACAGAGAAGTGATTTCTCAAGGGGACAAAAAAGCCCAAGGAAACCACGTAAATAGAATCCTACTGGAGTACTGAGGTGGGTATTTCAAGGATCTGCAACTGATGTAATCAGGGGCATTATAGGATAATGAAACATAGGTTCTCTTGATTCCTGTAATTTCTGGACTAATTAATTTAGTACTGCATCTGCCTAGATTCTCAGTAGTTGATTCAGCTCTGTTCAGACAAAAAGAGAGAGGAGAGCCCCTTACTTGGGGAATATTAATTAAGACATAGAGTCTGTTTTTTCTGCTCCAATAAATTTCAGAGTCTTCGGTCCATCTTTAAAATTGCACTTTTTTTTTCCCAAACCTGTATCAAAATGTCCAAAGAAGAATAAGGCTTTTCCCAGTATAATCCTTTTAGTTTGAGTAGGGTTAGGATTTGGGTTAGGGTAAGATTGTGAATTGGGCTTCCCTGGTGGCTCAGAGGTTAAAGCGTCTGCCTGCAATGTGGGAGACCTGGGTTCGATCCCTGGGTTGGGAAGATCCCCTGGAGAAGGAAATGGCAACCCACTCTAGTATTCTTGCCTGGATAATCCCATGGACAGAGGAGCCTAGTGGGCTACAGTCCACGGGATCACAAAGAGTTGGACACGACTGAGCGACTTCACTCACTTCACTAAGAGAGTGAATTAGGGTTTGGGTTAGGACTGCCTCAGATTTTCAATTTATGAAAGGAAATTTCCAAAATGGAGATATTCTTATCCCAGGAAAAGCTTCCTCTTCATTTATTTAACCTCCTCTAAATTTGTTACTGTTCAACAAAGCTCAGCGTTATATGCTACAATCCACCCTAGTCCAAGCCCCATGCATTCTCACCTGTACTAATGCTTCATCCTCATAACTGGTCCTCCTCCTCTATGGTGGTTCCCTCACAATCCTAACCTACACAGCATCCAGAATGATCTCTACTAATGAGAATCAGTCTGTGTAACCCCTGGACCTAAGATCTTCCTTTTCACAGCCAACAAGTTCCTATGTTATTTGCTACCTGATGGCTCTTCCAACTTCACCTTCAACTTCTTCCATTTTCCATTCTCCTTCCACACATAATAGTAAGCTCATGATTATCTAAGGGACTTTCTCATTCTATTTATTTTCCCTAAAATCACCTGATCCCAGATATTGGCATTTTCTTCCTGTCTTTTCATTCAGGCTTCATTTTGCACAACAGAGTGGTCTTCCCTGTCTATTCAACTTACCTACAGCCTACTTCTGCTTGCAGACAATTCCCCCTCCTCAGCTCACTCTCTGCCATCTCATTATTTTTTTCAGAAATTATTACTGTTCATATGTTTATTTACTTGCTTATTTTTCTATCTTCCCCACCCCCCATCTCCAACTAGAAATAAGCTGCATGTGATCAAGACCTTGTTGAATGAATGTTGAGTTTATACATCAGCCCATTTAAGACATAGTCCCTTCCTGTAGAAAGTAGAACAAAACAGCTATTAAAGATAACATGTGAAAAGTATTACAGATGAGGTCAGGCCACAGAGTATAGGTGTTCAAGGCAAGATGGCTTGTAGCTGGAATGAATAGGGAAAACTTCATGATGCAGGAGATCTTTTACTTAATTGGTCAAGGGTCTGAGACCTGCAGTTGGTTTTAGATAAATATGATCCCGGAGAAAAAGTATAGCTAGATATTCTTCAAGACGTGTGGATGATGAACCCCAAATCTTGTTGCATGAATAAGGGAAGGGATGCCAGACAAGGCAGCCATGGCCCTTCCAAGGAGTTCATTATTGGTTTTTTTATGATGTGGGGTGGGGGGGAACTTCCTTGTTACTAAAATGAAGAAATGTGTGGCACTTTTTCTTTGCGATTTAAAAATGAAAGTGAAAGTCATTCAGTTGTCTCCAACTCTTTGTGACCCTATGGACTATCCAGTCCATGGAATTCTCCACGCCAGAATACTGGAGTGGGTAGCCTATCCCTTCTCCAGGGGATCTTCCCAACCCAGGAATCGAACCCAGATTTCCCACATTGCAGGCAGATTCTTTACCAGGTGAGCCAGGGAATTTCAAAGCCAAAAATAAATAAAACAGGAAATAAACTTATTTTCCTAAATTATATCCTTCTAGTAAAAAAAAAAAATAAGTGCACCTAGCCTAATATATCTGGCTAGCTGTGATAAATTGATTTAATGTTCAATAAATAAGAGTTTGTCTCTTAAATAAACTAGAATTAGAGATAAATTTCAAAGACTTATATCTGCTGTTTCTTCCTCTCACTTATCCTCTCCCCAAAGACAACACACGGACTTCTTTAAAAAGAAACTAAAATAAACAATATCTGTGACCATAAATATAAAAAGCCTGGGAATAATTCTTTGTTGTACGTAAAGTTGAAAACAAAGTGCCCTCCCCTCCCAGATGACATTTAAGCCCTGCCAGTATCCCAATCACTCACTCCCTGTCCCTCACCCAGATATTTGTTCTTGTAATAATCTTGTTCCTCTTGTAGCAACAGAATTCTCTCCAGCAGCCTCCTATATCCTTGCAGGCAATGGGCTGTGTCCATCCCCATCAGCACAAAGGACACAGTAATATAGATCTGGAGACACACTGTCTAGTGAGGAGCCAAGGAAAGAGGTTTTGGCAATGACATGGCCCTGATTACTTATGAGCGCTGTCAGCGCAATCACCCAGTTAGAGCCCTGCCGCCACCTTGCTTCTGTGCTGTGGTGGTTTGATCTTTTTCAAAGCAGAGTCCACCCAGCCGTTAAAATAGATAAGGAGGCCAATATGGCCGTTCAGTCTCCTCACAGAAGAATAAGTTACCAACATCAACACACACAGCCACGTACACACTCCAGAAACCAGTGGCACTGAAGATTTCATCAGCTGTCTGACAAGAGGATATTTAATTAACTCTTGTACCTGTCTCTCCCTGCATGAGACAAACAAATCAAGGAGCTCTGGAAGAATAATTAGTTCAAGATGTAAAAGCAGCATCTGACTTTTAAAAGAATTAAAAATAAGTAAAAACCCTTCAAAACGAGAGACAGAAGCAGTGGGAGTCCAGAGTGTTTAATTATCATGGATTAGGAGCCCAGGACCCTCGCTAAGTGCTTTGCCACCAAGCATTCTTCTGAGATCAGGAGCCAGCTGGGCCCTGATGCACCAAAATATATACAATAAAACCCAGAGTCTGAACATATGGCCACCTCAGAAGGCAAAACGTGTGTCTTTGAAAAATGCACTTGGAGTATAAAAGCTCTACTCTCTCACGTTTGGAAGTGTGTGTACTGGGAGTTATTTTCCCAGTGGTGTGGATGGGTGTGCAGTATTAGAGAAGAACCAACTTTCCTCACTACTAATTTATGCACAGAGAGAGACGCTCGCCTCTTCCCCCATCTTTAATCAGTGTGCACATGGAAACAGAAATTAAGTTACTTGATTGATGAATTTGGAAAGTATACCTGAGTGTGCTCAGTTCCACCCCTTTTACACTCAATCTGTTGGCAGGAAGCTTCTATTTTCTGCTAGACAGATCCCCACGAAGGAAGCCTTTGATTCTCCTGTTGCTCCTGTGCTAGAGACGTGGCATTAACAAGATCGCTGTATCACAGAAATTTTAATAGAGATGTGGTGTTAACAAGATCACTGTTATCACAGAGATTAAACCACATTCTCGGATTTTGTTGTTGTTGTTGTTTACTTCATTTTTTGTTTGTATTACAGATGCTGTTTTGTTTTCTGCCTTCTGATGTCTGTGCCTGTCTTTCAATTATTTTAGAATTTAGACACAGAGGATGAATGTATTTATTGGTGCCTCAAACACCTCTTTCACCTAGTGGGAGAAATGCCTGGATACCATAATGAGAACTTTTAACAATCTTCTGTTATCCTTTGTTACATTAATGGACTCGTAATATCTTTTTGACTTAAGGCAAACCAGGATAAAGATAAAAGGAACAGTCACAGAGCCAGAAATAATTTTTTAATATGCATCAACTTGAAGTTATAAAAACTGGAGAACTGTCTTAGGGGAGAATTCTTGAATGGAGGGATGTGGGTCAGGAAGCCCTAGATGCATTCACAAAAAAAATGTCAGAAAGAGAAGAAGTCATCATTTTTACTTCCCATAGCCTAAATCCATTACATTTCCATCAATAATAGTCGAGAATTTTTTTTCCCCCAAAAAAAGCGCACTTGCCAGCCCTTCTGCAATGAGTCATTTACTTCCTTTGTGGCTTTAACAATAGTTTGCTATCCATTCCCGGCAAAGGACTCCATTCACTGTGGCCTTGGACTTTTTCTTCTGACTTTGATTTTCTTCTCCCCAAACACGTTGGTTCAACTGGATTTGCAGATTCTTTTATGTCATGTCGAGTTTAATCCTCCTCTTTCCTCTTGGTAGACTTTGTCCTTTAGACTGTCTCTTGATTTCCCACCTAGGATATTTTTTTTCCTCTTTATACACTGGACATGAGTAGTCAATAATAACCTCCTAGAATGCACTTCTGGAGAAGGCAATGGCACCCCACTCCAGTATGTTGCCTGGAAAATCCCACGGATGGAGGAGCCTAGGAGGCTGCAGTCCATGGGGTCGCTAAGAGTCAGACACGACTGAGCAACTTCACTTTCACTTTCCACTTTCATGCATTGGAGAAGGAAATGGCAACCCACTCCGGTGTTCTTGCCTGGAGAATCCCATGGATGGAGAAGCCTGGTAGGCTGCCGTCTATGGGGTCGCACAGAGTCGGACACGACTGAAAGGACTTAGCAGCAGCAGCAGCAGAATGTAGCTCAGGCCCTCTCATGCTTGGAAGGATTGGTAACTAACATTTATTATATACCAGAAACTATAAAAGTATTATAATACCTTCAACAATACAAAAATATATCTATACAAGTTTATTAATTTCAGCATTCTTTATTAAAAGCAAAATACTGGAAATATCCCCAATGTTCATGCATAGAAGAAGGACTGAATAAACTATGATATATCCTAACAGCACAGAAACCATGCAACTACCAAAGAATGTGAAAGATCCCTAAAAAGTGATATGGGGAAATTTTCTGCATATACTATTAAGTGAAAGTGAAAACAAAAAGCACATACAAGTATCTACAGTGTGCTACTTTTGAGGAAGGGGGAAAAAAGGGACATAAGAAGCTATATATGTCTCTGATTATATGTGCAAAAATAAATACAGGAAGACTAAACTAGAAACTTATGAGACTGATTACTTAAAGGGGGAAGGTGGGATTGGGATGAAAAGACTGTGAGAATGGCAATGAGCTAATACGATGAGGGAGGACAGCACAGCTCTGAGGACAGCTTTTGTTACGTCCTGACCTTTAGAATATCCTAAAATGAAAGAATGAATGAATCATAAATCAATGAAACCCACTGAATTGCTGGGGGAATGCAAAAGGGAATACAAACAAATGAATCCAACTGTAGTAAAAGTAAATAAGTACATTGAAATACATGAAGGAAGAAAATAAATAATTTAAATAACTGGAATATAATGTTTTGACTATGTATTTTGTAATTTAAAAAGACCAAAGAATCCATCCACACATAGTGTCCTCTATTTTCTAAGTTCAGTTTTCATAGGAGTATAGTTTAGCAATTCTGAAACAACTTTGTGCACATACAGAGACTGAACAAATAAGTAAACAGACTGCAAGTAACGAGAGTCACATTCCTCAATGCTGGAAAAAGGAATTCTGGACAAGGAAAGAAGGAATGTTAAACTGAACTCTGTAGTACTTAATTGAATTCCTAACTTAGAGGTGGAGAAGGCAATGGCACCCCAGTCCAGGACTCTTGCCTGGAAAATCCCATGGATGGAGGAGCCTGGGAGGCTGCAGTCCATGGAGTCCCTAAGAGCCGGATACAACTGAGTGACTTCACTTTCACTTTTCACTTTCACGCATTGGAGAAGGAAATGGCAACCCACTCCAGTGTTCTTGCCTGGAGAATCCCAGGGACAGGGGAGCCTGGTGGGCTGCCATCTATGGGGTCGCACAGAGTCGGACACGACTGAAGCGACTTAGCAGCAGAAGCAGTAGCAGTAACTTAGAGGACAATAGGAATCAGAATGAATCTGTGTGTTCCTATATATATAAAGACAGATAAATACAAAAATGTAGATGTGTGAATGTAGGAATATATAGATAAGAATTTCCTAGCCCTGTCTGAAGAGAGGACCTAGAAGAAATGCTATCTTGATAGAAAGTAGCACACCTTGTATCCAGATTTTAATTTCTAAATTCCATTCTTCAATAAAAGGAACCAGAGCTCCCTGGAAAAATAGCTGATCCCAAGGCTGGTGTAGAAAAAAATAAAAACAGAGCTTGGGATAAGTCTTTGTGGTGCCTGAAAGTAGATAAATGTTCAAAAGAAGATAGGGGCATGTCCAAATAGTACAGGGGCCAAGATGTACTCCCAAAGGCCAACTCTTGGACACGTGAGCAACAAAATGTGTAACAGTAGTAATGGATTATAATCCACAGAATAAACTAATGATGCACAAGTCTGTACTGAGGTAAGTAAATAAACGAAGAACAGCTCTTCCTTATAGTAAAATTCCAACTAAAAAGCAAGAATAATGGAATGAAAAAGAAATTACCATACTCAGCATATTAATAACTGTTGTAGGCAAGGATAAAGAGAGTAAGAACAGATAGAAATTATAAACATTAATATTACTAAACAAATAAGATGTTAGACCCAAATTGAGCTGACTACTATGAACGGGTTTTCCCAATATGCTAAACCGCTAAATCTTTCCCTGGTTGATGAGCTCTAAAACTGAATGAGATAAGTATCATCTCTTTTATTCCCATCACCTAATGCAACAGACACTAACAATAACATATTCCTACTTTAGAGGACAACAGAGGCCAGGAATAGTTCTGCAATATCACAACCAAACGGACAGTGATTGAGGAAATAAGTGGTTCCAAATATACCTAGAATCAACATCAATTAACCAAATTAATCAAAAACAGTAACTTCTTCCAGATCTTTATGCTTTCCATTAGATGACAAATTCCTTTAGTGCAAGGCAAGGAGCTTATTTTACCTTAAATAGCTAACATTTCTTAAGGGTTTTCCATGTGCCAACCTCTCTGCTTATAAATTTATGTACACGACTGCACAGCTTCATCAGAGTCCTTTACGGATTAGAAACTAGCATAACCTCCATTATCACAGGAAAACTTGGAAGGTGGTAGACAACGTGCAAAATCTAAATCCAGGCTTTCCATCTGACTTGCTCTTATAAACTACACAACACATTTGGTGTAAAAGGAAGAGACGTGCATTGGATCTAATATGCTGTCCTCATGCCTTCCTCTGTTGGTCTCCTTGGAAACTCAGTGTGTTTCTAGTGCATAATTACAACTGCTGATTTCTTGAAAAGGTCAGGCAGTGCCCCTCAAGGTGCATTTTTTCCATCACATGCCATGCGAGCATGACTCTTCCAGCTCTGTCATTTACTGTGATAGATTTCCTATATTTCCAATAATGTTCTTTTGGGGGAAAGTTTTAAATCAGATTTGAGGGCAATGAAGGGTTAATGAAATGATCTTGGTGTAATTATTCACTATAAAACATCTTCCTTTTTAGTCGTGGCTTTAGATGATTTAATTTATGAATAAAAACAAAAAATCTCCTGGGGCAACAGAGAAAGCTGATACGGAGAGGAGAGGTACCTATTCTGTAACAATTTTGATCACAAGTGGAAAACCATGTTACTTGTCAAAGGCACTATTAGGAAACTCACTAAGACGCAAAGCGGAAACAAACCACTACCACAACCACAACAGCCTGCTTGCCTTTTCCTGTTGCTCAGAAATATCTGTATTTTTCCATCTAGAACAACTGTTTGAAATGTAAGACAGAAAATCCCTGGGTGACATGAGTCAATGTTTTCTGTTCTGTGTCCATTGTATTGAATACATGGGGATTCAGACACACCCAACTCCTGTCAAACCTTCTCCCTCTCCGAAGTGGCTTCACAGCAATGTGATTAGAATCCTTAGAACTCAAGCAAAGTTGTTTGATGTATGACAGAAATCAAACCAATATTGTACAGCAATCGTCAATCAATTAAAAATAAAATAAATATTAAAAAAATAAGAAAGTCAGAGGAGGATGGTAAGTATGCAGGGTGTCTTTTACCTAAAGCAAAATGGGTCTCTCCGCATTTAATCTTTATTACAGTGCCATTTTGTGGAAGGTTTCTGGTTGATGCTTTACTTTTCTGAACCAAAAAGCATTTATATAACTCAGCTGTTAAAATCATGGGGAGGAACAGCACAGGTTTTTGTTTTTTCTGTGTGTTTTCTCCCCCTGTGTAGAGGCATGGTATATCAGTGTCCAGCGCCCTAAGTCCACACACCCCTTGTACTGACAAATTATTGCTAAATAAAGCTGGATGAAAAGCAAAGGTCAAGACAGACTGGGCTTCTCAGGTCATTCAATTGATAAAGAATTCTGCCAAGCAAGAGATGTGGGTTCGATCCCTGTTTCAGGAAGATCCCCTGGAGAAGGCAATGGCTACCCACTCCAGTATTCTTGCCTAGGAAATCCCATGGACAGAGGAGCCTGGGGGACTACAGTCCATGAGGTGGCAAAACAGTCAGACATGACTTAGCAACTAAACCACCACCACAAGGCAGACCATCTCAAGTGATCCACGTCTGAGATATTTGATCAGCTTTCTGTGTGACACCACCAAGGAGCAGAAGGCAGAAAAGCCCTGTGTTCTAGTCAGACTTCTGCCCTTAACCAGCTTGGATGCTTGCAAAGCCTCTCACTAATATCTTACCCACTGTGCTCAGTGAATTTGTCTTTTCTTCTCCCAGGCCTTCCCAAAGAGCAACATTAATCATGACACTTCCCTGTGTAAAAACATCTTTTAATTGCAATTAAATAAAATTAGAATTCTTTAGACAGACATATAAGGCCCCTCATAACCGTATCAGAAGTGTCCTTCAGAAAGTCTATTGCTGTACAGCCTCTTCTAGGATTGTCCCACCTGTTATCTTTTTCAGGGGGATGACCTGGAAAAATGGAATGGGATGACCAGTAGCTTATGACACAACCTGGTGGGGAAAATACTGCCTGAATATAAATGATGATTATTAAATGAGCCAATCTGATTCACTTCTTGGAATCTGTGCTAGAAAACAAGGGGAGAAATTAGCAAATTAACAGAAACGTGGACAAACAGAAAGGATATGAATTAATGGTAGATAACCAGAGTGAAACCTCATAAGTTTTGCTTCCAAGATTCCTAGACCTGCTTTGGATTTCAAATGATCTCCCTAGTTCAAGCTCAGGGCCCTTAGTTTTGCTTGGTTCCTGCTCTCCCCTGCCCGGATGTTTGGCTTTGCCTAGCTTCTCTCCAGCTTCGGGCATATGACTAAGATCCTTGCTTACTTACTCTCATGTGTATCCTTAGAATACACTCACCATAATTTAAGATAACCATATTGAGTGTATTGCTGTTCAAATACCACCTTCACTACCAACTTCATCTGCAACAACAGAAATAAAACAGAAATATGACTTTAAACTTACTTCACTTGAAACATACTTATTCTTTCTTAAGATTCTGGACTAAATATCATGTTGTCTAGAAAACCACATGGCTCTGGAGGCCAGACTTTGAAACTGAGATGGTGACAGCGCCCTGCTCCCTCTGAAATCTTAGATGGTGACTCTGTCTTAGGGGCTTCTGCTTTCTGGCATTTTGGTGGTCATCCTTGAAGTTCCTTGCTTGGAGATACATCACTGCTCCTTGTCACATAGGAGATACAATAGCTGCTCCTTGTCACATAGGAACTTTGTCCCTGTGGGTCTCTACCCTTGTTTTAGGAGGGCACCAGTCATGTGGTTTATGGTTAACATATTATCCTACTATAATATGACCTTGTCTTAACCAACTATATCTGTAAGCACCCTATTTCTTAATAGGGTCACAGTCTGAAGTCCCAGGGGGTAAGACTTCAATATAACTTTTGAGCAAGATGCAATTCAACCCATCAGATCAGATCAGTCGCTCAGTCGTGTCTGACTCTTTGCAACCCCATGAATCGCAGCACGCCAGGCCTCCCTGTCCATCACCAACCCCAGAGTTCACCCAGACTCACGTCCATCGAGTCAGTGATGCCATCCAGCCATCTCATCCTCTGTCGTCCCCTTCTCCTCCTGCCCCCAATCCCTCCCAGCATCAGAGTCTTTTCCAATGAGTCAATTCTTCACATGAGGTGGCCAAAGTACTGGAGTTTCAGCTTTAGCATCATTCCTTCCAAAGAAATCCCAGGGCTGATCTTGAGAATGGACTGGTTGGATCTCCTTGCAGTCCAAGGGACCCTCAAGAGTCTTCTCCAACACCACAGTTCAAAAGCATCAATTCTTCGGCTCCCAGCCTTCTTCACAGTCCAACTCTCACATCCATACATGACCACTGGAAAAACAATAGCCTTGACTAGACGAACATTTGTTAGCAAAGTAATGTCTCTGCTTTTGAATATGCTATCTAGGTTGGTCATAACTTTCCTTCCAAGGAATAAGTGTCTTTTAATTTTATGGCTGCAGTCACCATCTGCAGTGATTTTGGAGCCCCCAAAATAAAGTCTGACACTGTTTCCACTGTTACCCATCTATTTCCCATGAAGTGGTGGGACCGGATGCCATGATCTTCGTTTTCTGAATGCTGAGCTTTAAGCCAACTTTTTCACTCTCCACTTTCACTTTCATCAAGAGGCTTTTGAGTTCCTCTTCACTTTCTGCCATAAGGGTGGTGTCATCTGCATATCTGAGGTTATTGATATTTCTCCCGGCAATCTTGATTCCAGCTTGTGTTTCTTCCAGTCCAGCGTTTCTCATGATGTACTCTGCATATAAGTTAAATAAACAGGGTGACAATATACAGCCTTGACGAACTCCTTTTCCCATTTGGAACCAGTCTGTTGTTCCATGTCCAGTTCTAACTGTTGCTTCCTGACCTGCATACAAATTTCTCAAGAGGTAAATCAGGTGTTCTGGTATTCCCATCTCTTTCAGAATTTTCCACAGTTTATTGTGATCCACACAGTCAAAGTCTTTGGCATAGTCAATAAAGCAGAAATAGATGTTTTTCTGGAACTCTCTTGCTTTTTCCATGATCCAGCAGATGTTGGCAATTTGATCTCTGGTTCCTCTGCCTTTTCTAAAACCAGCTTGAACATCAGGAAGTTCATGGTTCACATATTGCTGAAGCCTGGCTTGGAGAATTTTGAGCATTACTTTACTAGCGTGTGCTGCTGCTGCTGTTAACTTGCTTCAGTTATGTCCAACTCTGTGTGACCCCACAGATGGCAGACCACCAGGCTCCGCCATCCCTGGGGTTCTCCAGGCAAGAACACTGGAGTGGGTTGCCATTTCCTTCTCCAATACATGAAAGTGAAAGTGAAGTCGATCAGTAAGTGTCCGACTCTTCGTGACCCCATGGACTACAGCCTACCAGGCTCCTCCGTCCATGGGATTTTCCAGGCAAGAGTACTGGAGTGGGTTGCCAAGATCAGTGCAATTGTGCGGTAGTTTGAGCATTCTTTGGCATTGCCTTTCTTTGGGATTGGAATGAAAACTGACCTTTTCCAGGCCTGTGGCCACTGCTGAGTTTTCCAAATTTGCTGGCATATTGAGTGCAGCACTTTCACAGCATCATCTTTCAGGATTTGGAATAGCTCAACTGGAATTCCATCACCTCCACTAGCTTTGTTCATAGTGATGCTTTCTAAGGCCCACTTGACTTCATATTCCAGGATGTCTGGCTCTAGGTCAGTGATCACACCATCGTGATTATCTGGGTCATGAAGATCTTTTTGTACAGTTCTTCTGTGTATTCTTGCCATCTCTTCTTAATATCTTCTGCTTCTGTTAGGTCCATACCATTTCTGTCCTTTATCGAGCTCATCTTTGCATGAAATGTTCCTTTGGTATCTCTGATTTTCTTGAAGAGATCCCTAGTCTTTCCCATTCTGTTGTTTTCCTCTATTTCTTTGCATTGATCGCTGAAGAAGGCTTTCTTATCTCTTCTTGCTATTCTTTGGAACTCTGAATTCAGATGTTTATATCTTTCCTTTTCTCCTTTGCTTTTCTCTTCTCTTCTTTTCACAGCTATTTGTAAGGCCTCCCCAGACAGCCATTTTGATTTTTTGCATTTCTTTTCTATGGGAATGGTCTTGATCCCTGTCTCCTGTACAATGTCACAAACCTCAGTCCATAGTTCATCAGGCACTCTATCTATCAGATCTAGGCCCTTAAATCTATTTCCTACTTCCACTGTATAAATATAAGGGATTTGATTTAGGTCATACCTGAATGGTCTAGTGGTTTTCCCTACTTTCTTCAATTTAAGTCTGAATTTCACAATAAGGAGTTCATGGTCTGAGCCACAGTCAGCTCCTGGTCTTGTTTTTGCTGACTGTATAGAGCTTCTCCATTCAACCCATAACAGGAGTCAAAAATTGTGATCCCTACCACCTTTACCGCTAACCAACTGTGTGCATTTAGACAAGTTATTTTTTCTAGGTCCTCTTTTTCTTTTCCAAACTAGGAGTTCAGTTCAGTGCAGTTTAGTTGCTCAGTCGTGTCTGACTCTTTGCGACCCCATGAATCGCAGCACGCCAGGCCTCCCTGTCCATCACCAACTCCAGGAGTTCACTCAAACTCACGTCCATCGAGTCAGTGATGCCATCCAGCCATCTCATTCTCTGTCGTCCCCTTCTCCTCCCGCCCTCAATCCCTCCCAGCATCAGAGTCTTTTCCAATGAGTCAACTCTTCGCATGAGGTGGCCAAAGTACTGGAGTTTCAGCTTTAGCATCATTCCTTCCAAAGAACACCCAGGGGTGATCTCCTTCAGAATGGACTGGTTGGATCTCCTTGCAGTCCAAGGGACTCTCGAGAGTCTTCTCCATCACCACAGTTCAAAAGCATCAATTCTTTGGCGCTCAGCTTTCTTCACAGTCCAACTCTCACATTCATACATGACTACTGGAAAAACCATAGCCTTGACTAAGCGGACCTTTGTTGACAAAGTACTGCCTCTGCTTTTGAATATCCTATCTAGGTTGGTCACTTACAGTGCCCAAATAACTGGTTTGTTGTAAACAACCAATGAAATACTTTACTAACAGGTTCCTCTTACAAGGCAGGTATTCAACACTATTAGTCCACAGAGAAGTAATATTTAAAAATCCCTATCTTAACCAGTATCCAAAGGGGAAAATAATCCTCAGGCCCATCCACGTTGCTGCAAATGGCATTATCTCATTCTTTTAAATGGGTAATATTCCATTGTATGTATGTACCACATCTTTATCCATTCACCTGTCAATGAAGGAACCTGGAGACTATCATACTACGGACTTAAATTAAACAGAGACAGACAAATATCATACACTATCGTTTATATGTGGAATCTAAAAAAAAAAAAATACGATACAAATGAATTTATTTAGAAAAGAGAAACAGACTCACACACAAAAGAACAAAATTTATAGTTATCAGGCCGAAAGGTGGGGGAAGGGGGAGGGATAGATTGGGAGGTCAGTATTGACAATTACACACAGCTATATTTAAAATATAATCAATAAGAACCTCCTGTAAAAATAAATAATTAAAAATCAAAAGGAAAAACAGGAAAAAAGCTAGCATGAATTCAGGGCCTATAACGTATCAAGCTCTTTAAGAAACTAAGAAACTATTCAGGAGGCATGGGTGGGAGGCCCCCCTCAGGATGCGACAGAATCTATTTTGAGACCATTAGCGTCTCCCTGTACGTACCTCAAAGGTCGATCCACAGCACCTTCCACGGCTCCATGCAGACCAAGTTCTAAGAGGCCAAACTGGAGCCACAGGCCCTGCACTTTGACTAACTTAACCAAAGTGCACTTTTGACGGACTTACCCGTTTTAAAGTGACGGCTCTGTCTGCCGATTCCTGCGCTCCCTGAAGCCCTCCACCCCAGACTCGAGCTGAGCCTCCACTTCCTGTTGAACTGGGCCCCAGTTCCAGAAACTCGTGGATCTCTACGGGGCGCTGGAGGGGCCACACTCTGCGGTGACGGAAGCCGGGAGGCTTTCGCGTAGCCAAACCCAGCCGTTCTGATCAGCTGCTTCGCGGACGAGGAGCAGTCAACTGCAGGAACGGGACCAAGCTGAAGGTAAGGATGCCGGTGAGATGGCGAATGAAGCTCTTCCTGGATCAACTTAACTTGGTTAGATTAAGTTAAATAATTTAAAAAGAAACATGGGAAGAGAGGGGAAGAATCTCCAATGACCTTTTCTCTTTCATTTTTTGAGATGCTGTGTTCAGAGGCCTGGCGTTCAAGGCCAAGTGTGGCGAGCTGGACTAGGCTTTTTCATTTACTAAGGTGTTTGCCGCTTTGCCACCTCACAGAGGCTGTGCTTTTCAATTCAGAGGTAGCAATTGAAAACAGAAAGTTCTACTCGCCGATTCTTTTTTTTAATCTTATTTTTTCTTCCATTTAAGAGTTTTCTTGACTCATGCAGCACAAACCGACCGACACGAAGGATTACTGAAAAAATTTTCCCTTGTGAAATTAACCTACTTGTTCTGGGATGGATGGAATATTTTTTTAACTCTTAAAACTTGATTAAGGCCGACTTGGCCTTGCATGAGGGTTGGGGGCGGGGAAGGGGGTGGAAGAAGGAAGAGGCCTTGACTTTAAGCTCAATTTAATGCCTGAAGCTAGAGTTGTTGAGGTTAAAACAAATCCACCTAGATCAAGTCAGATGCTCTTGTTCTCTCAGCTCTTTAAATGGAAATCAGAAAAATCTGCCTCTTTTGAGCTATTGATGTCTCTTTCATGTGCCAAATATGGAGATGAGATGCTACAAGTGAAAGGCAAATAAAAACAAGCTGGTTTAAAAAACTGAAACCTACTTTATTCCACACTTGACACCTTGCTTTAGTTTTGTTTCCTAGTTTGTGTTTTAGTTAGTTTTGTTCTCAACTGGGAAGTATAATTTTTGATTTACTTTGTTCACCAGGTAAATCGACTATCCTTTATTTTTGTTGGACTGTTTTGACTTTGCTTATGGGTGTATATGTATGTATTCCATTATTTTAACTATTATTTGCCTGATTTTGTAACTGCCATTTGTCTGGGATTCATCTTTGGTTTCTCTTTTTTGGGTATTTGCTTTAATCTCACTTAATGCCATAACAAACCACTTGTGAAATCTTTGTTCCTGACCAGAGATCAAGCCCCGAGCCTTTGGAGTGGGAGCACTGACTCCAAGACCCTAGACTATGAGAGAACGAACCATAGGTAGTATCAAATAGTGAGAACTAACACAAAGGACACCACTTGAATACAAGAGCCAGCTTCACCCAACCATGAGCAGCACCCTGTGCAGTATGCCTCATCTAAACAACAAACAAAACAAAAATACAAACCCAGTCATCAACAGACAGGAGTATGACCTCACTCAACCTTGCCCATCAGAGAACAAACAAACAAAAACTCAGCACAAATCTCACTCTATAGGAAACTTAAACAAACCACCAGACCAACCTTCAGTTCAGTTCAGTTCAGTCGTTCAGTCATGTCCAACTCTTTGCAACCCCATGAATCGCAGCACGCCAGGCCTCCCTGTCCATCACCAACTCCCGGAGTTCACCCAGACTTACATCCATCGAGTCAGTGATGCCATCCAGCCATCTCATCCTCTGTCGTCCCCTTTTCCTCCTGCCCCCAATCCCTCCCAGCATCAGAGTCTTTTACAATGAGTCAACTCTTCGCATGAGGTGGCCAAAGTACTAGAGTTTCAGCCTCAGCATCATTCCTTCCAAAGAAGTCCCAGGGCTGATCTCCTTCAGAATGGACTGGTTGGATCTCCTTGCAGTCCAAGGGACTCTCAAGAGTCTTCTTCAACACCATAGTTCAAAGGCATCAATTCTTCAGCGCTCAGCCTTCTTCACAGTCCAACTCTCACATCCATACATGACCACAGGAAAAACCATAGCCTTGACTAGACAAACCTTTGTTGGCAAAGTAATATCTCTGCTTTTGAATATGCTATCTAAGTTGGTCATAACTTTCCTTCCAAGGAGTAAGCATACCTTACGAGGGCAGAAACCAAAAGGAAGAAAGAAATCAACCTTAAAGCCAGGGAAAAGGAGACCTTAAACACAATAAGTTTAAAAAAATAATGAAAAGGCAGAGAAATACTACACAAATTAAGGAACAAACTAGAAACACAGAAGTCCAAATAAATGAAGATGAAATAAGCAAGCTACCTGAGAAAGAACTCAGAATGATGATAGTAAAGATGATCAAAAACCTTGAAAACAAAATGGAGAAAATACCAAGAATCAATTAACAAAAACCTAGAAAATTTAAAGAATAAACATATAGAGACGAACAACACACTTACTGAAATTAAAAATACTCTGGAAGAAATCAGTAGCAGAATATCTGAAGCAGAAGAACGAATCAGTGAGCTGGAAGATAAAGTGGTGCAAATAACTTCTGAAGAGCAGAATAAAGTAAAAAGAATGAAAAGAACTGAGGACAGTCTCAGAGACCTCTGGGACAATATGAAACACACCAACATTTGACTTATATGGGGTCCCAGAATAAGAAGAGAAAAAGAAAGGGTATGAGAAAATTTTTGAAGAGATTATAGTTGAAAATTCCTCCAACATGAACAAGGAAATAGTCAAATCCAAGAGGTGCAAAGAGTCCCATACAGGATAAACCCAAGGAGAAAAATGCCAAGACACATACTAATCAAACTAACAAAGACTAAACACAAAGAAAGAATATTAAAAGCAGCAAGTAACATACAAGGGAAACCCCATATGTTTAACAGTTGATCTTTCTGCAGAAACTCTGCAGGCCAGACAGGAATGGCAAGATATATTTAAAGTACTGAAAGGGGAAAATCTACAACAAAGATTACTTTACCCAGCAAGTATCTCATTCAAAATTGATGGAGAAATAAAAAGCTTTTCAGACAAGCAGAAGTTAAGAGAATTCAGTACCACCAAATCAGCTTTACAACAAATGTTAAAGGAACTTATGTAGTCAAGAAATACAAGAGAAGAAAAAAGATCTACAAAATCAACCCCAATTAAGAAAATTGCAATAGAAACTTATATATCAATAATTAAGTGTAAATGGATTAAATGCTTCAACCAGAAGACACAGACTGGCTGAATGGATACAAAAATAAGACCCATATATATGCTGTCTACAAGAAACCCACTGCAGACCTAGAGACACATATAGACTAAATGTGAGAGAATGGAAAAATATATTCCATGCAATTGGGAAACAAAGAAAGCTGGAGTAGCAATCTTCATGTCAGACAAAACAGACCTTAAAATAAAGAAGATTGCAAGAGATAAAGAAGAACACTACCTAATAATCAAGGAATCAATCCAAGAGGAAGACATAACAGTTGTAAATATCTATTCACCCAACATAGGAGCACCTCAATACATAAGACATACACAAACAGACATAAAAGGAGAAATTGACAGTAACACAATAGTAGGAGACTTTAACACCCTACTCACACCAATGGACAGATCATCAAAACAGAAAATTAATAAGGAAACACAATTCTTAACATTAGATGAGATGAATCTCATTGATATCCTGAGGACATTCCAAATGCAGATGAATGCACCTTCTTCTCAAGTGCACATGGAACATTCTCTGAGATAGACACATCTTGGGTCACAAGTGAAACAACTGACAAAGGATTAATTTCCAAAATATACAAGCAGCTCATACAACTCAATACCAGAAAAACAACCCAATCAAAAAGTGGGAAAAAGACCTAAACAGACATTTCTCCAAAGAAGACATGCAGATGGCTAAAAAACACTTGAAAACATGCTCAACATCGCTCATTATTAGAGAAATGCAAATCAAAACTACAATGAGATATCACCTCACACAAGTCAGAATGACCATCATCAAAAAGTCTACAAACAATTAATGCTGGAAAGGGCGTGGAGAAAAGGGTGTCTCTTGCACTGTTGGTGGGAATATAAGTTGATACAGCCACTATGGAAGATAGTATGGAGATTCCTTTAAAAACTAGGAATAAAACCACCATATGACCCAACAATCCCACTCCAAGGCATATAACTTGAGAAAACCAAAATGGAAAAGACACATGTATCCCATTGTTCATTGCAGCACTATTTACAATAGCTAGAACATGGAAACAACCTAGATGTCCATCAACAGATGAATGGATAAAGAAGTTGTGGTACATATACATAATGGAATATAACTCAGCCATAAAAAAGAACCCACTTGAGTCAGTTCTAATGAGGTGGATGAACCTAGAACCTATTATACAGACTGAAGTAAGTCAGAAAGAGAAAGATAAATATCGTATCTTAATGCATATAGAAAGATGGTACTGAAGAATTTATTTACAGGGCAGCAATGGAGAAACAGACATAGAGAATAAACTTATGGACATGGTGGGAGGGGAGGAGAAGGTGAGATGTATGGAAAGAGTAACATGGAAACTTATATTACCATATGTAAAATAGATAGCCAATGGGAATTTGCTGTATGGCTCAGGAAACTCAAACAGGGGCTCTGTATCAACCTAGAGGGGTGGGATGGGGAGGAAGATGGTAGGGAGGTTCAAAAGGGAGAGGATATATGTATACCTATGGCTGACTCATGTTGAGCTTTGACAGAAAACAGCAAGGTTCTGTAAAGCAATTATCCTTCAATTTAAAAAAATACATTAATTTAAAAGAAAAAACATTTCCATGTCATGCTGTTTGTTTTTATGTTGTAAGACAGAAAAATATGGATACCAGTTTATACTCCCCCCAAGTTAATCTTCAAATAGCTGATACTCATGTAGTATGTATACACACTGACACACACCCAACATTCTGCATATGATTAGGGTTGTGTCTCTGATTATGTAATATATAATTGGAAGTACTGAAATAAAATGTTCTTCTAGTTTAGAGACTGTTTTTATATTCTTGTTTAGTTCTAAGTGAATCATTTTAGAAACTATATATATATGGTTTCCCTTGTGGCTCCGCAGTTAAGAATCTGCCTGCAGTGCAGGAGAGGAGGGTTCGATCCCTGGATTGGGAAGATCCCCTGGAGAAGGAAATAGCAACCCACTCCAGTATTCTTGCCTGGGAAATCCCATGGACAGAGGAGCCTGGCGGGCTACAGTCCATGGGTCATGAAGAGTCTAACATGACTTAGCAACTAAACAAGAATATGTGACTATATGTTGTATATAGAAACTATATTGTGTGTGTATATATGCATATGTATATTTTGTTTATCTTGTTTCTCTAAGACATTAAGAACAAAGAAGCAAACCCCCAAAACTTTTGTTTGGTTCATGGTTCAGTAGCAGAGTAAACTCAAAATAAAGTAAAATAAAATATCTTCTGAGCTCAGGTTTGTATTCAAAGTATTAATGTTGCTTTTTCTGGCTTTTAATTCACAATATCATCCCACTTAAGTCTCCTGTAATGATTACAGCCCTTTTGGTTGGTGTAAAGGATGGATGGTTTTTCCTGTTATAGAATGATTATTTATTTGCTTTTTTACTTGTGGGTGTAGCAGCAAATTGAAATCAAAATGATAATTTAAAATGTCCTCTTTGTTGTTGATTCATCTTCAGCTTCCAGTGGACTGTGACAAGTGCTGCCAACCCATTTGTGCCTCCTGCACTTGTGTGTAGCCTCACACGAGATAAACACCCCCTCCTCTCTGCTGGTTATAAATTGGATCTTTGTGTCATTGTTAAGTGAGAAGGTAGGGGCACAATATAGTTTAAGATAACAGCAGACTTGTGCTAGATGCCTGAATGAAGCTAGAACAATAAAAGCCCTGTCCTGTTTTCAACAGGATGTGTGTGCAGTGTACCTGGAGCATATTTTTTGACAGAAGATCATTCATAAAAGGCACTGCACTGCAGAAAGTAAATAGCGCAACTGAAGGAAAACAAATCTATCTAAAACACTAATATCTATTTAGCCCCTTTGGGATACAGTAAGAATGTTAATACAGCTTAGTTTGGGAGCAATGACATCTTGGCCTCTAGGCTCAATTTATATCAGGTTAGCGTTTTAAGAATCATAATTTTTAGAAGATTTAAACTTATTTTTTTACTCATTCTCCTGTTATGCAAATCAATTCAAAATATAAACGATATTTCTCAATATTCATTCTCACTCTGCTATTTACATTGATAGACTTTCCCTGACTGTATCATTCAGTAATTCCATTTGACTTTTTGGGTCCATTGATACTTTACTTTTGTTAATTTCATATTCATTCCTTGCTGACGTTTCTCCTGTAGACAACAGCCTCTTTACTCATCCTGAATCCTGCATAATTTTCCATACTTACAGCTATACCTCTAATAATTGGTTTTCCATCTGCCTCCCTTTTTTCCTATCCCTTAGGTCTTCCTATAATCCCCTTTGATGCTGATTGCTGAGTCTGTACCACTAAGAATTAAGATGGAATGCCCATCAATGCCAATGCGGATTTGAATAGAATAAAAGAAATACAATGGGAGATCATCAAGACTTCTGGCTAATTCTCTCTCTCTCTAGGACAAACATCTATACATCATCTGGTAACTTCAGGCACTAGGGAGAGTTCTTAACAAAAGGGAAAGGAAGGGAGAACGAGATCTTAGGTTGTTCAAGTGAAGAGGTATTTGGGGTACTGAGAATCTCAGCCTGGGGAGAACAGCATGGGGTACAGCCATTCAGTTGAGTGAGGTGTATCCTGCAGGTTCTTCCAGGCCATTAGAAGAAGTTTTGAATGTATCAAAACCTAACAGGAAGTTATTGAAAGAGTTTAGATAGAAGAATGGTATTACCAATTAACTCTGTTTTCGAAAGATTCTTCTGAGTGTGTCAAGAAAAATGAATAAAGAGGATGACAAGGATAAAAGCTAAAAGACAAGATGCTCAAAGAAAGTTAAGTGCAGGGTGAAAGATTCTGCTCATAAGTATTTGTGGACATCTCTCAAACAGTTAAAAAGCATCTTCAAACCAGGACACAAAAGTGAGGTTTCTATTTCTAGATTTTCTTTCTCCCTGCTACCCCAAAGGAATTTCTATTAGCAGATGGCAAAGTCTCCAGAAAATTCAGAAAGTTAGAATGATTGTGGTGCAAGTATATCTCTCTTCAAAAAAAATTATTTGCTTATTTTTGGCTATGCTGGGTCTTTGGTGCTGCATGTACTTTCTCTAGTTGCGGTGAGTGGGGGCCAGTCTTCACTGTGGTGTTGGAGCTTCTCACTGAGGTGGCTTCTCTTGTTGTGGAGACAGGCTCTAGGCACATGGGCTCAATAGTTCCAGCTTGCAGGTGTAGTTGCTCTGCAACATATGAGATCTTCCCGGACCAGGGATAAAACCCTTGTCCTCTGCATTGGCAGATAGACTCTTAACCACTGGACCACCGAGAGAATCCAAGTATGTCTCTTCTTGTATTTCCCAAGGCTTGGCGTCCCACTGTAACTTGGGTTATAAGCAGTCTACCTAACAGACGTCATCTAGATGTCCAGTTCCAGTATCTTGCTACTTTGTGAACTGCTGTGTCTTTTTATTTATAGGGGAAGAAAAATTTCCTTCTACCCTCCTAGATTCTTTAGGTCATTTATTAATTAAGTTTACATAGACAGATTAATAGGAGAAAAGTGGCTTAATTTCTTGTGTTTGAGACACTCATAAAACTCTTGAGACTCAAGGGCAAGTCAGGCAATTAGTGTTTATATGCTATCATCCTGAGCTAAGGAATGGGATGCGGGATGGGGCTTCAAAGGGGAGGAAGATAATTCACGTTGATAAGATGGGCAAATGTTTGGTAATTAGATGTTTGCCCCACCACACAGGTAAGTCTTTCAAATGAGAATGTTATCTCTGACCATATGCAGGAGACATAAGAGATGTGGGTTCCAACCCTGGGCTGGGAAGATCCCCTGGAGGAGGAAATGACAACCCACTCCAGTATTCTTGCCAGGGAAATCCCATGGACAGAGGAGCTTGGCAGGCTACAGTCCATGGGGCCGCACAGAGTTAGACATGACTGAACATCCAAGCACACACACACATCTCTGGTACCAGCTGTCTTTCTGAGCCAGGTTCCCTATCGGAATTATTTTAGGGAGTTAGGAAAAGGTAAAAGTTCCTCCTGAATCTGCTGGGTCTTGATTGCCTTCAGCTCAAAATAATTCATATGACAAAGTGGCACATTTTGGGGTGGCCTTTTCTGCTCCCCTTCAGTATCTTAGAGTTGATCACATCATTTCATTTTTAACTTTGCTTTGATCAATATAGCTGCTTGTTTTTTTCTTCCAGTTTTATTGAGATATTATTGATATACAGTACTGTATAAGTTTAAGGTGTACAGCATAATGGCTTAATTTACATACATCATGAAGCAATTATCACAATAAGTTTAGCGAACAATCCATCATCTCTTATAAATACAGTGTGATGAGAACTGTTAGGATTTACTGTTTTCAGTTCAGTTGCTCAGTTGTGTCTGACTCTTTGTGACCCCATGGACTGCAGCATGCCAGGCTTCCCTGTCCATCACCAACTCCCAGAGCTCACTCAAACTCATGTCCATTGAGTCAGTGATCCCATCCACTGTTTTAACAACATTCATATATACCATGCTGTCGCTGTCGCTGTTTAATCTCAAAGTCATGTTTGACTCTCTGCAACTCCATGGACTGTAGCCACCAGGCTTCTCTGTAGGTTGCCATACCCTCTTCCAGGGGATCTACCCAACCCAGGGGCTGAACATGCGTCTCCTGTATCTCCTGCATGGCAGGCAGATTCTTTACCGCTGATCCACCAGGGAAGCCCGACATTCTGGCAGGAGGCAAATACCTTGCTGTGTTCTTTTAGGTAATGGCTGTCTGGCTAGCTCAGTTGGTAGAACATGAGACCCTTAATCTCAGGGTCCTTGGTTAGAGTCCAAGGTCAGGTGGGGTTTTCACTGCTTATTGTGGATTCCAGTCCTATGTGGGTTTGCTTTCTGTTCCCAGCTGTCCACTTCTATCTAAAAAAAAAAAAAAAAGCTCTGTTAGGGAAAAGTGAGTTGATTCAGGGAAACCATTCAATTCTTTACAGGTGCTCACTCATGTCTCATCATTTCTGTTTAATATGCCTCCTGCTCTGATTTCCTTTCATCTTTATTATCTTTCCAGTGTTCACCAACCATCACTCTTTACTACTAACACCAGAGACAACTGTCTGTAAAGCTCTTCTCCTGTGAAATTATTCTACTTCTTTGAAAATTCCTATAATGTAACACTTTGTATCCCTCTTGTGTCCTTTGTGTTTTTTCTGCTTTGATATTTTTTCCTGTTGTTTATTAGATCTTGGTTAACTTAGAAAGACATCAGAAATAAAGCTTTAGCAAGATTTTTCATCTCACTTTCCTGGCCTGTGATCTTTCTGACTTTTTTCCCAAAGCCTGTTATAGGTCTTCCCTGCAAGGTGGCAAATTCAATATAATGCCATTAGCTGTTTCCCTGGCTTTTTTTTTTTTTTTGAGAAGAATGGCAGGTATAAATCTTGAGTTTCATCACCATTCACATTGCCATTTCTTAACATCTGTCTAATTGCTATTGACCACAGAAAGTAGTTTTTGATTGAGGCACAATGTAAAGGAATATTGATTGCAGTAAATGAACTTTTGTACAGTCACTGAGTCAATTAAGCAAGAAGATATCTAGCATTGCATCTCATGTAACAAAGTCCAGTTTTCATGTCGCTGACTGGTAGCCCTGGTTCCTTTGCCTCAGCCTGGATATTTGCAGTAAATCCCTTCCTTTGTTTAATATAAAAATACCATCGCCTTGAGCAGAAGGATAGTAAAAAAAAATAAGTCTGTACTCCCGCTGTCCAAAGAGAACAGAAGGAAATTAGAACAAAAACCGATTTTACTTTTAATCCTTCAAATAAGAAGCTTTTCTGCATGCATTTTTTTATCAAAGCAATATACATTTTATTCTGGGTTAACAATCAAGAAATCCGTATCAAGAGGATATCAGCAGCTTGCAGCTGCTGTCACACTGGAAGGAAGCTCAGCTCTGATTTTGCTGAGATGACTGGTAATGATAGCATTGTAGGGGGATAGAGCACCTTTCACCCCAAAAGGCTTTCCAGACATCACTCCTGCCAGCTGTGACTGCTGACGCTGAGGCCTCAAGGGACTTAGATGCAGTGACACAAATGCCACGTGAAGGGAATGGAGAGAAAAAAAAGCACGAGGCCACAGGACACATATAACCTTATGACCAGAGACCCTTTCAGGGACAGAGAGGAAGTCTTAAAGTCACACAGACTCTTGAGATTTGAACACGGGGGCAAGAAGTTTACAACCCTGACCTCTGATGTGTTAACCTAGCCACAGAAATTCACCCTGGCCTTTGATCCTAGGGCTTGGGTATCCCTGGGGTGTAAAAGGAGACAGCGGGTTCAGTATGTTGTTGCTGTATCTCTTACTCTATTAAGTTTTCATTCAATGGTGATAGCAATTGGTGCTGTGAAAACAAAATATAAGTGAGTTGGCATGTTGCTATGTGTTGGAGGATTCAATGCCTAGCAAATCTAGTGTCATTATTCCTAAAATGCATAGCTCGTTTTTATTATTGCCTTGTAGTTTATGAAATGATATCATAGTTTTTGCATTTGAGCCTCTAACTGGCATATGTGATGGAAAGGCACATTGCTGTTGTTATGTGTATTTTGTCTCTGGTAGTAAAAAATGGAAGACTTGTGGAACTTAATTTATACAAAACTATGCAGGCAGCAATGATTGTTGAATACTAGACCCAGAGATGCCTTCCTCTGGAAAATGCTAGTTAGTCAATGGTGATGAAGGTTAGTTACATTTTTGTTGACATAGATCTCCAAAATATTTCTCACAGAAAAATCTTGCACGCTTATGCCAATGAGTCTCAAACTTCTGATTCACTAAATATCTTCCCCTTTTTAATAGGGTTTTCTTGGCAAGTGGTACCCTATGACTATTGAATTTCATTTGATTTAGAGTTCATGTTGTATGATTTGAGTGATCCATACTGGTTTTAATAAAGACTACTATGCCAATATTAGCCTCTGAGCTTTTAGAAAAGTATACTCCTTAATAGGTCTATTTTATAAATTGCCCAATGAATTTAAGCCTGCTGGTTTCCAGGCCAAAAGTGCTGAACAGCTCCATTATAGAATTTTATCACTGCTAATTTATTATAAAATAATAATTAGTATAATTTTATTCTCCTGCTGAATAAATCAACCACTATCCCCTGACCTGCCTTTCTGTGGATGTAATACACAGCCACAGTTCTGATATTAGAGTGATCAAGACTTTTGTCAAGGTAATAAATCATGTTATCTTGAGTACTGGGGGGAAACTGGTTTAAATAAAAATGTCTCACTTACCCCTTATAACTCTATAACTCTTTTATGAAGATTAAATTATAGCATAAAGGGTTTTTTGTGCTTTATCCTTCAGTGGCTGCCTCCCATGGGTGGTTGGGCAGGTTGTGCACTGTGCAATCGTACTTAATGACCTTGCACGCACACTGAGGACAGTTATTATTTCATTCAAACATTGAGGGCTAATTGTGTGTCTCTTCCTAAAAGAATGAAGATGTAGTTTAACAAGATCTAATTATCTGTTTTATAGAACTGGTATTTTAGTGTATGTGGGGAGGGGTAAAAATAAATAACCAAGAAAATATATCACAACGAGATACTACCTTACTCCTGTTAGAATGGTGGATGGTCAATTTCTTCCCTTAGTTTTTCTCAGACTTTTACTTCATCCATTTTGATGCACACAATAACAAATATTAGGTGACTACATGTTTATAATTGTTTTATCTTTCTGCTGAATTGATATAGGTGTATGTGCGATTAAAATAAAGTGGGGATACTGTGAAAGTGACTTGTGGGCCCTTTTAGCATAAGTGGTCAGGAAGGGCGTTTCTGAAGAGACAACATTTAAGCTAAGCTCTGAATGGTAAGAATTCTCCAGCCAAGCAGTGATCTGGAAAAGAACGTTTGAGGCAGAGAGAAGAGGAAGTTCAAAGGCTGTATGATGAGAACACGTGTGCCTGGAGTGTAGTGAGCATTAAGACAGCGAGACTAGATAAACCCAGTGACCTAACGAGAGGAGGGACAGATTGTGTAGGTAAAAAATGACAAGAGTAAAGAGTTCAGATTTCATTTTAAATGGCCCATGAAGTTACTAAGATGCTTTGTGAAATCACCTGAATTTCACAGGTGAATGAGAAACCCAGCATATTACAAGGGTACAAATTCACCTTTTGATCGGCACAGGTGATATATTTAGGTAAAGCTTTGGACATGATGCTAAGTTTAAATTTTCTTCTGAAGTTACTGGGAAGCAAAGATGAATGACAATCTAATTTCCCTTTTAGACAAGATTCTCTGGGGGAATAGATTAGAGTTGAATAACACTGGACACTGGTTAACTATTGTATTAGTTTTCTATTAATGCAGAACAGATTACCACAGATGTAGTGGCTTAAACAAAACTCATTTACCGGCTCACAGTTCTGTAGATAAAGAAATCTGAGCGAGCTTGGCTGAATTTGTAGCTTAGGGTCTCACCAGTCTGAAAGCAAGTGTTGGCTCTTCAGGTGTTGGCCTCTTCTGGAGGCTCTTCTTCAGGTGTTGGCCTCTTCTGGAGGCTCTTCTTCAGGTGTTGGCCTCTTCTGGAGGCTCTTCTGGTGCATATTCAAAGCTGAGTCTCCCTGGGGACCATGCTGCTGCTAAGTACCTTGAGTCGTGTCTGACTCTGTGGGACCCCATAGACAGCGGCCCACCAGGCTCCCCTGTCCCTGGGATTCTCCAGGCAAGAACACTGGAGTGGGTTGCCATTACCTTCTCCAATGCATTAAAGTGAGAAGTGAAGTCGCTCAGTCATGTCCGACTCTTAGCAACCCCATGGACTGCAGCCCACCAGGCTCCTCCTTCCATGGGATTTTCCAGGCAAGAGTACTGGAGTGGGGTGCCATTGCCTTCGGGGCTATATCAGAAGCTAAATATTGAAAGAGAGAAATGCATGTCAGTAGAATAGATTGCAGCCATGAAATTAAAAGACGCTTACTCCTTGGAAGGAAAGTTATGACCAACCTAGATAGCATATTGAAAAGCAGAGACATTACTTTGCCAACAAAGGTCCGTCTAGTCAAGGCTATGGTTTTTCCTGTGGTCATGTATGGATGTGAGAGTTGGACTGTGAAGAAGGCTGAGCACCAAAGAATTGATGCTTCTGAACTGTGGTGTTGGAGAAGACTCTTGAGAGTCCCTTGGACTGCAAGGAGATCCAACCAGTCCATTCTGAAGGAGATCAGCCTGTGATTTCTTTGGAAGGAATGATGCTGAAGCTGAAATGCCAGTACTTTGGCCACCTTATGCGAAGAGTTGACTCATTGGAAAAATTCTGATGCTGGGAGGGATTGGGGGCAGGAGGAGAAGGGCATGACAGAGGATGAGATGGCTGGATGGCATCACTAACCCGATGGACGTAAGTCTTGGTGAACTCCAGGAGTTGGTGGTGGACAAGGAGGCCTGTCGTGCTGCGATTCATGGGGTCGCAAAGAGTCGGACACGACTGAGCGACTGAACTGAACTGAACTGAAAATAATATAACTAGTAACTAAAGAAATAAACAAGCTAGTAACAGTAACAGCCCTGGACAAGAAACAGTACCCCAAATTGCTACAATCTCTTCTCTAAAAATCCAATTTCCAACAACAAAATAATGAAACATACCAAGAAACAAAGTATGATCTATTTGCAAGGAATGAAAGAAACAAGTATGCAACAGAAACTGACTATGAAAGTGACTAGATGTTGGATTTAGGAGAAAAAGACTTCAAAATAATCTGTTATAAGTATGTTTAAAGTAGCATGGAAACATATACATTACCATAGGTAAAATAGATCACTAATGGGAAGCGGCTGTATAACACAGGGAGTTCAGCTCAGGTGCTCTGGGATGACCTAAAGGAGTGAGATAGGGAGGGAGTGTGAGGGAGGTTCAAGAGGGAGAAAACATATGTATACTTACGGCTGATTCATGGTGTACAGCAGAAACCAACACATTGTAAAGCAATTATCCTCCAATTAAAAATACATTAAAAAATAGAAGGAGACAGAATGGCAACTGGAACTTATGGGGAAAAAAGAGAAATAAGTTTAAAGAACTAAAGAAAGTTGCAGTTAATGAAGGAAAGATGTGGGTAAGAACAAAGTTGTGCAAGGGTAAGAAAGTGACTCCAAATAGTGACTTGAATCCATCAGAAATGTTTAAAAAAAGGTTAATATGTCAAAACCTATAAACATGTACTTGATCGCTTTTCTTCTCTTGGCTGCTTTAAAAGAAAACTATATAAAGTAATAATTATAAAAGTGAATTGTTGGATTTGTAACATTAGTAGATGGGAGATAGATACATATATATATATATAGATATATATAATCATACCATAAAGAGAGGGAGCATTAATAGAGCTATACAGGAGTAGTGTTTATGTATCTTGAAAGTGAAAGTGGCTCAATCATGTCCAACTCTTTGTGACTGCATGGACTATACAGTCCATGGATCTCCAGGCCAGAATACTGGAGTGGGTAGCCTTTCCCTTCTCCTGGGGATCTTCTCAACCCAGGGATCAAACCCACGTCTCCTGCATTGCAGGTGGATTCTTTATCAACTGAGCTGCTGCTGCTAAGTTGCTTCAGTCATGTCCGACTCTGTGTGACCCCATAGACGGCAGTCCACGAGGCTCCCCCATCCCTGGGATTATCCAGGCAAGAACACTGGAGTGGGTTGCCATTTCCTTCTCCAATGCATGTAAGTGAAAAGTGAAAGTGAACTTGCTCAGTCGTGTCCAACTCTTAGCAACCCCATGGACTGCGGCCCATCAGGCTCCTCTGTCCATGGGATTTTCCAGGCAAGAGTGCTGGAGTGGGGTGCCATTGCCTTCTTCATCAACTGAGCTATCAGGGAGTTAAAATAGTATAAACTTGAAGTTGTTCTGATTAGTTCTGTTCAGTTCAGTCACTCAGTCATGTCCAACTGTCTGTGACCCCATGGACTGCAGCACACCAGGCCTCCCTGTCCATAACCAACTCCCCGAGTTTGCTCAGATTCATGTCCACTGACTCAGTGATGCCATCCAACCATCTCATCCTCTGTCATCCCCTTATCCTCTGCCTTCAGTCTTTCCCAGCATCAGGGTCTTTTCAAATGAGTCAGTTCTTCGCATCAGGTGCCCAAAGTATTGGAGCTTCAGCTTCAGCATCAGTCCTTCCAATGAATATTCAGGACTGATTTCTTTTAGGATGGACTGGTTTGATGTCCTTACAGTCCAAGGGACTCTCAAGAGTCTTCTCCAACACCACAGTTCAAAAGCATCAAGTCTTCAGCTCTCAGCTTTCTTTATAGTCCAACTGTCACATCCATACATGACTACTGGAAAAACCATAGCTTTGACTAGATGGACCTTAGTTGGCAAAGTAATGTCTCTGCTTTTTAATAATGCTGTCTAGGTTGGTCATAGCTTTTCTTCCAAGGAGCAAGTGTCTTTTAATTTCATGGCTGCAGTCACCATCTGCAGTGATTTTGGAACCCAAGAAAATAAATTCTGTCACTATTTCCATTGTTCCCACATCTGTTTGCCATGAAAATCATGGCATCTGGTCCCATCACTTCATGGGAAATAGATGGGGAAACAGTGGAAACAGTGTCAGACTTTATGTTTTTTGGCTCCATAGTCAAGGCTATTGTTTTTTCTGTGGTCATGTATGGATGTGAAAGTTACTGTGAAGAAAGCTGAGCGCCAAAGAATTGATGCTTTTGAACTGTGGTGTGGGAGACGACTCTTGAGAGTCCCTTGGACTGCAAGGAGATCCAACCAGTCCATTCTAAAGGAGATCAGCCCTGGGTGTTCTTTGGAAGGAATGATACTAAAGCTGAAAGTCCAGTACTTTGGCCACCTCATGAGAAGAGTTGACTCATTGGAAAAACTCTGATGCTGGGAGGAATTGGGGGCAGGAGGAGAAGGGGACGACAGAGGATGAGATGGCTGGATGGCATCACTGACTCAGTGGACGTGAGTTTGAGTGAACTCCGGGAGTTGGCGATGGACAGGGAGGCCTGGCATGCTGTGATTCATCGCAGGGTCGGACACGACTGAGCGACTGAACTGAACTGAACTGAATGGTGCCAGATGCCATGATCTTAGTTTTTTGAATGTTGAGTTTTAAGCCAACTTCTTCACTCTCCTCTTTCACTTTCATCAAGAGGCTCTTCAGCTTCTCTTTGCTTTCTGCCATAAGGGTGGTGTCATCCACATATCTGAAGTTACTGATATTTCTCCCAGCAATCTTGATTCCCTGATGATTCCAGTCTTGATTCACATGATGTACTCTGCATAGACATTAAATGAAACAGGGTGACGTACTCCTTGATGTACTCCTTTCCCTATTTGGAACCAGTCTGTTGTTCCATGTCTGGTTCTAACTGTTGCTTCTTGACCTGCATACAGATTTCTCAGGAGGCAGGTAAGGTGGTCTGGTATTCCCATCTCTCAAAGAATTTTCCACAGTTTGTTGTGATCCACACAGTCAAAGGCTTCAGCATTGTCTGTAAAGCAGAAGTAGATGTTTTTCTGGAACTCTCTTGCTTTTTCGATGATCAGTGGATATTGGCAGTTTGATCTCTGGTTCCTCTGCCAGGAAACTTATGACCAACCTAGATAGCATATTAAAAAGCAGAGACATTGCTTTGCCAACAAAGGTTCACCTAGTCAAGGCTATGGTTTTTCCAGTAGTCATGTGTGGATGTGAGTGTTGGACTATAAAGAAAGCTCAGTGCCGAAGAATTGATGCTTTTGAACTGTGGTGTTGGAGAAGACTCTTGAGAGTCCCTTGGACTGCAAGGAGATCCAACCAGTCCATTCTGAAGGAGAGCAGCCCTGGGATTTCTTTGGAAGGAATGATGCTAAAGCTGAAACTCCAGTACTTTGGCCACCTCATGCAAAGAGTTGACTCATTGGAAAAGACTCTGATGCTGGGAGGGATTGGGGGCAGGAGGAAAAGGGGACGACAGAGGATGAGATGGCTGGATGGCATCACTGACTCGATGGACGTGAGTCTGGGTGAACTCCGGGTGTTGGTGATGGACAGGGAGGCCTGGCATGCTGCGATTCATGGGGTCACAAAGAGTCGGACACGACTGAGCGACTGATCTGATCTGATCTGAAGTGGTTTCTAGAAACAATATAACAATGTTTCTAAAGGTGTATTATTAATATGATTATAATATTGTATGCCATAAAAGTTGTATGATTCTTTCATTACTGTTTGTAGTAGGCTGCCATGAAATAATTGTATCAATTGTATTGATAATACTAGGTTACCCTGGAGCAGTCATATTGCTGCTTCTTTATTATCAATGCATGAATAATTACAACTATAAATATATGTGAATTTCTTTTTCATATTGTTGTTTTCATTTTTATTTTTATTTTTTTATTTAATTTAATTTTATTTTTTAACTTTACAATATTGTATTGGTTTTGCCATATATCAACATGAATCCACCACAGGTATACATGTGTTCCCCATCCTGAACCCTCCTCCCTCCTCCCTCGCCATACCATCCCTCTGGGTCATCCCAGTGCACCAGCCCCAAGCATCCAGTATAGTGCATTTCATATATGCACAATATATGAAATGAGGCGACTCATTTCATATATGATATTATACATGTTTCAGTGCCATTCTCCCAAATTATCCCACCCTCTCCCTCTCCCACAGAGTCCAAAAGACTGTTCTATACATCAGTGTCTCTTTAAACACAAACTTTAAACAATACAATAGACCAGTTAGACCTAATTGATATCTATAGAACATTTCATCCCAAAACAATGAATTTCACCTTTTTCTCAAGTGCACATGGAACCTTCTCCAGGATAGATCACATCCTGGGCCATAAATCTAGCCTTGGTAAATTCAAAAAAATTGAAATCATTCAAAGCATCTTTTCTGACCACAATGCAGTAAGATTAGATCTCAATTACAGGAGAAAAACTATTAAAAATTTCAACATATGGAGGCTGAACAACACGCTGCTGAATAACCAACAAATCACAGAAGAAATCAAAAAAGAAATCAAAATTTGCATAGAAACGAATGAAAATGAAAACACAACAACCCAAAACCTGTGGGACACTGTAAAATCAGTCCTAAGGGGAAAGTTCATAGCAATACAGGGATACCTCAAGAAACAAGTAAAAAGTCAAATAAATAACCTAACTCTACACCTAAAGCAACTAGAAAAGGATGAAATGAAGAACTCCAGGGTTAGTAGAAGGAAAGAAATCTTAAAAATTAGGGCAGAAATAAATGCAAAAGAAACAAGAGACCATGGCAAAAATCAACAAAGCCAAAAGCTGGTTCTTTGAAAGGATAAATAAAATTGACAAACCATTAGCCAGACTCATCAAGAAACAAAGGGAGAAAAATCAAATCGATAAAATTAGAAACGAAAATGGAGAGATCACAACAGACAACACAGAAATACAAAGGATCATAAGAGACTATCAGCAATTATATACCAATAAAATGGACAACGTGGAAGAAATGGACAAATTCTTAGAAAAGTACAACTTTCCAAAACTGGACCAGGAAGAAATAGAAAATCTTAACAGACCCATCACAAGCACGGAAATTGAAACTGTAATCAGAAATCTTCCAGCAAACAAAAGCCCAGGTCCAGACGGCTTCACAGCTGAACTCTACCAAAAATTTAGAGAAGAGCTAACACCTATCCTACTCAAACTCTTCCAGAAAATTGTTTTCATTTTTAATGTGTAATGTAAGTCGTACATATAACATAGTCCACAGTGTTCTATGTGAGACAATATTGCCTAGGATAAATCATAATGGAAAAGAATATCAAAAAAAGAATGTATATATGTATAAAACTGAGTCACTTTGTTGTACAGTAGAGATTGGCACAGCATTGTAAATCAATTATACTTAATTTAAAAAAAAGACAATATTGATGTAGGTACTAACAGACCATCCTACAAACAGAATATGAAACTTATGATTATTGATAAATATAGTACAGTACTGTAAATGTGGGGCTTTCCTTGTGGCTCAGCTGGTAAATGTATTTTCTCTTAGGATTTTCTTAGCAACGTTTTTTTTAATTTTTAGTTTTTATTGTAAGAATACTGCATATAATGCATGTAGCATACAAAACATGGTATTAACCAACCATTTATTGTATTGATAAGGCTTCCAATGAACAGTAGTATATTAGTAGTTAAGTTTTGAGGGAGTCAAAAGATATTCATAAATTTTCAACCATTGAAAGTTTGGAACCCTTAACCACTGTGTTGTTCAAGGGTCAAGTATACATCAAAAATAACATGAATTAAACAGAATTCATTCAAAAGTCAGAGTTTGTCATACTGAACTAAAAAAACACAATCCAACTATATGCTATCACACTTCAGATTAAAAGGTAACGATAGATGAATGTAAAAAGGCAGAAAAAGTATATCATGCAGTCAGTAATCACAGAAAGAAGTGGCTATACTAATATGAAACAAAATAGACTTTAAACTAAGAACTGTAGCAAGAGATAAATAGGGATGTTTGTAATGATGAAAGGATCAACCCAGAAAGCTAGAAGAGTCATAAACATGTTGGCACCAAATAACAAAGCATCAAAATACATGAAGCAGAAGTCTCACAGAAATGAAGGGAAAGGGACTTCTCTGGTGGTCCAGTAGTTAAAGGTGTAAGGAGATACCTCATTATGGTTGTCATTTGCACTGCCCTCATGATTAGTGATGTTGAGGCTTTTCTCCTGGGTCTATCTATTCGTTATTTGTCTTTGGAAAAATGTTTCTTCAGATCCTCTAGCAATTTTTTTCTGTTGATTTATGTGAGTTCTTTATATATTTAGATATTAACCCCCTTATTTGAAATATGTTTTGCAAACATTTTCTCCCATTTTTTATACTGGTGACTTCTATGGCATATGGATTATATATGAATAAAACTGTTTAAAAAAAAAGAAAAAATATATTTTAAAATGGTAAAAAGAGTTAATGCTGATCTCCATGAAAATTTAGTTCTAATATTTAAGACTTTATAAAAATGTATTTTAAAAAGTAAAAATCCTTAAAAATGACACAACAACTATAATTTATTCCAACTATTTCATGTTATATGTATTGCTTTGAACCTATCCACTATATGGATCTTCTATTTTAAATGACCTCTGTATCATCGCTTTAAAAAGCTGGTACCCCACAGTGAACATAATGATCATGGTGAAATAGAACTCTCCCTTTTCTTGTCCAAGGCAGTAATAGAGTTCTAACCTAACTGACAACTACATCCCAATTTATGGCTATTAAGCTTAAACTACAGTGGAGTCAGAAATAATTGTGGTAAACCAAAGACCTTGAATGGACATAACCGTCATACCAGAACACCCCTTCGTCACTACATCTTTTGTCTATCACTTTTTGCCTAGCTTATCATATCTCTAACTGAAACCTCTGTTGTCTCTATATATCTTTAAATACTTTAAAACTGATACAAAATAAAATTCAAGGAGAAAGCCCTCAAATCATACTAGGATGTTAAATACTACCCGTTTGTAGTTAAGCCTACCTCCTACTCTGGTTTCATGTGTGGAATGAGGGGGGTGGAGCGAAAAACTCTGAAAGTTGGGCAGATTTAAAATTGATTGATCATGAAATGAAAGAATAGCAAGGATGTCTTCTGCTATGGAATGAATAGTGTGAGGGATAAGAGAAGGGACATAGAAAAGGTACATGAAAAACGTGGAAAGAAACATACAAACATAAATGTTCTTCTATTGCAATGAGCTCTCCAGCAGATTCTCAGTCCCTAAATACAAGAGGTAATAACTGTGTTTATAATGCTTTGTACAGTATTTGGCATATCATAGGCTCTCAATGAATGTCTTTCAAACGAGTGACCTTTATGCGATCCCAGGGGCTGTTGCCTTTCAGGGTTCTCTCTCCATGGAATTCTCCAGGCAAGAACACTGGAGTGGACACCCATTACCTTCTCCTGGGGATCTTCCTTACCCAGGGGTTGAACCTGGGTCTCCTGCATTGCAGATTCTTTACCATCTGAGCTGCCAGGGATGCCCCGGGCTCTCGATGAATATCTTTGAAATGAATGAAGTAATGGTGGCTTTGGCTTGATAAGAAGCAAGCCATTTTGGAGCTGGAAGGCATCTTAAAGTCTGTCTAGCACAACTCCTTATTTTATACTCAGAAAATTGGTTTCAGAAAGATGATGTAATTTTTCCAATACTATTAATATCTAGTTACAGATTTTTTTTTTAATCAAAATACAGTTGACATCCTATAATGTTATGTTAAATTTCAGCTCAGTTCAGTCACTCAGTCGTGTTCACTCAGTCGTGTCCAGCTCTTTGAGACAGACTACGGCACGCCAGGCCTCCCTGTCCATCACCAACTCCCAGCGTTTACTCAAACTCATGTCCATTGAGTTGGTGATGCCATCCGACCATCTCATCCTCTGTCGTCCCCTTCTCCTCTCGCCTTCAATCTTTCCCAGCATCAGGGTCTTTTCAAATGAGTCAGCTCTTCGCATCAGGTGGTCAGAGTATTGGAGTTTCAGCTTCAACATCAGTCCTTCCGATGAACACCCAGGACTGATTTCCTTTAGGATGGACTAGATGGATCTTCTTGCAGTCCAAGGGACTCTCAGGAGTCTTCTCCAACACCACAGTTCAAAAGCATCAATTCTTTAGCGCTCAGCTTTCTTTATAGTCCAACACTCACATCCACACATGACTACTGGAAAAACCATAGCCTTGACTAGGTGAACCTTTGTTGGCAAAGTAATGTCTCTGCTTTTTAATATGCTGTTTAGGTTGGTCATAACTTTCCTTCCAAGGGGTAAGCATCAAATTTAGATATACTTAAATCTATTTCTGGTGATGTTAAAAGCAAACAAACTTTATAAAATCTTTGGCTCCAGAGATGGAGCAGCTGTTCATCAACAAGTATTAGAAGAATTTAAATTTAATATGTGATGCTTGAAAAACGGTCTCCTTAAATTTTGAATTGATACAACTCGAACAAATCAGGATGTGAAACCTGTCTTTCAGATGAAAGACTAGAACAGTTTGAATTAAAAGAGGCTTGCAAGGAATAAGTTTGCTAATAAAAAATAAGGATAGGGAAAGAGATAAGTTATTTGTACCATTCTGCACAAGAAGAGCAATTAACACAGTTAATTTATTAAATGTTAGAACATTAAATATGGACAAATACCATTTTATACCAGTTATATGAGATATCTAGAATAGTCGAATTCATAGAGTCAGAAAGTATATTGGCAGATGCCAAGGGCTGAAGGGTAGAGAGGGGTCATAGGGACAGAGTTTCAATTTAGGAAGGTGAAAAATTTGGGAGATGGATGATGGTGAGAGTTGTACAACAATGTGAATGTACTTAGGGAACTGTATAGTTAAATATGGTTAAAATAGTATGTTTTATGTGTGTGACTCTTACCATAATTAAAAAACGTTAAAAAAATTACCAATGTTATAGAAAATCTGTAGCGGTGGAAAGAAAGAGTTTTGGGCAGTTGTAACTCAGTATGATACCAGCTAGGGTCTTTGTTGTAAGTTCCAAAACATACTTTCCATGTGTGTACCCGTTTTATCTCTCCCTGACATATACCAGCTATGAGTTGTTAGTCAGACAACTAAATATTTAAACTTCAGGATCTTTATCTGAAAACTAGGGGAAATAAAAACAGCTCCTGCTGCTGCTGCTGCTGCTGCTGCTAAGTCGCTTCAGTCGTGTCCAACTCTGTGCGACCCCATAGACGACAGCCCACCAGGCTTCCCCGTCCCTGGGATTCTCCAGGCAAGAACACTGGAGTGGGTTGCCATTTCCTTCTCCAATGCATGAAAGTGAAAAGTGAAAGTGAAGTCACTCAGTCGTGTCCAACTCTATCGACCCCATGGACTGCAGCCCACCAGGCTCCTCCGTCCATGGGATTTTCCAGGCAAAAGTACTGGAGTGGGGTGCCATTGCCTTCTCCGAAAGATAGCTCCTAACTAGGGCTAATGTGATAATCCATGTGAAATTCTTCTATTTTTTTAGAGCTCACTTTAGATAACGATGTGAACAATGAGTAGCAAGGCAAAAAGCAACATACTTTTCTGGAGGAAATGTGTGCACAAACTCTGGTGACCGACAGCCTTGGGTCCTTTGCTTTTCTTCTTCCACGGGTGACTGTAGATAAATCATTTCATATCTTTGAACTTCAGTTTTAGGTGTTTTTTGTTTTTTTGTAAGATAAATGGGTTTGGTAATGATTACTTCTCAAATTCTCTGTAAGAATTGAGAAATACATATAAAAGAAAATAGTATTTGGTTATTCTTTGTGTGTGTCATTGGCATCCTGGCTCCCTATTTGTGCCTCTGCCTGATCCTGGTAGCCCTGCTTCTTTCTGGTGGATGAATGTGTGACTTATTCCCCAATGACCTTCCTCTTAGGATATCATTCAAACCACTTCAAGTATATGGACTAGAAACACTCTAACACGTTATTCCTCCCCTAAGGTACATGTTTTAACGGCAATCCTTAAAAACCTAAAAGCCTTAAAAACCAAAAGAAATCAATGTTTAATGGTGGAATCTGAAACATTATGACAGGGGAGAAGAGCTAAAAGGGATTTTAGATTTCACTGAGTGCAACCAATTCATCTTATGGATGAGAAAACTTAGGAGAGAGAATGACAGGTCACACCCAGTAGACCCTGCTTTTCAGACTCATAACAGGCTAGTCTGCTTGAAGTCGCAAGTGCCCTATAGGAACCCTTAGGAGCTTCCTTACCACCAGCAATAAAGATTTCCTGTTCTTTCTACCCAACACTCATATGCAACAGCAGCTGAATCAGCTTCCTGGCTTCCAGGACCCAGAGCTGGTATTCTCTTCCAGGCATTTCATCCTAAAGTACATTAATACTTTGCATCTAGAAGTGGTGAGGAAAATGGTGAATACCTTACTTGGAGGATACAAATGAGGATACAAAGGAGGATACAAATTATGCTGTTATTCACAGAGCATTCTGTTACAAGAGAGCATAAATTATCTTTATATTTATTTCACATCACACAGAAGCAGCAGCTAAGCCTTAAAAGCATAGATGAGAAAACCAGAATGTAACAACTTGTTTATTCCTGTATCTTTTTTTTCCCCCCATCCCAAGTTAGCTCATACAGAGGTCGAAGAGAGGACTGTCTTCACTTTAAGTGCAAGCCTTATGTCTGAGTCAGAAACTTGGATTTTAGTTTCCAATAGAGAGAGAGAAAGTAAAAGACACCAGAAGCCCACCAGGCAGCTGTGTTTTCTTGGGCTGATATCGAAAACCACTGAGTGTATATGGTGCAAAAGACCTATAAAATCCTACACCTTAACCTAACTTGAACTTTGAAGTCATAGCTGATATCTAGCTCTGTCTCTCAAGTTGTCATCTCTCAGGTCTTGCTCATTGCTTTAGGTGCTGAGGGATATTGCCAGCTAAAAAAAAATGCACAATGTCAGAGTTGCGAGTTAAGTGTTATTTGGGGCAAGTGAGAACTATAACTCAGGAGACAGCATCTCAGATAGCTCTGAGAGACTGCTCCAAAGAGGTGGGGGTGGGGGGCAGGGAAGGTCAGTATGTATGTGATTTTGTGAAGGGGAAGTGCATGCAATCAAGCACATGGTTTGTTGTTTTTTTGTTTTTTTTTTTGCAGAAGGTTCTGCTAGTCACAAGGAGCAGAAGTTACTATGAACGATTTTAGTGCTTCTCTAGATATGAGGAGATAAAAGAACTGACCTCATAAAATCAGCTCCTGAAAATTTCTATCTGAAGACCTGTTCTGCTAGTTTTTCCCAGAGCACAGTGTCTCATTCCTGATCTCCACCTTGAACTCCTTTCAGAGGGTGTTGAAGGTCAGCAGCTGTAGCAGCACCTGATTTAATCCTTGAGGAGGTAGATGGCAAGTGCCAGTTTGTAGTGGACAATATCAGTTTGATCCTCCTTTCAATAACTAAGAAATCCTGGGGACCCATTGGAGGGATGGATTCTAAACAAACAGATAAACAGCAATAATGATAACAAAAAACCCAGAAAAGTAGAAGACAGAAATTAACTAAGAGAATAAAGAATTTAAAACTGTAAGGTTGAGTAGGGGATGGGACAGATGGGATAGAAACATTAAAAAGAAAGTTGGGGGGGCAGATCCTGTTTCAGAGACATCAAGGAAAAAAAGTAAAGACATCGAGAGCAAACTGTAATAAAATTGTCCAAGGATGATCAGAGACAGGCAAACAAAGGGCATTAAATAAAAAAAGAATTTGCATAAAAAGGGATTAAAAAGAAGTGAAAAAATTACAAAGTGAAAGATCTAATAAAGATTACTGGAAAATGAATGAACACAGCAACAAGAAGCGTTTGCGAGGAACAATAAATACATTACAGCATTGCGAGAGGAACACATCAGAGAGACACAGCAGAGCGAGGAAAATAAAAAGAGGAAGAATAATTTAAAGTTCAGCCCACAGAGGAACCGAGAAGATGGAGATAAAAAGGATAAAAGACGCGAGTAAGTGACAGATACTATTACAATACACAGAAGGCACATGAGATCTATTCAAAGCATTAAAGAAGGGAGGTAGGTGACAGACACAGGCGTGAAAAGAAATGCATGCAGCACATAGGCGGAGCTTTTTTAAAAAAAATAAATCTACTGAGAAAGCATTCCCTGCTTTACATAGCATTGACATGATAAAAAGTATTTTCAAAACTGTAATTAAGAGTTTATTCATGCATAAAGGCAGCAACTGCAATATTAGAAAAGTCACAGACCCTTATATCTTCGTAAACATCTAGAGAGCCAACTGACTGCACAAGAAATTTAACAGATTTCTATCACCTGAAGCAAGTATCTTGGAAGTTTGCATTTCAGTATCAAAGGAAAATGGTGTTGAACTTTTTCTTCATAGATATGACATGAATTTCAGGACATTTGGAAAAACAAGACTGAGTTCTAAGTGTAGGGCTCTCAACAATGTGGGGATTTTCTTCCTCTGTACCCTTCCTCCATCTTGAAGACCCAGTTGAAAATAGAAGAAGAATCACTTACTTCCTAGCATCTGGGTAACCGTAGGTACCTAGGTGTCAATACCCAGGTGCCCAGGGTCTCCCCCTGGTGTGCTTTATTTTGTACATACCTGAATAAGTGCAACCTTCATACACATATCACAAATTTGGTCTTTAATAGTGACTGATAGATATCCAGAGGGGAAAATAGACAGTAAACCACAGATTCAACAGATTTGAGGTTCCTTACAATCCTTAAACAAAATGGAAGCAGGAAATCAAACCCATGTGCTCAGAATGAAACTGTTAAAATGCAGTTTTATTTATTTCTAAAATATCTAGAAAAAATTATTACCTTCAAAATAATAATTAAAGTGAAATGTCACTCTTTAGCCAGACAATGGGAGAAATTAATGTTTTTGTCATTAATATGTCAAATATATTATGATTTTTAAAATATTTTTTCAAACCATAATTCAAAACAATAGATGTACCCCAGTGTTCACTGTAGCACTATTTATAGTAGCAGAACTTGGAAACAACCTAAGTGTCCACTGGTGGATGAATGGATAAAGAAGATGTACTGTGTGTGTCCTTGGAAGAAAAGCTATGACCAACCTAGACAGCATATTGAAAAGCAGAGACATTACTTTGCTGACAAAGGTCCTTATAGTCAAAGCTATGGTTTTTCCAGTAGTCATATATGAATGCAAGATTTGGACCATAAAGGAAGCTGAACCCCAAAGAACTGATGCTTTTGAGTTGAGGTGTTGGAGAAGACTCTTGAGAATCCCTTGGACAACAAGGAAGTCAAACCAGTCAATCCTAAAGGAAGTCAACCCTGAATATTCACTGGAAGGACTGATGCTAAAGTTGAAACTCCAATACTCTGGCCACCCGATTTGAAGAACTGACTCACTGGAAAAACCCTGATGCTGGGAAGGGTTGAAGGCAGGAGGAGAAGGGTACGGCAGAGGATGAGATGGTTAGATGGCATCACCAACTCCATAGACATGAGTTTGAGTAAACTCTGGGAGTTGGTGAAGGACAGGGAAGCCTGGCATGCAGTGTATCTGTGTGTATACACACACACACACACACACACACACACACACACACATGCATATGGATATGTATACACACACACACGATGGAGTATTACTCAGCCATAAAAAAGAACAGCCTAATGCTATTTGCAGGCTTCCCTGGTGGCTCAGATGATAAAGAATCCGCCTACAATGCAGGAGGCCCAGGTTTGATCCCTGGGTCAGAAAAATCTCCTGGAGAAGTATTCTTGCCTGGAGAATCCCCATGGACAGAGGAGCATGGCAGGCTACAGTCCATGGGGTCACAAAGAGTCAGACACAACTGAGCAATTAAGCACACAATGCCATTTGCAGCAACATGGACCACATAGATTTTCATACTGAGAGAAGTCAGAGAAAGATATATATCACATGATGTCTTTTATATGTAGAATCTAAAACAATGGTGCAAATGAACTTATTTATAAAACAAATAGAATCACAGATGTAGAAAATGAGTTTGTGGTTGCCAAGCGATAGGCTGGGGGGATACTCCCTTATTGGGTCATTGCTTTTAGACAGAAGATGTATTCTCTTCCACCTAAACTGTGGTGGGATTGCAGTGGGGTGGGGTTCTCCTCATCCTACCCCCTGGATGACTCTATCATGAGATTTCAAGAATTTTTCAAGTTTATAGCACCGTATAATACTAGAAAGGATTTGAGGGTATAGAATACATGCTTATTTCACAGGTGAGAAGGTCAAGATCAACAGTGGTGATGTGACTATCTTAATCCCATGGTGACACTAATACATCAGAACACTGATGGCTCTGCAAGTTGTCCAGGAGGAGCACATGTAAAATATTTTATTATGTTTAGATTGGGTAAAAAATAATTTCTTGAAACCCCCATAAAAGAAGAAGGGAATTTTAACACAGAAATGAATCAACTGTGGAGTACTTAGCTACATAGGAAAATCAAACATTTTATTGCATTAGGCAAGAGACTCCCAATTTTTCTTGGTTTTCAGTGTCCTTGATGGCTCAGTAATTTTTTCACAGCACTCTCAGATAAAAAGAAACACCTCACAAGTTGTTCATTAAGAAGATACGTCCAAAAAACTTAGTAAGTATTTATGTCTTAACAACTTATTAGTTGTCTGAAGAAAAAAAAACACATAAATGATAAGATATGTTTATTTAATTCTTAACTCCGGTACTGAAGAACAGGATGTGTGTACCTCTTGGGCACTGCATGACTTCCCAAACTTTGGAATCAGATTGTACATTGCAATTATCATTTCCTGTTCAGTGTCAATTTTCACACCGTGTTTGCTTTTTTATCACAACCACCAAGACAAAAGATATATGATACATGCCATTGAAAGGAGGACAGCATGATTTAGGGTTGAAGCTCTGAACTAGTAGTTAACACAGGATCCAATAAAAGTCAACTATTACCATGTTTACCTTGAAAAATTTAAATATCCCACTGGAGTGTCTGTGAGGCACCTTGGCACAGGGATTGGGATCCACAGATCAAAATTTTTGTTTTGACCTTAGAGGACTATCTTTATTCATGGTAATCAAGGGAAAGAGTTTAAACCTTCAAAACAAAATCAAAACTAGTTCCCTGCTACAGTAGAATATTTTATGCAAAAAAGCTCTTTCTTCTTTCTGTCTTTTAAGTTGCATAACAATTTCCTAACGAGCCTGCAGGGTTGTCTTCACGACTGGATTTAGCTCAGATCTGGAAAAAAAAACCTCCAAAGTCATCCACTTAGATGCAAACCATTCAGTGCATATTTGGAATTTGTTTTCTTTGCTTTGATGATATTTCAAAGAAGGAGGCAAGAAAGTATAGCCTATAAAATAAAGAACAATTTCAACGGAATTTGCTGTAATAATCGAATGCATGTCCGTAGTAGTAGTGTATCATTGGAATAATTTTCCTTCTAATACCTGATCCCCAGGATACCATATGAGGCAGGCAAAGGCATCGTCGGTATTTCAGTTTGACTTCCCATGCTCATTTAATACGGGTAGTAAAGAATTGAAGCATTAATTGATATATCAAAATGCTTTACTGAGTACTTTCCTTTATCAGCATTGTGCCTCAAACTGTGGAATTCAAGAGAAGTATAAAACATGTTTCCTCCCCTCCAAAGAAGAATTTAAGCTAACTGTTGTGAAAGAAGGTACACACACAGAGAGAACAATTAATGAGTTATTACAGAGGACAATGACAAACAATAGCTTTACAGAACAATTAAAGCAGAGAACAACATATAATACCTAGCAGATGTGCAGTGCGGCCAATAAATACAAAGTGAGTCAAACCGCAGAGAGATCAATGTGCCTGCAGTCCTCCGGGGGTTTTATCCTCAGGATAAGGTCACCAGTTGAGAATCTCAAAGACACTCCGTTCAGTTACCTAGTTTATATCTGGGATAATTAGGAGGGCTGAAATGATGATTAAGAGCATCTGTTTTTAGTTTCAGTTTTGATATTGTCATTAACAGGTAACCTGTAGACAAAGGTGACTGTCGTATTAATCTTCACATGGCAATTAAGAGATTCTGACTCTTAGAAAAATAGAATCCGATAGAAGAATTCTCTGTTATCTACTAAAAATCTGCCCAGAGTTTAACATAGCTAAACTGGAGGCAGGATTTTTTTTTTCTAATGGAAGATGAAAAATATGAGTGAAAGGTGGGTGAAAGAGAACTCCTAGAATCAGAATCTACTGCCGCCACACTTAGGAGAAATATCACCTCTCAAAGACTAGAGACAAGTACTGTGGAGCAGACAATGAACAGGTTCAGGTACGCTGCCTTTGGAAGGCAGAGGCTTAACCACTGGATGCTTGGGAAGTCTCCAGCTCTGCTTTTGGATACAACGTGCGCCAGTCCCCCGGTGGGAGAGCAGACAGCGTGCAGCCCAAGTGTAACTGAGATGACAGATTTTTGACGCAGCATTAAGTGGATATAAGGTCTATCGTATCATCATGTAATGACTAACAATGCTGTCATTACACACACACCCCAAACACCTTCCCATCAAATACTCTGAGGTGAATGGGCATCTTTTTTTCACCTCTCAAATGTCATTTTTTCTACAGTTGGTACTCTGTGTCCATTTTTTTCTTATTCCATATTATCTTCCTTGGCTATATCACTGACTCCTACATCTTTCTATCTACAATGTAAATACTATAAGAGACAAACACCAACTTTTACCTTTAACCTGCTATCCTGGACTCTGGATATTTGACATCTCCATCTGGAAACTCAGGTTTGATAAGACAAATTTGAAATGATTGTTTTCCCTAAGTCTGGCCCTCTCTGTACACCTGTGTATTTCCACTCTTAGGAAATAAGCATTTTCTTCCCAGTCTCCCCATCAGAAACTTTGGGGTCATTTCTGACTCCTCCCTCTTGCTTATGGCCATGGCCAGTCTGTCTTCCCTGATCATTTCTGTTACTTTTTCTCTATTTCTTCTTTCCTTCCTTCCTTCTCCCCTTGAGTGCACAAGGTAATACCATCCAATAACCTCCTGGTCACAGTCACAGTGGAAGCCGCTGCTGTGGGGAGGGTGCACCCAGCGGGGCTTTCAGCACTATGAAAATGGAGAATGCAAGCAGAAAGTGGTGCTGTCTGTAAAAAGAGATTGAAGTGCCTCTCATCACTAATGAGAACCAACTGTACTGCACCGGGAACTCTGCTCAGTGCTCTGTGGTGACCTAAACGGGAAGGTCAAGGAAGAGGGGATACATGTATGTGTGTGGCTGATTTGCTTTGCTGTACAGCAGAAACTAACACAACATCGTAAAGCTACTGTACTCCTATAAAAACAAAATGATCAAGTGCCACTCATCATATTAGAAGCACTGAGAGTGTAGACCCTACAAAAAAAATGTGACGGCCATAGGGAACACAGAGAACTGAGTGTTCTGTTTATGGATTAGACAGTTACAACACCCCATGGCGGCTCCCAGTACTTTGGTGGTTATGTTAGAAGAGAGTAACTCTTTCCGTGCAAATCAAGTGAAAAAACAGTTGCATCTTAAGAAATTGATCTCGACCAAATGCATAAGTCTCATTGGCAGAGGTCTTGATGTAAGAAATCGACTCCCTGGTGCAAGGCCCTAAGAAGAGAGGCAAAAAGACAGAGCTCCCGGTAGAGATTCAGACTGTCAGAGCTGTTCCTGTAGGAACCCCGATTGAACAGTTATTAGTTTCCTGGTTAAAAAAAAAGCATCTGGAAATTGACCAGAAATACAGGGTTACTCTCACTTTATATTGTTTCTTTCTATATCACATTGCAGAATGTGGGATTATTCGTTTCTTGAAACAATTTCTCAACTTCATAAAATCATATAGTGTAGAGCCCCTCCTGGAGGAGGACCTAGAGGAATATTGGGCATGATGAAAATGTATATTTTTATAAGGGTGGTGGTTACATAGGTGTGTGCATATGTGCGGAGAAGGCAACGGCACCCCACTCCAGTACTCTTGCCTGGAAAATCCCATGGACAGAGGAGCCTTGGAGGCTGCAGTCCATGGGGTCGCTAAGAGTTGGACACGACTGAGCGACTTCACTTTCACTTTTCACTTTCATGCATTGGAGAAGGAAATGGCAACCCACTCCAGTGTTCTTGCCTGGAGAATCCCAGGGACGGGGAGCCTGGTGGGCTGCCATCTATGGGGTCGCACAGAGTCGGACACGACTGAAGTGACTTAGCAGCAGCAGCAGCAGCAGTACATATGTGAATTAATCACTGCACATTTAGGATTTCTATGTTTAATATAGTTTGAGAATACATTTTAAACAAGTTTATTCCCTCTAGATATTAAATGTATAGCTAGTTAGCATGGTTTGTTAGAACTTACCTATTAGAGTTAATATTCTGGGGCTCAAATGAACTAGACAAAGGTCTCCCCTCTAATAATCACTCCAGCATTAGGAGGTTCTTGCTGTAGAAGCCTATTTCTCTCTGTGTGTGCAACGGACTACCGCATACACATGAGAAAAAGCCATGGTACAGCCTCACAAGTCTCTCCTTTACATTTGCCTTTGCCCAGGCTGTCAGCATTTATTGAGAGCTGGAAGTAGTCGTGTTTCAAAAAGGCTTTTATTTTGCATTGGGATTTTATTTTAAAAAGGCTTTTATTTGTATTTTATTTTGTATTGTATAGCCGATTAACAAAGTTGTGATAGTTTCAGGTGAAAAGCGAAGGGACTCAGCCATACATATACATGTATCCATTCTCCCCTACATTCCTCTCCCATCCAGACTGCCGCCTAACCTTGGGCAGAGTTCCTTGTGCTTTACAGTAGGTCCTTGTTGGTTATCCATTTTAAATATAGCAGCGTGTACATGTCCATCCCAAACTTTCAACGTCTCATCAGGCTCCCTCCTTTAACGCCGGCCACGTTTCTCTTTCTCTGTCTCTCTGATCTTGGCCCTCAGGAGAGTGTGCACACTTGTGCTTCCGATTAAGTTGGTGCTACACACACCTTCAAGCCCCAGCAAGCACAGGCGGCCTCTAGGCCCTTGAGTCCTCATGCAAAGTCCTTCACACTTCGTGATGGGGCTTCCTTTTTCCTAGAAATTACTTTTCTCTTTCTACAGCTCTGCTGAGGCCAGCTCAAGGCCAGAGAACACTGAGTGTGCCGATGACAGATTGGATGAGAGAGAAGATTGGAAGGAGGAATGGCAAAGAAGATGAACTAAGTTCCAAAACAGTGACTTTAATTGCTTTTGCCTGTAAAATAGTGTGGGAGGACAGCTGGGGTAAAACTGAACGAAGCCCTATGCATTACTGAAACCGGCCCAGCAGCCTCTAATAATGGGATCTTTCATGATCTGAATTATTTCAGATTCCTCCATTAACTCCCCCAAATTATAATGTTACATTGAGTCAGTGTTTACTGAGGTTTTATCATGATAACAACTAACATATTGTACCTACAAGCACCAATGAGTCTCCAGACAGTTCCAGAAAGAAACATAAACTCTAATATATACGCTAATTAGAGAAAACCCTTCTGTCTCAACCAGATCTAGAGAAGGAGTAAAAACGTACTATAATTGTGTTAAATTTAATATAGTTGGCCAAAGTGTTTCGTTGCTCAGGCTCTACTGTCCATGGAATTCTCCAGGCAAGAATACTGGAGTGGGTTACTATGCCCTCCTCCAGGAGATCTTCCTGACCCAGGGATCAAACCTGCATCTCCCACATTGCAGGGAGATTCTTTACCATCTGAGCCATCAGGGAAGCCCAATAGTTGGCAAGGAAGGTGTAAATGTGAAATAACACCAATACTCATTTTTTAAAAAATAGAAAATATGTAGTGCCCACTTTCCATGGATAGTAATGGGACATTTTAGGAATTATCTGGTGGCAGATGTGGAAGTTGCTGCAGACGGAACTCTTGGGATGTCTTGGGTTGTCTTGGGTTTGGGTAGCAGAGTTGTTTCTGGTTCTCTTTCTGATAAGCTGTCACTCAGTGGCCTTGGAGCAGTGAGCAAAGCATGAGCTTTGGATTTAGAGTGACCAGGCCAGCTATATTTCTCAGTCTCACTCTACTCTAGACCACTGAATTTAGAAATGTCAACTGGACATTGTGCTGGATGCTAATCAGAGGGTGATGGACATAAAAAAATGACATTCCTACTCTTGTAAAAGGGCTTTCCAGGTGGCACTAGTGATAAAGAATCCACCTGCCAATGCAGGAGACAGAAGAGATGCAGGTTTGACCCCTGGGTCAGGAAGATCCCCTGGAGGAGGAAATGGCAGTCCACTCCAGTATTCTTGCCTGGAGAATTCCATGGACAGAGGAGTCTGGCAAGTTACAGTCCATGGGGCCGCAAAGAGTCAGACATGAATGAGCATCTAAGCAGCTCTTGTAAAACTGACATGCTGATAGTTAGGAAATAGACATCAAACAAAGAAATAAAAAGATAAGAAAAATAATATTAAACAATGCTAATTATCAGAAAATAAACCTAAGAATTAGGATAGAAAATGAAGCAGATGTTGCTATTCCTCTGTATACTAAATATTTGGAAAAGTCTTCTGCAGTCACTGTTTATGCTCATGAATTTTTAGCGAATGATGTAGTTACCTTCCAGAGACCCTATGGACATTTTATGGAAACATCAATAGTTTCTACCTCTCCCTGGACTCATTTCCCTTATTTACAAAATACTACCAAACACTGGTAGCTCATCTATGACTCGTTTCCTGACATTTAATTATTGTTCACTAAATCATTCACCCAAATAAAGAAAAATCGTGTAAAGGGATTTTAGAAATATTTCCTCATGATTTACTTAGCTTCTTGGTAATAGCACAGAATCCCTCAGTAAATAAAAGAAACCAGAAAACACACTTGAAAATGAGAATAGGGAAAAGGATAAAAACAAAAATAATTACAGCTACAGTTTATTGATCACCTATTAAAGTCAAGGTTTATTTGAGGATGCTGTATATTTGTTCTGAGATGTTCAATAGCCTTCCAAAGGAAGCACTGTGCCTAAATGAGGAAACAGATTAAGACAGTTTTGTGGTTAGCCCAGTTCCACACAGTGGGCAGTTTTGAGGTTGGTGTCCTCCTGGATAACACATACATGCTGTTTATTTCCCACATCAACTACTGATTCTCCAGTTCTCTGGCATCCTCTGGGTGTCTAGCAGTTCAGTTCAATTCTGATACTTTCAGAGTTAGATCAGACCCTCCATTGCACCAGACAGCCCTGTTTCAGACACACCCACCACAAATGGGTTGCCCAGGCTACCCCAAGTGGCACTAGTGGTAAAGAACCCACCTGTCAATGCAGGAGACGTCTGAGATGTGAGTTCGATCCCTGGGTGGGGAAGATCCGCTGGAGAAGGAAATGGCAACCCACTCCAGTATTCTTACCTGGAGAACCCCATAACAGAGGATCCTCGTTGGCTACAGTCCGTGGGTTCGCAAAGAGTTGAACATGACTAAAGTGACTAAGCACAGGCTACGAAGCATTCTTTGGCATGCCTTGCTTAGGGATTGGAATGAAAACTGACCTTTTCCAGTCCTATGGCCACTGCTGAGTTTTCCAGATTTGCTGACATATTGAGTGCAGCACTTTCACAGCATCATCTTTTAGGATTTGAAATAGCTCAACTGGAATACCATCCCCTCCACTAGCTTTATTCGTAGTGATGCTTTCTAAGGCCCACTTGACTTCATATCCCAGGATGTCTGGCTCTAGGTGAGTGATCACACCATCGTGATTATCTTGGTCATGAAAATCTTTTTGTATAGTTCTGTGTATTCTTCCACCTCTTCTTAATATCTTCTGCTTCTGAAAGAGATGGGAATACCAAACCACCTGACCTGCCTCTTGAGAAACCTATATGCAGGTCAGGAAGCAACAGTTAGAACTGGACATGGAACAACAGACTGGTTCCAAATAGGAAAAGGAGTATGTCAAGGCTGTATATTGTCACCCTGCTTATTTAACTTATATGCAGAGTACATCATGAGAAACACTGGGCTGGAGGAAACACAAGCTGGAATCAAGATTGCTGGGAGAAATACCAATAACCTCAGATATACAGATGACACCACCCTTATGGCAGAAAGTGAAGAAGAACTAAAGAGCCTCTTGATAAATGTGAAAGAGGAGAGTGAAAAAGTTGGCTTAAAGCTCAACATTCAGAAAACGAAGATCATGGCATCCGGTCCCATCACTTCATGGCAAATAGATGGGGAAACACTGGAAACAGTGTCAGACTTTATTTTGGGGGGCTCCAAAATCACTGCAGATGGTGATTGCAGCCATGAAATTAGAAGATGCTTACTCCTTAGAAGGAAAGTTATGACCAACCTAAACAGCATATTAAAAAGCAGAGACATTACTTTGTCAACAAAGGTCCGTCTAGTCAAGACTATGGTTTTTCCAGTAGTTATGTATGGATGTGAGAGTTGGACCATAAAGAAAGCTGAGTGCTAAAGAATTGATGCTTTTGAACTGTGGTGTTGGAGATGACTCTTGAGAGTCCCATGGACTACAAGGAGATCCAACCAGTCCATCCTAAAGGAGATCAGTCCTGGGTGTTCATTGGAAGGACTGTTGTTGAAGGTAAAACTCCAATACTTTGGCCACCTGATGCGAAGAGCTGACTCATTTGAAAAGATCCTGATGCTGGGAAAGATTGAGGGCAGGAGAAGAAGGGGACGGCAGAGGATGAGATGGTTGGATGCCATCACCGACCCAATGAACATTTTGGTGGACTCCGGGAGTTGGTGATGGACAGGGAGCCCTGGCGTGCTGCGGTTCATGGGGTCGCAAAGAGTCGGACATGACTGAGGGACTGAACTGAACTGAACTGCATATCTCTGCTCCACTGACTGCAATGTGGAGCTCCCCATGACTACCCCTCAGGCTCAAGACTTTGCTAGAAGGAGTCATAGAACTCAGGAAAGAACTTTAATTATTATTACATGTTTATTATGAAGGATGTAATACAACTCAAATGTAGTCACACGAAAGAAATGCATAGGCCAAGATGGGGTGGTGGGGGTGGAGGAGGGCTGCCCTGTCCTTGATGGATGAGCCATCCTCCCTGAACCTCAGTGTGCTCACCAGCCTGAAGGCTTTCTGAGCTTGGTCACTTAAGGGCTTTTTATGGAGGTGTCTCATGCAGAGGAAGAGACGGCTGGTTAACATCACCAACTTAATGGACACAAATTTGAGCAAATGCCAGGAGATATTGGAGGACAGAGGAGCCTGGTGTGCTGCAGTTCCATGGGGTTGCAGAAAGTCAGACTGACTTAGCAATTGAACAACAGCATTATGTAGGTGTGATTGATTAGATTATTGGCCATTGGTGATTGAACTCAGTCTTCAGCTCCTCTTTCCTTCTCAGAAATTAGGAGATGGGGCAGAAAGTTTTTTTAAACAAGGTTTGTTTTTACTGGTAACCAGCTCCATCCTGAAACTGTCTTGGGGCCCCCTGGGAAGAGTCAGTCTCATTAGCATAAACCCTGGTATCTTTGAAGGGTGCTGCTTATGAATAACAAAAGATGCTTCTATCCCTCTAATGACTCAGGAGATACCAGAGGTTTTAGGATTAGGGGATTTTTGCCAGTAACCTGAAATAAAAACCATATCTATATCCCCTACCATGCCCTGTGGTGGAGGTGGGAAAAAAAAGGAATGCTTCTTCCACACTCTTTTTCACACCTAAGTGCGGTGCTGTGCCTACTTCAATTGCAAAAAATGAGATTTACAAACTAATTGGAAGAAGCTTATTAGTCACCTCAGGCAAGGTCCATACAAGTAGCAAAACTCAGTGGCTTAAAACAACAACATTTATTTTCTTATAGTTTCTATGGGTCAGGACTCCCACATGGCTTAGATGGGACTTTACAGGCTGTGATCAGGATGAAGTCGGTTCATGTATTTGTTTTCTTCATCTTTGTCTGTATTTCTGCTTTGCAAATAGGTTAATCTGTGTTGTTTTTCTAGATTCTACATATATGTGTTATTATACAATGTTTGTTTTTCTCTTTCTGACTTACTTCACTCTGTATGACAGTCTCCACTTGTTCGAGGTATCTGGAATAGTCAAATTCATAGAGTCAGAAAGTGCATTGGTAGATGCCTGGGCACGGGGCGAGGTGGAATTCGTGTTTAAAGGGATCAGAGTTTCAGTTCAGGAAAGTGAAAAATTTGGGAGATGGCTAATGGTGAGAGTTGCACAGCACTGTGAATGCATTTAGTGCCGCTGAGCTGCACAGTTAAATATGGTTAAAATAGTATGTTTTATATTATGTGACTTTTACTACAATAAAAAACATTAAGAAAAGAAAAAAAGATGACATCTGGTTCAGCGGTCATTGCAAAGATCCACTGGGGAGAGTCCTCTTCCACGCTAATTCACCCGGGTGTTGCAACCAGACTGCAGCCTCTGTTTTCATTGGCTGTTGCCTGGAGACCACTCTGAGGCCCCTCCCACGGGGACCTCTCTGTAGGGGCGCTCACAACAACACGGCTTTCTTCATCCGAGAAAGAGAAGAGCCAGAGAGATTGTAAGCAAATGGAAGTAACCGTGTTTCATAACCTAATCTCAGGAAGTCATTTTGCCACTTTTGTCGTACCGTATTTGTTAGAAGGAAGTTACGTGGTCCCGCCCACACTCACTACCAGGAAGCTGAGATCACCAGGGGTCACCTTAGACGTCTGCCGACTGCATCATCCAATTTGTGGCCAGTAATTCTGTAGAGCTCGATGTGCCATTTTCATTTCCAGACAGAGACAAAGGGTCACGAAAAGAGAGTGTTAGGAGGGTAAAATCAGTAAGACCTCAGGGTGCAAACTGACTTTTCTGCTTCCACACATCCCGCCTACTCAGAGCTGATAATAAGGCAAAATGTGCCAGAAATGCCAACCTGACACACCATTTGAAAACTTTTCCTTTTCTCCTCAGTTGAATTCAAATAAGTAAAAATCTCCAACATACTCTCCAAATGCCTTTCAGAGTGGTGGAATTTCTCTGATTTCAGAAATCAGTCTGTACAATCATCTTAAGGTTGTATGCTTTTGTATCATGTGCTCACCCTATGATGAATTTTGAGATTTTTAATGAGATTTTAATGATTTTTTAAAATTGTGAGATTTTTGAGATTTTAAATGAGAAATTCATCTCAAATATTCTTCCCTTCACTACTTTTTTCAAAAAGTCAACTGAGGGACTTCCCTGGTGATCCATTGCTCCCAATGCAGGGACCCTGGGTTCCATCCCTGGTCAAGGAACTAGATCGTACATGTTGCAACTAAGAGTTTGCATACTGCAGCTAAAGATGCTGTGTGCTGCAACTAAGACCCAGCACAGCCAAATAAATAAAAAATTAAAATAGTGAACTGAATTCTCTCTGCCACTGCCTGAAGAACAGAGAGCATTTTCCAGGACTTCAGTGGATACCAGGAGAAGGGGACGACAGAGGATGAGATGGCTGGATGGCATCACTGACTTGATGGACATGAGTTTGAATGAACTCTGGGAGTTGGTGATGGACAGGGAAGCCTGGCATGCTGCCATTCATTGGGTCGCAAAGAGTCAGACACGACTGAGCAACTGAACTGAACTGAACTGATGCCTTCCCAAGGTTAGAAAAGAAACATCATAGAGCTTTCCATCTCATCCACAGAATCAAATGTCCTCTAGCTGATGTAATTCCACCCTTTTCCACCTGACTTTGATCTTTGCCTCTTTATCATTCCCATTCTGAGCCCCGAAAGTAACACAAAACTGACAGAGATGTCACTTTAGTATGTTGGGAAGCAATTCAACATAGTTCTAAGCTCGTGTCATTTCTCCTTTAGCGATATGGCATCATAGTTAAATGTGGAAATCTAGTGAGAGATAAAAGTGATGGAGGAACAGAATCTTGGAGGTTATAAATTCATTGTCCAGTGTTTCTCCAAAGTCCCCTTGAAAGTGAAAAGTGAAAGTGAAGTCACTCAGTTGTGTCCAACTCTTTTCGAACCCATGGACTGTAGCCTCCCAGGCTCCTCCATCCATGGGATTTTCCAGGCAAGAATACTGGAGTGGGTTGCCATTTCCTTCTCCAGGAGATCTTCCCGACCCAGGGATTGAACCTGGGGCTCCCTTACTGTAGGCAGACGTTTACCGTCTGAGCCACCAGGGAAGTCCATAAGAATCCCCTTAAGATTGTTGAAAAACTTCTATTCCTAACCCCTCCAGGTGAGTAAAATAAGGAAGGTGGAGAGTTTGAACAAAGGAATGGTGTAATTCGACTAACATTGTACTTATATTCATCTGGCTGCTGTGGGAAGAATGGGCTGTTTGAGCACAAAGGTCAAGGCAGAGAAAGATGCCATTTCTGTGGGTCCAGGTGAGAGACGATGGTAGCAGCCTCCAAAGAGCTAATGTAAAGTGGTATGGTTCTGGATGTATTTTGAAGACACAGACAAGCTATGCAGAAAACCTATTGTAGATTGTGAGAGAAAGAGAGGGATCAGGATGACTTCTCAGTTTTCCTGGCTGAGCCTCCAGACTTGTGGAGTGCCATCAGCTGGTGCAGAGGCCATGGATGGAGCAGATAAAGGTGAAGACTGGAGTTTGAGTTTGGACTTGACTTCTGTTAGACATCTCTGTAGGGATGCCAATACACAGGGGTTTGTTTTAAATACAAAACAGAAACTAGCAGGGTTAAAGTGAGAGGATGAGTGGAGAAACAGTGGATAAATACTTTCTCCATGCTTACTCATCTTTCCGGTTCTGCAGCTTTAGATGTAACTCTGTACCATCTCAGCAGCCTTTGTAACAAATCTTAAAAAAATTAACCTACTTCACCATCCTCATTTATAAATGTAGAAACATGTTGTTCAGTCCCTAAGTCATGTCTGACTCTTTGTGTCCCTGTGGACTGCAGCACACCAGGCTTCCCTGTCCTTCACTGTCTATCTCCCTGCGTTTGCTCAAACTCATGTCCATTGAATCGGTGAGGCTATCCAACCAGCTCATCCTCTGTCACCCCCTTCTTCTCCTACCCTCAATCTTCCCCAGCATCAGAGTCTTTTCCAATGAGTTGGCTCTTCGTATCAGGTGGCCAAAGTATTGGAGCTTCAGCTTCAGTCCTTCCAATGAGTATTCAAGGTTGATTTCCTTTAGGATTGACTGGTTTGAGCTCCTCACTGTCCAAGGAGAAACATGGGTTCCCTGTATTTACATAGAAACAACTAGTAGATGATTTCATATTCAGATAGTAACAGAATCTGGGCTTAAACCCTGGCCCTTTGACCCCCAGTTCACTGTTTTTCCATCTATCAACAATGGCACTTTGGGTTCTTGAAAACTCTCTTATTCCTAAGACATGGGCTTTTCTGGATCAGTTAGATTTCAAAAATCCTTAAAATTTCCACAAAAGTTTTGCTATCTTCTTTTTTCCCTCATATATCCACTCTATTTTAAAAAGATTTGTTTCTCATATATGCCATTACAGAGAATCAAGTATAGTTTTCTGGGCTAAATATCAGGTTCTTATAAGTTATATATTTTATATATAGCAGTGTGTATATGTCAGTCCCAATCTCCAAATTTAATCCCTCCCCCACATAATCCCTGGTAACCATAAATTTGTTTTCTACATCCATGATTCTACTTCTGTTTTGTAAATAAGTTCATTTAAAGTATTACTACATTCTAATTTGTCCCAGTAGAAGTCTTTTAAAAGAAAAAATAAAAAAGCTAACAAAAACAAAATAGAAACCAAAGAACAAATGTAACACTATCACCATCATTTCTCATAAGCCAGCAAATACTGACAGGCAGAAACTGGAAAGGATTTAATCTTGGAATGAAGGATAGTGCTTCTTAAGAAAGGACAGTTGGCAACTTGACATTGGAGCTCTTACATACACATCTATACTTGTGTATTTGTATGCCCCTTGTTTTTCTTAATTTCCTGATTTATGCAGTGTCATAAAAATTTCAGCACAAAATAACTTTACCTGCAGGGTTTTCTAAGCTATTGTGTTCTACCAAAGGGCATGTGAAAAAAGTAAGATTGATAGAAAATGTCTTGATATACTCGTAAATGCTTTCCTATTTATCTTACCCACTCACCTTCTTTTGGTAGATCCCAATCATTTTATCTCTGAAGAGGAAACAGCTGTGCCTCTCTTGACAGCCAAGCTGGCTGCAGAAGACAGAATGTTTGTTTTAAGAAGAGAACGAGTGATGCTCCATTCCTCTGTAAACTCAAAAGGGCACATGACCATCATTCTCCTGACGTTAAAAGGTCTCCCAATCTCTTATACTCAATAGCATGACTATCTGTTATTGTTTAGTTCAATTTAATTTATTTGGGTTCTGAAGAATTCAATCACTGTTTGTTGCACGCCGGTTAGATGTCAGACACTATACAAAACATCAGAGGTTCAAACATAGATGCCTTCTAGAAATAGCTTCCATTACAGTAAATCTGGCAAGGTGCTAAAAGAGCTCAGAAAAGTATGAATGAAGTGTTTTAGGAGCATAGACAGAAAACAGCTAATGTTGGTGTGAGGCTATGAGAAACATAATATCAGAGAAGATTGCAGAGGGGAAGGTATTTCTGAGTTAGGGTTTGAAAGGTAAGTCAGTGATTATTAGGTAGAAACACCTGTCAGCGCAAAGGAGAAGCATGAGCAAAGGGGGATCCGTGGTAAAGAATCTGCCTACCAACGCAGGAGACACAGGAGATACGGGTTCAATTCCTGGGTCGGGAAAATCCCCTGGAGAAGGAAATGGCAACCTACTCCAGTATTCTTGCCTGGAAATCCCATGGATAGAAGAGCCTGGTGGGCTAGTCCAGGGGGTTGCAAAGAGTTGCACATGACTTAGCAACTAAAACAGCAACAGCAAGATGAAGAGACTTGAAATGACACATGTGGGAGAAAAGAATCATCTGGCTTGTCATGAAGTGGCTGGAAAGGAGACTTGGTCTCTGTGAACGTATGTCCCTTCATGCAAAGAATTTGAGCCTCATCCTTCAGAATTGTTAAGCAGGAGAGTGATACAACCTGATTACTTTAGAAAATTCACTCTAGTGGCAAAAGGGATGCTGGATTTGAGGGGACACAGAAGAACAGCTAGCGTGCTGCTAAGATAATCTGATCAAGAGATGGGAGGGTTCTGGGAAGCTTGAGGGGAAGGGATAGTTAGGGAGTTGGGGATCGGCATACACACACTGCTGTATTTAAAATGGGTTACCAACAAGGACCTACTGTATAATTCAGGGAACTCTGCTTAATGTCATGTGGCAGCCTGGAGGGGAGGGCAGTTTGGGGGAGAATGGATACATGTAGATGTATGGCGGTCGCTTTCCTGTCCACCCGAATCTATCACAACATTGTTAATCGGCTATACTCCAATACAAATTAAAAAGTTTAAAAAAAGAGAGATGGGAGGCTTCTGAAGTAGGCAGTGTGGATACAGAGGAAGATAAAGATTCAAGACGTCTGGTGGTCTGACCTGCAGAGAGTTGCCATAAGGGTCCCATCATCCTGCCCTTTTGACACAACTGCCATTTGTTTGAAAATAGCGGTATTAATTTTGGTAAAGCAAAGCACCCTAGTAAAAAGAAAAATATGGTAACCACCTCAGGCTGCATCCTGGAATCACCATGATGGGCAGTAAAAGCCATCCATAGCCAGGCGCTAAGTCGAACTCCATAGAAATTCTTAACAGCAGTAATAAAAATAATGCAGCCCTCTAGAAAGCTAGAAATGTATTTGAACACACAGATTTTTATCAGTCCTACAAACTTTCCAACAGGCTCCCACATGTGAGTATCTGAGCAGTGATGGGACATGTGAGTAAACCTAGTGTCATCAAGGTGAGGAACGGGTCTGGGGTTTTGTGTTTCACCCTGAGGTTTATGGGCTTTTGTGGTGTCAGTTGGTAAAGAATCTGCCTGCAATGCGGGAGACCTGGGTTCAACCCCTGGGTTGGGAAGATCCCCTGGAGGAGAGCATGGCAACCCATTCCAGTATTCTTGCCTGCAAATCCACATGGAAAGAGGAGCCTGGCCGACTGCAGTCCACGGGGTCGCAAAGAGTCAGACACGACCGAGCGACTAAGCAGTAAGGACCAAGCCCTGGGGTTTACTGGCCGGGGGGCTCTCTTCATGTTCATCCGAAACCCCCTGGCTTTTGTCTTGAAATAGGAATTTGATGTACTTGATTTTCTTTAGACTGTTGGAGCTGGAAAGCCCAGAAATTCTGTCTAAATTCTAGCCTTACTTCCAAGCCCTCATTATATCTATAAACATGCAGGCATGCTCAGTCGCTTCAGTCATGTCCAACTCTTTGCAGCCCCATGGACTATAGTGCTCCAGGATCCTCTGTCCATGGGATTTTCCCAGCAAGAATACTGGAGTGGGTTGCCAAGCCCTCCTCCAGGGGATCTTCCCCACCCAGGGATCAAACTGGCGTCTCCTGTGTCTCCTGCATTGCAAGTGGATTCTTTACCGCTCAGCCACTGGGGAAGCCCCTGTGAATATGAGATGCCACCATCTACTCCAGCCACATGCAGGATCTGGAGCTGATCTAGGATCAATGTCCTGAATTCAGTATTTTTCCATTGATCCCTGCTCTTTTCAAGGAATTCCTCCAGACTCTAGCTCTTATGTCTCTACCGCTCAATGATTTAGTTCCTATTTTAATGCTAATTCCACTGCTCTTGTCCTCATCCTTCATCTCAGACTGTGTCCTGCAAATTCTGTCCTTAATTTATTTATGCTCCCTTAGGGTAGCATTGTTGTTTTTCCTTGGCTTTTTCCTCCCTCATCTTTAGTTTTTCTATTTCGTTTGATATTTTGTGTTCAGAGGACCTGCTTTCTTCTCTAGCAACAGAAGCAGTTTTATTATATAGTGTTTATTACTTTACAAACACAGGATCAGAGAAAACCCTTCAATATTCTGCTAAGTTAACCAGTCATTCCCTTATGGAGCCATCTTTCTCCAGCCCTGTTATTACCCAAAGGTTTAATGTCACACCTGCCATTCCCTGCTGTCCTTTTCTGCAGATTTCTCATAATTGGAAGTTTTGGTCCCAGTAAAACAACCCAGGCAATTCGATATTTCACTTTCTCTATAATAAGAAACTAGGTTTCATTCATTCATTCAGCCAGTAATTTGAGCTATACGTTGAGCATTGTTCTACATCCACAGGATATACATATACAGCTGAACAAAATAGGTATGATATTTATTTGCTAGTGGAAGAGATAAAAATCAAACAATGACACAAATATGTAATTCCAGTTTGAGAAAAGTATTATGGAATATAATCAACATGTATAGGAGGATAATTTGTTTGCCATGTGGGTTGTAGGACAAAGAGGGAAGGTCAAGATAAAGGTTTGTGAGAAAGCAATATTCAAGCAGAAACCAAAGGAGTGGTCCAGGTGATGGGAAGACAAGCAGGAACATTCCAGGCCAAAAGAATGTTGTGTGTGAAGACTCTGTCCAAGGCATAATCTGATTGGTATTTGAAGACCTTTAAGGCCAATGTGGCTGGAACCGGGCATAAGATGTTAATGAACTTGTCAGGACTTGGATTGTCCAGGACCTTGGTCAACGTAGTGAAGCTTTTGAGATTTTATTCCAAGTTCAATGGAAAGTCTACTGAGGTTTGTAAGCAGGAAAACAATGAGATCAGTCTTTCTTTTCAGGAAAATTGCTAATTTCTTCATGAAGCATGAGTGGGAGAGTGAGAGAGTTGTGTGGAATTGTAAGGAGAAACGTTAGAAAGCTTTTGTCCAAGTTTTGTCCGTGGATAATGGTGGCTCTGGCAAAGAAGAGCCTCTTTATTGCAGGGTGGAAGAGACAACCCCCTTCTCTGTAGAAATGGTGCCCACTGGACTTTTGCCAAAAGATGCCACACTCCTTTTCCCCCTTCTTCCCTTCCTCCTCCTCCTCCTCCTCCTTGTCCTCTCACCCCGCCCCTTCTCCTCCTGCTTCTTCGTCTCATTTTTTGTCTCCTTCTTCTCCCTCCTCTCCTCCTCTCCCATCGTCTTTCTTCTCTCCCCTCCCTCCCTCTTCCCCCTCCTCTTTCTTCTTCTTGTTTCTTCCAACATTGGGAACTACTTCCTTTTAGAGTTTGAGTCCATTCTAACTATACCACCAGAGACAGCACACATGGTATTTAACTAATGCTCTGAATGCAATATGGCCATTAACGATTATGAGATAAAGGTGGAGTCCTTTGGCATAAATGTTTATTCAGTGTCTTGTAATACTCTGATTCTCCTTGTTCCATCCACAATTTGAATTTTGTTTTCAAACTTGTTTTTTGAATTTACCATTAGAAATGCATGCCTTTTCCCCCTCAAAAAATAAACAACACACATTTAAAATGATAGACAAACGCACCAAATACAGTGGAGGTTTTCCAAATGGAACTCAAGATGTTGGTGCTAAAGTGAAAGCTGTTTCCGAATAATTTATAATACAGAAGTATTTTAGAGCTGGGAGACAATTAGAGATCGTGTATACAATATTCTATTTTTAAATAAGAGGAAACTAAAGTTTGGAGCAGGAGACCTGGCCCAGTTCACACAGCCAGAAAAAGCAAAATCTAGAGTAAATATAGGTGTCTTGACTTCTGGGCTAGTATTTAAGTATTTTATTGTTGTTGTTAGTCGCTCGGTCATGTCCAACTCTTTGTGGACTAGATCCTACATGTTGCAATGAAGAGTTCTCATACTGCAGCTAAAGATGCTGTGTGCTGTAACGAAGACCCAGCACAGCCAAATAAATAAAAATTCAAATAGTGAACTGAATTCTCTCTGCCACTGCCTGAAGAACGGAGAGCATTTTCCAGGACTTCAGTGGATACCAGGAGAAGGGGACGACAGAGGATGAGATGGCTGGATGGCATCATGGATTCGATGGACGTGAGTTTGAGTGAACTCCGGGAGTTGGTGATGGACAGGGAGGCCTGGCGTGCTGCAATTAATGGGGTCGCAGAGTTGGACGCACCTGAGTGACTGAACTGAACTGAACTGAACTGATGCCTTCCCAAAGTTAGAAAAGAAACATCATAGAGCTTTCCATCTCATCCACAGAATCAAACGTCCTCTAGCTGATGTAATTCCACCCTTTTCCACCTGACTTTGATCTTTGCCTCTTTATCATTCCTATTCTGAGCCCCGAAAGTAACACAAAACTGACAGAGATGTCACTTTAGTATGTTGGGAAGCAATTCAACATAGTTCTAAGCTCGTGTCATTTCTCCTTTAGCGATATGGCATCATAGTTAAATGTGGAAATCTAGTGAGAGATAAAAGTGATGGAGGGACAGAATCTTGGAGGTTATAAATTCATTGTCCAGTGTTTCTCCAAAGTCCCCTTGAAAGTGAAAAGTGAAAGTGAAGTCGCTCAGTTGTGTCCAACTCTTTTCGATCCCAAGGACTATAGCCCACCAGGCTCCTCCATCCATGGGATTTTCCAGGCAAGAATACTGGAGTGGGTTGCCATTTCCTTCTCCAATTTAAGTATTTAGGTAACTATAATTCATTGATTTTTTTTTTTGCTTCTTTTTATTTTTCCTTCCAATCTCTAGCTTTTCCACAAACTGTCACTGTCTTTCAACCACTGTGATTTCCACTGCAAAAATCCAATAAGGTAAGCAAAGAAATCTTGTTGGATGATGTTTCAGACTAATAGCTTTTCCCATTTTCAATTGAATTGAAACAGTAATTTTCCTACTCCAAGCCCAGTATTGTATTTGTACAGCCATATTTGACCATAAAGAAGGTTCATTCAGCTGATTAGGATCAGCTTATAATTTCTCCTGTCATCTATTATTATTTATACCAATGGAAATCATCCTTAGTTTCCTGTTCACTCCTCTTATTGCACAAGCTGATAGAAATATCATACTTATGAGTCAATGCGAATTCAATTACAGCCATTTAAAGACTGGTATTAAAAACTTAATGGACTGTTTTCTCTCTCTTATTCTGGAAATTCAGCTCATTTCCCACAGAATAATTGAATGTGCTTTGTTGATATTTGACAAATGGCCTCTGTTCTAACCTTTGAACTTTACCCTTTCACCATGCATAACCAATCTACACTTTGGTATTTCATCACTGAAATGTTTGAAGGCACATCTCTGCCTTGTTTTTAATCCATAATTGCTAGTTTTCTTTTTTTATTGGCAGTGTACCCAAAACTATAAGCTATAAAGACCCATGTATTGTTGGTCTGAGGTCCCTGTTGCTTAGAAACTGAGGACCTCAATTGCCAGAACCATCAGTTAGGACTGTGTGCATTTTGCTCTGTAGTACAAGCCAGTCCTCAGCTACAGGTGGAGGTTATGATCTACATGTTGCCCTTACTCATAAGCTGGAAAGAGAAGGCTAAGAATCTTGCCCCCTGCTCAGTCTTGGAAGTATTTTGACTGGCTGTGACAGCCATAGAGTAGGAAACATTAGCACAGGTAAATTTTTGTGTGTGAGAGTCTAGGCAGCCTTTGCTGCAACTGAACTATTCAATACTAAGCTCTACATCTCCAGCAAACCAATCCAAACAAAATACTCATCCCACAGCTGGCTCAAGTTTGGATTAAAATCGCTCAATATATTCGTCCTAAGGGTTCAGAACTCTTTTTCTTACAAAATGCATACAATGGCTAGGTAAAGAGCCATCACAAATTTGAGAGGTTTAGTTGGGACTTCGAACTGTAGTTGTTGGTGTGATACATGAAAATAGTGGAGAGGATCCCAAACAGCCCTCGTCTCTCAATCCAGTCTCTGTTCCCAGTTCCTTTCTGCTGCCTTGCTAGAGAGGGATTCCAACGGCAAGTCATATTTTATTTATTTGGCTGTGCCGTTCTTAGTTGTGGCGCATGGCGTCTAGTTCCCTGACCAGGGATCTAGTTCCCTGCTCTGGGAGCCTGAATTCTTAGTCACTAGACCACCAGGGAGGTCCCTGAAGCAGTCCTATTGATGAGCAACGACAGAGCCTCGCTGACTTGCATTCTCAGTTTACATGACTTGGTCACCAGGGTCAGTTTCATGCAGATTATAGCGGAGAAGAGAAGGCAGCATTTGTGGGGTAAGAAAAGACAGAATGAGTGTTGGAGAGTGTGCAGGGAAGAATAGGTCTATTAAAATGAGGGGACTAACTGCTTTCTCTTGTCTGTAGACAGATACACTGACCATGATTATTCTTTTAAAATGTAATTAAGTAAAGTGATTTCCTTATGGTTTTTCTTTGAGCCCTTTTATGCTCACAAAACTTCTACCCCTCTAGAATTATTGTAACTCTGATATAATTATATCCTGGAGATATCTATGTAAGTGGTATCAACTTTTACCTTCTCTTTTTATTTGTTTTTCTTTTATTTTTTACATTTTCTTAGATTCAAGGACTATACATATGATACTCTATCTGATTGCGTTTTTAAAAGAAACAAAATGCCCACAGCTATATAGTGAATATGGTGATACCCATTCCTCCTCCTTTCTTATAAAATCTGAATTACTTCAATTTAGGAAAAAAGATGCTATGACTTAAAAAAAAAGTAGACTCCAAATAGGAAATCAAATTGCTTTATTCTTTCCATTTTTTTGGTTTCCACAGCTAAGTTTCAAGGACACCATAATGGAGACAAATGTAAACTGGGTGTGATTCTTCGGAATCAGGTGCAAAATCAAATATAGCCTTTATTTAAATTAATAAAAATTAGTTACAATTTGTCCAAGTCCTGAAAGGTACTTAACCTCTGAAACCAATGGGGTTACTTTCCCTGAGGGACAAATCTTTATACTTAATGTGATCTCAGTCTCCATTGCAATTGATTTCTGTGTTTCTGAGATTGGTATCAATGTGAAGCATCTGAAAATAGAAAGGCAGAATATCATTTCCATCCCTGTCTTATCATAAAATCCCACCCACTGAGTGGATAAATAGATGAACCAGATCTAGAAATCACAGGTTGGGCTAACAGCAGGGTTATTTATAAGAGCTGTTTATCTCTTTTCCTTTTTGCCTTGTGAAAAATATATTCACTATTTGTAATACCTTAAGTACCAAGACTGTATCTGGGACTAAGGGATTGGAAAAAACTATGTACCATAACGATACCTTAAGTTTCCCATCAGTAAGTGTTGTTGACTTTCCATAAATTATGGGTCCCCATGACTGAAGCGACTTAGCAGCAGCAGCAGCAAGGCAATATCTATTCAGCAACTCAGTGTCACCTTGACAGTTCAAAATATTAAACAGATGAGGATGGTCACATAGAAAGCCCATGCCTCTCATATTCATTCTTAGTGTCTGTTTCACTGAAACCTGCAAGGTTTTCCCCCCAACCTCTTATTTCAACTGTGCTTCACCTTATGTTTTTCTTGAAGCAGTAAAAGCTGTTTAAGAGTACTTTTAAATCATTTGAGAATATTTCCTAGTGACAATGCAGTTGCCAATTTTGGAGCCATTCATTGAGGGGATCCTGCCTTGGTGATCCACTACTTTAAATGTAAACAAACATTTATAGCTCTTACTATGTATCTAGAGCTTCCCTGTGACTCAGACAGTAAAGAATACACCTGCAATGCTGGAGACCTGGTTCAATCCCTGGATCCGGAAGATTCCCTGGAAAAGGGAATGGCTACCCATTCTAGTATTCTTGCCTGGAGAGTTCCATGGACAGAGGAGCCTGGCGGGATACAGTCCATGGGGTCACAAAGACTTATGCACTAAGTGAGGTTTATTATCTCATTTAACCTTTGTAGGCAATTTTGAGACATAAGTATGTTATTTGCATTGTAAAGAAGAGAAAATGGATGGTGAGAAAATATATGATCCCCTCCAAATTCACCTAATCATTAAGTGAAGGGTTGTATAATTATATAATTAAGTGGAGGATTGTATAATCATTAAGTGGAGGACTGTATAATCATTAAGTGGAGGATTTGAAGTTAGGTCACCTGGACATGAAATTACAGCATTTATTATTGTTTCTCATCTTATTTTCTATGATTTAAGATTCTTTAAAATAATAAAGAACTAAATTAAAGATAAATCATGGTCTATTGTTTTATTTTGTTTATTTTATTAATCAATGACTATTTTACTCGTTTGTTTGTTTTTTTTCCAGTGGTGATGATATAATGAAATAGTGATCCATTATCTTTAAGTGTAGAGTAAGAAGGTAGAAATTTCCACTCTATATAAATAAGAGCACCTATTACAGTGAGCAAGTCTTTTTCTCCTTTCTTCCCCTCCCTTCCCAGTCCTTCCTTCCTTCTTCATGTGGCACTAATAATCTCATCATTGCCAAGATTTAAACTCTCATTCAGATTGGGTGATTCCACCATGAGAATAACAGATGGTAATGTCTGACCTATTTTACTGGGAATTTCCAAGAAGCTCTCAACTCAGAATATTATTACAATAATGTATGTAAATAAGGATACAGATCACATTAATGGGTCTGTGTATGTACACAGTTAACAATGGAAGGGCAGGAGTGTGTGCCATGCACCACTTTTGAAATGGGATGTTTAATTACCCATAGGTCAAGATTAGAGAGAATGTTACTGAAATAAACAACAATTTGATATCATTGTTTAAATATTTTATTAACTATTTAATAGGGTTTGGAGAGTAAGGATAGACAACTTTGCAGTGTAATTACCAAATAACACTGAAGATTAAGTGTAAGAAAAAACTTACAAAACTCTCAGAGGGGTTCACATTTGCATGGGGGAAATAACTTTGTTATTTATGCTATGATTTGCTTTCTTTTACAAAGTGGAGTAATTTTCTTTAATTTTTCTACAGATAATATTGCCTAAAAGAACTTAAGAGAAATAATTCAGAGACATAAACCTTTCAGCTGAGATCATTAACATAACTTTAACCACAGTTAATGTGACTCCAAATACCTTAACTGTTCTGTATCATTTTCTGTTTTATATTGTGAAAGGCTTAAAAAAGTCTCAATTAAGTATCCAATTATCTTGAATTAATGCAGTAGCAGGAATCATTGCATTTAATTTGGTTTTTTTTTTAAATAAATTGAATCTTTCAATACTGGATGAATTTCCCTAGAGTCACTGGGAAGCCATCATCCAAATTCATGAATCCTATTATGTGCCCCTTCCCCATATTTAGGAAAATGAGAGTTTCTGTGGCTTCCTGCAAGTTTCTTTCATCCAAGAGAATCCCACTGACAGATAAAAATATGATTTTATACTAATCTATCATTTCACTTTTTTTTTTAAATTTCCTGAGCCATACAGCAAATTCCTGTTGGCTATCTATTTTACATATGATAATGTTACTCTTTCCATGTTACTTTCCATGTTACTCTTTCCATACATCTCACCCTCTCCTCCCCTCTCCCTGTGTCCATAAGTGTATTCTCTATGTCTGCTTTTCCATTATCATTTCACTTTTTAAAAGGAACATCTTGCCTTTACTAATGCTTTCAAACACTAATCACAGCTCTGAAAGTTCAAGCACATCGGTTAGGTCTAGAAAAGGACTTCTGTGCAGATGTGAAATGAAAGCGAATAGGATGCTACCTTGAAAATAAAATTCAGTCCAGTGGTATCATTCTGCAATTAGGCAGGCAGAGTCCTGACGTGATTTACCGGATGTCACCGTCTAAATTAAAGGCGAGTTCCAGCCTAGAGCATCCCTCTTAAGCTCTCTCTCTTCTTTCTGTCTTTGTTCCCTGTTTCCTGTTCATTATTCATCAGCAATCACTTCCTTCCTTTGTCCTTTAATAACTCTTGTTTCGTTCTCTCATCCAGCTTTAAATGATTTAAATATTTAAAGAAGACTCACCCCTCAGACTTGCTTGCCTTTTGTCATAGACACGCCTTTGTTTTCTCTTTGGAGCTGTGGGCACTCAGAACCTTATTATAGTTCCCAAAGAGTCCCTTGAAGCATATGGCATGGTATAGTAAATTAGTTGGCATGGTTACTTTTGTGGTCGCCAAGAAGTGTTCACTGTGAGCAAGACTCATGGTGAAAGCAGAGGCCATACATTCATGTTCTCTTGTCGGTTCAGGCTTAGCTCTTGGTATGGCTGAGTTCCTGATGTGCCGTCAGCAGTAACCAACCTGGAGCCTGCATGTGGTACCCTAACTTCTAGGAGCGGTCACGTCCTTGATGACAGGGTGCTTCAACTGACCCCTTCTATCACAAAGAGGGCACCATTTGTTCTCACAATCTAGGCAGCTGACCTCTGGAGAGAGGGAAATTTTTCTCAGGAAAGTTCCTGGGCATATGTGTGTGCATATATATATATATATATATTTTTTTTTTTTTTGAGCTAGCATTTGTTTGGAAGCCCAGGCTGACGATTGTTCAGTGTTCACTATGTAAGATTACTGATAAGGATCTTGGGGTCAGAATAAACCTCTGTCTTGAATGAACTTATTGCTGTGGGGAGGATGGCGTCGGAGGGGTGGGATAGTTAGGGAGTTCGGGATGGACATGTACACACTGCTGTATTTAAAATGGATAACCGACAAGGACCTACTGTAAAGCAAAAGATAAATAAATGAATAAACCTTTCTCTTCTCCACTGTATCTATCTTTGCCTTGGGACATGTTCTCTTTTAAGACAAACAGTAGTAGCCTTTGGTGGACTTTCATGGTGTCATGATGGCAAGCCATTTTTAGATTTTCTAGGTCAAGTGAAAGCTGCTTTGGCTTTAACACAAAAAAGTATATTTCTGTGTTAACATGTTTAAATGGGAATTTACCAAAAGTATGTACATGTTTTGCTTTCTCATTTAGCTAACTCACTGCTAATTGGATATCTAGGATGCAATTCAAATAGCTAATCCTTTCTATACCTCCTCTAAAACAAATTCATCTTGCTATACATACAAATATATTTTCAAAGGTCTGGTCCCCCTTTAATCATCAAAGCTAAAAGATCTTGATTTTTTCTTTTATCTGGCACCAAATTAATTATAAAAGCTGTATGTTAATATTAATATTGCTCCACTGTAGATCAATAGCTTTTATTATCTTTGAATCAAACATTTCCATTTTATGACAAAACTTCACAGTACAATTCAGAAAATCCAGGCTGATAAATTTAGGTAAAGATTTAAATGGAAGTGTTTTATCTTTTAATCATTCAACCAAGCTCCAGTTCAGGAGCATAATCTGCTTAAACTGCAGAAGTCCTCACATCAACAGGAATCAAATGAAAGGAAGGTTTATGACATTTTTCTGTCATTTTCACCAGTAATGCTCCATGATGGATTGCTGGGATTCACGGGGCTGGGAAGAATTACTGCCTACCAGCCATTCAGTCAAATCCAGTACGCTTTAGTACAGTTCCAATATTACCCTCTTCCTTCATGGCTGCATGACAGCAAGCGTGAGAGTTATCCATGAATCCATCATATTGTTCTCTCTGAAGTAGAAGAAAAAGAAAGAAAATACCCTATTAGTTAAACGCAGTCTGGCGTACAACCTTACCCAGTCTCAAGAGGAGCAATATCTGATTTAACACTCCAAGGGGTTTTCCTTGTATGGTTCTAGGCTTAAGGAGTGATAGCAAAAGTATCACTTTTGATACTTTTAAAAAAAGTGATAGCAAAAAGATGGCGGTGTTTCCTTTTCTAGCACCACACCCTCAGAACAAGAGGGATGGACTCAGATCCTCGATTTCTAGACCTTCTCCTTGATGGATGCTATTTCAGAGGAGGATAGAGGGAGAAGATGGAGGTTGCCCCTCTTGTTGGAAACACTTCCTTGTCTACTTCTTCTTATAGACAGGTCTACATGTAATGGATAAATGATCACACAAGAAAGTCCTCATTATTAACCCTTCATGGTGCTAACAGCCTCAGCAGTAAGTTGCCAAAGAATTGCCTCTTGGGAATCCATTAAGCAGAGTTTGGGGTACGGAGATGTCTTGAGGCTTAGACGGACCAACACTGAGAATAATTCCAAGTGTGAGTCAATGGCCGGCATGTATGGGTCATGAAACCATCAAAAGATTAAGGAGACACAATCTTCTATCTTGACTCTCTTATCCACTTTTCTGTGGGCTTTTCTATCCTTGCATTTATTCCTTTTCTTGTTTGTCTTACACTTGGTTTAGTTCCCTTTTTATTTGTCCTTTTTATCCAGCTCATGAAAATCTTACTACAAATCATTTTCCATTAAAATCTTACTCATATGTTTTTCTTTTGATAGTGACAAAGAATGCAGGTGGTACAAAGAGCTTTTGGGTCACTGAAAATCACACAGCCAGAAACAAAATTTTCAAAAAAAGAAACGAATTTGTGAATTGCTGCTCTTGCCTTAGTATTTGAAAACTCTCTGTTTAGACTTGTTTCTAAAAGCTTATGGTTTTGGAAACTAGTTGAATGAATTGGTTGCTGTGTTAACGTTGCGAAACTGTCACTTTAAACAGAAAAACTAAACAATGGGTGCATAGATGACAGCATGTAAAAATTACAGTGGTTTCCAGCAATTCTCTGATGTTGGATTCAGCCTCTCAGGTGAGAGTGAAGGTAGATTTCACATGCAAACAGTACATCGTGTATGCTTCCATACTGAACAACGTATTCCATTCTTAAGTTTCAAATCTTCCTCATGAAACAGATATTTGTGGCCTATTCTGTGAAAAACAAAAAACAAGAGAACATATTCTCTGATTCTTTGGGTCATAGACATCCCAGTACCCTGGGAACAGAATATTAGTCAGGAAATGCATATGTATGTATATGTGCTTAGTCGTATCCAGCTCTTTGGGACCTCAAGGACTGTAGCCCACCAGACAGGCTCCTTTGCCCGTAGAATTTTCCAGGCAAGGATACTGGAGTGGGTAGCCATCTTCTACTCCAGGCAGGAAATTTTTTTAAATTTTTATTTGATACTAAAGTATAATTGATTAACAATGTTGTGTTAGTTTCAGGTGTACAGCAAGGTGAATCAGTTGTACATATGCAGATTCTTTTCCCATTTAGGTTATTACAGAATATTGAGCAGAATTCCCTGTGCTGTACAGTAGGTTCTTGTTGCTTGTCTATTGTAAATGTAACAGTGTGTGTATGTCCATCCTTATCTGCCAATCTGTCCCTCCCCACCACCTTTACACCTTGGCAACCAGAAGTTTGTTCTCCAAGTCTGTGAGTCTGTTTCTGTTTTGTAAGTAAGTTCATTAGTATCATTTTTTTTAAGATTCTGCATATAAGCAATCTCATATGGTATTTGTTTTTTTCAGACTTCCCTTAGTATGGTAATCTCCAGATCCATCCATGTTGCTGCAAGTGGTCTTATTTCATTTTTTCTAACGGTTCTCATATCGGAGAAGGCAATGGCACCCTACTCCAGTACTCTTGCCTGGAAAATCCCATGGATGGAGCGGCCTCGTAGGCTGCAGTCCATGGGGTCGCGAACAGTCGGACACGACTGAGTGACTTCACTTTCACTTTTTCACTTTCATGCATTGGAGAAGGAAATGGCAACCCACTCCAGTGTTCTTGCCTGGAGAATCCCAGGGACGGGGGAGCCTGGTGGGCTGCCGTCTGTGGGGTCGCACAGAGTCGGACATGACTGAAGTGACGCAGCAGCAAATGGTTCTCATCGTACCACATAGAAAGTGTATTCTTAATGTGCTAGATTGAACATCCAACTGCCATTCATGAAACCATTTTGTTGGCTTAAATAGCAGATTTTCCATTAACTTATTTGCTGAAAACAGTACAGTTCATCTTTTTGGCCTTAATTCTCTCATTCATGAAAGGCATTGATCAGATTAAACCATCATGTGAATTCCTTGGGGATATAGCATTCTGATTTTAAAGACAAACTGGTGTGTATCGCCAAGACAATATAATTTCATTATTCTCTCTGCTTGGCGTAGACTGACTAATCAAACTCTTTTTGCTAATATTTTGACTGTTCATCAATACCATAGTTAATGCTAGTTTTTACTCAGTTACATTCCAATCTTTAGTTGGGCTGTGTTCCTGGCCTGGGATTAGAGATAAAAGGGAGTGATCACAGAAGAGGAAAAATAAGAGCTTTTGAGTATTAAACCTGAACTACACTCTGGCTAGATACAGATGCATAAATCTCAGAATAATTAGAGTAGGGCTTTCATAAATTTTATTATTCAAGAAAGACCTGCGAGCCCAAGGTCAGCTGTCCCATTTAAAGTCACTATGTAATTAAGTGGTAGAGCCAAGATTTGAGACTCAACTGCTTAATTCCAACACCCACCCTATACCACTCCCAGTTGCTAAGTCATTAGAAGGCTCTACTGCTGCCTATGGGGTCCTGCCATGCTCAATTCCAGACTGAAGACTGTTCTACATCTGTTTAAAGACACAGAATGAAGATTAATATTCTTCCTCAGATATATCTGTAACTTCCACTCAATCTATTTATTTTTTAGTAGGTTGCCACTATTTCTGAAATAATCATATTATTTTAATAATCACATCTTCGGTTCTGTGTTATACACAGTCTACCCTTATAAAAGACAACAAACAAACAAGAGACAAAGCAAACAAAAATCCACTGCTCACATTACAGAAAACCAAATTCTAATTGCTCATAACTCTCACCATTAGAAAAGTTTGTTTTTAAGATGACACATTCTAAACCCAAACAAACCATACCTTGTTTTCTCCTGAACTTTCAAAGAATTATTTTGGTTTTTCTCTCTCTCTCCCCCTCTGTGTATGTTTAAAGGAAATATGGTGGAATCTTGACTGGATTTCTGGCAGGAGCAAACTTCTAATGAGTTAACTTTGCACGGCCAGATAACAACAAAGTCAAACTTTAAACTTCCCTACTCTTGTTTCACTGCAGGTTCTGCTGCCTTTCATCTATCGGCAAAGACACCGAAGTCTCACTCACATCCAGGGGGTTAGTTCACATTAAGGGTTTGTAGAGGGAAGCTTGTTTATATGCCACACAAAACTATTTGCCTCTCAGCAACGAAGGGAAGCCACCATATTGAGGTCACTCTAATTACTCATCTGTATGCAAGAAACAGTCTTCTAGAGGAACCCTTTCTACCCCTTTTTAAATTATGCTTTGTTCTCTAACACTTAAGAAATTAAATTGAAGGTGTCAAATCAAGGTAGAGAAATGACAGCCTTTAAAGTGCATTGAGCCAGTGCTTAAGCAAAATATGATGACTCAAATCATGGTAAACAATTTGGAAAAAAAAAACTATCATCATATTTTGCTTAAGCACTGGCTCAGAAATGAGCTAAGAATTTACAGAAATATTATAACCACTTTTTTAAAGGCTGGTTTAAAACCATAGTTTTTTTATACCATCAAGTAAAACAAAGAGTGAGGAAACAGACTTTTTTCATGAATTATGAAAGGCAACTTGAGGCTATGGAGGAGTTGCAATAAATTTAGAATGGTATATAGTGAATTTCAGGGAGACTGATGTTCAGAAAACAAACCATAATTGTAAATACTAATAATTATTATTGATAGTAAAAGATACTATATATGCAAAGTTTTATGGTTATGAAACTTCTTAAATTGCATGATTTCATACGATGCTTTTGGCAACTCTGGAAGTCAATTGTAACTATAATATTTTTATCTTTTTTTCCCCCCCAAATAAAGACATTAGAAGCCCCTCTCACACATGATTTGGACGTTTAATGTCTAATATCTATAAGATTCTGTGACAATTCCATATATGAGTAAGTAAAAATATATGACAATATGAACTACTTTGTTTAAAGTTTCCTTTTTCTTTTTTATGGATAAATATGTCTCCCTCCTAAGGAAATGAGTTACATAAACAGGACTTCTAATAGAAAGGTTAAATTACCTAATAGAAAAAACATTATATACTTAGTGTTTTAAAATACTTGAAAACACTCATTGACTATACTGAAATTGGTGAATGAATTTAAAATCGTACTAGTTAAGTGATCAAAGTATTTGTTTTAGACCTGGACATTTCAGGAATTCTATTCATATGTTGCATTATTTGCTTAAATATCAGTTAGGGATAGCTTTGCATCCATGATGATGGGCCAAAGAAATATCACTTTGAGTACCAACAATCCACCAAAAAGAAGAAAAAGAAAACTGAGCAAACTATTCCACTTACTCTAATCATCAGATTGTTTTTTTGTTTGTTTGAGTGATATAGTATTTTTAGTGTGCCTTTATAACAAAAAACAAAGCAAATCTCCATTTTATTCAAAATCTTTTTTCCTTTTTTAAAATTGATACAGAGATTTTCCTTATAGACCTTACCTCATACATGCCTCAGTTCAGTTCAGTCACTCAGTCGTGTCTGACTCTTTGCGACCCCATGGACTGCAGCACATCAGGCCTCCCTGTCCATCATCAACTCCTGGAGCCTACTCAAACTCATGTCCATTGCGTTAGGGATGCCATCCAACCATCTCATCCTCTTTTGTCCCCTTCTCCTTCCGCCTTCAATCTTTCCCAGCATCAGGGTCTTTTCCAATGAGTCAGTTCTTCCCATCAGGTGGCCAAAGTACTGGAGTTTCAGCTTCAGCATCAGTCCTTCCAATGAACACCTAGGACTGATTTCCTTTAGGATGGACTAGATGGATCTTCTTGCAGTCCAAGGGACTCTCAGGAGTCTTCTCCAACACCACAGTTCAAAAGCATCAATTCTTCAGCACTCAGCTTTCTTTATAGTCCAACTCTCACATCCACACATGACTACTGGAAAAACCATAGCCTTGACTAGATGGACCTTTGTTGACAAAGTAATGTCTCTGCTTTTTAATATGCTGTCTAGCCTCCCCCATTATCAAATCCTCCACCAGAGTAGTATATTTGTTATAACTGATAAACATACATTTATACATCACCATCACCAAAAATCTATAATTGGCATCAAAGTCTTGGTGTTGCACATTCTGTGGTTTTGGACAAATGTATAATGACACGAACTCATCATTATAGTATCGTAGAGTAGCTTCACTGCCCTAAATTTCCTCTGCGCTCTCTCTGTTTTTTCCTCCCTCCTCCCTAACTCTTGGAATCTTCTTTATTTTAATTGAAATTTGTATTTTGAGATCATAGTAAGTTCTCATGAATTTGTAAGGAAAAATAGAGAGAGGTCCCTTGTATCTTTTGCCCTGGTCCTTCCGTGATAACAACTTGCAAAACTATAGTACCATATCATAAGCACAGTATTGACATTGATATAATAAAAGTATTTACACATCAGTCACCGCCAAAAGACTAGCTTGTGTTATTTTCTATAAGCACACTCACTGTCCTCCCTCCTCCACTCCTTCCTTAACCCCTGAAACCAGCTCATCTATTCTTAATTTCTACAGATGTGTCATTTCAAGACTAGTATATACATGGAATCATATACTCTGCAAGCATTTGGAATTGGCTTTCTCTCATTCACCCTAATTCTCTGGAGATTCATACAGGTTTTCAAGTGTATCAATAGCTTATTTGTTTTTCTTGTTCTTATTCCATAGCATGAATGTGCCACAATTTAACATTTACCCATCACTGAAGGACATCTGGGTTGTTTTTATTTTTTTGGCTATTATGAATAAAAATGCTATATACATCTTTGGATAGGATTTCTTGTAAACATGTTACTGAGTGCAAGCATACACTGTTTTATTACAACCAGCCAATACATTGAGAAATGAGGTCTTGGGGCAAACAATAGCAACTTTATTCAAAAAGCCAGAAGGTGGAGAAGATGACAGGCTAGTGTTGGAAAGAATCGTCTTACCAGAGTTAGAATTCAGGCTTCTTTTATACTGAAAGGGGAGGAGGTAAAACTGGTTGCTGCAAACTTCTTGATACCTTTCAGACCCCAGAGGGGATGTGATAATCCTTTGTTCTTGCAGCTGTCCACATATAATCACAATGTTCCAAGAAGCCTCCAACAAAACAAACGTTATTCTCAGTTCTGCAACTTTTTATATCTGTATGACTGAAAAGTGTTATATTTTAAAGGTCAAGCCTGGGAGGCAGAGCCTTAAGAACCATGTTTTTTTTCAGGGTTTAGGTAACTTTCTTTTACAAAAGGTGCAGAGTCAGCATGACTCAGCACAGACAGCAGAGCACAAGGGTTAGAACTGAAGGGAAAGATCCAATATGGAGTCAGGTTTGTTCTTCTCTATTACAAACATGTCTTTTTTTCTCTGGTACAAAGCCCAGAAGTGCAATTGCTAAATCATATAGTAGTTGTATGTCATTTATTTTTTTTTTTTTTTAAAGAAACAACCAACTGTTTTCCAAAGGGGCTGTACGATTTTATGTCTTCACTAATGGCACCCCACTCCAGTACTCTTGCCTGGAAAATCCCATGGACGGAGCAGCCTGGAAGGCTGCAGTCCATGGGATCACTGAGAGTCGGACACGACTGAGCAACTTCACTTTCACTTTTCGCTTTCATGCATTGGAGAAGGAAATGGCAACCCACTCTAGTGTTCTTGCCTGGAGAATCCCAGGGACGGGGGAGCCTGGTGGGCTGCCGTCTATGGGGTCGCACAGGGTCAGACACGACTGAAGCGACTTAGCAGCAGCAGCAGCAGTGCCATTTTACATCCCTATCAGCAATATAGGCATGACCTGGTGTCTTCACATTTTACTGGCATTTAGAAGTTGTCACTGTTTTTAGTCATTCTGATTTGTAAGGATACCTTTTTATACTTTTAACTAGCTTTTGCCTAATACCTAATGATGTTGAAAATTGTCCTATGTGCTTATGTCAGATCTGAATTCTCTTGGGAGATAAATTTATTTTGCTCTTTTCTAGTTAGACATTTTGTTTTATTCAGTTTTTTTTTTCTTTTGCTGTTGAGTTTTGGGGGAAGTATATAAAATATGTTCTAGCTACTCGTGCTTTGTCAGATAGGTGGTTTGCAAATACCTTCTCCTGTCTCTAGCTAGTCTTGTCATACTCTGATCAGAATCTTTCACAGAATAAACAGTTTAAATGATGATCAAGTCCAATTTACTTTTTTTTTTCTTTTATGAATTTTGTTCTTCTTTGTGTCCTATGCTACTTTCTGAAAACAAGCATATTGGATAATTAATCATTTTACCTAAGGTAGAAGTCTCTATGGTGTAGTGTATCTTAGAAGAAAGCAGACAAAAATAGCTAAATTCTGTATGTGTTTCTTTCTTAATCTAAAAGCATAAAGAAGCTATTGAGCTTTAGTAAATGAATCAATTGTCTATTCATATAGATTATAAAACCTTAAATTTTTATTGATAAATTTGCATTATAAAAGTCAAAGTTATGGAGAGCATTATGAAGAGTTCTACTCAGAGTTTCTTTTCGTTTTGTGTATCTGTCGGTTAGTCAAATTTTTGATACATCGACCTTTTGCACTGTTCACATTTTCTTGATGGGAAGGTCTTTCCATATGCCACTTTACTGCAGTTGAGTCTTGTTAGATAAATGTTTTAAAATAAACAATTTGACCATGTAAGCAATACTAACCATGTACATTCAAGAATAAATATCAACCAAAGCTGAAGAGCAGAGAGGATATGTAATGTATTAACATTGCTTTTTATTTGTGTCATAAAATCTCTGCTAATTGACAGATTCTGAGAATATTTCTATTGGCATGAAATAGCTATACTATATTTGTTTATTTTTACCACTTAATCACTATGTATCTTTATAGTGATGTTCAATTGTGTTAACTCCACAGCGATATGGAAAGTGATGTTACATTAAAACTTTGACATTGTAATCCTTGTTTAATTGCCTAATTTATAGAGAAATCAGTTAGACCTAAAGACTAGTTATTAGGCACAGACCACTAGTTAGCTCAGTTAGTAGCAGGATTTGGTAAAATAGAAAGGAAGCTAGGAGCTAGTAATGGTGGGAATAGAGTAAATATATTTAAGATTGTCTTGGAAAAGAATTGTCTTGGGGAGAAACTTTTAACAGTTTACATTGCTCCAATCCTGTACTTGCTAGCATTTCTTTAATTATATTTCTTTCAATGTAGCAGTGGCTTAAAAATGGGCAACCAGGTGTAGATACAGCTTGATTTGCTAAACAGTAACACATTATCTCGGAGAAGGCAATGGCACCCCACTCCAGTACTCTTGCTTGGAAAATCCCATGGATGGAGGAACCTGGTAGGCTGCAGTCCATGGGGTTGCTGAGGGTCAGACACGACTGAGTGACTTCACTTTGACTTTTCCCTTTCATGCATTGGAGAAGGAAATGGCAACCCACTCCAGTGTTCTTGGCTGGAGAATCCCAGGGATCGGGGAGCCTGGTGGGCTGCCATCTATGGGGTCGCACAGAGTCAGACATGACTGAAGCGACTTAGCAGCAGCAGCAGCAGCAACACATTATCTTGGTAGAGATTCAAAAGAAAGGACAAGACAGGGACAGTAAATGCATGTCACACTACTTGCCATGCTTAATGGAAGATATTTTTTTGTTCATCAAAGCACTCTCCAACATTGAACCTTCAAAAGCCTTCTTATTATGGTGTTCCCAGGAGACAAATTCAATTAACTGAAATTACTAGTTGACATAAACCTCTTGCTTTTGCTAAAAAAAAACAAAATTAAGGATGAACTGAAAATTATAGTTTTATAGACAAAGATCAACTTTGACCTAGATCGCTAACAAAGTTGAGGCTAAACCATCAGAAATAGAATCAGGAAGTTCACAGTAGAATCATTGTGAAGAATGAGCCTCAAAAATGGTACTTCATTGGCTCAGGAGCAGCTAGGACTTGGCATGATGTGAGCAAAGACCAAATTAGAAATAATAAAACTGAAATCCTGGAGCCAAGACCAGAGATGATATGAGCATTGGCTCTTAATCTTTATGTTTAGACAGAAGCCATCAATATAGAAAACTTTAAAGATGCCAGAGTTATTTTTCTTTTAAAAACAAGTTTTTTTCTTTATATTGATTTTTATTGCAGTATAGTTGGTTTGCAATGTTGTGTTTCTACTGTACAATAAATTGAATCAGCTATATGTATGCATATATCCCCTCCCTTCTGGATTTCCTTCCCATTCAGGTCACCACAGTGCATTAAGTAGAGTTCCCTGTGCTCTACAGTATGTTCTCCTTAATTGTCTATTTTATGTTGTTGTTGTTTAGTTGCTAAGTTGCATCTGACTCTTTCCCACTCCAAGGACTGTAGCCTGCCAGGCTCCTCTGTCCATGGGGTTCTCCAGGCAAGAATACTGGAGTGGGTTGCCATTTTCTTTTTCAGGGGATCTTCTCTACCCCGGGATTGAACCTACATTTCCTGCATTGGCAGGCAGATTTTCTACCACTGAGCCACCTGGGAAGCCCTATCTATTTTATACTTAGTATAAATAGGGTATGTGTCAATTCCATCTCTCAATACCTTGCACCCCCATCTTTCCCTGTTCTTTCCCTATATTTCTCTCTTTGTGAAATCCAAAGGCCCCAGAGTTTTAGGGACTATTCTGACTTGCCATACCAGTAACATCATTCTCTAACGTCCAGGAGCTGTTGGATATTTGCTGGGACCCACAGATTGGTGGCACAGCTGGGGCTACAGAACATTTCCTGGGATATGCAGAGGGCAGTCTCCCAGAAACAATGGTTCCATCTGGTAGGAGCCTTCTTCATGGGACCTCTTTAATTCCCTCTTATAATCTTCACATGATGAAATAAAAACATGGTTTGGAGAGATAAGAGATAGAAAACTTTTTTTTAATATATATGTTTAGTGCTATGTTTTATATATATTTAGTGTTTGCTTTGATTACACTCAAAAGCATTTGAACAAAACGTGGCATAATTCCTACTCTTTGGATGGCTCTAGCCCCAGAGTCATGGTCACAGTTTATAGTTGTATACAAATATACGTGATAGTAGGTAGGGCTCTTTCATTACTGCTTTTTTAAATGAAACTAGTTATTTTCCAGTTGGCTAGTTTCACGAGTGATCCCTCTCTCTAGACAAATTCTGACTCTGATCATCAGTCAGAAACACAGAAGTACTATAATTTTATATAATCCTTTCTTGCTCTCTCCAGCCCCACCCCACATCCCCTTCTCATTTTCTTTTTTTCCCCCCTTTTGGGCAAAAAGCAGTTACTTCAACTCCACCCATCCACCTAATTTGATCAACACAGGAAAAGGGGGAAAATAAAATTTTAATTTGGCTAGTAAGATTAGTACCTTTCCTACCTATCAGCAGGGAATAGGAGGGGAATACTGTCATCAAGGTTAAATCTACTGCTGTGTGCTTGTGTGTGTGTGTGGATTTGTAAGTATCTGTTATGTATCTTTTTATAAAGTTGAGTTACTTTCAATAGTGTCACTTTATTTCAAAGAAATGAGTAGCATGTGATTGGTAAGAGGTGAAAATTCTTTTCCATAAGCAACTTCAGTTATTGGAACCAAACTATATTTTACTACGGATCACTGTCATGAATCAAACATAATTTGAAAAAAAATGATTTAAAACATTTCTGGTGGGAACAGGTGGATTAACTCTGATCCTTATGCTGGTACATTGCTCGGGTACCATCAACATAGTCTTCTCACTTGACAGCAAGCCTACAACAGTTGCCATTTTGTGGTTTCCAATTAATTCAAAAGTCTTTTCTAAAATAAAAGTGTTTCTTTCCAATCACTGCCTTTCAAATATTTGATAAAATTCCTGTGAATAAGCAGAATTTAAATAAAGTCAGATAGTGTGAAGACTGCCTGAACAAAACAATTATTTACAGAGTGCCATGAGTTTAAACTGGGACTCTTACAAATCAAACTTCTTATAGTTGAGGTGGCTAATATTCCACACGTTCCTTTCCATGACATGAAATTGGTTTATTGTAGACATTTATCTTTACAAAAATTGGTGAAGGTGGAGGTGTTATAACATTAGCAAGTTAGAATTAGGTTTCTAGACAATTTTGGGAAATGAGTTTTTTGCTTCTAATTGCTTACTTTACATATCATCTCAACTCTCATTCCACTCATGAGTTGGACTAAGAATGACAATGTGCAGGAAATGAACCCTCCTTGGGCTAAGTGTTGGGAAATGTGAGTTCTCCTGCTTACTGTGGCGTCAGCAGCCTTCGGTACAGTCACTTCAAAAACTCGAACCTTAGATTTCTTATCTGGACAACATGAAAATTGAATTTGATATCCTCTGAAGTCATTGAAGATTTTGATTCATTGCCTCCAAGAGTGAGATCAACAGTTTATTATTTTTTTTTAAAGATTCTGCCAAGTTCTTATCCATAGCTGAGTCTGGAACAACTGATGCAGAATTCTGTTTCTTACATTTGATGATTTATGATTCAGGCTTTTGGAAAGTAAATGCTTATGTGGTAGATGAAATTGTGTGCCCCAAAATTTGTATGTTGAAAACCTAACTTCCCTTCTGACTGTTTTTGGAAATAGGCTCTGTAAAGGAGGTGATTAACATTACCGCAATACGCTTAACTAGAGTCTTTATTCAGATTTTAGCATTTTCCCATCCTTTGCCCTATTCCTGTTCCAGGACCCAACGCAGGCACCGCGTTGCATTTAGCTGTTATGTTTCATGTATCTCTAGTTTCCTCCAATCTGACACCATTTTCTCAGTCTTTCCTGGTTATCTATGATACAATGCCCTCAAGAAGTACTTGTCAATAGTTCTGTAGAATGTCCCTCAATTTGGATTTGTTTGATATTCTTTCATGATTAGAGTGGACATAATGGCTTTTAGGAAGAATACCACAGAGATGAAATGCCATTCTCCTCACATCATGTATCAGGAAGTTCATGATAGACACATCACTTATCATTGAAAATGTTTATGTTTGTTAAGAGTGTCTGCCTGGTTTCTGCACTGTAAAGTTACCTTTATCCCCCATTCCATATTCTGTTTATTAAAAATGCATAATTAAGCACAGTATACATTCAAAGGGAGAGCAATTAAGCTCCCCTTTCAGGAAGAAAGAGTAGCAATGACCTTGCAGCTGTCTGGTAAAATTGCCACAGTAATTAATAAGCAATTTGGGGCAGTTAGTCTGGGACTGGGCAAATATTGTTACTTTGTTACTTTTACCCAGTGATTTTTAGCATTCATTCCTGGATATTGCCTGAAGTCCTTTTAACCAATGTTCTAATTGTGATCTTCTGTTTCTCTCATTGTTTTTGTATTTATTATTGGGAAATAATATGTAAGGAAGATTTGTTCCTTCTCCTCTATTTACTTGCATAATTACTTATTTATATCAGTAATATACTTGTTGACACATTTCATTCTTTGAACTTCCCCAGTGGCTCAGTTGTAAAGAGTCCACTTGCAATACAAGAGACAAGGCTTTGATCCCTGGGTTGGGAAGATCCCCTGGAGAAGGAAATGGCAACCCACTCCAGTATTCTTGCCTGGGAAATTGCATGGACAGAAGAGCCTGGCAGGCTATAGTCCATGGGATTGCAAAAGAATGGGAGACAACTTAGCAACTAAATAACAACATTTTATTCTTTGAGTTTTATTACAGTACTACCCTTATCAGGCAACAGGACTTAGGATGGAAGCACCAAATGGATACTTCCTCAGAGTTTCCAAAAGGGAGCAGCCTTGCTGACAACTTGATTTAGGATGTCTGGACTACAGAGGTGTGAGATAATAAATTCCTGTTGCTTCTAGCCACCAAGTGTATAATTTACTATGGCAGTCCTAGGAAACTAATATAGTAATTAGAATATACACTGAATTGGGTGAATTAGATAAGATGATATTAAATCTTATGTAAGAATAAATTACCAAGAACAACAAATGATATTATGAAAAAGTAGTATAATAAAGCACCACAGGCTTATCAGATGATAGACAGTATTATAAAGTACTTGCCATTAAATAATTACAAAACAATTATGACTATGACTCAGGTATTTTTCAAAGTACATGAATTTGAAATAGACCCAAAATATATGAAAAATTAATATATAGATCCTAATTGGATTCAGACACAAAAGGCAAATTAATTCACAAATAGTACTGGTGTACTCATCTCACACGCTAGTAAAGTAATGCTCAAAATTCTCCAAGCCAGGCTTCAGGAATACGTGAACTGTGAACTTCCTGATGTTCAAAATGGTTTGAGAAAAGGCAGAGGAACTGGAGATCAAATTGCCAAAGTCTGCCAGATCATCAAAAAAGCAAGAGAGTTCCAGAAAAAACATCTATTTCTGCTTTATTGACTATGCCAAAGCCTTTGATTGTGTGGATCACAATAAACTGTGGAAAATTCTGAAAGAGATGGGAATACCAGACTACCTGACCTGCCTCTTGAGAAACCTGTATGCAGGTCAGGAAGCAACAGTTAGAACTGGACATAGAACAACAGACTGGTTCCAAATAGGAAAAGGAGTACGTCAAGGCTGTATATTGTCACCCTGCTTATTTAACTTATATGCAGAGTACATCATGAGAAGTGCTGGGCTGGAAGAAGCACACGCTGGAATCAAGATTGCCAGGAGAAATATCAATAACCTCAGATATGCAGATGACACCACCCTTATGGCAAAAAGTGAAGAACTAAACAGCCTCTTGTTGAAAGTGAAAGAGGAGAGTGAAAAAGTTGGCTTAAAGCTCAACATTCAGAAAACGAAGATCATGGCATCTGGTCCCATCACTTCATGGCAAATAGATGGGGAAACACTGGAAACAGTGTCAGACTTTATTTTTTGGGCTCCAAAATCACTGTAGATGGTGATTGCAGCCATGAAAGTAAAAGACGCTTACTCCTTGGAAGGAAAGTTATGACCAACCTAGACAGAAAATTAAAAAGCAGAGACATTACTTCGCCAACAAACGTCCGTCTAGTCAAGGCTATGGTTTTTCCATTAGTCATGTATGGATGTGAGAGTTGGACTATAAAGAAAGCTGACTGCCAAAGAATTGATGCTTTTGAACTGTGGTGTTGGAGAAGACTCTTGAGCGTCCCTTGGACTGTAAGGAGATCAAACCAGCCCATCCTAAAGGAAATCAGTCCTGAATATTCATTGGAAGGACTGATGCTGAAGCTGAAGCTCCAATACTTTGGGCACCTGATGCAAAGAACTGGCTCATTTGAAATGAGTGATGCTGGGAAAGACTGAAGGCAGAGGAGAAGGGGACGACAGAGGATGAGATGGTTGGAGGGCATCACTGACTCAGTGGACATGAATCTGAGCAAACTCGGGGAGTTGGTGATGGACAGGGAGGCCTGGAGTGCTGCGGTTCATGGGGTTGCAAAGAGTCGGACACAACTGAGTGACTGAACTGAACTGAACTGAATACTGGCGCAGCAGATTTTCATCAAGAGAAAGATAGCTGGACTATTATCAAACCTACTCCAGAAATTAAATCCAGACATAGTAAAGATTGAAATGTTTTAAAAATTCTTGAAATAAAGAACTCTGACACTACATTTAACCTTGGGAGAAACAAGACAAGAATTCCAGCAGCTATTAAAAAATATTGACACACTTGATCATATAAAAATTAAAAACAAACACATGTTTTTATACAGAAGCAGACACTTGAAACAAAGTCACCAAATAAATATTTAGGGAAATTATATTTGTAAAGCTCAGTGTTCATAAAATGTTAATATATGTAATCTAATACAAAATGATATATATAATTAATGCTTTTCATTTTAATAAGGGACAAAATGATCTAATAGAAAAATGGGTAATTCAAGAAAAGGATATTTTAAAAGCTGACAGATTTATTAAAGTTTTTCATATTCTCAGATTGAAAAATGCAAGAACAAGTCATATGAAGATGCTAGTGTGTAACCATTAAACTGGTTAAGAAAGGGGGAGAACTATTGCTGACATCAATGAACAGAAATTTTAAAGGCTAACTGGAGACTTACCAAGAGATATCTGTTTATGAACAAAAAATTAGGGCCTTCTCTGGTTGTCTATGGGGTTAAGACTCTGTACTCCGAGTGCAGGGGGCCCAGGTTCGATCCCTGGTCAGGGAACTGGATCCCACATACCACAGCTACAAATTCCACATGCTATGACTAAGACCTGGCACAGCCAAAGTTAAAAAATAAAAACAGAAGTAAATTATCATTTGACTCAGACATATCACCTTTAAAATATCTCACATATATGTAAAACCTCCTGTCTATGAAGGAAGTCTTGGTTTCAACACTTTGACGGTGACCAAACACTGGGGAAAAGTGAATGCATATTATCATTATGAGTGAAGTAACTTAATAAATCATGATGTTTTTATTATATAATAGTATGCCATAATTTTTAAAGAATATAGCAAAAATATGACTGGACTTGAGTGATGTGCCATTATATAAGATCAGCATCGTTTTTAAAACCACAGTAACACATGTTTATGAGTGAGAAGATAAAAATGGAAGATGTGTCTTTTTAGAAGAAGTCATTTGACATAGGGTTATAGGTGATGCTGGAAAAGAACGGAAAGAGATTAGAAATAAGAGAAGCAAACATGAAAATGGAGAAATAAGAACTATACTAAGAAGAAACATGGATTTCTTTTATTCAGTAATTATGTGAAGTGGAAGTGTTAGTCACTCAGTCGTGTCCTGACTCTGTGACCCCATGGACTGTAGCGTGCCAGGCTCCTGTGTCCTTGGGATTCTTCAGGAAGAATACTGGAGTGGGTAGCCCTTCTCCTCTCCAAGGGATCCTCCTGACCCAGAGATCGAACCAGGTCTTCTGCTTTGCAGGCAGATTCTTTACCATATGAGCCACCAGGGAACAATGTAGTTATGTGGATAGTATATTCAATGTGTTTAAATTCCATAAGTAAAACCCTAATGCTCTCAGATGTGTGTATAGGTGTGTATGTATTTGCATCAGTAAAAAGAAATTCATGGAAAGAAAAAGAGGCTGTTAGGGGAGTGGGTAAATAGTAGTAAATAATTTGTTTTGTCTTCATACGTTTTGCATTGTTTGTTATATGATGGGGTTCAGAACATACTACTGCAAAATGTTTTTCCTTGGCAAATCGAATATCTTTAAGTTGAAGGAGTCTGAGAAACAGCAGAAGCAGAAAGGTCATGCTGACCTCCCCACCTTTCTCAACCTTCTTCCCTGAAATGATCATCTATCTTTCGTGTAGAATTTACCCTTCCAGTACTAGAAGGAAAGAAGTCATTATTATTACCAGAAACTGGAAATTTAGGGCTGAAAAAGCGGTACAAATAAACCTCGTTATACTAACCCTTATCTTCCTAACTTATTCCTTCACCATTTACTACCCCCTCCCAAACTCTTTCGTCTTGTTAATTCTTCACAAATGTATTGTTTCTTCATCTAAATGCTATAAAAGTTTCCCATTCTGGAGACCTTTTCATTCTCGTGTGAAGGCCCCGTGTGCATGTGAAAGTTAACACACTTTGTATGCTTTCCTCTTAGTCTGTCTTTGTCCCTTTACTTTCAGATGCAGCCAAAGACCCTAAGGGGTTGAGAAAAGCTTTTTCCCATTCCTACATTATGCACATATTACAATGAAAATGAGGGGGGAAGAAAACCTCAAAAAAAAGAATTAATTTGATTACATAAAAATGTTTAAATTGCTGGCACAAAATGCCAAAAAGCCACCAAGAAAATACAAAGAAATATTTACTTCAAATAAGAAAATTTTAAAATCCTTAATATTTAAGGAGTCAAACTGAACATGAAAAACAATGAGAAATAGAGAAGCCAAGAAATAGATTAATCATTATGAAATTTCTGAATTTTCAGAAAAGAAGAAATATCTACATAAATATTCAAATTTACTATAAATCAGAATAATAAATATTATAGCTGCAAAGTTTTTACTTGTCACCTTTCTAATTAGTAAAGTTTAAAAACTATATTGGTGAGAGCACAGCATGAAAAACACTACATTATTCTGCTGATGAAAGTGTAAATTAGTAGATATTTTTGGAAAAACATTTGACAATCCATTTTAAGTAATATAAAATATTAATATTCAGTGATTAAAAGATTCTAAGTTTAGAAATACTCTTAAGAAAATTTAAAGAAAAGTATGAATACAGAATGGAGAAGGAAATGGCAACCCACTCCAGTGTTCTTGCCTGGAGAATCCCAGGGACGGGGGAGCCTGGTGGGCTGCCGTCTATGGGGTCGCACAGAGTCGGACACGACTGAGCGACTTAGCAGCAGCAGCAGCATGAATACAGAAATTGAAGAATTATATAACATTTTGAATAATTATAAACAAAAATGTCAGTATTAACTTAGTGGTAAGGAAATAATTTGTATCCAACAGTAGAATTGGATGTGGTATGATCCATAGCGATAGGCTACTGTTTTTAATGACATTAAAAGATGCTTATTATAAAATTATAAGCATGTAAATAAGGTAAAGTCCTGTATATTATTTTGATTTTATTTGCAGATTATTTAACATTACTGAAAATAAAGATCCTACAGTATCATTAGAGCTAGAAATGGAATGTTCTGTTGTATAAACTTGTAAATATTCTGTTTTTTCATAATGAACATTTATTGATTTTATGAAAATCCAAGTTAAAAGTTAGTTGCATAGTTGTGTTTGACTGTTTGGGATCCCATGGATTGTAGCCTGCCTGACTCCTCTGTTCATAAAATTCTCCAAGCAAGGGAATACTGGAGTGGGTTTTAATTTCCAAAAGTAAAGAATAACTGCTTGAATATGTGTTTGCTTTTTGATGATATTTACTTGTGTTAATGTCATTTTGAAATAACTAGAGTAGATTGATGCAACTATTGTTAGTTTCTGAGTTTAGTAATTCAGTATATATTGGATATAACTGCACCTAGAATTCCCAGGTCAAATTTCATGTTCTTTTCCCTCTCCTACACTCATCTGTGTGTTGGTTGAATAAGAAATTGATCTTTTGTATGTCTTATGTGGTAATTGACATCATTATTCTGATATGTTTGTCTGTTTTTGGTTATAGATTAAATCACTGCTCCTAAGAGTTAGGGGAAGAATTTCTTCTGAAAAATAGAGTCTTTCTAAATATTGGTCATTCAAGCAGGAGGAAAGTTGTTTCTTTTTTTTTAATAAGTTCTTGCCTTATTAATGAAGAAACTGATCAGTTCTTTTACACTAGGTAAACACAGATATTGGATGCTATTTATAAATAAGAATTCAGAACTGTTCAAGCTCAAAGCAACTTTACATAACTTTAAAAATTAATTACTTAGTTAATGGGCCCTTGGTCAAGGGCCACCATGCTATAGATAAAAAGAGAATGTCTTTAAATGGATGAGTTATATGGTGTGTGAATTACATCTCAATAAAGCTTTTCAAAATAAAATGCATAACTTTTTAACCAGGACAACGAAACTCAATTTGACAATGGAAATAAAGAAAAATATTGTATAGAAAACATGAAAAAATGATGGCAGAAATAAATTTTAATATTGTATAAGTGGAAACACTTAAAAGCAATATTTCTCAGATTAAATTTAAAAATGTGATAGTATGTTCTCTATAAAATTATACTTAAAAATACACAAATAAAGGTTGAAGACTAACTCAAAAGAATGTATAAAGCCAATATGGTGGAGGAGAATATGCTATAAATGTTACATCTCTCAAAATTAAGAACCAAAAATATAATAAGAGACAATGAATGAATAAATGAATAAAGTGCAAAACTAAAACCTTTTTAGAAAAAACAGGAGAAAATGTAGGTCTGGTTATACATTTTTAGATATAACATCAGAAGTACGAGCCATGAAACAAAAGTTGATAAGATGGACTTACTAAAAGTTAAAAAAAAAATTTTGCCTTGTAAAAGACAAGGTTAAGTGAATGAAAAGGCAAGGAAAAGGTGAAAATAATTGCAAAGTCCTCATATCTTATAAAGGACTTGTATCCAAAATATGCAAAGAACTTTTAGAATTCAACAATAAGAAAATAAACGATCCAGGTTAAAAATGGGTGTAACAGATTGTTCACCCAAGAAGATAAACAAATTATAAACAAGCACATGAAAAGTGCTCAGCGTCTTGTATCGCTGTTGTTGTTTAGTCAGTAAGTTGTGTCTGATTCTTTTGTGGCCCCATGGACCGTAGCCCGCCGGGCTCCTCTGTCTGTGGGATTTCCTAGGTAAGAATACTGGAGTGTGCCATCTCCTACTCCAGGGGATCTTCCTGACCCAGGGCTTGAACCTGTGTCTTGTGCATTGGTAGGTGGATTCTTTACCACTGAGCCACCAGAAAAGCAGCCTTGAGTCCTTAGGGTTTTGCAAATTAAAGCAACAGTGAAATATAACTAAAAACTATTACATTGGTACAAAAAAGAAACCCTGCCAATATAAATTGCTGACGTGCATGTAGATCAGTAGGAACTCTGTTCATTGCTGATGAGAGTGAAAAATGGTACAGCTACTTTGAAAGATAGTTTGACTATTTCTATTTGTCTACTTTATTTTTTAAGTGTTTATTTATTTATTCTTGGCTGTGCTGGGTTTTCATTGCTGCTCGGGCTCTTATCTAGTTGTGGTGAGCTGGGGCTACTCCATAGTGTGGTGTGCGAGCTTCTCACTGCAGTGGCGGCTCCTGTTTGGGAGCTCGGGCTGTAGGGTGCACAGGCTCCAGTGCTTGAGGCATGTGGGCTCAATACTTGCAGTTCCTGGGCTCTAGAGCACAAACTCAATAGCTGTGGCACACAGGCTGAGTTGCACAGCAGCATGTGGGATCTTTCCACACCAGAGATCCTCTACTGCTAGGTGGGTTCTTAACCACTGAGCCACCAGGGAAGCCCATTTGGCTACTGCTTACAGAGATAAACATAGCTTTTCCTTATGAGTCAGTAACCACTCATCTCGATATTTACATAATTGACTTGAAAATGTATGCTTACATGAAGCTCTGTACATTTATAGCAACTGTATTTTGTATTTTTTTTGTCTGCACTGTGTGGCATGTAGGATCTTAGTTCCCCAGTCTGGGACTGAACCCAAGCCCCCTGCGGTGGAAGCACAGATTCTTAGCCACTGGACCACCAGGGAAGTCCATGGCAACTTAATCATAATTGAAAAAAATCTGGACACAACCAGGATGTGCTCCAATAGATGGAATTAATAAACAAACATTGGGTCGTCCATACCACAGTATTCAGGAATGAAAACAAGTTAGGTATCCCACCATCAACAGCCATTAAAGAATATTAAATATATATTGTATCTGTTTAAAAAATGAAGCCTTGAATACAGTTAATGGACAGATGACAGTGTATGTTGTACATAATATAATGTTCTACAAATCAACATGAAGAAAGGCACCTCAATAGAATAACTGGTCAAAATATGAAAATATATGATGAGGCAATTCATATAAGAGTAAACCCAAAAGGCTGCCATGTTTACAAATATCCAATTTCATTAACAATAAGAAAAATGTAAGTGAAACCAACTGTGAAAAATCACTTTATGCTGAAAAGTTTGATGCTCTCTAGAGCAGGCAGGCTGCAGAAGGCAATGGCACCTCACTCTAGTACTCTTGCCTGGAAAATCCCATGGATGGAGGAGCCTGGTAGGCTGCAGTCCATGGGGTCGCTAAGAGTCGGACACGACTGAGCGACTTCACTTTGACTTTTCACTTTCATGCATTGGAGAAGGAAATGGCAACCCACTCCAGTGTTCTTGCCTGGAGGATCCCAGGGACGGGGGAGCCTGGTGGGCTGCCGTCTATGGGGTCGCAGAGTCGGACACGACTGAAACGACTTAGCAGCAGCAGCAGCAGCGGAGCAGGCAGTGATGAATGGCTGCTGGAACTCTTCTATACTGCCAGTGAGAATGTAGGCTGTTACCTCCATCAAACAATGTGGGAGAGCAGGCTAGTAGTTTTTACTGAAGTAAACATACACAGTGCTGGCCATCCAGTACTGTGTTCCACTCCTGTATGAGCCTTATGGAGATTTCTCATAGATACATGAAGAGACACGTGTGAGGATGTTCCTCACAGTGTTATTCAGAGGGCCACGCATTTAGAAAAGGAGACTTGGCCATCCAGCACAGGAGAAGTGTCCGTATAAAGTGCAGTGAATGCAAACAAGAGTACTAAGCACCTGTTAGAAGAAATAGAGTAGAGATAGCAGCGTGACAAATCTTAAAAATCAAGTGCTGGTTAAGAAAAAATAAGAAACAGAATACCATTAGGTAAATAAAAATTTCATACGCACAAAATAACAATTCTTAGTTTGCAAGAATGCATAATTCATACTATCTTGGTTTGAGAATCTAGCAAAGCAGAGGCAGAAGCAAGTTGTCAGTCCTAATTATTTATTGGAAGGCACAAGTCCAGGGAAAACAGAAGCGAGGTGGCGAAGGATAAGATGCTAAAGCAGAGTGATGGTTACTGCTGTGGCCACTGCTTTATGGAGAGCTACAAAAAGATACAGCTTGTCTCTCCTGTGTCCTGTGCACGTGCTTGGCCATGTGAGATATTTCTGGACAGACTCTATGGAATAATGCTTTAGAAAAGTCAACAGAAGGTTGGAATAAAGAGGGAATTTGTTGATCTCGTCTCCTGTCTCCGTTGGTCAAAATCCTTCACAGGGAAATCATTCCACTTCAATTCAAGGTTGAGAATGGTAGTTGGCTCTTTGGGAAGTCAGACCCCATGCCTCCTGGGTGGCATGTTGTGGAGTGGTGGGAGAATTTAAAAATCCCAAGCTTCAGATGAAGGATGCGTATGGGCACTCATGGGTTCCTGGCTTCGGCCGTGGCCGAGGTAGAACAAGTAGGCAAGATTCAAGAAAACTGATTATGAAGAGACATGTGTCATATATGACACACATGTAGTAAAAAAGGTGCACATGGAACATGTTAAAATGTTCGTCTCTGCTGGGAGAACAGAAAAGAGAAATGTGGATAAAGGGGATACATAAAACAAGAGAGTACTTGCTGGGTGTAAGGATGACAGTCATGAATCAGAGTTTAATCAACTTCACTTCTTTACCTAAATTCAAAAAGAAAAGGTGATGGAGAAAGTTCAGTAGACTTTATCATAATATCAGCAAATAAGTGGGGCGTGCATGCATGTTCAGTCATGTCCGACTCTTGCCACCCCACAGACTGTAGTCCGCCAGTCTCCTCTGTCCATGGGATTCTCCAGGCAAGAATACTGGAGTGGGTAGGTATTTCCTCTTCCAGGGGATCTTCTTGACCCATGGATGGAACCTGCATTTCCTGCATTGGCAGGTGGATTTTTTTTTTTTTTTTCACCATTGAGCCACCTGGGAAGCCCAAATAAGTGGGGCATGAGATCCTAAATCTCTTTACCTGTTCCATTATTAGACAAGCACAAGATTGGGTATTGTGGTTGAAGATAAGCCATTTTCCCCTCTTTTTAATGGAGAAAACTAAATCAATATTGATTTTGTTTAATTAAAGCTGTGAATAAAAGTGGGATAAAAGTAACATTTCCCATATTACAAATATTATCAAGAGTACTGAGAAGGGCCAAGCATGATTTGTGTGTATCCATAAATCCAAATGGAGAGAAATTATTTGCTAATGCCTTGCCAAATGTGGAGCTTCCCAGGTGGCTCAGTGGTAAAGAATCCACCTGCCAATGCAAGAGACACAAGAGACATGGGTTTAATCCCTGGGTCGGGATCCCCTGTGTTTAATTTAGAAAAGTATTGTTTATTAAGTATTAATCCCGGAGGTCTTGAGTCAGCAAAATGCTATCTCTGTGAAAGAGAAGTGCTGAATATTTGAGGGAACAGTACTTGTGTCCCGTTCAAATTCCCATGTTGAAGCCCTAACTCCCAGTGTGATGTATTAGGAGGTGGGGCCCTTGGGAGGTGATTAGATTTAGGTGAGATCACAAGGGTGGGGCTTCTCAGGATGGTACTAGAATAGACATTTGCTTCATTCCTTACAAATTAAGAGGTGCAGTTATTCTCGTTGCTGAACTGAATCTATAATCTCAAGCAGTATCGGGAATTTAGTGTCTGGCCTCCTGTTCTCTCCCTTTTCATTGTCTTGTCACAGCTTCTGTCATTGTGTTGACCCTCTCTCCAGTTTTTCTTGGCCAGCACTCTGAACTTTTAACTGTACAATAGCACAGCATAAAAGTTGAAAGAGAGAGCTGCAGCTCTGTCTCAAGTTCGGGCGATTCCAGAGAAGAGCTCTGAGTGATCAGAATCTCAGCTTTGTAGCCACAGAGTGAGTGGGGCTTGAGGCATGTTAGAACGAAATGGAATGAGTGAGGAGTGAAAGCAAGTCTTCAGATGAAGATTAGGACAATATAACCAGGAGGTAGAAATAAAAGTTGGTCAGGAGCTTAAAAAAAGGAAATTATGATTTCCTAGTGTTTGCAAATACTTAACAAATATTAATTTGGGGGATTTTAAAATAAAGTTCCAGGGATTTCTTGAGAAGTCTCCAAATCATATTATAATTAAAGATATATGTTATAATTCTGATAACATATATCTTTAATAATGATAAATGATTATAATACTAAAAAATTAATCATTTTTCTGTGATAGAAATCTGTGATAGAAAGTTTTGGAGTTTTTCTATTAAAATATACAGTATTAACAGATGCATGTTTTGTTATCAACAAACATTTTGTTTAGATTATAAATTTCAATATCTTGTACACATAATCAGTATCTAAATAGTATATTTCATGATAGATGGGAAGATGATTATAAAATGCCTACTAGGAGTCATTTTACAAATTGAAAAATAATATCACAAAAATTTATCACACTCCAAATGAAGTTTTAAAACATCTAAAACATTGATTGCCATATCCTTTAGTTTTGATCTTGACAAAAATTCTAGATGTAGAAAAATGCCTTCCAGTTTGCAGTAAAATTGGTTGAAATATCAAGTGTCTGAAACACATTTATTCTGGGCATTTGAATACAAATTGTTTTACATAAGCTCTTTTTTGGTTTTTTTTTGTTTGTTTGTTTAATGATTAAGGTAAGTATTTTGTGTGCTTGCCCTGATTTTGATATTGATATTGTTTTTTGCTAATTCATATTTTAGATCAAATTTTCATCTTATGTGCACATCTTTTCTTCGCATTTCTTCTGCTAATGGGTTATAAAGAAGAATCAAATATAGCCAACATGCAAAACTGGAGAATGCCAGTGGTCATTTTTACATGCTATGCAAACACAGCAGCATTAATATATTTCGGCAAAGATAACATCTCTAAACGTGGTCATGTGTCAAGGTTTCTTTTGCATCCAAACTTATTATTTCTTGGAATCCTATTTCCTGGATTAGTATGATGCATCCTTTGAGTATGAACTTGCTAATATGTATTTTATTTGCAAGAAATAATGCATTGCTCTTAGCAGCAGACAGGGTCTCAGTACACTTGAATAACATATCAGTGGCTACAAGTGAGAGGGACCGAGAGGGACTGATTACATCATGAACACATTCCTTTCCTAAGCAGTTCTTATCCTGGTTTCCAGAAATCTTGGTCATAAACCCCTACTTCTCCTGCAGCCTCTTTTTTCTTTTCTTTCTTTTTTTTTTTAACTCTGCTTCAACTTGACCTCTGTGGATTCTTTCAAAGCATGAACATTTATGTGTTGATAGTTCAGCTTTAATTCTCTCAGGAGAATTATAATTTCTTATTTCCTTATTTCTCAATTCATTTATTCTCAGAACTCAGGATTAGGAAGAACATAAATTTTCTAAGAGGTGTTGCTAAGGGATCCCCAGGTGAATACACTACATTTTTCTGAATCCCTTAAATACCTCATCTCAAAAAAAAAAAAAAATTGTTTGATTCTGAAAGATGCGATGACTTTTGATGTTACCAAGGGAGACTGTGTTCACAAAACAAGCTCTTAGCTGGTTGTTCATCCTTTCTCTTCCACTAACAACCTGTCCCTTCAATCCCAATTGCTATCACTGAGGGGAAGAGCTGCTCCTTAGGGCAACTTAAGCTCAAAAGGAAATTTTATTCAATGCATGGATCTCTTCATCCTAGAGATAAAATTATGTCTATTTTATATTGTATATTTAAAACTGCTTTTGATAAAACAGCACACATTTGATCATTGACTTCTGTAAGATATGAAAATACAAGAAAAATAGGTCTAAAAGCAAGTATAAAATTTTAAAAGTAATAAAATATCTACTGTTGTTGTTGTGTTGTTTTTATTTAGTCACTAAGTCATGTCCGACTCTTTGTGACCCCATGGACAGGAGCTTGCCAGGCTTCTCTGTCTGTGGATTTCCCAGGCGAGAATACTGAAGGGTATTGCCATTTTCTTTTCCAGAAGATCTTCCTGGCCCAGGGGTTGAACCCATGTTTCCTGCTTGGCAGGCTGGTCCTTTACCACCGAACCACCTAGGAAACTCAAAATATCTATTAGTGTCTCCTTATCTTTTATTTTGTTTCTTCTTTTATATTAGAGGATGCCACAATCTAAATGCTTGACTGAAACAGTTCTTCTAACTTGTTATGATATTATTTAACCTTTTTTCAGTTATTTCAATCATTCCTTTCTTCAAGCAATAATTAAATAGTACAACATTTGTTCTGCTGTTCAGCTAATCTGTGTTTTGTGCTTGATTTGTGTCTGGACTTCCAAATGGTACATTCTCTGTGATAATTTTCTTATCAGTTCAAAACAAATAGATGTTTTCAAAAGATCTTTCTCCTTTCCAAATTCAGATCTGGAGCTCTACAAACCAAAATCAGGATATGGTTACCCGGGTAACTATGATTCCATGTAGGATTCTCTTGCCTCTATATTCTTGATTTTTTTTTCTTAATCAGTAGTTAATTCCTTTAAAAAAAATCATTTTTTGGAGAATGGGCATTCCCAATAGCCCAAATGGTTTACAATTCTTATTCAATAGTTCAACCTCTGTCTTTCCTCCCGAGGAGTTAAATTGGTGTCCAGGACACAAACTAAAGACACACAGTGCTGCAGCAGAGTGAAAGGTTATATGATCAATCAACAAGCTGTTGGGAAAGGTCAGTAATATTACAATTATTAAAAAGTACATTTTCTTTGGGGATCAGAAATAAAGATCCTCAATGAAGAACTAATGAAGCTAAAGTTTGCTCTTCTCTGTTTACACATTCCAGGTACTCTCTGACCTTCAGAAATTGTACATTGTCTCAGATCCTGCACGGCAATTTTAATTTTCTTGAATTGCAGCAGAGCTATGCTCCTGTTCTATTTGTCCGTATACTTAGATTTATTAAAGTCGAATATTTCAAATATGTCTTTCCCTTCTTTTGGTTCTGCAATTTTCAGGTGGTTGTAAACACTTTTTAAAAATAAATGAAAACAAGTAAAATGCTGAGCTTGGCTCTTAATCTCCTTTTTTTCTAGAGTTGTTATCTGAAATCAGTTACTAACAGCTGGAAAGGTGTATAGAAATATGGGTCCAAAATGACCAATGATTATCTCTATCTGCCTGAGAGAGGTTTTAGGGATTGAACTGAAGGATCTGGAGGAGTACTTGGCATATTTCAGCATTATTTTCCTTTGGTGTTTTTTGGACCATATATTTTAAGATTTTTATATCAAGCTTTAGAGAATGCAATATATTTTTCCAACTGTTACAGCAAACATAACTTAAAATACATAAAAACACTATGGAGCACAAGTTTGAAAATCCTGCATGTAAGTGTTCAATATCATCATACTGATTAGCATTGCATACACAAAACCAGAAGAAATCTTCCTAGCTTACCAACTCAAAGAGGAAATTTTCCAGTAGATAGTTCATGAAGGCAGGACAGAATAGAAACAATTCTAGTGTGTATGTTCTGTAAAAGACAAGGTAACATAGTGAAAAACACTTTTTAAATACACTGGTAAGTAATAGAGAAATCAAGTATTTTGAGCCCAGTTCTTCCCTACATATAACAGCAGAATATACCTATATGTTTTTTTTCCCCTAAATTATCAGATTTTATGAGAACCACTGATAGACACTGATCCTAGAGAAATGGGGGAAAAAAGTTGGGATAGACATGTACACACTGCTATATGTAAAATGGACATCCAACAAGGACCTACCGTAGAGCACAGGGAAATTTTCTCAATATTATGAAGCTGTCTGGATGGGAGGGGAGTCTGGGGGGAAATGGATAAACGTACGTGTTATGGATGAATCCCTTTGCTGTCTACTTGAAACTATCACAACATTGTCAATCAGCTATACTCCAAAACAAAACTGAAAAGTTAAACAAAATTAAAAATACAAAAAATTGAAGTGAACACTGTTATTGTTCCAGCTTACTGACTTATAGCACAGGGAAGAGGAAACTTAGACTCTGGTGGATTCCTTAAATTGACAAAGCAAAGTTGAAAATCCAATGAGACAAAAATACAGGTAACAGGACAAAGTACCAGAGAAGAGAGGGCTACACAGATAAAAAGCGAATAGGGTCCCTCTCACATATGCAGCCAAATACTAGGCAGCGCCCTCATGTACCTACGCCATATGTGTGAGGAAAATACTCAAAGTCAGGGAAAGAGCCAGAAATGTTTCAGAGGAGAGCGGTACTTGGTGCCTACAATGCTCCACAACCAGGCTGAAAGCATCATAGTTTATGGGGCATTGGGTAATACACTCAGAAGTGTTTTGCTTTAGTAATGAAATAAAAAGACGCTTACTCCTTGGAAGGAAAGTTATGACCAACCTAGACAGCATATTAAAAGCAGAGACATTACTTTGCCAGGAAAGGTCCATCTAGTCAAGACTATGGTTTTTCCAGTGGTCGTGTATGGATGTGAGAGTTGGACTATAAAGAAAGCTGAGCGCCGAAGAATTGATGCTTTTGAACTGTGGTGTTGGAGAAGACTCTTGAGAGTCCTGTGGACTGCAAGGAGAGCCAACCAGTCCATCCTAAATGAAATCAGTCCTGAATGTTGATTGAAAGGACTGATGTTGAAGCTGAAATTCCAATACTTTGGCCATCTGATGTGAAGAGCTGACTCATTTGAAAAGACCCTGATGCTGGGAAAGATTGAAGGCAGGAGGAGAAGGGGACGACAGAGGATGAGATGGTTGGATGGCATCACCAACTCAATAGACATGAGTTTGAGTAAACTCCAGAAGTTGGTGATGGATAGGGAGGCCTGGAGTGCTGCAGTTCATGGGGTCACAAAGAATTGGACATGACTTAGCAACTGAACTGAACTGACTAACTGAATGAATGGGATAAAATTTGAATGTGGAAATGCCTAGTAATGGCTTCCCTGGTACCTCGGTGGTAAAGAATCTGCCAATGGAGTTGAGTTCGATCTCTGGGTTGGGAAGATCCCCTGGAGCAGAAGTGGTAACCTACTCCAGTATTCTTGCCTGGAAAATCCCATGGTCAGATAAGCCTGGTGGGCTACAGTCCATGGGGTAACAGGACTTAGCAACTGAGCAACAACAATGCCTAGTAAGACCGATGGGAAAGGAAAAATTATTTTTTTGCCCAGTAATTTAAGAATGAAGCTCAACGATCCTTTAAGGAATATAAACAGATCCAGCTCTCAACAAGAGAAAATTCATAAAATATGGCATCAATTAAAAATTGATACATGTATAGAAACAGGAATATGCAAATTATTACAAAGGAAACTCAATCATCAAAACTCACCCAGAACTCATGCATAGCCTAGAAATAGCAGAAAGACATATTCAGACAATTATTATAACTGTACCCTGCATATTCAAAAAATCAAGTAGAAACATGACAATATTGATACTTTTAGAAAGACCAAAATTGAACTTGAAAGGTGAAAACTAAAATATGTGAGGTGAAAAATATACTGGACAGAATTAATGGTGTGGTCAGTACAGGATTACTACTTGGTGATTTTATCCCCATCTATTTAACTTTTCTCGTTATGGGTTTCTTTAAGCTCATGTCAAAGTCTAAGGTGGCTGCTTTGCATCTGGGGCCAAAAGAAGAATAAAAGGTAAAATGGCAGAACAAGATTTGCAGACAAGCCAGCTTCCTTTAAGATTAACCACAAGCTGCACAAAACTTTTCTCCTTATATCTCATTGTCCAGAACTTAAAAAAAAATGGTTACCCATGTTTGCGCATTAGGCAAGCAAAGGTAATATTTTATTCCAAGGGAATAGCAAAATGTGTAGCTGACAACTAGAGAAAGAAAAGTGAGCTTTATGGATTTAAGAAAAAATAGAATTAGTTGCTTCAATAGGACTGATCTTTCAGTTGAAATTCTTAGTGTTTTGGGGAGGATCTATTTGTAGTATAGATTAAAGTTGAAAGGTCAAATGTAATGAGGAATAAATAGATTGTTGCCTTTTTAGATTAGAGAGAAAAGCCTTAAATTACTTGATTCAGTGATTCATGAATAGTAGACATTCAGTTAATATTTGATGAATGAATGAATAATTTCCTATAAAGCATATTCTTACTAAGCATTGAGAATTTCATTAGTGTCAGTCATGATAGGCTCATGTTATTGTGCAAAACCCTTCACTTGGGATCCTCTACCATGGTTGCAAAAGATCTGGAGAAGACAAAGCACATTTCTGTTAATAAAGTTTTCCTATTTGAAATAATCCAAAGGAAACTAGTATATCTGGTTTAATGAAAAATATCGTATTTATGTTTGTTATTCTCTGCTTCTCATCTCCTCTTGAAAGCAAAATTCAGTTTGAATAGTATTAATTCAGCCACAACATGGCATTTCCCTGATAAACTTGAACTGAGGCAGAGAACATAAAAGCCTCAAGGTGCATTTTTATATAATAGGACCATGTGTTCCTTGGTTTGCAAATCTTCCTGACTTAGTGATGGTACCTCTCACAATTCCCCAGACCTTACAGACAAGTCTTAGGAATTCAATTCTGAGAAGCAACAGTCTAGTGCATATATTTTTCTTTTGACAAATCCTTGCTCAGAGGATTTCTGAGCAAGTCTCAGAGGGATTTGTCATAATACACTCGTTCCTCTTGGGTAGATCAGTTGTGTAAGAAACTATTCCAAAGGGTATCTGTGGGACATACTTGAGAATATTCTAGTAGCAAAAAATTCAGTTTGATAGAATTCTATCAAATAAATGAGACTCGCTTAAATGTAAAAGTTAACAGAAATGTATTACAAAATCCACTTCATTGGCCCATTGGCAATCCAAAGATCACTCAATAAGCATCTAAAAAAAATTTTTTTTTCATTAAGCTGGTTTTCCCTTTCAAAGAGCTTTCTAAGAAAATCAGTAACTTTTTTTATCTGTCCTTTCTACATGCATCTTGGTATTTCAAAACAACGGGGATGTTTTTGGAACATCACTAAATGTTCCAAGACATCCACTTATTTTAAGTGATATTCTTTTGCTCATTTTACATTCCTTACTTAGTGTAGTTTGTAAGAGAGAAGTCAGCATTTGGACGCAGAGAGTTGTGAGACTGTGCCAGTAACTAAGCTATTAGTTGTCAGTTTCAAACTAACTCTTTGTAATGCTGGGGCTAGGACTCCGCCATCTGCATTCAGTTCCTCCAGCTTCTCTCTTTTAGCCCCTGATCATCTGGAGCCCTGGAAAGAGACTCAAAACCAGGAAGAGGGAGGACATACTTCTTCCAATCACAACTTTCTTCTGTTTTTTTTTTTTTTTGCTCCCAGTTTTAACACTGTCATTCCAGCAATACTTCACTACAACAGGAACAATTTGTTTATAGCAGCAATTAACTACAGTCTGAAGGGTTTTCTGCTTTTAACCAGACTTCTGTTAATAGAACCAGCCTCACAACCCTTCAAGTAATTCAGCACCTGCCAGCTGATGTCCTTCACAGAGGTCTGTCCCCTAGCCCCTAAGGTCTCTCTTTGAACTAATAGACAACAATGCCCACCGATAAGACCTACTACTTAACGTAAGTTCAGCTCTCAGGAGTTCTCCACCAAGCTTCTTAATCTTAATAACTCCAACCTTTTCCATTTTCCTCCAGCGACTAAGGGTTGTGGCTGTGTCCTGTAGCTGTTTGTCATAGAACACCTTAGTGTTGCCTTTCAAATTTTCAGGTTTTCAATAATTGGTCAATAATTGCTTATCTTAAATTCTCTGTTAAAATAACCGATGTGATTTTTTTTCTTATGACTGCACTCTAGCTAACATGCTTTGTGATCCCCAAACTTAGAATAATTACCATATTTATGGGAGTAAATGTTTTCATTTCATGATTAAAGTGTTATCTAAGACTAACTTTTTTCAAAACACTGCTTTGGCACCGAGGAGACATACATGTGTTGTGCTGGGCACTGCAAAGAATTCAGAGAATCATTAGCTATGACTTCAGCTGCAAGTGTTTAGGCACTTTTAAATTATAGAACCTGGATATGTATGTAATAATTATAATACATTAAGTACTTTGTGAGTATTATACAGAATGAGCTTTAGAAAAGCTCAGAGAAGGACATTAATGTCTTTGGAAATCAGAATATATCTGAAGAATTTTAATAAGGCTAAATGATAGTAGCTGAAACTTAAAAGATGTTTATAAGGGAAACTAAAAACACGGTTGATAGACATTTTGAGGCATGGGGAAAAATAACATGAACTGGGGAGAATATCAGAAGGGTTCACATAATTGCATCAATATTTGGTAGGAACAGAGACCTTGTCAAACATCATGCTGCTGCTGCTAAGTCACTTCAGTCGTGTCTGACTCTGTATGACTCCATAGACAGCAGCCCACCAGGCTCCCCTGTCCCTGGGATTCTCCAGGCAAGAACACTGGAGTGGGTTGCCATTTCTTTCTCCAATGCATGAAAGTGAAAAGTGAAAGTGAAGTCGCTCAGCCGTGTCCGACTCTTAGCGACCCCATGGACTGCAGCCCACCAGGCTCCTCCATCCATGGGATTTTTCCAGGCAACAGTACTGGAGTGGGGTGCCATTGCCTTCTCCGTGTCAAACATCAGAGTGGGAGATAAAATTCACAGGGAAGTTTAGCGTGAGATAGTAGATCTTCAGTGACTGTTTAAGGATTTGAGGGTTTCTCAAGTAACACAGAACAATGACTGGAAGGGAGAAACAAAAATAGAATATTTTAAAGTCCTCATACCATGGATGTAATAGTATAAAAATTGAAGGTAGATTGCAATAAGTTAAAGCTATACACTGTAACTGTTTGAGAAATCACTGAAAAAAGAAAAAATAATAGAGCTAATAAACCTATGGCAGAGGTAAAAAATGGAAAAATCAAATTTGGGTCTAAAAAAGATATAAAATTGAAAATGAAATAGCATATGAGATTAATAGAAAGCAATAATATGAAAAGTTTAAATCCAACTGTGCCAATAAACACATTTTAAAATAAATTGAATATGTCTATCAATTAAAAGACATAAATAATCATATTGGAAGTAAAAGTTCCAATTATATGCTGTCAACAAGAACAAATTAATTACAAATTGCAGATAGAGTTAAAGGAAAAGTATAGATAAAAAGGAAAGCTATACCATGCTTATATTTATCAAAGAATATTGGAGTGGCTATATATTTGAAAAAGTAGATTTTGGAACAAAGAATTTTATAAGGAATAAAAAGAAGCATTTTACAGTAATAAGGAATTGATTCATAAAGAGAGCATAATGATCTCAAATATTTATGCAGCTAATAATATCATTTCAGTATATATAATATAGAATCTGATAGAACATCAAGGAGAAATACATGAAAATTCTGTACGTTTGTCAATAATGAATAGAACACTATTGACCAACTTGAGTTAATCAACATTTATAGGATTCTTCATCCCAAGACAGCAGAATATATGTTTTCTTCAAATATACATAGAACATTTACCAAGATAGATCATATATTTGAAGATATAAAAGTCCTTATTTATTTAAAATAGTTGAAGTCATATAAAATAGATTTTCTGAGTACAAAAAAGTTAAACTAAAGAGGAACGCAAATATTTGAAAAATCTTTAGATTTTTGGAATTATAAACATATCTTGAAATAATTTATGCATCAAAGATAAATCATAAAATTATGTTTTTTGAATGGATGGGAAATATAAAACATGACATATATATGTATATATATATGTCAAATATCTTTATATATACATATATATGATGGTTACAAAATGTCAAGAGGATTCAATGGAAGAATGGTAATCTTTTAAATAAGAGTAGGATTATTTCGATAACTATTTTTAAAAAAGACTTTAACTTTTACCTCATACTACATATAAAAAGTAATTAAAAATGGATCATAGATGCAGTGCATGAATTAAAAAAGAACCTCAAGAAGTTAAAAAAAAAGAGAAAATCTTAATCATAATGATCTTGAATGAGGCAAAGATTTCTTAAATAGGGAAGAAGAACCAGGAGACAGAGAAGGAAAATTTATAAACTGATCTTCAGTAGAATTTAAAACTCACTGTTCCAATAATTATGTGAAGAAACTGAAAAGGCATACCAAGAAGACATTATTTCAGCAAAGAGAAAATATTTGTAAGAATGCGGAACTGGACTTGTGTCTTGAATGTAAACTCTATCAATTCAATTTTTAAAATGAACAGTAGATTTTAAACGACACTTAACCAAGAAGGCTGAGCGCCGAAGAATTTATGCTTCTGAAGTGTGGTGTTGGAGAAGACTCTTGAGAGTCCCTTGGACTGCAAGGAGATCCAACCAGTCCATTCTGAAGGAGGTCAGCCCTGGGTGTTCTTTGGAAGGACTGATGCTAAAGCTGAAACTCCAGTACCTTGGCCACCTCATGCAAAGAGTTGACTCATTGGAAAAGACTCTGATGCTGGGAGGGATTGGGGGCAAGAGGAGAAGGGGACGACAGAGGATGAGATGGCTGGATGGCATCACTGACTCGATGGACATGAGTCTGAGTGAACTCCAGGAGTTGGTGATGGACAGGGAGGCCTGGCGTGCTGTGATTCATGGGGTCGCAAAGAGTCGGACATGACTGAGCAACTAAACTGACTGAACCAAGAAGATGGAAGGGTCACAAATAGCACAAAAAAATTGTTGAAAATTATTAGCAGTGGGGGAAATGCAAATCAAAACCACAGTGATACTACCATATATTCTTTTGATTTGCTGAAAATGTTGATAGCTTAATTTCTCATTGTCCCAAATGGAAATAGTACAAATATAATGCACTGGTGAATGGATAAATTCTGTTACTTTCTTACAGTAGAATTAAGTTCAGTCCAGTTGCTTGCTATGCTATGCTATGCTATGCTAAGTCGCTTCAGTCGTGTCTGACTCTGTGCAACCCCATAGACAGCAGCCCACCAGGCTCCGCCATCCCTGGGATTCTCCAGGCAAGAATACTGGAGTGGGTGGCCATTTCCTTCTCCAACTCTTTGTAACCCCATGGTCTGCAGCACACCAAGCTTCCCTGTCTATCATCAACTCCCAGAGCTTGCTCAAACTTGTGTCCATCAAGTCAGTAATGCCATCCAACCATCTTGTCCTTTATCAGCCCCTTATCCTCCTGCCTTCAATCTTTCCCAGCATCAGGCTCTTTTCAATGAGTCAGTTCTTCACATCAGGTGGCCAAAGTATTGGAGCTTCAGCTTCAGCATCGGTCCTTCCAATGAATATTCAGGACTGATTTCCTTCAGCATTGACTGGTTGGATCTCCTTGCAGTCCAAGGGATTCTCAAGCATTGTCTCCAAAACCACAGTTCAAAAGCATCAATTCTTCGGTGGTCAGCTTTCTTTATAGTCCAACTCACATCCAACAAGACCACTGGAAAAATCATAGCTTTGTTTAGATGGACCTTTGTTAGTCAAGTAGTATCTCTGCTTTGTAATACGCTCTCTAGGTTGGTAATAGCTTTTCTTCCAAGGAGCAAGCATCTTTTAATTTCATGGCTGCAGTCACCATCTGCAGTGATTTTGGAGCCCAAGAAAATAAAGTCTGTCACTGTTTCCATTGCTTCCCCATCTATTTGCCATGAAAGTGATGGGACCGGATGCCATGATCTTTGTTTTCTGAATGTTGAGTTTTAAGCCACATTTTTCACTCTCCTCTTTGACTTGCATCAAGAGGTTCTTTAGTTCTTCTTCACTTTCTGCCATAGGGTGGTATCATCTGCACATCTGAGGTTATTAATATTTCTCCTACCAATTGTGATTTCAGCTTGTGCTTAGTCCAGCCCAGCATTTCACATGATGTACTCTGCATATAAGTTGAATAAGCAGGGTGACAATATACAGCCTTGATGTACTCCTTTTCCAATTTGGAACCAGTCCCTTGTCCCATGTCCAGTTCTAACTGTAGCTTCTTGACCTGCATACAGATTTATCAGGAGGCAGGTCAGATGGTCTGGTATTCCCATCTTTTTCAGAATTTTCCACAGTTTCTTGTGATCCACACAGTCAAAGGCTTTGGCATATCAATGAAGCAGAAGTAGATGTTTTTCTGGGACTCTCTTGCTTTTTCAAAGATCCAACGAATGTTGGCAATCTGATCTTTGGTTCTGCTGCCTTTTCTAAATCCAGCTTGAACATCTGGAAGTTCATGGTTCATATACTGTTGAAGCCTGGCTTGGAGAATTTTGAGCATTACTTTGCTAGTGTGTGGGATGAGTGCAATTGTGTATTGTTTGAACATTCTTTGGCCTTGCCTTTCTTAGGGATTGGAATGAAAACTGACCTTTTCCAGTCTTGTGGCCACTGCTGAGTTTTCCAAATTTGCTGCCATATTGAGTGCAGCACTTTCACAGCATCATCTTTTAGGATTTGAAATAGCTCCACTGGAATTCCATCACCTCCACTAGCTTTGTTCGTAGTAATACTTCCTTAGGCCCGCTTGACTTCGCATGCTAGGATGTCTGGATCTAGGTGAATGGTCACACCATCGTGTTTATCTGGGTCAGGAAGATCTTTTTTGTATAGTCTTCTCCATAGTCTTCTGCATAGTCTTCTGTGCTTTTGTTAGGTCCGTACCATTTCTGTCCTTCATTGAGCCTATCTGTGCATGAAATGTTCCCTTGGTATGTCTAATTTTCTTGAAGAGATCTCTAGTCTTTCCCATTCTATTTTTCCCCTCTATTTCTTTGCATTGATCACTGAGGAAGTTTTTCTTATCTCTCCTTGCTATTCTTTGAAACTCTGCGTTCAAATGGGTGTATCTTTCCTTTTCTCCTTTGCCTTAAGCTTCTCTTCTTTGCTCAGCTATTTGTAAGTCCTCCTCAGACTGCCATTTTGCTTTTTTGCATTTCTTCTTCTTGGGGATGGTCTTGATTCCTGCCTCCTGTACAATGTCACGAACCTCCATCCATAGTTCTTCAAGCACTCTATCAGATCTAATCCCTTGAAACTATTTGTCACATCCACTGTATAATCATAAGGGATTTGATTTAGTCATACCTGAATGGCCTAGTGGTTTTCCCTACTTTCTTCAATTTCAATCTGATTTGGCAATAAGGAGTTCATGATCTGAGCCATAGTCAGGTCCCAGTCTTATTTTTATTGACCAAATAGAGCTTCTCCATCTCTGGCTGCAAACAATATAAACAGTCTGATTTCAGTATTGACCATCTGGTGATATCCATGTGTAGAATCTTCTCTTGTGTTGTTGGAAGAGAATGTTTGCCATAACCAGTGCATTGTCTTGGCAAAACTATGTTAGCCTTTGCCCTGCTTCATTTTGTACTCCAAGGCAAAATTTGCCTGTTACTTCAGGTATCTCTTGACTTCCTACTTTTGCATTCCAGTCCCCTATGAAGAAAAAGACATCTTCTTTGGGTGTTAGTTCTAGAAGGTCTTGTAGGTCTTCATCGAAATGTTCAACTTCAGCTTCTTCAGCATCACTGGTTGGGGCATAGACTTGGATTTCTGTGATATTGAATGGTTTGCCTTGGAAATGAACAGAGATCATTCTGTCACTTTTGAGATTGCATCCAACAACTGCATTCTGGACTCTTTTTTTGACTATGAGGGCTCCTTCATTTCTTTTAAGGGATTCTTGCCCACAGTAATAGATATAATGGTCAACCAAGTTAAATTCATCCATTCCCATCCATTTTAGTTCACTGATTTCTAAAATGTCTGTGTTCAGTCTTGCCATCTTCTGTTTGACCATTTCCAATTTACCTTGATTCGTGGACCTAACATTCCAGGTTCCTATGCAATATTGCTTTTTACAACTTTGGACTTTCCTTCCATCACCAGTCATATCCACAACTGGGTATTGTTTTTGCTTTGGCTCCATCTCTTCATTCTCTCTGGAGTTATTTCTCCACTGTTTTCCAGTAGCATATGGGGCACCTACTGACCTGGGGAGTCCGTCTTTCAGTGTCATATCTTTTTGCCTTTTCATACTGTTCATGGAGCTCTCAAGGCAAGAATGCTGAAGTGGTTTGTCATCCCTCCTCCTGTGTACCACATTTTGTGAGAACTCTCCACCATGACCCATCTGTTTTGGGTGGCCCTACATGGCATGGCTCATAGTTTCTTTGAGTTAGCCAAGGCTGTGGTCTATATGATCAATTTGATTAGTTTTCTGTGATTGTGGTTTTCATTTTGTGTGTCCTCTGATGGATAAGGATAAGAGGCTTACGGAAGCTTCCTGATGGGAGAGACTGACTGAGGGGGAAACTGGGTCTTATTCTAACAGGCCATGCTCAGTAAATCTTTAACCCAATTTTCTGTTGATGGTTGGGGCTGTGTTCCCTCCTGTTCTTTGACCTGTGTCCAAACTATGGTGGAGGTAATGAAGATAATGGTGACCTCCTTCAAAAGGTCCTATGCAAGCACTGCTGCTCTCAATTCCCGTGACCCTGAAGCAGGCCATTGCTGACCCATGCCTCCATTGGAGACTCCTGGACACTCACGGGCAAATCTGGGTCAGTCTTTTGTGGGAGCACTGCTTCTTTGTCCTGGGTCCTGGTGTGCACAAGCTTTTATTTGTGCCCCCCAGCAGTCTGTTTCCCCAGTCCTGTTTCAGTTCTGGTGACTCTATGGTGGAGTTAATGGCAACCTCCTCCAAGAGGGCTTATGCCATACCCAGGTCTGTGGCACGCAGAGCCACTGTTGACCCATACCTCCACAGGAGACACTCAAACACTCAAAGGCAGGTCTGGTTCAGTCTCTGTGAGGTCTCCTGGTTTGCCCAAGGTTTTGTTTGAGCCCTCCAAGCATCTCTGGTGGTTATGGAAAGTGAAAAGAAAGTGAAGTTGCTCAGTCATGTTTGACTCTGCAACCCCATGGACTGTAGCCTATCAGGCTTCTCTGTCCATGGGATTCTCCAGGCAAAAATATTGGAGTAGGTATAGTGGTTGATTCTAAACATGATTTTGCCCCTCCTACACTCTTGCTGGGGCTTCTCCTTTGCCCTTGGATGTAGGGTATCTTTCTTTGGTGGGATCCAACATTCTCCTGTGAAGAAAGCTGAACATTGAGGAATTGATGCTTTTGAACTGTGGTGTTGGAGAAGACTCTTGAGAGTCCCTTGGACTGCAAGGAGATCCAGCCAGTCCATCTAAAGGAGATCAGTCCTGGGTGTTCATTGGAAGGACTGATGCTGAGGCTGAAACTCCAATACTTTGTCCACCTCATGCGAAGAGTTGACTCATTGGAAAAGACCCTAATTCTGGGGGGATTGGGAGCAGGAGGAGAAGGGGACGACAGAGCATGAGGTGGCTGGGTGGCATCACTGACTCAATGCACATGAGTTTGGGTAAACTCCGGGAGTTGGTGATGGACAGGGAGGCCTGGCATGCTGCGATTCATGGGGTCGCAAAGAGTCAGACACAACTGAGCAACTGAATTGACTGAACATTCTCCTGTTAATGGTTGTTTGACAGTAAGTTGTAATTTTGGAGCTGTCGCAAGGGAAGTTGAGCACACGTCCTTCTATTTCGCAATCTTGTATACACTATATACTGTGGAATACTACTCAGAAATAAAAGAGTAAGCTATTGATATGAATGTTTCAAAACCATTATGCTAAGAAATAGAAGCTAGACAAAGAAAGAAAAAGTAAAACATAATGTAGACTTAATTTTAGAAAATGCAAACTACAGTGGTTCCTTAAAAATGAAGATGGGGAGAGAGAGAGATTACAAAGAGCATGAGAAACTCTTAGTGCTGGTGGACACACCAGTTATCTTGACTATGGTGATGGTTTTATAGACAGATGTATTTCAAGCTTTATGGAATTCTATGCATTAAATATGTGCAGTTTATTATATATCCAGTTGATCTCCATAAACAGTTAAAATAAAAATCCAAGTCAATATATATATATATATTTTATCCTCCACACAGCAAAGAAGAGGAATAGTTGAGATACAGCAAAACTCTTTGGGCAAAGAGAATGCCAGTTTTTTGGAGACAATCATGCAAATTATCTGATAATTCAGAAACATAAGAAGAAATTCCTCATGACTATGGTGCCCTGGCTCAGGGGCCATACACAGTATAGCATCATGAAACTTAAAAAAATACACCACTCCTAATCCATGCAATTCGTACTGTGAGCCAAAGGAGAAATTTATTTTGGTACATTTTTTTAAAAAGGTTAAATGTTAATGTTTTTAAAGACTGTCTCTTATATGAAGTAAGCAGTCAAGACAGTTGAAGATTTGTTCATACAAAGTGAATTTAGTCAAAGACCTCAAGGTGCTTCTTTCCACTGAAGATAACACAAGGAGAAAAATGAGATTTAGGTGATAGTAAAGGTGTTAGAAATGCCAGTAGGAAAAAAAAGTCTTTGAAGGTGAGCATCATAAAACACTATTTTTCAAGATAATTGTGAACCATTACTGGATGTTATAATTTTATAATGCACCCTCATTTCTTGTTCCTGTCTTGAAGTAAAAAATGTTCTACTATTTACTCATTCCAAAATAGAAATACTAAGATGGTTAAAATTTTATATTTTGCATAGTTCTTAAACACTTGTTGGCTCAGACATGCTCTCAGAAAGGCAAGGGTTTAAATTAGTATTTCTTAAACTTCTTTGATTGTAAAAGTCCTCTGGAGTGCTTCTTTAATAATCAGTTTCCCAAGTCCCTTTTATGGGGTTCTGGTTAGTAGTTCAGGGACTGAAAATCTATAATCAACTTTGCAGGTGATCTAGTGACTGTTCAAACTTCAGAAACACAGGACTGAAGCAAAGATGGCTTACTCTATTCCCAGGTTGCCTTTGAAGTTGAACATGTCTAGGTCTTTATGATAGTGGAACGTACATTCTTCAAATTAGGTATTACTAGTCTAACATTTCTAACAAACAGCTAATGAACAAATTAATTTTAATAACTGAATAGCTGAAAGAAAACATTGATAATTCCCTTCTTAGAATGCCATGGTGAAAGAGTATCAAATCTATGGAGTATCTAGGTATCTACCTAAATTTGAATCCAAATTCTATAAATTGCTGTCACTGACTTAATGGACCTGAGTTTGGATAAACTCCGGGAGTTGGTGATAGACAGGGAGGCCTGGCATGCTGCAGTTCATGGGGTCACAAAGAGTTGGACATGACTGAGTGACTGAACTGAAACTTGGCAAAGCTTTAAAGTCCATGTTATATACTTGGATATATGTACATTTACCTACCATAAACATTGTATAAATTTTACAAACACAATATATAGAATATCTGTATGTTATATATACCTATAGTAAGTTTTACATAATATATATACATGATATATACATTAGACATTCTACAACATATAAAATATATATAATGTGGCTTCCCTGGTAGCTCAGTGGTAAAGAATCTGCCTGCCAATGCAGGAGACACAGGTTCGATTTCTGGTCAGGAAGACCCCTTGGAGAAGGAAATGGCAACCCACTCTAGTATTCTGGCCTGGGAAACCCCATGGACAGAGGAGCCTGGCAGTCTACAATCCATGGGGTAGCAAAAGGTTGGACATAATGACAAAAAACTACATGTTATATATGTGCACTGTATATTATAATATATTAGATATATATTGTATGTATTATATAATATATATCTTATATAATATAGATATATAAAGTATATAATAGGTTTCTTATAAATATTTTATATATTATATAATATATACAGTGTATGAGTATTATGTAAGTATTATTTAATATATGATACATTATACATATGTATCTTCTTTGTCATGAATGCAATCATTAGATTGCATTAGATGACCTTGTGAAAGTTCTTTTAAAGCATAAGTTTTCATATAAATTTAAAGTGATAATAGTCAAACCCTTCTTTCTATGTTCTTCAAACCTATGTTAATTAGTGATATTTTCTAAGAAGAATGTAGCTGATTATTTGAATGTAGTTGTCAGCTGTCATCATATTTGATTATCATTTTTTTTTTTTGGACAGTCCTGATGCTTGAATCTTATTCATTCTGTACAATTACAGTGAGAAAACTCTTTGCCCTCTCACTTGTGTAGCTGAAGTAATTCATATTACAGTTGATACATTTCAATTGACTTTCCTCCCTGACGGACCATTCAGATAGTCTGTTTCCATCTGCTTCCCAGTGGCCCAGATGGTGAAGAATCTGTCTACAATGCAGGAGACCCAGGTTCAATCCCTGTGTTGGGAAGATCCCCTGGAGAAGGGAATGGCTACCCATTCCAGTATTCTTGCCTGAAGAAGCCCATGGACAGAGCAACCTGGCGGGCTATGGCTCATGGGGTCACAAAGAGTCAGACACTACTGATCAGGGAACACTCTATCTGTTCTAGTAACACTGGCCTCTTTATTACTTTGCTTGAACTACAGCGGTAGTGTTTTTGCGAGGGATTTCTTGCACTTTCTTTCTTATACATTTCTTATTATTTCCTAAGAGCTTTTCTTCCCTCCCTGTCATCCATCTCCCATCTGTCCTCTATTCCTGCTGTTGTTTCTTGTCTTTGGGTCTAGTAAAATCCTTTATTTTTCTATTTTAATTAAAGAAAGAGATACATAGTCTTCATTATTCAATTATACATACTTTTAAAGAAGATGTTAAATACTCATTTTTATGATTACAGCACCACACAGCAACTTCCATGACTCCTGGGACAATCAAATTCACACTCATCATTCAGCATACCCTCTGAGAATAAAGAAGTGACAAAGCTCTGCATCTGATGATACATTACAAGCTGTTCTCAGTCAACAAGATTTGCTGTCCCCACTTAAGCCCCTTGCTGTCCTCAAAGGGCTTTTTTTTTCCATTTGGAGGTTTTACACTTGTCAGTTGTAGGAGTTCATGACCTGACTTGTTCTCCTTTGACTATTATTGGCAGGTCACTCATCTCTAGTGGTTACTCTGACAATGGATGAAAAACAATGGATTAATGGCTTTCTAGGAATATTTCTCCAGAGAAGGCGATGGCACCCCACTCCAGTACTCTTGCCTGGAAAATCCCATGGATGGAGGAGCCTGGTAGGCTGCAGACCACAGGGTCACTAAGAGTCAGACAGGACTGAGCGACTTCACTTTCACTTTTCACTTTCATGCATTGGGGAAGGAAATGGCAACCCACTCCAGTGTTCTTGCCTGGAGAGTCCCAGTGATGGCGGAGCCTGGTGCACTGCCATCTATGGGGTCGCACAGAGTCGGACACGACTGAAGTGACTTAGCAGCAGCAGCAGCAGGAATATTTCTCAGACATAATTAATCCCGGCCTTTGGTTTTTACACCTCTTGTACCAGTGCCATTGTTTCCTGCTAAATTTCTATTCTATCAGGCTTTGAAAGAACCCTCAGTTTATCTTCCTATTTCAGTACAACTAAATTACCTACTTCTCTGCAACCCGAAAAGTGTTCTCCTTTTATTCCTTTCCTCAAATGGATTTTTTGAATAAAAAAAAAAATCAAGCCATAAGCCCTATTTGGATCTTGATGTATTATCATTTGGAGTTCATTAACTCATTGTCTACCACAGGAAAGACATTTCAATAAATCAAGAAGTAACAATTTGAGTAAGGGAGAAAACTAGAATTCTCTTCTGCAAGAGTAATTCATAGATATAATTACTTCTGGTTCAATATCTGTATTAGCCAGGAGTTTGCTAACTTCAGTAATAAACAATCCTAACATCTCAGCAGCTTAAAAAAAAACAAATTGACTCACTCAAAAAGGACAGTGGAGATGCCTGTGTTTGAGGCAATCTCCTTGGAATTTCTATTCTAAATGTGGGAGATCTAGAATCCAGGCTGTCTTCCATCTCACGCAATCCCAACCCTTCAAAACCTTGAGAACCTCTTCCGTATCCTCTGCATTTGATTGATTGATAGACAAAGAACAGGGGAGCATCTTAAGGGTAAAATTGATTGTGGCCCTCCAGGGGCATTCGAACCTTTCTGAGCATTCCATTGGCACTGACTAGTTCCTGGCTCCAAATGATGCAAGTGGTAGAAATCCTGTCTTCCTGCATGCCCATAGCATTCGTGAACATTGTCTCTGTCACAATTACATTTCACTTTTCACCACTATGGGTATTCTGCCGTAGCTTTGTGTGCTGATACTTGGCTTCTACTTTTCCTGCTTCACTGGCTAGCTGGGAGACCTTTAGGTTCTAGAGCTCTGTTGCTGTTGTTTCCTCACTAAGTTATGTCCAGACTGCGATCCCACACACTCGCACTGTAGCCTGCCAGGCTCCTCTTTCCATGGGAGTTCCCAAGAAAGAATACTAGAGTGGGTTGCCATTTCCTGCTCCATCTAGAACTCTATGAGTCCCAGTTTTTTTTTAAGGAAGTGGAGTCCTAAACAGTCCTAACAGTCCTAAAGAGGCATTGTTGACGTATGGCAGAGGCCATCACATTTTTGTAAAGTAATTATCCTCCAATTAATATAAATAATGAAATTGAGAAAAATAAAAAGAAATAAAGAAGAATTGTGAGGATCAAATATAGCAATGAGTAGGAAAGTGCTTCAGGTGCAAAAGTTTTGGATAAAAGTGGATTGCTACTAATATATATTGCCAGTTTGTTGATTTCTGTGGGGGAAGGAAAGTGGAGATTAAATAATGTCTCAAGACTCACAGACAAGCCAATCAGGTGGTCCAGAGGTTAAGACTCCATGCTTCCAATTCAAGGGGCACAGTTTTGATCCCTGGTCAAGGAACGATATCCCACATGCCATGAGGTAAGGGCCAAAAAAAAAAAAAAGCCAGTCACCTTCTGATCAAAATATTAGAAGACTTCCTACCCTATCCCATACAATGACCCAATGCCACGTATTGTAAAAATCTAATTTATACTCAAAAGTAAGAAGGCAGCAGGAAGTCATTAGATTAATTGGGAACAAGGAAATTATCTTCCATATCTTTCCTTATATAATGCTATCATACATTGGATTGAATACCCTCAGCAGCTGTTGTTTAGTCGCTCAATCATGTCCAACTCTTTGTGACCCCATGGACTGCAGCACGCCAGGCTGTCCTGTCCTTCACCATCTCTCAGAGCTTGCTCAAAGTCATGTCCATTGAGTCGGTGATGCCATCCAACCATCTCATCCTCTGTCATCCCCTTCTCCTCCTGCCTTCAATCTTTCCCAGCATCAGAGTCTTTTCCAATGAGTCAGTTCTTCACATCAGGTGGCCAAAGTATTGGAGCTTCAGCTTTAGCATCAGTCCTTCCAATGGATATTCAGGGTTGATTTCCTTTAGGATTGACTGATTTGATATCCTTACTGTCTAAGGGACTCTCAAGAGTCTTCTCCAATACCACAGTTTGAAAGCATCAATTCTTTGGCACTCAGTCTTCTTTATGGTCCAACTCTCACATCTGTACATGACTACTGGAAAAACCATAGCTTTGACTATACAGACATGTGTCAGCAAAGTGATGTCTCTGGTTTTTACTACACTGTTGAGGCTTGTCATAACTTTTCTTCTAAGGAGCAACTGTTTTTTAATTTTGTCATTGCAGTCACCATCCTCAGTGATTTTGGAGCCCAAGAAAACAAAATCTGTCACTGTTTCCACTTTTTCTTCATCTATTTGCCATGAAGTGATGGGACTGTTTGCCATGATCTTCACTTTTTGAATGTTGAGTTTTAAGCTAGGTTTTTCACTCTCTTCTTTCACTTTCATCATGACCCTCAGTAGAACAATATACAAACATGACACATTTCTAAATTTTAAAAATAATTGTTGTCACCTTAGTGTTGTCTATTCCCCATCCTTCCCTTCTCTAGGGCAAAAAATATGGAGTGGCTGGAAGAAATAATAGGAAAGCATATTAGAGCTGTCTGTGATGAGTGCTTGTTCCCTCTAGGATTTTTAGTCCCTTCCAGTGATTTATTTTCCAATTCATCTTTATGTTGCATTATTTGAGGGTAAATACTCAATCCCAGTTGGGCTTCCAGTGGTGCTAGTGGTAAAGAACTTGCTTCCCAAGGCAGGAGACTTAAGAGATGTGAGCTCGACCCCTGGGTCAGGAAGATCCCCTGGAGGAGGGCATAGCAACCCAATCCTTTATTCTTGCCTGGGGAATCCCATGGACAGAGGAGCCTGGCGGGCTATAGTCCATGGAGTTGCAAAGAGTCAGACACGACTTAGTGACTGAGTACGCAGGGTGCATGCAATATATCAGAAGGAACCGAGTCACTTCAGTTGTTGGAGTAGAGAGAAATTGTGTGAGTTATTCAGACACAGCCATGTATTTAAAACTTGTGCTTTCCTGACATTTGTTTGTCAGAACATTGAGCTAAGTATTACTTGCTGCAAATAATCTAGAGTTTGCAAAGACATATTATTCATTTAAATAGCTTGAGCCTTGTCCTGTGGTAGATATAGTTTGGTTAAAGTATATGCCCATGCAGTAATGATGAAAATGTAAGCAATTCCATGGATAAACATGCTTAAAATAAACAGGAAAAAAGCTGGCCATTGCTGACAATAAAGGCGATGCATCTGTAAATTTACTGCATAATTCTGTCCTAGTTACAACAATGTACAGCAATGATGAGCAAGGCTGCTTTTCAGAAACAAATTTATTACTTCTGGTCGCTCTTCTATTGCTTTCAATAAGAAATGCCAAAATAACTGTGATTTAAAAATGCTATCAGCTGATTTGAGTGCTCAATAGATTCAGTGCATTATAATAAAACTTGCCTCTAAGTGTTGTACTTCGGGGAAAACACTGTACGGACTTAAATCCTCTAGTTTGGCTCCACGTTTCTGCAGATGTATTTTCTGCGGACCACTGGTAGTCAGTTTGGGGTTTCTTATCTGCATATTCATAAGGCTGTCAAACAGCTTGCAGAGAGTTTTTACTTCATTATCCCATTTTAAATATTAGGACTTGCTAATGTTCAATTAGGATGTGAGAGTTGGACTGTGAAGAAAGCTGAGCCCCGAAGAATTGATGCTTTTGAACTGTGGTGTTGGAGAAGACTCTTGAGAGTCCCTTGGACTGCAAGGAGATCCAACCAGTCCATTCTGAAGGAGATCAGCCCTGGGTGTTCTTTGGAAGGAATGATGCTTAAGCTGAAACTCCAATACTTTGTCCACCTCATGCGAAGAGTTGACTCATTGGAAGACTCTAATGCTGGGAGGGACTGGAGGCAGGAGGAGAAGGGGACGACAGAGGATGAGATGGCTGGATGGCATCACCGACTCGATGGATATGAGTTTGAGTGAACTCCAGGAGTTGGTGATGGACAGGGAGGCCTGGCGTGCTGCAGTTCATGGGCTTGCAAAGAGTTGGACACGACTGAGTGACTGAACGGAACTGAACTGAGTGTTCAATTTATGCAAATCTTAAGTTGGGCTCAAATCCTTTCTCTGATGTGAGTCATGATTTTTCTGCAACACAACCCAGAGACTACACAACAGCTGGAACATAGGCCTGCCTTTGTATTAATACCTGTACCTCAGGATTCCTCTAGCCATTGAGAAGTTGGGGAACCGACACCCTTCCAAGAACAGGTCAAGGACTTAACCATGACCCCGTTTCACTGAGGAATGAGAAAACATAGGCAGCAGGTAGCGCAACTAGCCCCCTTGCCATGAACCCTTCAGACTGAATTTCCATCATGCCAAAGTGCTGGCTTTCTTTTTTTTTTATGCAGACCATTTTTAAAGTCTGTATTAAATTTGTTGCAATACTGTTTCTGTTGTTTATTTTCTGGTTAATTGGCTGGGAGGCATGTGCGATCTTACCCTGAACAGGGATTGAACCCACACCTCCTACATTAGAAGGTGAAGTTTCAACCACTGGACCACGAGGGAAATCCCCCAAACACTCTTAAATATACACTTTTTAACTGTAAAGAGCTTATATGTGTGTGCATGGGTGATTGTGTGTGTGTGTAAGACCATCTCAATTATCATGAAATTGTCATAGTCTTTTGAGAGTCATACTCTGTCTTTTGAATTTGAATTCATTGCTGATGTTTTAACTTATCCAATGGTGGGAACTCTAGGATTGGACACACTTCTATTAGGGAAAAATTGTAATCATCTCTGGTAGCTTCCGGTTTGCCAGAACATTTCAGAGTTAGTCCAGTTCAATTCAGTTCAGCTCAGTCGTGTCTGACTCTTTGCAACCCCATGGAGTGCAGCATGCCAGGCTTCCCTGTCCATTACCAACTCCCAGAGCATGCTCAAACTCATGTCCATCGAATTGGTGATGCCATCCAACCATCTCATCCTCTATCATCCCCTTCTCCTCCTGCCTTCAATCTTTCCCAGCATCAGGGTCTTTTCCAATGAGTCAGTTCTTCGCATCAGGTAGCCAAAGTATTGGAGTTTCAACTTCAGCATCAGTCCTTCCAATGAATATTCAGGACTGATTTCCTTTAGCATTGACCAGTTGGATCTCCTTGCAGTCCAAGGGATTCTCAAGAGTCTTCTCCAACACCACAGTTCAAAAGCATCAATTCTTCAGCACTCAGCTTTCTTTATAGTCCAACTCTCACATCCATACCTGGCTACTGGAAAAACCATAGCTTTGACTAGATGGACCTTTGTGAGCAAAGTAATGTCTCTGCTTTTTAATATGCTGTCTAGTTTGGTCATAGCTTTTCTCCCAAGGAGCAAGCGTCTTTTAATTTCATGGCTGCAGTCACCATCTGCAGTGATTTTGGAGCCCAAAATAATGAAGTCTGTCACTGTTTCCATTGTTTCCCCATCTATTTGCCATGAAGTGATGGGACTGGATTTCATTATATTAGTTTTCTGAATGTTGATTTTTAAGCCAACTTTTTCACTCTCCTCTTTCACTTTCATCAAGAGGCTCTTTAGTTCTTCTTCGCTTTCTGCCATAAGGGAGGAATCAGAGGACAAATAATCCAAGAGTCATTTCAGAGTCATAGGATAAATAATCCAAGGTTTGGAAATGATAGGCCAATTTAGAAAGCAATTGAGGTTAATGGCTGAAGGACTGATTACTCATAGGAAACTATGAGTATTTTAACCTATCCAAGTAAAAGGGAATTTGGTTTGTGTGTGTGTGTTTACCTGCCAAGGCTATTGGTTTTCAAAGATGAATGCTATCTGATCCAAGTTAAACTTCCTATTTCATGTCAGGACTTCTGAAATCTTTTTCCACTCCCAAGGGTGCCCTCATCATCCAAAGAAAATAATGTGTTATTTTCTTAGTTAGTTAAGTGTGAATTATGTGTGATCAACTCCATCACTTCCCAAGCCATTCTTATTTTAAATTAATATCTTTATTAATGTGGTTATAATTTTCCTGAGTGCAAAATTGGCTCTTCAAAGATAGAAGCTAAATGAGAAGTGCTTAGGAAAAAATAGACATCGATTTGTTGGGGTTTTAGAAGTGGAACTTTATGCATAAGCAAAGAATCTGACAAGATAATGTCTGATGACCCTACAAAATTTGAGATGCTACTGGAATTGCAACTAGTTTGAAGAGTATGGGTGAAAGGACTTTGGGAGCTAAATGTAACAGACATGAGTTTTATTTCATTCTGCTGCTGCTGCTGCTAAGTTGCTTCAGTCGTGTCTGACTCTGTGCGACCCCATGGACTGCAGCCTACCAGGCTTCTCTGTCCATGGGATTCTCCAGGCAAGAACACTGGAGTGGGTTGCCATTTCCTTCTCCAATATTTCATTCTATGGGCCTCAAATAGTAACCCCTTTTCTTACTTATGAATGAGCTGGATGTTCAGTTATGCAATTGATTTTTACAGTAAACATGCTCTTATCTATGTAAACAAAAGGTACCATTGTTTAAAATTCCTTCTAGATAACATTTGACATTACTAGGGATGATTTAGTCGGTAATAGAGACTTGGAAAGTGTTCAAGGTTTATGGGGGCTGAGTTAGATCCATACATCTAAGATGTCTAGAGGAAGATGGTCTAGATAGAGATAGTATTCAAAGAATGGTTGAACGGACAGATAAAAGCATAAAGCTGAAGAAACAGTGAATTATGTAAAGTGCATTATATATATTATTTAGCAATGATAGATTCATTATTATGTATATCATTTAGCAATGATAGATGGTTAAAAGATTTAAAAGAAGATGAATCCAAGGTCAAAAATAACGAAGAAGAGAAAAACAAGAGAAAATTTGTTACAAGATAGAGGAGTCAAAGTGGTTCAACATTAGGATCATAAAAATATATTGGAAGCATATACATGACATCAAATGTGTCATATACAGTCGGTGACCAGAGAGCTCAAAAATACAGAATTCTACAACACTGGGTTCAAAAAAACATTAATTTTTCCAGTGCACTCTTTGCTCTGAAGTGCCACTCTTTGACTTAATTTGTTCAAAAATCCCTGTGCATTAAATATTTCCCATGAAAACAGTTCCAATGAGTAAACTGTTCCCTATAAGATTATGTGTTGCCTCTCAATTCCAGTTTCATTATAGTTCTCTGGTATGATATCCCTTTTGAACAAAAATATGTTGGTATTGGATTAGATTGGATCTGGCAGCTAACTAAAGGGAAAGGTTGTAGGCCAACTTATTGGCTGCTGTAGTACTTTCCAGATTTTAGACAGTTGAGAATTAAAGCCATTCTCTGTGTTGCTTTAATGGATATACAACTGAAGTGCAGTCAACATGATAATAAGTACATGAGCATTGTGAAAATAATCTTTTAGATTATTACAGAGTCCAAAAGTCCAAAGGCTACAGTGGGATGTCACTCAAGAATGTGAATATAGAGAAAATAATGTTGTTGTTGTTGTTTATAATTTGGATATATTATCTAATGATAATGGGTCACAGCAGAGATAGACATGGTCACCTTGAAGCGACCTTGACTCAGTTACATCCTGGAATGTGCTACTCTCTATGGATACAACAAGATGGAGAATTTTTATTTACCAGAGCTTGTCCTTGAGAATTCTATACTAGAATATCTCCTGAGAAATTCAGGCTAAATGAGAAAAAAATTCCATTCCCAAGGTCCTCTGTGAACTTTATTGCAGATGGAGGGAGACTGAGGCATGGAAAGTTGCTGGTTTCTCCAATCCTCTAGAAACAAGTTGGCACAGCTGGTGGGCACGACCATAAATGTAAATGGCCCCTCTCAGGAGGGGGTTGCTGCAGGATGCCAGGGAAAGCGGAATGCAAAGATCCCACATGGGCAGGACGTCCTGGGGTAGTTCCTGGAGAGAGTTGAAAGAAATGAGCCAATGGGAGTTCAAGGTACCTGCAGTCTGTGAGAGAATTGAAAAGGAGAAGAAAGGGAATTCTTTTTGTGGATTCCTGCTGTGGGTTAAGAATTGGATGCTCATTAATGTTCATTGAGAGCTTACAAGTAAAGGCTACAATTGTCTTTTAATTACTCTTGCTAAACTGTGGTGTCTTTAAAGTGTTGCCATGTAAGAAACAGGCCATATGGGACCCCAGTTACTGTTGCGCTACGCTGAGAAAAAATGACTTCAACCCTAAAACCAGGGAAAATGGAGAAATACTTGGGCAAATACTGGCAGTGTTCATTGGAGCCCTTTCTTTCTTTCTTTCTTCCTTTTTTGTATTTTTTTAAGGTTTTGTTGCTGGGTTTTATGTGTTTGTTTAATTCTGGCCATCCTGGGTCTTCCCTGCTGCTCTAGCTTTACTCCAGTTGCGATGAGCGGGGCCACTGTCTAGTTGCGGTACGCGGGCTTCGCACTGCCATGGCTTCTTTTGTTGTGGAGCGAGGATTCTATGGCTGGCAGGTTTCAACACTTGTGGTGTGTGGGCTCAGTAGCCACAGTTCCTGGGCTCTAAGGCACCAGCTCAAGAGTTGTGGCACATGGATTTAGTTGCTCTGCAGCATGTGAGATCTTCCCAGACCAGATTTCAAACCCATATCTCCTGCACTGGCAGGCATATTCTTTACTCCTGAGCCACCAGGGAAGCCCCTGTTGGAGCCCTCGCTGGTGGACAGGTAGGTCTAAGGACTCAATCTATCTGTATTATTGATAGTAAGAGTCATAGCTGGATATCCGTAAACATTAAATTATTTAACTATTTTTGTTCTGATTCTGTGCAGTCTTCTCATTACACTCTGGCTTTTCACGTTATCTGTCCACAGAAACAATGCATTAGAAGAAGAAAAGTTTCCATCCCCTTAGTAGTCTCAATTTTTAATACACATTCATAGGTGGATTTCCTGATTTTGCATCTGAGGATCTGTAACCTTGGTTAAATGTGAGTTTGCCTCCAGTTAGACAATGCATGCCCTGAGGCATCTGAACACAAAAGACTAAGCAATTTACACTTGATCCTGGAAAATTTTAAACTGGCTCCATAATGCTAAGATATCTTCAATCTCCCTAACTTCATGTGACCCCTTTGCCTTTTCTATTCAAAGTACCCTATCAGCCAAGTCAATCTAGTTAGGGAAGAAAACCCACTCACTCACAGACACACACACAGAAAAAATACTCACCCAATAAGAAAAGAAGGGAAATGGAAAGAGACAAGAGAAGGCTTTCTGACCTGTACCAGAAAGCACGTTTTTATTTCCGCCCTGTCCTGACATGGTGAGCTCTGGATGGATGGTCCCCAGACAGTTAGGCTGATTAACTTCTGCGAGATTTGTTTTTACCATTTCTTTCTGAGACTGAAAAGACCAATGAAAACAATTGAAAACCATGTACATAGTTTTTTGCCCAATGATTGCCTTATAAACACTCGCTAAGCACTTAAGCTGTTAACTGTTGTTGCTGTTTTTGCTTTCTGTGGGCATTTTCTGAGAATCAGGTATGATATTTATGACCACAATGAATCATGTGAGTATCCTTTCCAGCTTTAATATTCTATGATTCTTATAAGACTGAACACGATTTTGAGAAGGTGCAAATGAGCAAATTTATAGACTTGAATAAATAACATCAATGAGTCAACAGTCACCCAGGTTCTTCCCTGGCTTACAACTTCACACAATCCTGGGCCTTAGCACCTTTCTAACTTCATCTTCTATCTCCTACTAACCTACCCTCTTCCAACACATTACCTTCCTTGTTGCTTGTTTCTTCCACAGGGTGTGTGTGAGTATTCTTCTTGATGGTTCTTTGACCACATGCATGGCCTGTTCTTATCTCCTTTTAGTTTTGGCTCAGATGCCATCTCCTCAGGTAGACCTTCCTGATCTTCTATTTTAAAAAATTGCCCGTTATTTTATTATTTTTATCTTCACCTTCTTTATTTTACTCCGTAACTCTTCAAACTTTAACACAGAGTGTCGTTACATTTTATGACATACATTTGTCTGTACCTGTCTTCCTGAGTACAAATTCCATTAGAATAAGAACTTGGCTTCAGCCCCTATCATAATCTCACCACCAAGAACAATGCCCAGTGTGTAGAAAGCACCAGAAAATATTTGTTAATCTCCCTTGTATTTCTTTTTAAAAAATTTAATTGGAGGATAATTGCTTTATAATGTTGTGTTGGTTTCTGCCATACAGTAACATGGATGAGCCATAAGTATACATACGCCCCCACCCTCTTGAACCTCACATTCCCACCCCTTCCCACCCCTCTCATTTGTTACAGAGCACTGGGTTGAGCTCCCTGTATCTCCCTTCTATTTCTTGTAGTGTTCACTGTGCCTGGAATTGCGCCCCCAACTGCTTACAAAGTGCATTGCTGAAAAATAATGAATTGATGAATATGTAAATAGGAGTAAACCCAAAAATGCTGTTTCTTTATTATTATGATTATTATTGAAGTATAGTTGACTTACAATGTTATACCAATGTCAAAAATGCTATTTCTTTCCTCACTTGTGAAGTTGCTGGGCAGAAGCTTATTGTTCCAATTGGGAAAAGCCAGTGTCTAGAAAATAGAATGTTCCTGGGAAATATGCATTTGGCCTTGGGAATAATGCAGAAATCCAATTGTCAGAGTTAGGCTATGAGATTAGAGCTTACCAAGCGACAAATAAATTCACTGAAGCCCCTGATGTGTTAGTTTAGAATTTCTTAAACCCCTGTTGAGGTCAGAATTGGCTCCTGAGCCTCAAGGAAACAAACTCTAGAGCCAAAGAACACATGCTCAAATTCTAGCTTAATGACCTTGTGACATTTCTTAGAGTTACTTAATCTCTGTATTTGTTTCCTAACCTGTGCAATGAAATAATAGCACCTATCTTTTTTGATCCTTGTGATGATTAAATGAATCATTTTACGTGAAGTGCTTTAATACTCGCTGCTCATGAAAATGCTGTAAAATTGTTAGCTACAAGTATAGTGAGCACAGAGTTGAGGGGTAAGGGACCTCAGCCATGGAAAGAGGCAAGTATCTAATTCCTACAATTCACTACTGTCTCTGCACCAGAACCTAAAAATTAGTACTTTAGTTCAGCCTGGAAAAGAAGTAGGATCTTCATACCTATTACATAATCATGATTTTGCTGATGATAAACTGTATCATAATCTAAGGGTTTCTATTTTAAATGAATTTATCTATAAAACAGAAATAGGGTTACAGATGGAGACAACAAATTTATAGTTACCAGCTGGTAAGTGGGGATGGACAAACTGGAAGATTGGGATCGACATAGTTAATACACATATTACTGCATATAAAATGGTGGCTTGGGGTTAAAAATCCACCTGCAATGCAGGAGACTTGCAGGAGATACAGGTTCAATTCCTGGGTTGGTAATGTCCCCTGGAGCAGAAAATGGTGACCCACTCCAGTATTCTTGCCTGAGAAATCCCATGGACAGAGGAGCCTGGTGGGCTGCAGTCCACTGGGTCACAAAGAGTCAGACATGACTGAGGGACTAAACAGCAACAAGCATATAAAGTAAATAAGTAATAGGGATGTACTGTATAGACAGGGAGCTCTACTCAGTCCTCGGTAATAGCCTATATGAGAAATGAAGCTGAAAAAGAGTGTGTGTGGGGGTTCATTTGGCTGTACATCTGAAACAAACACAATGTTGTGAATCAACTATTGTTGTTCAGTCACACAGTAGTGTCTGACACTGCAATCCCACGGACTGCAGCATGCCAGCTTCCCTGTCCTTCACCTTCATCTCCCTGAGACTACTCAAACTCAAGTCCATCGAGCTGGTGATGGCATCCAACCATCTCATCCTCTGTTGTCCCCTTCTCCTCCCACCCTCAGTCTTTCCAAGCATCAGGGTCTTTTTCCAATGAGTCAGTTCTTCACATAAGGTGGCCAAAGTACTGGAGTTTCAGCGTCAGCATCAGTCCTTCCAATGAATTTTCAGGACTGATTTCCTTTAGGATGGACTGGTTGGATCTCCTCACTGTCCTAGGGACTCTCAGGAGTACTTTCCAATACCACAGCTCAAAAGCATCAGTTCTTCAGTGCTCAGCCTTCTTTTTGATCCAACTCTCACATCCATACATGACTACTGGAAAAACCATGGCTTTGATTATAAGGACATTTGTGAGCAAAGTAATGTCTCTGCTTTTTAATATTCTGTGTAGGTTCGTTATAGCTTTTCTTCCAAGGAGCAATCATCTTTTAATTTCATGGCTGCAGTCACCATCTGCAGTGATTTTAGAGCCCAAGAAAAGAAAGTCTGTCACCATTTCCATTGTTTCCCCATCTATTTGCCATGAAGTGATGGGACCAGATGCCATGATCTTAGTTTTCTGAATGTTGAGTTTTAGGCCAACTTTTTCACTCTCCTCTTTCACTTTCATCAAGAGGTTCTTTAGTTCTTCTTCACTTTCTGCCATAAGGGTGGTGTTATCTGCATATCTGAGGTTATTGATATTTCTCCCAGCAATCTTGATTCCACCTTGTGTTTCATCCAACCCAGCATTTCACATGATGTACTCTGCATATAAGTTAAATAAGCAGGGTGACAATATACGGCCTTGACGTACTCCTTTCTCAATTTGTAACCAGTTGATTGTTCCATGTCTGGTTCTAAGTGTTGCTTCTTGACCTGCATACAGATTTCTTAGGAGGCAGATAAGGTGGTCTGGTATTCCCATCTCTTGAAGAATTTTCCAGTTTGTTTGATCCACACAGCCAAAGGCTTACGCATAGTCAATGAAGCAAAAGTAAATGTTTTTCTGGAATTCTCTTGCTTTTTCTGTGATCCAGCAGATGTTGGCAAAGGTGGTGGAGTAGAAGGATGTGTGCTCATCTTCTGGAAAAGCACCAAAATTGCCACTAATTGCTGAACAAACATCGACAGGAGAATGTTGGATTCCACTAAAACAAGATAACCTGCGTCCAACAGCAAAAGAGAAGCCCTAACAGATGATCGGAGGGGCACAGTTGTGTTTAGAATCAAACCTCATATCCACAAGAGACGCTCGTAGGGCAAAACAAGACTCTGTGCACACCAGGACCTGGGAAAGGAGCAGTGACCCCACAAGAGACTGAGCCAGCTCTGCCTTTGAGTGTCTGAGTTTCTCCTGCAGAGGCACTGGTCAGCAGTGGCCTGCTGTGGGGACAGGAGATCTGGCTGCAGCAGACCTGGGAGGTGAGGTGTGTGGTATAAGTCCTCTTGGAGGAGGTCGCCATTAGCCCCACCATAGAGCTGCTGGGCAGATGACCCAGAAACTGGAGAACAATTATACCAAAGAAGTTCTCACACTGATGCAAAATTTCTAGGGCCCCCCAAGTAGGGTGTTTTCTAGTGAATTGGCTTTTTGCATCAGGTGACCAAAGTATTGGAGCTTCAACTATAGCATCAGTCCTTCCAATGAATATTCAGGGTTGATTTCCTTTAGGATTGACTGGTTTGATCTCCTTGTTGTCCAAGGGATTCTCAAGAGTCTTCCCCAGCACAACTCAAAAGCATCAATTTAGTTCAATCAAATCAATTAGAGCCATAGGAATATTTTATCAATTTTCTGGAAAATTGTCCCTATCTTCCTAGTTGCTTTGACTGTGGATATCAGGCCACAGTGTTCTGAGATGAATTCCCAAAATACCCATGGACCCTCCTCAGAACAGTACCTCCAGTGCAGTTAAAGCTTGGGTTCTGAGGTTGCCAAGCAACAAGTCACGTACCTGGCATGGTAGTTAGCCTCCTGGAAACATTAGCAGAAGCAACTCAGACGTGTTTAACTCTGCAGGTGTGTCCAGGTCTGGCTTCCAAGTTATTTCCTGACATTAGATCAAATTGTGATAAGAATCTTTGGAACACACAGCCTATCAGTCATCATATTCATTCCATTCAAAAGCAACAATGGGTTGGGTGAAAAAACAAAACCCTTTAAAATAAGAAAATAAACAATGATTACTGCTAAGAAATCACCTGCTCTTCTCCATGCTGCTTCTGACCTCCATGTGCCAGCCTCTTTTGTCTTTTTTTCACTTCCCAAAGTCAATACATTGATCAAGTGGCAAGTCTTATAATTCTACCATGACAGGCAAATGTGTTGGAACTTCATCTTCAGCATCAGCACCAGTCCAGCATCAGACAGGCATATTTTTTATCAGGTGCTTAGAGGTTAAAAGTCTTGTTTTTAATACAGTTACTATGCTCTACAGTTTTTACCATTCTTTGAGAAAGTCAAAGATTTTGGAACTTTTTACTCCCTTGATGGTAATTAGGAATTTGAAGAAGGGGAGAGATGAACAGGCAGGATGCAGTTAGATATTTAGGGCACTGAAATCTTCTGTATGATGCTATATTTATCATATATATATATATATATATATCTCATACACATTTGTCAAAACCCATAGGATGTACAATGCCAAGAATGAGCCCCTAATGTAAACTATGGGCTTCAAGTAATGATGACCCTAACTCTAACCCTAACCCTAACTCTAGCCCTTCCACTAACCCCATCCTGGTGTAGAGTCACTGATTTTTATAATTGCACTATTATTAGTAGTGGTGTGAGATGTTGGTGGTGGGGAAGGCTATAGTGCGTGGGGCAGGTTTAGGAGCACCCTGTCTACTTTCTAGTCAGTTTTGCTGTGGACCTAAAATACTCTAAAAATAAAATTTATTTTTAAAATAAATAAGTGTTGATGCAGTGTGTCTCCAGCTATGAAGAGAGGCAAATCAAGATAAGAAGTACCAATGGGAAGGCTGTTTCAGAGAAGGTGAGCAGGGAAAGGATTTGAAAGGAGAGGCCAAAGGCTCAGATGCCTGTAGGAACTGAGTGAGCCATGGGAAGAATGTTGCAGGCAAGTTCAATCACAAAAGATAAATAGCAAAGAATATAGTCCTGCATTTCTATTTGAGACTATTAACCAAGTAGTGCATATGCAACAACAGACAATAAAACAGATGAGAAAAAAACTCTCAAACCTCCCAATACTTTTAAAAGTACTGCTTAGCTAATCTACCTTTTATTTTTGCCAATGGGTACCTATTAGGGACAGTTGTTTTCTTTAAAGTTATACTTAGACATACTGATCCCATTAACTTTTACGTAATGACTCCTAAGTTACCAGTCACTATCTTTCCTTGTTGAACCCTTTGTCACCACTTACCTGCCGTATTACAATTTCTTTCTTCATGGTCCCATGGACTTTCAACTCGCCTGTACTGATAAAGTCTCTCTTAATCTACAATAACTTTGCCTGTGGGAAAGAGATATCCAATGCTTTCTAACCTTAACACTAAAAATTACTGTTATCTACCAAAATGAGCCAAATATCTGACTGCATGATGGATTCTATGAAATAAACATGTAATTAAAGATCCAAAATTTGGGACTAAAGCAAAACATTGACTATGTAAAAGTTTAATATCATTCTGGAATGGGTTGTCCAACATTTTACCTAAGTGCCAACTGACTCTTTTGGGGATTTTATGTTTAACATAAGTTTAACTATCAAGCATGGCCCAAATTTAACTCCATAAATCTAGACGTTAACTTGTGATAAGACAAGGTGATTTTATTTTTTTGTAACTAGGAAAGGTAAATTAAATCCATGATTTTAATGAAATATAAGATGTGAATGTTTATTTTAAATCTAATGTAAAAAATCTCAGGGCAGTGTTTTACTTTACTTCACTGACTATATAAAATCCCATTTCTTTTATGTATTTTTGAATCAGTTTTTTTTTTTTTCAAATCGCTGCTTTCCCCATTTAAGAATTAAATTAAAATGTTGACAAATGATCACTGTTTATTTACATAAAAATTACGTTTTTAATATTTTGAGAATAAGCTTTGACACATGATTGATTTTATGATATCAGATTCAGCTAGCTAAGACCAGAATTAAATATAGCTTTCTTATATAAATTCTGAATATTATCTATGTGTGAAACTGTTCCACAGATGTATTCAAACACTTCTACAATCACACTTGCAAAATATTCTTTGGGGAGTTATAAATGCTTTGAAAATCAATTTTGCTTAATTTGATTTAGGATTTCCTAGCAAATACGAATTCTAAATAGGATTTCAAAGATGGGAAAGTTTGATTTAGAACATTTATATTTGGGTAGCATTTCTGTGTAATATTTTGACTGCTTTGTATGAAACTTCAGTAAAGAGACTGAGTAATGAATGAGTACCTTTAGCTACCATGAAAGAAGAAGATAAAGTATTTTTAATTATTGACGCAAAGTGCACAGTAACCTGAAGCATCGAGATGCTGGTAGCAAACTTGTAATTTTAAAGCAAACAAAGCCATGGTCAAAACTACTTATAGAAAATTGTTTTAGATGGACCAGAAATAAGAAAACCTGGAGCTTTTTCAAAAAGGCTGCATAATTCCTTGAAAGCAGAGGTCTTATTATTACATGTTGTAACATGATGCTACCCACATTTCAAGGTGCTCAGGAAATTCTTGAAGTTATTTAAGGTGAATTGGCATCAACATTAATTAGGAATTTACTAGTAGGAATTAAAAGATAAGAATCAATCAAGACAGAACCCAATAAAGTATGGAAACAGCAAAACTGTACCAATAAACTAGGTTCAGAAGAGCATAGTAGTGAGTATGAATATTGGAGATAGACTTCCTGGGTTCAAATTCTAGTTTAGTCTAGTATTAGCAGCAGGACCCTGAATAAATTATTTAAACCCTCTGAGTCTCATTTTCCTCATCTGTAAAATGGGTTAATAATTCCACCAATTTTACTGAGTTGTAAAGATTAATCTAGTTGACAAATAGAACTTGAAAGAATTCCTAGCCCAAAATGCATGCTGTGCTTAACTACCATTATTATATTGAGTATACATAGGAGACTTTTGTTAAAGTAACTTCAAGGTCAGATAATACTGTTGCTTCTAGTGGTTCATAAGTTAAATAAAACAAAGTTTATGAAATATACAAAGCTTTCCTGGTTTGGTGACAATACGATGTTCTTAAGAAATTGTCTGTTAGATTTTTAACTGATGAACAATTTTGAACACATTTAATCCAGATTTATAAACTTAGAAAGTCATGAGAGAAAGGATTCTTAGAAACTGTTGGTCTACTCTTGAGTTTGTCCCAAAATCACTAGTAGGTTGCTTAATAATACAGACATCTGGTTAATCTCCAAAATCAACTGACTCAGAGATTACACAGAAATATCTTCTTCAGATTATTCTGATGCAATTAAAACATGGGAAATACTAATCTATTGTCCAATTACCTCCTTTTACACATTGAGATTTACACGAGATTCACATTGGAATGTTAAGTCAAGTGGGCCTTAGGAAGCATCACTACGAAAAAAGCTAATGGAGGTGATGGAATTCCAGTTGAGCTATTTCAAATCCTGAAAGATGATGCTGTGAAAGTGCTGCACTCAATATGACAGCAAATTTGGAAAACTCAGCAGTGGCCACAGGACTGGAAAAGGTCAGTTTTCATTCCAATCCCAAAGAAAGGCAATGCCAAAGAATGCTCAAACTATCGCACAATTGCACTCATCTCATACGCCACCAAAATAATGCTCAAAATTCTCCAAGCCAGGCTTCAGCAATACATGAACCGTGAAATTCCAGATGTTCAAGCTGGTTTTAGAAAAGGCAGAGGAACCAGAGATCAAATTGCCAACATCTGCTGGATCATGGAAAAAGCAAGAGAGTTCCAGAAAAACATCTATTTCTGCTTTATTGACTATGCCAAAGCCTTTGACTGTGTGGATCACAAGAAACTGTGGAAAATTCTTCAGGAGATGAGAATACCAGACCACCTGACCTGCCTCTTGAGAAACCTATATGCAGGTCAGGAAGCAACAGTTAGAACTGGACATGGAACAACAGACTGGTTCCAAATAGGAAAAGGAGTACGTCAAGGCTGTATATTGTCACCCTGCTTACTTAACTTATATGCAGAGTACATCATGAGAAATGCTGGGCTGGAGGACGCACAAGCTGGAATCAAGATTGCCAGGAGAAATATCAGTAACCTCAGATAGGCAAATGATACCACCCTTATGGCAGAAAGTGAAGAAGAACTAAAGAGCCTCTTGATGAAAGTGAAAGTGGAGAGTGAAAAAGTTGGCTTAAAGCTCAACATTCAGAACTAAGATCATGGCATCCAGTCCCATCACTTCATGGCAGATAGATGGGGAAACAATGGAAACAATGGCTGACTTTATTTTTTTGGGCTACAAAATCACAGTAGATGGTGATTGCAGCCATGAAATTAAAAGACACTTACTCCTTGGAAGGAAAGTTATAACCAACCTAGATAGCATATTAAAAAGCAGACACAACTTTGTCCACAAAGGCCCATCTAGTCAAGGCTATGGTTTTTCCAGTGGTCATGTATGGATGTGAGTGTTGGACTATAAAGAAAGCTGGGCACTGAAGAATTGATGCTTCTGAACTGTGGTGTTGGAGAAGACTCTTGAGAGTCCCTTGGACTGTAAGGAGATCCAACCAGTCCATCCTAAAGCAGATCAGTCCTGGGTATTCATTGGAAGGACTGATGTTGAAGCTGAAACTCCAATACTTTAGCCACCTGATGCGAAGAGCTGACTCATTTGAAAAGACCCTGATGCTGGGAAAGATTGAGGACAGGAGGAGAGGGTGACAACAGAGGATGAGATGGTTGAATGGCATCACCGACTCAATGAACATGATTTTGGGTGGACTCTGGGAGTTGGTGATGGACAGAGGCCTTGCGTGCTGCAGTTCATGGGGTCGCAAAGAGGCAGACATGACAGAGCGACTGAACTGAACTGAACTGACACATTGAGAATCTAGGTCTAGAGACACTAAGTGGCCCTGGCAAATTCCCATTCTTAATGACACCTCTGGGTTCAGAATTCAATGGCACCCCACTCCAGTACTCTTGCCTGGAAAATCCCATGGATGGAGGAGCCTGGTAGGCTGTAGTCCATGGGGTCGCGAAGAGTCAGACATGACTGAGCGACTTCTCTTTCACTTTTCACTTTCATGCACTGGAGAAGGAAATGGCAACCCACTCCAGTGTTCTTGCCTGGAGAATCCCAGGGACGGGGGAACCTGGTGGGCTTCATCTATGGGGTCGCACAGAGTCGGACACGACTGAAGCGATTTAGCATATTCAGATTGGCACATATCTCAATGAACAGTGCAGCGTGCAAGGACCCTGATGAACACTGAAGACCCTGATGAACAGAAAGCTGATGCATCCTTGTGGGCTCTGATTGAGCAGACATTATACCTTCCTATTTACCTGCATCTTGAACAGAAATATCTGATCTGTTGCTTAGCAATGGCATTGTTCCGGAGTTTCAGATTTCAGCAAAGAAAAGAAAAGAAAAGGAGGGAGCAGTCGATTGCTAAATAAGCTTCCATATCTCATTTTCATGCTTCTTCCAACAGAGTGTTACATTTCTAACCTGTCTACCAATGAAGAGAATGCAGAAGCTTGGCAAAGACGATAGTGACACAATACCATCTTTTATTTGCTAAAGATGATGCCTTTTGTGAGACTAGGGCTAAGAGAGATGGCTGAGGTGACAGAAGACACACTGATTTTTTTTTCCCTTTCTCATCAAAAGAATAAGACATAGCCTAGAAAATTGTTGTATTTAAGAGCTACTTCTCGCCCTTGCTTTAAATGTCCCCCACCCTATATTTTCACTGCACTTGAAATTTCTTCTGCAGGAAATTCCACTCTAGGCTCAAGAAGACATCTGGCAGTAGTGAGTAGTGAGATCTGCTTGGTGGACAGTTGCTGGAAAGATGTGATAATTCCATTTTCTTTCAAACAGCTGAGTGCATGTTGGTAAATGTCAGATCTCTCCACTAACAGCTGGAAAAATGAAGCCACAGAAAGTCTTGTTTATTACCCCACAGCTTCTTAGCCTGTACAGGAAACATAACTTTATTTGAACATGTGGTTCAGAATATTAATAGCATCTCTATCTGGGATAGATTTATTCTCTCTTTTAACAATAAATATGTCTATTTTTCTTCCTCTCATTTTTCTTCCCACCAGTTCAACTCAACATCATTGGAGGAGGAGATTTGCCAAATCAACTCAAGCTGCGAAAAGGAGACCCCTCATACAGATTCTTCAGGCATATAATAGTATTATTATGCTGTGTGAGGATTGATTGAGTTATATAGTAAGATCGTGAAATACAGTCATTATGAAAAAGAGAATTTAATCATTGTTATAATACAGGCATCTCCTAAATATCAGGAATCAAAATCATATGATCATTTCTTGAAATATCAACATATAAACCCTCTCTTCTCTGTGAATAGTCTACCCAACCTGATTAAAAGTCTATAATTTCTGGATATTGTTATTGAGGATACATCTGAATTCCCTTTTACGGATGCTATTTTGTTCTGGTAAAACTATTTCGATAAACCAGAGCATATATTGTATGTGCTGTGTGCTGGTTGCTTCAGTCGTGTCCTATTCTTTGCAACCCCATGGACTGTAGCCCACCAGTCTCCTCTGTTCTGTGAGATTTTCCAGGCAAGAATATTGGTGTGGGCTGCCATGCTTCTCCAGGGCATCTTCCCGGCCCAGGGATCGAACCCATGTCTCCTGTAGCTCCTGCACTGCAGGCAGATTCTTTATCACTGAGCCACTGGGGAAGCCCAGAGCATCATATTACAAAATTCATGTAATCAAATGTTTCTTCTATAGATTATGATATTGAGGCTAAAATAGTAAAGTTAACTCAAGTTATAACATCAACTTGATAGAAGTATCATGGTCTCTTGTTTCTCTGTCAGTTCAGTTAAACAAATACAGTGAATGAGAGAGTTCATTTTGCAGGCCCTGTGTTAGGCAGTAGGGCAAGGGAAGCAAGACAGCAAGGGGAAAGGTGATAAAGTCCAATGAGCACGAGAGAACAGCTAAGGTGAGTGTTGTTGGTGGGACAGGGATCAGATATGACACCTTGGAATGAGTGTTAGCCAACGTGGGACCTGAATGTGAGTTAACATTTCTTAGAATCCGCCTGCAATGCAGGCAGTTCGATTCCTGGGTCAGGGAGATCCACTGAAGAAGGGATAGGCTACCCACTAAAGTATTCTTCGGCTTCCCTTGTGGCTCAGCAGGTAAAGAATCCACCTGCAGTGTGGGAGACCTAGGTTCGATTCCTGGGTTGGGAAGATCCCCTGGAGAAGGGAAAGGCTACCCACTCCAGTATTCTGGCCTGGAGAATTCCATGGGGTCACAAAGAGTTGGACACGACTGAGCAACTTTCACTTTATTTCACTTCATTCTTGCTTCATCTCTTCCTGTCTGAGACAAGAAAATAATGAAGTCATGGAGTTGAAAGAAAGACAGAAAGAGAGTGAGACAGAGAGAGCGCACAGTGTAAGGAAATTAATTTCATTATGTCTGGAATGACTGGAACACAGAGAGGAAGCCTAGAGAAATGTAAACCAATCACATTATACTAAAGACTTGACTGTTACTCTAATAACAACTGGGAGTTGCTAAAAAGTTTTAGTGGAGTAGTTGCACTTCTCATTTCATCCTATCACACGACAATTTTGGACTGAAGCAAGGCAAAAGGTGGCATAAAGGACATGTGCAGAGTAAGCAGAATGATCTGGGCGATTTTAGATTCAGGTCCTTCTGTCCCCAAATAGATCGCCTGTCCACCTCTTACTGTTCTCAACATCCCAGACTTTTCTGTCTCCATTCAGCATCATCAGTGTGAGGTCCTGATCCAGAGTAAGGTGTGGAGCAGTCAACAAGGGATCAAGGGACAGATACCCTCAAACATGGAGTGAGAAATGATATTAATGGGGACCAAGGCAGAAATGATATGCATAGTTCTCATTTAGTGCTATTCAGCTTAATTTTTTCTCATGAAATGAAATCATGATCCCTAAAGGAACTTTCAAAACACCTTTAACCCCACTACACTATGACCCAGAGAAGGTAAGTGACTTGCAGGTGTCATGTAGCCAGGAAGTAGCTATAGTTGTACTAAGTGGCAATGAGGTTCCTGGCTTCTGATCCAATATTCTTTCCACTACACTACAGCTGTTTTTGAGGATGAAGTTCAACTCTTCATCCTTTTACCAAGCACTGCCCATCCACCATGGCTGTCATTTACCATGAATTCATCAAGTGTTCGTGCTGTTTGCTCGCAAGACCCAGGAACCACTGCTGTTCATCCATAATTTTTAATAATCCAGATAAAGAAGCCAAGTTCATCCTATTGGGATGATGTAGAAAAGTTATACATAAAGAGATAAAATGAGAAAAAAAGTCTGTGATTAGAGGTTACTGCTAACCTCTGGGAACATCTCCCTACTTATTTAAGATGTTGCCTTGGAACCTTTCATTTAAATATTATTAGCCAAAGCTTAATTACTCTGCTGGTATCTGGGATATTACTTAGCACCCTACCCACACACAAACTTTCTTCTTTTTTGGCCCAGTCACCACCTAATCCAGTAAAATAAAGTTAGTGCTAAAATCCTTACTTGCCAGATGCTCTACACAGTCCTGCCACTGCTACTAATTTGCAAAGAAAAAAAAATTCCCATACTTAGGTGCCAAATAAAACAATCAACTTCAACTACCATTTTAGCTTAATCAGAAAGATGAAATGGATTTTATTAAGTTTTGTTCCCCCCTCCCCTCTTCCATTAGAGCAAATGTTCATGCTGGCTCTTTGAATATTTTGTCAGCATAAATAAGTGCAATGTTTTGAAGGCTTTGATTTCTCATTCTGTTTTTCTCCAAGGAAAAATGTACTCAACTCCAAGTCTGGCCTGGGTACCCTGGGCAGCCCTTCTATCTGCTCCTAGGCTTCAATGCTTGGTCCAAAAACATCTAGCATGGAATTTGGCACAGAATGAGGACCCAGGAAATGTTAGCTAAAAGTGAATGCTTTCCTGTTCTATTTCCAGAAAAACGAAAAATATAGACCTCTCAGCAGGTAACCAGGGTGACTGATGCTAATCTCCAGTTAGGACAAGGCAGGCTGTCAACATCAAGATTTCTCACCATTCATGCGATGGTGAGAATGTCAGGGGGTGCTTCATAGTGATGAGGTGACTCAAGCTTAATAATGATCAAATTTGTTTTACTTTTCTTGAGATATTGCTCAAAAAGACAACTTCCCGCTATCCACTGCAGACTTGAATTTCCTATGAGCCAGGCCTGGGCTCTGGCCAATGGATTGCTGATTGGTTTGGGAAGAAAAGTCTTTATTGTAAGTACAAAACGAGAGAATCAACTTAAAATCTCTCCTCTGGGTGTATTGTGTTTTCTTTCTCCCAGAGATAATCAAGGGGAAATCCTAGCCAGGGTTTAAAAGCTGTGTTTTACTCTGAGATGCAAATCAATGCAATGTCTTTTGAGACTTCCGCTGATGATCAGTTATTCATGAGGGAGAAATCATCATACTCTTTGTTACAGACAAAAAATTTTAAAAATAAAAATAAATACATTCTAACATCTAGCAGACATGGTCACCCTTCAAGAAAGCAAGGCTTAATTGGAGTGAAAATTCAAGGGCAGAGCAAACGCTTGCTTATTTTCTTCAAAACTAAGGTTTTATGAGCTCTGAAACCTAGAATTTAAAAACTTTGGTTTCAAGATTTTGCTGTAAATTACTCAGTTATTGAGAATTTGACTGATGTTGGGAGAAGAGAAGACACAAAAATCATTTGTGAGAAAATGAAATGTCTTCTAGGATCAGATCTTTTTATCAGCTCCTGAAGCAAAGACCCATGAGTTTTGCTAGAGAATATATACCACCAAGGAGAAGGCAATGGCACCCCACTCCAGTACTCTTGCTTGGAAATACCATGGACGGAGGAGCCTGTTAGGCTGCAATCCATGGGGTCCCTAAGAGTCGGACACGACTGAGCAACTTCACTTTCACTTTTCACTTTCATGCATTGGAGAAGGAAATGACAGCCCACTCCAGTGTTCTTGTCTGGAGAATCCCAGGGATGGGGGAGCCTAGTGGGCTGCCATCTATGGGGTCACACAGAGTCGGAAACGACTGAAGTGACTTAGCATAGCATAGCATATCTACCACCAAGTGTTAACATCAACGCAAAAAATGACAAGGTCTGGATAAGAGCCCAGGAGTAAGGGGCTCCAAATTCCCATTTGTGCTCAGCTGTCTAATCTTTTTTTTTTTTTTTCAATGCATTTATCTATCTATCTATCTATTTATTTATTTATTTATGGCTCTGTTGGATCTTTGTTGTTGCACGCAGGATTTCTCTAGTTGTGATAGGTAGGGGTATTCCTTATTACAGTGCACGGGCTTCTCATTGCAGTGGTTTCTCTTGTGGCTTCTCTCTGTAGAGCACACAGGCTTAGTTGCCCCGTGACGTCTGGGATCTCCCCAGGCCGGGGAGGAAATCCATGTCCCCTGCAATGGCAGGAGGATTCTTAACCACTTAACCACCTGGAAAGTCCTCAGCTATCTACTCTTATCTTTTATGTTCTGGTCTTGATGCCATAGAGGAGCTGATTCTCCATATTGCTTAGACTTCACTATAATAATCAACAGCTATAAGAATAAAGTTTCCACTTCAAAGTATATAAAATTGCTATATGTCACCATTGATCTGTCATATGTCACATTTGAAAGCAATGGTTGCAGGTAAGTTACTCCATTGTATTAAGAATAAATTTTTCATGAAAATGGAAATAAGAATATCTACTTCACAAGGTCCTTGTATTAATTATGATGTTTGTAAGGTGTCAGGTGGAAACCACATATTTGTGATTATTATTATTCAGTTCAGTTCAGTTCAGTCACTCAGTCGTGTCCGACTCTTTGCGACCTCTTGAATCACAGCACGCCAGGCCTCCCTGTCCATCACCATTTCCCGGGGTTCACTCAGACTCACGTCCATTGAGTCAGTGATGCCATCCAGCCATCTCATCCTCTGTCGTCCCCTTCTCCTCCTGCCCCCAATCCCTCCCAGCATCAGAGTCTTTTCCAATGAGTCAACTCTTCGCATGAAGTGGCCAAAGTACTGGACTTTTAGCTTTAGCATCATTCCTTCCAAAGAAATCCCAGGGCTGATCTCCTTCAGAATGGACTGGTTGGATCTCCTTGCAGTCCAAGGGACTCTCAAGAGTCTTCTCCAACACCACAGTTCAGAAGCATCAATTCTTCGGCACGCAGCTTTCTTCACAGTCCAACTCTCACATCCATACATGACCACTAGAAAAACCATAGCCTTGACTAGATGGACCTTTGTTGGCAAAGTAATGTCTCTGCTTATGAATATGCTATCTAGGTTGGTCATAACTTTGCTTCCAAGGAGTAAGGGTCTTTTAATTTAATGGCTGAAGTCACCATCTGCAGTGATTTTGGAGTCCAAAAAAATAAAGTCTGACACTGTTTCCACTGTTTCCCCATCTATTTCCCATGAAGTGATGGGACCGGGTGCCATGATCTTCGTTTTCTGAATGTTGAGCTTTAAGCCAACTTTTTCACTCTCCTCTTTCACTTTCATCATAGGCTTTTTAGTTCCTCTTCACTTTCTGCCATAAGCGTGGTGTCATCTGCATATCTGAGGTTATTGATATTTCTCCCGTCAATCTTTATTCCAGCTTGTGCTTCTTCCAGCCCAGCGTTTCTCATCATGTTAAATAAGCAGGGTGACAATATACAGCCTTGATGTACTCCTTTTCCTATTTGGAACCAGTCTGTTGTTCCATGTCCAGTTCTAACTGTGGCTTCCTACAGGTTTCTCAAGAGGCAGGTCAGGTGGTCTGGTATTCCCATCTCCTGAAGAATTTTCCACAGTTTCTTGTGATCCACACAGTCAAAGGCTTTGGCATAGTCAATAAAGCAGAAATAGATGTTTTTCTGGAACTCTCTTGCTATTATTAGATGATCCTTAAATACCTCCCTGCCTTGACATTTTTAAAAGTCCCAGATGTATAACTCTGCATCACTGAATCACATCAGAGATGGTACTGAGTGATTTGGAGAGTTTCCAGAGTGCACATGAATATGTATCATCAGGAGTGAATTATTACATCTCACTGGACTTCAGTTTCTCTTTAGTAGGAGAATTTCAGTTAGCATCTTTGCTCTCAGTATCAAGTATCAAATGTTATACTTAACATTTACTTAACATATATTTAACAACTAGAAAATTAAACCCTCTAGATTCTGATATGATGACTTACTTAAAACTTGTAGGTGCTTTTGAGAGAAAATCAGCAAGGTATTATTGATCTGTATATTTTTGCAACATGTACCCACACGCACATACATACACATAGGAAATTCTTAATTTGGCCCAAATGAACTCAGAATTCAAGCATCAACTATTTTAACTAATAGATGGCAGGGGTGCAAAATTTGGAAGGTTTGGGGATAGAAAATACTGGGATGAAAAAGGGAGAGTCATTAACGGTAATAGCTATGTGTCGGAAACTTTGTATAATAGAAAATGGAATAAACTAAGTGTGAAAACAGGTAACTACAATGTCCACATTTAAGAAAAGAAAGCATTGATAACTAGTAGACTCAGAAAAGGCTTTACAAGGAGTTAACATTTGAGTTAATTCTTGAATGAAAAGATTTTTTGGTATATGCAAAGAGATAACTTGATAATTCTAGGATGAGGGTAATTCTAGGATATGTATAAAGTCAGGAGGAATTGAAAGTCTCTGCCCAGTGCAGGAATGTTCATGATCAGCTGTGAAAGGAGTAAAAGAGTAAAAGAAGATGCTGGAGGATTTTAAGTCAGAAGAATTGGTTGGTACCATCACATGGGGGACTCTGAAGTAAAAACTTGGACTTGATTGTCCAAGTTCTGAGGTTTTAGGTATTGGAGTAGAAAAAAATAACATGAACTGATTTGTTCAGATAAGAACTTTGACAGCCATGAAGGATGAGTTGAAACACCATTTATAGTTCCAGAGACAAGTACTAGCAATGGAATAATCTCATCAATATGGGCAGAAGCAATAGGAATGGAAAAGAGAAAAACGATGTGAGATGCACTGAGTTGGTGGAGGTTTTACTTGAAGAGCTGGGCTGCCATTGCTGACTAGTCTCTCCTGCTTTGGGTTTTGTAGGCCCTCTTCCTGGTTTTCTTCCTTCATCTTCAATTCCTTTGTCCCAGCCTTCTCCACAAGCTCTTTCCTCTGTCTACTCTGTATCATTGAGTTCTGACCTTGGCCATCTTCATGGGTTGAATAACTCAGTGCATGATTAGATATAAAAAAATAGATTAAAAGCTGGGGTTAAGTGTTCCTGAAGTTTACAGTCTGAGTGATTGGGAAATTAATGACCCCAAATGCAGGTCAAATCTAATCCATTCTCCACATGCTTACTGTCTTTACCTATTCAGCTGAAGATGGCTGAAGAAAAATATGCCATCTTGATTGGATATATTTCAATTTTATCACCTCAAATCTCAAGCGGTTTCTCCATACCACCCCATAATTCCACCACATTGTGCTTAACAATATAGTGTCCTACTTTCCAGGTCACTATGTTGTACCTTATTCCCCAGCTTAACTTGTTAACACATCTTCTGCTTATGATCTTGCCTCTCATTTCACTGTGAATAGACATGCAAAAGAAAAACATCCATATTCCTTACCTCTTTTACATTCTTATTTCTTTCCATAGTACTTATAAATTAGAACGTTTATAATAATCATTTATTTTAACTGTCACCAATCTGCCCTTCAGTCCATAAGAATGTAAACTTTTTAAAGGTAAGGTTGGTTCTGTGGGTTTTTTTTGCTTCTGCACTCCAAGCTCTCAGGATAGTATCTGGCATGTAGAAATCAATCAGTTAATCTATATGAATAAAATAATGAAATCTTCTACAAATAAACCTACCTCCTCTCTAATGGTCCCAGCGTACTGTGTTGTACTGTTCATTTTACTGGGTAAACTATTCTTCCTCCTAGGATCAACTTTTATTCTCATGATCTGGAAACAGGGTCACCATGTTATTAGCATGTAATTCACTCACTGTACAACAGCGAGTGGGCATTGTGGGGCTGAAAATCATCTATCTAGTAAAAGCGTTTATTTCTTTGTGTACTTTTTTACAGGTAACTACAGTATGGAATAGCAACAGTCTTCATTACATTTTATAACGTTTTGCCTATTCAAAAACTTTTAGTCAAAAATGTCATAACTAACTCCCAACTTATTAAAAAAAAACTCATCTTCAACTCTACCTCCTTTTTTTCTTGCTAACCTTTATAGCAAAAATTCCTGAAATGACTATCATATCACTGGAGGTAATCAATAATATTGTAATATCTTTGGATGGTGACACATGGTGACTAGATTTACTGTAGGGGTCATTTTGTAATGTATAAAGATATGTATAATAAACGCATAAACACTATGCTGTATATCTAAAAGTAATATACTATGGTAAATCAATTATACCTCAATTAAAAATAAATGCATAAATAAGTAATGTGCAAAACTGGACACATTTTAATATGTATGTGTATATATGCATATGTTCATATATCTGTGGGTCAATCATAATCAAAATATTGAATATATTCATTACCCTATAAAGTATTGTTACAGCTTTTGTAATTGTTTTATCCTTCTAATTAGATTAGTTAGAAATTTCTAGACTAGTTAGAATTCCCAGAATTTTAAACAAATCAAATCATACAGAATATAATTTTGTGTGTCTTAAACTCCACATAATTATTTTGAGATGCATCTATGATATTGCATATATGAAGAGTTTATTCCTTCTCATTGCCGAGTACCATCCCGTTGTATGAATATGACACATTAGTTTATCTATTCCGGTATTGCTGGGTACTTTGGTGGTTTCCATTTCTGGATTATTACAAGTAACATTGCTATCAACATTTAGGTACAGTTCTCTGGATGAACACATGCTTTACTTTCTCAGGAGTAAACATCTAGGCATGTAACGGTTGAGTATTTTGGTTGATAGGTCTAACTTACAAAACAGTGCCACAGTTTGCTCAGGAAGGTGGCTGTTTATAAGCCAGGAAACAACTTCTCATCAGAAACCAAATTTCCCAACAATTTCATTGAGGACTTCTAGCCTCCGGAACCATGAGAAAAAAATGTCGCTTAAGCCACTCCATCAGTATTATTTTGTTATGGCAGCTCCTGCAGATATTACAAGATGGACAACAGACTGATGAGAGTCGGTTGAGAAGACAGTGGGTAGTCAAGCAAGTGATGACTCAACGTTAGACAATTCTTTCAAATGCTGTTAAGGAGCAAAGAAATTGAATGGTAGCTGAGTAGGTGTATGAAACAAGGGAAGACATTGTTTCCTTAACATGGGCTTTATCGCCATAGCTGTGTGCATCAGAGAATAGACAGAGGAAATGTCTCTGCAAGCAGAAGAGGAAATGACTGTTGTGTTGATTGCCTTATGCAGGTGAGTATGGGATCCAGAACAATAGCGGAAGAATCACAGGGTGTGTGGATTCATAAGCATCTCAGCTAGATGGTATGAGAATTACCCCGTCCTTCTCTGAGGTAGTGTAGTTAGAAGTCTAGAAATGCAAGCAATATAAGATGAGAAGACAGCTTGATAAAGATGGAGGATCAGGAAAGGTAGTTATTTTAAATGTTCTTCAGTCTATTTATAGACAGTAGATAATGAGGGTTGTCATGTTTATGATTTTAAAAATGATGGTTTAATAGAGAAAGGGAATAACTGATAATAGCACCAGTCAAATTTTCAGCTAAGGAAGGGGTATTTGACTTTTTTCTCAAAGAAACAGGAAAGAATGAGTCAGGAGGCAGGAAGGAAAATGTGGGGAAGGAGGAGAAAATTGGCAGAGACAGAGTTGAAGTCACCTGCTAAAAGTAAAGACAATAAGAGGTCAAGGGTTGAGGTTTTCTTTTTAATATTTTTGTTTAAGTTTTTATTGAATTTGTTACAAGGTCATTTCTATTTTATGTGGGGTTTTTTTTGTTTTTTTGTTTTTTTTTTGGTTGGTTGGTTTGTTTTGGCTGCAAAGCATGTGGCATCTTAGCTCACTGACCAGGGATTGAAACCACACCCCCTATGTTGGAAGGGGAAGCCTTAACCACCGGACCCCCAGGAAAGTCCCAGGCACTAAGGTTTTGAAAGAGCAAAAAAGGACTAAATGGCCACATGGGATACTGGGGATATTAAATGGGGAAGAATGAAATTGTTTGAGATGGATTACCAGCATTACTGGTCCTGGGTGACTTAACAACAACAATAAGACCATAAAGCAAATATTTTAATTTCTGCAGCAAGTAGCAGAATAAGAGAAAATGGGCCATTGATTTTTCCTTTGGAATGCAAGTAGGTGGGGTGAGAGCAGGAAGAGATCTACTGGCCACCAGGGAAATATCGAGCGGGTAGACAAAGTTGTGAGATGCACGAAACAATGAGTGTGTGCATGCTTAGTTGCTTCAGTCGAGTCTGACTCTTTGCAACCCCATGAACTATAGTCCACCAGGCTCCTCTGTCCATCGGATTCTGTCACAAGAATACTGGAGTGGGTTGACACGCCCTCCTCCAGGGAATCTTCCCAACCCAGGGATTGAACCTTCGTGTCTTTAGTCTCCTGCATTGGCAGGTGAGTTCTTTACCACGAGCACCACCTGGAAAGCCCTAGGAGAGCAAATGCAATCTCACTTGATTGGTAGCCTAAGTTAATTGGCTAATTATGAACCGATTGAGTAATATTAACCATTTTAGTGAGGAAAGCATCAGAAACATGTTAATAAGTAACGATATGCTTCATGTCAGAGCAGGCAATGGCACCCCACTCCAGTACTCTTGCCTGGAAATCCCATGGATGGAGGAGCCTGGTAGGCTGCAGTCCATGAGGTCACGAAGAGTCAGACGCGACTGAGCAACTTCCCTTTCACTTTTCACTTTCACGCATTGGAGAAGGAAATAGCAACCCACTCCAGTGTTCTTGCCTGGAGAATCCCAGGGATGGCGGAGCCTGGTGGGCTGCCGTCTATGGGGTCGCACAGAGTTGGACACGACTGAAGCGACTTAGCAGCGGTAGCAGCAGCATGCTCCATGTATTTCAGTCTATGGGCACAAGTAATGTGCAGTAGATCTCTTCCAGCAACAAAATACAGAGAAACTGTGTGGGACTAAAAATAACGCATTTATGGGCAGTTAGTGCAAATTATGGGCAAAAGATACCAAGAGACAAAAAACCCAGCTGTCTTTGTTCCAAAGAACTTGGAGCAAAGGCAGAGGATCGGGAGCAAAAGCAGGGTACTGTGCATTACCCCCTCACACACAGCACCCAAGGGGTGGGAAAAATAGCTAAGCTATCCCTCCAGCCCAATCCCTGGACCTACATCATATAAGGAATAACTCAGCCCCTCCTTAGGGAGCAAGCAAGCAAGTGGACCTGATGTTTGTCATTGCTCCCCCCTGCTGCAGCAGGGGCTCCAATAAAGCCTTGCCTGAAATGAAGGTGAAGCTGAAACTCCAATACTTAGGCCACCTGATGCGAAGAGCTGACTTATTTGAAAAGACCCTGATGCTGGGTAAGATTGAAGGCAGGAGGAAAAGGGGACAACAGAGGATGGTGAGATGGTTGGATGGCATCACCGACTCAATGGACATGAGTTTGAGTAAACTCCGGGAGTTGGTGATGGACAGGGAGGCCTGGCGTGCTGCAGTCCCTGGGGCCACAAAGAGTCAGACATGACTGAGCGACTGAACTGAATTGAACTGAAATAAAGATCTAAGGAAAAGCATGAACGAGGGTATGAGATTCATTAAGAAAGAGTAAGTAGAATCATGGGTGATTATGGGTGTAGATACACAAATTATGGGTATAGATACACCCTTTTTAAAGCTGTATTATAATTTTACACCTTTTCTCACTACAAAATGACTACTCTTTTAACATTCCAGGGGAAACTTTCTGAGTAGCATTGAGAATATTTATAAGCTTGAGTTCAAGCATCTTTTTATATTTAAAAGAAAATAAAATCTTTTTATCATGAAAGCAAGATAATATACTGTGCAGCAAACATGTTCAGTTACTATAGTTTGGGTTCCATAAATGCCATGTGAAAAGGGCTATGAATTAGTATTATGAATTCATTTCATGGTTTCCACCTATCTCTTCTTAATAGAGAACGTTGGCAACACAAGAACTTCTATAGCTCAGAGAAGCTAAGTCCTTGGTGATAGTGAACATGTTACCTTAACTTCCAAAAGGCTAGGTTTTGCAACATCAAGGACCTTTCTGAGCTGGATAATGAGTGCAAACTGTTTATAGTGAGCATTTGACCATGGTAAATCTTCCCATGACACTGGTGTGCCCAGGGAAGGGAGATTTAAATTTCTATGAAATGACTCCCTTTTGATCCTACGGTTTAGAGCCTGAAAGATAAAAATGACCTCAGCACTCCTCAAATTTCACCTTGATTTTACTGCTTCAGAAATTTCAATAAAGTCCTACTACTTAAAAAAGATCTCTTATTCTACCACGTGGTGTTTATCATCTTTGGTCATTTTAGATGGAAGAGCTGGCATGCGGCCAGAAGCAGAGAACTAGAAGCGTTTTGGTCCTCTTCTGGCTATTAAAAATATCCTCATGCATAAAAGAAAAAAGAACAATGCCCCAAACAAGGTATTCCTGTGCCATGTAAACAATGCCCCAAACCAGGTACCATTAAATCACATGTTGTGATTTAATTTGCTAATTTTCAAATTTGCCTTGGAAAATAAAGGGCTACCTGTCAGCTGCCAGCCTGGAGAGAAATCTTATTGTTAGTTTGCTAGCCTGATAGCACACTTTTTAGGATTAGATCTGCTCATTGTGTGGGAGCATGACCTCTGCATATTCCATGAGCAAAAGAAATCAAGAGTGTGGCTTTGATGAGCGATGTTCCTGCATGAATGCCATGTGAGGGAATCATCTAATGGAGTGGTTTCCTTAAAACTAGTCAGAATCTCTTACGTCTGCTTAATAAGTTGAATCTTCCATGATAGTCACTCTCTAAGTAAGGCCAGGAATACCACAAGAGACTTTCTGAAAATAGACATGATCAAAAAAGGATTAGGCTCCCACCTTTGTGAAATAAGCACCTTGTATTTGGGGAATGAAGAGCCAATATCAGCAAATGTTGCCTCTGAGTAGAGAAAAATCAATAAGTTTGTTTTTACATTTGACCTTCCAAGCTCCAAGGCTACTATCTGGATCCATTTTAATAAGGCTATGTGCAGGTAATGAAAAAAATTATGAGTGTCCCCACTAAAATATATGTTGAAGCAAAGTGGATCATAACTAATGTTTAAAGTGCATTTTGAATCATTTCCTTTTTCCAATTAGGTTTGAAAGTTCTTAAGTAAGATGATACTGTGTGGTACTGCTGTCTGTAGGTTTTTCCATCTATCCTTCTGTATAAACAAACTTGAACCAGGTCCTTTTATCAATTCCACTTGCCAACAAGATCCCATTGTCAGTTTTTTTTGTTTTAATGATGTCATCATCATTCAACATTTCTTGAGTGCTTTCAGCTTTCACGGAACTCTACTATTTATTCATGGTCATCATTTTACTATACTTACTTATAGTGATTTATTACTTATTTATAGTGATTTATTATTTTACTCATCATTTGTTTGTAGTCACCATTTTACTAATCCACTTTACAAATTACTCTATATAAATGTGTAAGTGAATTTGTGTACATGTAACAATACAGTTTGCTTGCCTTAGTTGAGGCTGAAAACCCTCCCCTGCTACCATAAATATCTGTTTATAGCTATTGTTGTATATGAAAACTGGGAGAAGAGAATTCATTTGTGACACCATAAGGAGCTTAATGCTCACAAGGAACTTCTCAGAAATAAACATAGAAAAAGCTAGGTAAATACAGACAGCATACTTTATAATACATGAATAAAGAGTTAGCCAAAGTAAAACATCCATAGAAGGAAGTTATGAAAAAGTGGAAATACAGGTGTTTGTCATGAATGTATGAAGCCATTATTCAGCCTAGGATATTTGCAAATCATAGAGGCTAGAGCTTAATTACCTACAATATGAAAATGCAGGAGAAAAAAAAAAAACCTAAGGCATAAGCAAGAAGAAGAGTTAGATTGGAGGCCATTAAATAAAGGTAAATTTCCTCTCACAACATCCCACCAAGAAAAATAAGAAACTCTTGAACAGTATGATAAGTAACAGCAACAAGAAAAACTCTTGCAGAGAGAGAGAAAAATCAGGATTGGCTGCCAGTCTTGACTTGGAGGAAAGGAGATGATGAGAAGGGAGAGAAAAAGTGTGTCTTATAAGAAATCCTATCATAAACTCACCCATACTTATTTGTGTGATAAAATGCATAGTATCCATCTATATCACCAACATCCAAATCCAATAACCTTCAACTGAATGCTTAGCCCAAAGTGGCCCTGGGGTGCTGTTGTCTTCAGACACCAGACAGAAGCAAATTCAAATCATCTTTGGAAGAATATATTTCAGATATAGAAACTCAGGCAACAAAGAAAAAGTTACAGGGGGAATAAGTTTGTAAAAATATCAATAATCACAGCATGTACAAATTAATAATCCAGTACTGATTGAAAGCAAGAAAAAATGTTGCAGAATTAGAGTCTCAATAAGTTATCAGAATTTGATTATGAAACATGAAGACCTGATACACTTAAGAAAAACATGGTCATGGTATACGGAAATACAGGAAGGAAGTACAAAATGACCAAGGAAAAAAGTTTAATATAATAAATCTTTTAGAAGCAAGTCATATGATAATTTATATTACTAGAATAGTCAAGTGTAAAGAGATATTGAGTGAAAGGACAGATGGAAAAATATCTAGGATGCAGTGTGGCCAAAGAAAAGGTACATATGAAAAAGAGATGAAGAGCAATGTAAGTTGAAGTCACAGAGTCTGGCTTGTTCTCTAGATATCTGAAGTTGCGGACTTAGAGAAGGAAGAAATTAGACTGTGTTAGTTGGAGTAATGCTAGTTGTTCCTACAGATTTGTCCCATTGTCTCAGTAGATTATTAAAAAGCAAGTTTATTACTCTATCATATGATCTACCAAATGTTCCCAATCACTAGGTCACCTATTCCATGACCAGGGAACATGTTTTTCTTGAATATATTAGGTCTTCATGTTTTGTAATCAAATTCTGATAACTTTTTGAGACTCTGATTCTGCAGTATTTTTTCTTGCTTTCAATCAGTAGTGGAATATTAAATTGTACATGTTGTGATTATTAATATTTTTACCAACTTATTTCCCCTATAACTTTTTCTTTGTTGCCTGAGTTTCTCTATCTGAAATGTGTTCTTCCAAAGATGATTTGAATTTGCTTCTGTCTGGTATCCTTCATGGCCAGAAATGGGGATATCTTCTGACTGTGACTAAAAATGGTTGTGTTTGCCAGCATCATGTCAAAGGGAAAAAAACATGAGGGATCACCCACAGAAGGACCCTTCTGGTATAGGTAGGTCTGGAGATGATATTTATCACTTTCTGTTCAATATCCATAACTAGAACTTCCTTGACCATCATACCTAATTGCCAGGAAGATCAGAAAACATAGCCTAGCTGAGTGCTGGGAAGAATAGGAAATGGATCTGAAGATCAGTCAGCAGGTTTTGTCATAGTCAACACTTCTGATCATCAGATATGCATTTCACCCTCCTCCAAACATGTTAGACACACTCAGGCCCTCCTTAGTGGAACTAAAGTCCAAACCTTTTACAGCAGAATCCAGGATTCTGCTGATGTCCATTATTCCCCATTTATATATATGGCTTCTCATATTCTGGCAAAGTATTACCTGAAAGAGACAAGTTGTAGCTATTCCCTCTTTGCCATCACTAAAATATAACAATGGAAAATGGGGCAAGGAAACCACAATAGATGTTCTCATTCAGAGGAGGAGGGAAAAGGAGACACACAGAAGCTACTGATTCCAAAACAAGACAAAGACAGTACAAATATATGAAAACTGTGGGCCAAGCTCATGAATATTGATGAATACATCTTGAACAAATTGTTGACAAATCAAATTCAACAATCCGGAAAAAGGGTGACATATAATGACCAAATTGGTTTTTCTAGTTATACAAGGTTGATTTAACACTGGATACCCAATATGGTTATATTGTTAATAAAAAGGCAGTTGAAATATAACACCAAGTTTCTCAGATGTTATTCAAAACATCTGATGAGGGCCACAGTGCATATTCGTTTCATGGTCATGCTGATATGGGTTCCATTCTTGAATTAAATTTTTACAGTGTTCCAAAGCCCCTAACCTGTAAGGCAAGTCCACATTCTTAGCCTCTGGTCTTTTGATCTAGCACCTTAGAATGAGTGAAGAGACTTGAACAGAGCCACTTGATTTCCTTAGCTTGCAACACATTTGATTGTTTGAGTTGACACAGGACTCGATAGCTTTGCCTCGTGTTCAAAGCTTCTGTGGCTGAGATATTGCAGTCGAGTCTAATTGCATAAAATAACTACAGCTAGAAATTCACTTACTGGAGCACTCAAAAGCACAAAGACTAATGGTGGGAAAATGCTTCCACAATGATGATTTCAACAAACTGCCCTGGCATTTATTCCTGTCCTTTGTATTAAGTCATTCTAAGTCAGATCTCTTCTTCCAGCTACCCTAAAAATGAAGCTTTTCTATACAGTTCAACCTGCTTACCAGGCACATTCCATAGACTTATTATTATATTTTAAAATGAGCTTCTCCTCTCTTACTTTCAAATGGATCGAAAAGCAAAAAGCAACATCCATCAGATGAGGTCATCTCAGCAGGAAGCCCAATTAACTCAAACTAAAATCTCAAATCTTAGATGAACCAGAACTTATAAATAAGTCTTCCCTATGGTACCATGGCCAATTCATGCATTAAAACGTTTTAATATGATCTTTCCCCATCATTTCCAGGCCTGTTGCCTCTTTTACCAATATATTATTATCTTTACTTTAATGTGTAAACTATTAGGTAAATGCATATATACATATATATGTATGTACGGTTTTCTCACAGTTACCTGGACAGAAACATTGGCTTTTGTCAGTTTGCAAAGACTAAAGATTACAGGGCTTTATTAAAAATTTATCATAGCATAGTTATTTTCTGGGAGGTTGGCAAAAGGGGCTAAAGAAGATAGGAGAGGAGAGAGAGAAACAGAGAGACTGAGAGAGACAGCAAGAAAGACAAGGAGTCTAATTATGCACCAGATGTTGGGAGTGGTATTTATTCACCAAAACCACATGGGTCATTCATTAAAATCTCAGTTTTAATTAGCAAACACCTGTTTTCTGTTTGATTTTACACTGATATCTACTGTCTGCAATTTGCTTTCTTCAGTACAAGCAATTAGATAGCCCTGACAGTAACAGTTAATCTAATTAGTCCAGAGGTGCTCTGGGAGGCAACCATCGACTTCAAGAAGTTTTGGGATATAGCAATCATTGCTTCCTTCACCTGATTGGATAAGATTTGTATCCGATTATTGGTGGGCATCACCTTTACCCCTGGCCCTTCCTTTTAAATTCAGATTTAGCAGTAAGAGTGAACTAAGGGAAAATTTGAAATGTTTACCATACACCAGTCAACACACTAGGTTCAGAAAGAAGAAAGATTCAGCTCCTAGCCTAGAGTAGATGCTACTCTGATGAAAGAGACAGTTACATAAACAGATTATTTTACATGTGAAGGATTTGGGAGGCCAGAGAAGTTGAGATGAATCCAGGCACTTATAAGCAAGTATTAAGATACTTCTCTAATAAACTCTAAGCTGACTCCTCAGTGACTCAGTGGTAAAGAGACCACCTGCAATGCAGGAGACTCTGGTTCAATCCTGGGGTCAGGACGATTCCCTGGAGAAGGGAACGGCAACCCCCTCCAGTATTATTGCCTGGAGAATTCCATGGACAGAGAGGAGCCTGGTGAGCTACAGTCCATGGGGTTGCATAGAGTAGGATACGACTGAGCAACTAACACAAACTCTGGTTGCTGCCAAAAGAACAGGATAATGACTTTGAACTGTGCAACTTGTGCTTGTTTTCAAGTGGGTAGAAATTCACTTATAACTGTGTAATCTGAATCTGAGTGACTCTATCAGCAACTATCGTGAAACTTAACAATGCAATCTGACATCTCTCTTTCTATAGATTATGGCATATAAGGTGTTCTGTCTCCTAATTCTGAAGTTTGGGGAAAGCAACATGTCTTTAGGTTCTCAGTTTAGTTCAGTTCAGTCGCTCAGTTGTGTCCGACTCTGCAACCCCATGAATTGCAGCACACCAGGCCTCCCTGTCCATCACCAACTCCCAGAGTTCACCCAGACTCACGTCCATCAAGTCAGTGATGCCATCCAGCCATCTCATCCTCTGTTGTCCCCTTCTCCTCCTGCCCTCAATCCCTCCCAGCATCAGAGTCTTTTCCAATGAGTCAACTCTTTGCAAGAGGTGGCCAAAGTACTGGACTTTCAGCTTTAGCATCATTCCTTCCAAAGAAATCCCAGGGCTGATCTCCTTCAGAATGGACTGGTTGGATCTCCTTGCAGTCCATGGGACTCTCAAGAGTCTTCTCCAACACCACAGTTCAAAAGCATCAATTCTTCGGCGCTCAGCTTTCTTCACAGTCCAACTCTCACATCCATACATGACCAATGGAAAAACAGTAGCCTTGACTAGATGGGCCTTTGTTGGCTAAGTAATGTCTCTGCTTTTGAATATGCTATCTAGGTTGGTCATAACTTTCCTTCCAAGGAGTAAGTATCTTTTAATTTAATGGCTGCTTTAGGTTCTAGAGTCTAAGAAATACACATCAAAGAGGAGGCAGTCATCAGTTCTAATTCTGTACTCATATTTCAAAACTGGTGTAATTAGATATAGAGTGAATGTGTCCATAAGTAAAAACCAAAAAAAAAAAAAAAATGATGCTGATAAAGATGTCTGGTAAAGCTTCTCTTCCTCTGCTCCAGTCTCAGTTTAATATACTTGTTTGAAAAGATGAGAGCCTTGGGCTTCACTTGACTCAGTTCATAAATTGGGCCCAGAAGGAGAAAACCTATCTATCAAGCACAGGCAAGTTGATGTCCCGGCCGGTTTAAAGAGGCATCTTCTATGCGTTACACAACTTAATGCAAATAGCCTCCGACTGTGAGCATCACATTATGCTAAATGTTGTGAAAGAGGGATGGCATGCAGACGTTTAACAGTCCTACAAAAAATTAAGTTATGCTCTGCCTAAAACTTCCCAAAGGCTTTTCCTGGAAGACATTTGTCTGCTGGTGTGTTGATAGTGGTAATTAATTGACTGGAATTTTGTTTCTTCTTTGTAGAACAGAATTACACCTAAAGTGACCTGGATTTTAACTTTCTTAAAGAGGTTAGTTACTAATATATGAGATCATCACTTTGAAAAGCTTGTCCGTAGAAACTCCATTTGTGCTGAGGATGACTGTTGTGATTGAAATGATAGAGATTCACATCATTGGGCAGTTTGGTCTGTACAAAGGTTTTACTACGTAGAAGAAAGGGAAAGGAATTAATATCTGTCAAGCACCTACTATACATCAACAATGGTGCTGGTTACAAGCGTCATATTATAATATCTCATTGCAATTCTCATGTTAACTCCATGAGCTAGGATTTATATACTTATAAATTAATGTGGAAATGGGCTCAACATGGTTTGCTTAAAGCTTAAAGTTACATGATTTTCTTAAAGCTTATACAGTTGAGAGGCTTCCCTGGTGGCTCAGATAGTAAAGAATCTGCCTGCAATGCAGGAGACACACGTTCAGTCTTTGGGTCGGGAAGACCCCCTGGAGAAGGGAATGGCAACCCACTCCAGTATCCTTGTCTGGAAAATCCCATGGACAGAGGAACCTGTACAGCCCATGGGGTCACAAATAGTCGTACAGGACTGAGGGGCTAACACTTTCACATACAGTTCAGAAGTGGCAAAACATTGTTTTGACCAAGATCTTTCTTATTTTTTAATAGTATCTGACTATCGCCAATGCATCCAACAAATACAGATATTCATATCATGCTCTGAATTTTTTATCATTCTTTGGAAAATATATTTGAGATTTCTACCTAGGAGAGTGGCTGGCAGTTGTCTTTTTTCGTGTTATTATCACAATAATCTCAAAAGATTGTTGGGACATGTAATATTTTCATTCTATTAGAGGAAAAGAAATTTGAAGGCAGCCACTCTAGAAACCATCGGGGCTTTGTTAGAAATGACCAAACACTGGATACATGAAAATAAGTCATATGCAGTTCTAGCCTTAAGGAAATCACCTTAAGGTTATGGATAAGAGGAATATAGGGAACTAGATCAATATCTATTCTAACGATAAGAGATTCAATAGAAGCAAGTGCAGGGATTAGAGGGGAATATAAAAATAGCATTTTGCCCTTCAGAGCAATAGCACGTATTGCCATTTCTAACTAACCTGTGACTCATTCAATATTTACCTTCCTATTTTACATTCCTGCTGGAAAAATCTAACCCAGGTGAGAGTATTTGTGGTGGTTTATCAGCATGTTTGGAGACAGGACTGTCTACCCACTCCAGTATTCTTGCCTGGAGAATTCCAAGGACAGAGGAGCCTGGTGGGCTACAGTCCATGGGGTCACAAGAGTCAGATACGACTGAGCGACTAACACACAGGCATGTTACTTATGATGGATCAGCCATAGTCACATGCAAATTTGTCGATGTTTGCATGCGTGCTAGGTCGCTTCAGTCATGTCCAACTCTTTGTGACCCTATGGACTGTAGCCTGCCAGGCTCCTTTGTCCATGGGATTTTCCAAAGCAAGAACATGAATGGGTTGCTATGCCCTCCTCCAGGGGATCTTCCTGACTCAGGGATTGAACCCATGTCTCTTATTGAGTCTCCTGTACTGGCTGGTGGGCTCTTTGCCACTAGCGCCACCTAGGAACAACTGGCATTAAAGGCAAAGGAAAAAAAAAAAGACCTTATTTGTAGTATTTGCCACTTCCCATGGTGTAAGTATCTGCACAATTTCAAATGACCACCAAGTTCACCATGTTGCAACTGAATACAGAGTTGGAGAGAGATGTTCCCAGTGAGCTTGCAGGAGCTGCCAGGAGCAGACCTCATCCCACCACTGGCTAGTTGATACTAGAGTGTGGAATATGTTTCCTTAGCAACCCCACTCCTTAGCAATACATATTCCTCTCTCCATGCTGCCTGTCCTCATCTACATATGTATCCTGATTTGCCCTCCCAGCCTCTCTCTCTTGGGGATAACATTTCCATCAAGAAAAGAGTCAATCAATTAGTCATCTCACCCAAAGACCTTTGTGCTTACAATTAGGGAGAAATGATGGCAAGATAAGCAGGCAGGGAAAGTATTGTCAAGGTTGAGTTGCATCTCAGGGTTCCTGTAATCACACAAAAATCAAGCGGCTGCCGGCATTAGCTAGACTTGAAGGGAAACCTGGCAGTGTTAGCTCTTGTCTCTGACAAGGAAGGCACTTTTTTGCAGCAATATTTTAGCAGAATCAATGCACTAACTCAAAGGAGAAATTACAATGCAGGGAATCCAGTGACTGAGGTAATAATAGACATAAATAAATCTTTGTGTTTTCATTCTCATCAAAGCCTACTGATGCTGCCAAGACACAGGAAGAGGCTCACAAGGAATGAGTCAGCTATTTTCACAGTCGTGTCCCCTTGGTTATTTTACTGTTGAATCTTTCGCTCGGGAAGATTTCCATTTCTCTCTTCCCTTCAGCCTGGACCACTTTGCTTTATTTCTAGACATTGTCAGAAGACAAGACTTAAATACTTGGAGGGTTACTAGTCTTCTAAGGAGTACTGGGGGGACGCACCCCTAACTTGAAATTACTTCTTGGTGTGTTCAGCTCTGATAAGTTATGCTATTTTTTCCCCTCTAGTCTTATTTGTTTGTAAGACAGAGAAACAACCTGGCTACTGTCTCATTCATATTCAGTGACTTGATTTCAGTACTGTTTTAATACTTCATCAGAAAAATTATCATTCTCTTTTTTCTTTAAGCCTGTAATTTTAAAAAGGTTTGCTGAATTTTAAGAAGTCTTTTTGTCATATCTTCAGGCTTATGTTTTTATGAGAAAACATGCCTTCAATCTGCTAATAGAGGTCACAAAGTGATTCCTTTTCAAACGTACTCTTCACTAGGTTATTTATTTAATAATAATAACTACAAGCACATATAACACTCGCCATGTCATTGTACAAAACACTTCACATATGCGAACTCATCCATGCCTCAGAACAACCTACTAGTACATACTATATACTCTTCCCCCAATTTTATAAATAAGGTGTTGGAGGCACAGAAGTTCACACAAATAGTAAATGATGGAGCTGACATTGAAGCCAAGACAAGCTGGCTCTGGTATGTATGATTTTTAACGTCTACCCTGTATTTTGACTAAAAACACAAGTCACGATCTATGACTTGGCTTATTGAATTGGGAGCACTAAAGATATCAAAGGGTTTTCAGTATTTAATATCAGTTACTGCGGTTTTCCTATTGGAAGCACAAAATATCGCTAGCTAGCACAGAAACACGGAGTGCATCTGACATAAAAGTCGTGTTTCTCATTGCTACAATGTGTAGGTAGTTGACATAATCCTTATTAACAGCTTTAGTCTGGGGACTTCGCTAGTGGTCCAGTGGTTAAGACTCCAGGCTTCCACTGCAGGGGGCACAGGTTCTATCCCTGATTGGGGAACTAAGACCCCACACGTCCCATGGCATGGCCAAGAGAAGAAACAGATTTTTTGTTGTTAAAGAGCATCAATCTGGACAATAAGTTTTCTTCTCTCATTTTTTACCCCCATACAATAGTTCCACTTGAGCAGCAGCATCTTTTCCTGCATGTAGAGCATGCTATGTGCACATGCTCTGTTGTGTCCAACTCTTTGCGACCCCATGGACTGTAGCCCACTGGGCTCCTCTGTCCATGGGATTTCCCAGGCAAGAGTACTGGAATGGGTTGCCATTTCCTCCTCCAGGGGATCTTCCTGACCTGGGATTGAACTCATGTCTCCTATACAACAGGCAGATTCTTTACTGCTGAACCACCTAGAAAGCCCATGCTGCAGCTGCTGCTGCTAAGTCGCTTCAGTCGTGTCCGACTCTGTGTGACCCCATAGACGGCAGCCCACCAGGCTCCGCTGTCCCTGGGATTCTCCAGGCAAGAACACTGGAGTGGGCTGCCACTGCCTTCTCCAATAAAGGAAAGTGAAAAGTGAAAAGTGAAGTTGCTCAGTCGTGTCCGACTCTTCATGACCCCATGGACTGCAGCCCACCAGGCAGCCCATAGAGTATGCTATATGACTCACAAATTAAAGATCCCAGGTGGGGTATGAACGAGATTTTAGGGTTGTGTCAAATCATATGCTAAATTACAGTCAAGTCTCTGATTTAACACCCTACAGAGGAAGATCTTGTCAGAATTATTTTTTCTGGAATTTTGGTTTTGTTACTTTTTTTAGGCTGTCTTCACTGTGATCCTTTAAAGGGTGACTGATTTTAGAAGGATAATTGATTCATCAATGCCCAAAGCTATTAAGTTTTAGCCTCTTATATTGTTGATTATATTCTGGAATGTGTGTGTGCACTTACTTGCTCAGTCGTGTCTGACTCTGTGACCCCATGGATTGTAGCCTGCCAGGCACCTCTGTCCATGGGAATTTTCCAGGCAAGAATACTGGAGTAGGTTGCCATGCCCTCCTCCAGGGGATCTGTCCAACCCAGGGATCAAACCCAGGTCTCCTGCATTGCAGGTGGATTCTTTTGCTGTCTGAGCCACCAAGGAAGCCCTTTATCCTGGAATATATATTATATATTCTATGTTGTAATGCCAAAGTATTTGTTAACATGTTAAATATTAGAAGAAATGATAATTGTTTAAAAAAGGATGTCTGTATTACAAGTTTGCTTCTCTAATGAGAAACACAGAAAATGGAATGAGCTTACTCATTTTAGTAATTTGACAGTTAATACCCTCGTTTCTGATTGCCTAATGGAAGGAGAGTGATAGATATTTGGAACAAAAAGCCCATGTCTCAATCACCTTTCAGCTCTAAAACGCTCTGATCAAATTTTAAATAATCATAGTTTGCCTTTCCTTCTGGGCTACATTGAGATGTAGAATGTTTAATGACTATGAACATGGACTTTTGAATCAGACAGGTCTGTGTCTTTCCCCATCTCTTTCATAACTAGCTGTAGACCTTGGGCACATTATTTAACATTTTAAACATCAATCATTCACAAAATAAGAATAATACTATATACCTAGAATTAGTGTAATTAACTTAGCATAGATCCTGGCACATTGTAAATGCTCCATAAATATTGGTACATATTAATTAGTTAAATATAGTCAACTCTATGTCCAGTTCTTTCTGGACCCATTAGGTGACCACATTTGGTACTTAGAACTAACAGCATGTATAAATGAAATGTCAGCCCTGAATCTTATGCTTTTAGCCAAGTTTAGTGATTAGTATTTTGGAGAAGGCACTGGCAACCCACTTCAGTACTCTTGCCTGGAAAATCCCATGGATGGAGGAGCCTGGTGGGCTGTAGTCCATGGGGTCACTGAGAGTCGGACACGACTGAGCGACTTCACGTTCACTTTTCACTTTCATGCATTGGAGAAGGAAATGGCAACTCACTCCAGTGTTCTTGCCTGGAGAATCCCAGGGACGGGGGAGCCTGGTGGGCTGCCATCTATGGGGTCGCACCGAGTCGGACACGACTGAAGTGACTTGGCAGCAGCAGCAGTGCTTAGTATTTAATAGTGTGTCACATCTTGAACATCTCCCAATACCCTGGGCATCTGAACATGTTCCCATTTTCCTGTTTTTTATGTCAAATTCACACTGGATGTCTGGATTCCTTTTACAGCTGTGGAGATACTGGGTTGGTCAAACATTTTGTTTTTTTCTATACCATTTTATGAAAAAATCTAAATGAACTTTTTGACCAATCCCATAATAGCGACATGAGCAAAACCAAGTAGTGGCTAGATGGCAGAGGCTCACACCGTCTGAACCAGATGTGCTGTGTTGACCATTATCCTTTATTACTTAAATACTATTTACAATATCCCATATTATCTACCTTTACTCAGTGAGTATGTATCCCCATATGGTTGTTCTGCTTTGGTCTGTGTATGCCATTTTTGACAAACCCAAAGGACTTTGGATCTCAAGCCCACCTAACTGGCAATGAAGGAGCTTGAAGCCTCTCCCCACATCTAGGAAAATGTGTCCGTTGGCAAACTGGAAACATGGATCACACAACTAATGGTCGGACGTGGTGAAAATGTAATCTTGCAGCTCTAGTCACTGACTTAAACTCCACCAGCACTGCTGATGCTTTTAACAGAATGTTCCTCAGGCTCATTGTAAAAAAATACTTTTGTCAATGAAATCTCCCAAGTTTTAGGAGGTAGAATTAGGGGAGCTTTTGGCAACCTGCTTGATATGTGTTAGTGGCTCAGCTGTGTCCGACTCTTTGCAACCCCATGGACTGTAGCCCGCCAGGCTTCTCTGTCCATGGGATTCCCCAGGCAAGAATACTGGAGTGGGTTGCCATTCCCTTCTCCAGAAACCTGCTTGATGGATGAGACAAAATACATCTCTGGTACTGAGTCTTCCAGCTTCCTCCAAAAGGCTTTCTACTAGTGTTACAGTGGCTTTGCACTCTTGTACATTGCAGGTCAGCCACTGTGCTCCTGGGTTTCAGTCGTTGATGTGAGGCTTTTTTTTAGGAATAGTGTCATTCTTCCCACCTAATTCCAAAAAGATGACTGAAGAACTCTTTCATTATTAAAGGACACACAAGCTGCCCTAATGCTGGGATTCATAAAAGCAGGTCCTGGGTCCCCTCTCATCATTCCTGTTCCAGGTGGGAATGGCCTACCCTAAAATTTCTGTGTCTCATTATCCATTGGAACTCCCTCTCCTTGTTTTTCCATTTGTACCTTCACTCCAGAGACTTGGAACTTATTATTTTCCTGCCTCTGATCACAGCTGTCTCTGGGATCACAATTCGGATTCTACTCCCTGGCTCTGTAATCTCTGATAGTTCTGGACAGACGCGGATCTGGAGTGATTCAGTGAATCTTAGTGGAGCACTGCTTCCTTCCCCCGTTCAGTCCAGCCCATTCAGCAAGTTCACTCGGTCTTCAGAAAGTGAGGTCTCTCCATAGTATTTGTGCTCCTCTTGCTCTTTCCTCCTGTTTATTCTTTTTTCAAGAAAATATGCATTGTGCATATATATTTGGAGCTTCAGCTGGTCAAGAATCAGCCTGCAATGCAGGGGATCCCGGTTCAATTTCTGAGTCCAGAAGATTCCGTGGAAGAGAGCATGGCAACACACTCCAGTATTTTTTGCCTGGAGAATCCCCATGGACAGAGGAGCCTGGCGGGTCCTTGTAATCACAGAGAGTCGGACACGACTAAACGCAGCCCACACAGTGACACATATGTATTTATTATTTATAAATTTTTAACTTTTTATTTTATATTGGAGTATAGCCGATTAACAATATTGTGATAGTTTCAAGCGGAAAGCAAAGAGAGCCAGCCATACATATTTGTTGTTGTTCAGTCGCTGTCATTTTGAAATGAGTCAGCCACACATAGACATGTATGCGTTCTCCCCTAAACGCCCCTCCTATCCCGGCTGCCATTGAGCAGAGCTCCCTGTGCTGTACAGTAGGTCCTTGTTGGTTGTCTATTTTAACCTCTTGTTAACTCTAACATTCAGATGTGGGCCTCACATGCTCCAAACGCAGACAGAGGCAGCGCTTCACAGATAGTTTGCTCGCCTGACAGTTTCTGTGTTAAACACACAGCAGATGAGGGAGAAGAAGGAGTAGGTGAAAGATTTTGGCTACATTAGTCAGATTATAACCCAAAGGGATAATTTCTCCTTGGGAGAAATTAAAGGCATTTGCTAATGAAGTTGTGTAGCCTGGAAAAGTGGAACAACACAGTTCATCCAGCCCATCTTCTTACAGGACCTCCTGATGCTCTGGGTAGAATTTTCTTTTGGCAGGTGAGTGAAATTTGATGGGAGAAACTGAAGGGACTTCAGTTCTCCTGACTCTAAGCAGGTGAAATAGAACCTGGCAGACCAGGGCAATGAGACGCGTAAAGGACCCGGAGCCACTAGGATTACACGTGCCTGACAGGAGCCCTGAATTAATGCACATTAAACTTGAAGGTCAAGTTTTAAGTGGCCTTCAAATGCTGACTCTCCTCTGCTATACCCACTCAATAAACTGTGAAATCAAGGCTACTAAAGAAAACCCTTGGAAATGTATTCATTTATTTGACCATTATCTAGATAGTACATAGGGGCTTCCCTGGTGCCTCAGATGCCAAAGAATCTTCCTGCAATGCAGGAGACGGGGTTTCGATCCCTAAGTTGGGAAGATCCCCTGGAGAAGGGAATGACTACTCACTCCAGTATTCTTGCCTGGAGAATTCGATGGATAGAGGAGCCTGGCGTGCTACAGTCCATAGGGTCACAAAGAATCGAACACGACTGAGTGAATAATACTTTTTTTCACAGTAGATAATGTCTACTGTGTGACAGATGCAGTTCTAAGTGATGGGGATTCAATAGTGAGTAAAATAGACAAAATTTCCTGCCTTTGTGGGGCTTATTGTCCAGTAGTAAAAAGTCAGCAGTAAACAAGATAAATAGGTTAAATATATACTGTTAGAAAGCAATTAACATAGAGAAGGCATAAAACTCCATGAGTTGGATCGTGCAGGAAAGTGGTGCAAAATTTTAACGAGAGGAATTTTGAATTAAGGTATGAAGGAAGGGGGGAGAAGGCAATGGCACCCCACTCCAGTACTCTTGCCTGGAAAATCCCATGGATGGAGGAGCCTGGTAGGCGGCAGTCCATGGGGTCACTAAGAGTCAGACACGACTGAGCGACTTCCCTTTCACTTTTCACTTTCATGCATTGGAGAAGGAAATGGCAACCCACTCCAGTATTCTTGCCTGGAGAATCCCAGGGATGGGGGAGCCTTGTGGGCTGCCAGGTCGGACATGACTGAAGCGATTTAGCAGCAGTAGCAGCAGCATGAAGGAAGGGGGAACTAACCAAGAAGGTATCTGAGGTTCCATCATTCTAGGAAGAGGAAAGAGCAAATTTAAAAGCCTTGAGATAGGATCTCCTCTGGAAAGTTTGAAAAATACCAAGAAAGATGGTAGAACCGGAGTGAAATGAGGTAAGAATATTAGATAAGGTATATGTATGTAGCTGGAAGGTGGTGTTTAGGAACATAGTAAGAACACTGATTTTGATATAGAAGCTATCTGTGAGTTTTGAGCAGAGGAGTGACAAGATCGAATATGATTTAACAGATCGTCTGGCTGCTTGGTTGAAAGCAGATTTTAGGAAGTAAAAGTAGAAGCTAGGACGCCAGGTGGAGGAGATTAATTCAACAGTAAAGGGTGGGGGGAATTGATTGTGGTTTGGAAAGGGGCTAAACTAGAGATCAATTTTGAAGGTAAAAATCTGTGATTTTTCTAATAAATTCACTAGAGAACAGAAAAGAAAAATCAAGACAAAAAGCAAAGATTTGGGCCTGATCAGCTAGAAGAAGTTAGTGTTGAGAGGTATGTGGATAATGGTGAAAAGACTAAGTTTAGGAGCAAAGAGTAAGGGACTTGGTTTTGTTGGTGGGTTTTTTTGTTTTTGTTTTTTGGTTTGTTTTTTTTTTTTTTTTTGGCCTCACTGCTCAGCATATGGGATCTTACTTCTCCAAACAAGGATGGAACCCACACCTCCTGCAGGGGAAGTGAGGATTCTTAACCACTGATCACCAGGGAAGTGGTTTTGAGTATGTCTATTCAGGAGATCAATGTTGAGTATGTCTATTCAGATGCTTTTTACACATCTCAACAGAGATGTCAAGTAGACAGTTTGACATCAGAGTCCTCTTGTTTTATATTTTTATTCATCAGTTCAGTTCAGTCACTCAGTCGTGTCTGACTCTTTGCAACCCCATGAACCGCAGCACGCCAGGCCTCCCTGTCCATCATCAACTCCCGGAGTTCACCCAAACCCATGTCCATTGAGTCAGTGATGCCATCCAACCATCTCATCGTCTGTCATCCCCTTCTCCTCCTGCCCTCAATCTTTCCCAGCATCAGGGTCTTTTCAAATGAGTCAGCTCTTCACATCAGGTGGCCAAAGTATTGGAGTTTCAGCTTCAACATCAATCCTTCCAATGAACACCCAGGACTGATCTCCTTTAGGATGGACTGGTTGGATCTCCTTGCAGTCCAAGGGACTCTCAAGAGTCTTCTCCAACACCATAGTTCAAAAGCGTCAATTCTTCAGTGCTCGGCTTTCATGGTCCTTTTCAAAAGGAAAGGAAAGCATGAGGTAGCATCAGGATTAGAAGACTAGGGTTCCTCCAAATGTCTGTGGTTCTGAATGGCTGTTGGATCATGAAAGGACAGCAGTGTTCATGGTAGAAGAGGTGAAAGTGAAAGTGACTCAGTCCATGTAATTCTGCTGGCCAGAATACTGGAGTGGGTAGCCTTTCCCTTCTCCAGGGAATCTTCCCAATCCAGGGATCGAACCCAGGTCTCCCACATTGCAGGCAGATTCTTTACCAGCTGAGCCACCAGGGAAGAGGTGATGAAGTTCTTGAAGCACAGAAATGCCTACATTTTCTTGAAATGACAGCTTTATTACAATGGATTTTTAAAGCTGTTATTACTCTGTGTTGTATTAACTTCTAAAACTTTAGTTTTATGTCATAGTCCAAACATTAGTATAAAGATTTTATCTTTCAATCCTGATCATAAACAAACTTCATTTGTGAGAGTTAAAACTCACCAAGATTTATGCTGTGACTTGCTGAGTAGGAAACTCAAGCCAAGTGGATTTCAGCATTTATCTCCTCATTCAGTGTTTCCAAGTCAATGACAAGATGAAAGGAGGCCATGGGACATTCTGGTGGAACGCCATGACTTCCTCTCCAAGAAGAACAGAGACAAACTTTGACCTCAGGACTGAAAGTCACACGTCAGTCTCTTGCTCGTGTCTGCCCCAGTCAACACTGACTATGATGTCTATGGTTCTGTTTTCTTCTCTCCTGATTCAGCTCCTGTGAATCAAATATCAGCTTATGTACCAACAACATTGTGTACCATGCCATTGTGCCATCAGTATTCTGGGGAAAATTTCCCATAACCCTCTGCATGCTCCAATTTTGAAAGCATCCCATTTTTAACAATATGCAGGCTCCCATGAATAGGCAGCTTTTCATCACTGTTAACAAATGGCAATTATTTCCCCTCTAGCACATAATTTTTTTTTCCCATTTGTTGCCTACCTAGGTGACCTTCAGACTGCATTCACCATTTATATTTTTAAATTGCATTTTATTTAATTTTAAAACTTGAACAAGATGAATAAATGTTTGATCTTTTTCCCCCCTGTTAAGCAGTGTTTCTCAACATTTTACTTATTATTGGGGGAAAATAGAATCTTATAGACATTTCCCCCCTTATTATATCCCCCAACTATATCATTTTAATACACAGAAGTACTGTAAATGTCTTTCTGTACTGTGGGTGTTTGGAGTAACATTTAACATCCTTCCTCTCATCTCGAAATGGTACAGATGAACTTGGCAAAGAAGTAATTTATTTATTTGCAAAGAAGAAACATAGACTCAGACAGAAAGAATAAACTTACCAGTACCAAGGGGGAAGGGGGTGGGATGACCTGGGAGATTGGGATTGACACATAATGTACTACTATGTATAAAATAGATAACTAACGGGAACCTAGTGGATAGCACAAGGGACCTACTCAGTGCTCTGTGGTGACCTGAATGGAAAAGAAATCAAAAAAAGAGGGGATATATGCATGTGTATAGCTGATTCACGTTACTGTACCATAGAAATTAACACATTGTAAAACTATTATACTCCAATAAAAATTGAAAACAAGAATCAATTTTTGCTCCTTTGGGGGCAAGACTGTCTCTGTTGAAAATTCATGTTCTGGAGTATTTTAATGTCAGAACTGAGGACAACGAACAAGGACAAGGGAAAGAAAGGAAGCGTGTAGCTGCTGCTGCGGACATGATTTCCACTTTCCCTTTCTTCAGAGTTGAATGAGACACTCTCTTAAAAGCTGACATTGATAAGATGCACACATTGGTTTTGCCAAGTGGTTTCTTTACATTAGACAGTCTAAGGTCATCAGAGACAAGTATACCTGCTACTCTGAATTCATAGATAATTTTCTAGGTTTGCCATCTATGAAAATTCCCTCATAGAATTAATTCTGCTTAAAGGATTAAAACCAACCAGGAACTTTGCAAAAGTAGCAATACTTCAATCCATTCTTTGTAGTCTTTCCAGCAATGCATTATCATTTGGGTCAAGATAGATGAAAGGTCAATAATCAGGGTGATAAGAAATGAGACTGGGGCTGAAGGGCTGATTTTGTTTTATCAACAAAATATGGCCTTAGTAAGGCCTTTCTACTTAAAAGTTGTGCAAGTGGACCTGAATTTGCAACCTATATGGGTAGGTGCCATGCTTGGCTACATGCCAGTATATTGGCCTTTATAACATTGGTTATGCTTTCTTTTTTAAAATTCTTAAATAGGCTCCATGTTGACTATTTGATAACAATTTTTAGGCAGAAAGCTTATAATCATGACTATATTACAAAAACTGTTACACATCCAATGTGAATAATGTAGTTGAGGCGAATACGTTATATGCTTGCTATTTTATAGTTTTAAATAAAATTGGATACATATTGAAGTTAAAGGTTAAAATTGTATTTATTAGTAGCATTTCAGGTGATTTTAAATGTGGAAAACATATTCAAGATGTGAAATAGAAGCACCTGTGTACAAGTTGTCCTTTCCCCACTAATCTTCAACTTTTGGCATTACTTATTACATTATTTATATGATAGAAGAAAATGATTTTTTTATCTGTTTTTTTTTTTTAATTTCCAAAAGATTCAGTTCTAGCTTTGATATTGAAGTTTTCTGGCATCAAAAGCCCTTCAATAGTTTTTAGTGACCCACATATTTACAGCTCACAATAAAAAATTTTAAACTTCGCAAAAAGTATTTTTGGTTTTTCTAGTTGGCCTCCTTGATCATATTGAGCTCTGATGTTTTCCACTCTTAGAGTGCAAGGAAAGCACTTTATTAATTTTAATTTCTGTTTTATTTATTTTTTTAAACTAAAATGACTTTTTTTTCCCTTTCCAACTGAATGTGGAGGCCTAATAGTTTTCAGTGTTGATGTTCCATAATCCAAAGAGACATTTAGATAGTGATCCCCTATTATTTAACTAATTCATAAGCAACTGTCTTACTTGATATTTACCCTCATCTTTATTGGCTACTAATGAAAGTGAAGAGGAACTAAAAAGCCTCTTGATGAAAATGAAAGAGGAGAGTGAAAAAGTTGGCTTAAAGCTCAATATTCAGAAAACTAAGATCATGGCATCTGGTCCCATCACTTCATGGGAATTAGATGGGGAAACAGTGGAAACAGTGTCAAACTTTATTTTTGGGGGCTCCAAAATCACTGCAGATGGTGACGGCAGCCATGAAATTAAAAGACGCTTACTCCTTGGAAGGAAAGTTATGACCAACCTAGATAGCATATTCAAAAGCAGAGACATTACTTTGCCAACAAAGGTCCATCTAGTCAAGGCTATGGTTTTTCCAGTAGTCATGTATGGATGTGAGAGTTGGACTGTGAAGAAGGCTGAGCACCGAAGAATTGATGCTTTTGAACTGTGGTGTTGGAGAAGATTCTTGAGAGTCCCTTGGCCTGCAAAGGAGATCCAACCAGTCCATTCTGAAGAAGATCAGCCCTGGGTGTTCTTTGGAAGGACTGATGCTAAAGCTGAAACTCCAGTACTTTGGACACCTCATGAGAAGAGTTGACTCATTGGAAAAGACTCTGATGCTGGGAGGGATTGGGGGCAGGAGGAGAAAGGGACAACAGAGGATGAGATGGCTGGATGGCATCACTGACTCGATGGACGTGAGTTTGGGTGAACTCTGGGAGTTGGCGATGGACAGGGAGGCCTGGTGTGCTGCAATTCATGGGGTCACAAAGAGTCTGATACGGCTGAGCAACTAAACTGAATGAATATTTTTGTCTCTGAATGAAAAAAACTTTCATCGATTTTATGATTTTGACCATTTGGAATCATACTTCAGACCAGACCACAGAAAGCATACAGTTTTGTGTGTGTGTGTGTCTGTGTGTGTACTTTTCCACTTAAAAAAAAATTAATTGGAGGATAATTACTTTACAGTGTTGCATTGGTTTCTGCCATACAACAATGTGATTTAGCCACAAGTATGCCCCTCCCTTTGGAGCCTCCCTCCCACTCCCCCATCCCACCCCTCTAGGTTGTCACAGAGCATGGTGTTGAGCTCCTCGTGTGATGCACCAACGTCCCACAAGCTATGTATTTCAATATGATAATGCATATGTTTCAATGCTACTCTCTCAAGTCCTCCACCCTCTCCTTCCCCTGCTGTGTCCACAGGTCTGTTCTCTACGTCTGTGCCTCGATTCCTGTCCTGCAAACAGGTTCATCAGTACCAATTTTCCTAAATTTCATATATAGCATGCAATTTTAGTACTTAAATGCAGTTTTTCAAATAGGTGTCTTTCCATCATCATTACCAAAGAAATTGTATATCCAAATTTCTCTTTCATATAGTTCTACAAAAGCAGAGAATATTCTTCCTATTTGACTGGAAAAAAAAAAAAAAGACAGAAAAACCCTCAGATTTTTTCCCACTTGTATAAGGTCAACTGAGTTTGTGGCAGAGATGAGAATAAAATCCTAACCCTTAGGCCCTTCCACCGGAATACATTTTCTTTGGGAAATAATCATAGGTACTCGAAAAGGACCTCTTTGGGGGGAAAAAATGTGGATTCCAAATCACCCATTCAGTTCAGTAAGCGCTTGCAGAGTGTTTTTTATTTCTCAAATAAAACAGTGAGGACACCAATTCTGTTTTCTCCATGCCCAGCGTGTGAAGTGTTGCCCCTTAGACAATAGGAAATGGTCTTCTTTTCTCTGTTTCCAGATTATAAAATAAATGCTGTTTATGTGCCTTTACCTGTCAATCCAATGCAGTTACCATGCACACGCAGAAGAGCAGAAGAGCAGCAATTTGTAAGGTGGTATTTTACATTCACCTCATTTGTTAGCCTAATGGGCCAGTAAGGAGCACTATTTCATGCTTGATTGACTTTCTCTTTTCAGGCTCTGCTTAGGGGATTAGAAACTTCCTAGGCTTTGAACGGAGAAAGGATTTAAAGACAGGAGACCACCTCAACCCCAGAAAGACTTGCATTTTCCCTTCTACTGGCAGAGTTCTACTTATGAAATGAATGTAATTTTGAAAGGTTGCTTGAAATGTTAAGTATGTTTTAAACAGCTGTTCTACCACCAGGCTAAAGGAAACACTATGATATAATGTAAATAGGACTCATAATTTTAAAAAAATCTCATCTCTAGTTGTAACTTTTCTTCTTCTTGTTTTGAGATCTTTGGCACAATATTTGGAGAGACTCACTTTCCACTTGTATATCATACAAAAGTCCTGAGAGATATTGAAGAAAACAGAAAAGGTAGAATATTGAGCTAATACAGAGCCCACTCACCTTATCTTATGTTCAAGCTCCAACTGTTCTTTCAAAATACTCAGGAATTTAGATGAAAAGGAAATTGAACAGAATCATAAACTAACAATAGGAAGAATCCACATAGTGAGGTCTAGAGAAACTTTCCACCAACTATTAGGATGTACTTTTTTTTTATACTACAGTTGATCCAACTTCTGAAAGAGGACAGTAGATTGTCATGAAAACAGGAGGGACAGGATTTTATTCTCCTGTCAATTTGTTCTGAAACTTTGAATATAGCTGCTACACCAATTAAAACAATAGGTAGTTGATCTCATGTGCACACATACTCAGTCACTTCAGTCATGTCCAACTCTTTGCAACCCATGGACTGTAGCCCACCAAGCTCCTCTGTCCATGGGATTCTCCAGGCAAGAATACTAGAGTAAGGTGCCATTTCCTCCTCCAGGGGATATTCCCGACCCAGGAATCAAACCTGCATCTCTTATGTCTCCTGCATTGGCAGACAGGATCTTTACCATTTCATATATACGTTTGTTTGCATAAAGTTGTTCATTGTGGTCTCTTATTATTATTATTATTTTAATATCTGTAAGATCTGTGGTGATAATTTCATTTTCACTCTTGTCCATAATAATTTGTATTCTTTCTCTTTGTTTTCAGAAAACCTTGCTAGATCAATCTTATTGACCTCATCAAAGAACTAGCTTTGGACATTGATAACTATTTTTTTTTTTTTACTAATTGTGTTGTTACCTTTTCTATTTTATTTAATTTTTCTTATTTTTACTATTTCTTTCATCCTTTTTGCCTGTTCCCTTTTTTGTTTCTTAAGTTGGAACCTCAGATTGTTGATTTTAGATTTATCTTATTTTCTAATGTACACCCTGTAAGAGAAATAAATTTCTCTTAGTCTTGCTTTTGCTGCATCACATACAATTTTATATGTCCCTTGTCATTTAACATAACATTGGAAGTCCTAGCCATAACAACCAGACAAGAAAAGGAAATAAAGGACATCCAAATTGGAAGGGAAGAGGTAAAACTCACTATTTGCAGATGACATAATCTTTAAGTGAAACAGGTAATATTCACTAAAGTAATGTTAGTATTTCTTAGTAAAGTCCAGAATTTTATGTCCCACATCTCCTTAGCTCTGCTTCCCTTGAAAAAAAAAAAAAAGCTCCCTGAAGAATATTCAGACATTTATTAAATCTGTAGTGCCTAAGGAAACCTCAAGTATCACTTTATGGCAACTTTCGTCTTGATATGCCCAATCGAGAATACCTAATCTCACAAGGTTAACATTTTCAAAATAATCCTCAACACTATCCTCATAACAAGACCCTAATATTGTCTTCCAAAATCTATTTTTGAAGAAATAATTTTGGGGGAAACTTGAAGAAACAAAACTAATTATCTGACCACTAGGGTAGCATTTGAGGTCTGAAATCATTTCTTAGATAAAGTCTATTAACTGGAGGCAAAATTATCGAGTCACTACACCTTCCTACTTATCACACGTCCAAGCAGTTGGGTGCTTACACCAGCAAATCATCTTTGTGAGCAGGATTTGGCTCTAGAACAATCCAAATGTTCAAAAAGAAGATTCCCATGTTGATATTCTTTCTGAAAATCTCTATACCCCCAAAGTCATAGCACCACTGACACGGAATGATTCTCCCCCTTGAAATCTTTGGCTCTGTACAAAGGACTGTGGCTGTCATTACATGAAGCATTCATGTAACACTACAAAGCTGACTTTGTTATCAATCCAGAGTCAGACTGGTATGAATCCACCTTCAAGATTACCTCCAAAATTAATATTCTTCCCAATATACAATTTTAGGATCCTGGAGTGCATATTTTCCAAAGATGTCATGAAACATTTTAAATAAAACAGCAATAAAGTGCGTAAGACTTTTAATGAGGTCAACTGACATTTTTGGAATGACCACAAAGTAACACAATACATAGTTATCTATTTATAAACTAAATTGACTCCAAAGAAAAAGTTCAAGCAAGCCAGTATTCTGAAAAATATTTCCATAGATTTGATTACAGCTGTTTTCCTACCTTAGAGACACTGTGCCATCCCGAACCTCATCAATTTTCTGACACAAAAGGAGTCATTTCATACTTAGTATGTATCAGAGCTGAGACAACCATCATCTTTCTGCAAGAAATCTTCAGGTTTCACATGAAATGAGATTAGATTATTTTAGACTTTAATGTTCTCCTGTTTATTGTAGACACTTTCTGATGCTGTCTCAACCAGAAACCCAGAAGTATAAGGAGTGTCTACTGTAACAAGTGGATTCTATTACATGAAATGCCCAGCTTGCTCTGATTGACTCACAATTATGTCTGGAGAACGAGACCATTTCAGACTCGTTAATCAGTATCCGTGGCTCTAAGAATTGAGATGCTCTGTGCCTGTATAACTCTCCTTGCAGTGAAGCTATGAGTCTGCTACCTCAGGGAGGGAGGGGAAAGGATACACAGGAAAGTGTATCATCAAAGGTCACAAGTATTTAAAGCCTCCCAGGTGAGAGCCAAATGCAAGCTGTGGATCAAATAAAAACGCAACGACAATCGCACCATGGTTACAAAGCAGAGTTAAGCTGAATTCAACCGTGGCAAATTGTTTCCAATGCCTAGTTCCCCTCCTGATCTCAATCCTCATCTCTCTCTTCAGCTTTGTGGTTATTCTCACAAAGACTTTCCCTCCTGCTCATCTTACTAACACCATTACTAGTCTCTTCTATCATTTTTCTAGAATGTCCTCATATATTGAAAACATTCCCATGCTCACTTCTGCAATGTTTCTTCCTCACTCTTCAACCCCAGTTTGCACTGTATTATTATTAATTTTTGGCTTTTAATAAAACATTTTATTTTATATTGGAGTATAGCTGATTAACAGTATAGTGTAGTTTCACGTGAAGAGCAAAGGGATTCCACCATACATAAATACATGTATCCATTCTCCCCCAGACTCCCTTCCCATCCAGGCTGCCACATAACGTTGCTGTTATTGTTCAGTCACCAAGCTGTGTCTTGCTCTTTTGTGTTGCCATGGAGTACAGCCCACCAAGCTCCTCTGTCCATGGAATTTCCCAGGCAAGGATATGAGAGTGTGTTGCCATTTCCTTTTTCATGGATCTTCCCTTCCTAACTCAGGGATTGAACCTGTGTCTCCTGTGTTGGCAGGCATATTATTTTACCACTAAGCCACCAGAGAAGCCCCACAAAACACTGAGCAGAGTGTTATTAATATTAACCAACTAGAGGTAGAGAGCAGAAAACCATACTAAAAAGGAACCAGCATATTATTTTCATGGCTAGATGTATTTTCTGTTTCATCTGCCACTATGAATAAAGATACACACACTAGAGCAGCCATACATGGCTGTTTGCGATCAAATGTGAGCTGTACAGTGGCTCGTGTGTGTACCACGGTGTCTGTCCATGATCTCCCTCTAAGGACTCTAAGATGTTTAGCATCATTTGTGCATGTTTTTTGAAAGGAATGTTGACATAGCATGAGTATGGTCATTCTTTTCCTCTGCTTAAGGCTGGCATAACAAATAAGACTCTCTAAATTTATATGCCCAATTGCCTTTAGGTTAACAGGCTCTGAAGAGCTGTGGAAATACTCCCCCAGAGTTTCATTGTGGGTTAATGGAGAATCATCCAGACTTTCTTCAGGACAATTAGAATAATAAACATCAGGCAGTTTAATCAATTAGACCTTTCACCAGGACCATCACTCAAGTGGACAAGCAATTCGGACTATTCCCCAAGGAAATCTGGACTCAGTGATCTCTGCTCTTTGCCAAAACCCTGGTGAGAGACGGAAGAGTTATTCTTCCAGTGATACAAGGCAGGGCCGGTGGGAGAGGCTCCTATGGTGCTTATTTTGGGGAAGTTGTATAAGAAGGACCAGAAGCAGAGTCCAGTGCAGGAGTGGGGATCCCCTACCCTTCATTCTCATAGACGAAGAAGTCATAATCAACATTGAGTTTTCTTCTCTGAATGGGAAGAAAATATGGTAAAATCTCACTATTATTATGGTAAAATCTCAGAGTATATGTGGCTCGATGTGTGTGGAGGGGCAGATTCCAATTTGAATATGCAGAACATTTTTTAAAAGCTGAATGTAGAATTCTGTCAAGGCAACTTTGTAGCTTTCAAAGACGTACAGTAGCTGGCAATGGAGTGGCAAATTGCTTCCTACGGAGAAGGCAATGGCACCCCACTCCAGTACTCCTGCCTGGAAAACCCATGGACGGAGGAGCCTGGAAGGCTGTGGTCCATGGGGTCGCTGAGGGTCAGACATGACTGAGCGACTTCACTTTCACTTTTCACTTTCATGCATTGGAGAAGGAAATGGCAACCCACTCCAGGGTTCTTGCCTGGAGAATCCCAGGGATGGGGGAGCCTGGTGGGCTGCCATCTATGGGATTACACAGAGTCGGACACGACTGAAGTGACTTAGCAGCAGCAGAGGTCTTTCAGTTCAGTTCAGTTGCTCAGTCATGTCCGACTCTTTGTGACCCCATGGACTGCAGCACACCAGGCTGCCTTGTCCTTCACCATTTCCTGGAGTTTGCTCAAGCTTATGTCCATCGAGTCGGTGTTGCCATCCAACCATCTCATCCTCTGTTGTCCCCTTCTCCTCCTGCCTTCAGTCTTTCCCTGCATCAGGGTCTTTTCCAATGAGTCAGTTCTTTGCATCAGGTGGCCTAAGTATTGGAGTTTCAGCTTCAGCATTGGTCCTTCTAATGAATATTCAGGACTGATTTCCTTTAGGATTGACAGTTAGAGGTCTTTAGGCACCTTGTTCATTAACACACACATAAGGGTAATTTATAAGTAGTATGCCGATTAATTGTTTGTAAATGATGCTTCTCGAGTGCTAGAGGGCTCTTGAAATTAATTGTTTCTTTTAAGTATTTTAAATATCGTTCCAGCACACTTACTTATACCATGAATTATTTAGGAAACTCTTTCTCTATTGCTAGCATAAAGATAAAATTTAGTCCTGTTCTAATCAAAATTATCACAAATTCTATTTGCTGCTGTCTGGTGGACTGTCTTGCTAGATAACCAGTACTCTGCAAGCTTAGTTGCCATTATAAAGACACAGCTCCTACCACAGCATTGAATTTTTATTTCTGAAAGATAGTAAGAAATGGAAAAACCATCCAAAATATGATGAAGTAGTTTGACATTTCCGCCCTTAAAGCTGGTATTTTTTTCCTAATAGTTATTATAAGGTCACGTTTTAAAATAAAGACCAGAACTGGTATATGTGTGTGTGTGGACAGGTCAACAGTTCTCCAGCTTTTTCTCATAAATACCAAGTGAATGCGTATGCTCAGTCATGTCCAACTCTTTGCGACCCCATGGACTGTAACCCACCAGATTCCTCTGTCCATGGAATTTCCCAGGCAAAAATACTGGAGTGGGTTGCTGTTTCCTTCTCTGGAGGAGCTCCTGGGTCTAGGGATAGAATCCGCATCTCCTGCATTGGCAGGTCCATTCTTTACCACTGAGCCACCTGGGAAGCCCCTAAATACCAAGGTCATTGTCAACTGTGCATTCTGACAGTGAGCTGAAATTCATGAACAAGGGTAGTGTTGGTGCAGCAGGTTCAAATTTTGACTTTTTACTAACATTTCTACTGGCCTTGCTTGGTGTCTTGATGTGTGTATGAATACACACACACAAACACACACGCACGCACGCACACACACACACAGTTTTTGCAGCTTTCAACACTGAAAGAGATCAAATAAGATAATGTATTTTCTCCCCTTGGGATAGGAATAAGATAATATTCTCATTTTATTTAAAAAAAAAAAAGAAATTTACCAAGGTTGTCCACTGCTGGCAAAGGCAGTGTACTTTTAGACAAGACTTTCAAAAACAAAAGGAGAATCTTTCGCCATCCAGAGAGAAGTGAGACAATTATTCATCTTCTTACTCGACACTTATTATTAAGCATGTACCCTGTGCCTGACTGTTTTCTAGATATGAGAATGTGTCAATGAACGAATGTCCTTGAAGTTATGAAGCTTACATTCAAGCACCTGCTTGTTTTTTCACAACCTTTTAACTTCCTAATTACCATGTGACATTTACATACTTCCTTATAGTCTGTAGTACAGTTTCATGTGCATTATCCCCTTTTGATCATCATATGCTATGCTATGCTATGCTAAGTTACTTCAGTCATGTCCGACTCTGTGCGACCCCAGAGATGGCAACCCACCAGGCTCCCCCGTCCCTGGGATTCTCCAGGCAAGAACACTGGAGTGGGTTGCCATTTCCTTCTCCAATGCATGAAAGTGAAAAGTGAAAGTGAAGTCGCTCAGTCGTGTCCGACTCTTCTCGACCCCATGGACTGCAGCCTACCAGGCTCCTCCATCCATGGGATTTTCCAGGCAAGAGTACTGGAGTGGGGTGCCATTGCCTTCTCCTTGATCATCATAAGGAAGTTATAAATTAGACAATATCTTACTAGTTCCAGTGTAAAGAAAAGGAAACAGGCTCGGTGAGGCTAACTGACCGTGCTGGATAAGAGGACTTTTAATGGCCAATCCGTTTATGGGATCTTAGTTCCCCAGCCAGGGATCAAACCTGGGTCCCCTACAATGGAAATACCAAGTTTGACCCACCAGCGAACCCTCAAGAACTTCTGAGAGTTCTCAAATCTCAATCCGACTTGAGATTTCCAAATAGATCAAATAAAATTGTTAATTCTTCACAGGATCAAAGAGAGGCATGCTACTGCTACTGCTAAGTCACTTCAGTGGTGTCCAACTCTGTGCGACCCCATAGACGGCAGCCCACCAGGCCACCAAGTCCCTGGGATTCTCCAGGCAAGAACACTGGAGTGGGTTGCCATTTCCTTCTTCAGTGCTTGAAAGGGAAAAGTGAAAGTGAAGTCGCTCAGTCGTGTCCGACCCTCTTTATCTTTTAATTTCACCTCTAGAGCCTGTACTGGATTTTGCACTTGAGCATGACTATTTTTGATTCTGTGTCCAACAATGCAACTGTCTCCTTCCAACACCAACCCTTGGCCTTCGGGCCCACAATTGAAAAAGATGGAACAACTCTCCATGTCCCCTTTCTCTCTGGGTCCAGTTTTTCCATGATAATTCACTCCTCTTGGAGTGAGTACTTGTCCATATAGAAATACCTTCGGTTCCAAATAATTCAAGAGAAATCTCTCTAACGTGAGGATGTGAGCCAGAATTCTTCCTGTCTACACTCAAGGGCCCCCAATTGATGACACCATGTTTCCATGTTAAAAGGGGCTTAAAATAATGTCTGAAGAGATTCTTTTGAGAAGACAACCTTGGGTGCTTATATTTTAAAGTTATATTTCCACAACCACACTGACATTATGAATACAGGATGGAAGTTTCACTTTATTGCTGAAGGCTGTTATTTGAAGCTATTCCAGATTTAATGTATCTAGAATCCACTTCATCTCTCTGGCTTTATTATTTCCACACACTAAACCTTACCATTTATTTAGGTGGCAGGTAACATTATTCTTGCTAAGAACTAGATACCATTCTCAAGGTGGCACCCGAGACGGCTTAACTATTGCCTTTGGGGGGCTTCTGACTTTCCCTGGCTGCTGATAACATGGATGAAAAACTAAGAATCTGATAGTAAATTATATGAAAAGCCATCAGGACAACTTTCTCAAAAAGAGGACATGTTGACAAGTGGAAACTGAAAAAAATTATATTTTTAGGAAAAAAGTGTTATAGACAAAGCTTACCCTTTTCCATTTGGGAGCATTTTCTGTGTTTTCTTCTCCCTTTAAAAATCAATAGCAGGTCCCCTAGGCTCCCTGAAATGGGACCCAAGTGTGACACAGTTGAACACTCCTCACTTGATTACAGCATGTTCTTTTTATGTTAAATGGCTGACAATGCCACTAAAGTGTTGTGCCTTGTGTTATGAGCACAGCTGGATCTGAAGCTAAAACCCTGGGTCCCTGGGTAGCTGGGTAATTTCCTCCTAAACCCAGGCAGCTAAACAATAAGTAATAATGTGGCCATGATTTGATCTGCCTGGAATAAATGACTGGGGCTGTTTACAATGGAACACACAGCAAGACTCTAACACTTTTTCTTAACCAAATCCTCCCCTCCAGCTCACACAACTGAGAAAAAGAAAAAAAAAAAAAGGGGGGGGGGAGCAAACACTTTTTTCCAGGACAGGAGTCTGGAAAGAATTTTGAAATTTATTTTTAAATAAGGCATGATTAGGAAAGAGAAACTAGACAGCATTTTAAAAAGCAGAGACATTGCTTTGCCAACAAAGGTCTGCCTAGTCAAGGCTATGGTTTTTCCAGTGGTCATGTATGGATGTGACAGTTGGACTATAAAGAAAGTTGAGCACAGAAGAATTGATGCTTTTGAACTGTGGTGTTGGAGAAGACTCTTGAGAGTCCCCTGGACTGCAAGGAGATCCAACCAGTCCATTCTAAAGGAGATTAGTACTGGGTGTTCATTGAAGGGACTGAAGTTGAAGCTGAAACTCCAATACTTTGGCCACCTGATGTAGAGAGCTGACTCATTTGAAAAGACCCTGATGCTCGCAAAGATTGAGGGTAGGAGGAGAAGGGGACGACAGACGATGAGATGGTTGGATGGCATCACTGACTCGATGGACATGGGTTTGGGTGGACTCTGGGAGTTGGCGATGGACAGGGAGGCCTGGCGTGTTGTGGTTCATGGGGTCACAAAGAGTCGGACACGATTGAGTGACTGAACTGTGGTGTATATGTGTTTCTATAACCTTCTAACGTTTTTCTCTAGGAATAATAATCGGACAAGTTTACCTGGCAATAACTGTCTTCCCAAAGGCTCACATGGCAGGAGACAAAAGTTTTAACTTAGAAAGCTTGATAGAAACACTTCAGTATAGCAAATCATTTACTATCCAGCTCTAAGAATCAAAAGAGAAAATGGGACCTAGGAGAAGTTACCATCACCAACACATACATACGCTGCTTTCTACTAGTCTCCAATTAGAAAGGTCTTTTAATTATTATTTTCCTCATATCGTGTTGAGTCTCAGCTTCTGGCAGGGACCTAAGTTTGGATTTTGTCACTGTCATCATGGGGATAATTCTGGGCAGTACCTATAAGTGTGGAAGTCACAGAATTGGAGCAGTGCAATACTATTTCTTTTATATATAAAGCAGTTGTATAGTGTTTAGGGAAGTAGACTGAGGCTCAGACTTTGCACTCTGCCACCGTTTCTGTGTCACTCTCTATGCAAGTTACATTAACACCTCTGTGCTCCAGTTTTCCCATTAGCAAAATGAAGATAATAAGAGTAAGTTATAGTGTTAGTCACTTGAGATTTCCACTCAAGATAAACCTCATGGACTGGACTGTAGCCCACCAGACTCCTCTGTCCACAGAATTCTCCAGGCGAGAATACTGGAGTGGGTTGCCATTCCCTTCTCCAGGGGAATCTTCCAGACCCAGGGATCGAACTCGGGTCTCCTGTATTGCAGGCATATTCTTTGTCATCTAAGCCACCAGGGCAACCCTAACTGATAAACTAAGTTATAAGGCAGTTGTGAATAATACATGTTATTCTGTATAAAGGACTCAGAGGAGTGTCTGGCACATAACAAAACATCATATCATCGTATCAATGTTTGCTCTTGTGGTCGTGGCTGTGGTTGTAGTTATATTTATAATGATTATTTTGTGGTAATTTCTAATTACACTTTCTTTTCAGAATTCAAGTCCTGTGATTTGTATTTTTTAAATAATCTTAGCTTAGTGCCTCACTTGTGATATATATTTTTTTCTCTGTCTGCCTCCTCTTTGATGGTTTTAGGACTTGTGAGTAGAGGGGGATGTGGGAAGGCTTAAAGTACTAGAGCCAAGTATTTGGGAAAGTAGCCAGTCACTACATTGAAAAAAATTTTCTGCTGCTTATTTCCAAGATTTCTACTCAAGACAAATCTCATTGTATCTGGTAGTTGGTCCAGTAGTGTATGGGCATCCTTGAATGGTAACTGGACAGTTACCTGAGGCTAACAGTCTTCCAAGATGGAGCCAGGGAGATGGGATGCTTATAATCCCCAGGGAGGAATGTGCATGTCACATGATCCAGAAGCATGTCCCTTTATCCCCATAAGAAAACTCTAAACTGCTTCTTACCCCCGCCACCACCTCTCTATCTCTGGCTCCATCTCTATCTCTTCTCTTCCCCACCTCTCTTTCCCAGCAGTCATCTGCACTCCCCTCTGAGCTCACAGAAAATTCTGTGCTACTTGGGTGCTGCAGGTAACTCACGGATCTGAACAGGAGTCCTTTGCCTCTCATACCTCTTATGGCTATTTATTAGATTTCTAGAACTGATCAGTGTAGCCGAGTTTTTCTCTTTTCTCATTTGCCCCAACTTCAAAGGAAAGATCAACAAACACTTTCATCAACACTCCATCTTCATCTCCCAGCTTAGCCCTTGTTGGAGAAGCTTGGAGAACACAAAGACAGACCTTTTGGTAAGAGTTTCAAATCCCTCTGGTTTAGCGCTCTCTTTCTTTGCTGGAAGAATTCTTCTTAATGTCCAGGGGGCTGTTGGAAGGGACAGAGAAGGAAATGATTTGCTATAACATCTGAAGCTTTTCTTTCTTCTGCATGCCTTAATCTGTAGCTCTTAAATCCAGAAACTCCGAGTTTAGCATCTTTATTGTTCAGCATTGATCTGACAGTTTTTTCTCAGGTTGACATCAGCCCATGTTGTGCAGCCAGAATGTGGGCAGTTGAAGGGGGAAAATATAACATTCAGGGTAAGGAATCAAAGTTTATTCTGCCACAGAAGAACTGATCCAATGAATGCAGTAGAGTAGGGAAGGGGATTGGCACACTTTCTTAACTGTTGCACAAGCATTTTAAATAAATGCCATATGTACCCAAAAGTATCTATCTTAAACATAATTCAAAAATCTTTATAAGTTATGCCCAACCTTAAAATAGTAAAGATCATCATCAAGTAGATAGAATATGATTTTAAAATAATAATAATATCAATAAAAGGGATTCTTATGGCAAATGTTTGAGCATTCTTTCTACAGTCCTATATGTGGGTATTAGTATTTCCATTTTATTTTATTTTTTCAAATTTTATTGAAATATAGTTGATTTACAAAGTTGTGTTAGTTTCAGGTGTACAGCAAAGCAATTCATTTATATATATATATAAAAATATTTTGTGCTTTCCTCATATAGGATATCACAGAATATTAAGCAGAGTTTCGTGTGCTATACAGTAGGTCCTTGTTGCCTATCTATCTTATGTATAGTAATGTCTGTATGTTAATGCCAAGCTCCTGATTTATCCCTCCCCACCATGGAAACATTTTGGTAACCATAAGTTTGTTTTTGATATCTGGAAGTTTGTTTTTATTTTGAAAATGAGTTCACATGTGTCAGTTCTTAACATTAGATACAACACATGAGCGATATCACATGATATTTGTCTTTCTCTGTTGGATCAACTTCATTTAGTGTGATAACCTCTAGGTCCATCATATTTCCATTATATTGATGAAACAGAAAGCTCAATGGTGTTGGATAATTTGCACAAGCTTACACAGCTAATGAGTAGAAGAGTCAGAATTTGACCCAAAGGGCTACTTGTTTCCAAAGCGCTTTCCAATAACACACAGCCACCTCCCATTAGTAAAACCAATTTCTTCAACCTTAGTTAACTGATGGAAAAAATTATTTACTCTGACTCTTCTCTACCTAGGTTAAAACTGTTCCCTGTGGATAATTGCACATTAGGAATAAATAATAAATGTACTTGTCATCCTCATTTAGAAATCCTGTTGCTAAAATGTCAGAAAGTACAGGTTATTGGAAGTTATTCGAAAGGTAGAAACAAAAAATCTCTAGGGAGTCAACAATTATTTTGACTCTCTTTCTGCAAACCTTTCTCACATTTTGAGTATCTTGAGCAGGTCTGCGAGAGAATTAAGTTTTAAATTAATTTTCTCCTGGCAGGTTGTATCGGTGATAAATTGAAGAACCCCACAAAATCAGCCCGATAGCTAGGTGTTTAATAGCTCAGTCATTTCAACGCCCCATTGGGGTCACTTTCGTTTTTTTCCCCCTTTCCTTCCATCCAGAATAACGCAGAGCCTTAACAAAACTTGGAAGCAATTTTGATATCAAAAACTAAGAGACAGCTCTACTTTTAATAAGCTTTAATATCAAGGTATCAGCAGCACCCTTCGTGCTATGGCCGGAAATGAGAGTTTTATTATCCTTTCCTTTGAAACTGATAAATTGGTTCAGGCGAAGGGCAGCTTCTTTAGCTGCCACCAAAAAAAGCAAGAAGAAAAGAAACTGACTATCACTGGAGTTATTTAAAGCTCTATAGAAAATTCTAATAGACAGGACATTTCATGTGGCTGTTGTCATTGAGTGCTGAGTCCTGAATGCTTGCCAATTGCAAAGGGAAGTGTGTGTGTGTGTGTGTGTCTGTGTGTCTGTGTGTGTGCACGCGCGCACGTATTTCACAGGAAGAGAGAGAGGTGGGGGGCACTAAGAAAGAATATTTGGGCTTGGTGTCACTTTCAACTTTGGGTTTGCATATTGCAGTCTATGAAGAGCATTTTAACAAGGTTACATTATTAACAATATAGATCCAAGTTCAGTATCATCTCCTTTAAGGGAATAGATTGATAGGTTATCCTTCACATTCGCCCAAACTGGTCAGAACCTCTTAAGTACAGGCTTCAGAAATGTATCTTCAATGTGCTTTGATGGTGAGTGGAATTATTCTAATTTCATAAGGAAGGCCTACCATGCCATGAATATTCAGCATAGGCTCTCTGAAGATACAGAAGAGTGACTATCACAATTATAGATCTGTGTTGTATTGTGTGATTCCAAAATTGGAGAATTACTTGTGAGAGGTCTCCCTCAGTTCCCTGGATAGGAAGTTGTGTCTTTCCAGAGGTTCAAATTCCAGGGCAGAGTCAGTTGGTCAGACCATACTCCCTAGTCAGAGGACTAGGGAAAGGGTAGGCTGGCTCTTTTCTTCTCTAAAATGAGGCAGTAAGTTCGAGCTCATACCATCATTACTAGATTGCAGATTTTTTCCCAAGTATCATAATTTTATTTTTCAATTGAAGATTTTGGAACTGAAAAAACTTTAAAATGATCTGGCTTATTGAATCACGGATAGAAAGTTTAGCCCTAGAAGGATAAAATTGCAAGGATGGGAAGAAATTGGTTTAAGATCCAGATTTTTGTTTCCTTGAATCACTTGATCCATTTCTCACTTCACCGTAGTTCATGCCCAAGTCAGTTAGGGAGTTTTTGTTTTTAAAATAGAAAAGAACGGCTTCAATATGACAGAATATCCCGTATGCTGGCAAGGGATCCTATGCATTCTCCCCAGTACCACCAATCTCTCTACGATAAATCAGTTGCCTACCTGTGGGATGATCAGGACTTAAGTTGACATTTTTAGTAGATTTCCAAATTTGAATTGCTTAGTACTCAGAGTACCAAGGTTAATGATCAACACTATCACAAAACGTCATGGATTTGTGGCTCCGGAGTGCTTAGGTCGGAGAAGGCACTGGCACCCCAATCCAGTACTCTTGCCTGGAAAATCCCATGCACGGAGGAGCCTGGAGGGCTGCAGTCCATGGGGTCACTGAGGGTCGGACACAACTGAGCGACTTCACTTTCACTTTTCACTTTCATGCATTGGAGAAGGAAAAGGCAACCCACTCCAGTGTTCTTGCCTAGAGAATCCCAGGGATGGGGAGCCTGGTGGGCTGCCGTCTGTGGGGTCGCACAGAGTCGGACACAACTGAAGCGACTTAGCAGCAGCAGCAGCACCAGTGCTTAGGAAATCCTAGCAATACCATAGTCTCTTCTGCCACCCCTGGCAGAAGAGACTTGTTGTATCAAAGTGAAACATCACTCAAATTATTAGAGCTCCCTCATAATATCATGAGAATCAGAGCTGGCAGGACTGTGATCTTCAAAGATGAAATTCCATCATATCATGATGACAGCATCCTCTCCTCTAACTTTCACAGAGCAAAGATGGGAAAGGATGTACAGAGTAGTGGCTAAGAGTGTGCGTTGCACATTTGGGAGTAAGTTAGACACAACTTTGAATCCAGCCTCCACTGGTTTTTGTGTTGCAATAAAGTTTTATTTATGGATGCTGAACTTGAATTTTGATATAATTTTCATGAGTCACAAAAGATGAGTTTTCTTTTGATTTTTCCAACTATTAAGAACTGTACAAATCATTTTTGTCTCACAGGCAGAAGGTTGGGTTTGGCTTATGGGTCACAGTTAGCTGACCTCTGGGTTAGAGCATGCCAAAATCTGTATCTAATAGCAGCCTCCATTACTTTTAATGAAATTCTGAACTTATTTCCGTATCTGTACAACAACAACAAAAGACATTACTGCATATCAAGAGTAAAAGAGATGGTTTATTTAAACTCTTAACACAGAATCTAGCATACATAATGTGATTGAAAATGGCATTTGATATTGTCATCACATTTTTCACTTTACACAGTTCTTAGATCAAACGTGTTTATAAAGCACTATCCACGTTGAACTGGGCACCTGAATTTTAGATATAGTAAATCAAGACAGTTCTCTCTCTCTCCTGCAAGCTTATAATGTATTCAGGTCTTGGTCAGTTTCACAAAGCAGATGAAACTATACCAACAGAAAAAGTTCTTCATCAACTATATGATAGTGTTATTTTTAGTAGATATTTTGTATTAAAGTATCATTATTAGTTTTATGCAGGTGAAATTTTTGGCATGGAAGAATGGAAAAGCTATGAACTTTGAAGTCTGATGCAGCTGGATTTCACAACTCTCAGTGGTTTGGGGAAAATTAATTCACTTACTTGAACGTATTTCTTCTACTAAAATGGGATTGCTGCAGCTTCAGTGCAAAATTTTTTTCTTCTACTCCACAAGTCCTGACAATTCACTATGAAAGTTGTATCAGCCATTTTCCTTCCAGCTCCTCAATCTCCATTCCATCTTACCCTCTAGGGAAGGTCCACTTCGTATTTGTGGCTCTGTGCTAACAATGTGGAGAGTAGGAGAAACAGGGAAAACATAGAACCCTAGGTAATATCTGTATGCCCTCCTGTCTGGCTGCATTCTGGGCTGTCTGCTAGTTCCCTTGTCTGACTGCTGCTGTTGCTGCTAAGTCTCTTCAGTCATGTCCGACTCTGTGTGACCCCATAGATGGCAGCCCACCAGGCTCCCCTGTCCCTGGGATTCTCCAGGCAAGAACACTAGGCTCAGTTTATCAGGAGGCCCTCTGAAAAATTCCACCTGTCAAGACATTTACTGGAAACACTAAGATGTTATTGTCCTTGCTCAAGTCAGTGTGAAAATTGTTAAGCATGTGGACCCTTGTGATGTTCTCAGACAAAAGCTGCAAAATCAACAACATATCTACAGCAGTTTTCCATTTCATATTTTTGTTCATATGGAGCAAAATGCAGATGAATATTTAGAAAAGCAATGAGATACTAAGAAGAGATCATCAAACCCAGAGAACAAATATTTGTTTCTTTTAAACATCTTCCTTTCACTGAATCCTTTAATATGGAAACTAATTAATCAAAAACAATTACTCGGCAATGTAACCGAGTTGGAAACTCTGGCGCTTGTTTTCTTTGAAATCAGAATTGTCAGCAACGTTGATGGACTTGACGCCATCTATGGCCATAACTCTCTTTAATTAAGTAAATTTGGGTTTCTGTTTGGCTGAATATAATATGTAAACAGCAGCATCTGCAGCAGCATTGAGAGGAGGACCAAGTAGTGCCAAGCACTACGTGTTCCAGTCTGCAAATATTTGACACGTTGGTTGTGAAGGTTGACATAGCATTGCAATCAATTAAACAAACAAGCTACGAGGATGCTATTGACTGGGAGCACGGTGCTTCAGCAAATCTGGGCACTGGAGAGCATGTGTAAAAAAATCCATCATGCTCTTTCTCAGCAATTTCTGTATTCGAAACAAGAGCTCAATATTGTGCTTAATACACTAGAATGTTCTATAGGCCAGATTGCTGAAAAGTGCTATAAAGCACATTGCAACACACAGTTAGCCTTAATTTATGCACTAGCTATTTTGTTTAATATTAGTCTATCACCTCTTGAAATGGACAAGACTATCTCATTCCTTCTTTTTTTCATATGTCTGTATTGTTTCTTCTCCAGCCAAAGGCATTGAATTCAACACTCCTTCTGACGGCTTTTGATAACTTCCGTGACCATGATTGTATCATCAGTGATAGGTCAGGCTTGGGAATAGAACTCAAGTGTATAAATGGGAGAAGGTTCTTGATTTCCTGTGTCTTACCCCTCCCACTCTGCAGAATATAATATTATTGCTGTTGTTGTTCAGTTGCTCAGTCATGTCCAACTCTTTGCGACCCCATGGACTGCAGCATGCCAGGCTTTCCTTTCCTTCCCTATCTCCTTAAGTTTGCTCAAGCTTATGTGCATTGAGCTGGTGATGCCATCCTACCATATTATACTCTGTTGCCCGCTTCTCCTTCTTCCCTCAATCTTTGCCAGCATCAGGGTCTTTTCCAATGAGTCAGCTCTTTGTATCTTGACTGTATGTGTTGTGTTGTTCATAGTCACTTAATTGTGTGTGACTTTTCGAGACCCCGTGGACAGTAGCCATCAGGCTCCTCTGTCCATGGGGATTCTTCAGGCAAGAATACTGGAGTGGGTTGCCATGTCCCCCTCCAAGGGATTTTCCCAGGGGGTAGAACCCAGGTATCCCGCATTGCAGGCAGATTTTTTCACTGTCTGAGTCACCAGGGAAGCCCAAGAATACTGGAGTGGGTAGCCTATTGCTTCTCCAGAGGATCTTGACTGAATACAAAGAAAAAGAAAGAAATACAAGAAAAAAAGAATTCTTATTAAATCACACATAATGATTATAACCTAAATGTCTTATGTCCTTCAAAACAGTATTATCTGAAAACCAACTTGGAAGCAGAGGGGAGTTGCTAATGAAAGAGTTTAGATTCAAAGTTTATCCAGTGTTTTTCTGTCTGATCCTGGTCTCACTCTGATCAAGAGCACATGACAAAAGTGATATTGAATGTTTTCTGAGAACAGACCACAAAAAGTATTGAAATTCCATCCAGATATTTTGTTACACTCCCTCTTGGGAGGACCTGTAGAGATCCCTATACTGTTAGATAGCTATGAAGGGAAGTCCTGAATACGGTTCTGGTCAATGAAGTCAGTCAAGTCCATGGCCAGAAGTCAACCCCAATTGGCATTATTGGGAGTGATCCATCTTGGGCGTCCAGCATAGTTAGGTCTTCAAAGAAATGCAGCCTCAGCTGATATCTGGCTGCAAGTTATGAGAGTTCTCTCTTTTTTAAAAAAATAGTTTAATTAATTACTCTATTTTTCTCCTTTGGCTGCACTAGGTGTTCATTGCCTTGTGAGGGCTTTCTCTAGTTTCCGCAAGTGGGGGCGACCTTTCATTGCATTGCACTGCCTTCTCATTGCTGGGGCCTCTTCTGTTTCAGAGCACAGGCTCTAAGTGCATGGGCTTTGGTAGTTTAGGACACAGGCCTAGCCACCGTGCCTAGCATGTGGAATCCTCCCGGACCAGGAATCGAACCCATGTCCCCTGCCTTGGCAGGCAGACTCCTATCCAGTGCACCACCAGGGAAACCCATGAGGGCTCTAAACAGAGCCTGCTGTGGATCCCAGTGGACTAACTGTGCTGTAGGAGATAATAGTAACTTTTTAAAGCACTAAGTTGTATATAAGAATGGATAACTGAAATAGGTATTTTAATTGATAGGAGTTTGATCACACAAAAGTCTCTACAACGAAAGTTATATTTGATTTAAATCTTCCTAAAAATAAAGAGCAAGTCTATTATTATTCTCTTTCACTTTATTCAATTCATTGCAATTAATCTTATGATACATCCACTACTAATGCTCATCTTTTGAAGATCACTGGTGACCTCCTAATTGCCTGTCACATCTTTATAGTGAAATCCTATGATCCTATTCTCGACCTTTGAGCTTCTCTATAGCATTTACCATGCCTTCAGTCTTAAAAGTCTATTACTCTTTGATTTCACTGCATATAATTTTCTCATAATCTTCTTCCTCAAACTAGGAAAAATAAGAAAAATGACACCTCTTCCCAAGTGCAGAAATAACTGTGTGCCTGGATTACCAAGGCCGAAGGTGAAGAGAGGGCAGGCAAAGAAATTCAGACTGGGAAGAAATCTCCAAAAGATAAGGGAAGGGCAAGTAGAGTTTTGGAGAAGGAAATGGCAACCCACTCCAGTATTCTTGCCTAGAGAATTCCATGGACAGAGGAGCCTAGTGGGCTACAGTCCATGGGGTCACAAAGAATTGGACATAACTGAAGTGACTGAGCATGCAAGGAGAGTTTTATCTTTTATTTCATTGATTCCCTATGCCTTTGGCCCAACTCTGTACCCTTGACCATTATGCAGAGGTCAAGAGGAGAGAGTAGGAGGAAAGAACAAAAGCCTTGATATTTTTCTAGAGGTTAAGAACGTGAAGTGAATATTGTCTTAAGATACTGACTATTTTATCTCACAAGTGTTTGACAGTTTTCACCTCAGTTATAGCTTGAGCTCCTATCATTTCTGTAATAAATGTTGGAATGGCAATTTTCAACAATGCAAAACACTTCTTAATTTGTGAATCAATATGACTAAAGGTCACAGTTATCACCTCTCTATTATAAAAAATATTGTGTCTCCATCCATTGTGGCAGGGGATGGAAAAAAGATAATGGACTTAACAGGAGGTGAGGCAGTTTCCTTGGGTCTGCATCCCAGTGTGATCACATTTATGAGGAACTTTCTTTTTTTTTTAGGATTTTTTTTTTCATGTGGGCCATTTTTAGTCTATATTGAATTTGTTGCAATATTGCTTCTGTTTTATGTTTTGGTCTTTTTGGCCACGAGGCATATGGCATCTTAGCTCCCTGACCAGGGATCAAACCCACAACCCCTGCACTGGAAGGCAAAGTCTTAACCACTGGACCACCAGGGAAGTCCCAGTGGGCCTTTGTTTTTATTGCACTTCTTTCTCTGTCTTTCTTTCTTTTTCTTTCTTCTCTCTTCACTTCCTCTTTTGATTGCTTTATGTATTTTCTGTGTTCCTTAAATATGTGAAGTTTGTTTAAAAAAAAAAAAACAAGCAGATAGGCAATCTTTTTTTTTTTTTTGATGTTGAGATGTTTTCATAAGCAGAGCCCATGGCCACACAAATCTGTGGATGAGCAGTGTGAAAACTGAGACATCGATTTGAGTCCATCTGTGTTATGATACAGAACTTGAGAAAGAAGAACATCTCTTATGTTTGAAGATCTATCAGTTTTGTGGTTCCTGAATCAGATGAGCTTCCTAAGGAGATGTTTTGTTATTGCACAGCTACTGTCCCTGGGATCACTTTCATCCCTGAGCCACTTCAATTCCAGTTACAGTCATGGCTGCTTCAGAGACCCCAAAGGCACAGCACTCTTCCCTGGATTCTTAAGGTCAAGGAATATAGTTTTTTGCAGAAGAAGGAGTATGAACCCTAGAACTAGAAACCAGCAGTTCTGATTCTGACATTTACTAACTGTGGAATCTTGATAAAATAAATTGTCCTCATTGAGTGTTGATCCATTTATTCATCAGATAAAGAAATTAGCCCATAGAAAAATACATGTTAAGTATTAACCAACACCGACCACCTGACCTGCCTCTTGAGAAACCTATATGCAGGTCAGGAAGCAACAGTTAGAACTGGATGTGGAACAACAGACTGTTTCCAAATAGGAAAAGGAGTACGTCAAGGCTGTATATTGTCACCCTGTTTATTTAACTTACATGCAGAGTACATCATGAGAAACGCTGGGCTGGAAGAAGCACAAGCTGAAATCAAGATTGCCAGGAGAAATATCAATAACCTCAGATATGCAGATGACACCACCCTTATGGCAGAAAATGAAGAAGAACTAAAGAGCCTGTTGATGAAAGTGAAAGAGGAGAGTGGAAAAAGTTGGCTTAAGGCTCAACATTCAGAAAACTAAGATCATGGTATCCGGACCCATCACTTCATGGGAAATAGATGGGGAAACAGTGGAAACAGTGGCTGACTTTACTTATTGGGCTCCAAAATCACTGCAGATGGTGATTGTAGCTATGAAATTAAAAGATGCTTACTCCTTGGAAGGAAAGTTATGACCAACCTAGATAACATATTAAAAAGCAGAGACATTACTTTGTCAACAAAGGTCCATCTAGTCAAGGCTATGGTTTTTCCAGTGGTCACGTATGCTTGTAAGAGTTGGACTATAAAGAAAGCTGAGCACAGAAGAATTGATGCTTTTGAACTGTGGTATTGGAGGAGACTCTTGAGAGTCCCTTGGACTGCACGGAGATCCAACCAGTCCATCCTAAAGGAAATCAGTCCTGGGTTTTCATTGGAAGGATGATGTTGAAGCTGAGACTCCAATACTTTGGCCACCTGATGCAGAGAGCTGACTCATTTGAAAAGCCCCTGATGCTGGGAAAGATTGAGGGCAGGAGGAGAAGGGGACGACAGAGGATGAGATGGTTGGATGGCATCGCTGACTCAATGGACATGAGTTTGGGTGAACTCCGGGAGTTGGTGATGGACAGGGAGGCCTAGCATGCTACAGTTCATGGGGTCGCAGAGTCGGACACAACTGAGCGACTGAACTGAACTGAAGGAAAAAGTCAAGATATTCAGTGGGTATATACTTTTCAATAAGTCTTATTATGCAAGGAGTAAAAAGCTTGATCTTCAAGTGATGTGGAAGAGATGATCCTGCGACCCTAATTTTTTTTTTCCACCGAGTTACATTCCTGGGGGAAGAAATTTCACCTTGGCCCTCCTCTTTCTTTAATTATCCAATTTCTGTATTCACAAATCTCTTCCCCTGTGTTTACTTACATAACAAAAAAAGACTGAAGTTTTCCAAAGAATTTTCAAAGTATTGTATTATCAAGGGAGAATTTAAAAACCCTACATATTTATTTTTGATACTGCTTTCAGTAAGTCGTCCCCAGGGATGGCGGAACCTATTCTTAAAGGTGGAAAGGGGGTACACACGCACATAAACACACATGTTTCAAGAACACAAATACTATTTCTTAGATATCCCAACTCTTGTTTAACCACAAAAATAATTTCTCAATCTTCTCCCTACCTAGGACTTTATTGGGCTCTGGGATCACAACTGAGAGAAATACTGCTTCTTTAAATACACACACACACACACACACACACACACACACACACTGACCTCTTTATTTAAATATAATCCTACAACCTGTATACAGACAGCAGTCTTTTCCCGGTATGGTTCCAATACATGAAAAGCATGAAAATCCAGAGTATTTCATTGCTGTTCCAATAAGGGACACCCTCTACTGCATAGTTCAGAGGGGGCCTGTGAACACTGCATAAAACAACATATAGGAAGAAGCTTCAAAAACTACAGAGCAGCATAAGTCAGTCTAAATTTGAAAGAAGACAGCTGTATTTTATGGGGAAATTTTCATTCAGGAGCTGGATGGTCTGTTTCTCCTCAGGCACCTCTTAATATTCAGGAGCTGACTACTCGCTTTGCTCTCTGATTTGTTTCTTTTTACATGACTATTTATATTCTTTACTAATATCTACCCGTGAGGGGTAGTCAAAATATTTAATAATACACAGGGCAAAAGCACCGATCAATGGCAATGAATGCTAGCTATAAACATCTCTTGTTACTGGCTCACGTGGTTTGAACATCAGGCCGGCTCCATCATAGGGTTCAGGGTGGAAGAAAGGCAAGTGATTCTATTTTAGTTCTGATTCATCCATTATCTGATTTAATATCTAATAAAGGAATATGTTTTGAATATTAGCTAACATGACATTTAGAAGTGATTATGTGCTGAATTTTCTTTCTGTTTGGTGGGTTGGAGGAGTGGAAAGAGGAAAATACAAGCAGTGCCTGAACGGGGGAAAGTTATCCTTCATCTCTCCTTTGGCAATTTATTTATACTCACTCACAGCCAGTCCATTCTGAAGGAGATCAGCCCTGGGATTTCTTTGGAAGGAATGATGCTAAAGCTGAAACTCCAGTACTTTGGCCACCTCATGCGAAGAGTTGACTCATTGGAAAAGACTCTGATGCTGGGAGGGATTGGGGGCAGGAGGAGAAGGGGACGACAGAGGATGAGATGGCTGGATGGCATCACTGACTCGATGGACGTGAGTCTCAGTGAACTCCGGGAGTTGGTGATGGACAGGGAGGCCTGGCGTGCTGCGATTCACGGGGTCGCAAAGAGTCGGACACGACTGAGCGACTGATCTGATCTGATCTGATTGATTACATCTCAGGCATGGCATCCACCGTAGTCTGATTGACTTAGCACAGTGTCCTTATGAGTTACATAATTTCATTTTAATTTATACAAAAGGGATGCAGAGCATATAGAGATTAAGAGCTTTCCTATATATATATATCTGTGATCCTTGGGGCTGGGAAGAACTCTAAGTGTTCCTGATGATGATGTCAGTTCTTGAAGTGATGAATATGGTGAATTAGGACATAACTTGTGTGTGTGTATGTGTGTGTGTGTGTTTGCTTTCCTTCACTTTAAGAGAGAGAAAGCAAAAAACTTCATTTTTCAAGTTTCCCTAAAGTTGGTCTTCAAAATATGATTTACCTTTTGCCAGCTTGGAGGTTTTTATGACTTTTGGAGGACGGAAACAGAGGCTTCATTTTCACTGCTTCTGAGTTTCTGCCCGTAGGCTATATCAACAGACTATTAGGTTTACCGGTATCAGTGTTAGCAGAGATGGTGGTAATGGTGGTATCCATTGAGTCACTAGCTTCATAGATGTCTAGACAGAGGGCGAAGAGTAATTTCTGCAAGTGTGACCCATAGAAAGTGCTAGAAAGTGCAGCATGCTTCATGAGTTTTTTCATAAGTTTGTGATTGTGGTTACTTCTTGATTAGAGCATTTTCTAGACCTTAATAGCTTTCTCAGAGTGGCAGTCATAGTGTGACTTGTTGGTCACATTTTGCAGTATGTCTTTTGGGGTCAGTCCTGAACATTCAGTTAGAATCTATTTCTTCAACTCTGCCAACAATTCTAGAAGCCAATTCCTAAAATGTAAGGAAACATTCATTGCTCAAACTAGTTATAGTGGATTCTGTTTTCTAAAAGTAAACTCTGATGGACACTTAGATAGCTTGACTCTTGTTCAACCACAAAAATAAGTTTTTAATCTTCCCCCTACCTAGGATTTTATTGAGTCCTGAGATCACAACTGAGAGAATTACTACTTCTTTAAATACACACACATATTGCATGTGTAGAACCAGTAGGGGTGGCAGGTAGGGTACTAAAGAGCATGGGAATTTGATTTTGGTTGTCTAAACCCATTAGTATGAATGCAAAGATGATCCTGTTAACATAGCAATCCCGGGGACCAATGCAGACATTGTGTGTAATTATACAAAGGGTGACTGAAGGCAAACATTTGGTGAACAAGTAGGTATCTGCTCCTGAGATTCATTATTGCACAAAAAAAGAAAGAAAGAAATGTGAACACTATGGGGAGTTTAAACAAAGCAAGTGACAATCTGATGGTTTTAAAGGTTCAACTGACACCATGGACAGGATGTCATGGAAGCATCAGTGACTAACCCCGAATAAATTTTCCCTTCTCACTTCAGGACAGACATATACTTGAATCAGAACCTGAGTCTGATTCTGAGTGCTACTGAATGACAACAAATTTGAATTCATAGACTGACGAGTTAGACTTCTAAGTGAAAGTTGGAAAAATATTTGAGAAAGAGATGGACCCCAATAATTTAACTAAGAATTTCAAACAGATTTGAATGGTTTGGAGTACCCTGGTCCTGAAATCCTGCTGAGATGCCGTTGCCAACAGAAACAACCTCTTTTCTGCTGAGACCAGGTTACATTATTTAGGCTTGTACCCAGATGACTTCATCTGAAGATTTATTGTGTAAAGGGAAGCCATTTATCCTCACCTCTGTTGGCCACCTCTCAACCCACTGCTCAGCACACCCCAGGAGAACAAGAATAAAGTTTGACCTTCAAGAACAGTTATACACCAAAAAATGGCAAGACTTTGAAAATTTATATCAGCAGAAACCTGGGGAATATGTGTGGAAATTGATTTCTTATTGGCCTTATAGCAGAGCAGAAGGAACATAATTTTATATTGAACCAAGTTTAGGAAAAGTTTATCAGCGATCCTGTATTCAAAGGATTAATTTATGTACCTGCTCAGCTGGTGAACTGAAATCTACACTCAGAGGCAGACTGTGTAGTGAAGTCAAGTCATCAGAAATTTCTGGGTACAAAGAAAAAAAAATTTGGGTACAAATCTTATCACATGCAGCCTCCACATTAAGTACACACACCTTCACTAAAGCTTAAGAAATAGATGAGTAAAGAGAAAACTAGCATTCTTTAAATAAACAAACCTGCAAACAAACATATAAATAAATAAAACCATAGTGACTGTCATCAAGAAAAAGATGCTGCACTTAATGTCATTTCCTCATTATGGTGGAGAGAATCAGATTCCAAAGTGCCAGGAACTATCTGGCAGCATTTCTTAAACACCAGAGTTCAAGCGAACATAGGCTTACCCTGAGCTACACAGGCCCCAGATTTGACTTATTTCATAGGCTAAGAGCCTTTTGTACAAAGAAGAGCCTGCGAAATTTTTAGCAACTATCCTTTGATGGTACAGAAAAATATGAGTCCAAATTGTCCTCATAGCCATCTCCAAAGAAACACCTGTAAATATTTACCAGGGGATCTGTGTACAGATTGAAAGTAAATCCTCAGCCTTCTGCAGCTCTAAGCAAGTGCTAATCTCTGTGGATCAAGAACATCACTTTGGTGCATGGCTGAGTCCCTTTGCTATCCACCTGAAACTACTTCAACGTTGTTAATTTGTTGTTCAGCTGCTAAGTTGTGCCTGACTCTTTTGCAACCCCTTGGACTGTAGCCAGGCCTGTCCATAGGATTTCCCAGGCGTGGAGGGAATGGCAACCCAATGGAGCGGGTTGCCATTTCTTCCTCCAGGGGATCTTCACAACCCAGGCATCAAATCCATGTCTCCTACATTGGCAGGCTGATTCTTTACCACTCCAATATAAAATAGAATGTTAAATGTGGAAAATAAATAAATTTAAAAATTAATAAGTAAATGAATTTATACCAACAAAAAGGAAAGCATCACTTTGGTCCACTTATCAGAGTCAAGGTTGTGAGGTTCAGGTAACAAATAACTTATTGTCTCAAGTCAAATGAACTGTATGTAGGTCTAAGGAGTTCACAAAACCAAACTCCTGTTATTTCTTTGATTGCTGAATGCATAGTTGAAATAAGTTACTGGCAGACTTCCTAACTGGCTCCTAAACTGTGGCATGAGAGATAATGTGGTACCAGGGAGCAAGTAGAAGCCCCTGGAAATCACAGTACCCACCAAAATAGCACACAAAAATCAATACCACATTCTAGTGAAATAACAAAAATTAGAGCCATCATTCAATAATCGGAAGATTCGGGTTAGTGGTTTTTTTTATCACAGTTCTATTTATTTTTATTTCTTTTTTTTCTTTTTTTCCCCACAGTTCTATTTAATCCTCCCTTTTGGATTATGTGTAAGATATACAGGTAAAATTTTAAATGACAGGGCATTTCACAAGTTTTATCAGGTGGTGAACAAATTGCAATCATCGTCCCATTTGGTGTCTCTTTGTTGGAGTTCACAACACACTCCCTACTTCTGGAATGCAGACATCAAGCTGACTGCTCCCTGCATCTGGGCAATTATCAGAGAAGAGCAGGATAAGTTTCCATTCCCCAGAGAGAGAGAGAGCATTATCATTGTCTTATTCCAAGACTATGCCAACTTTCGTTCTTTCTTTCATGATTTAATGGCAAAAAATCTAGATGGTCTCACCATATCACAGGACATCTCTCTGGTCTACTATATTGATGACATCATGCCAATGTGGAAGGAAGAAGCAGTTACCTCTAGGCTTGACAAAAGGTAGGAGAATAGGTCTCTAAGTTCTCAGAGTTCTGACATATCTGTAGTATTCTCATAGATGGAGCAAACTAGAGCTTTGCAACATTTTAGCAATGGCACCCCACTCCAGTACTCTTGCCTGGAAAATCCCATGGATGGAGGAGCCTGGTAGGTTGCAGCCCATGGGGTCGCTAAGAGTCGGACATGACTGAGCGACTTCACTTTCACTTTTCACTTTCATGCATTGGAGAAGGAAATGGCAACCCACTCCAGTGTTCTTGCCTGGCAAATCCCAGGGACGGGGGAGCCTGGTGAGCTGCCGTCTATGGGGTCGCACAGAGTTGGACACGACTGAAGTAACATCGCAGCAGCAGCGGCATATCATCACTACTGCTATGGCTTATTAGACTTACCACTATGGGAGAGGGTGGGAAGATTTGGGAGAATGGCATTGAAACATGTAAAATATCATGTATGAAACGAGATGCCAGTCCAGGTTCGATGCACGATACTGGATACTTGGGACTAGTGCACTGGGACGACCCAGAGGGATGGTATGGGGAGGGAGGAGGGAGGAGGGTTCAGGATGGGGAACACATGTATACCTGTGGCGGATTCATTTTGATATTTGGCAAAACTAAAACAATTATGTAAAGTTTAAAAATAAAATAAAATTTTAAAAAAAATAAAAAGCAACTTCAATGGGGGTCTCTGGACCTTGAAGGCAAATATATCACATTGACCCATTTACCAAAAAAATTTTAAGGCACCAGCTTCAGGTAGGGTCCCTTCTCCAACTCTGAGTGGGGCTCTTGATTGAGTTGCAGAGCAAGCAACCAGTACATCAAAAAGTGCTTGAATTCTCTGGGGCATATCAGATGGGGCACTGATGAAGATCATGAAGCCTGTGGTGATCGCTCAGGGGAGAATCACAGCCCAAGGTACTAGGATTTTAGAGCAATGTAATCCTTGGCAGGTGATCCTTCACTTCTGCTGGTTCCTGCATGGACAAGACAAACCCAGTGAAGGGGAGCGTTTCATGTAGCAGGAATAACCTGAGCTAAGAAAAAGCAAAGTGCGTACTGAGTGCTCTGAAAGCCGTAAACCTTGTTTGGCTGGAGCAGTTTCCGCATGAAAGTAGATGTATTAACTGTGGGGAAAGATCTTCCTGTTATATTACAGAACATGCATCCAAATGGATTTGAACCAGTCTGATTTGCACGTGGATCTAAAGTCCTATAGGCAAGAATGGCTGGTGGAAGATAGTTTTCACTTTGGTCAAGAACAAGTGTTCTGTGAGTGGTGCTTGGATACTAGGAGATTCAGTGCACAGCTTGACACAGCTGGAAACGACTCCGTGATGAAACCAACTCAGTGTCCTGCAGTGGCTGAGAAAACAATATATCGCCCAGAGCATTTAGGTTGATCATAAACTGACAGTTCTCCATGTAAAGAAGCTGCCTTAGAATTTGGAATATATATGTATTTCCATTATATGTATATACAATGATTTGAACTCCAGCGATCGAACATTTTTAATAATTGCTGTATTGCTACAGACCAAAAACACTGTATGGCCATAATAACTGTATTTAAGTATGCTATGTCATTTGGGATTTGAGTTCTTGGCAGGTGAAATATAAAGTATTCATTTCCTTATTCACTGTTATTCTGGTTCCAGAACTAAAACTTTCAAAAATAGATTTTTTTTTTTTTAATTCACCAACCTAAGCTCTCAGGAGGAGAAGGAAAAGTGACTTTCTCTAGTTTCTCTTTCTTTTTTAGTTTTTGGGGCAAAATGTTGTAGTGGATGAGATGACTATAAAATCAGTCCGGGTTGATGAATGGTAGATGAATAAGCTACAGATGAATGACTTGATAGGTACTTTTTCATACTAAGTACCCTCCCAAATATTAACATAATACAGAATACAATACAATTCATATACACACAATCTTTATCAGTGTTGCAATACTCTCAATGAATCCTCTAAACTAATTGTTTTGTTCTTTTTTTTCCCCCATATTTTCTCTACTATGTGTCTGGGAGATTAAAAATAACCACATGAATCATGGACACACGAAATACAAATTACTCTGAGTATGTGTTTGTGTGCTCAATCATGTCCAACTCTTCGAAACCCTATGGACTGTAGCCCCCCAGACTCCTCTGTCCTTGGGATTCTCCAGGCAAGATTACTGGAGCGGTTTGCCATTTCCTCCTCCAGGGGATCTTCCTGACCCAGAGTGAATTAGAGTCTCTTGCATCTCCACTAGCACCACTTGGGAAACCATACTCAGCATAGGGATTCCCAGGTAGCTCAGTGCTAAAGAATCTGCCTGCCAATGCAGGAGACTCAGGAGATGTGGGTCCGATCCCTGGGTTGGAAAGAGCCCATGGAGGAGGAAATGGCAACTCACTCAGTATTCCTGCCTGAAAAATCCCATGGAAAGAGGAGCCTGGTGGGCTACAGTCCAGAGGGTTGCAAAGTTGGACATGAGTTTAGCATGCACGTACATACTCAGAGTAATTTTTATTTCATGTGTCCCAGTGGTTCATGCGGTTGTTTTTTGTCTCCCAGAGTAGTAGAGAAAACATGGTTAAAAAACAATAGAACAAAATAATTAGTTTAAGGGATACATTGAGAATATTGTGACACTGATAAAGATTGTGTGTGTGTGTATGACTGTATTATATTCTGTATTATGTTAATATTGGGGGGGTACTTAATATGAAAAAGTACCTATCAAGTCACTCATCTGCAGCTTATTCTTCCACCACTCACCAACCTGGGCTGATTTTATATTCGTCTCATCCACTACAACATTTTGCCCCCAAAAATAAGAAAGAGAAACTGACTTTTCCTTCTCCTACTGAGATCTTAAGTTGGTGAATAAAAAAAGTATACTATTGAAAGCTTTATTTCTGGACAGAGGAGTCTGGCAGGCTACAATCCCTGGGGTGGCAAAGAGTCGGATGCACTCATGCTCATGCTGAGTATGGCACTCCCAAAATAAAAGGAAGGTACAACTTCATACCATCAAACCAATGGTCTGGTATGAATCCTTGAGATGATTATCTCAACTGTCAGACAATACTAGGTGCTTTCTCCACCCACTCCAAACTGGGCTTGCTTTGCAGAATATAGAATTTCTTTTGAGTGGACTTAAACAGGCTTTTTAAATTTTTTAGTAGTCTATTTTTTTTAAGTAGTATTAGTTTCAAGCTGTAGATGTGCCCTTTAAAATCTTTGGATCTTCCACATAACCCAGCACTACATTTTACCCATAAAGATATTCAGATTAACATTTTTATTATTTTAATTTTGGGTTCAGTTTCCTTTTTACACATGAAAGAATCAAAATGCCCAAGGTTTTCTTTTTCTGGATTGGTTTGAAAGATTATGGAAATAAAATGCAATTAACAAAATGTATTTTTCTTCTTCTGATGTTAATTCTTCTTCAGAGATATATGGTGGGGAGAAACGTTGTTTTGAGGAAATTGATAGCCTGTATCAGCATAGTAAGTGACACAGCGTTGGCATTTTAAAAGACTTCTCAGTGCTTCAACTCACATTCCCAGCCTCACCACCAGAAGTGTGCTGATTCTGCAGGACATTTATGTTTGAACAATAACGATGCTGATTCAGACCCTCTTTTGAAAAATACCACTTTTATCGTGTAATTAATCACACACAACATTTACAAAGTCAAAATGCAGGTAATAATAAAACTCAGAATAGAATTCTGAGGATGCCAGAGAAAGACAAATTGAATGTTTAATGGAAAAGGGGTGTTTACATAGCAATGTTGGTAAAATTCCTTGAGCCTCAGTGTTTTAAAAGAAAATACACAACTACACAAAGCAGCCATGGGAGAGATTGACCCCTAGACATCCACTCCCTGACCTGAGAAGAATTTCCAGAGAAGATCTTGTTTTGAATATACAGTTAAATTTCTTGTCAGTGCTACCGAAGTCGCCAAAGAGATCAACATCACAACTTTCTGATTTTAAATTCAATTTTAACTTTTAATTTTAACGAGAACTTTGAAGGATGAAAGACGTCTGAGTGTGAATGTTATAACTGTTATTCCTCTTACTGAAATAGTTTCTGACTAGGCTTTGATGTTTCACTAGTCCCTTCAGTGAACTCAATGCTTAAACGCATTCTATTCTTTGATTACTTTCTAGTTCATAATTTTAAAAATAGTTTTATTTATTTGTTTATTTTTGGCTATGCTGGGTTTTCACTGCAGATCAGGCTAGTCGTGATGTGCAGGCTCTCGTTGCAGTGGCTTCTTTTGTGGGGCACAGGCTCTAGGGTGCATGGGCTTCAATAGTTGAAGCTCTCGGCTCTTGAGCATGAGCTCAATAGTCGTGGTTCATGGGCTCAGTTGCTGCGCAGCATGTGAGATCTTCCTGGATCAGGGATGGAACCCATGTCTCCTGCATTGGCAGGCAGATTCTTTACCACTGAGCCACCAGGGAATCCTTGTAATTCATAATTTGAATTTGTTTGCTTATTACTTGTTTTTAAAACATGATATGCTCAGAGTTTTAAAAAACACTAGAGTGATCTCATGTACCCCCGTGGTAATATTTTACATACAATTTTACAGTACAATACTGAAGCCAGGAAATGGACATTGGTACAATCGACAGACCTCATTCAGATTTCACGTGTTCTCACTTGTATCCCTGGTGGGTCATGTGTGTATGTGTCCTTCTACAAGTATTCATTTGAGTGTTTGTGCCTAAGTCTGTCCTTCCATGCAATTTTACCACAACTACGGATTTGTGAACCTACCACCTCAATCAAGATATAAAACTCTCTCCAGCTGCTACCTGTTCAGTTGCATTTCACCCTGCCCTACCCCCGCCTCTCTGAACTCCTGACAACTACTGATCTGACCTTCATCTTTGTTATTATTTGCTTGAGGATGTTAGAGAAATAGAATCATAAAGTATGTAACCTTTTGAGACTGACTTTTTTTTTTTTTTACTATATCATTGCATGGAGAATGTATGATTAGCCTTATAACAAACATCCAAATTCTTCCAGAGTGGCTATAACCTTTATACATTCCTACCAACAACATAAGAAAATTAATTTTTTCTGTATCCTTGCCAGCATTTGGTGTTGCTATTCTTACATTAGCTATTCTGATAAATATGTAGTGATAACACATGGTGGTTTTAATTTTTGTTTTTCCTAATGACTAATAATGTTGAACATATTTTCATGTGCTTATTTTTTATATTTTCTCTTTGATGAAATGTCTTTTGGTTTTTTTTTTTTCCTAATTAGATTGCTCTGTTTGTTTCTGTATTTGTTTTATTTTGAGATTTCTTAATATACTATAGATACAAGTTCCCTCTTAGATATATTTGCAAATATTTTTACCCAGTTCATAACTTGACTCTGTTTATGTTTGTTCTGGAAATATCATCAAGCCTCTATAAAACTCTTAATTTAATATTTTGCAATGTTAGTACTGTGCTTTACTAATTCTAATGCACATTTTAATTATGATATTGCTTTAAATGCCTTTCTTTTTTCAACGAATACTTTTCAATATGTAGTTTGTCACTTCAATTTATTTTTTAAAATCCAAGTTTTCTTTGATTTTACTGAGGATAAGGAACAATAAATTACAGCTTTTTAGACAGATATTATTTTTAGATGTCTACTAAAACAAATATACTAACTTAGGTATTCAAATAAAATAAAATTTAAAGATACTCTAGAATAAAATAACAAATTATAATATAATACACAAAACAAATATAAAAAGGGAAATATAATAAAGTTAAGATCAAACACCTGAGTTTCATCAATACAAAGAGGTTTTCAGTTCAGTTCAGTTGCTCTTTGTCCAACTCTTTGCAAACCCATGAATCGCAGCACGCCAGGCCTCCCTGTCCATCACCAACTCCCGGAGTTCACCCAGACTCATGTCCATACAGTCAGTGATGCCATCCAGCCATCTCATCCTCTGTCCTCCCCTTCTCCTCCTGCCCCCAATCCCTCCCAGCATCAGAGTCTTTTCCAATGAGTCAACTCTTCACATGAGGTGGCCAAAGTACTGGAGTTTCAGCTTTAGCATCAGTCCTTCCAAAGAAATCTCAGGGCTGATCTTCTTCACAATGGACTGGTTGGATCTCCTTGCAGTCCAAGGGACTCTCAAGAGTCTTCTCCAACACCACAGGTCAAAAGTATCAATTCTTCGGCACTCAGCTTTCTTCACAGTCCAACTCTCACATCCATACATGACCACAGGAAAAACCATAGCCTTGACTAGACGGACCTTTGTTGGCAAAGTAATGTCTCTGCTTTTGAATATGCTATCTAGGTTGGTCATAACTTTCCTTCCAAGGAGTAAGTGTCTTTTAATTTCATGGCTGCAGTCACCACCTGCAGTGATTTTGGAGCCCAGAAAAATAAAGTCTGGCGCTGTTTCCACTGTTTCCCCATCTATTTCCCATGAAGTGGTGGGACTGGATGCCATGATCTTCGTTTTCTGAATGTTGAGCTTTAAGCCAACTTTTTCACTCTCCACTTACACTTTCATCAAGAGGCTTTTGAGTTCCTCTTCACTTTCTGCCATAAGGGTGGTGTCATCTGCATATCTGAGGTTATTGATATTTCTCCCGACAATCTTAATTCCAGCTTGTGCTTCTTCTAGTCCAGCGTTTCTCATGATGTACTCTGCATATAAGTTAAATAAGCAGGGTGACAATATACAGCCTTGACGTACTCCTTTTCCTATTTGGAACCAGTCTGTTGTTCCATGTCCAGTTCTAACTATTGCTTCCTGACCTGCATACAGATTTCTCAAGAGGCAGGTCAGGTGGTCTGGTATTCCCATCTCTTTGAGAATTTTCCACAGTTTCTTGTGATCCACAAGTCAAAGGCTTGGGCATAGTCAATAAAGCAGAAATAGATGTTTTTCTGGAACTCTCTTGCTTTTTCAATTCTCTGGTTCCTCTGCCTTTTCTAAAACCAGCTTGAATAGCAGGAAGTTCACGGTTCACGTATTGCTGAAGCCTGGCTTGGAGAATTTTGAGCATTACTTTGGTAGCGTGTGAGATGAGTACAATTGTGCGGTAGTTTGAGCATTCTTTGGCACTGCCTTTCTTTGGGATTGGAATGACAACTGAGCTTTTCTAGTCCTGTGGCCACTGCTGAGTTTTCCAAATTTGCTGGCATATTGAGTGCAGCACTTTCACAGCATCATCTTTCAGGATTTGAAATAGCTCAACTGGAATTCCATCACCTCCACTAGCTTTGTTCGTAGTGATGCTTTCTAAGGCCCACTTGACTTCACATTCCAGGATATCTGGCTCTATGTCAGTGATCACATCATCGTGATTATCTTGGTCGTGAAGATCTTTTCTGTACAGTTCTTCTGTGTATTCTTGCCACCTCTTCTTCATATCTTCTGCTTCTGTTAGGTCCATACCATTTCTGTCCTTTATCGAGCCCATCTTTGCATGAAATGTTCCCTTGGTATCTCTAATCTTCTTGAAGAGATCTCTAGTCTTTCCCATTCTTTTGTTTTCCTCTATTTCTTTGCATTGATCACTGAAGAAGGCTTTCTTATCTCTTCTTGCTATTCTTTGGAACTCTGCATTCAGATGTTTATATCTTTCCTTTTCTCCTTTGCTTTTCACTTCTCTTCTTTTCACAGCTATTTGTAAGGCCTCCACAGACAGCCATTTTGCTTTTTTGCATTTCTTTTCCATGGGGATGGTCTTGATCCCTGTCTCCTGTACAATGTCACGAACCTCAGTCCATAGTTCATCAGGCACTCTATCAGATCTAGGCCCTTAAATCTATTTCTCACTTCCACTGTATAAATATAAGGGATTTGATTTAGGTCATACCTGAATGGTCTAGTGGTTTTCCCTACTTTCTTCAATTTAAGTCTGAATTTGGTGATAAGGAGTTCATGATCTGAGTCACAGTCAGCTCCCGGTCTTGTTTTTGTTGACTGTATAGAGCTTCTCCATCTTTGGCTGCAAAGAATATAATCAATCTGATTTCGGTGTTGACCATCTGGTGATGCCCATGTATAGAGTCTTCTCTTGTGTTGTTGGAAGAGGGTGTTTGCTATGACCAGTGCATTTTCTTGGCAAAACTCTATTAGTCTTTGCCCTGCTTCATTCCGTAATCCAAGGCCAAATTTGCCTATTACTCCATGTGTTTCTTGACTTCCTACTTTTGCATTCCAGTCCCCTATAATGAAAAGGACATCTTTTCTGGGTGTTAGTTCTAAAAGGTCTTGTAGGTCTTCATAGAACCATTCAACTTCAGCTTCTTCAGCGTTACTGGTTGGGGCATAGACTTGGATTACTGTGATATTGAATGATTTTCCTTGGAAACGAACAGAGATCATTCTGTCATTTTTGAGATTGCATCCAAGTACTGCATTTCGGACTCTTTTGTTGACCTTGATGGCTACTCCATTTCTTCTGAGGAATTCCTGTCCGCAGTAGTAGATATAATGGTCATCTGAGTTAAATCCACCCATTCCAGTCCATTGTAGCTCGCTGATTCCTAGAATGTTGACATTCACTCTTGCCATCTCTTGTTTGACCACTTCCAATTTGCCTTGATTCATGGACCTGACATTCCAGGTTCCTATGCAATATTGCTCTTTACAGCATCAGACCTTGCTTCTATCACCAGTCACAGCCACAGCTGGGTATTGTTTTTGCTTTGGCTCCATCCCTTCATTCTTCATTGAAATAACTCCAATTAGTGGAGTTATTTCTCCACTGATCTCCAGTAGCATATTGGACACCTACTGACCTGAGGACTTCCTCTTTCAGTATCTTATCATTTTGCCTTTTCATACTGTTCATGGGGTTCTCAAGGCAAGAATACTGAAGTGGTTTGCCACTCCCTTCTCCAGTGGACCACATTCTGTCAGATCTCTCCACAATGACCCACCTGTCTTGGGTTGCCCCACGGGCATGGCTTAGTTTCATTGAGTTAGACAAGGCTGTGGTCCTAGTATGATTAGATTGACTAGTTTTCTGTGAGTATGGTTTCGATGTGTCTGCCCTCTGATGCCCTCTTGCAATACCTACCATCTTACTTGGGTTTCTCTTACCTTGGGCATGGGGTATCTCTTCACGGCTGCTCCAGCAAAGTGCAGCCACTGCTCCTTAGCTTGGACGAGGGGTATCTCCTCACTGCTGCCCTTCCTGATCTTCAAAGTGGGATAGCTCCTCTAGGCCTTCCTGCGCCCTCGCAGCCACAGTTCCTTGGACGTGGGGTTGGTCCTCCCGGCCGCCGCCCCTGGCGTGGGGGCGTGGGGTAGCTCCTCCTGGCTGCCACCCCAATAACCTGTTAACAGAAAGACAGTATAAGACATTTTCACAAAGCAAGAGCCAATGTAAAACACATGTAAAACAAAATGATTCAAAAAGGCTAAAAAAATTTTTTAATGTACGAAGTAGATCAAGTAGGTGCAAACTTTAAAAGCAGCTCTGGAAATCTAGATAATTAACAATATTAGTTTGAATATAGATCCCCTTTGAATACAATCCTAAAAGCATTAAACAAAAGCAAGAAGGACACTTTATGATACAAAAGAACATCATTCACAATAACACCATAACAGTTTTGAATGTATATGCATCAGGTATGAAATCAACCAGCCCATAGGCTTAAAATGTAGAACATACAAGGAGAAACTGATAGAATCACACTAATCATAGTTAACGTTCATATATAAATCTTAATTCAAGATGGTTTGTGTGGACAAAAAAAAAAAAATAAGAATATAGAAGACTTATACATGTAATAAAAAAGACCACAAGAATATATAGCAATGCCTTCCTCCTAACAATGCATTTATTTTTTGAAGAACTTGGAATACTGTCCCAAACTTTCCATAAATTAGGTCACAGAGATCACTTCAGTACATCCCATAAAGTGGAAATAAAACAAACCATATTTTCAGTAAACAAATTATGAACACAGTTTAGAAAACCATCTCACCTTGACGTTTTAATTCTCTTTGATATAACTCTTGGGTCTCAGGAGATTATATACAAAATGTCAGAATTTCTTTCAGAGGTGATAGTAATAATAAGAAGCACTATATACCAAAATTTGTGAGGTCAATTAGAGCAATGGCAACAAAAATTTAAAATAATAAATATGTATATTAATAAAATAAGTAATAGAAATAATTGACTATAATAATGGTCTCAGCTGGAAAAAAAATAGCTATGTTTGGAAAAACAGAAGAAATTATAAGAGTAAGAGAAGAAATGTTAGAAGAAGAAAATGATGACAAATAATTCTAAAACACTAGTTAGCTTAATTTACTAGATGGGAAAAAAAAGTGTAAAAATTATGCAAAATAGAAATGGATGAGAAGATATAAAAGTATTTGTAAGAGACTAGTTGCATGAGTTCAGTTCAGTCGCTCAGTCATGTCCAGCTCTTTGCAACCCCATGGACTTCAGCACACCAGGCCTCCCTGTCCATCACCAAGTCCAGGAGCCTATTCAAACTCAGGTCCATCGCGTCAGTGATGCCATCAAACCATCTTATTCTCTGTCATCCCCTTCCCCTCCTGCCTTCAGTCTTTCCCAGCATCAGGGTCTTTTCCAGTGAGTCAGTTCTTCACATCAGGTGGCCGAAGTATTGGAGTTTCAGCTTCAGCAGGTTAGGTGGTCTGATATTCCCAATTCTTTAAGAGGTTTCCACAGTTTGTTGTGATCCACACAATCAAAGGTTTTGGTTGCCTACCTCTATGCAAATAAATTTAAAATACATAAATAAAATAATTACATAAAATAATTAATTTTTCTAGGGAAATATAATTTACCCAAACATCCCCAGTAGACAGAGAATATTTAAAACAACCAACTATCAGAGGTTGAAAAAAATTATCAAAGGACTAGTCACAACAATCACCAGGTCTTAATTCTTTTACTAGACAATTCTGTTAGACCTTCAGAAACCATATAAACCCAATACTGTTATTCCAGAAAATAGGAACAAAATTTAAAAAAAAATACATAATAAAGATTGCTATCACACTATGAATATGGATAGAAAGATCCTAAATAATATATTATTGAATAGAGTTCAACAACATATTCAGTTCAGTTCAGTCGCTCAGTCGTGTCCGACTCTTTGTGACCCCATGAATCGCAGCACACCAGGCCTCCCTGTCCCTCACCAACTCCTGGAGTTCACTCAGACTCACATCCATCGAGTCAGTGATGCCATCCAGCCATCTCATCCTCTGTCATCCCCTTCTCCTCCTGCCCCCAATCCCTCCCAGTATCAGGGTCTTTTTCAATGAGTCAACTCTTCGCATCAGGTGGCCAAAGTACTGGAGTTTCAGCCTCAGCATCATTGCCTCCAAAGAAATCCCAGGGCTGATCTCCTTCAGAATGGACTGGTTGGATCTCCTTGCAGTCCAAGGGACTCTCAAGAGTCTTCTCCAACACCACAGTTCAGAAGCATCAATTCTTCGGCACTCAGCCTTCTTCACAGTCCAACTCTCACATCCATACATGACCACAGGAAAAACCATAGCCTTGACTAGACGGATCTTTGTTGGCAAAGTAATGTCTCTGCTTTTGAATATGCTATCTAGGTTGGTCATAACTTTCTTTCCAAGGAGTAAGCATCTTTTAATTTAATATATCATACCAAAGGGCACTTATTTCACAAATATAAAGATGATTCAATATTAGGAAATCCATTCATGTAATTATCTATAATAATAAGCTTATAGAGAACAAAGAAAACATTTGATTATTGCATATTACACTGAAGAATATATTATGCTGCAGCATAACATATTATGTTGTGGTAAGAGTCAATAGCTATTTCTAACTCAAAGGAAATTATTTAATAAATAATCGATTGATATTCCCTTAAAATAATAACACATATACCTCATTCCAAATGCCAATGTCCCACTTAATGGAGAAATACTAGAAATCTTCTTGCTAAAATCAGGATAAGATGAGAACTCCTATCTCTGCTTCTTTTTAATGCTGAGTTGAAGATACTAGACTTTGCAGACAGAAATAAAAAAACAATTCTAGGCACTGAAATTGAAAAGGAAAAGCTCTTAAAATATCTCATTGAAATTGATATAATTTTGTGTCTGTAAAACCCAAGAGGTTTAATGCTGAAATAATATAAGTAATAAGAAAACTTACTCAGGTAGAAGGATATAAAATTAACATACGAAAATCAATAATATTTGTCTACACAAACACTAGCTGTTAAGAAATATAATGAGGAGAGGGAGGAGCCAAGATGGCGGAGGAGTAGGACGGGGAGAACACTTTCTCCCCCACAAATTCATCAAAAGAGCATTTAAACGTCGAGTAAATTCCACAAAACAACTTCTGAATGCCGGCAGAGGACATCAGGCACCCAGAAAAGCAACCCAACTCTTCGAAAGGAGGTAGGAAAAAATATTAAAAACAAACAAAAAAAGAGACAAAAGAGGGAGGGACGGAGTTCCGTCCCGGGAAGGGAATCTTAAAAAGAGAGAAGTTTCCAAACATCAGGAAACCTTCTCACTGCCGAATCTGCGCCGAGCTTTGGAAGCACAGAGGGCAATATAACAGGGAGAAAAAATAAATAAACAATTTAAAACTCGCAGATTGCGAGCCCTACGGTAACTCCCCCAGCAGAGAAGCAGCGCAGACGCCTGCATCCGCCATTAGCAAACCGGGGCTGGGCAGGGAGGCGCGGCGTGGGCTGCATCGCTGAGAGTAAGAATCTGGCCTGAATACCCTGAGCGCTATCTGAGCGAAATAATTTGGGCTAGCAAACCAGACCATGGGATACCTACCACGCGAAAAGCCAGCCCTAACCTAAGACCGCCAGGCCTGCGCACGGAACAAAGGACTGAACAGAGATAGCCGGCTGCAGACCTTCCCCCTCCGGTGACAGGCAGCCAGAGCCAGAAGGGGGCAATCGCAGCCCCAGAGAGACATTATCTATAAAACTGTAAGCAGGCTTCTTTGCTAACTAAAACTTCTTGGGGGTCTGGACGGTCAACATCTGCCTGAGAAGGTGCGCCGGTTTTACATCCAGATAACCGAGTGGCGGGGAGGCGATAAGTCGCAGCATTGGCGCTCGCCTGGGAAGAGCAAATTGGCGCTCGGACCTGGGAAGAGCACAAAACGCAGGCCCAACTGAGTCTGCGCCTCTGAGGACTACCCGAGTACCTGAACCTGAGCGGCTTGGACCTGGGAGGTGCATGCAGCCCAGGGCCAGCCTCGGATTGTTCCCGGCGGAACAACCTAGAGTCCGAGCAGTGTGGACAGGGAGGCTACACGCGCCGTGAGCGGGGGCAGACCCAGGGTGGCTGAGGCACTGCGAGCCCACGCCAGTGTTATTTGTTTGCAGCATCCCTCCCTCCCTCCCCACAGCGCGACTGAACAAGTAAGCCTAAAAAAAAAAAAAAAAAAAAGTGTCCTCCACCGTGCCCTTTGAGTCAGGGCGGAAACCAGATACTGAAGAGACTAGCAAACAGAAGATGTAACAGAGGGAAACGCCTTGGAAGCTACAGGCAATAGATCAAAACCCTGTGGTTACTACGGACTACATAGGAAGGGGCCTATAGATTTTGAGAAATATAAATCTGACCAAGGAACTAGCCAAAAATGAACTGAACCCACAACACCCACAAAAAAAAAAAAAAAACCAAAAAAGCCCTAGATATATTTTTATTATTTTTACGATCATTCTTTCTCTTTTTTTTTTTTAATTAAAAAAAAAAAATTTAAGTCCTCTATTGTTCCTTTAATTTTCACTTTTATAACCTATTACTTTGCAAAAAAAAAAAAAAGACCCTATTTTTTTCTTCTTCAGCAAATTTCATATATATATATTTTATAATTTTTTGACCTTGTTTTTTTTTGTTTGTTTGTTTGTTTTTGTTTTTTTCTTCTTTTCTTTAACACTGTATTTTTGAAATTCCAAACTCTATTCTAGATTTTTAATTTTTGCTTTTTGGTATATGTTATCAATTTTGTACCTATAGTTTTTTTTTATATAATTTCTGTGACTTTTTTTTCTTTTTTCTTCTTCTCTGTTTCTTTCTCTTCTTCTTTTATATAACATTGTATATCTGAAATTCCAAACTTTACTCTAGATTTTTAATTTATGTTTTTTGGTATTTGATATCAATTTTGTACCGGTATTTTCTTTATAATTTTTGTGACATTGTTCATATTTGTTTGTTTGTTTTCTCTCTTTATTTTTCTTCTTTTTTTTTTTTTTAACATTGTATTTTTGAAATTCCAAACTCTACTCTAGATTTTTAATTTTTGCTTTCTGGTATTAGTTATCAATTTTGTACCTGTACTTTCTTTATAATTTTCGTGACCTTGTTTGTTTTTGTTTGTTCGTTTTTTCTCTCTTTCTTTTCCTTCTTCTTTTCTTTAACATCGTATTTTTGAAATTCCAAACTCTACTCTAGATTTTTAATGTTCGCTTTCTGGTATTAGTTATCAATTTTGTACCTGTACTTTCTTTATAATTTTCGCGACCTTGTTTGTTTTTGTTTGTTCGTTCTTTCTCTCTTTCTTTTCCTTCTTCTTTTCTTTAACATCGTATTTTTGAAATTCCAAACTCTACTCTAGATTTTTAATTTTTGCTTTTATGTATTTGTTACCAATTTTGTACCTTTAAGGACCCAATCTTCAGGACCCATTTTTCACTAGGGAGTGAGATTACTGGCTTGACTGCTCTCTCTCCCTTTGGACCCTCCTTTTTCTCCACCAGGTCGCCTGTGTCTCCTCCCTAACCCCTCTCTACTCTACCCAACTCTGTGAATTTCTGTGTGTTCCAGACGGTGGAAAACACTTAGGGAACTGATTACTGGCTGGATCTGTCTCCCTCCTTTTCATTCCCCCTTTTATCCTTCTGGCCACCTCTGTTACCTTCCTCCTTCTTCTCTTCTCTGTATAACCCCGTGAACATCTCTGAGTGATCCAGTTGTGGAGTGCACATAAGGAAGTGACTACTGGCTAGCCCACTCTCTCCACTATTGATTCACCTCATCTCATTTGGGTCACCTCTAACTCCCTCCTCCCTCTTCTCTTCTCCATGTAACCCTGTGAACCTCTCTGAGTGACCCTCACTGTAGAGAAACTTATCATCTTTAATGTAGATGTTTTATCAATGGTGCTGTATAGAAGGAGAAGTTTTGAAACTACTGTAAAAATAAGACCGATAATCGGAAGCAGGAGACTTAAGTCCAAACCCTGACTCCAGGGAACTCCTGACTCCAAGGAACATTCATTGACAGGAGCTCATCAATTGCCTCCATACCGACACTGAAACCAAGCACCACACAAGGGCCAATAAGTTCCAGGGCAAGACATACCAAGCAAATTCTCCAGCAACAAAGGAACACAGTCCTGAGCTTCAAGATACAGGCTGCCCAAAGTCACCCCAAAACTATAGACATCTCATAACTCATTACTGGACATTTCATTGCACTCCAGAGAGAAGAAATACAGCTCCACCCACCAGAACACCGACACAAGCTTCCCTAACCAGGAAACCTTGACAAGCCACCTATACAAACCCACACACAGTGAGGAAACGCCATAATAAAGAGAACTCCACAAACTGCCAGAATACAGAAAGGACACCCCAAACTCAGCAATTTAAACAAGATGAAGAGACAGAGGAATACTCAGCAGATAAAGGAACAGGATAAATGCCCACCAAACCAAACAAAAGAGGAAGAGATAGGGAATCTACCTGATAAAGAATTCCGAATAATGATAGTGAAATTGATCCAAAATCTTGAAACTAAAATGGAATCACAGATAAATAGCCTGGAGACAAGGATTGAGAAGATGCAAGAAAGGTTTAACAAGGACCTAGAAGAAATAAAAAAGAGTCAATATATAATGAATAATGCAATAAGTGAAATTAAAAACACTCTGGAGGCAACAAATAGTAGAATAACAGAGGCAGAAGACAGGATTAGTGAATTAGAAGATAGAATGGTAGAAATAAATGAATCAGAGAGGATAAAAGAAAAACGAATTAAAAGAAATGAGGACAATCTCAGAGACCTCCAGGACAATATTAAACGCTACAACATTCGAATCATAGGGGTTCCAGAAGAAGAAGACAAAAAGAAAGACCATGAGAAAATACTTGAGGAGATAATAGTGGAAAACTTCCCTAAAATGGGGAAGGAAATAATCACCCAAGTCCAAGAAACCCAGAGAGTACCAAACAGGATAAACCCAAGGAGAAACACCCCAAGACACATATTAATCAAATTAACAAAGATCAAACACAAAGAACAAATATTAAAAGCAGCAAGGGAAAAACAACAAATAACACACAAGGGAATTCCCATAAGGATAACAGCTGATCTTTCAATAGAAACTCTTCAAGCCAGGAGGGAATGGCAAGACATACTTAAAATGATGAAAGAAAATAACCTACAGCCCAGATTATTGTACCCAGCAAGGATCTCATTCAAGTATGAAGGAGAAATCAAAAGCTTTTCAGACAAGCAAAAGCTGAGAGAATTCTGCACCACCAAACCAGCTCTCCAACAAATACTAAAGGATATTCTCTAGACAGGAAACACAAAAACGGTGTATAAACTCGAACCCAAAACAATAAAGTAAATGGCAACGGGAACATACTTATCAGTAATTACCTTAAATGTAAATGGGTTGAATGCCCCAACCAAAAGACAAAGACTGGCTGAATGGATACAAAAACAAGACCCCTACATATGTTGTCTACAAGAGACCCACCTCAAAACAGGGGACACATACAGACTGAAAGTGAAGGGCTGGAAAAAGATTTTCCATGCAAATAGGGACCAAAAGAAAGCAGGAGTAGCAATACTCATATCAGATAAAATAGACTTTAAAACAAAGGCTGTGAAAAGAGACAAAGAAGGTCACTACATAATGATCAAAGGATCAATCCAAGAAGAAGATATAACAATTATAAACATATATGCACCCAACACGGGAGCACCACAGTACGTAAGACAAATGCTAACAAGTATGAAAGGAGAAATTAACAATAACACAATAATAGTGGGAGACTTTAATACCCCACTCACACCTATGGATAGATCAACTAAACAGAAAATTAACAAGGAAACACAAACTTTAAACGATACAATAGACCAGTTAGACCTAATTGATATCTATAGGTCATTTCATCCCAAAACAATGAATTTCACCTTTTTCTCAAGCGCACATGGAACCTTCTCCAGGATAGATCACATCCTGGGCCATAAAGCTAGCCTTGGTAAATTCAAAAAAATAGAAATCATTCCAAGCATTTTTTCTGACCACAATGCAGTAAGATTAGATCTCAATTACAGGAGAAAAACTATTAAAAATTCCAACATATGGAGGCTGAACAACACGCTGCTGAATAACCAACAAATCACAGAAGAAATCAAAAAAGAAATCAAAATTTGCATAGAAACGAATGAGAATGAAAATGAAAACACAACAACCCAAAACCTGTGGGACACGGTAAAAGCAGTCCTAAGGGGAAAGTTCATAGCAATACAGGCACACCTCAAGAAACAAGAAAAAAGTCAAATAAATAACCTAACTCTACACCTAAAGCAACTAGAAAAGGAAGAAATGAAGAACCCCAGGGTTAGTAGAAGGAAAGAAATCTTAAAAAATTAGAGCAGAAATAAATGCAAAAGAAACAAAAGAGACCATAGCAAAAATCAACAAAACCAAAAGCTGGTTCTTTGAAAGGATAAATAAAATTGACAAACCATTAGCCAGACTCATCAAGAAACAAAGGGAGAAAAATCAAATCAACAAAATTAGAAACGAAAATGGAGAGATCACAACAGACAACACAGAAATACAAAGGATCATAAGAGACTACTATCAACAATTATATGCCAATAAAATGGACAACGTGGAAGAAATGGACAAATTCTTAGAAAAGTACAACTTTCCAAAACTGGACCAGGAAGAAATAGAAAATCTTAACAGACCCATCACAAGCATGGAAATTGAAACTGTAATCAAAAATCTTCCAGCAAACAAAAGCCCCGGTCCAGACGGCTTCACAGCTGAATTCTACCAAAAATTTAGAGAAGAGCTAACACCTATCCTGCTCAAACTCTTCCAGAAAATTGCAGAGGAAGGTAAACTTCCAAACTCATTCTATGAGGCCACCATCACCCTAATACCAAAACCTGACAAAGATCCCACAAAAAAAGAAAACTACAGGCCAATATCACTGATGAACATAGATGCAAAAATCCTTAACAAAATTCTAGCAATCAGAATCCAACAACACATTAAAAAGATCATACACCATGATCAAGTGGGCTTTATCCCAGGGATGCAAGGATTCTTCAATATCCGCAAATCAATCAATGTAATACACCACATTAACAAATCGAAAAATAAAAACCATATGATTATCTCAATAGATGCAGAGAAAGCCTTTGACAAAATTCAACATCCATTTATGATAAAAACTCTCCAGAAAGCAGGAATAGAAGGAACATACCTCAACATAATAAAAGCTATATATGACAAACCCACAGCAAACATTATCCTCAATGGTGAAAAATTGAAAGCATTTCCTCTAAAGTCAGGAACAAGACAAGGGTGCCCACTTTCACCATTACTATTCAACATAGTTTTGGAAGTTTTGGCCACAGCAATCAGAGCAGAAAAAGAAATAAAAGGAATCCAAATTGGAAAAGAAGAAGTAAAACTCTCACTATTTGCAGATGACATGATCCTCTACATAGAAAACCCTAAAGAGTCCACCAGAAAATTACTAGAAATAATCAATGACTACAGTAAAGTTGCAGGATATAAAATCAACACACAGAAATCCCTTGCATTCCTATACACTAATAATGAGAAAACAGAAAGAGAAATTAAGGAAACAATTCCATTCACCATTGCAACAGAAAGAATAAAATACTTAGGAATATATCTACCTAAAGAAACTAAAGACCTGTATATAGAAAACTATAAAACACTGGTGAAAGAAATCAAAGAGGACACTAATAGATGGAGAAATATACCATGTTCATGGATTGGAAGAATCAATATAGTGAAAATGAGTATACTACCCAAAGCAATTTATAGATTCAACGCAATCCCTATCAAGCTACCAACAGTATTCTTCACAGAGCTAGAACAAATAATTTCACAATTTGTATGGAAATACAAAAAACCTCGAATAGCCAAAGCAATCTTGAGAAAGAAGAATGGAACTGGAGGAATCAACCTACCTGACTTCAGGCTCTACTACAAAGCCACAGTTATCAAGACAGTATGGTACTGGCACAAAGACAGAAATATTGATCAATGGAATAAAATAGAAAGCCCAGAGATAAATCCACGCACATATGGACACCTTATCTTTGACAAAGGAGGCAAGAATATACAATGGATTAAAGACAATCTCTTTAACAAGTGGTGCTGGGAAATCTGGTCAACCACTTGTAAAAGAATGAAACTGGACCACTTTCTAACACCATACACAAAAATAAACTCAAAATGGATTAAAGATCTAAACGTAAGACCAGAAACTATAAAACTCCTAGAGGAGAACATAGGCAAAACACTCTCCGACATACATCACAGCAGGATCCTCTATGACCCACCTCCCAGAATATTGGAAATAAAAGCAAAAATAAACAAATGGGACCTAATTAACCTTAAAAGCTTCTGCACATCAAAGGAAACTATTAGCAAGGTGAAAAGACAGCCTTCAGAATGGGAGAAAATAATAGCAAATGAAGCAACTGACAAACAACTAATCTCAAAAATATACAAGCAACTCCTACAGCTCAACTCCAGAAAAATAAACGACCCAATCAAAAAGTGGGCCAAAGAACTAAATAGACATTTCTCCAAAAAAGACATACAGATGGCTAACAAACACATGAAAAGATGCTCAACATCACTCATTATCAGAGAAATGCAAATCAAAACCACTATGAGGTACCATTTCACACCAGTCAGAATGGCTGCGATCCAAAAGTCTACAAATAATAAATGCTGGAGAGGGTGTGGAGAAAAGGGAACCCTCTTACACTGTTGGTGGGAATGCAAACTAGTACAGCCACTATGGAGAACAGTGTGGAGATTCCTTAAAAAAACTGGAAATAGAACTGCCTTATGATCCAGCAACCCCACTGCTGGGCATACACACTGAGGAAACCAGAAGGGAAAGAGAAACGTGTACCCCAATGTTCATCGCAGCACTGTTTATAATAGCCAAGACATGGAAGCAACCTAGATGTCCATCAGCAGATGAATGGATAAGAAAGCTGTGGTACATATACACAATGGAGTATTACTCAGCCATTAAAAAGAATACATTTGAATCAGTTCTAATGAGGTGGATGAAACTGGAGCCTATTATACAGAGTGAAGTAAGCCAGAAGGAAAAACATAAATACAGTATACTAACGCATATATATGGAATTTAGAAAGATGGTAACAATAACCCTGTGTACGAGACAGCAAAAGAGACACTGATGTATAGAACAGTCTTATGGACTCTGTGGGAGAGGGAGAGGGTGGGAAGATTTGGGAGAACGGCAATGAAACATGTAAAATATCATGTAGGAAACGAGTTGCCAGTCCAGGTTCGATGCATGATGCTGGATGCTTGGGGCTGGTGCACTGGGACGGCCCAGAGGGATGGTATGGGGAGGGAGGAGGGAGGAGGGTTCGGGATGGGGAACACATGTATACCTGTGGTGGATTCATTTTGATATTTGGCAAAACTAATACAATTATGTAAAGTTTAAAAATAAAATAAAATTGGAAGAATAAAAAAAAAAAAAAAGAAATATAATGAAAGAGATGACATCTTCATTTACAATAACAAGAAAAGATGAAGTACTTAGAAACGGACCAAATGAGCAGTGCACAAAACTTACATGTGAAGGACTTAAAAAAAAAAAAAAAATCCTGAAAGTCACAGAAGTAGTTTTGAGCAAATAGAAAGATCTCTTTATTTTGGATAAGAAAACTCAGCATCATAAAAATGTCACTTCTTCCAAAGTTAATATATAAATTTGTGACAATAGCAATAAACATCTCCACAAGAACTTTTTATTCTGCAGCTAGCAATCTGATTCTAAGATTCATATGGAAAAATAAATAAGCTGTAACGGTTAGAGAAGGCCTGCAAAAGAAAAAGTAGCAGAAAGAAGAAAAAGAAGATGTGACTGCTCCAAATATAGAGTAAACTGTACTGTGTCACGCTTCTCTTTACTATAATTAAAAACAAGTGATATTAGTGTGTGAAGAAACAGACAAACGCAAATAGAAAATCCAGAGTAGATTGGAGTACAAAGAAGGATTTGGTGCACTATGAAAGTGATGTTTCAAATCACTGAGGAAATATGCAATGTTTACCCATTGACAATGGGATAGTCATTTGGAAAAAGATCAATGGCAAACATACCTTGGACTCTTTCTTCTTTTGGGCTACATAGGTTTCTCCATCTTCCAAGGAAGTGGGAGAGCAGTGATGCAAAACAAAATCCACTGAAGTATTGGCACTGAAACAGAATGCTAGTTTTGGTACATTTTCTGGACTGACTGATGCTCTCATTGACTTAATTTTCACGGTGCAGGAAACTGAGAGGACAGAAAATAAGTTAAACTGCTTTTTGAGAAAACAGACTGATCCAGGATGTGGAGTATTTAAAAGACAGTTGGTACACACTACTATATTTAAAATGGATAACCAACAAGGACCTACTTACTGCTTAATGTTATGTGGCAGTCTGGATGGGAGGGGAGTTTGGGGATGAATGGATACATGTATGTGTATGGCTGAGTTCCTTTGCTATTCATCTGAAAATATTGCAGCATTGTTAATCGGCTATGCCACAATACAAAATAAAAAGTTTAATAGAGAAAAAAAGACAGTTGTCCTAGACTCTGCCAAATGTCAATGTCAAGGAACAAACAAGGAGAGGATGTTGTTCTAGATTAAAGACAAAAGAAGACCTAATGTAATATGTTAGCTATGATTAGATCTTTGTGTAAAGACACAAGCTCTATACAAAATATTCTTGGGATCACTTCAAATTTTCTTAGTTGAAATCATGATGCTTTGGTTACGTGCATAATGTTTTTAGGAGATGATGATTATATACATGAGGTCTGTGTATATATTTTTTCTTTTATATATGAGTCATTGATATTCCTATTGGCTTCATCCCAGGTGTGTGACTGTTTTTGTAAAGGCCAGGCAACTGACCATGGACCTTAAGTTACCTGCCTAAACACTTTTCCCTCTTTAAATGAAATAAGTGCCTCAAGAAAGGTACAATCCGTCAGCTTCAGGAAAAGTGAGAAAAAGAATTTCAGAGATATTGGTTGAGGTCCTCACCAAAAATGGCTTTTTAGTAATAGCACAGACTCTGGATCTTCACGCGTGCGTCCTTAGTCACGTCTGACCCTTTGCAATGCTATGGACAGGTTCCTCTGTCCGTGGAATTCTCCAGGCAAGAATATTGGAGAGGGTTGCCATTTCCTCTTCCAGGGGATCTTCCCAACCCAGGGACTGAACTCACGTCTCATGTGTCTCCTGCATTGACAGGTGGGTTCTTTACTGCTGAGCCACTTAGGAAGCCCCCCAAGGATCTTGATCACAGGCTTATTTGCATCTGACTTTTGCAGATGCCGATAGTATGGACAGAGCTGAGTTTAGCCGTGTTGCTTCAACAAAGGTGAGGGTGTCAACACAGGAGTAGACACTGGGTGTTTTGAGATGTACTTTGCTGCAGCTTGATTTTGAATTCAAAAGTATTGGCCTTAGAATATGTTCACGAGTCTTTCAAAAACCTCAGTGGATGTTGGCAGGCTACAGATGCACAAAAGTGTTAATAAGCAAAGAAGACAGAAGCAAATATTCATTATAGAGTAAGACTGTCTTTCCATAATCAGGCCTTTCAGGTATCAATAAGCACAATGATATTTGCTACTCTTCAATATTCAGTTCCTGACTACTGGACATGACTGAGATTCCAGTTTTAAACTGTTGATGCCCAGAGGAGTCTACCGCAAGGGGTCAGCTGTTCCAAATTGTATTCCTTATTTAGGCTGAAGATAGAAATTGTAGAGATGTTACTTTTGTCTGACAGACCACAACAATGGAATTTTTGCACTTTTGACTCTAGCCAAAAAAAAAAAAAAAGCACAGATAAGGAATATTAAACATGGGACGAGAAGGATGATGATAGTAGATAAAGTTAAATCCTGTTTAAATGTTGGAATAATGTGAAGTGATTTGCTGGATAGAAATATCCAATTCTAGAAGGAAAAAAAACTTTTTTGAATGGTGTCTGTTTTGGCAGACCCGGAAGTCATTGATTTGGAATATTCATACCTATTTCAGAGCTCTCTGCAGGCAAAATCTCAAATTTCCCTCAGTGGTGCCCTTATAGACAGTGATCGGTCCCCTCATGAAATTGGAAATAGATTTTCCTGATGCATTGCTGATCTCCTCCCCACATCCCTGGTGGACTGTAGGTTTAGGCCAGTTTAAGAGAACAGAAAAGTTAGAGAAGGTAGTAGGGAGGTAGGTGAGCATGGGACATGTCTTCATTACGAATGTTTTCTTCCATAAAGAGGTAATACCAGTAAAGTAATACATGTTCTATTCTACATCTTTTTCCTGTCTCCTCCAAGGAAGAAGAGGCAGTTCATCGGGTTGGGAATTTTGGAGAAATAAAATGGACATCTGTGGTGCACCTTCCTCTTCCTTTCTCTTGAGAGCAAGCTGTCCACAGACATCATGCATTTGATCTTTTTGCCTCCTGAGCTTTGGCCAGGGTCAGCCTCTCCCCGGGTGTGAGTTCTGTTCCGGCCCAGAGCTGTGGGTGTTGGATGGATGACTGTCCATAAGATTCAGTATTAGAACTTGCCCATAGATGAAGGCATAACCCCAGTATCAATCGGAAAAGGAGCAACATTTAATAGTGAAGAGCACTCTGGCACCATGACTTAGATCTGAGCCCTGCAATTTACTAGTCATGTGACTTTGGTCCAATTATTTAATACATCCTTGCTTTAGTCTTATTTATATGTAAAACGGGATAATAATATTACCTTTCATAGGCCTTTTATGAAGATGAAATGAGTTAATATATGTAAATCACTTAGAGAGCACTACTTGAACTATGAAAAATTCAATATTTTAGCAGTTATTATGAGTATTGTCAACTGTAAGTAATATTTCAATTTTTGAAGGATTTTTCTTTTCTCATTTCTCAGTTGGTTCTCAGATCAGCTGGGAAAGAAGGGTACTGTTTTTCTATGTCCTTAAAACTCATATACTGTGTATAAACTATAAATACGCCCAACTTTCTCCTGTAAAAAGACCTGAGTCTTCCATGCCCTCCTAGGTCTGTATTACATAGAAACTGTGTAAAAATTTGGAGAACCATTAATGTCACAATTTTCAGATACTGCTGGTGAAATGACATCTAATAATGCCAATGAATTTGACATTAGACTAAGTCAATCCCTTTCTAATTAGATCATGCTTACAATTATAGAAGAGTTGTGTCTACTTAACTTTTTACCAATTAAGTGAACTAATTTTAATAACATTCAACTGAATGTAATTTTGCCTGGTGAATATGAGTCTACATGGTGTCAATGCTTTCTTAATATGCTTCCTGAATATGCTGCTATTTTGCAAGAGGGAACATGTACATTGACCTATGTTATCATACTTCAGTCTGTTGCCGTCATTGCTATTTTTAACAAAACTGAAAAGTTTTGTCAAATGGATTTCATCACTGATTAGTTTTCAGCTCTTCTAGAATCTTCCACTTTTATATACAGGTCATTCTAGTGAGAATTTGAGACTCATGATTTTATCCAAAAATCTTTTAGATCTGTAATTAATTGATCAATTAACAAACACTTATTGTGAACATAATTTACTAGATTTCATGTGTTCTGTACAAAAACATAGAGATGCTTATAGCCCTCAAGTAGAACATGCTATAGTCAGAGAAACACAACACGGAGATGTTTTAGAGGATAACGAGAATTAAAAGAGAGTACGCATGTCACTGTGTCACTGAAAACAGACAAATCTTGTTAAAAACAAACAAACAAACAAACATGAAAGCACTTTCAGCACAAAAACAAAATTCCTCCCCTCCCCAAAGCAGCTAGCTGGGACAAAAACTTCTGTCCATAATTATACAAGTTTTCTCAAACCTTCCTTGGGAAATACATTAAAATGGCAATAAATAAATGGAATCTAAGTACTTTAATATCCCCCGAAGTGTATTGAATCCCCTTCCCTTTTGTTGCATTAATTCTGTATGTAGCATTCTGCTAGAAAAAACATTCAATCTTATTTGAATGAGATTCAGTGATCTCAGGCTTTTCTACAGGCAATGGTACCGCACTCCAGTACTCTTGCCTGGAAAATCCCAAGGACAGAGGAGCCTGGTGGGCTGCTGTCCATGGGGTCGCTAAAAGTCGGACACGACAAGGCGACTTCACTTTCACTTTTCACTTTCATGCACTGGAGAAGGAAATGGCAACCCACTCCAGTGTTCTTGCCTGGAGAATCCCAGGGATGGGGGAGCCTGGTGGGCTGCCGTTATGGGGTCGCACAGAGTCGGACATGACTGAAGCGACTTAGCAGGAGCAGTAGCTGGTGCTGAAGGTACTATTGACTGATCATGATTTAAGCCAAAATCTGATTCCCTCTACTTTCTGATTATTGTCATCAATTTTTGCTCTTGCAGTCACAAGGAATACATTTAATACATCTTTCATATGACAACTTCTTGAATATTTGAAATCATCTGTACTCCAGGCAAAATTTTCTAGTTTCTAATTATTCTATATATATGTATATAATTACACCATCTTATTTTTGTCATCTCATCTAGTCAAGGCTATGGTTTTTCTAGTGGTCATGTATGGATGTGAGAGTTGGACTCTGAAGAAGGCTGAGTGCCGAAGAATTGATGCTTTTGAACTGTGATGTTGGAGAAGACTCTTGAGAGTCCCTTGGACTGCAAGGAGATCCAACCAGTCCATTCTGAAGGAGATCAGCCCTGGGATTTCTTTGGAAGGAATGATGCTAAAGCTGAAACTCCAGTACTTTGGCCACCTCATGCGAAGAGTTGACTCATTGGAAAAGACTCTGATGCTGGGAGGGATTGGGGGCAGGAGGAGAAGGGGATGACAGAGGATGAGATGGCTGGATGGCATCACTGACTCGATGGACGTGAGTCTCAGTGCACTCCGGGAGTTGGTGATGGACAGGGAGGGCTGGCGTGCTGCGATTCATGGGGTCGCAAAGAGTCGGACACAACTGAGCGACTGATCTGACCTGATCTGATTTTTGTCATCCTTCAGGAATACGTTTTGATCCTCTGATATACCTTTTAAAATATGTGCCCAAGAAATAATGACAAACAAGTAATAAATGAAACATTCTTTCTTATTCAGGACACCATATGTGAATTGATTCATCATAACTTTCATTTAGCTATATGGAAACAATGTTACAACCTGACTTAAAATTATTTTAATGTCAACTTAAATTCAAAGACCCATATCATCCCTTTACTGTAATTTTGTAATAGATTTGTGGGTGGCCAAATATGCAAAAACAGTTAAAGATAAACAGGTAATTTTCAGGACATTTAGCACAATTTCCCTCAATTTAAAAATGAAAAGGTTCAAGGTAAGAGGCTACATGACTTGTTAAGATTTTAAAACCAGTATAATGAAGTTCAATTTCCCTTCTTGGGTTATTTATTTTCTGTGAAATCCTATACTTGGTTTTATTTTGAAAGATCATCATTTGGTTATTTGGATATTGATAATCTTCCCAGATGTTTTGGCCTAAAATTTCTTCCCCATAGGCTTCACATTTTAATGTTAGAGTCAAGAAGCTTGTGAATGGGAATAAGGAAAAAATGCCTACATCTTTAAAATTCTATCTGACTAGAATCCTATAGCAACTAAACCCTCCAGATATTTAATATCATCTTCCAATGTTATTATTGTTCAAACTTTCTTTAGTCATACTGGATAATTTAAGAGTATCTCTTAAAAATCATTAAAGCAGCATCCCTTAAGTTATAACACACAAATAGGCTTCTGCCCGGAACAAAAATATGCCAAATTGCTTCCACAGTAAATAAAATTTTCTTGCTAGTAAATTGACCCCACACAGCCCGTATTAGTTCTGGAAATGCTTTGTATGGTAATGACAGGCAGCCTGCTATGCTCTCTATAGCTAATAAGAAAAGAACAACACCCGATTTTGACAGATGACTGTCAAAACCTACATGCTCATGGAAGAGAACTGGAAGGAGAGAAACCAGTTGGTTACTTAAGGAAATTTTGTACGATGCCAAGCATATCACAGACCCAAGACATACGCAGTGAGTGGTTCACAGCTCTTCTGTTCTAGCCAAGTAGGTGGTATCACTGTCTGTCAGCTGAGTGAATGGTTCAGTCACGGCAGCAGGCTGTAGTGAATAATACAATCTCAGCTGAACTCACAAGCACTGCTTTAGGAATCCATGAAAGGTCTTCTTCCTCAGTCTAAAACCGGTGCTTACATTGAGAAGGAAAACCGGAGAAGCAGAGGAGGCAAATCTCTGTACTTTCCCAACCTTTCTTTTATTGTTGTTACTTTTTAACTTTTTATTTTACATTGAAGTATAGGACTTCCCTGGTGGCTCAGACAGTAAAGCGTCTGTCTACAATGTGGGAGACCTGGGTTCCATCCCTGAGTTGGGAAGATCCCCTGGAGAAGGAAATGGCAATCCATTCCAGTACTATTGCCAGGAAAATCCCATGGATGGAGGAGCCTGGTAAGCTACAGGCCATGGGGTCGCAAAGAGGCGGACATGACTGAGCGACTTCACTTCAGGTAAAGGCCGATTCACAATGCTGTGATAGGTCAAGGTGCACAGCAGAGTGACTCAGCCATACACATAAATGTGTCCATTCTTCCCCAACTCCCCTCCCATCCAGGCTGCCACATACATTGAGCAGAGTTCCCTGTGATACCTAGTAGGTCTTTGTTGGTTAACCGCTTTAAATATAGCAGTGTATACATGTCAATTCCAAACTCCCTAACTACCCTTCCCCACATTCTTTGCCCCTGACAACCATGCTACTGACTGCCCCCAAGTCAGTGAGACAAATGTAAGGACTACGGCACTCCAGTATTCTCAGTTCTTCCAGTTTGGGTTTTTATGGGACACATACCAGTGCCTCTCTTCCTTTCTTGGTTCCTTCTTGTAACTTTTCCTTGGTTTTTTACCTCACATTGGGTCTTGTTTAACAATCTTTGGATAATCCTACATTGCTTCCCTTCAGTTCAGTTCAGTTCAGTTCAGTCCCTCAGTCGTGTCCGACTCTTTGTGACCCAGTAGACCGAAGCACGCTAGGCTTCCCTGTCCATCACCAACTCCCAGAGTTTACTCAAACTCATGTCTATTGAGTCAGTGATACCACCCAGCCATCTCATCCTCTGTCATCCCCTTCTCCTCCTGCCTTCAATCTTTCCCAGCATCAGAATCTTTTTAAATGAGTCAGCTCTTTGCATCAGGTGGCCAAAGTATTGGAGTCTCAGCTTCAACATCAGTCCTTCCAATGAACACCCAGGACTGATTTCCTTTAGAATGGACTGGTTGGATCTCCTTGCAGTCCAAGGGACTCTCAAGAGTCTTCTCCAACACCACAGTTCAAAAGCATCAATTCTTTGGTGCTCAGCTTTCTTTATAGTCCAACTCTTATATCCATGCATGACTACTGGAAAACCCATAGCCTTGACTAGACGGACCTTTGTTGGCAAAGTAATGTCTATGCTTTCTAATGCACTGTCTAGGTTGGTCATAACTTCCCTTACTCCTGTACCAAGGTCAGCTCTGTAAACCCATCACTTTGTCTTCCAATAGCATTGTAATTGGATAGTGGCTCAGTGTCTCTGTATCAGAACAGTCCTTCCTTCGTGCTAAACTTGGTGCTAGCTGATTTTGTTCCAGGCATGTGTAACTCTTAACAATGTTTTGCAATCTAAATTTCACCAAAAAAGGAACAATTTAGTTTGTTATATGTCATACATGTTGCATTTTTAAAACTTCTCCCCTGTGCAAATTTGTCTTTTTTTGTATTTTATGGTCAATCTCTAATCCCAATAGGTTATTCCTAACTTTTATTAATGCATTATTATTGATCATGTAAGTATGGATTCCAAAGAAGAAACTGAGTGTCTATATCTTGCTTTAGCTCCTTTCTTTACCACCTCTCCTTCCATTGCTTCTTCCTTCTTAAATGATATTGCATCAAATCCCTATCAAGCACCATTGCCATTCAGAATCCTGTGTTCATCATGGGCTGAGAATATGACTGCACGGAATCAGCTTTCAGACACTGTGGGGTCTACAGAAGACACAAATCCAAATTAGTTCTCTTCCCCCCAATTTATCTTTAATTCTGTCCAAGGTAAACCTGAGAAATCAATGCTCCACTGAGCATCATGTTAAGTGTGGCCCAGGAAAAGGACCAGAAATGAATTATTCCAATTTCCTACCACACAGAAAGCACATCACCACTACCTGATATCTGGTTTCCCGACTCTACTAGATTTGCTTGCCATAGCAAGCAGTAATTTCTACAGCATTGACAGTGACATTAATTATAAGAAAATTCTTTCTTTTCTTGAACCCAGAACTTTATTATTGTAATTTCTATTGATTGGTCATTTTTTTTCCTTCTAGAATACAACATTCTTTTCCAAAGAATGGAATCTAAAAGAGTATGCCCAGTGAATTCTCTGACATTCACTGCCTAGCATGTATATATAATACCTGGTATAAGAAAATAATCTCCCCTGTCTAACACTGCATGAAGATATTAGTGGTGTGGATCATAGTTTTCTAAACCTAATTTGTGAAAAGGGGTATGAGTTGTCACTTCAATTTTTTTTTCTTAAGAAAATGCATATTCCTGCATTGAAAATATGTACATTTATCTGTCCTCATCATGCTTTAAAGTTCTTTCAGTGCTCTTTGCATTTTGTGATGTGAACAACCAGCTCTGTTTATATTTGTATTTACAGGAATCTTATTATAGGAATAACTTCTAGTTTGAAATTGCATTTGCCATTCCAGAGCTTTTAGATTTTCTTATTCCAATTTTATCTCTCTTTCTCTTTTATTTTCATTTTCTTTTCATCTTAACCCAGAAAGTGGAGTGGCCTACTTTCTTGTTCAATAGATAAGAATTTACATACTGCATGTATAATAGGAAAGTTTTTCAGCCACTTTATTATGATTATCATGTTTTGGTTGGTTGACATAGGCTTTGAGTAAAATATATTCACCATTAGTCTCCTGGCCTTAGGGAGCTATCCTTAAATAATTTGATTTGAGGATAAGATTAAAAGATGATACAGTTTATGGATAAAATGACCGTTTACTGAATATGGCATTTTTTACCTGCTGTATGGAATTTCCTAGCATATTTATCAGCAATGTGATAGTATCAGAAGGTGTGCAAATATGTGGGCTTATGCAGCACTGGAAGAGTTCAATCAAAAAATAGACTAAGGAAAATAAACACTTGGAATGAGAACAGAGATGTTCATTATGAGCCAATTTATCTGGTCCAAGAAGAGGGTGTGTCCTGAAGACAGGAGTACTTACACCTCCTAGGTTTTTGGGAAATTTGGGTCATGCAATTATGATCTCAGAGTTCTTCACCCAACTGTAGCCTCTGTCAAGCTGACAATCTAAAGTATTTTGGTTTTCCTAAGCCTTTAAAGAAAAAGCAAGTGTCTTATTCTTTACATTTAATATGTACTCTTTCCATCTAATATTTCAAATAAGGAGGAAATCTAGCAGTTAAATCAACAGCTAATGTTGACACAAAAGAAGAAGCAAGACACACATAAATCCTTCCTGTAATTCACTATGGACAAGACGGTTCACGAAGGTAAATACTATGAGTGAGCAATGATTAAATTTGAAGATTGGTGAAATCTTCACAATGCTTGCAGAGAGCAAAGAAACATAGATTATGAGCATCTACACTTTCCTAGATATGTGTTAAGCAGTTTATATTCAAAAACCTATCTTATGCTCCCCAAATATCATGAAAGTGCTTTCAATCTTGTGTTTGTGAATGTGTGTGCTCAGTTGCCTCACTCCGGTCTGACCCTTTGTGACCCCATGGACTGTAGCCTGCCAGTCTTCTCTGTTCATGGCATTTTCCAGGCAAGAATATTGGAGTGGGTTGCCATGCTCTTTTCCAGGCAATTCTTCCCCCAAATTCTATCTAACATCCTATTTCTAACCTCAAAGACTATTCTCTTTTGAAGGGACATTTTGAAAACCCAACTTATGAGCAGAAAGCCAGCAAAAAGTTCTAACTTCAAGGCTGTTGAATTGATAATTAAATGTAATACTAAAATGCAATTAATGATTCTTTTTAAATGAAATTTGAAAGAATGAAATAAAACATATATAGAAGCATCAGGCAACAGCTCTGTTTCTAGAAGCAGTAAGAATTGACTTTAGTTGTCAAAGCAGTTAAGAAGTGGCAAGCAGAGCTGTCCCTATCTAATTCCTCTATAATATAAACAGTAAGACCAAACCAAAGTAACCCCTCCCCTGCAAACTCAATAACCAATGACAAAAACAAAAATTACCTAGTACTGAATTAAGAACTAATTGAGAACAATTGAGATCTGATGCTTTTGAACTGTGGTGTTGAAGAAGACTCTTGAGAGTCCCTTGGACTACAAGAAGATCTAACCAGTTCATCCTAAAGGAGATCAGTCCTGAGTATTCTTTGTGAAGAATGAAGCTGAAACTCCAATACTTTGGTTACCTGATGTGAAAAACTGACTCATTGGAAAAGATCCTGACGCTGGGAAAAATTGAAGGCAGGAGAAGGGAACGACAGAGGATGAGATGGCTAGATGGCATCACTGACTCGATGGACATGAGTTTGGGTAAACTCTGGGAGTTGGTGATGGTCAGGGAGGTCTGGCGTGCTGCGATTCATGGTGTCGCAAAGAGTCGAACACGACTGAGCGACTGAACTGGAGGTAAACTCCAGAAAAAAATAAAAATAAAAGAAGAGCAAGACCTGTTGGAATCCGGGCAGTAGAGGTTAATGGATTTTGGAAAAATCACCTTGGTTTGAGAAAGTTCAAGGATAAGGAAAATAACATCCATATAGCTCAGGCTAGTAATTTAAGTGCATGTAAAGTTCTTGTTTTAAATTTGGACACAAAAACAAAGACAGCAAGTCTACAGGAATTCATTTAATGCTTAATCAGGCAATTCTTGGTACTTTTATCAGAAGGCAATGATCATTCAGAGAATGTGTGCTAAATCGCTTCAGTCATGTCCGACTCTTTGCGACCCCATGGACTGTAGCCTGTCAGGCTCCCCTGTCCATGGGAGTCTCCAGGCAAGAATTCTCGAATGGGTTGCCATTCCCTTCTCCGGGGGATCTTCCTGACACGGGGATAGACCTGTGTCTCTTATGTCTCCTGCATTGTCAGGTGGATTCTTTACTACTAATGCCACTTGGGAAGCCCTCACTCAGGGAATATTCCAGACAAGAAAAATCCTATCAAGCATGGACCATGGGAAGGAAAGAGACAGGATTTTTCTCTGATAACAAATTGACACCCAGAGAAAGGGACCAAGTTTCTAGGCAGGGACACTGATTGGTCATAAAGGGCAAGGAAGAAGTATGGTCTCCATAGCCTTTCAGGCTGTTTGCCTGTCACCTTCAATGTATGAAAAGCAGCAAAGGAAGGAGTGCTAGAATTTGACGTTTGTTACAAGTCAGCTTAACCTCAGAACTAGGTTAATTGCTTCATTCCAAGTTATCCCACAACTCAGTTCTAGGGACAGAGATTGTAATAAAGGGTGACAAGCTAGTTGATTGAAAAGCAAGAACAGATAATCTTACAGGTGAAGAATATCAGTGGATCCATCTGGGGATAAAAGAGCTGAAAAAATTAGAAGAAAGATATGGACAGATATTTTATTACTTTGTTGCTAAAAATAAAGAATGGGATTTAATGTGAACACAAAATCTTATTTGAATGTATCTGTTGCAGTGGAAAAGGCATCATTGACTAAAAGATACAAATTATCCAAACCTGGTGTACTCAGTGTATACACAGGTATGCTAACATGTGTCATGATCTACCTGGCGACACTTACAAAAGTGGAGTCACATTTATTTCCTCCTTCAAGATACACTTACTGAAACTCGTTATGTACTTCCAAATGCAGAGTTCCAAAGAATAGCAAGGAGAGATAAGAAAGCCTTCCTCAGTAATCAATGTAAAGAAATAGAGGGAAACAGAATGGGAAAGACTGGAGATCTCTTCAAGAAAATTAGAGATACCAAGGGAACATTTCATGCAAAGATGGGCACAATAAAGGACAGAAATGGCATGGGCAGAACAGAAGCCGATGATATTAAGAAGAGACGGCAAGAATACACAGAAGAGCTGCACAAAAAAGATCTTCATGACCCAGATAATCATGATGGTGTGATCACTCACCTAGAACCAGACATCCTGGAATGCACAGTCAAGTGGGCCTTAGGAAGCATCACTACAAACAAAGCTAGTGGAGGTGATGGAATTCCAGTTGAGCTATTCCAAATCATGAAAGATGATGCTGTGAAAGTGCTGCACTCAATATGCCAGCAAATTTGGAAAACTCAGCAGTGGCCACAGGACTGGAAAAGGTCAGTTTCATTCCAATCCCTAAGAAAGGCAATGCCAAAGAATGCTCAAACCACTGCACAGTTGCACTCATCTCACACGCTACCAAAGTAATGCTCAAAATTCTCCAAGCCAGGCTTCAACGGTACATGAACCATGACATTCTAGATGTTCAAGTTGGATTTAGAAAAGGCAGAGGAACCAGAGAGCAAATTGCCAACATCTGCTGGATCATCGAAAAAGCAAGAGAATTCCAGAAAAACATCTACTTCTGCTTTATTGACTATGCCAAAGCCTTTGACTGTGTGGATCACAACAAAATGTGGAAAATTCTTAAAGAGATGGGAATACCAGACCACCTGACCTGCCTCTTGAGAAACCTATATGCAGGTCAGGAAGCAACAGTTAGAACTGCACATGGAACAACAGACTGGTTCCAACTCAGGAAAGGAGTACGTCAAGGCTGTATATTGGCACCCTGCTGATTTAACGTATATGCAGAGTATATCACGTGAAATGCCAGGCTGGATGAAGCACAAGCTGGAATCAAGATTGCCAGGAGAAATATCAATAACCTCAGATATGCGGATGATACCACACTCATAGCAGAAAGTGAAGAACTAATGAGCCTCTTGATGAAAGTAACAGAGGAGAGTGAAAAAGTTGGCTTAAAGCTCAACATTCAGAAAACTAAGATCATGGCATTTGGTCTCATCACTTCATGGCAAATAAATGGGGAACAGTGGAAACAGTGGCAGACTTTAGTATTTCTGGGCTCCAAAATCACTGCAGATGGTGACTGCAGCCATGAAATTCAAAGACACTTGCTCCTTGGAAGAAAAGTTATCACCAACCTAGACAGAATATTAAAAAGCAGAGACATTACTTTGCCAACAGCTGTCCATCTAGTCAAAGCTATGGTTTTTCCAGTGGTCATGTATGGATGTAAGAGCTGGACTATAAAGAAAACTGAGTACTGAAGAATTGATGCTTTTGAACCATGGTGTTGGAGAAGACTCTTGAGAGTCCCTTGGACTACAAGAAGATCTAACCAGTCCATCCTAAAGGAGATCAGTCCTGAGTATTCTTTGGAAGGACTGATGCTGAAGCTGAAACTCCAATACTTTGGCCACCTGATGTGGAAAACTGACTCATTGGAAAAGATCCTGATGCTGGGAAAGATTGAAGGCAGGAGAAGGGGATGACAGAGGATTAGATGGCTGGATGGCATCACTGACATGAAGGACATGAGTTTGAGTAGCTCCAGGAGTTGGTGATGAACAGGGTGCTGCAGTCCATGGGATCGCAAAGAGTCAGACATGACTGAGCGACTGAACTGAACTGAATAGGATTATAACTGTTTAAAACACACACAAAAAAACATTTCTGTCCTCTTGAAAGTTCCATTATAGTAAGGGACAGAAGCAAATTAGCAAATAGATAATATAGTATCAGGTAGTAAAACAGAAGTCATCATATAAAATATGAAAAATGAAGAATAAGTAGATGGAGAGTTATAGAAGTTCCTCTGTCAGTCTCTGCTCCTGAAATCTCAGTTAACAATATTATCTTTATATTGAAATCCAAAAGGTGTAAAATACCAATACAATTTTGAAAAGAAGAACATAGAGAGCTTAAATTTCTTGATTTAAAGGATAGAAGTTATTTTATGTATATAATACAAGAGAATATTGCTCTTCAATTAAAAAGAATGAAATAATCCCACTTGCAGCAACATGGATGAACCTGGAAATTATCATACTAAGTAAAGTAAGTCAGACAGAGAAAGACAAATATGATATTGCTTACATGTGGAATCTAAACAAATGATATAAATGAACTTATTTACAAAACAGACTCACAGACTTAGAGAACAAATTTATGGTTAGTAGGCGGGACAGTGGGTGGGAGGGATAGATTGGGAGTTTGGGATTGACATGTACATACTGTTTTGTTTAAAATATATAGTCAACCAGGATTTATTATACTCAGGGAACTCTGTTCAAGATTATGTAACAGCCTAAGTGAGAAAAGAGTTTCAGATAGAATAGATACATGTATATGTATAACTGAATCACTTCTCTCAACACCTGTACCTAAGACGACATTGTTAATCAACTCTACGCCAATAAAGAATTTTAAAAATAAAGAATTTCCATAAGGCTACAGTACCAAGATGTTGTGATGTTAGACTGAGAGACAGGAATATAGATGCAGAGAACAAAATAAAGTCTAAAAACAGATGTAAACAGCTCACATATAAGCAGCCAGTTGATTTTTGACAAAAGTCCAAAGAAAATTCAATGGGGTGAAAATAGTCTTTCTAAACACATTTTGCTAGATAGAGCAAAGGAATGAAGGGGTTGTGGAAACACTGAACAGGTAGGGGTAGAAACTTTAGATTTAAAACAGGTCATCGTAAAAGGAGAGAAAGTTGTGTTTAAGGAGCAAAATACGAAGGCAGGTAGAATGTTGATGAGCTGAGTGGAGAAGGCGTATAATAAATAATCTCTGAGAGTAGGATATAAAGTAGGCGTGCTGGGCAGCATTAAAAATAATTTATATTTATAGGTCAAAAATTCATTGTACACATATCTCAAGCATTGAATCCATTCTAGAAATTGCCAGTGGTGATTGAGGATTCAGTGGTATACAGAACAGAGATGCATGTATTTTCGTTCTTGTGGAATTTGTATCATAGACGGCAGGACAAAGATATATCAATCATCAACAAACAAATAAATACTATCTTATAAAAACTGATAAACACTATGAAGAAAATGACGCAGGGTAATGGGAGAGAGTCCTTGGGAGATTTGAGTGAGAATGACTTTAGATAAGGTGTTTAGAGAAAAAGGTCTCAAACATGCTTTCCTTTGAGGAGAGACATAAACAAGCAGAAGCCTAGGGTAAGTTGACTGGCTACAGAGGAATAAAAATTGTGAATTCAGGGGAAATAATAAAGCAAATGATAAGAATACTTATAAAGCCTTGCAAGGTACACCTCATCCTTGACTCTGTACAACCTTATCCTCAACCTGATTTCCAGATTTGCAATGTTCAGACTGGGTCCAACGCTACTTTTCTGAATGAGCCCCCACCTAGCGGGCAACGTACAATTTTAAATCCAGAAAAGAAAAGCACAGTGGTAAGGAAAACATAACAAGACACAGAGGCTGTGTTAATTTTCCACCTCCCCCTATGGCCCTGTGCCTCATTCTGTTCTATTTCCTAACAGCTGGCAGGCTTTTGTTCTTTTCCTCTATAACTGTTTCTCCAGCAGGTACAGCTCCATTTGGCATCCAGGGCATATGATTGTTATAAGCAGTGTCCCCATGACATTTCATTAAGCTGGTCTTTCTACACTTAACCATCAGACTACTGGAGCCTTGTTAGAAGCACTTAATTGCATCCTATTTTTGAGGCTGTAGCTGTATATCAAGATTCTACTCTCATGTTAATTTCTTTTTAGTTTCTCCCAAGGTCTTGCTGATTAGAATTTTTTTTTTTTTTAAAGCAAAGACTTTATCCTTTTACCTTCCCTTATTTATCTTTGTCTCCCTCCCTGCTTCTCTCTAATTTGAGACAAAGCTGTCGGCTATAATAGGCATTGCCTTTTTACTGATGTGATTTGTGTTTGCCTGGGTGTCAAGAATCTCTGAGTCCTCATGGGAGTATTGAGGCCAGGAAACTGAGCTGATGCCCACTGCACAACTTTCTAAAGGCATTGATCTCTGTTTCTTTCACTGATTGAATAAACTTTTTAAATATAACAACAAAAAAAATGACTCTCTTTTTAAAATGAGCTGCTTCTATGTTTAATTGATCCTCTTGGAATTCCATGTGCATTTAAAAAAAAGGAAAATAAGCAAGTCAGATAATCTGAGTATTTTAGGGTAAAGGGAATGAACTGGCTATCGATGTATCTTTTGAGGTTGATAACGTCTACCACTGCTTCTAACGGCTGCTTCTTTTTGAGGCTTTACCATATGCTAGACACTCTTTTTAGCATTTTACATGCATTATCTCATTTAATCCTCGCCACAGTCTCACTTCTTATGAGAGGTATTATGGTGATTCTCCCTTTACAGATTAAAGCACAGGAATATTATGTACCTTGCTCAAGGTGCTCAGTGATTAAACACTGGAAATGGATTTAAATCCATGTATTCTGAGCCAAGACCCCAGGGCCTTCAAGCTGCACATTTTCGAGGAAGAGGGCCATCTTTTTCACAGGATGAGTTTTTGTTTTTGTTTTAACCTGAAGCAGATGTATATTTCTCTTCTCTTTTGTAAGACATTTCCTTGTCATGTATTTCTTCATCTTGACTCAGAGTATTCCAACCAGGACTAGAAACTTCTAGATTGAATTAGACATAATTTTCAAAGCCTCTCCCTGCCATCTTCTCTGTTTCTGTGTTCATTCCCCTCCTACCCCGGGTCATCACAACTTCCTAAACCGTTCTCCCTGCTTTCAACAAGTATCCCTCCTTATCTTTGGCCACCTGCCAATGAATATTCTGGCACACAGTTCTGATGGTGGTCTTCCTGCTTCTACTCCGTCATTGATGGCCCATTGCTAAAGGATAGAATTCATATTACTCAGCGTGGATTTTGGGTTTACTTACAATGTCAGCTCTACCCTTCAAGCCACGATTCCCTTTTTACAACCCCTCCTCCTTTTTACATCATATCCTTTGCTTAGTCACACCGATCTACTCATTTCTCTCCAAAACCACCATCTCATTGTTCATGCTATTTCTGTTCTATTTCTGGGATGAAACTTTTTTCTACCTAAAAAAACCATGTGTGTCCTTTGACATTCATGAGTCACATCTGCTGATACGATTTTGTAAACTTCTCCCTGCTTTCAGGAAGAACTAACGGATATGGTCCTTCCTTCCTGTCTGTCCATAACCCTTGGTGTTGATCGTCGGTGTAGCAATTGGCATCTTCTTCTCACGCTCACATTTTTTGCTTCTCACAACAGATTGTGAGTTTCTTAAAGGCAGGAATTGTGTCTCACACTCACAGTAGGTGCTCATAAATTTCTGTCACATGAGTGATGCTTGAATAAACATTATACATTGCTGTATCACCAACTGGATAGAGTGATCCAGCTGGCAGCACGTGCACAGAGCACAATGGTTGCAATTACTGTGATTCTGGTTTCATTAAATTGGGTTTATGCCTTTCTTTAAAAAAAAAAAAAAAAAAAAACCCTCTAGCATAAATCTGAGAGTGATTACTAATGCCTCTTTTCTTGGAATAAGGAAAATCACACATAATAAATTACGGTGGAGTTCTTTGAGAAAAAAAGAAGAACAGATGCCTTGAAAGAGAGGTGCAATGCCAGTTGGAAAACCTTCTGTACCAAGCGCTGTGAGTGCTTCCTGCTCACTTTCTTGCATCATCTTTGCTCCCCTTACAGCCCAGAGATTTTCTTGCCCTACTCTGACTCCTAAATGAGCCAGTTTATTTGTCTTTCATTGCCTCTTTTCCCCCTCCCCTCCTCTGACCCACTGCTATTTCAGCCTTGGCCGCATCTCACTCTTTCCCTCTGCTGCAATTAAATAACTTCCTGAGGTTTTTTATTAGGTTATTCTTCCAGAAGGTAGACTAGTGCCTAGGGGTATTAAAGAATAAAAACACTAAAAAGGACAGCCCAGACATTTTCTGTTGAAAGCAGTCACCATGTGCACACACGGAGAGCAGCAGGAGGGAGGGAGAGGGAGGAAATTTAAGGATTAGGAAGCTTGCATATTGCATTTAACTGCTCTTTCCACCTGTATAAACACAAGACATCAAGCAGCTTTAAAGAGAGTTGTTGTCCATCTCTGCATATTAAGAACTGTATCCGAGAGCTTCAGATGGAGCATTGGGACTGCAGAGTAGGAGCTGGGTGGGCAATGGGCCATCATGATTCCCTAGACACAGAAACTTTAGATGCCTCTGTGGGACAGTGATGCTCCTTTACAAAATCTCTGATTAAAATAGCCACTACCGGGGAGCCAGAGGTGAGATCTTCATTTCTATAGTCAAAGCAAAAAATTAGAAGTAATTAAAAAGTGTTTTCTCTGCCTTCCCATCACCTTTTTCTGTCTCTCCTGTACCTGAATGTCTCATCTTTCCTCCTTCATCCTAAGAAGATTCTAGACTAGAGTAGTGATGGTGCCTCTGGTTTCTTGAAACCCCAACCCTGATTTAGCAAATCATACTCTGAAAACCAGATCTTAGATTCCAAAATTATTCAGTCTCTCTGTATCTATTCCACTATTTCCTCATTCTAAGTCATATTATCTACTGGTTTAGGATAATTTTTTTTTAATTAGCACACACAAAATTAGGAGAACTGAATGCTGACTCAACGCTTACATTCTTCCGTGATCATTTCAATTTTTATCCAAGTTTTATTACTGAATGCAAATATATCTCCAGAAGATATAGAAGAGTTTCCTGGTGCCTTATCAAATGGCTTCTGTGAGCTATGCCTTTTCAGACACTCCGTGTCCCTTACCCTCTTCATTCTCCTAGTACAGTGGTAACAATAAGGAGAAGCTGCTAAAAATCTATCTGTTGAGTTCATGGAGGGCAATTGTCAATGAAGACACAATTGGGGATATGCTAAGAGAGGGAATATACATTATATTTTGACTTTAGTTATGGACATATAATGCTCGCTTTTGACATCTTACATCAAAACCCAAGGAGGATGGGAAACTGACATGTACTGAGCTTGCATTAGCTATGAGGCCAAGTGTTAAGTGTCTTTGTGTTGAATATTTTAGACCATGTTGTTTCCTTTATTACTCATAATAGCATTGCACAGTGGGTGATCTTAGCCTCATTTTCACAGAAGATAAATCATCCATGTTGTACGCTGGTGAGTGGTGGCATTCGAACACAATCCAAGTCTAAACCCCAAGTCCACACTCTTTCTATCACATGATTTTTGCTGTTCAGTTCAGTTCAGTTCAGTCACTCAGTCATGTCCGACTCTTTGCAACCCCATGAATCGCAGCACGCCAGGCCTCCCTGTCCATCACCAACTCCCGGAGTTCACTCAAACTCACATCCAAAATCGAGTCGGTGATGCCATCCAGCCATCTCATCCTCTGTCGTCCCCTTCACCTCCTGCCCCCAATCCCTTCCAGCATCAGAATCTTTTCCAGTGAGTCAACTCTTTGCATGAGGTAGCCAAAGTATTGGAGTTTCAGCTTTAGTATTAGTCCTTCCAGAGAACACCCAGGACTGGTCTCCTTTAGAATGGACTGGTTAGATCTCCTTGCAGTGGCTGAGGCCAAATGAGATACTTGCCAACAAAGGTTGTGTTTTCTTCTAGAAGCTGCAAAACTCAGCTGACCTTCAGTTTGCTTTTAGGGGTGGGCAAGATGGGACAGTCAGCTATTTCAGGAGGTAGAACCAACTCAGGAAACGAAGTAGCAGGAAGTGGGAAAGAGAAAAAGTCCATCCTTGCAGTGAGCCTGGAAGAAGAAACAATTTGTTCTGCAATCTCTTTCCATAGGAGCCCAAAGAGATCTGGTGCTGAAAGCTGCACCCTTTAAAGGTGAGGCTAAGGAAAAGGCCAGAACAGAGCAGAGAAAGCTCCCTACCGCCTTCTTTGCAGCCTTTTCAGTTTGGAGTGTAGCAAGCCCCGAGCTATAGTGCTCTGAACGCTGTAGAGTGCAATTCCATGTGGCTTTATGTTTACCTTGGGCATCTTTTGATCCTTATACAACTTTAATTAATCCATTATGAACTATAGCGAGAGAAATGCCAAGAAGCTGAATTCCCACTCTTCGTTCCTGGCCATGGCCACTGGCCATTAAATAGTCTGTCTTCCAATTATGGTGAGACCCTCATCTGGCCTAATATTATGCCTTCTTCAATTAAGAGCAGGACAGCAGCGCACACTTACTCCTTTAACAGCACAGCTGTTTCCCTGGACTAGACCCAATGTTGTGTGTGCTGAAGAGTTTGGGGGAGTCTTAAATCCCTAAGTTACAGCTTTGATCCCAACTGTAGTTCTCAAGCCTTCATGCTCTCCATTTACAGTCCGGACAAGTGTGGGATGTTGACTTGGGTGTGGGGTGACTTCTTTTCAACCGATGTAGACATCTCACCTATAACATAGGCTCTCGGGGATGCCCTCTGGAGCTCTTCGGAAAACCAGCAGCTGGAGTCATGGAGAAGCCTGTTTATATGCCACAGACACTGCTGTCTAAAACATTTTTGCAGACTTTGAGTGCATCCTGAGACTGGTTGTGGGGCATGGCACTCCCCCTTCCCCTCTTGCCTTGTGAATCAGAATCTCTGCACTTTGCTTTAATCTTTTTTTTTTTTTAATAATTTTATTTATTTACTTATTTATTTTTGGCTGTGCTGGGTCTTCATTGCTGTGAGGGCTTTTCTCTAGTTGCAGTGGACTTCTGACTGCTGTGGTTTCTCTTATTGCGGAGCATGGGTCCTAGGGTCCTGGACTTCAGTAGTTGTAGCGCATAGGCTTAGTCACTCTGGGGCAAGTGAGATCTTCCCAGATCAGGGATCAAACCCATGTCTCCTGCCCTGGCAGGTGGATTCTTTACCACTGAGCCACCAGGGGAACCCCTGCTTTAATCTTGATTTAGATGCCTTAAGCCTTTGTTTTGATTTTTTTTTTACTTTGTGCTATATAATTTTATTTTATTTTTACTATTTTATTTTCAATTTTTATTGGAGTATAGTTGACTTACAATGTTGTGTTTGTATCTGCTGTACAGCAAAGAGAATCAGTTATACATTGACCTGTATCTACTATTTTTGAGATTCTTTTCCCATATAGGTTACTACAGAGTACTGAGTAGAGTTCTCTGTGCTCTACAGTAGATCCTTATTACTCTTTTATCTATAGCAGTGTGTATGTGTCATTATTTTATTTTCTTAAAATTTGTATTTTATTTTGGAGTATAATTGACTAAATGTTATGTTAGTTGCGGGTGTATAGCAAAGTGACTCAGTTACACACATACATGTATCTATTCTTTTTCAAATCTTTTCCCATTTAGATTATTAGAGAATACTGAGCAGAGTGCCCTGTGCTATACAGTAGGTCCTTCTTGCTTATCTATTTCAAATATAGCAGTGAGTACATGTTAATCCCAAATTCTCAATCTATTCCCCCCTCAGCCTTCAGCCCTGGTAACCATAAATTCATTCTCTAAGTCTGTAAGGCTGTTTCTATTATGCAAATAAGTTCATTTGTATCCTTTATTTATCCATTTCTTTAGATCCCACATGTATGTGATATCATATGACAGTTGCCTTTGTCTGACTCCCTCACTCAGTATAATCATCTCCAGATCCATCCATGTTGCTGCAAATGATAGATCCTTTAAATTTTATTTTAACCAGACTCACTCTAAGGAAAAGACCATGATACTGAGAAATATTGAAGGGAGAAGGAGAAGAGGAAGGTAGAGGATGCGATGGTTAGATAGCATCATCAACTCAATGGACATGAATTTGAGCAAACTCCTGGAGACAGTGAAGGACCGGGAAGCCTGGTGTGTTGCAGTCCATGGGGTCGCAAAGAGTTGGACATGACTTAGTGACTGAGCAACAACAACAGCTCTAAGAAAATACATTCAAGGGGAAGACTGCAAACAAGAGATGTGCTGAATCATCAGAGATGGCCTGAGGATGTATAAATGAGCACTGGTTTGGTGATGCTATGTCTATGAAATAAGGAAGGTCTATTAGCTGATAATAGGTAGTATTGTACCAACCACAAATATCACCAGGATATGAAGAAAGATGTTGAAAAAAATCTGCTGCAAAGCCTAAGACAGAGCTAATGCTGATTGAGATCAGTGTCTCCCAGATCCTCTCATGACTTCATTTAAAGTTATTCAGGATTTAAGTTGAATTCCATGTGACAAATTCAAATTCAACCTGAATGTCCCCTTGGATTTTAATGTCCTCCCCAATCTCTCTTGATAACATCCATATCAAGCCAATGAGAATCACTTGCCTGCTTAATTTCCTTGTTTGTTGAAAAAGTTGTTCTCTTTCATAGAAGGAACCTCCTCCCTAATTATCTGTTTACTTTTATCCCTTTTAGAATATACAAAGGTCACCATATGCAGATAAGGAAATTATATGACGTATGACTATACATGTAGGTTCATCATGGGTAAGTGATTGGTACAAATGTGTAAAAATGCCTCACAGGGAAAACAATTGGTTGAATTACACAACCAAAAAATGAGAGTGGTGAGAAAATTAACTCACAGAGTACGGCTCAGAAACTGAAGAAGATTCTAAGAAAAATGAAATGAGTAGGCAGGAGATAGCCAGGTCTTAAAGATATTGTGAAGCTTGCAGAAGAGTTTAGATCTCAACTGATAGGCATAGACGCCAAGGAAACTTTTTGAGCAGAAGGATGGAATGATTAGATGCATGTGGTATAAAAGTCACATTGGTGGTGTCTGGAGGGGGCACATTTCCTTTCACTCTTTGCTTCTTTTTGACTGAGCAAATAATTCAAATGACATAAGACAGATTAACATTAGAAAGTCAAATTTAGCTTTGTATGTATGGGAACCCACCTATAGGAAAAGCTCAGGACCCTGCTTAGATGAAAGATTCAAAGACAGAAAGATGAAATAAGGTTTATATGTCCAATTGAGCTAAAGAATGGGATGGAGCCTGGGGCTTCTAAGGGGAAGAAGGTCATTCATTCACAGAAGCTTAAGAACAGATGTTTCGAATGACTGTTCACTCTGCGATTTAGATGGGACCACTTAGACCACGTTTATCTCCAGTAATAACTCTTCCTTGGGAAAAAAAAAATCCCAATTTAAATTCTTCTAGCTAGTTAAGGGAGGATAGTAGTTTCCCTTAAAACTGCAGTTTCCATTGCCTTTGACTCAAAATAATCCTCATGCAAAAGTAGTATATTTGGAGGATGGCTTCCCTGGTGACTAAGCTGGTAAAGAACCTGCCTGCAATGCAGGAGACCAGAGTTCGATTCCTGAGCTGAGAAGATCCCTGGAGAAGGAAATGCAGCCCACTCCAGTTTTCTTGCCTGGGGAATTCTATGGACAGAGGCGCCTGGTGGGCTAGAGTCCATGGGGTTGCAAATTGAGTGACTAACACTTTCACTTTCTTTCTTTTCTGAACCCCTAAAATGGCAAGATGAAGTTTAGAAGGGAATGAAAGGTGGTGAGATCACTGAGGAACCTCTGGTCTGCTTCAGTGTAGTAGCCATGCAGACGCAGAAGAGAAGATGAATGCAAAACTAGAAACAGCATTAGCAAGACTCAGAAATAGGGTAGATGTGAAAACTATGGGAGCTTCAGCAATTCAGGAGGCTTCTCAAGTTTGTGTCATGAAACTTACACTACTATGTGTAAAGTGGATAGCCATCAGGAATTTGCTGTATGGCTCAGGGAACTGGGAAAAGGGGCTCTGTGTCAGTCTGGAGGAGTGGGATGGGAAGGGAGGTGGGAGGGAGTTTCAAGAGGGAGGGGATATGTGTATACCTATGGCTGATTCGTGTTGAGGTTTGACAGAGGACTGCAGGATTCTGTGGAGCAATTGTCCTTCAATAGAAATAAATAAATAAAGTTTGTATCACAACTGGTTTCAGTTTGAAAAGATGGGAAATCTCAAAGAAAAAATTGCTCTAATATTATGGAGCTGAGGCATGGGGGTAAGAAAATTTCAGTAAGGAGGGCAGGGTTGCAGTACATAACACTAGCTTTGCACAAAATCTACATTTGCAACAGTCTTGAAGGAAAGCATTATAGGAAATGGCAGTGTTACAGAGAAGTGAAAAGGGATGAAGGTTGAAATATTCTCATGATATTTGATATTGGTTAATTTTGCTAAAACATGTGAGCAGAAGATTAATTGCATTTGTATGAGAGGAGAATGTGAGATGAGGAAGAGTGATGAGGGAGAAAGTGACGTGGAAAAACGACCAGTTATGAGCATCTATTCTACTGACTCTGGAGCAAAGATTTCCATACATAGGTGTCTAGGCAAAAGATCTGCTTTCCTGAGAGAAAAAGTAGAGGGATATTAGCAATAAAAATCAGATACCTCAGGATGTCAAATAGGAAGATGGCTTAAATATGGAAAATGGTCCACTTAAAATTCTCCGTTTCATCACTAATTTATTGACCTTAATATACTATGTACTTCAAGAGCCTATTAATTTTTGTAAAGATATGAATAGCTGGCTGAGTGGGTTGCCATTTCAATTGAGCATATAAATAAGGAGATATTGGACAAAATTAAAGAATCAGGGCTTCCTTCTCAAAGTCAATATCTGAGGTAGATCTACCCAGCTATCCAATCACTAGTGGAACTGAATATAATTAGAGCTTTAAAAAAAGTCTCTAATATCATTAATAGATCTGAAACTGAATCTGTAATTTATTTTGATTGGTGTATAGTTGCTTTGCAATATTGTGTTAATTTCTGCTTTACAACAAAGTGAGTCAGCTATATACATACATATATCCATATATCCCCTCCCTCTCGGACCTCCCTGGTACCCCCTCCCACGCCTCTAGGTCATCACAGAGCACCGAGCAGAGCTCCCTGTGCTCTACAGCTGTTTCCCACTTGTATCTACTTCACACATGGTGTTGTATATATGTCAGTCCCAATCCACCCCACTCTCTTCCGCCACTGTATCCACACACCGTGCTCTGCATCTACACCTCTATTCTTGCCCTGTGATAGGTTCATATGCACCAGTTTTCTAGATTCCACATATATGTGTTAATATCCAATATTTTTCTCTGTCTGACTTACTTCACTCTGTATGACAGATTCCAGGTCCATCCACGTCTCTACAGATGACCCAATTTTGTTTCTTTTTACTTTCTAGGTGGTGCTAGTGGTAAAGAACCTTCCTGCCAATGCAGGAGACATAAGATATGTGAGTTTGATCCCTGGGTTGGAAAGATCCCCTGGAGGAGGAAATGGCAACCCACTCCAGTATTCTTGCCTGAAGAATTCCATGGACAGAGGAGCCTGGCAGGCTACAGTCCACAAACAACAAGGCTGAGCACCGAATCTGTTCATTTCTCTGATTCTAATGCACTTGATCATCAGCCACATACTAATGGCTCAAATTTAAAACATATTAAAATATCTGAAAATATTATAAATGATTATAGAATATATGGTTTTGATGAGTTTTCTAAGCACACACAACATCAAAGGTGAAGCTATAAAAATAAAGGTCAGTCTATTTCACGATCTAATTTTCTGATTAAAGGATCTGTTGTCAAGAACAGAAGTAAATGTTGAGTGACAAATGGTAAGCTGAAAAATATTTGCAACATATGCAAAAGGCAAAAGTAAATTCTTAAGATATATTAAATTCTTAGACATAATTTTAAAAAGATAATACCAGAGCTAGAGAAATGGGGGTGCAAACAAAAAGGAACTTTATAAACAGAAAAAGTGAACAGTAAAAGTGAGTTCAGTGTCTTATGAGAGATTATATTATCAAAAACTCTGCAGCAATTATAAATACTGTACAAGATTATTGCATGTGATAGGAAAATGTTATAATATATTTTAATAGGAAAAAGAAGCTAAAACAAAATTACATAGACAAAACATTGTGAATTGTTTGGCCTCTTTTGTGTCATATTCACACATACATGTCTAATAGTTATTTCTAGATAGCAAAGAATTTTTTGTTCATTCTGAGTGTCTTAATTTCTACAGTACTGAATACCTATTGTCATCATAAAATGTTATTTAAAAATTATATATATATATGTGTATGTATGCACATACACACAAACGTAATTGAGACCTAGAGTGATAATAAATATTTTGTAAATATCTTTTAATCCTTTTAATACACATATATACCTTCCAGGTTATTCTTCTTTAGGGATGGAATCTTCTTCAAAATCTCTTCTCCATCAATAAATGTGATTGTCTATGAAAGGGAATATCATAAGTGTTCCAAGGTAGTATGTGTGTGTGTATGTAAGGGAGGATGTTGTTGTTTAGTTGCTAAGTTGTGTCCAACTCTTTTGTGACCTCATGGACTGTAGCCTGCCAGGCTCCTCTGTCCATGGGATTTCCCAGGCAAAAATACTGGAATGGGTTGCCATTTCCTCCTCTACGGGATCTTCCTGACCCCGGGATCAAACCCGTGTCTCCTGTGTTTCCTGCATTGGCAGACAGATTCTTTACCACTGAGCCACGAGGGAAGCCTATAAGGAAGGATAGGATTTATCAATAAGAGATTGATCAATGATCAATGCATGGGGGAAAAAAAGACTCAGTATTAACTCCCCAAATTCTATCAAATATTATTCATGTGGTTGAACTATTTCTGGAATGTTCACTCCCAGCACCTCTCTGGGGAGCTATCCCAGGGCAGGGAACCAAAAGGGAAAAAGCAGACTGCCCTAAAATCAGCTCCCTTCCAAGAACCAAAGACACAGGGGGATCATCTGACAAGGATCATTTTAAAGAGACTCCATGTGCTTCAGCTTTGCCTGCTGCGCATGGAATAAAGTGGTGGCTGGTACTTTGAAATCCATCCTAGCACCTTGTGTTGGCAGCCCCTTGCCAAGTAACTTCAAGAGAGAGCAGCTGTCTTGGAGCAACAGTGTGGTTGCTACCTCCCTGGACCAAAAAGCAAGAAGAGGGACCCATCAGAATTCAGTTTCAGTGAACAGAAGGATCTGAAGGGGGGGGAGGGCTGTCCAAGAGTCAGAAAACATTTGCCAACCGAGAAATTGGATTATTACTCTTAGAGCTTCTTTTCTAGCCCATGAAAATCTTCGGGGGTTGCCTCCTTGGGATCTGCAAATTGCCAAACAAAATTTGAATTAGGCACAGAGTGAGGGAAAACTCAGATGCTTTATTTTGCTTCTGGGCAAACATATGCCTATTTAAAACTTAGTTTCTTCTGTGACTGTGTTTTAAAGGATGTTGTGAATTCAATTGCTTTTCAAAAGGGAATGAGTTCCGGGTCTTCCACTGCACCAGAATTTGGCCACATTTTGGACAAGAAGAGGATTGCATTTGCAGACAAACGGCCCTCCTCTGTGAAGATCATTAGGATAAACAGTATAATATACAGCACTTTTCTCTTGGAGTAATGAAACAATCAGTTTTGTGTGTGTGTGTTGCAAATTTATACTCAGGCTACCTGAGTAATAGCTCCATCTTCTCAACTCCGGTCCCACAGGGGAACCATGTCCCTTCATCCAGAACAATTCCCAACCCCAGGGTGAATTTTGAGAACGAGTTTGCTAGTCAGTGAATTACTTCCCTTTTCTTTGGTGCTTGGGGTTAGCTCTAGAAAGTTCATAAATTTTACCTCTGCTGATGGGCTACTTAATTCTCCAGCCACTGTGTGAAGAGTTAAAGATTTATGGGAAACGAACTCAACCAGATGCTTTTCTACAGACTGGTCAGGGGCTTCATTTAAATCGTTAAAGATTTAGAAAGTTGAGGGGACGGTATGAATGAAACCTCACCATTCTGTCTTCCAAAAGAAATCCTTAAGAAAATAGTCGCTACTTCTCAGGATTCCAAATCGTTATAGTAGTTTATGGGTTGCCTGTCAACCTGGGGAGGATTTGGGTTGTGGAATTGGCTATGCAATCTGTAGAGCTTCCTTGGTGGTGGTTTAGTCACTGAGTCATGTCTGACTCTTGAAACTCCATAGACTGGAGCCCACCAGGCTCCTCTGTCCATGGGATTTCCCAGACATGAATACTGGAATGGGTTGTCATTTCCTTCTTCAGGGGATCTTCCTGACCCAGGGATCAAACCTGTGTCTTCTGCAGTGCAAGTGGACTCTTAACTGACTGAAGCACCGGGGAAGCCCCCATAGAGCTTCCTTAGCCCTGATAAATTAAGGAAAGAGAGAGAGAAGGGGAGGGAAAGAGAGGGAGGAAAGGAGGAAGGAAGGAAAGAAAGAAAGTAGGAAGGAAGGGAGGGAGAGAGGGAGGGAGGAAAGAGTGAAGGAAAGAGGGGGAAAACTAGCAGCCTATAGCCTTGAGAAGATTCCAGCTACATAGCCAGAACTTTGATTTCATCCTTCTTCCAGCCTAATTGTAAATGGTACACAAGTTGAACCCTCCAGTCTTTGCATAAACACACAGGAAGATAAATATAGGAAAGACTTTGACCCCAGGGTCCTCTCTGGGCACAGACTCTACAACGCGAAAGGGCTCAACAGCTCCCAAACCTCCGGCTTGCGAGGAAGATTGCCCCTGCTGCCTTGTAACAGAAACCTAGCAACTCCCTGTCAGGTTGGCAGGATGGCTGTAGCTTTGCAGCAGCTTGCTCTCTGAGTTTCTGTGAGAACAGCAGAGAGCTCGGTGCAACACAGAAACTGCTATGTTTGATTAATGCATAAGATAACGGCACCATGGTTCTGCCCAAGCCTCATTTCAAAACTTACCATTGTACTTCTGCAGGGAGCAAATATTCAGTACAGCTGGCCTCTTTGTAACTTGTCATACAAAAGAATCAACAGATTCCATGACTGTCAGGAAGGCTGTAAGCTGAAATAATTGCTCTCCCTCGCACCTGCTTCAGCCCCTGCCCTCACTGTGCAACAGGAAGGTCTAAATATTGTGATTTAGCCGCGTGGCAGTATGTCTTTTCAAAAGGATTCCCTTTTATACTCACCTGAAGGCGTTAACATTTCAGTGGCAGCTAAGGGATGATGTAAGCATTCAAGGATGAGACCCTTGCGCCACTGAAGTCCCGTAATCAACAGTGAGTACCCAACGCTATGGAAGGACCCTCGTGGAGAGGTGGAGTTTAATACTCTAACCTGGAGACGAGCATTTTCATTCCTCCATGTTTTCCTGAATGAAGGAGAAGGGTTAGGCGGTGCCGAGGTGTACGGAGTCAGAGGGAAGATGGCGGCACCTCTTACTATTCCTATCAGAAGTCTGGAGGAGAAACGGAATGGGTCCAAGTGACTCCTTCGGTCTCCACATAATGTTTAAGGACAAAATAAAGCACATGCAAGTTGGGTTTAGCTAGCTTTGGGGATTTCAGAGTGAGCAAAAGACAAAGGGATAATATATTCTACGTAACTAAATGTGTACTAGCGCTTCCCTGGTAGCTCAGACAGTGAAGAATTCCACCTGCAATGTGGGAGTCCTGGGTTCGATCCCTGGGTTGGGAAGATCCCCTGGAAAAGGAAATGGCAACCCCCTCCAGTATTCTGGCCTGGAAAATCCCCATGGACAGGGGAGCCTCGTGGGCTACAGTTCATAGAGTTGCAAAGAGTCAGACACGACTGAAGCAATTTAGCATGGACAGATCTCAAGTTTAAACCACAAGAGAGATCCCTATTTCATTTACTTTGTTAAACAATCATTTTCTCATTTTGTAAGTCGGTCTGTATTCAATGTGAATGTTGTATAAAGCACAATAACAAAAAATCGTATTAACCCACTATTCCACCATTCAACACTGATGATTATTACTGCGTTCTTTCGTCTAAGTCAGAATTTCCAAAACTGAGTCATATGGATCTAGTACCTATGGAATATAAGTAAGCATTATGAGTTATTAAATGCTATGGAAGAAAATTAAGTGGATAATTAGGTTTAGAAAATGGCCACCTGATGTGAAGAACTGACTCATTGGAAAAGACCCTGATGCTGGGAAGAATTGAAGGTGGGAGGAGAAGGGGATGACAGAGGATGAGATGGCTGGATGGCATCATGGACTTGACGGACATGAGTTTGGGTAAACTCTGGGAATTGGTAACGGACAGAGAAGCCTGGTGTGCTGCAGTCCATGGGGTTGCAAAGAGTCGGACACGATTGAGTGACTGAACTGAACTGAAGTTAAACAAAAAAACTGATCCTTAATACCTTTTATAATTTTCCAGAGGTAAGTCAAATAGACTTGGGTTAATATCTACATATTCTTTATCAAACCTATTGGATCATATATATCTGACTGGACTAGAGTTCCGCAGAGAAGGACTGATGTGTGGAATGAGGGTGGTGAATAGAAAAAATGATGCTATGGTTCTCTGTTGGTGCATAAATGTTTGTGTCTATGTCCACGTATGTGTGTTGTGTTCTTTTAACTTGCCAATCCATGAGAGAAGAAATTATTCTGTATATAAGTGGATCTTCTTCAAATACAAACTGATTCTGTTTTCATAAATAAGACAAAATTTTATTACATAAATGTATTTGCATATTGCCTTAATTTAATTTTTATACCTTTCTCTGTGTCCCCAAGAAGAGAGTAAAGCAAGTTGATGTCTCAAGAGAGTTGTGTTAGGATTTCACAAGTTTCAGTTCCAAATAAAAATCTGAGAACTCCTAGCTATAGGCAATGATTTGATTCTGCAGGTATAGTATATACTATGAAAATCAAAACTTTAGCAAAATTAGGAAAAATCAGAATGAGAAGCAAGGAGGATATGAAGTAAGATTTTTTCTTTAGTCAAATTCTTATCCATATTTTATTTTATATATAGATTCTCGATTTAAAAATCAGCCTGTTTAATATGTATTAAAGGATATATATATATATATATATATATATATATATATATCAGAAAGATCATCACATAATTTCACAACAATTGCAAAAATCCTGAAAGCTAAAAAAAGGAAAAAGGAAGGGAGGTACAGTAAAGGAAAAAGTAAAAGAAAAACATACTACAGTTGGTGAAACAGAAAACATAAGTGAATTTTTTTAAGCTTTTCAACAATGGTTTTATTTCTTTATAATGGTACAATCATTAAATATTTTATCATAATTTCCTCTCAGATGGTATAGGAAATGGAAAAAAATAAAAAATATACAACTCAAGTATTATTAATGTAATAGAGGGAACAGTCTTCCTGAAAACAATGTATCTTTAGCTTGTGTCAGATACTCATTGAACTTAGAGAGACCCCTGTGTTTATAATTGTAAAAGAAAAGAAGAAAACTGAAGAATATGTTCAAAAGTCAGAAAATATATTATCAAGTGTTTTCTTAAGGGCAACATTTTATGACATCATTCCAAATGAATTTTTGATGAAGTATAAATTGGCCAAGTTCTAGTGAAGATTGCAAGCTAAATAGCCCTTGACATGCTCCCCAAGATTCCTGTAGTTTCAGATTCTAAATGAGCCTGAACGGGGTGTTCTGGAAACAAGCCTGCTCCTGCTGATGTTTTTCTTGCATCTGGTTTTAGCCTCTTGTCTGGAGCAAGAACAAACAAACAAACCACTTAATCTCCATCCCCTGAGTATCATCATTTGGCTTTCTGTAGAATGGATCAAATGTGTTGCCAACTCCATCCTTCTTTCCACTGTTCCTTAACTGCAGATGCTTCGGTCCCACTATGAGGAGCTCCCTTATGGCTTCAAACCAGTCTGTCATCAAGTACCAATCAAAGCACTACAGCAAATTGGTAGGAACACCTGTTGGACGGGGTCTATTTTGATTGTAGAAGTATCTTACAGAAGGAAGGCACCACCTAGCATGTTATGATGTCAGGAGCAAGAGGATCATTCCTTCCATCCCCAAATGGATCCCTTGAAGGCTTGCTGAAGATCCAAATTATATTGTTGAAAATGAATTCCTTCAGTCTGATTTTTCAACTTCTGGTGCAATGTGATTACTTTAAAAGCTAGTGTAGTTAAAAGCACACACCACATAGGGAATGGGGAACATGTGTTCCCTCCCTGGTTGGACCAGTATAACTATAGACTCTTAAAGGCACCACTTTTTCTTACTGAATCTTAACACTTTCTTAGATATGAAATATAAGAATTAGATGTCCTGGTTTCAAACCTTGACATTCCAAGAAGATGTTATACCTCCAACTATTATCAGTTACTTATGATTTGGTGTGTGGATGAGTTTCAGGTTCATTGTTGGGAAAAGATTTGTCATGTCGGGAAGAATTAGGAATTTGTATGTTTTGTATGAAGACAGGTGAGTAAGGTTCAAGTGGGGCAACTGAGGTCACGAAGGCAAATCTTACAATAGGATTTTTTTGTCCTGGTGATACATCCTATAGAAAAAATATTTGTAAGTTTCTAAGATCTACTATGGACTTCCACGGTGGTTCAGTGGTAAAGAATCTGCCGGTCAGTGCAGGAGATGCAGGTTCTATCCTGGGGTCAGGAAGATCCCCTGGAGAAGGGAATGGCAACCCACTCCAGTTTCCTTGTTTGGAGACTCCCATGGACAGAGGAGCCTGGTGGGCTACAGTCCATGGGGTCGCAAAGAGTCAGACATGACTGAACAACACCAATGACAAAGTAAACGGGGCAACACAGAGCATTACCACCATATCAGAAAGCTCTAATGCACAGCATTTTTTCTAAACCAAACTTTTCTAGTTCTCTCAATTGTTTATTTCACACACTGATTTAACATCACACTACAATATCATATTGTTTTAATAGCTTTGGTAAAATATTATACTGGCAATTGAACATTATATTCTCCAAATAAAATCTGACCATCTCAGAATATAGGGGAATCACCACCCCTTACGCTGGATATGATTGAAATGGATCCCTAAGCTATCCATATCTCGGTAGTCAGGCTTGTTTTCCTATCTACTATGGAAAAAGTGGTTCCATGTAGCTCTGTAGCCTACCAGTAAATAATTTTACTGTGTAAATAAAACTAATTAATAGAGAGGAGATAGGGAGAGAGAGAATGTAATCTCAACAGCTGCAATGCTGAGATATTTGCATTGGAAAGATTCAGATTTACTCATATAGAGAATATAATAATAGTAAGAAAGCAGAGAGAGAATTAAGGGAAACATTGAGGACTACAGAGCAGAAAATAGAGAAGAGATTAAGGGTGAGATATGGGAAGAGGTGAATCCTCTAAGCATGTGAAGAGTCTAAGAAGGTTGGAGAGAGAGAGAGGAGGGATAGATGACTTTAAAAGGTGATGGTTGCTCTTTGGAATAAATCTTCGTTAATGTTAACCTAGAAATGTATACAAGGACTGGGCTTAATTTTTTATTACTATTATTATTTTTTTTATTGGAGTACAGTTGTTTTACAATGTTGTTAGTTTCTGCTGTGCAGCAAAGTGAATCAGCCACACATATACATGTATCTGCCCTTCTTTGGATTTCCTTCCCATCTAGGTCACCAGAGAGCACCGAGGAGAGTTCCCTGTGCTGTACTGTCTGTTCTCATTAGCTATCTATTTTATACATAGTATCGACAGTGTATATGTGTCAGTCTCAGTCTTCCAACCCATCCCATCTTCTTTTCCCCCTTGGTATCCATATGTCTGTGTCTCTATTTATGTATTTATGCTTTGCAAATAATTCAAAAAGATACATGCACCCCAGTGTTCACTGCAGCACCATTTACAATAACCAGGACATGGGAGCTATATAAATGTCCATCAACAGATGAATGGATAAAGAAGATGTGGTTCATATATACAATAGAATATTACTCAGCTATAAGATGGACAAGGCAATGGCAACCCACTCCAGTACTCTTGCCTGGAAAATCCCATGAACAGAGGAGCCTGGTAGGCTGCAGTCCATGGGGTTGCGAAGAATCAGACACAACTGAGTGACTTCACTTTTTCACTTTTTACTTTGATGCATTGGAGAAGGAAATGGCAACCCACTCCAGTGTTCTTGCCTGGAGAATCCCAGGGATGGGGGAGCCTGGCGGGCTGCCGTTTATGGGGTCGCACAGAGTCGGACACGACTGAAATGACTTAGCAGCAGCAGCAGCATAAGAAGGAAGAAAATTTGGTCATTTGTAGAGACACGGATGGGCTTAGAGACCGTCACACAGAGTGAAGTAAGTCAGAAAGGGAAAAACAAATGTCATATATTAATGTGTGTATGGGGAGCCTAGAAAAATGGTATAGATGAACTTATTTGAGCTTATTTATTTTTCATTTTTAAAATTTGCTTTTTCATGAAGTATTGCCCTCTGCTTGAATTATGGTGACCCAGATTTTATTCTGCATATACTATATTCCTATTAATCTGGTATTACATTACAATTTGAATTTATTGCAGTTGCATCTTTTTGCTCATTTATGTTAAGCTTGTAGTCAATGCTGCTGCTGCTAAGTTGCTTCAGTCGTGTCCAACTCTGTGTGACCCCATAGACGGCGGCCCACCAGGCTCCCCTGTCCCTGGGATTCTCCAGGCAAGAACACTGGAGTGGGTTGCCATTTCCTTCTCCAATGCGTGAAAGTGAAAAGTGAAAGTGAAGTCAATAGAAATTGCTTAATGCTTTTACCATGAAATGTTTCTAGGTCTGCTCACTCCTTCCTTTATTTAGGGAACTAATTCCCAGTACAGGTATAGAAATTTACATTTTCTGTTAAATTTGCTACTGTGAATTTTTTCCCTTAATACTAGTGTGTAAAGAAATTTGTAGTCATTTCTCTGATACCTTGTATTTCATTTCTCTCTTACAAGTAGTTAAAGATTTTGTAACAAAGCTCCAGCAAACCTCTTCTCATTGGTCAGATTACCATGGCATGCTCCTTTCTGAACCATCTCTGGCAAAGTAACAGGCCCTTCCTAGACTATGTCCTCACTTGTAAGGTGAGAGCAGTCAGCTTCCTTTAAATAAAATTGTATTTAGGTTGAGAGGAAAGAAGGAGTTAATAGATGTTAAATCAGTAATCTACAGCTCCTGTTTCAACAACCCTTTCAGTTTTGGGTGACTGAAACTTTTTTGATTATGTCTTTATCCAATTTTTAATTAAAATGTTGATAAGGTGACATTCAGGGATACCTCCAGGAATCACTTTCAACACAGCCTCCGTTTGTTAATTAACAAGCTAAGTGTTCATTTTAAAAATCACCGGCAAACTATTAATTCATTCGGATCCAGAGTTTCTAAAGTACAGTAAGTTGAAGATGTGTTGTAGTTTGTTGCTAATAAGGAATTTCCAAACGTTTACTGAGCATCTATAATGTGTCTTTTCTGGGTGCTGGAGATGTCGAGTGACCAGAATAGGCTAACATACTTGCTTTCATGGAGTTTATATTTTAAGGTGAGGCGCTGAGTCAATAAATAAGTGAGTTAAGCTTTTAACATATTTATTTGTGATAAAGATGGGGAGAATAAAGCAAGAAAGGTGAAGAGAAAGTATCAAGATGTATCAGGTTTATTAAGATTTGAATAAGATGGTGAATAAAAACCTCAGTGAGATTCCTGGGTGGTGCGGTGGTTAAGACTTCGCCTTCCAATGCAAGCGGTACAGGTTCCATCTCTGATTGGGGAACTAAGATCCCCACATGCCTTGTGCCCAAAAAAACTAAAACATAAAACAAAAGCAATATTATAACAAATTCCGTAAAGACTTTAAAAATGGTCCACATCAAAAATACATTTTAAAAATATTATTTAAGAAAACCTTCAATGAGGAAGAAGCAAAGATATGAAGGACATCAGAGAATAAGATACAAAGGTTTGTGAGGAAAGATCATTCCATGCATAGCGAACAGCAGGGGGAAGTATGGGTGGAGCTAAGTAAGACTAACAGAGAGGGAGCACAGAGGGAGATGATAGCAATCCTGTTGGGCTAAGATAATATGGGACCATTTAATGATTTTGGCTTGTCTCTGATGGAGATGAGAAGCAAAGAAGACTCTTAGGCTGTAAAGAGAAATAATCCAAATTATGTGCTTCATAATATTTTCCTGGATGCTATGTTTGTCGGTAACTTTTAGAAGACTGAAGGAAGTGGCTGGAAATCAGTCTGAAGACCACTGTGATATTTCAGGTGAGCAACGATGGTGCAGACAGAAAGGCCATGGTGGGTGTGTTCATAAGGGGTTAGATTCTGGATCCTTTTTGGAAGTAGCAATCATAAGATTTGCTTTCAGACCCTATGGGGATGTTAGGGAAAAAAGGAAGCCTGAACACCTAGAATGAGTGAGACACTGCCAAAATAGGAAAGGGTACAGGAAATTTTGGAAGGAAAGTTATGACCAACCTAGATAGCATATTCAAAAGCAGAGACATTATTTTGCCAACAAAGGTCCGTCTAGTCAAGGCTATGGTTTTTCCTGTGGTCATGTATGGATGTGAGAGTTGGACTGTGAAGAAAGCTGAGCGCCAAAGAATTGATGCTTTTGAACTGTGGTGTTGAAGACTCTTGAGAGTCCCTTGGACTGCAAGGAGATCCAACCAGTCCATCCTAAAGGAGATCACTCCTGAGTGTTCTTTGGAAGGACTGATGCTAAAGCTGAAACTCCAGTACTTTGGCCACCTCATGCGAAGAGTTGACTCATTGGAAAAGACCCTGATGCTGGGAGGGATTGGGGGCAGGAGGAGAAGGGGACGACAGAGGATGAGACGGCTGGATGGCATCACCGACTCGATGGCCATGAGTTTGGGTAAACTCTGAGAGTTGGTGATGGACAGGGAGGGCTGGCGTGCTGCGATTCATGGGGTCGCAAAGAGTCGGACATGACTGAGGGACTGAACTGAATTGAACTGAACTGAACAGGAAATTTAGATTTAGGGGGAAAGGGGTCAAAGGAAAACTATTCTGCTTATGCTTTCCTCTAGAAGTTTTATAGTATCCGGTCTTACATTTAGGTTATTAATCTCTTCTAAGTTTGTTTTTGTATATGATGTTAGAGAATGTTCTAATTTCATGTAGCTGTCTGGTTTTCCCAGCACCATTTTTTGAAAGTGAGAGAAAGCAATAGGTTTGTACATTGATGAAAAAGATTCAGAGGAGAGGGAGTGAAAGATGATGAAAGAGAGAGGGCAGAATTCCAGATGTGGCACCAATGTCCTTTAGTTAAAGCACTTGAATGACATTTACTGTACATTTTTCCTAAATGTGAATCACTACCAAATGAGTCCTTGGGAGATGCCACAATGAGATTAGGAAGCTGTAGCAGGTAAGGATCTTTCTCTTCAGTGTATATAGGCCATTCACAGATGAATGATAGCTAGATATTGGGATATATTTTATCCCTTCAAAAAGTTAGTTTCCTGCTAAAAAATACATTACTCTACATTATTGCACAAGATGATAGCGCATTACACATTCATAAAAATATTTCTTAGATTGTGTTAAAATTAATTTTATTATTGATTTTAAATGATACAATTAAAAAGACATAAAGAGATAATGGGTCCATTTAGAGAAAGTCAAGAAGAAATCTAAAGGGAATTAAAGTCTGTGGGCACCTCGGACAATGTATTAGTTTCCCACTGCTGCGTAAGCAAACTTAGAGACCTAAAAAACGCCACAAATATATGATGCTGAAGTTTTCATGTGTCAAGAGTCCAGATATGGGTTATCTAGGTCCTCTGCTCTGCTCTCACCAGAGGGAAATCAGCTGGGGCTGTGAACCTCTCATCTGAGGTTCAAGATCCTCTTTCAAATTCTGGTTGTGGACAGATTCATTTCCTTGAATCAGTATGACCACTATGCTTGCTTTCTTGCTGGCTGCCAGCCTGGGACATTTCTCAGTAACTAGAGGCTACCACAGTTCCATGCCACATGGTCCTGATAGGTAGTCCAAAGCTTGGCTATTTGCATTGCTCTGGGCCAGCAAGAACACATTTTTATGACACTTCGCCTTCTTTTAAAGGGTCCTCTGATCAGGTGACGTCCACTCAGAATGATTTTTCTTTTGAAATACTCAAATCACCTGATTAGCAGTAAAGCACTAAAGTAATAGCCTGTTGTATTCACAGGATCTACACACAAAGCAAAGGGATTACCCATGAGGTGTACTCCTGTGGGTGGAAATTTGAGGGGGCACATCTTAGAACCCTGTCCACGATAGGCAGTCAATTGTTCAATAGAGATGTGCGTGAATCCCCCTCACCATTCTTAGTTTTTTGCCTTTAACTGGGAAAGGGAATAAAGATAGAACTTTGAGAAGAATATTGTATGATAAATAAGTACCCTTTATAGGGAAAAATTATGTTCACTAAGGATGATCTGCAGCCATGCGAAAAGAGAAGTTACCATTCATCCACATGGATCATTTTACTGTCCTCTGTTGACCTCAACATATGCATATATATGTGTGTATATAGATATTTTTCAGACCAAATGTACAATCAAATCCTGCACTGAGACGCAGTCAGAATACTATTTCATTTTAGCGTGTTAGTTTACTTTGGCTTTTACATGGCTATAGGATTAGAGATTTCAAAAGGTCACATTTATACAGGTAACGCATTCTGAAGCCAGAATGATGGCAGCGTAGAGGAAGCGAATACACTATGGGCTCAGAGAGCCTCATTCAGAGAGTCTGTCATGTCCATATTCATACCACTTACCTGGGTGCACAGCAGCCACGACCACAAAACAAAAATATCAGGAGCATCTTAAGGTCAAATATACTTAATTCCAGATAGGCCCAAGAGTAAAGCCTAGAAAGCATGGAATTACTTGGGATGCAAGGTCCAGGTGGCCTTGTTTGAGCTAATTGTTCAATTCTCAGGATTTTTTGCAACCTGGTTGTTAAACACTGCTGCTGCCGCTGCTGCTGCTGCTAAGTCGCTTCCGTCGTGTCTGACTCTGTGAGACCCCATACATGGCAGCCTACCAGGCTCCCCCGTCCCTGGGATTCTCCAGGCAAGAATACTGGAGTGGGCTGCCATTTCCTTCTCCAATGCATGAAAGTAAAAAGTGAAAGTGAAACTCACTCAGTTGTGTCTGACTCTTTGCAACCCCATGGACTGCAGCCTTCCAGGCTCCTCCATCCATGGGATTTTCCAGGCAAGGGTACTGGAGTGGGGTGCCATTGCCTTCTCCTTGTTAAACACAGTCATTATTAAAACTTGAACTATAAAAGCTTACAATTAAATCAGATCAGATCAGTCTCTCAGTCATGTCCGACTCTTTGCGACCCCATGAATCGCAGCACGCCAGGCCTCCCTGTCCATCACCAACTCCTGGAGTTCACTCAGACTCATGTCCATCGAGTCAGTGATGCCATCCAGCCATCTCATCCTCTGTCGTCCCCTTCTCCTCTTGCCCCCAATCCCTCCCAGCATCAGAGTCTTTTCCAATGAGTCAACTCTTCGCATGAGGTGGCCAAAGTACTGGAGTTTCAGCTTTAGCATCATTCCTTCCAAAGAAATCCCAGGGCTGATCTCCTTCAGAATGGACAGGTTGGATCTCCTTGCAGTCCAAGGAACTCTCAAGAGTCTTCTCCAACACCACAGTTCAAAAGCATCAATTCTTCGGCGCTCAGCCTTCTTCACAGTCCAACTCTCACATCCATACGTGACCATAGGAAAAACCATAGCCTTGACTAGACAAACCTTAGTTGGCAAAGTAATGTCTCTGCTTTTGAATATGCTATCTAGATTGGTCATAATTTTCCTTCCAAGGAGTAAGCATCTTTTAATTTCATAGCTGCAGTCAACATCAATTAAATAGCTTATATTAAAGGCAAATCTAATAAATGCTTGAAACTCATTACTTCCTAATTACTTTACAACATTTTACCATTGCCTATAGTGCTGAATATATTTATGTCTGTTGTATCCGTAGAGTGGAGACACTATACAACCATGAGTCCTTGTATGTGTGTGTGCTGAGTTGCTTCAGTTATGTCTGATTCTTTATGAACCTATGGACTGTAGCCCGCCAGGCTCCTCCATACATGGGAGTCTCTAGACAAGAATTCTGGAGTGGGTTGCCATTTCCTTCTGCAGGGAATCTTCCCAACCCAGATCCTGAGTCCCCTGCGACTCCTGCCTTACAAGCGGATTTTTTACTGCTGAGCCATCGAGGAAGCCCCAAGTCCTTATATGTCTCTTCCCAAATCTGTGCTCAGTCAGGTCACCTTGATGCCTTGAACTTGGCCACAGCATATTTATACCACGAAAATCAGCAGACACAATAAATTGAGGGTTGATTTAGTGCTGAAGTTGCAAAAGGTTTCAATTTAATTAATATAACACAAAGATGAGAAATAGTTTTTTGTACATCACATATCAGATTTAGTGAAAATAAATTTATTAGGAGAGAGCTATTAAGTTAGGAGGAAGCCCAGTTTGTCAAATCATGATTGAATTTAGATGGTAGGCTGGCTTCAAATGCAAAGACAGAAGCATTCTGTAGGAAACAGTTGGCTAAAGGAATTTACAAGAAAGAGTAATGAATATGTGTATTATCATTTTAAATTGTATTTTACATACTCTTTATATCAATACATTCAATTGATATATATTAGTCATATATATTTGGAGAAGGCAATGGCACCCCACTCCAGTACTTTTGCCTAGAAAATCCCATGGACGGAAGAGCCTGGTAGGCTGCAGTCCATGGGGTCACTAGAGTCGGACACGACTAAGCGACTTCACTTTCACTTTTCACTTCCATGCACTGGACAAGGAAATGGCAACCCACTCCAGTGTTCTTGCCTGGAGAATCCCAGGGATGGGGAAGCCTGGTAGGCTGCCGTCTATGGGGTCGCACAGAGTCGGACGCGACTGAAGCGACTTAGCAGCAGCAGCAGTCATATATATTAATCAAATATATGTATAGTAATATTTACATATATGTGTATGTATATATATATGTGTGTGTGTGTGTATATATATATCCCCAGAGATAAGACTATCAAACTTTCACCAGGATACCACTGGTTCTATACCCAAGATATAATTCTGCATGAAAAGACTTGTGGTACTTCCCTGATGGTCCAGTGGTTAAGACTTAGCCTTCCAATGCAGGGGTTGTAGGTTTAATTCCTGGTCAGGGAACTAAGATCCCACATACCACAAGGCCAAAAAAACACCATTAAAACATAAACTACAGAAGCAATATTGTAATAAATGCAACAAAGAGTTTTTAAAAATGGCCCACATCAAAAAATCTTAAAAAAAAAAAAAGAAACTTGGGATGAGATTCTGGCTTATGAGATTTGGAAAACTATTAACTTCTTGGCTTCAGATTTCCCTTCTGTAAAATGAAGCTATGAGTCTGATATTCCTGCTTGATACGATTGCTGTGGGAACAATGAAGTAATGGATATAAATGTTCTTTAAAAATTTAGTGAGCAGGAAATCCACACTCCTTGCCTTCCTGGAGCTTACATCTTTGAGTTCAGTGAAGATTCCTGGAGCGTGTGAGCTGGAGGCCATCCAGAGGTCACCTGGCCCAAACATTCACTTTATAAATAATGAGAGAAGGCCCCTGAACTGCTTGAACTGTTGGGTGTGTGCAGAAGTGTGGGTTTGGGGTGTGTATATATATCCATTTTTCCGTTCTGAGCTTCATTAACTTCTAGGGCCAATTCAATAATACAAAATAATCAGGGAAAATAAGATATTCAGCAGTGTATAATCCAAGAAATAGCAGCCTAGCACATCACAGGATGGTAACGTAGTTAGCTAAGAGCATTTAAGAAATATGCTTCCATGGGGAATCTAAACAAATGGTACAAATGAACTTATTTTCAAAAAAGAAGTAGAGTCATCATGTATACAAACAAGCTTACAGTTACCAGAAGGGGGAAAGGGGGGAGGGATAAACTGAGAGATTGAGATTGATATATACATGCTGCTGCTGCTGCTGCTAAGTCGCTTCAGTCGTGTCCGACTCTGTGTGACCCCATAGACGGCAGCCCACCAGGCTCCTCTGTCCCTGGGATTCTCCAGGCAAGAACACTGGAGTGGGTTGCTATTTTCTTCTCCAATGCATGAAAGTGAAAAGTGAAAGGGAAGTCACTAAGTCATGTCTGACTCTTAGCGACCCCATGGACTGTAGCCTACCAGGCTCCTCCGTCCATGGGATTTCCCAGGCAAGAGTACTGGAGTGGGGTGCCATTGCCTTCTCCAATATACATGCTACTCTATATGAAATAGATAATGAGGAACTATTGTATAGCACAGGGAACTCTACTCAGTACTCTGTAATGACCTATGTGGGGAAAGAATCTAAAACAGAGTAGATATATATATATATATAACTGGGTCCCTTTGCTGTACAGCAGAAACTAACACAACATTGTAAATCAACTATACTCCAATGAAATTTTTAAAAATAAAAAAAGGAATAACTACAGTAGCACAAAGTTAGAGAGTCGGGTTGCTCTTTCAGGATCTTTGACACTAGAAAAATTTAATGTTTAGATTACAAGAAACAAAGTGCACATACAATTATTTGGTTCAAAGTAGATATCTCTTCCCAACTCCAGTCTGAATATTAAAATCTCTTTCAACATCAGGATTCAACCCTCACAGTGATTCAGCTCGTCTGATTCAAAAGATTTTTGTTCCCTTTGCCTTGTAAAAATCTTTTATCCTCTACACTTTTGCAAGTAGACATTAATTCTTGTGCACCTAACTACATTCCTGATAGAGGAAATAGTCTACATCGACCAGCTGAGGTACATTGTGTGACTTTGTACCCGCTATGTCCTAAATTTTGCTGCAATCTTTTTAAACACCTCGACTCTGAGGCTACTTGATCTCAGTGAAATATAGACAAACCCATCCCTCAAGGAAACTACACTGTCTCCCAGTAGCACTGATTGATGAGTGAATTAAATGTATGTGAATATGAATAACGGATGATGTAAAAGAAAATCTTCCTGCTGCTTTAGCATGGTTCATTTTCAATAGCTACACACACACACACACACACACAATATACACAAATAAAACCACACACAAAAAACTTGGGATAAATTCCTGAGTTGCTACCATGGGGTTTCCTTGTGCCCAAAGCAACAACAGGCTCTTCAGATTCATTCTTGTAGATGAACTTGTTTACAGTCATAAATTCTCTTAATTATTATTCATAGGTGATTTTCATTAGATAGCCCCTGCTTGAAAGAAGAATTTCCCCACAATCTGCCCTCAAATAAAAACCACATCTAGTGTAATTTCCTGCTTACTTAATTTCTTTTGCCTGTTTGAGGCTAAACAGCTAGTCATTGCATTAACATGCTGGTAGCTGATTACACTTTAGAATTTCTTCTCCTCTAATGATTTCAGGTAATATAGAGGTAGAAGAGAATATGATTAATGACAGAGAATCATTTCAACCCTTCAGAGTTTATTAATCAAGTGTTTGATACACTGGGGCTCTAACTGGAATGCCAAATTGCAGGGGCTCGTGTGCCATTTCTAAATGAATCTTAACACGTGTAAATCCACCGTATGTGAAGATGTAATTATAAAATGATGATAGAATGACTCAGGGCCAATTTGAGGTCTGCTCATTGGCTGTCAGAGTTTATTCCTGATTCACTCAGACTTCACTCACCTCTGGGACCCTGGGAGAGAGCTATTCTGTGTTCAATCTCCTGTAAAGTTTCCCCTTTATTTGTTTTTTTTTCCCCCCTTTAACCTAATTCAGGAGGGAACACTGGCTCTCAAACCAAACTTAATGCAAAATAAGCAGTTAGAGTAATGGAAAAGAACCCCAAAGGATATGTGAATATGATTAAAGAGTTTGCCTCGGGCTTATGGACCTTGTCTGGCATTGGTCTTCTCAATGAGAAAAAGTTGTAAATCAGCGACAGTTCCATCATTGATGCCCCAAAGACTCCCATGAAGGAAAGTCTTCCCAGGGGACTTCCCTATTGGTCTCCCAAGAAAACTATTTTTAGTTTATTTGATTTTGTGGTGATCGTGTTAGATATGCTCAAATCCCTTGTTACTTGAAGGCACAGAAAGGTGATTTTGAATTTCTGTTGATTTTCCCAATTGTGTGGAATAAAAATGCCACATAGCCTAGTCTTCATGAGTCTGGTCTCATCTATTCCTAGTCATTGCTGGCTTTACTTTAAGGGAATTCAGGTTAAAGGATGCTCAAATATCAAAGCAAAAATCAAGTTTCACTCTAAAACTATCTTAAACCCATATATCTGATGGACTTCTTAAACCATCAGAATGTTCTTTTCTTTTATTTCCAGGTAGGTGTGGCATAGCAAATTTTTATTCTGCCCCCCCTTCTAATTTTTTTAAATGCAAATTTTTAAAAAAGATTTTTTTTTTAAATGCAGAACATTTTAAGTCTTTATGAATTCATTACAGTGTCATTTCTGTTTTATGCTTTGGTATTTTTTGGCCGTGATGGATGTTGTATCTTACTTCGCTGATTGAACTGACACCCCTGGTATTGGAAGGTGAAGTCTTAATTACTGGACCACCAGGGAAGTCCAGACCCAAAGATTTTTGTTTGAAAAAAGTACAACTAAAGTTCTGACCTAAACATACACCTGGAGTTCATAATAAAATGCCCTTTATTTTACAATTTGCAGAAATATGTGATCAGTGACAAGAGACTTTGATGCTTCAACGATGCATAGTTTCAAAATTAAAAATTAGATGTCACTTCAGCATGCTATACGTATGGGCATATTTAGCTTCTTTGGTGAACTGGTTACTAAGAAAACACTTGCCTCCATAGCAGACCATGGTGTGTCTGGGCTTCCATCATATAAAGATCTTACAGAGTCTTGTAAGATGGGGTTACTGATTTTCAGGGTTTCAATTCCATTCATAGGTTATGAGTGTCCAAATAGTTGACAACTTAATAAGACAGAAAAAAAAATCACTGGAATCAGCCATTTGTTTACAGTTTGAAAAGAGCTTACCTTGCTCTTAGTCTTATTTCTCTACAGCATCACAAAAATGTGCTCTTATCAAGCCAATTTCAAAAGGGTCTTTCTGAGGCAGGTATCTGCAAATAGACTATCTGTCCAGGTCTTTAAGAAAAAGCCCAGGCCGTGTCCTAAGTATTAGCCATTGAGCTTCTACTCAACTGTCAGACACAGACTGAGATAAAACTGGTTCCTCAAGAACTTTCTGAATCCTTGTCAACAGATTCCTGATCAATCCATAAATCTTTTAGAATAGTTTTATCCACATTTTTTATTATAAATTCCTACTTGCAAAAACATCAAAAAATTTTTTTGATGTGGACTTTATTTTAAAGCCTTTAATGAATTTTCTACACTATTTCTTCTGTTTTGTGTTTCAGTTTTTTTGGCCACAAGGCATGCGGGATCCTAGCTCCCCGACTAGGGATCGAACCACAAACCCCTTCATGGGAAGGCAGTCATAGTCACTGGACAACCAGGGAAATCTCACAAAAACAATTTTAAGGATTCAGTGTATATATAAGTGTTCAGTTCAGTCCAGTCACTCAGTCATGTCCGACTCTTTGCGACCCCATGGACTGCAGCAAGCCAGGCTTCCTTGTCCATCACCAACTCCCAGAATTTGCTCAAACTCAGCCCATGGAGTCAGTGATGCCATCCAACCATCTAATCCTCTGTCATCCCCTTCTCCTCCTGCCTTCAATCTTCCCCAGCATCAGGGTCTTTCCCAAGATATATAAGTGCACAAATAAGCAAATATATAGGTGACATAGAAACATTATTGAATATGTACATTAAAAATAAACTCTAAGGTATAACAGGAGGGCCTAGAGGAGCTATCCCACGTTGAAGGTCAGGAAGGGCGGCAGTGAGGAGATACCCCTTGTCAAAGGTAAGGAGCAATGGCTGCACTTTGCTGGAGCAGCCGTGAAGAGATACCCCATGCCCAAGGTAAGAGAAACCCAAGTAAGATGGTAGGTGTTGCAAGAGGGCATCAGAGGGCAAGCACACTGAAACCATACTCACAGAAAACTAGTCAATCTAATCATACTAGGACCACAGCCTTGTCTAATTCAATGAAACTAAGCCATGCCCGTGGGGCAACCCAAGACGGGTGGGTCATGGTGGAGAGATCTGACAGAATGTGGTCCACTGGAGAAGGGAATGGCAAACCACTTCAGTATTCTTGCCTTGAGAACCCCATGAAAAGGCAAAATGATAGGATACTGAAAGAGGAACTCCCCAGGTCAGTAGGTGCCCAATATGCTACTGGAGATCAGTGGAGAAATAACTCCACTAATTGGAGTTATTTCCATGAAGAATGAAGGGATGGAGCCAAAGCAAAAACAATACCCAACTGTGGATGTGACTGGTGATAGAAGCAAGGTCTGATGCTGTAAAGAGCAATATTGCATAGGAACCTGGAATGTCAGGTCCATGAATCAAGGCAAATTGGAAGTGGTCAAACAAGAGATGGCAAGAGTGAATGTCAACATTCTAGGAACCAGCGAACTCAAATGGACTGGATGGGTGAATTTAACTCAGATGACCATTATATCTACTACTGCAGGCAGGAATCCCTCAGAAGAAATGGAGTGGCCATCATGGTCAACAAAAGAGTCCAAAATGCAGTACTTGGATGCAATGTCAAAAATGACAGAATGATCTCTGTTCGTTTCCAAGGCAAACCATTCAATATCACAGTAATCCAAGTCTATGCCCCAACCAGTAATGCTGAAGAAGCTGAAGTTGAACAGTTCTATGAAGACCTACAAGACCTTTTAGAACTAACACCCAAAAAAGATGTCCTTTTCATTATAGGGGACTGGAATGCAAAAGTAGGAAGTCAAGAAACACCTGGAGTAATAGGCAAATTTGGCCTTGGAATACGGAATGAAGCAGGGCAAAGACTAATAGAGTTTTGCCAAGAAAATGCACTGATCATAACAAACACCTTCTTCCAACAACACAAGAGAAGACTCTATACATGGGCATCACCAGATGGTCAACACCAAAATCAGATTGATTATATTCTTTGCAGCCAAAGGTGGAGAAGCTCTATACAGTCAGCAAAAACAAGACCAGGAGCTAACTGTGGCTCAGATCATGCACTCCTTATTGCCAAATTCAGACTTAAATTGAAGAAAGTAGGGAAAACCACTAGACCATTCAGGTATGACCTAAATCAAATCCCTTATAATTAGACAGTGGAAGTGAGAAATAGATTTAAGGGCCTAGATCTGATAGATAGAGTGCCTGATGAACTATGGACTGAGGTTTGTGACACTGTACAGGAGACAGGGATCAAGACCATCCCCATGGAAAAGAAATGCAAAAAAGCAAAATGGCTGTCTGGGGAGGCCTTACAAATAGCTGTGAAAAGAAGAGAAGTGAAAAGCAAAGGAGAAAAGGAAAGATATAAACATCTGAATGCAGAGTTCCAAAGAATAGCAAGAAGAGATAAGAAAGCCTTCTTCAGCGATCAATGCAAAGAAATAGAGGAAAACAACAGAATGGGAAAGACTAGAGATCTCTTCAAGAAAATCAGAGATACCAAAGGAACATTTCATGCAAAGATGGGCTCGATAAAGGACAGAAATGGTATGGACCTAACAGAAGCAGAAGATATTAAGAAGAGGTGGCAAGAATACACAGAAGAACTGTACAAAAAATCTTCACGACCAAGATAATCACGATGATGTGATCACTGACTTAGAGCCAGACATCCTGGAATGTGAAGTCAAGTGGGCCTTAGAAAGCATCACTATGAACAAAGCTAGTGGAGGTGATAGAATTCCAGTTGAGCTATTCCAAATCCTGAAAGATGATGCTGTGAAAGTGCTGCCCTCAATATGCCAGCAAATTTGGAAAACTCAGCAGTGGCCACAGGCCTGGAAAAGGTCAGTTTTTATTCCAATCCCAAAGAAAGGCAATGCCAAAGAATGCTCAAACTACAGCACAATTGCACTCATCTCACACGCTAGTAAAGTAATGCTCAAAATTCTCCAAGCCAGGCTTCAGCAATATGTGAATTGTGAACTTCCTGATGTTCAAGCTGGTTTTAGAAAAGGCAGAGGAACCAGAGATCAAGCTTCCAACATCTGCTGGATCGTGTAAAAAGCAAGAGAGTTCCAGAAAAGCATCTATTTCTGCTTTATTGACTATGCCAAAGCCTTTGACTGTGTGGATCACAATAAACTGCGGAAAACTCTGAAAGAGATGGGAATACCGGACCACCTGATCTGCCTCTTGAGAAATTTGTATGCAGGTCAGGAAGCAATAGTTAGAACTGGACATGGAACAACAGACTGGTTCCAAATAGGAAAAGGAGTACGTCAAGGCTGTATATTGTCACCCTGTTTATTTAACTTCTATGCAGAATACATCATGAGAAATGCTGGACTGGAAGAAACACAAGCTGGAATCAAGATTGCCGGGAGAAATCTCAATAACCTCAGATATGCAGATGACACCATCCTTATGGCAGAAAGTGAAGAGGAACTCAAAAGCCTCTTGATGAAAGTGAAAGTGGAGAGTGAAAAAGTTGGCTTAAAGCTCAACATTCAGAAAACGAAGATCACGGCATCCAGTCCCATCACTTCATGGGAAATAGATGGGGAAACAGTGGAAACAGTGGCAGACTTTATTTTTCTGAGCTCCAAAATCACTACAGATGGTGACTTCAGCCATGAAATTAAAAGACGCTTACTCCTTGGAAGGAAAGTTATGACCAACCTAGATAGCATATTCAAAAGCAGAGACATTACTTTGCCCACAAAGGTTCGTCTAGTCAAGGCTATGGTTTTTCCTGTGGTCATGTATGGATATGAGAGTTGGACTGTGAAGAAGGCTGAGTGCCGAAGAATTGATGCTTTTGAACTGTGGTGTTGGAGAAGACTCTTGAGAGTCCCTTGGACTGCAAGGAGATCCAACCAGTCCATTCTGAAGGAGATCAGCCCTGGGATTTCTTTGGAAGGAATGATGCTAAAGCTGAAACTCCAGTACTTTGGCCACCTCATGCGAAGAGTTGACTCATTGGAAAAGACTGATGCTGGGAGGGATCGGGGGCAGGAGGAGAAGGGGACGACAGAGGATGAGATGGCTGGATGGCATCACTGACTCGATGGACGTGAGTCTGAGTGAACTCCGGGAGTTGGTGATGGACAGGAAGGCCTGGTGTGCTGCGATTCATGGGGTCGCAAAGAGTCGGACATGACTAAGCGACTGATCTGATCTGATTTGAAGGTATAAATTTAATGGATGTGTTTGAAGGGACCTTTAAGTAACAATTATAGTGTCTCTCTCCCATTTCCTTCCTCCAGAATGGACCACCAAGTATGGTCCCTGGTGATAATAATAATCCTGCTATTGGAGACTGACAACACAGTTTCCAATTGGAAGCAGAATGCCCTGCTAAAACAGGAGGAAGCCAAGCCCACTGCAAGAAAGACATTCCTTTGACTTAATGCTAGATGTGTTAATTTCATAAGATGACTTCTGTTTTCTGTACGTACTCCATTTCCTGAGTGTGGTTTTCTCCCTATACAGGCTGTTTTTCTCATGTTTATTCCTTCCTACCTAAACATCCCATGCAAACACTCGGCGTCTCTTCCCTTGAAAACTCTATGAGCTGAGCGCCTGTACCTCTCTGCCTCAGGAAGCTTGGGGACCGCGTTTCCTTTTTAGTGGGCTTACCAATGTAAACGCCCCTTTAATTCACACTGCACTCCTATAGGACGTGATAAAAAGGAAGATGTGCAACATCTGGCTGGATTTCCCAGCTGAACATCATAAGCAGCTGTTGCAGCAGAGCTGAAAGAACCGCTTCTGAGCAAAAGTGCTGTGAATGGTGTTTCCACAGCCCCTGAGAGACTGTGGAGGTGGTGTGTTAGCTTCAGTTATTTTATGACTGAGTTATTCAGGCTGAGAATTATTCAGTCTCAGATTTCTTTTTTCTCTCCTGTTGCCTTCCTAGCATCACTTGCATTTAATCCCTTCACTAACAAGTGACAAGAGGTTGAGAAATCCAATCCTCATTGGCCAATGTGACTGCTTTGCATTACCTGGGCATGTCTAATCTTGGCCGCCCATGGGATGTATAAAGCTCTGTGCTAAATTATAAGCTTAATTTGTCTAATAAAAACTGAGTAGAGATAATCACCAAAATGGGCTTTCCTGGTGGCTCAGTGGTAAAGAATCCATCTGCAATGCAGGAGACCTTGGTTTGATCCCTGGGTCAGGAAGATCCCCTGGAGCAGGGCATGGCAACCCACTCCAGCATTCTTGCTTGAAGAATCCCATGGACAAGGGGAGCCTGGAGGGCTGCAGTCCATGGGGTTGCAAAGAGTCGGACGTGACTGAAGTGATTTAGCATGCATGCAATCACCAAAATGTGTGATATAGACTTGGATTACTTCAATAAGTATGTACCTGGGGGAAAAAACAGCTCCTCCCGTAGATTTAGAACCAGGAAAACCACTTTCAGGGAAACTTAACCTTGTTGGTTTGACCAGATGGAGAGCTTTACTGCAAATAATGCAAATGTCTTAAAATATGTTTTCTCTATAGATGGATCCCTTGCTCACTTGCAGGAGACCTGCAGCCCTCTGGCCCTCTCCCTCGGGCCTCTTTCCTTTCTCTCTTCTTTATCCTTACCTTCTAAGCTGCAGCAACAAATATCCCTCATTTCCCTCTTAAACCAGTTTTGTTCTTTTTGCCACTGAGCTCCACACTTAGGTAACTGATACCTTTGTTAAAGTGTTGATATTTCAATTTGGAAAAGCCCATCAAGTTGAAGCCAGAGGGACCCCAGAGCTTGATGGTTTATCCTCCAAATCTGTCCACCCTCATCTTTCCTACACACCATGGAGGCTTCTCAGAGGCTCCTCCAAAGACAAGGCCAAGGTCAATGGAGTAGCTTTTAAGTGTCTTGTTCATGGATCAACAAGTGACAGTGTTCACTTCCTCATCATGTTGCTCTTCCTCACCAAGGTCCATGTGCTGTAAGTTTCCTGCTTCCTCTAGAGTAACTGATAGGGTAACTGTTGGTGAGAATCCACTTATTTCGTTCGATTGCGTTCACATAATCCTCATCTGAGGTGAGACAAGAGGATGTATGAACAATTCAATTTAAACCTCTGGTGTTTTGCTGAAAGGTGTTGTAGGATGATACCCCACACAGGTTTACATGTGCTTAAAATTAAATGTTTAGATGTTTCCAATGTCTTTTTCAATTTTCCATCAAGCTTGATCATATAGAGTGTATAATAATCCTGTGAGGAAGGGTTATTTTTTTCCCCAATCCACTGATAAAAAGAATCACATAATCAGGAAACCTAAGCTATATAATACATCATGGAATTAATAAGTAATCATACTAGGAACTAGCTTCCCTGGTGGCTCAGATGATAAAGTGTCTGGCTGCAATGTGGTAGACCGGGGTTCAATCCCTGGGTTGGGAAGATCCCCTGGAGAAGGAAATGGTGACCCACTTCAGAATTCTTGCCTGGAGAATCCCATGGATGAAGGAGCCTGGTAGGCTGCAGTTCATAGGGTTGCAAAGAGTCAGACACGACTGAGCAACTTCACTCTCTTTCTTTTCTTTCTTTCACACTGGGAACTGAGTCCAGATTTCTTCACTTAATCTGTTAATACTATTGTTGTTAATTAATACTATTGCAATTAATTACTTTGTAATTACCAAGGTAATTTCAATATCTAACTCACATCTTCTTCCTTGAGATGCCTTACTCTGCCATCCTCACCTTTGGAAAGAAAGAAGAATGAAGCCTCGAGCCAAGTGTACACTGAACCATGACATAAACAATTCAAACCTGTGTAAAGCCCATCCTTTGGGGCTGATGGGATCAACAATGGTATAGGAAAGACTTTGACTAATGAGAACTCCGCCCCCAAACTTGGGTCTTCCTCCATCCACCTTTCTGTTTCAAAATAGAGAGTTAGTGGAATAGATTTTGAAGAGTCAGTTACAGTGTCCTCTACAGGATCTGTGTGCTCGTGGGAAGAAACCACAGCTTGAGTCAGGATAGAGCAGGTGGAGACCCACTGCCGCTACAGGAGCATGAAGCTAGCGATGCCATCTCCTCATGGCACCTCTCCAGTCTTACCCCAACCCTACCAAAGAGACTTCTGTGTATGAGGGTGTCCTGCCAAGCACCAAGACTTGGTAACAATCACACAGGCATCTTTTTCGAGGGGTGTGAATTCTCAGTGGGGAGTCAGAGCAATTGGTTAGTGTACAGAAGGAACTGGAGTGGGGGAGGGGGAGTGGAAAGGATAACATTTGTCAAAACTCAGAAAATCTTCAAATGCTTCTCTTTTTGAGCCAGAATGAGGAATGTGAACAGATTGAAACACACATCAATGCCATATTGTTAATTCACAGCCAGACTCTCAGTTGAGACGTGTAGAGCTGGGAAGGAGTTTGAATTCATTTCTGCTCTTTTGGATCTTCTCATTTGCCAAAGAAGAACCCTGCTGACTTCATCCTCACTTTCAAATACTCAGAAGAGTCCTGTTTGTCAAAATAGGAGTGAGCCTGTGCTGGAAAATAACTTTTTAGAAGAATGGATCATATTAGCACTTTGCTGAAATTGCCTCACGTTTTCCAAAATTTATGAAATTACTTTAAAAAAAATGTGTTTGCATTATTCTAAGGTGCTTGAGCCTCTGCAACACTTGTTGCTTGGTCTCTCCATTCTCTGGATGGCAGTGAGCTTCATAACGCAATCTCAGATATTAAAATTATTGGTCTGCAGGGCTCTGTGTGCAAATAACACATCAATGTTTTAAAGGAACACCTTCTAAGTAAGACAAGGAAAATTAATGCAATGTTTTACCTAGTGAAAAGTTAATGTCTCCTAAAAGTTGGCATGTGCAGAAAATGAAAATAGATACAAGAGTGCTTTGGCTCAATGATGTTCACACTATGTTTTTTGTGGTCTTGGACTTTCTGAAAATGCCTTTGGGACCTCCTTAGATATGAAGAAAGAGGGTAGGAAGTCAGGAATTCTAATTACATTGCAAAAAACATATATCCTATTTTAACCAGCATCCTTTGAGAGATTTAAATAGGTAAAAAGAGTTCCAAAGCTTAAAATCGTGGAAAACACCAGTATAGCTAAATTTCTCCATGATAGCTACACAAAGAACTAAAGGGAAGTTAATTCATTTTCTTTGCCATTGTTGCCTTCTGATACAAAACCTTAAGTCGCTCTGAGTTGCCTAATTAATTAGGTTCAAGTTCCTAACTAAAGCATTCAAACCTCTTCATCATCTTTTCAACTTTATCTTCTATATTCTCTTACCTTTATGTTCCAACCAACCTGGACTACTTGCCCAGGACAAGCTTTTCACTAACCTGCTTCTCTCCTCCTGTGTTTCCTCGTGCTATTTCCTCAGCGTGTCATGGACTCCCAGGAAGCTGTCTCCACTTGTCAGCATCCAAGTAGTCCTTAATTTCCAGTTTACATGTTACTTCTGCAACATACATGCCTGCCTCTCCCAAGAAGCTACTTTCCTTCCTCCCAGTGAACTTCCCCAGCACATTTTCCATCTTCAGTGGCATCTCATAATCTCTTTTATTCATCAGTGTTTTTAACTTGTCTTTTTAATTCATTTTTCCATTCATTCATTTTATTTCATCCATTTAAAAATGAGTATTGCTTTACCGTATATCTTCCAGAACCTTGCTCACGAATGGGGCTCAGTCAGTTTAGGTTGAAATTAAGATATAACATCGGCCTGGGTGGATCATTTTCAGAACTGACTTTCCTTCTATCATGGAGAAAATTTAATATTTTCCAATTACCCAGCTACTTCTCAGTCTTCTTGGAACAATACATGTTCTCAGCTTTCACTTGGAATTGCTGTTCCACTCATATTAGGAACGAGAAATAACCATTATCTATAAATGTGTACTCATCTCCTCTTCTTCTCAGCCACCCTCATTGTGCTGGACACAGTGGCCTCATTGCTAGTCTGTGAACAGAAACACACAACATTTATTTTTGCCTCAGGCCTTTGCAATTTTCCTCTCTGTGTGCTTGTTTTTCACCCTCAGTTCAGCCAAATCACTGTGCTTGCAACACAGCCTCGAAGAGGCTTTTTCTAACACCTCGTGACAGAAGACACCCTGTTCTTCTCCATCCCCATTATTCTGGCTTCTATTACTTAACCTCATATGACATCGTGTGTTTCGATTGATTTGCTCTCCAGCCGAGACAGAACTTAAGTTCCATGAAGGCAAGGACTTAGCCTTATTTACTGGCATAATTCCAGCCCTGGCAGAAAAGAAGAGCTCAATGAATATTTATTAAGTAAAGGAGAGCTACAGAAATTAACACACAGAGACCACCAGAGAGGCAGTATGATTTTTCAGAAAGAACACTGGTTTGGGAGAGAGATTTGAATTGCTTAACTATAAAGTGAACTAAGTCGATGCTCTAATTTTAATCTTTTGAAAACGTTTTCTTTGTTAAACACTGAGAAAATTAGACAAAAAGAAGACTAAAATTTTCAAATCTAACTTTCTCTTCTCTTTTAATCAACTGCTGCTTCTTCAGTGAGGTTCATGATACTTCCTTATACAATGAAGACTTGTAGGCTGCTGACATATACACTGGGGGGAAGTCAGCTTTCAGAAAACAGTGACATAGACAAGAAGTGACCAGAATTCACCCTGGAGCTGTTGATATGTGTGGAGCAGCTTAATGAAATGACAGCTCTTGTTTTGTAAAGCAGCTAATGGACTTGACAAGAATCACAGTTTCCACACAGGACACTAGCAATCCAAATAATGAGTCTTTAACTCACTCACCAGGACTGTCATAGGTTCCAAATGCATTTGTTAGGAGCTATATTAGGCCAAATGCTTAATAAATTCAATAACCTTTTCACTAAGTGCGTTAGTAGTGCCTGGCTATGATCTTATTGGATTGTATTAGCTGTGCTTAAGCAATTAGAAATAAGGCAATTGTTCCAAGGAAGTGGGAGGGAATGGGAAAACCAGAGCTAATTGGTCGCTTTCCTGAACTGGGATGGGGCAACCAACCTAACTGGGATGTGAAGTCAATTACCAAATCCACTTAAGTGTAACAAATGAAGGTCTGAAAGACTAAACTACTAATTAAGGTCAGGAACATTAAATTTAAAAAGGTGACCATTTAGCCTTAGTCCAGCGATGCATATCTCTTGCCAAGTAAACAGGAGATGGAATTTTGGGAAGAAGACCTTGCTAGAACCCCAAAGTGCAAACATGAGGCTAGAGCAGGAGGCATGAAACTGTGGAGTCTAACTTTCAGTGGCTTCTGGACTTCCTGGCTGATTCTTGGCAGCAGAAATTTCTTACTATGAACGTCACTACGGGTCTATAGGTCAAGGACTTTGAAAAACACAGCTATCAAGCAAGGCAGAATTAAGTCAGAACTGGAGTCAAGACTCAGGGCTACACGCAGGTCGGTGTTTTTAAGCTTTCTGGGTATTATGGCTGAGGCAGACCCAGTTCAAGGTACAAGGCTTCTAAATGCGGCTAATGCGATTGCCCATCTCTCTTTGTTGTGAGCATCTCTTGTTACTCAGCGTATACGGTTATGCTGCTCTGTTAATCTTCTTGGCACTCAGGGATATCACACATGCTCTGGGAAGCCCAGGGATGTATCCCATAATGTCTTTCTTTCATCCCAAACAGCTGACTGTTCTTCCATCCTTTGCCTACTGTATCCATCACCATGATTACCTACCCACACTCTTCCCTTTGCTCAAGAAGGAACTCTTCCTTCTGTGATGGCAAAAGACTAATACACAAGGATCAGTCCTGATAATTTGCAAGAAGTTAGTATGTTTCCAGAAAAACACAAAGCCTTACTAGCAAAAGCATCAAACAGATGTTGAATTTTACAATGAACCTGAATGCCAAGAATGTGGCTCTTTTGACCTGGTGACATAGTGTTTTTTTCCAGTAACCCATACTGACACCTTACCAAAGACATAAGGTTAGACTATGAGACAGTAGCCTGCCAGCCCCCTCTGTTCATGGGATTCTCTAGGCAAGAATACTGGAGTGGGTCACCATGCCCTCCTCCAGGGAATGTTCCCAACCCAGGGATTGAACCTGAAGCTCATGCAGCTCTTGCATTGCAGGAAGGTTCTTTACTGCTGAGCCACCAGGGAAGCCCCATTAGACTTTTAAAATATTAGATTTTTAGACTTTCTGGCAGGATAGAGAGAAGGACAAGCATGTTGGTGTCTCTTAGATCACCCTCATGTCCTCTGTTAATCTATGGGTTAGAAAAACAATCCATAGAGAATCCCCATGGACAAAGGAGCCTGGCGGGCTACAGTCCATTGGGTCACAAAGAGTTGAACACAACTGAGCGACTAAGCATACAAGAACAATAGTATTGTTAGCAGACAGAGAAGTAAGATATTGGAAACAGTTATACATCATGAGAAGCATAGTCTTCTTAAAGACTTAACATGCCTCAAGTCACACCAAATATCTGGCAGGAAAGAACCCACTAGAAAGAAGCATGGCTTGGGATCCTGCCATCCCTGAGTTTACACACGGACCTCATCAATTTTGTGAAGAATCATATATCCTCCTTTTATCTTCCTTTCTTTATATGTGCTTAGTCTCTGAGTCATGTCTGACTCTTTGTGACCCCATGGACTGTAGCCCGCCAGGCTCTTCTGTCCATGCAGATTCTCCAGCCAGAATACTGGAATGGGTAGCCTATCCCTTCTCCAGGGGATCTTCCTGACCCAGGAATTGATAATATATACACTTTTCAATAATATTGTGAGAATGAAAGATGTTATATATATGTAGGCATACCTACATGCACACGTTTGACAGTGATTCTGGCATGTCGTAGAGAGTCAGAGAAGTAGTTATGGCTTTCATTTTTATTAAAGTGTCAGGAGAGGGCTTTCTTAGTTACTGTGAAGGATGAATAGCCACCAAGCTACAAATGAAGCCTTTTCTTGGTCATGGACTTCTACTGTGTCAGAACAACTTTGTGAAATGGTAACTCTGAAAATCGGTGGTGGTGGTTTAGGCAGTAAGTCGTGTCTGGCTCTTGCGACCCCATGGACTGTAACCTGCCAGGCCCCTCTGTCCATTGGATTCTCCAGGCAAGAATACTGGAGTGGGTTGCCATTTCTTTCTCCAGAGGATCTTTCTGACCCAGGAATTGAACCCAAGTCTCCTGAATTGCTAACTGAGCTACAAGAGAAGCCTGTGAAAACTGGACCTGTCTGAAAAGATACAGACAACTTTGAACAGCACTTATGCCAAATCATGTGCCTTTCCTACTGACCGTGTCCTCGAATACACACACACACACACACACACACACTATAAGTCCTAAGATTTTGTGGAATTGGAGAGAAACACAGCTTCTTCCTCCTTTTCCTCCTCCATTACCTGCAAGAATTACCTTACACCATGAACCTCACGGACTCCTCCAGAATGATTCTCCCAGCTGCATGGCCAGGTGATCCTTTGCTGCCAGTTAGCATCTGGAAAGTTCTCCTTTCATGAGTACCCAACTACAGGTTGATACAGGAGAGACCAGGCTTTCCATTTCTGTTTCTGTAATCCTATTCCCCACTATACAATCATGTATCTTTCTAACTGTTGTGTATGTTTTCAGGTGCCTCTCTACAAAGTGGTATGAATATTTCACAAACCTTGGCACAATTAATTATCTCCTGCTTTTCAATCTCACCCTTTAAGACCTCTGTACCTTATTTCTCCTAGTGGTCACTCTTTTGGATACAAAAGACCAGGTCAAAGATGTGAAATTATTCCCTGATAGGATTATATTAAGTTCTTTGCCATGGACACTCATGTATGTCAATTTCCATTTTGAATAGAGGTGGGGAGGATTTATTTATTTTTACACTAGAGGAGTATTTAAAAAAGTAATTTTCCTTCTAAAAATTACATGACCTTTTCCCTGCAGGTTGACCTCCTCTGATAGACTCTGCCTAGAAAATTATCTTTTCCAGATCTAGCTTAAACTCAACCTGATGCCTCAGCCCGAAACTCTTCCCTTTAAATGTTATTGACGTGCACATTGGAATAAGCTGGAGCAAAAAATAAAGCAAATAGTCTTTGTCTCGTAATGGACCAAGCTTTTAGTCAAAGACTGAAAGTAATCAAGGGATTTTCTGGCTTCTTTAAAATGGGTCCCACAATATCTAGCCTGGTGCTCAAATGCCTTCTAAATCCCCTTTGAGTGCATTTTAATCCCCACTAACGTGCAGCAACAAATCAAAGATTATACATCTTCTTCCATCTATGTATTTGCCTGGCACATAGCACTCAGCATCCTAGGTATTGTTAGATGCGGAGCTATTAGGGGAGGACAAGCATGTGAGCAGGCAGTAAGGAGGGTGGGAAAAACACTTAACCTAAATGCTTATCCTTTAGACGTGATGTCTGCAGTTAACAAGACATATGGCTGTATTGAGCAAGGAGGAGAATGCGTTCCAATTCAGTTAAATGTCTCTTTCCATAACATATATAATTGAATTACATATCTGATTAAATCAGAAAATGGGAAAATCTTTGGATATCCAGCATCCTGTGCTGACTACCTTAACATGAGCTCACTGGCTACCTCACTGCCAGCTTTAACACAGCAATTAGCACTGGCAAAACTCTATTTGCTTATAGACCTAATTAGAGATCAAGAGAGTGGCTCACTTCTGATAATTGCATGGCTGCGGCCCATCTATCAGCCATTGTTAAATTGTTGTTATATTAATGTAAAGCTTATAATCACTGCTGTTCCAAATTGAGTAAAATGTTCTTGCCAATTCTCCAATGCAATTAATTTACATAAAAGCCTCTGGAACCAAAATTAAAATGATATACATCTTTGCAAAGGCTTCAGTTAAAACAAAGCTAAGGAAGAAGGGCCTCATACATCTTATTCCCCTGCATTTTTATGTTTACTGGAGTTAATGGCCAAACAATCATTAAAATGTGCCTAAAACTAATTAAAATTGTTATGCTCATACCTCATTTCCTATGTACTCTAATTTATTATTCAAAGCATTAATATTTTAAACTACCCATTCCAGAGTCCAAGGAGATTCCAGGCAATAGAACAGAAGGTCAGTAGTTCTCCTTTTTTCCAGGAATCTGCATATAAATCACATTAATCTCACCAAGGCGTTTGATATTGGCTCAGAAGAACTGATGGTGTAGGTAGATGTGTCTATTTTGTTCCTTCTGCTTAAACTAAATAAATAAAGCATAGTCATGCATCATCCAAAGATCTGTACAAGGATTGCAAACAGGAAATGGTACATGATAGACGCCACACTTAAATCAACTCCAAAATAGAGAAAAGCGAAATTTATTATAGGCTGTGTGCCAGGCAGCTCCCCACTAAGACGAGCAGATGCAGATAAACTGGGATGGTATTAGGGGTCTTCAGGGTTTCATTATAAATATACAGTTGGTGTGATCATTTATAGGAGAGCCAGGTAAGAGAATTCAGTCGTGAGTCTGACATTAGAAATCATATTAATAATGCAATATGCTCTCTGATAATTTTACACTATTAGTTGAGTTATGTTGTTACTCAATTACTAATACCTACCATTTATTTAAAGACTACTCTGAGGCAATGTCTCTTACATAATTTATCTAAGTCAGTCTATATGACAATACTATTATTGCTGCCATTTTAATGTTTGATGAGGAACCAAAGCTCAGAAATATTAAACAGCTGGCCCAAGGTCATGACAGTAGATGACAGAGCAGGAAATTAAGCATTTGTGTCCCTGATCTTTCAGTAAGATCCTGGGGATCATTTTAAATAATTTTTGTTCTTTTGGAGTAAGTATGTCTTCCTCACACATCTCCTAGTTGATCTACCTTCACAGTCTTTGTTCTTTAATTCTTTCTTATTCTCTCTTTACCATCAGACCACCATACTGCACATCTGGAACTGTCACCTTGGGTAACTCAAACCAGAGTAGAAATCTTCCACTACCAAAATAGCTGCTGGGAACCTCAGGTGGTTAAAAGCAGAGTATTTAGCAAGTCCCTCAGTTACCTTTAGTCAAGTGTCACTGCTCAATGGACTGAGTAATATTTCCGACTAACTTAAGGGAAAAGAAAATGCTGGTTATTTTGGCAAGATGGAGGATAAAATGTGCATTCTTCTTGAAACCCATTTCTGATTCTTGATCTTTTGACTTCTGAATAGAGTGTCAGTGTGAATGTGAATGAATCAATCCCTCTCAGGGCCAATTTTCATCATCTTAAAAAAAAAAAAAAAGCCCCACAAGATGCTATACAGGAAGTTCAAAAACATCCTGCAGCTCTATTATCTATAATTTTTACTTAAAAGGACCTGAATCTGGACAATGACCATTACTTGGAGCTCATAAAGTTGAAAAAGGAAAGTCATAAATGTGCTCTAGAGTGTGATTCAAAAGGCAGTTGGAAAGGGAAAATTCCTGTGCCAATGGTTGATCATATATTCAGTTTTTTAAAATATCTTGAAGAACAGAGTAATTTTGCCAAAGAAAAACTGCCCCTGTGTGTGTGTGTGTGTGTGTGTGTGTGTGTGTGTGTGTACAGGTGCCCATGAGTGCATACATGTATGACGGTATAATCTCAATGATCAAATAGGTTCAGCAGAAATAGGTGTGGGGGAGAGAGCTGTCTTTTGACTTCCTCCTTTATCTCTACAACAAGAAATTTGGCAAGACCCCAGGTCTCTGAAGACCACAGCTTAAAAAAACACTTCAACAGTGTTATTCCAATGGGAGACAGAGAGAGAAGGGGGGAAAAAAAGTAGGCATCTATAGAAGTAGAACTACATGAAACTCCCCAGGGAGCAATCTGGAAGGTTAAGTTACAATCAAAATGAAAGAAATGGAAAGAGTGATTAAAAAGAAATCAAGGAGAAATATAGACAAGTGGTAAATACTGTAACAAGGAAGCCAGACAAAGTGCATCAGAACTAAAGACAAAGAAATGATTTACGGGGCTCAGAATGTGAATGGAAGGGGAGACTTCACGCTGCCGGGGGATGGACACTTTGGAGGAATGCTGTGGCTGTTCAGAAGGAGAGAGATTACTTCCAAGTGTAGCAAATCTGTGACGAGAATCAAAATAAAGCCATGCTCCCTTCGGTTGAGAGGGCACTCTAAAATAGCCATGGGCAATGGTATCTTTTTGAAGAGATATGAAGATTTATGAGATTTGGCCTTGCAAAGATTTAGGGAAAGGATGAAGGATGTGCCAGACAGAGGAAAAGGCTGCCAAACCAAAGAAAGGAAGAAGATGATGTGTATCTGGGAAGTGCATATCTGTGTTTCTTGAAAGTGAAGGCTGAAAAGTAGTGGAAGCTTCATTTATTAATTCAGTAATTAATTACTGAATCAGTGTTTTAAGTGTTGGGGTAACACTAGTGCACAGAGTAGACAAAACCCTTTGACATCATTCTCTGAGGTGAAAGATATTATGCAAGATACTACATAGGAAAAAAAATAGGTGTTACAGTCAAAATATATACAAAGAAAAAGAACTAAAAATAGAAACATGGCATGTTGGGGTGAGAGTTGAATGAGAGCCTCATTAAGGAGGTGAATTTGGGGACAAAATCGGAAGTCGTCACACTGGAAGCATGAGTGAAAAGCATCATCATCATGAGAGCAGAAAACCACCTCTGCCAAAGATCTAAAGTGGGAGAAGCCTGGAAGAGGAGCGTTAGGTGGGTGGACTGTGAGTGAAGGGACGCTTGGTGTGAAATGAGAGGAACACGATAACCAGGGACCAATTCATGTAGAGCTTATGGAAGATGGTATGTGCATTGGTTTTCACTCTGAGACAATTAAGAAGCCACCGGAGGGTTTTCACCAGAAGAGGAGTTTGATTCATTCTGTATTTTCAAACGGTAAATCTGTCTACTGTGTTGAGACAAGATAGCAGGAGACAAGAACAGACATAGGAAGAGCAGTTAGGAGGCTAGACCAATAATCCAAAAGAGAGAAGATGGTGAATGGGCCAGGATGATGGTGGGGGAGGAAGTGCTCAGATTCTGCATACATGTTGAAGGGGAAATGTGCAAAAGAAAGGTATCAAACATGATTTCCAGGTTTTTAGCCTCAGCACTTAAAAAAAAGATGAACAAGTGATACGGGAAGACTGAGAAGGGAATTATTTTTTTACTTCATGTTATTATACCTTTGCCAGAATACCAAGAAATCAACTTTGGACATATTAATTTTTGTGTGAATATGAGACATCAAGTGGAAGTGTTAATCAAGCAGTTATTTGTATTACACTGAAGTTTCAGGGAGGGGTCTAGACTTAAGATATAAACATAATATTGAAAGAGTTAATTCCTAGGCAGGTTGATAAGATGTCCGGGGTCCCCAAGGAGGAGAGACAGGTCTGGGGCTCTTAAGGGGGAGACAGAGGTCTAGAATTCTCAAGGAGGAGGAAAGGACAAATGTTTTTTTCCTACATCCCTTAGTAAGGATTATAAAACAACAGTGTATCCTGCTTGAGGACAGTTTCTCCTTCTTGAAAACCTTCTAACTAATCCTGTTATCTTAAAATGTATATTATGGGAGTGGGTCTGGTAAGATCTTTCTATTGTTAAGTTCTAATCCTATTATCTTAAAATGTAAATTGTGGGAGTGGGTCTGATAAGATCTTTACAATCTTGAGACATTCTTTTGATTTATTGTGACAACCAATTACAGAGAAGGCAATGGCATCCCACTCCAGTACTCTTGCCTGGAAAATCCCATGGATGGAGCCTGGTAGCTGCAGTCCATGAGGTCACTAAGAGTCGGACATGACTGAGCAACTTCCCTTTCACTTTTCACTTTCATGCATTGGAGAAGGAAATGGCAACCCACTCTAGTGTTCTTGCCTGGAGAGTCCCAGGGACAGAGGAGCCTGGTAGGAGGCTGTCTATGGGGTCGCACAGAGTCAGACACAACTGAAGCGACTTAGCAGCAGTAGCAGCAACAACCAATTAAAAAAGTATATAACTCCCTTGCTTAGACTAGCAAGGGGAGCACTCTCTGTCGCCCTGCTGATGTCTATGTCAGAAGTTTTCTCTGTTCCTTTTCATAGTCTAATAAAACTCTGCTACACAAAAACTCTTGAGTGATCAAGCCTGGTCCCTGCTCCTTAAGCTAAATCTTCTTCAGAGATCAAGAATCCCTACACTGTTCACTGTAAGCTATCAATATGAATGGCATATAAAACCCTGAAGCTGTATAAAATCATCTAAGGAATCAGTGTAGGTGGAGAAGAAAAGAAAGCTCAACTCTGGAGCTTTCCAATATCTGGAAGCTGGAGACATAAGGAAACACCAGTGAAAAAGATGATCTAAGAAAAAGAGACCAGAAGCACAGAAGAAAAATCAGAACAGCATAAAAGCCAGGACAAGAAGGTGTTCCAAGAAGGAGAAAGTTGTCAGCTATGTCCAGTGCTTTTCATAGACAGAGATAAGTGAATATTAAAAAATGCCCATGGCCTCTAGCAAACCAAGTTTGGTGATGTGGTTAGGAGTGTGTTCAAGAGAAAAACGGACACAGTGAGTACAGACTCTTTTAAGAAGGTCTAGAAGGAAGAGAAGTAATGAAGCAATTCTGCAAGAGGAAGTGAGATCCAGTTAGGACTTTTCCTTTCTTTCACATTTTTAAGGTGAAAAAATATAATAAGCATGTTTGTGTGGTGATGAGAATCATGCAGTCAAAGTAACTGGAAGGAGAAAATAAAATCAAGTAGAAGAAATATTAAAATATAAGTATTAGGCTGATGAATTTGAGTCTTGTCTCATAGGCAATGATGACATGCTGAAGTTAGGAGGCATATGTGTTCAAAACCGATACAAAGTCAGAATTATTAAAGTGCAAGTCTGTGGGAATTGTGGCTTAAATTAGGTTCAAAGTAGAAAACATGCAGAAATGGAAGGGGATTCAACTGATGTTACAAAATCAGAATCTAGCATATGTCATGACAAATAATGGGAGCTGAGAGTGAAAAAAAGTGAAAAGTTCAAGTGAAATGTAAACTTCCATTTAGAGATGATTAAGAAAATAATGGTAGTATTCATTGAAACAGGGAAATTGGGCAAAGGTGGGATGTGGACCATGTTAACTAGTTGAGATAAGCGAGTATTGTCAGGCTCATAGGATATCTGTGTAGAACATTCTAACAGGCAGGGGAAAATAATCTCTGTGTTGAAGATAATTAACTTAAGAAAACTCTTGGGCATAATTAACTCAGGAAAACTCTTGGGCTGTTCTGAATGTTTACAAATCATAAAGGTCAGTAAACCAAATTAAAATAAAAATATAGCCAATGCTTTGGGGTTCATTTCCCTTTAATGTAATTTTGAAGGCAATGAATGATGAGTGTGATCACATGGTTATGCAAGAATCCTTTAATACTGTCTTAACAAGCTAAGTCATCATATAAGAAATAAAATAATACTTCCTTATCATTCTACATTATCATTTATGAAATAAAAAGTAATATGACTAATTAGAAAAGTAGGAGGATTTATACCTTGACATTTTGATTCCAGTAGATACCTCTAGTTTGATGGTGTCTGAGCTATGAAGAAACCATTGTCAGCAATGAGAGTAACCAACAGTACCCGAACCCTGAGCATTCTCAGATAATAGGTGTATATAACCACTGCCCAAGTCTATCCCACCAAATTGCCTTCACCTCAGTCTTGGTGTCTATGCCTAACCTATCATTCTTCTCTACCATTAATACCATTTTGGGCTTCCCTGGTGGCTCAGATGGTAAAGAATCTGCCTGGAATGGAGGAGACTTGGATTCATTTCCTGGATCATGAAAATCCCTTGGAGAAGGGAATGGCAACCCAATCCAGTATCCTTGCCTGGAGAACTCCATGGACAGAGGAGCCTGGTGGGCTGCAGTTCATGGGGTCACAAAGAGTAGAACATGAATGAGAGACTAACACACACACACAATATCATTTTGCCCAGGCTTTGATGTCAATTTAGTTTTTTGATACTTGACTTTCCGAATGTCCCACATCCTCACCCCCAACTTTACACTTAGTCCTTCAGCCCTCTTCTCAGCCCTGAGCATCTCCTTCTTTCTACCCACAAATACTATCTTAAAAAAAAAAAAAATTCTCTGGGGCCACACGGCATGTGGGATCTTAGTTCCCTGTCCAGGGATCAAACCCATACCCCCTACATGTGAAGCACAGAATCTTAACCACTGAGCTGCCAGGGAAGTTCCTACCCCAACTACTTTCATTAAGTGCTTCCCAGCTCAGTAAGAAAGCATGTTTCATTACTTAACGGGATCAGCTATCTAGATATGACATATTTAAACAATCTGAAAAAAGCTTCTGATCCAGTTATCTGCTACCATAGCCTCAAAATACAAGAACAGAGGAATTATGTGCCTTGCATCCCCAGGCATGGTTAGATAAGAAGGAAAAAAAAAAGGTATAGAAGAAAAAAGTAGAGAGAAGAAAAGAAAAAATGAAATGCATACATACAGAAGCAGAGAGGCTATGTTTATCCTGGTCTGGATACCTGTGCCAGAGGTCAAAGGTCAAAATGTTCCAAATACCAATTTGAGGATGGTTACCAATTCATAATAAATCTTTCAAATGTGTGTGGCATGAGAAAGTAAGACCAATTTAATAAATTTTTCATAATTCAGATTTGTTCAATTTGTATCTATCATTTATTCTGAGAATATGTCCTTCCTATGTTTTGTATTAAAATGCTTCATTGAAAGTGATAAAACCAAATGGTACCATTTGTTTATGATAATTCCTAGAAAAATTAAAAGTGGAAAATTGTAAATAAATATGCTTGTCTGAATATGTAGTTGCTATATTTGTTGTTACAGTTGTCACTAAGTCACTTAGTCACTGAGTCATGTCTGACTCTTTCGTGACTCCATGGACTGTAGCCCACCAGGCTCCTCCGTCTACGAGATTCCCCAGGCAAGAATACTGGAGTGGGTTGCCATTTCCTTCTCTAGTAGTTAATATATAATTTACTCTAAAAAGTCCCCAAATCTGGCAACTACTGTCTTGCTTACTTCCGTATCAATATATCTTATCATGCAAGTTAGAGGCATTTTTGAGTAATTAAAGGAACTCAACAACACAGCCTCAGTATATATATACTTCAATGAGTTTAGTTGGCACTACTTTTGTCTTCAGTGGCCAAACGAAGCAGAAACAAAGTAAGTTATATCTCAAGGAGAAAAAGAATAAAGAATGTGGAGCATCATAAGAGCCATCATCACCTCAGCTGCTCTAACATCTGTAAGTTTGGGTACCAGCCTGGCTGGTGATCCTTAACCCCACGGAGGAATAATTTCAAGTGAAATTATGCAGTTCTCCATATTTTTCTTTTATATCCCATTCAGATTTGCAAATGTCCTCATCTTATTTGGACTGAACTGAAATGTTTCCTAGGGCTGAAGCAGCTCTTGCTGGATTGTCTCTTGTGTATTATTCTCCTCATTTTTTTCCTCTTGTCTCTACTAATCCTTTCCAGACAGGAACTTCTAGGGAGCTGAATCGTGTTTGTCTCCATGTGAATGACCCCAGTTAGAATACCAGAGAAGCTCCTAGTGCTCACTCAGTTTCTTCTGCTGCCTCTAAGTCATTATTTCAAGTGACCTTTGATATAACTTCCGTCCCCTTCTCTAGTCTTAACCGAGAAGACAGCAGTGTCAGCTCTGCAAGCATCAGCCCACAGTTCAAGAACGTGGATCATCTTCTCTTCCAGCTCAATCTTCTTTGCTTGTATAAATATAAATGCAAAAGAATTGTATCCACCTCTCCTTAACATGCTCACTTCTGACCTTTCATGTTTTCACAAGTCAACATTTGCAAAGACAATACTAAGGAAGGGAAAGAAAAAAATAGGAGGGAAGAGAGAAAGCACAGCCTAGCATTTTCACTTCGTGGGAGATGTGTATTTACGTACAACAACAGCTGACCTTTCTCAAGAAGGACATCTTCAGACAGGTGGTGTTCCTGTTAATCATGAATTATCATTCTGCTCCCAGCTTCTGGGCCTTCCCTGCTCACAAATATGAAGATAATGCAGTAGCACAGGGGCATGCCAAATTCTCTTACAATCACTGAAAGCTGGTCCTGAAAAAGCATTTGGAGGTCATCCTATGCACAAAGTTATTCATTCCAATAACAAACACGACTTGAGAACCTTTGTGTGTTTGTGTTTGTGGTTTTGAGGGGCAGGGAGGGGATCTTCCAGGCAATATGCTAGGTGACGGGAATATACAGATGAAAAAAAAGTTTCTGTCCTCTTGAATAAATAAATACTATCCAGAGAGGTTAAGTGGCTTAGCAGAGGTTATATGTTTAGTGGCTGGACTATAAAATATCCTGATCCCTCGTAACACACACCCCTCACCCTCTCTTCAAGGCTTATTTATTTACCCTTCTAACTCCAAGGAGATGAATAGCATCTTTCCTCATGTTCCTACTGAATATCATTGCATCATCCCTATTCATCTTTGTGGATCCATGAATCCACCAGATTCCCTGTGGACCTTACTTTACAGCCTTGGTTGTAGAAGAGCTGTCTTGCTGCTTCAGGTCACTGTCAGCCAGAGTTGTTCCATGCGTAGCTGTGGTTGGACGAGACCGTGTGGGGATGTGAGTCCCGTGTCCTCCCACTCCGCCATCTTGATCCTGCCCCTTAATCACGTTTTTATTGATTAAACGTTTCTCTCCCTTAAAGCATCTTCACAGGTTAGTTTTATATTTTTTATGGTATAAATTTATTTACTTTTAAACTTTGAGTTTTGTATTGGAATATAACTTATTAACAATGTTGTGATAGATCCAGGTGGACAGCAAAGGGATTCAGCCGTACCTACACATGTATCCATTCCCCCCCGAACTTCCCTCCCACCCAGGCTCCCACATAACACTGAGCAGAGCTCCTTCAGCTATACAGTGGGATCCTGTTGGTTATCCACTTAAAACATAGCAGTATATACATGTTCACTACGAACTCCCTACCTGTTCCTTCCTTCGCTCCTTCCCCCTAGCAATCATAAGTTCATTCTCTAAGTCTTTACAGGTTAATTTTAGAATGCATTATTTTTCCAGAAACATAATTGCAATCATTACATGACTTTTAAAAAATAATTTAATTTTCTGAGCTTATTTTAAACTAATGCTGGGGCTACTTTACTGACAGCTTCATGTGCAGGCCATGCTTATTCATTGAGTGCATTTCAAAAATGTTTTGAGTATCCTTAGTTCATAGGCAGTAGATATCTTGTCAGACATGCAGCTTTCTGATTAGGAGCAGACATTTTTGTGGACAGAACTAGAGTCAAGTCCTACCCTGCTGCTACTGCTGCTGCTAAGTCGCTTCAGTCGCGTCCGACTCTGTGCGACCCCATAGACGGCAGCCCATCAGGCTCCCCCGTCCCTGGGATTCTCCAGGCAAGAACACTGGAGTGGGTTGCCATTTCCGTCTCCAGTGCAGGAAAGTGAAACGTGAAAGTGAAGTCGCTCAGTCGTGTCTGACTCTTCGCGACCCCATGGACTGCAGCCTACCAGGCTCCTCTGTCCATGGAATTTTCCAGGCAAGAGTACTGAAGTGGGGTGCCATTGCCTTCTCCGAAGTCCTACCCTACGTATGTTATTTCAACTGTTTGTGTCTTAATTTTTTCACCGGTAAATTATCAATAATAAAATATATACCTTTACCGTCCTTTTAGGAGGACTAAATGAAATAAGGCATCCAAAGAGCTTAGCACAGTTTTCAATACATGGTAAACATTCAAATGTTAATTTTTCACTGTTAGTTTTACTGTCATGTCTGATTATTATGCATGGATACTTAATCAGAGATTAATGAAAAAAGTGTGCATGTTCAATATGATTGTTTATAGTCTATGAAGTGAAGCATTTAATCTAATATAAATCAACTAAACATACAGCCATAGCAACAACCGACAGATAAAAACCGAGTGTAACAACTGTACTCTTAGAGATTCTGTAATCAAAAACACTTCTTAAGCCAAACTTCTAAATGCAAGTGATGATCATTCTTTGAGGCACTAGGAATATTCTTAGTTTCTGTTTCTAGTAGCAAAAAGCAACCAAAAGTAATGATGAAAAAAACAATATTGAAAATGACAGTGTTTTTCATGCATCTAAGATGGTGCTTTTTACAAAGTCTTTCTTGTAAAGAAAAGACAATGTTGGAGCAAAGTACTTAAGAATAAGGACTTTGGATTCAAATCCAAGTCTTGCAGCTTTTCATGTTTGTGATCTTAGACAATTTATTCACTTCTTTGTATCCTAGTTCTTTCATCTATAAAATGGAGAAAATATGAGCATCTATAACATCAGAATATTATGAAACTTATTCCTTCAAGAAATTCACAGCAAGCTCAGAACATATTGAATATCATTAGTATTATTAACTCTCACAACAATTATTCTAAATACCCAAGACAAATATTTTCACTTTATAGAAAAAAAAACTGACTTTACAGTCACTTCTTTGACCAAAATTAGAGTACTTATTTTGTGATGGTGCTGGAATTACAATATAAACCTTCAAACTTCTAACTCAGTAATACTGATGCAGTGATATATTGTCTTGCCCATTGATGTGAAAAATAGTGCAGAGAACAGAACTAAGGGGCAGATAACTTATTCAGGATTCACCATCACGTTTCATTCTTAAAATAATGAAACATTTCCATACTGGTTGATAAATACCCACTGCCCTGAGCTCCCCAGGTGCGCTCTCCCATCCCCTCCCCTACCCCCCAGTCAGTGCCTGCACTGAGCTAGTCCTTTCCTCCTGAACCCCTGAACCTTTCACAGTTAGCAACTGAAAGATTAATGTCTCCTACAGGAACCTCTGGATGCTGTTTGCTGCCTCCTTGGTTGTGATCATTTCGTGCAAGTGCAGTTCCTGTTTTAAATATTTTTAAAATCATCAGTGGGAGTTAAAGACCTCACAGGAAGGATCAAAGGAAGTTATGTTTATGATGATGATGATAAACTAGAAGATGCAGGGTGTAAAGATGAGCTCTCTTGATCTATTCTAAGCACAGAGTGGCATTCCCATGACACAAGTCTGAGCGTTGCTAAAGGGTGTTGAGTGCTGATACTCTTTATATTATTAATACAATGCCAGTTATGTTATATTGAGATCATCAAAAGTTATCAATAAACTTTAAGCCAACCAAGAATATAATTATCACTCTATAATTCTAGTCAACATTGCATCTATCTATTTATCTATCTCTCTAGTTCATTTCATTTCCTGAAAAAGTGTCCAGAAAAAGGCAGCCTGGAATTAAATAATTAAATCCATTAATTCCATGAATTTGGTTTTGAGGTCAGTTAGAAGAAAAGTTATGACCAACCTAGATAGCATATTCAAAAGCAGAGACATTACTTTGCCAACAAAGGTCCGTCTAGTCAAGGCTATGGTTTTTCCTGTGGTCATGTATGGATGTGAGAGTTGGACTGTGAAGAAGGCTGAGTGCCTAAGAATTGATGCTTTTGAACTGTGGTGTTGGAGAAGACTCTTGAGAGGCCCTTGGACTACAAGGAGATCCAACCAGTCCATTCTGAAGGAGATCAGCCCTGAGATTTCTTTGGAAGGAATGATGCTAAAGCTGAAACTCCAGTACTTTGGCCACTTCATGTGAGGAGTTGACTCACTGGAAAAGACTCTGATGCTGGGAGGGATTGGGGGCAGGAGGAGAAGGGGACGACAGAGGATGAGATGGCTGGATGGCATCACTGACTCGATGGACGTGAGTCTGAGTGAACTCCGGGAGTTGGTGATGGACAGGGAGGCCTGGCGTGCTGTGATTCATGGGGTTGCAAAGAGTTGGACACGACTGAGCGACTGCACTGAACTGAACTGAATCTCTCCCCTCAGGAATCACATGGTGAAATTATCTGAGTTAAATTTCTAGGCAATTTTATTGATAGAAAAAATTTTTAAAGCATTCTAAATATAGTAAAATGATCTTTTCCTTTTTTCCAAAGCTCCAAATTTTGTTATTTATATTTCTAATTTCATTTTCCATTTTAACATGCTTAAGCGCATGACATCTTTGCCTCACTAGAGAATGGAGTGAAATAGAGAAAAATACAGTATAGTAAAGTGGGAAAATGCATGTTTCGCAAAACTAAGAAAATACATCATTTAAAATGTAATTCAGTCTGCAGTATACTGGGGGCATTTTGAATGTTATCTGTAATGTGTGCACTGCAGTTCATCCATATCCATTACAGTTTATTTACTATCTAACTACATTGCCTTTAGAATAATCACTCCCCAACTTTAGAAAGAAAACAACATAAACATTTTGGAAACTGTGCCTTTTGTCATAATTCCAAAGGTATCAATGGCAGAGGCTGTGCTTCAAGAAAGTGAAGGACTCTGTGATGCTTCCCCTCCATAGCTCCCACCTACCTTAAAATGCAGAAAGAAAGGAAAACAGTCAAAGCAGACCAAATAATAATAGTCTAGTCATTAAACAAAGTCAAGATCTTTAGTTCCTTCTCAGGGGCTGCAGATAACGTTCTGAGCCATATCCTGTAAGCTGTCTTATAGATATCGAAAACCCTACCAGGTGGAAGAAGTTAACCATATAATGACTAGACTGTAACCATGACATAAGCTTCCATGAGTCCAAGAACTGGCCTCAAGGAAATGGGGACAAACTGACCCTGGAACTGAAAATTAACTGTATTTAAAACAATCAAGATGACACTGGTCAGACCACTGTGTGGTCAATTTCAAGATGACTGTCAGCTGACTGTGCTGTTTCTACATGTAGCCCACTCCTCCATCCATAAAATCTCTTGCCCACTGATTGTCTAGTGGGGTAGGGGGCACTTGGCCTTTGGACAGTCGCTCCAGCGCCTCTTCTTGCTGGCATCCAAAATAAAGCAAACATTCCTTTCCACTACTTTGCCTCTTTATTGGCTTTGGAGCAGCGAGCAGTCGGACTTCCACCTTTGGTAACAAAAGAATAAGAAAACAGAAAAGAGATTTAAAAAGATTGTGAGGAGTGAAAAGGAGAGACTTAATTTGCATAAAGTTACATGCTGAAATGTAGCTTTGGACCGCCTTCTATATTTCATTTTTTCCCTATACATAGTAAAATACATTTGTTTTAGGCTGTGCTGACGTGGCGCTAACATCGCTGGCTCAATAGTGAAGGTTATTGGGAATTTTTTCATGGGCACATAACTGGTTTGATTCAATTTACTTAATTAACTAGTTAGTTTAGTATTGTGCCCTGGAGGAGGAAATGGCAACCTATTCCAGTACTCTTGCCTGGAGAATCCCCATGAACAGAGGAGCCTGGTGGGTTACTGTCCATGGGGTCACAAAGCATCGGACACGACTGAAGCAACTTAGCACATTAGTATTGTGCGGACAAAAGTTTCGTGGCACAGAAATGTAGACTTGATTTTCAACTTGTGTTAGTGATGTTTGATGTCAAGTGGCAGAGGGAAAAATTTAAAGACTTGTCATTATATGCACACTCAATTATCAGCTCATCAAAGCGGAATCTGTTTTCCTCAAACCGGTCTACCCTAAAGGAAATCAATCCTGAATATTCATTGGAAGGACTGATGCTGAAGCTGAAACTCCAATACTTTGGGCACCAGATGTGAAGAACTGACTCACTAGAAAAGACCCTGATGCTGGGAAAGATTGAAGGCAGGAAAAGAAGGGGATGATAGAGGATGAGACGGTTAAATGGCATCACGGACTGGATGGATACGAGTTTGAGTAAGCTCCAGGAGTTGGTGGATGGACAGGGAAGCCTGGTGTGCTGCAGTCCATGGGGCTGCAAAGAGTTAGACACGACTGAGCAACTGAACTGAACTGAATAGGGCATGAAGATCCTATAACCAGGAACCAACAAACTTGTATTGTCCAAAGGACTAGGGTGAAGTCCACGGAAGCCATCTACAATCCTTCAGGGAACTGATGGATGGAGCAAGCATGCCACTGAACGTCCAATCCATTATCAACCAAGGCTGCTTTAAGATGATACAATTCAAAAACATCAGAAGAACTTCAGAAGGAAAACAGGTATGACTACATCGTGTGGTCATCAGGCAAACAGAACACACTAAACACTAATCGTTTTGTTTCAGCTGTTCCTTTCATAGACAATGTGAAATAGAAGCGAGAGAAAAACCGCTCCTGGCATTGGTAGATGACACCCCGATATTCACCAATATCATGCTGTAAAACGTGTGCCAGGCTTCTTTAGAGGCTGGTATATTTGCAAATTCACTTTCTTCCCGACTCTGACTTCGCAGTAGGATCTATAATTTTCGTATACAATGCAGGATTCATTGAAACTATAATTTAGAGAATTTTCACAATAGGGCACAGTGTCACCTGTCTCAGATAATTCCCTCTTAAAAAGCAAATCCCATTTTTGGAGTAATTCATCCATGTTTCCTTTGCTTCTGGAGTAAATGAAAAACTTGGTAACAAAGCACATTATCTCCCCATCCGCCTCAACTCTATCAATCTTGCCACCCGCTACAATTACTTTTCACACCACCCTGCCTGAACCAGAGGGCCAGCCATTAAAACACTACCACGCATTGGAAGCCAAGGCTGCTCCAGCCCACAGCTGAACTTAATAAAACCGTTAATGTCAGAGCCTGCCGGCTAGCTTCCCAGGAATGCCACTTGCTCAAAATCCTTCCATTCCAGCCATGCATGTGGCATTTCATTCTTCTCCCCATGCAGAACCATGCCATCTGCTATGAGACACAGATATACCACATGCCAGGTGACATTTTCCTTTAAATTTCTTTTTTTTTTTTTTTTTATTATTTACGGGAAATATACTCAACAGGCAGAGAGAGCAAGAAGAAATCTGTGTACTACCTAGGCCTGTTTTTTTCGGTCTCTTGATATTTATTATATTCTGGCTCTGCCTTTGAATGGTTGGTGAGTAATTTATGGGCAGGCATCCTTAGAAATAAGTCTGTAGATATGTAATAAAAAGCTCTGAGTAGTGGCGCTCTAATAAACCAAGGGGTAACTTCAGAGTTGAATAAAAAAAAAAAAAAACAAAGAGGAAAGAGTCATTAAATCAATAATACTGAGGTCTGATAGAGCTGTGTGAAGTCAATAACATCATAAACTTTTATACTGACTTCAGAATGGGAACATGCTATTATCTGTGGCAAGTGATGGCAAAAGAATTTAGATCTGATACATTTGATCTAACAGGAAAAGAGATGGAAGATTTTGGAGATACATCTTGCTTTTGGCCATTTTGGATAAACATTCAATTTTACATGTGTAGAGGACAATTTATTTAAAGTCACTTTTAGACTGTGATAGGGTCAAAGAAAAATATGGGAGAGTCTATTTATTCAAAAGCAGAGACCAATCCTTTTCTCTGTATACAATTCAAATTATGGCTATAATATGTCCTTTTCTTCAGGCACTTCTGTAAAAATCTTAAGCTATAGATTTGGAGTGTTGTAAGTGACATGAAAGTGAAAGTGTTAGTCACTCAGTCGTGTCCAACTCTTTTCGATCTCATGGACTGTAGCCTGCGTCTCCTCTGTCCATGGGATTCTCCAGGTAAGAATACTGGAGTGGATAGGCATTTCCTTCTCCAGGGGATCTTCCTGACTCAGGGATCTAAGCCAGGTCTCTCCATGTTGCTGGCAGATATGTTACATATGTTGTATGTAACGAAGAGAGAAGTAAACTAATATGAGATTCATACGTAGGTCCTCGGTAGTCTCTCTTATGGAAGGGAGCATGTTCAGTTAGGTAGCAGGACCTGTCTTAAGCCAGATCAGTTACACTATGCCCCACTGAATTTGGTGCATACTGTAAGATTATCTTATTGAGTACTATTTCGTATAACTGGGAATGCTGGTAGTGGGACACCTAAACAACTTTATTTTATTTATTTTTAAATTATTTTTATTGGATTATAGTTACTTTACAATGTTGTGTCAGTTTCTACTGTACAGCAAAATGAATCAACCACACGTATCCATATGTTACCTCCATTTTGGACTTCCTTCTAACTCAGTTTAGCACACTGCATTAAGTTCCCTGTGCCATACAGAATGTTCTCATTTGTTATCTATTTCATACATAGTATCCTTAGGGACACCTACACAAATTTAGATTGAAATTTGCATTGAGCATGGAATTTAAACCTGAATACAATCAGAATTAATTTCTCCATATACAGTTAGTCAATTATTAAACATACACAAATTATTTCACACCTTACTACTCTTAGAATTGACTAGTAAACAAGAGATTTGTATTTAATAGATTCTTAATTATGTCATATGTCCTTTTATTAACTATTAATTCCCTCCTTAATAGTTATTGCTGCTAAGTCACTTCAATCGTGTCTGACTCTGTGCGACCCCATAGACGTCGTTCCTGGGATTCTCCATGCAAGAACACTGGAGTGGGTTGCCATTTCAGTTGTTGCATACATTCAAATGTCTACTCACCTCATTTCACTAAAACTCACCCTAAACCTATCAACAACCTCCCGTCACTAAACTCCATGAAGTGGAGTTTGGTAAACAGACAGATACCTTGAAAACATCAATATGATCATGTCAGTTCTAACTGACTCCTCCCTTCTCCTGTCCTCCGACTCCCAGCCCTGATGAAATACTTACATATTGATGTCTTAGGATTCTTGCCTCTGGTCTACACGTGCCCCTTCATCCCACCTCATGCTAAAGTACCTTCTGTTCAACACTCCAGCCTTCCTGTACTTTCTTGTATTTGTCATGGTCCCTCCACCTTTTCACACACAACTCCTCTTCTGAATGCTCTTCCCTTTCTCTTCCAACAAGGTTATCTTATGGCACCCTCAGCTGTGGCATTTATTGCAACTTCAGGTTTATACGGATTCCTTGGTTATTGAGGAAACTTGTTCTCTTGACTAGTATGTACACGTCCTAAAGCCATGAGAAACATGTTTCTCTAACCTTTGAATCTCTAACATCTAGCATGGCAGTGGACACATACTAACAGATAACACACTTACTCCTTGGAAGGAAAGTTATGACCGACCTTGATAGCATATGCAAAAGCAGAGACATTACTTTGCCAACAAAGGTCCGTCTAGTCAAGGCTATGGTTTTTCCAGGGGTCATGTATGGATGTGAGAGTTGGACTGTGAAGAAGGCTGAGCACCAAAGAATTGATGTGTTTGAACTGTGGTGTTGGAGAAGACTCTTGAGAGGCCCTTGGACTGCAAGGAGATCCAGCCAGTCCATTCTGAAGGAGATCAGCCCTGGGATTTCTTTGGAAGGACTGATGCTAAAGCTGAAAGTCCAGTACTTTGGCCACCTCATGTGAAGAGCTGACTCATTGGAAAAGACTCTGATGCTGGGAGGGATTGGAGGCAGGAGGAGAAGGGGACGACAGAGGATGAGATGGCTGGATGGCATCACTGACTCGATGGACGTGAGTCTGGGTGAACTCCAGGAGTTGGTGATGGACAGGGAGGCCTGGTGTGCTGGAGTCGGACAAGACTGAGCAACTGAACTGAACTGAACAGATAACAAAAATGTGCTCCATGAATGAATGGAGAAGTATCATTTCTGCTTTGGTCCTTCTCAAGCCTCATTCCACTTCTGTTCATTAAGTGTAAAAAGTTAAGAGAATAGATTTGAAATCAGGATGCAAGAAAATTAGCTTTTGATTTCATCACAGAAAGTATATTGTTATATCTTTTCTGAAAAGAGATTAACAAGACAGTGATGGTTACTCTACTCAAAGAATGTATGGTTCTAACATGAGGATAAGCAAAAGAACAAGTCAAGAAAAAAATAGGGTAAACAAAATTACAGGTTGTAATGAATGCTGAAAAGGAGATACATAAGAGAATGAGCTAAAGACTAGGATTGTCCTTGGGGTGTTCAGGGAAAGAATCTCTGAGAAGAGCAAGCTGAGATACCCATGAGGGAAAGAAATGAACTCTACTGAGAAAAAAGAAGAAAATTCCAGGTAAAAAGGATAACATATGTAAAGACTATACTGTAGCAACTGACCTGGCATCTTCCAGAAATGGAAACGAATTTAGCAAACTAAGCATAGACCAGCAAAATGGAACCAAAGATAGTCAGGGCTCTGCAGACCAACAGAAGGAGTTTAGATTGTATTTTAAATACAATCATGGGTACTGGAGGGTTTTTAAAAATATGATATTTCTTTTTATTTTCTTTTTAAAAATTATTTTATTATTCTTCTTCTTATTAATCCACACTCCTTGTACTGGAAATGTGGAGTCTTAATTACTCGACTCCCAGGGTAGACCCTATGGTAGGGTTTTAAACAGGCAGTGGCATCCTCTGGTTTACATATTGCTTTGGCATGAAGAATGGATGTGAGTGGACAAAAGCAATTAAAAATGAGCCAACTAGAAGGTCAAGGACTTGCTGAAATAACATGGTGTGGAGAACAATATGGCATTGGAGATGGTGTACATTTGAAATATATAGTGAAGATAGAAATAAGAGGACTTGCTAATGGCTTTGGGTGTTAGGATACACAAAACCTCCAATTAAGGATGACTTGGAGTTTCTGGCTTCAACACCTGGCTAGATGGTGGTGACATTTGCTGAGATGATAAACTTGGAGGTGGAGAGAAAAGGGGCAAGAGAGCCAAGCAAGACAGATAAGAGTGGGAATTAGAGAGATGGTTGCTTTTTTTTTATTGGAGTATAATTGCTTTACAATGTTGTGTTAGTTTCTGCTGTACAATGACGTGGATCAGTTATATGTATACATGTTCCCCTTCCCTCTTGGACTTCCCTCTCACTCCTTCCATCCCATTCAAAAAATGGGTGGAAGACCTAAATAGACACCTCTCCAAAGAAGATATAGCCAAGAGGCACAAGAAAAAGATGCTCAATGTCACTCATTGTCAGAGAAATGCAGATCAGTTTTTTTTTTTTTGAACAAGATATTTTGCCTTCTCATAAACATCTCTACAAAGCTATCTCCATGTGTTTGTATCACCCAGTTAAAATTATAGATCTTTATCCTACACTGGTTATTGGAAAACCAGATTTTATCCCCTTTCTCAATGTCAACTATATAACCAATAGAGTCTAAATGGGATATGAATACTGGATTTAGTGAAATTATTTCAATATACAAGGTCAATGTCTGCCCCAGTCTGTAAACATCCACAGGAAACATCATTGTACCAGACCCGCTGGAGGGAAGAGTGGAAAGCTAGCAGGTAGAGGACCAGAGGTGTCCTCTACTAATTAGAAAAGAAAGTCCATTTAGCAGTGGAGGAGAGAAGTGAGCTCCAGCTGATCCCAACTTGTAGCATCAGAAGAGAGTCCAAAATGTTCCAAGAGATGAACAGAGGCTGTGAAAGCATCTAGTCAATATAATTCAATTAAAGAAAATGGGCTCCAACAGGTTGCCACACATGAAGATCACTGGAGTGAACTTTTAAAAGACAAAAGCAATGGCAAAACTAGAAGTCTAAAAGTAAAAAAACAAAAAAGTCAGGAGGAAAACCCTTGAAAAGTACAAATAAAGACATCACCATGGCTGCAGTTGTACTTTTCAATACAATGGGGAGAACACTTGAGACAGCTGGTAGATACTCTACCTTCCTTTTGACTAATACCTTCTCACTTTCCTCTCTCAAAATAAAACCCTTCGAGTAATTAACTGAATCCCAGCCATGATATAATAATTTTTAGACACTAGTTATTCCTTTAAGACCAACTGCTTTTGGTTTTAATAAGACACAGTGCCCTTTTAAAAGGTAACAAAACCAGGCACTCTCTCCTACGGAAAATGAATTTATAATGACACACATTTATTTACATATAATTTCAGGCTGCTCACAGTTCTCCTCTCCCTCCCCCAAAACTGATCTTGCAGGAATAGAAGGCTACCAGTTTAAGAGCTCCTCCTGTTTTAGCTTAAATGAAAATGATCTGATAATAAAAATATTATCAGATAATAAAAAGTCTGACAACAGCATGTAGATTTCCTTTGTTGAGTTGGCATCTGAGTCAGGCACCACATACATCTTTTCTGTGGCTGTAAATGACAGATGGTTGTGTCAGGTCCCTTTCAGTCTCTGGGACTCCCAATATTTCAAGAGCCTTTTGATGTTTCTGCAAAAGAAATTTGGTCTCAAAAAGTCACAGTGCTAACCTTCCAAGTTTAATAACTAGCATTTATCACACATTTCCTCTGGTCAGACATACTCACACCAGCCTAAGAGGTAAGTACTGTTATTTGCTCCATCTTATATTTGAAGAAACTTCAATAAAGGAAATTTCCCTATGTTAACCATACAATCCCCAGAGCATGGAAGACTACAGTTCCCAAAATCCTTCTTGCATGTAGCTTGGGTCATATTTCTGATTCTGCCTAATGGAAAGTGATGTGTTTCCCTTGTCTCCAAAATGTTCTGTGGGATGTTTTATGTTTTGCTACTCATTCATCAGCTAGAAGAATGCAGATATTCAGCAGAGCACCTGTATGATGGCAGAAGTCATCAATGGAAGGAGCATGGATCCCTTAGTCACCATCTGGAGTAAAGACACCCAGGAAAGCCATACAACCAGGAACATCTGAGCTGGATTATATGAGAGCTAGAAACAAACACACCTTTATTATGTTAAGACACTGAAATTGTAAGGGGGTTGGCTGCAGCAATGTGTGTTAATAGTCTTGATTAAGATAATTATATACAATCATTTGATAGAATGAGATTAAAATCCAGGTTTTCTTATTTCAAAACACTCACGTTTAATGGCACCTTGATCAGGTTCCTATCTAAGACCCTTATGCCTTTAAAAAGTTTAAAAATAAAAAATAAAAAAAACCCAGAAAACTAAAAAAATAAATAAAAATAAAGATAAAGATAAAAATATTTGAAAGATTTGGGCAGTGTGTCTTAGAAGCAGTGGAATATTTGGGCAGTGCATTTTAAAAATGAAAGGACAGAGAATACTTTGAGAGTATTGGCCCAGCCTCTGTCTTAATCATATGATCCTCTGGCTGTAAAATCCTTCTCCGACTTAGCTGTAAAACTGCGAACAAAACAACTTGAGAGCTTGTAAAGAAATCACAATCATTTCCACAGAATGGGTCTCTGAACCTTTAGGATAGAAAGAACTTTGTGTGCGAATTAAGATAATTACTGAAGGAAGATTGACAGAAATTGTTGTATCAGCATGAGTGAAATCTGGAGCTGTGTTAATAAGAACTGGGATGTGGAAACATAGGGAAGAAAATCTTGTTGGTATGTAAGAGGAATAAGTGGCTGTCACTTCAGATGGAATGCTATTAGGTCCTGGGCTCTTCCAGGAGTTGTTTTTTGTTTTTTTTGTAAAGCAATAAAAAAATATAATTTTCTTGAATAAAAGGAAAGGAAAAACTAGAGAACCTGGGATTAAACTCTACTCTGTATCCTGGGAAACAGAAAATGAACAGATGGCCATAAAAAATGTAGAGATTTACAAATATGAGAAAAAAAACCAAAGAATTTTATGGCTGTAAAAGTGGATCAAATTGGCTCCTCATACTGGGAGATATTAAAACGGAATGATGCAAGAAGGAGAGTTGGCAGTGGAAAGAGCGATAGGTAACCTCTTGGTTAATAGCTTAAATTGAGTTCCATATGACTAAATGATTTCTGGTTTCCTCATTTAATTAGTGAAACATACTGTTAGAATTTTTTTTTTCTGTACATTGGTAAAGAAGAGAATGGAGCATTGACATTATATTCTCTTCTTTGCTGAGAAGGTGAAGCAATTTCTAATGACAATAGAGACTCTATTCTTACCTTAGAGATTGGTTGACACGTGGGAAGAAGAGACCAAAAGGCCTTCCGGACTCCCTTCTACATTACTCTCTGCTCCAGTTTAGACTTGGAGAGTGAAGCAATGCTATCATATATTATTTATCTTTTTCTTCAGAGGTGAATCGCTTGTGAAATTATAGGCATCAATAGACTGCAAACAACTCACTTATAAAAATGTCACTTCCCTTCATTTTGATCTAATAGCTTCAATGTTATCTGATCAAAATAAAATGGTTTTCATTGTTGCTGTTTTTCTTGACAAGTCAGTTTAAAAGTCTATATGGAAATGCATGTAAATGAATTCTGACTTGTCTCTACTATGTAAAGAGCATCTATAAACAAATAAGAAAAAAACATGCAATACAATAAAGCAAACGACTAAAACAAGCATTCAAAAAGTGGATTCCAAACTACCATTATATGTTTGAAAAGCTGCCTAAGTCCATCAACAATCACAGACATGGTAATTAAAAGCAATATTAGATAATACTACATAAACAATACCAAGTGTGACAGGAGCAGGGAGCCCAGGACACTGTTGCTGTTAGTGGAATTTTTATAATCTCCTAAGAAAATATTTAGTATTACCTACCAAATTTGGACACATACATATGCTGTGGCCAGAATGTACATATGCTGTGGCCAGAATGTCCATATGCTCTATTTTAAGAAGTTCAGTTCAGTTCAGTTGCTCAGTTGTGTCTGACTCTTTGCAAGCCCATGAATCACAGCACACCAGGCCTCCCTGTCCATCACCAACTCCCAGAGTTCACCCAGACTCACGTCCATCGAGTCAGTGATGCCATCCAGCCATCTCATCCTCTGTCGTCCCCTTCTCCTCCTGCCCCCAATCCCTCCCAGCATCAGAGTCTTTTCCAATGAGTCAACTCTTTGCATGAGGTGGCCAAAGTACTGGAGTTTCAGCTTAGATTCAAATTAGACCTATGCCTCTGGTGTGATGATTAGGAGTATCTCCTTTAACTTTAATGTGTACTGGCTTGGATAATAAATTTCATTCTACCAATAATCTAGATATTTCAATTAGGTATATACCCAATAGAAACGTTTGTATATGAGTTGCAAAGGACAGGAATGTTGACAGCAGCATGATTCTTAACCGACAAGCACTGGAAATAGCCCTGATGCCCATCACAGTAGACTAAAGAAATAGAACTTGGTAAATTAATTCAGTTGAATGTTATATAGCATTATAAAACATCTTATATTTATAACAGTCTATTTTAAGCTGATAACTTAAATTTTAAAGCATTCTAAAGCTCTGTATTTGTGCTCTCCCCCGTCAACATTTTGTTTTTGATGATACAATTTACATTTTTTACTTCCTGAATCTATTAACAAATTATTATGGCTATAATTATTTTACTACTACATGTAGCTGTAGATTTGGAGCGTTTCTGGGAGAAGGGAGTTCAGAAGACTCTTATGTTGGACCAAATGGTATAGCAATAAAATGAACGAATTGCATCTACATGCAGTGATCATTTTTATAGTGATAATTCATTTACTGGTACATTTTTGTTGTTTATAGTCTTCTGTATGTGTATTATTACTTCAATTTAGAAACTTAAATTCTGATCCTGGCTACATATATGCATTTTTTTTCCCACAAAGCCAAAAGTTATTCTAGATACAAAGCAGAAGCATACTGAAAATCCTCCTGTTAGATTACTTTGTATTCCCCAAAGTGGTCTTCACACCTACTGAATTGAACCTAAAGCACAGGCAGGTTTCACATAGAGCACCAACTTTAATCCAGTGGTTTTGAATGTTTGAGGTTTTATATTCAGAAGAATTATAAAGCCTTTGTACTCAACAATACAAAATTTTAATCAAATAATAATGTCTTCTGTGGGAATTAGAGAGGGAAAAGACAGCAAATATCTTGCCTTGGTTTTCCCAGAGAGAAAATCTGCCATTCCCCAGAATTACAATAAAGGGAAAAAACACATTTACAAGTAGAAAACTCATTTGACTTGTGAAGGCCAAAGGAAGAGTTTGCATGGGACTACGGACTTCTAAATGTGGTACTGAGTACAGTGTTTAGAGGAATGAGCAAGAGAGAGGAAACCAGGATCACAATGCTGGATTATGCTCTTTCTTCTTGAGCTTAACACTAAGTCTGCAATCAAATAGAAAAGGGGAGACTCTGATCTATGCACCTCTAATCATTTTAGAGTAAGACTACGTTAGTATGAATTCAAAAATAGCTCAAAGACAAAAGCTTATATTTTCTCATACTTTTTTAAAGGATTTTTTTTTAATGTGAACCATTTTTTAAATTCTTTATTGAATTTGCTACAACACTGCTTCTGTTTTATGCTTTTGGTGTTTTGGCCTTGAGACATGTGGGATCTTAGCTGCCCGACCAGGGATTGAACCCGTGCCCCACCAGCCCCCCACCACCAACACACACCCTGGTTTGGAAGGTGAAGTCTCAACCACTGGGCTGCCAGGGAAGTCCCTCATACTTTTAAATAATATCATCAGTCCAAAAAATTAACAACTGATGTAGAATGGTTTTGTCACATTTGAAAGACCTCAGTCTGGGTTCAAATGTGGAAAATAGATTAGGCTGAGGCAGCCACACCCATGGTGAACAACTATTAGCAATTGAGCCCAGGTGTCACTACTGGAGAAACAGACTAGATTCTATTCCTGCAACACTCTAATGACACTATAAATACCTGTTTCACATATTAGATCCCCTTCTGATTAATACAATCTAAAATAGGTTCATTTTCATTCAACTGGAATCTGAAGTATAGCATTGGTTTCAACTGCTTGAATCCACTTAATATGCGGATTTTTTCTAAATAGTTAATACTACTTGATTAGTGGTTGGTTGAATCTGCAGATGCAGAACGGTGACTATAGTGGAAGCATATATATGGAGGACTGACTTTACTGTGATATGCAGATTTTTAACTGCATGGAAGGTTGGTGTCCCTAAGCCTTGTATTGTTCAAGGATCAAATACACACACACACACACACACACACAAGCATGCATGCATGCATATATACACAAGATATAGTTATTGATTATATCACCAGCTTGGATTTCAAGGAGATAAGATCTAGATGTTATTAGGAAATAAAATACTGATGATCCAAGGGATACAGCTTCAAGTGAGTTATTAGAATTGAGATACTCTCACCTGGAAGGAAGTAGCTATTAAAGGAAGCTTTAGCAATAGGCTGCTATATGACATTTCAAAAAATGTGCTTTCACCTGCACTTAAAGAAAAAGATTATAAGCCAAAATTTTGGAATTCTTAGCTTAAACTATAGTCAAGAAACACCAGCAAGACATATAAGACTTTCTTCTAACAGCTGAAGGCTAACATAGTGAAATATCTGATCATTAGGTTGCTGAATTATAAGGTGAGTTGAATTCACAGTCTCACCACCCCTATTATTTAAAAATGGGAAAGGATTAATTGTCAGAGAATGCAATCCTAAAACTTGGTTAAGGGACATTTGGTTAGATTAAGATGACTCTGGATTACTTAAATCCTATAAAATTGCAATACCCAAGGACTATTCCTTGACAGAACTATCTCACATCTATTCTCCTGACTTGTTGAGAGAGCTTAAAATAAACTTGTGTTTAAGGCAAGAGCATTGGACTGTCCCAGAACTCCACCCCTATCAACTCTCTTTCCTCTCAGATATATCTATATCTATATATCTATATATATATATACTCAAGTCAGGTCTCTAATGGGAAAATACCTGATAGGTCTCTTAGTGGGAAGATACAGTTAGGTAACATCAAGAGAAAATCTTTTAGGTATTTTTCACTTTATTTTTAGTTAAAGTATAGTTACAATATTGTGTTAATTTTTCACTTTTCAAGTCACCTATTCATTTGAGACATATCACTGAGTGCTTACTCTGTATCAGGCAGTGTTCTAAACATATGGCATAGAGTAATAAAAAAGACAAATGCAATTTCTGTTCTTATAGTAGAGACTCTGAATGCAGACCATATGAAGATCTGGCAGAGGCAGGAGAATTTACAGAGGTCCTGACATAGAAATTAACTTGCTCTGTTAGCAAGGCCAATATACCAAAGGCAGAATGGATCTGGCTGAGAGTTGTAGGAAGTGGAATCAGAGAAGAAGGCAAGACTCCAGGTAATACAAGACTTTGTGGCCCATCATAAAGACTTTGAATTTGTGCCATCATACTATGACAACAATGGCTATTGTTTATCTGGGAGTGTGCTTTAGAACCTCACAATTAAAATAGCATCATGCACTATATGGGGCTTTTTATATGTAGATATGTAAAATGAAACAAGCCTGGTTACATATCCCAGAATATCAGAGCCCACCTCAGAATCTCCAAAAGCGAGTTATAACCATTAGCATCTTTTATAAGCTTTGCAGGTAATTCTAAAGCAAGGCAAAGCTGAGGAACATTTCCACAGAGAAGATGTGATAAAGTACCCGAAGACTGTCTTTTCCAAGGACTGGAGAAGAAGGAACAGCTCCCGATTTCCATGCTATCCTGGACACTAACAACCTGGTTCAGTTTAGCTCTGAGTCTAAGCGTTTAAATCATCTTCCAAATGGGCACCACAACAACGATGGCTCGTTCACATTGAAATGATAACTAGTAAGGCCCCTGCTCTCGGCAATTAGTTCCTGGGGTTTCTAAAATATTTATAAAGCATATATCATTTCTTGGTGTTATACATGATATAGTATTTGCCCTAAAGGAACTTATATTCCAAAACAGATAAATTTAAGAAGAGGCTCAAAAACTCCAGGGAAGTATTTTCATTATTTATCAGAATTGCAAAGTTTTATTTTTCTCCCAATAGCCTAAGGCTCATTATCTACTGTCTTGCTTGGTAAGAGGGTGGATACACCATCCTGGATAATGGATTTTAAGTGACCTGTTTACATTCAGGATCTCATTGCTTTTCTTGTTTCTCTTATTTTCTTTTTTTTCTGGATTACCTAAAAAATCTTCACTCAACTCTTACTTCAATTGAGTTGAAGAAGCAGAATTTTGACCATGACTTAAGTTTCACGACTGTGAAATCCTCAGGCATTAGAAATGAGATTCTGGAACTCTAGGATGCTGACTTGGAGTTGACTTCTTATTGGAATGCTACATATGTCTGCATGGGATGCTCAGTATTTATACTAATATTACCCCAAAAGCAGTACTGCTTCATGGATTTCCCCCAAGTCTGGCCCTGGGATAGTAAATACGTGTTACCAAGTTTGTAATCTTGGATCACAGTAAGGATCATCACTCTTCTGTTCCACTACAAGGGAGAAGTTAAAAAAATCGAGAGGATCTTTCTGTGCCCTGATTTAAATGGAAGTTTAGTTCAGATCATTTATCTGCGCCTTTTATCAAGCAAAATGTAAGAAAATTAAAGAGGGAAGCAGATGTGTCTTGCTCACTATTATAGACCTCAGTATCCAGCAAGTTATGTACCTAAAATAAGGCTTCCCATAGATTTCAGCTGAAAATATGGGGGCAGTTTAATAGACATTGTAAACATTATAATGTATGCTGTAATGAATTGAATGGCCTCTCAATAACAGATTCAGAAACTGTCCTAAAGAAGTACATAGAGACTGATCTTGAAAACTGAAGGGTTCATCAAGAGAAGAAGAAGGAATCGTGTACCCTGGTCAAAGAAACATTCATCCAAAGGCATGAATCCAAGAAACCAATGGAGCAGTCTGGGATGTGAAGAGACCGTGGCTTGAGCACAATGTGTAGCAGGGAGGAGCCTGGAGATGTAGTTGCAAGGAAAGGCAAGAACGTAGGCATTTGGGCTAGACTAGATAATGTGTGTTTCCCTAAAGGCAATCAATACAGTACTTCAGGGTCGGCACTACCAAAACTACACTTACACCTTAGAAGATCACGCTTGGAACTCTTAAGATTGGAAGGCCAATTGGAATCTGGACATAGGGAGACTATCAGAAGATAGAAAATGAGACTGACTAAAGATAGCATGTGTGGGATATTGGGCATATTCAAGAGATACTGAGGCATTAGCACAAAAAGGTTTAGTCACTGTTTTCATGTAAAATTTGGAGGACAAGAGAAGTCTAGGATGACCATTAGGTTTATGGCTTATACCACTGAGGGCTGGTGTTGCCATAATATTAAAAAGAAAATTAGATGGGAAGCAGCAGATACTGGGATAGCAAATTAAACCTCAAATACATACCTGTGTGATATCTAGGTGGCACAGCTTTTTCAGTAAGCAAAAGAAAATGACCACCACTCTTGAAAACCTATCAGACACTAAGCATTACTCTACTGTAAACCTTATACAGTTTATAGTTCATAATTAATCATAGTGAGAATTATTCTCTCAGGAGCAATGCTCTGACTTTTTAAACATTTGATTAAGACCAGCATTCTTGCCTGGAGAATTCCATGGACAGAGGAGCCTGGTGGGCTACAACCCAGATATACTGTCTTTAAACTGTTACCCTATTGTAGGGTCACAAAAAGTCAGACATGACTGAGTGACTAACTTTCACTTTTTCACTTTCCAGACCAGCCCAAAAATAATGTTGAATGTCAGAGTCATAATAAAATTTACATATATCTGAATCTAAACCCCATATTTCTACACCTTTCCAGTGCTTCTGTGAAATTTAGTAGACAGATCAAGGCTAGAAATAATTACTTGGGAGTAATCCAGCTATATGCAGTAGAGAGAACCATAGTAAAAACATTTCATGCAGGGGTCTGCATAGTCACACTAGTCATTGTAAGTTATTGTTTAAAATCCAAACGTTTGTTTTTCTTATCTTTTCTTGATCCCCTACATTTCAGAATTATTCCTTCTTTCCTAATTCATTCTCAATCAAAAATTAATCTTGATTAATTTTTTCTAAAATAATTGTGGTCAAATTATGCCACATGCTGGCTTAAACATCCATTTATTCAACAGATATATGAACATTTCTGTCTAGGCCTTCTAGATAAAAAGTCAAAATTCCTGCCTTCAAGGAAGTCACAGTCTATTGCGGAAAACATGGAATTAAGAGGCCAGTTTAAAGATAGTATATCTATGGGACCTCCCTGATGGTCCAGTCAGTAAGAATTCACCTTCCAGTGCAGGGTTCGTGGGTTTGATCTCTGGTGAGGGAATGAACATCCCATGTGCCATGGGGTAACTAAAGCCCTGTGCCTCAACCAGCGAGCCACATGATGCAACTAAGACCCAATGCAGCCAAAATTAAATAAAATAAAGATTTTAAAAAGTGCAACTGAAAATAAAGGGAAGCCCAAGGTTCTACAGCAACACAGACAAGGAGAAACTACACTGTCATTATAAGGGTGGACATCCAAAAAAAAAAATATATATATATATATATTATAGGAAGTTTTTTTTTTTTTTGGCAGGGAGAACTTTATTGCAAGGCAAAAAAAAGTGTGATGCTTTTAAGAAACTTAAGATACTGACAGATTATGTAGGGATCAATGAAAAGACCTATGGGAAAAATCAGGTGACATCATAAATAGTCTTGTATGCTTAATTCAAGACTTTGGTCTTGAAAGATATGAGAAACCCCAGAAATGTGTGAACAGAGTGATTTATACAGATTTATAATTTGGAAAAAGATTCTCACTCTGATGGGTAGAAAAGCATTAGATGAGTCTAGGAACAAGAATATCAGTTAGGAGGCTCTAGAAATAATCCAGGTAGAAACTGATAACCTTCAGTATTGTTCCAAATGAATTCCTTAAGCTTAACATTCAACACACCCGCCATTCTGGCTCTACCTTACCTTCCAGACCTTCTGTCCAAAATCCCCTTTCCAATAGACTATGCTTCCATCAAAAACCATCTGGCCCTTTTAGAAGCATTACTCTCGTATTCTGTATTTTTAACCCCAGACTCTGGTTCAGATTATCTTCATGGCCTATCACACTGTACAGAAGCTAGTGGCTGATCAACACAAATTAAGATGATTGATTTTTAAAAGGCAGATACTTTAAAAAATTAGGTTCAAGCACTTTTTTTTTTATAGTCAAAGTCACATCTTACCTTGAATTTTTGTCCAAATACTTTCAGAATTCTTTCCCTAAATCCTAAATACTTTGAGAATTCAGCCCCTTTGCTTAGACTTTTAAAACTTATTTCAATGAGCTAGTGGTACTGTGGTCATTATTGGACACACACAAAAATCTTTGCATCCTACTAATTGATGGATGTGTCAAAAATGATGCTAATTCTGGTTAAATGTCATAAATAAATTCATGAAGTGTGACTGCCTTTCAGATTCCAGCATATCAAATTCCCACTAATTGAAGTCAGTCTACTTTCTCAGCTCTTGCAGCTACAGGATTATTATCCTCCAATTTATTAACTATCAATATAACTTAGGAAACTCCAATAATTAGTGCAGCTGTTTGGCCCTTTTAAATGCTTTTACGACCCAGGGAGGTTACAAGGAACTTCAAAGTATGAGTGCAAATTCGAGGTGTCTTGGGGAAATGGTTTAGAAACATGTTTTATGCCATAAACAAACAAACAAATAAATAAAAACTTTCCAAGACCAAACTTTATTTTCGCAAGGTTGTAGAAATTATAGTGTAGCCGATAAAATGAGGGTGTCATACGCCTACTACAATGTAGTACAAATCATGAATTATACAACAGGCAAGAATGAGAAACTGCAATGGAATTAAACCTATATGGAAATAAATAAAACATACAAGCAAAATAGCAATCATGTTGCTTCTATTAACAAAACGTGCATGCTCAGGGGGCTCTTCAGAAAATGAATGTAATATGTGAATAGTAATTATTATTTTAGAACTTTATTGCAACTATGAAATGGTAATTAACAAGTAATTAGAACTGTAAGTTCTTTGGAAGGTAAAGCAATGGTTTGTAAAACACTCATAGACATTGAATGAAAGGATAAATCACATCAAATAGACACTTCTGATTGGATACAGTAGAGTTTTTTAGAGTATCTCTTTACCAGAATTCTGGATGATTGAAGAAACTCTGATGTTTTGTTGTTTTATATGTGTATTTTATATGTATATCTGTTTATGTTATTAGAAGTGAGGTGAGGGTGTGTGATTTTGTGATTTATAATAGTAAACATATCTTTGGTCTTAGTCTTGATTCTTCCACAGATCCCCTAAAACCCTTGAAATTTCCTAAGTGGTAAGAGCTACAGCGATGTGTCTTATAATTCATTGCAATCTCCTTTCAACCACTGCTGTGTTTTGTTACTGAGGTGACTTTTAGAAAGCCCCTACTGTGGATGCTGAATCCCAGGGGAACCAACCCTGTGATGAGAGGGTTGAAACTTTCAGCACCACCCCACCCCAAACCTCCTGTGAGGCGAGAGGGGCTAGAGATTGAGTCCAATCACCAGTGGTCAATAATTCAATCAATCATGGCTATGCAATGAAGCCCCCATAAAAGCCAAAAGGATGTTTTAGAGAGTTTCTGGGATGTTGAACACGTGGAGGTGTTGGGACCTCGGTGCACCCAGAGAGGACATGGAGGCTCAGCACCCTTTCCCCCATATACTGCCCTGTGTATCTCTTCCATTTGGCTACTCCTGAATTATCATTTTATGATAAACTGGTAATCTAGTAAGTAGCATAAGTGTTTTCCTTGAGTTCTGTGAGCTTTCTAGCTAATTAATGGCAACCCACTCCAGTGTTCTTGCCTGGAGAATCCCAGGGACGGGGAGCCTGGTGGGCTGCCGTCTATGGGGTCACACAGAGTCGGACACGACTGAAGTGACTTAGCAGCAGCAAGACGGAAATGGATTTATGTAACCCCCTTATTTATAAACACAGGTGACTACCTGGACTTGGGATTGGCATCTGAAGTGTATATGGGGGGAGGTTAGTTTTGTGGGATCTCATACTATCTCTAGGGAGTGTACTTTAGGACAAATTTTAGGACATCTAGCCGATGTCCCAGAATTGTCTGGTGTATGGAAACCCAGGCACACACCCACATTTGGTATTGAGAAGTGTTGGAAGTATTGAGTGGGAGGAATAAAGGAAAAAGGAGGATGTGAGGTTTCCTTTACCAGGTGCAAATGAAAAACGTTAAAATCACAATCACTTTTTTTTTTTTTTGAGAAATCAGGCAAAGTTCATTGGATCTTATCCTCCACCCTTACTGAGTGCTAATTTGTGAGGAAGGTTGTTTCATATGATGAATAATGGTGACATGTCTTACCTCTTGTCTTTAGGGTCATTAAAAGCAGTGCAAAAATTTACTTATGAAACTACATACCTGCTGCTTGATGTGATAAATTCTATGTCCTACATTTCTCCTTATGTCTCACCATCTCTCCATGGCCCAACCACCCTGCCCAACCAAAAAAATCAACTTTCGAATTGAATATGTGAAATAGTTCAGTTAAAATGTTGAGAAAAATGGCGGTGTTCAGCTGGAATCTGGAGAAGACAAGACTTATCAGCCTTCCTGCGCTACATTTGCGAGTCTCTCCCTGATGGGCCATATACTGTAGCCAGATTGGTCTCTGTGATTTCCCTGATGGTCAGGGTATTTCAATGGCTGCAGAAAGAATCAATGCACTACTTATGTGACTCACTTTTCACCTTTACTAATCTGTCCCACAAGGAAGGGCAGGATTGGGCTAAAGGAACTTATTACCTTTATTGGCCAGAATTAAATTAGTCACCCTGACTTTTAAAGAGGCCACAATATTATGTGATCCATGATGACTTAGAACAGCCTTTTGTAAGCTAAGAAGAGTCAGAATTCAGTTCTTAAAAAGTATTAACTGGGTTTCTGAGAAAAAAAAAAAGAAGTGAAGGCACTTTACCCCAGAGCTTCCTGGAAACATAAAGTTTGTTCCTTCAGATCTTGTCTAAGACACAACTGATAGGTAGTAATAAACATATTGTAACTTCCATAGATCCAACTGTTTAATTAGATGGACACCAGGACGCAGTATCAGTACTGTCCCATTGCTTGACAAATAGAATATTGCTTTATAATATATATGCTTCACGTCTTTTTTTCTCAGTAGTTTGCAAACAGTATAAAGAATTGCTTCCTAATTCCCTGAAAGGATCTACTTAAACTGTCCAACTCAGTGACTAATTAGCAGTTAGCTATCGATATCCTCAATCCTCATAAATGCCAAACATTGAGCTCTAAGGACATGACGTTTTCAACAGATCTGCTGGAATTTATATCATCCCTTAAACATTAATATTGCCTTTATGGCTTGATCTACCTACCTTAGGCTCTATTCCCACCCAGAAATTAATAGACATAGTTAGGCTTTATTGAATAAGGTTTGATATTTGTTAAGAAAATATTTTACTGAAATAAAATGTCCCTAATCACAAATGTACAATTAAGTAAATTTCCCCAAAGTAAACACAATGATGTGTCTGGAACAAAGATTCAAAAAGAGGACTCTATGATCTTTCCCCAGTTATTAGACACCTTAAAATATTCAGTATTTTGACTTCCATCATCATGGGTTAGTTTTGCCTATTTTTGAGTGTTGTATACAGAAATCCATATTATACATGCTCATTTGTATCTGCAAATTTCTGTGTTATGCATGTAAGATTCATGTGTGTTGATGTATATAGCAGTTCATTCTCATTGCTGAATTCTTACTCATCCTGTTGTATGAATGGGCAATAATATTTGCCTATTTTGCTGATGAATATTTGGATTTTTGCAGTTTGGGGGAAGCACTGTGTAGCAATGAACATTATAGCATGCCTTTTTAAAATGTATGTGTGTTTTCCTAAAGGAATACACAAAGGAATGGAATTGCTGTGTGGTGGTGTTGGCTCAGATGTTAAAGAATCTGCCTGCATTGCAGGAGACCTGGGTTCGATTCTTGGTTCGGGATGATCCCCTGGAGAAGGAAATAGCTACCCACATATTCTTGCCTGGAGAAATCCATGGACAGCAGAGCCTGGCGAGCTACAGTCCCTGGGGTTGCAAAGAGTTGGAGACGACTGAGCGATTAACACTTTGACTTTTAAACACTAGTATTTGCTTATATTCAGCATTGGCAGACACTAACAGTTTTCCAAAGTGATTTACCAATTTACATTTTAGCTAGAGTGTTCTTTCTTTAGTGTGACATCTTTGTTATCTATTGTAGTGTTTAGTTCCTTTGCACTTTCTGTAATTAATGATGTATGAGGATACATATCTCCTATCACTTTCCCTTTGCTCTCCTTTCTTGCCTTCTTTTAGGTTAATCAATTTTGTTAATTACTCAGTTTTTCCTCTGTACTGGCTTGTTAATTATATATCTTTTATCTACAACAATTTAAAATATGCATGTTTGATTTATTGCTAGTTAATATAAATTAGGATTTTTTTTAAATCAATTCCTGGACAATGCTAAAATCTTGGAATATTTTAAATTCATTTATGAGTCTCCATCTTTTTGTATTACTGTTATAAAACATTTTGTTTCTACATACATTTCAAATGACACAAAACATTCTTATTGTCTTGTACCATTATTAACACTAAGACTCTATCTGAAATTATTTACAGTTATCTTCATATTTACTTTGCTCTTTATTACCTGCATTTTTCTAATTCCAATTCAGGTTATTTCCCACCTGCCTATATAAATCCCTTTACCATTTTTCTTCCTGTGGCTTTTACAGCAATAAATTATCAGATTTACTTTTGAAGTATTAATATTTACAGTAGTCATTGTGGGTGTGAGAGTTGGACTATAAAGAAAGCTGAGCACTGAAGAATTGATGTTTTTGAACTGTGCTGTTGGAGAAGACTCTTGAAAGTCCTTTGGAGTGCAAGGAAATCCAACCAGTCCATCCTAAAGGAAATCAGTCCTGAATATTCATTGGAAGGACTGATGCTGAAGCTGAAATTCCAATACTTTGGCCACCTGATTTGAAGAATTGACTCATTTGAAAAGACCCTGATGCTGGGAAAGATTGAAGGCAGGAGGAGAAGGGGATGACAGAGGATGAGATGGTAGGATGGCATCACTGACTTGATGGACATGAGTTTGAGCAAGCTCCACGAGTTAGTGATGGATGGAAGCCTAGCGTGCTGTAGTCCATGGGGTCTCAAAGAGTCGGACATGCCTGAGCGACTGAACTGAGCTGAACTGACTGATTTACTGTTTTGCATTATACAAGGTATTTTCACTGGGCAAATATCAGTGGCTATTTTCCTGTTTGGGAAAAGCATCTTAGGAACTTGTTTGAAATCAGCAATTTTCAGAAGATGGCTGCTCTCTACAGGTTCTGGACTTCTGGACTTCGATATTCCCCAGCCTCCAGTCACCCCTACTCGATTTCACAAGGGCACCCACAGTCCCAATTGGCTCTGGCCAATCCGTCCTGTTACTGCGTGTCCTGAATTCAGTAGTTTGCCTACACTGACTGACTCCCTCTGTTTGTCTCAAGTCTGAAGTCAAGGGGAGATTCTGTCAGCAACCAAGAATCTCTGTTCAGTCCTGAATGCTGGGTTTTTCCTCCAATTCCAGGGCTTATTTTAATCTTCATTTCAAAAATCTGAACATAGGGTGAGCATATATTTGAACTCTTGGTGAAATTTAAATGTTAATAAAACAATATATCCCTCCCCCCACCCCCCCAAAAAAGATCAGTGACTATTTTATTTCAGTATTTTAAGGCTGTTACTGTCTTCTGCCTTCCATATTTTGCTAAGTCAGTTGTCAATCTTTCAGTTACCCTCTGAAGACAGTGTGCATTTTTTTCTTACTGCTTTAAAATATTTTACATTGTTATTTGTCTTAATCAACTTTACTCTGGTGTGCCTCTATGTAATTATCTTTGTATATATCTAGCTTGGAGATATTAGTGCTTTTACAGTCTGTTCTGAAAGTTTTCATCAGTTTCAGAACAGTATGTGCTGTTATGTCATCAAGTCTAATTTCTGTCTTATTCTCTTTGTTTTGTTTTTTTTTTTGATATTTCAGTTTCATATATATTTGATGATTTAATCATGCCTAATATAGCTCCTTTCCTAAATATATATGTATGTCTGTGTCTATATATGGAGAAGGCAGTGGCACCCCACTCCAGTACTCTTGCCTGGAAAATCCCATGGACAGAGGAGCCTGGTAGACTGCAGTCCATGGGGTGGCTAAAAGTCGGACACGACTGAGAAACTTCACTTTCACTTTTTAGTTTCATGCATTGGAGGAGGAAATGGCAACCCACTCTAGTACTCTTGCCTGGAGAATCCCAGGGACAGGGAAGCCTGATGGGCTGCTGTCTATGGGGTCGCACAGAGTCGGACACGACTGAAGTGACTTAGCAGCAGCAGCAGCAGTGTCTATATATATATATATATATAAAACCCTTTATATATCCTTTTTGTTTTCTTTTTTTCAGTGGTGGGGTGAGGTTTTTCTGGGCTTTAGCCTGCTGCTACTGCTAAGTTGCTTCAGTTGTGTCCGACTCTGTGCGACCCCATAGACAGCAGCCCACGCGGCTCCCCCATCCCTGGGATTCTCCAGGCAAGAACACTGGAGTGGGTTGGCATTTCCCTCTCCAGTGCATGAAAGTGAAAAGTCAAAGTGAAGTCGCTCAGTCGTGCCTGACTCTTAGCGACCCCATGGACTGCAGCCTACCAGGCTCCTCCGTCCATAGGATTTTCCAGACCAGAGGACTGGAGTGGGGTACCATTGCCTTCTTGTTGTCAAATAGCTTACTCCATTTAATAAAAATTAATTCTTTCTTTCCCTTTATCCAATTTGCTTTTAAACTAATAATTTCAGCTATCATATTTATTAGTTTTGAGATATGTATTTTTTTCTTATAGATTCTCCTTCTCTGGTGAAAATTATCATCTTGCCACTTATTTTTTAAATATATTAACCACAGTGGTTTTAAAGTCAATATCTGATAACTTCAAAATCTGGGACATTTGAACATTAGTTTCTATTGTCTATTTTTTTTTTTTTTTTTTTGATGAGCACAGTATTTTTTTTTTTAATTTAATGTGTGGTATTTAGTAGAATATTTTGCAGAGGGTAGAGATGATGGTATCTTCTTCCAAGTAAGGTCTCCTCTATTTACTATGGGCAGTTAGAGCAGAGGTATGTTGCCTAACTTCCATCTGGGACTGGCCAGCTGATTCAAAGCAGATTTTCAGATTTTAAAATGTTCAATTCACTTTTATTTGAATCACTATACTCCTAGGCTTTTAGGGAGTCTTTTAGGGAGTTCCAAACTAAGACTCTGGTTGTTTACAAAGACTCCAGCTCCTTGCTTTTAAACAGTTTTCTTCTTAACTTTTCAATATGTGATACCGTGAAGCTTAAAATTTCGGAAAATTTTCTGACAGTTTGGCCAAAAAATGTTGCTTTTGAGTATTTTGCCCATGCCTTATTTTCTTATTGCTTCATTGACATTTTAGTGTGATATCATCAAATACAAAGGTTTTTAACAATACTCTTTATTCTTATAGTCCCTAAATTTAAACTTTTAGCCAATCTGTCTGTTCATTTTCTTACCCAAATACAAAAGGATCATTTCCACCTGAATGTAGAAAATGTGAATTTCTCACAGTCAAAATTAAACTCAAATTTTTCTCAAAATGATGTTCTCCTGTATTTCATACTTAATTATATTCATCAAGATTGCTGGGAGAAATACCAAAAACCTCAGATATGCAGATGACACCACCCTTATGGCAGAAAGTGAAGAGAAACTAAAAAGCCTCTTAATGAAAGTGAAAGAGGAGAGTGAAGAAGTTGGCTTAAAGCTCAACATTCAGAAAACGAAGATCATGGCATCTGGTCCCATCACTTCATGGGAAATAGATGGGGAAACAGTGTCAGACTTTATTTTTTTGGGCTCCAAAATCACTGCAGATGGTGACTGCAGCCATGAAATTAAAAGACGCTTACTCCTTGGAAGGAAAGTTATGACCAACCTAGATAGCATATTCAAAAGCAGAGACATTACTTTGCCAACAAAGGTTCGTCTAGTCAAGGCTATGGTTTTTCCAGTGGTCATGTATGGATGTGAGAGTTGGACTGTGGTGTTGAAGAAGACTCTTGAGTCCCTTGGACTGCAAGGAGATCCAACCAGTCCATTCTAAAGGAGATCAGTCCTGGGTGTTCTTTGGAAGGAAAGATGCTAAAGCTGAAACTCCAATATTGGGCCACCTCATGTGAAGAGTTGACTCATTGGAAAAGACTGATGCTGGGAGGGATTGGGGGCAGGAGGAGAAGGGGATGACAGAGGATGAGATGGCTGGATGGCATCACTGACTTGATGGACGTGAGTCTAAATGAACTCCGGGAGTTGGCGATGGACAGGGAGGCCTGGCGTGCTGCAATTCATGGGGTCACAAAGAGTCAGACACGACTAAGCGACTGAAGTGAACTGAATATTCATCAGATTGTACAATAGTAATACTATCCTTTCCCATTTGCATCACCAAATATTCTCAGTTCTAAATTTAGTTATATATTCATCTTATCATGTTTTTTATTTTCACTCTATTTCCCTAGCTAAGATTCTCTCATTTAATTTTTGACACTGTTTCCAGAACTACTGGAGGCACAGACCCGTACACATCATCTTCCCATCCACAACTCTTCATTGAATTCTAGTTCTTGAAAAGGTAATTTTAAATTCCTGAGTATTAGTGATTTCTAAATCCTTTCACAATCTTCCCCATCCTTCCCCTTTTTGTCTTGTTCCCAGTCTCTTATGTCTAGCCTATGTATACCAAACCTCACGTATACCCAACTCTACCACAATCTATTTTCTCCATTCCTTTCCTTCATGCTATTATAGTCAGCTCTACAGATGCTTCCTTCCTTTTTTCCCTTTGAAAAACTTCTTCAAGGCCCATCCTAAATAGTTTTCTCTGATGCCTCTCTTTTCTTGCTGCCAACAGAATTAACAATAATTTTCTCTATGTATACCATGCGTGGACCTCTATTTTAAACTCAGAACCTTGTATTGTAACTTTGTGTTTATCCCTGACTGAACTATAAATTTCTCCTCAATAATAATCATTTCTTACTTTGGCCACCTGATGCACAGAGCTGATTCATTGGAAAAGCCCCTGATGCTGGGAAAGAGTGAAGGCAGGAGGATAAGGGGGTGACAAAGGATGAGATGGTTGGATGACATCACCTACTCAATGGACATGAGTTTGAGCAAACTCTGGGAATTGGTGAAGGACAGGGAAGCCTGTGTACAGTTCATGGGGTCTCAAAGAGTCAGACATGACTTATTGACTGAACAACAACAATAATCTCTTATTGAATTTAGTATTTCCATAACTTAGCATGGTACATGAAAACACATTTGTCATTTAATGTGTGTTAGAATAAATAAAGGTAAGCCTAATATATTAAAGTAGGTAGTGCTGGTGTCTTATAACTGAGTTGAGATACCATTAAGTAGGTGAATTAGACTCTATTTCTAGTCAGTAAAACTGTCCATTGGGCTAAAGTCTAGGAATACATTGTAAAAGATTAAGTTTTCCTGTTCAAACCTTACTTTTGCCAGCTAGCTTTCCTCCAACTCTTCAGTTTCACAGGTTTTACCATTTAACTTCATTTAGTTGTCTCGCAGATACCTTGCTTATATAAACAAATTGAATTAAAATAAATTCATTGATGATCAAAGCGCACTCAACCCTCAGTATCTGCAGGTTCCACATCTATGGTTCCACCTGAGGATTGTGGATACAGAGTACCTACTATTAGGGACCTGAGCACCCACAGATTTTGGTATTCAAGGGGTGGGGGAGAGTCTTGGATACAGAGGGACAACTATAATCTCTAGACAGAAAGAGTAACCTCAAGATGTGAAGCCAGTAGAACTGTCAAATAATTAATGTATTTTTTTTTTAAGATTCAAGCACGAAAACCAGTAACATACACTTCCCAATTACCTTTACTGTCTTTATGAGCACAGAGCTTCAACCAAAAGGAAGAACAGGATATAAGCAAAAAGATCTTCTTTATTGTCATTCAAATTATCTACTTCCTCACCCAACACTTCCTTTTTTACCTTCTAGTATTTCCTTGACACCTATTCCATTTTTCTCTTAAAGATACATTTTAGTCATTTTTGTTTATCCACCACATAACTTGATTTTGTTTCTCCTTAATACGTATTAGAATTGCACCCATCTTTCAAACCCTGATTCAAATTTTTTTCTTAATCATTCCAGCTTAAAGGTATTACCCTTGCACCTCAATTTTGGTTCCATTTACTCTCTAAAACATACTTGCTAATAATCACATATTGTCTTTATATCTGACTTACTTCCTCCCCAGATGTACTTTGAATGATGAAAAAGAGGTACTATTTCATGTCTTCTTTGTTCTTTCTCACACATCTCACAGAATGCAAGTAACCCCAATAGACACTTAATAAACATTAGCAGTGTTTAAATGACTTTGTATCTATCAAAAAGAATCAGCAAAAGTTCAGAATTACAAAGTAAGCAGCTGATGGTGCAAATTTTATCTGTAGGATCTATTGTAAGACCAATATTACCAACATTTATCAATACTATTTTCTTCCTCCTACAATTTTGATTAATATTTTGTTAATTAAAATGTTTTTATTATGTTTTCTGAACAACTTGCATATTGTGTGCTAATTTTACATCTCTTATTTATGGTCATTTTTTTAAAGATTAAGTTATTGATCCAGTTTTGTTCTCACGCAGACAATCTTTGAGTAACTTTTATTAATATCAACATGGTTCCATGTACGTAGCTTTCACTCTGTTTACTTTTGCCTCTTTTTTTTGTTTCTTTCTCTTCTAAGACTCATTTAGCTCAGATGCAATTTTTAATTTCCCAGGGGCTTGTGCTTGTTTTCATATCATGTTTTCCCTGTTTTTTACATCTCTGTGAATGAAAAGAGAAATGACCTGACAAAGACAGTTGGGCTCAAAAGAACGAAGCATACTAAAATGCTGGAGTGGGGGAGGGGAAGCAGAACTCAACGTCTGCCGAGGAAATTGGTTTCAAGAAACAGTAATAATTTAGCTTTAAGGTTTTAAACAGAATTTTCTAAGGTTCTGGAAGATGAGATCCAGGGGAACTTGGCCAGCCCTAATTTCACCAGAATACATTTGTCTCCAGCAGTCATGGTTAACTTGAACGCAATTAAGAAAGCACAAATTTATTTTGGGATAGGGATAAATAACTTTGTATAAAATCAACCTTTATTTTCTTTCTTTTTTTAAATTTTATTTTATTTTTAAACTTTACATAATTGTATTAGTTTTGCCAAATATCAAAATGAATCCACCACAGGTATAGTATGATTTACTCACTAGAACTTTTCTAAGAAGAAAATACATTAGCATGAACTAAAAATTGCTACATAGTACAACAAGATTGTTCATTTGTGTAGACTCTGCCCCTTACTACTTATTCCAAGGGTCTCAAAGAGTAAGCCATCAATATTAACAGCTTTAAGGATCAGAAAGAAGTAGCAAAATATTTCTTATTTGATTCCATAAAATTGCCATAGAAAAACTTTACTCTGCCTTTGGTCTCATAACATAAGGTATGTTCTTTTATAAGTCTCTCTTTTTTTTCTATTTTCTATTGCATCCTGTCCTACCTTCCACTGTGTACTCAGAAAAAAACATGGTGAACTATTTTTCTTAGAGGAGAAACGAAGAAAGAATATGATTGAGGTTGGGAGAAAAGAGAAGCCAAGGGAAAAGAGAAGAAGGGAAGAAGAGGAATAAAAGAGAAGGAAAATAAGAGTGAGAGGAGAGGAGTTATTACAGGAAGGAAGCTCCTCGAAAGTCAGGAAACAAAAGGGAAGAAAGCAGGCTCAGAGGTACCAGGAGCCCTCATCCAGACCCCAGCAAAGCCTCTCTCCATGCACTCCTTAAGGACATTAAGACACAGGCGCTCTGGGCTCTCCAACAATCACAGGTGTTGAAATCTGAATGCGAGTCATTTCCACTGCTGACACAGTGCATATATCTTCCACACATCTACCTCCTGTAACATAGTATTGATCTGAAGGAACAAAGGGTACCAGCATGGTTTCAAGAATAAAAAGTGAATGTCTTTGGAAATAAGTCAAAGAAAACTCTAGTGCAGTAAAAAGTCAGATAAATAGCGAATTCAAAGAATTCATTATTAACAGAATTTCAGAGCCTGTACGTAGTCAGAAAAATGTCAGATTATTTCAAGGAGAAACGCATTGCAGCTTAAATTTTTGATCAGATATTGTAAAATAACTTTAAAATAAAATATAATGTGCAATTTTTAAATTCCTTTGTGATTTCATGGAATTATTTTCATTCGTTACTTTGTCAAGGTTTCCCGTAGTTGTGCATATTTCCTCAGAATGTTTTCCACTTTAGGAATTATGATTGTAGGAGGGGTATCTATGAACCCAAGTGTCTGATACTAAAATGCAAATAGGATTCTATAACTTCAATTTAATGATAGGGTCTTAGATCCTATTACAGATTCCCGTGAAGAAATTATTTTAACAGGACATTATATGAAGTTAGCAAATCAGGATATTCTTTTCTTTTTAATAAGCAATCAAAGACATTAGATGAAGAGTTAATGATCTCATTCCAGACTTGAGAAGAACACAAGACCTAGTGTGCCCCCTTCCTGAGAGCAAGGAAAATTTCTACTGAAAAGATCCGTTGTCTGACTCTGGACATCACATCCTCCTGACTTTTTCCATGATGTTTACAGACATGTCTCAATAACCCCCGCCCTTCACCCCTGCATTATCTCTTCCTCTAGAGAAGCCACCATATTCAAAGAAATAGCTTCATAAAACATGGTACATATTCCAAGACAGGGATGAACTGTAAAAATATAGATCTTTATAATTTAAAAAGAAAAACAAAACACTGAAACAAGAGAAGATTCTTAGCAAATGAACCGTTCCTTCCATAGCCATAACAGGTTCTCCAGAACTTGATCAAGTTCCCAGAAAAAGAAAAAAATCAACCAAAGTAAGTTCTGATATTTAAATATCCTTGACAAATTTCTTTCCATCCTTGTTAAAGGGTCAAGTAGTAGAATCTTTCTAAAGCTTCATGAATTAAAAAATAAGTGCTTCAAGAAATTGAGGAAATGAAATGTTTTAAGCTGACATGCTCTGGAATAAGTAACATATTTGGGTGGATGAAGAATATGTGTGACCTTTCTAAAAGCTGGAATCCCTGGAATCCTCTGGAATATGGAATTCCTGGCAACTGGCCCCAGTGCTCCAGAAACTGATGCCAAGTGTGATAGAAGAGGCAATTTCCTAACAATGTCTTGACAAGCAGCTAGATAAAACAATAGTCTGAGAGAGTTAACAACGGGATGGTCAACCCATCCAGCTTGCTCAGTTCTATCCTGGTTTTAGCACTGAAAGTTCAGCAAGAAATCCTAGTATGCAGAGTTTGGTTCAAATGTTTGGAGGGAAACTACAAACAAAGCGAAACAAAACATGGGACATTTCAAAAATCAGGGGCTGAAAGTGATACTGTCTTTAGTGTCAAACAAATAAGGCATAGTTACTCACCTTCTTTAGTCACTGATTTCTGCCCTGACTGGTGATGTTGAAAATCATGGTTGATTTAGCCGTCACCATAATGTATCCATCACCATAATGTATCCATCACCATAATGTATCCATCACCGTAATGTGTCACCCATTGTTGTGTGACTTAAGTGTGCACCTTAAGAATGTTGCAAGCATGAAAACTAACAGTCCATCTCTGACTTTGCCTGAGAACAAACTGGGCTTCCCAGGTGGCACTAGTGGTAAAGAACACACCTGCCAATTCAGGAGACATTAGAGATGAGGGCTCAATCCCTGGGTTGAGGGTATGGCAACCCTCTTCAGTACTCTTGCCTGGAGAATCCCATGGACAGAGGAGCCTGGCAGGCTACAGTCCATAGGGTTGCAAAGAGTCAGGCATGACTGAAGTGATATGGTATGCACACAAGGATGAACTGCTCTGCTTTTTATCCAGATGGTGCTAGCTGAATTTTTAATCTTGTCAATATTGGGACCATGTTTTTCTAAGAGGTCAGAAAATGACAGTGAAAACAATGTCAACATCAATGCTAGCATGACCCAGACATCACCAAAAAAAGAGCGCTAAATAGCTGTGTTCATTTAGAGACAGGTGAAAGGATTAGCAAAGGAAATAAAAACAGAACATTCTGCCAATATGCCAAAAATTGGATTGGGCATAGTGGATAAAGAAGTAAGAAAGAAAATATAGAGTCTGAATCTCACACTTTAGACATGAGACAAGCAAGTACCTCTAAATCAATCATTTTTTAATATCACCAAATAAAGGCTCATCTGAAAATAGCAGGCACTGATGAGCCCTAATTTCTCAATAAAACTGAGTGAAGAGACAGTTCCTGATATAGATATGACAGCTCATAAAACGTGGACAGAGACTTCCCTGGTGGTCCAGTGGTTAAGACTTCACCTTCCAATGCAGGAGGTGTGGGTTAATTCCCTATCAGGGAGCTTAGATCCCACATACCTCGCCACCAAGAAACCAAAGCATATAACAAAAGATGGTAATGATGACTCTGTATGCGAGACAGCAAAAAAGACACAGATGTAAAGAACAGACTTTTGGACTCTATGGAAGAAGGCAAGCGTGGGATGACTTGAGAGAATAGCATTGAAACATGTATATAACCATATGTGAAACAGATCACCAGTCCAGGTTCAATGCATGAGACAGGGTGCTCAGGGCTGGTGCACTGGGATGACCCTGAGGGATGGGATGGGGAGGGCGGTGGGAGGGGAGTTCAGGATGGGGAACACATGTATGCCTGTGGCTGATTCATGTCAATGCATGGCAAAAAACACTACAATATTGCAAAGTAACTAGCCTCCAATTAAAATAAATAAATTAATTTAAGAAGAACAACAACAAAAAAAAACAAAAATGAAAGAGAGAAAAAAAGATACTGTAACAAATTCAATAAAGACTTTAAAAAAAATGCTCCACATAAATAAAATCTTAAAAAAACGGACAATCAACAGCCAAAATTTTGATACAGGTGTGTTAGTGGTTCTGTTAGGTCTTACCATCATGTTTCATACCACGTATCAACAAAAAATTGAATCACAGCAACAACAACACCACAAAATGTTCTCTCTTACGAATAACGTGATTTGAGAAACTAAGTTTCAAATACGCTTGTTTTCTCTGGAAAATGTAGTAAAGTCATAGAAAATATGTCAAGATTGTTGATATCACGTCCAATACAACTATATTCATCTACCTGGATATATATAGTTCATCTACCTGGATATTTGACAGACAGTTGCAATTTTGGCAAATGAGAAATTTTTCTAAAATCTACTCAGGTTATGATTTCTTACCTGAGAAATAAAAATTTCTAACTGCTAAATATCCTGCACTCAGCACTGTTCCAAGGGCTGTGATTAGTTTACCTGTGGTATAGTGCTTTTATACTGAAGTTTTGGGTCACTTTTCAGTTTTCCAACAGTATGCAGAAGGGGTTAATATGGAAGTCTTTACTATATATAAACATATATCACAATATAAAACCTTCTTCAGTTCAGTTCAGTTCAGTTCAGTGGCTCAGTCGTGTCCAACTCTTTGCGACCCCGTGAATCACAACACACCAGGCCTCCCTGTCCATCACCAACTCCCGGAGTTCACCCAGACTCACATCCATCGAGTCAGTGATGCCATCCAGCCATCTCATCCTCTGGTGTCCCCTTCTCCTCCCACCCCCAATCCCTCCCAGCATCAGAGTCTTTTCCAATGAGTCAACTCTTCGCATGAGGTGGCCAAAGTACTGGACTTTCAGCTTTAGCATCATTCCTTCCAAAGAAATCCCAGGGCTGATCTTCAGAATGGACTGGTTGGATCTCCTTGCAGTCCAAGGGCCTCTCAAGAGTCTTCTCCAACACCACAGATCAAAAGCATCAATTCTTCGGCGCTCAGCCTTCTTCACAGTCCAACTCTCACATCCATACATGACCACAGGAAAAACCATAGCCTTGACTAGATGAACCTTTGTTGGCAAAGTAATGTCTCTGCTTTTGAATACGCTATCTAGGTTGGTCATAACTTTCCTTCCAAGGAGTAAGCGTCTTTTAATTTCATGGCTGCAGTCACCATCTACAGTGATTTTGGAGCCCCCAAAAATAAAGTCTGACACTGTTTCCACTGTTTCCCCATCTATTTCCCATGAAGTGATAGGACCGGATGCCATGATCTTCGTTTTCTGAATGTCGAGCTTTAAGCCAACTTTTTCACTCTCCACTTTCACTTTCATCAAGAGGATTTTGAGTTCCTCTTCACTTTCTGCCATAAGGGTGGTGTCATCTGCATATCTGAGGTTTTTGATATTTCTCCCGGCAATCTTGATTCCAGCTTGTGTTTCTTCCAGTCCAGCGTTTCTCATGATGTACTCTGCATAGAAGTTAAATAAACAGGGTAACAATATACAGCCTTGATGTACTCCTTTTCCTATTTGGAACCAGTCTGTTGTTCCATGTCCAGTTCTAACTGTTGCTTCCTGACCTGCATACAGATTTCTCAAGAGGCAGATCAGGTGGTCTGCTATTCCCATCTCTTTCAGAATTTTCCACAGTTTATTGTGATCCACACAGTCAAAGGCTTTGGCATAGTCAATAAAGCAGAAATAGATGTTTTTTCTGGAATTCTCTTGCTTTTTCAATGATCCTTCTTAGCCATGTGCAAAAAGGTGGATATTGTTGTTCATAGAAATAATGCTAAAAGATTGGCCTTCCACAAAATCATGTTCTTAAAGGGTGTACCAAGAAGAATGGTCTTCTCTAATGTAGAAATGCATTGAGGATGAAAATGGAGGAAAAGAATTAAAGTAGAAAATAAATTTTTATACTTACATACCTTACTATAGTTTTCCAAAATTATTTGGTGATTCTAGAAAGGCATAAAGATCATAGAAAAAGATGAACTGAGTTCATTTGAGATGTTCACTGTTAAATATAGGTTGAGACCAAAAATTATACGAGGATAAAATTACTTTTTTTTTTTTTTTTTTGCCACACTGTGGCTTTCAGAATCTTAATTTCCTGACCAGGAATAAACTCGCACCTTCAGCAGTGAAAGCACACCGTCCCAATCACTGGCATGCCAGAGAATTCTCTGAAATTACTCTTTTCGTTGTTGGAAATAAGATTGCTTCAGAACTCAAAAAATGTCATTATAAAAGGGCCACCAGGGGGACTTCCCTGGTGGTCCAGTGGTTAAGTCTCCATCCTTCCACTGCGGGGGGCACAGGTTGAATTCCTGTTTGGGGAACCAAGATCCCACATGCTGCGTGATGTAGCCAAAAACAGCAAAGGGCACCCAAGTTAAGAAGGACTTTCTCAATTAACTGTTTTGGAATCCAACTTAGATTTTACAAGTCCAGATTACCTTTGCCTTTTAAAACCATTTTCTCTGAGAAAGAACAGTTTAACTTATGCTGACATCCAATGTGTCTAAAAATGGTGACATATTAAACATGGACACCCTCTGTATGAAACTGATAGATGCCCAGGACACAATCAGCAAAAAACTAGTTTACCAAGAAGACATGCTTATTGATACAAAATAAACGCACATTTTTTTTGAAAGATAAAAACAATTTTATACAAGTGTAGAAACCTGTTGTTAACAGTAAGTATAATCTCAAATATTCCATGCTCAGATATTTTTGTGGAGAATCTATGTGGCTTGATGTCATGACATTGAAATGATAGCAAGATTCAATGTAAGTGGGTGTGAGCAAAACAGCCTACAAGTCAGTGTTTGTACTTAGTTTCATCATCACATAAAAGCAGGAAATTCCAATCAAAGAAAGAGCATTAGGAAAGAAACAAGATAAAAATACCCTATGGTATGGCACAGTAAGAAATATATCTCTTTTTAAAATTAAGTATATGTAGCTTCTGTGTAATTAGCCCTATTGTTCTACCTTTGAAGTATATTTTACTCATATATCCTAAGAAATAAAGCCACATTGCCTACAAATTTATATACCCAAGTAAAAGATTTCTGAAAAGTTAATAAGGCACAACTAAACAAGAGGATAAAAAGAAATATAAAATATTGCTCTATTTTTTCATATGCATCATTTAATTAATCCTACCATTAATTACTACTAATTGTCACTGTTAACAAGTCCTGTTAGTTTTGCTTAAATAAAAGCATTTATAGAACAGATAATTAAATAATAAAGTATACTATAAACTTCATACAGATATATTTTACATTCGTTTACAATTGAGTTATAAATATATGTGTATAATTATTAATCATATATCTTATTTATTTTTTTGTATGGCAATGCCCCCAGGTTCATTTTCTAAAAAAATCGGCCACCCTGTTGGTAGAAAAATAGAATCAGAGTTTGAAGGAAAAGAAGATGCATCAGTCAGCTTTTGCAAGGTTAACAAACAGCCCCAACATATCAGAGCCACAGAAGTTTACCCCATGCATGCTTTATCCAATGTGCTTTGGGTGCATCTCTGCTGTCCATTCATCTTCACTGAGGAACTGAGGCTGATGGAACATCTCTCTGAGACGTGCTGCTCTGGCTATGGCAGAAAGACAATAGAACTTTCTCAGGTGTGGCTTGGACCTCCTGCTGACATTTTATTGGCTGGAGAAGACATGTGGCACTAGCGAATCACATGACTAAGCGTGACACCAATGGATCAAGGATGTGTAATCTTCCCACAGTACCTGAGAGAATTAACACAATTTTCTAAGTACAGTGAGTCCTCTACATAGAAACCTTCAAGTTGTGAACTTTCAAAGAGGCAAATGTGCATTCCACTAATGTCAGGGATAAGTGAAATTGCAGCTTGCCCTCCGTCTCCTATTGCTGACGACCCTTTAGCTCTGCCGTCGCCCACCTCCCCGCCCCCCACCTCCGGTCAGTAACTCTTCTTGGCTGTTCACTGGATGCCAGCCCCTGCGTGCCAGCTGTTGTGTTCTACTATTGTACTTGTCAAGATACTGTAGTTTAAGATTTAAAATGTTTTCTTTATATTTTTGTGTTTTTTTTTATTATTAGTGTGAAAAGTATTATAAATCTATTACAGTACAGTACTACATAGCCAATGGTGTTATCTGGGTACCTTGGCTAATTTTTTGACTTACAAATTGAACTTATGAACATGCTCTTGGAATAGAACTCATTCATACATGGCAGACATATGAATACTTCGCCGCAAGTATTTGTTTCCTTCTCTTCTCCATTATGCACTAACCTCTCCCCAAGGTAAACAAAGTTTAAATCCAATCGTAGGTGACTCTACTCTTTGTCTTCTTTATTCTTAGACTAGGGCTGAAAGGGAAGCCCATATATGGGGATAGAAGGAAGAGAGATGGTAGAACACTGCTATTGCTTTCAAAGTTTCGGTTCACACATGGAATGGGTCATCCTGTTCATACTTCCTTCCTTGGTTCAAGTTCCATTGCTACCCCTGGTGTCAATGAGAAGATGATACCATCTCCTTTGTCACCAAATTGGGCAACAGGTACTTGGAAACAACAGATAGGCTTTGCAGAAGGAGAAAGATAGATGACAAGGCATAAAGAATGGATATGCAAAAACAGCCGCCCCCAACTTTTTAGCACCAGAGACCGATTTTGGGGAAGACAATTTTGCCAGGGATGGGGAGGGGGAGAATTGGGATGATTCAAGCGCATCACATTTATCATGAAATTTATTTCTATTATTATTTCATCAGCTCCAACCTCAGACCATCAGGCATTAGATCCTGGAGGGTGGGGTCCCCGGAAGGAGAAAATAGAATAGTGTGGTCCTATGAGCCTCTAGAAGAGCAGCCCTTTAATCAGGTGCTTGAAGCTTTGGTTTCAGGTGGGAAAAGGATTGATTAAGGTAGCCAGCTGCCTCCCCTGGTGTGTTAAGTTTAAAACTGCTTCCATAAAAGCATCCTAGACATTAGGCACACCTCGAGTGAGTATTGTTGGTATGGTGCAGGTAATTCACAAGCTCATTTTCATCATAAGATTAAACAGGTATTTTCAACTATTAGCTCATTTATTTCCCCAAGGTTATTTAAAATAATATAGGAACATAATTGATAAATTTAAGCATTCTTGATGAGAGCAACACAACACTCTTAGAATTAAAAGATACCTTTAAACATTATAAACACTATGCATTTCAAGTCCACAGTGAATATAACAATAAAGAATGAGTCTTAAAAACTTTCCCGTAAGTGGCATAAACTGCTTGAATTAACCATGTTTGCTACCTCCATTACCAAATGTTTTCTGAAATTTCTCTGCTACCCACTAAGATCAGACACAAGTTTAAATGTGTTTGAAATAAGATTTCAAATAAGTCTTAAAAAGACAAAGCTCATCTGCTAGGCCATACAAGATATTTATTTAAAAATCAATGATTCCTTATATAACTTCAGTTATAAGATGTGTTTAGAAAATAATATTCCATTTGCAAAAGCATCATAAACTATAAAGAGAGATTGAACATTAAATGTATTATCAACTGGAACTGAATTTGAATCCCAATTCTGCCACTTATTGTGTGTCTCATCAAATTGTTAAGCTTGCTAAGTTTCGATTTCTCTCACTTGTGACATGTAGATAAGACAGTAATGTCATACGATTATTGCAGAGAATAAGTAACAAATAAGACTTTTGGAGATCTTACTGTCTGTATGGTACAATTCTAAGGAATTTGTATGTGTTATCTCTTGATGAAAGTGAAAGTGGAGAGTGAAAAAGTTGGCTTAAAGCTCAAGATTCAGAAAACGAAGATCATGGTATCCGGTCCCACCACTTCATGGGAAATAGATGGGGAAACAGTGGAAACAGTGTCAGACTTTATTTTTCTGGGCTCCAAAATCACTGCAGATGGTGACTGTAGCCATGAAATTAAAAGACGCTTACTCCTTGGAAGGAAAGTTATGACCAACCTTAGATAGCATATTCAAAAGCAGAGACATTACTTTGCCAACAAAGGTTCGTCTAGTCAAGACTATGGTTTTTCCTGTATGGATGTGAGAGTTGGACTGTGAAGAAGGCTGAGCGCCAAAGAATCGATGCTTTTGAACTGTGGTGTTGGAGAAGACTCTTGAGAGGCCCTTGGACTGCAAGGAGATCCAACCAGTCCATTCTGAAGGAGATCAGCCCTGGGATTTCTTTGGAAGGAATGATGCTAAAGCTGAAAGTCCAGTACTTTGGCCACCTCATGTGAAGAGTTGACTCATTGGAAAAGACTCTGATGCTGGGAGGGATTGGAGGCAGGAGGAGAAGGGGACGACAGAGGATGAGATGGCTGGATGGCATCACTTACTCAATGGATGTGAGTCTCAGTGAACTCCAGGAGTTGGTGATGGACAGGGAGGCCTGGCATGCTGCGATTCATGGGGTCGCAAAGAGTTGGACACGACTGAGCAACTGATCTGATCTGATCTCAAATAATCCAAACAATGGCTCTAGGAGGTCGGTATTCTCATAATATCATCAATAATTTTATCAGAGAAATAACATGAAACCACAAAATACCAAGTGTGCAAAGCAGTGGTGGAATTTTAAGTTGGGCGATTTGACGCCAAAGCCCTAACCACTGCATACCATTCACTGATATTTACTGAGGGGTTCCTGAGTTCTTGGGATATATCAATGAGCCAAATAAAGATCTATAACCTCAAGGAGGTCACATTCTAGCCAGTGGACAGAGATCAGAAATAGAAAATGTACACAGTCCATAGGTTACATAGCAAGCTAGAAGTCATAAGTGCCCTGGAAAAATTGAAAGGTAGGATCAGAATCAGGATGAAGGGCTAAGAGTTGTGGAATAAGCTTCATTGAGAAGGTGAGATAGAAGCAAAGCAGGCAATGGAGGAAGAGTGTTCTAGGCAAAGGGAAATAGAGCAGAAGACCAATGGAAGGGTCACACGCAAGACAGGAGCCAGGGTGAAAGTACACGTGTGGACTGAGCAGGGGGGCACTAAGAGATGGAAACACAAGTAAAGACGTGCTGGCTCTCTTTTTTTAACTTCTGAAATTTATGTTGGAGTAGAGTTGATTTACAGTGTTGTGTTAGAACCAGTTCTTTTATGAACTTTTATGTGTATTTTGACTTTTACTCTAAGATGGAGAGCCATGGCAAGAATGACAAACATCTAACTTATAGTTTATTTATTTATTTAATTTTTATTAAAGTATAGTTGCTTTACAATGCCGTGTTAGTTTCAGCTGTGCAGCAAAGTGAATCAGCTATATGTATACACGTATCTCCTCTTTTTTGATTTCCTTCCCATTCAGTCACCACAGAGAACTGAGTGGAGTTCCCTGTGCTATACAGTAGGTTTTCATTAGTTATCTACTTTATACATGGTATCAATGGTGTACAGATATATGTTAATCCCAATTTTGCAATTCATCTTACCCCCCTTTCCCCTTTGGTATCCATACATTTGTTCTCTGTGGCTGTGTCTCTATTTCTGATTTGCAAGAAATATCATCTATCCCATTTTTCTAAATTCCCCATTTACATTTTAAACTTTCACCCATTTTCCATGTTAAAAAGAGATTATAAGGGAAAAAAACAGGGCCATGAAGACCAGCTCAGAGTTCTGGCTATAATGCAGGAGAGGAAAGTGTTTGGATTGTACTACCAAGATAGTAGTAAGAGAGATGGTGAGACTAAAGAGAACATAAAGTCAGATTCTATCAATAGAAAATAGGTCCAGCAATTGCATTGAATGTGAAATATAAGAAAAATGAAATAGTCAAAGATGGTAACTTTCCTGCCTGAATCGACTTGAGCAAGTAGAAGGATGAACTTCCATCAACTGAAGTAAGGAAAATTGTGAGAGAAACATATTTGGTAAGAAGGACCAGGGGTGCATTTGGGGCATGTTGAATGTGAGATGTCTCTTGGTCATCTGAGTGGAGAGGTTGGAACCAGCAGATGGACATATTTATAAAGAGTTTAGGAGAAAAGTCTGTCCCAGAGGTATTAAACCGTGAGCCTGGATGAGATCAAATATTCCTAAGAGCCATTTGGAGATAGGTATCAAAATCAGTTGAAAGCTGTCATGAATTCCAGACTCATCTATGGCAAACTAAGATTTAGGAAAGACTTGACTTGGCTCTATTATTCAACGTTAAGGTGTAAACATCCTGGGAAGGGCAGTAAGTCATTGTTACCAGTTATAAATGCTTGGTTCTATTAAGACCACTTTCCAGGACAACTGATTAGTAATAGCATCCCATAGGGTGAACACATAATCCAGAAGTTTTAAGAGAGAAAACAGCCCTGGGACCAGTCTGGTGAACAAATCCTGCCCAGAGTCAAGAGGATGCTTTGGAACCAGGGAAGAGCAATGGGAACAAGCGTAGCCAGGTATGCGGACTAGTTACCAAGGATACAACAACAACAGAATGGGCAGAACACTTCGAAATGTAGATGGCACCACAACTCTGGCTTCTGATCATCCCACACTGAAAAAAAATAAAAATAAAGAAAATATATTACAAAGAAGGATGGCATGACTGAGAAAAGACATCCAATTTAATCCAGGTTGGTCACCAAGATGAGGGAGAAAAGGCTTTCCCGCTCTGCCGCCTCTGGATTTTGTGAGTCAGCTCTCAGTACCAACCGTATCAGAATGAAAGCATAGATTATGCTGATGTTCAATGAAGTTCACTAGCAGATGCAATCAAGGCGGAGACCCAGGGGAGAAGCTCATCTAGGGCCTCCCGTTCTCACATTTGTTAATATGACAAATGAGTTTTTGGCATCCGTTCCTTCTTTTTTTCCCTTCACACTCTGCAATACTTTCAGAAGAACTTCCTAATTGCCTCTGTACATTAAATCTTTCTAATGATAACAGCATTAACTCAAGCTCACTTTTATTTGGGGCCAAATTATCATCGTCGTACCATACGGAATTAATTAAAATGTAGCCAGGAAAGGCTGCTGTGAATGACAGAGGCAGAGTTTGATTCTAAAAACCGGTGGGAATCATCAGTGAGATGGGTAGAGCAGCCAGCAGCCTGGTGCCAGGGCCCTGGCTGGTATTTCAAGTGCTGTTTGTAAGGGTTTAGTGGCTCGGGGAAGGGGCCAGTGGAGACCGAGTGAAACATGGGTAAGGCACTGAGATAACAGTTTCAAAACCAAGCTTGGGCTGTTTAAGTTGGGAGCATCATTTGGTGTAATTGCATACGTTTGGCATTTAATATCTCCAGAGAGAATGGGCCTGAGTGGCGCCTTCTCGCATTTAATGAAGCGAAACTCTCTCAGGCCACTGCATGATATATTTAAGGATGAAAACCGGTAATTTACAGCTTCTGTGACCTTATTACAGTGTGCTTTGTGCTTGGCTGCTCTTTACTCTTATCTGGGACATTATCAAAGGCTTTATGGAATATTGGCCATTAGCGACCTGCAGACCAAGGGGCTTTTTCTTCAAGGGCTGTGAGTGGTGGGAGAGAGAGACATTGAATATTTCAGCTTAACTCCTAAGAAAAATCAAAATAGCAACATACTCTTTGAAACACTAATATGCATGTGAATGGTGGTGATGAGGCAAAGTCTCCAATAACAAACAAGGCTTGGTGCAAAGCCTTCTCAAAGATGAGCTAATTACACTGACAACCCAAATAACAATGAATATTCTCCACTAGCTGATGAATAGCTCCTGATTTTGAGATGCCTAACCTACATCTGTGCTTTGGAGATGGAAATAACAACAGGACAGAAAACACTATCATGTTTGCCAGATGCCGATGGCTCACAGCAAGAGACTGGAGACATTCAGGTTTTCTCGTGTGGATGGGTCTTATTGCCAGGAATTAGTTCCGTGGGAGAAGATGCTCTTCAACCCAGGTGCATGCATGCCCCATTCATTCAACAGATACACAGAACACACCTACAGTGTGCTGGGCAAATTTCTAGACCAGGAGTTGGCAAACTTTTTCTGTAAGGGGCCAGACAGTAAATATTTTAAGTTTTGTGAGCCATACGTGATTTCTGCCACATGTTCTTCTTCAGTTTTTTTAGCAACCCTTTAAAATATAAAAAACAATTCTTGGTTTGGGAGGTCAAGTGAGAACAAACTGCAAACAATAGTCTGCTGAGCCTTGTTCTGGGGACTTAACTCCATAACCAAAATAAAGCAACCACACACGTGTGCGTGCGTGCACACACACACACACACACACACACAGACAATCCTATCCTCAAGGAGTGTGGAGAAAGGAGTGCAACAGAAATACATCATCAATATCATGAGAATATATTAAAAAGTGATCAGTGCTAGAGCACAAAGGAAAAAGTAGATCTGAGGACAATATTAAAGAAAAAGAAATATTTGGAAGAAAAAGACTATCTTTTATTTGAGATGTCATGACTTGTGATCTTGATAAGGAGAGTACCTCCTGAGTCTCAAGCTTTGGAAGAGGTGATACAGTTCATGGAAACCCCAGGTATTTCAGAGCCCACACACTTGAACTGAAATAACAGCTCTGTCACTTGGAAGTGGTATGGCCATGAGAAAGTGGCTTCGTCTTGTTGGACTTTCTGCATCTGCAAAATGGGAACCCTCATGCATGTTCTGCCATTCTGCAAGTTCCTATGAGGCTCACTCAGTTAATCAGCATGACAGTGCTTGGTAGGTGGTCAAGCAGGAGACAGATTTTCATGATATCAGAGCTGCTGCTACTAGAAAGGGGGGTTTTGCTGTTGTTTAGCAGTTCACCCTTTATTAATATTAGGCCCTAAAGCTGGAGTTATTTTTTGTTGTTTGTTTATTAACTTCATGAAAATAGACAGTTTGAAACAAATGATAAGAATACGGTTTTATGTTTCTACAGTGAAGACTGGGGTATAAATAAAGAGCAGTTTGTGAGTCAGCAGCAAAGGTATTAAGTGAATAACCACATCCAAGACTTGAATAACCCCATCCAAGAGTTCCAATTAACATAAAATATGTCACCACAGAGCATTAAGTAGAGTTCCCTCTGCTACACAGTATGTTCTCATTAGATATCCACTTTACACCTAGTATCAATAGGGTATATGGGTCAATCCCAATCTCCCAATTCATCCCATCCTTACTTTCCCTCTGGGTATCCATATGTTTGTTCTCACATCTGTATCTCTATTTTTGCCTGCAAATAAGATCATCTATACCATTTTTCAACTTCTTAATTAAAGGAAGGCTGGCCTCCTGAATGAAGATTAATCCAAAGCCCAGTACACCAGGTTGGAAAGCAGAAGTTCAGGGACATCTATAGAGTGTCTGTAGAGTTGAGTATAAGAATTATTAGAGCAGCAATCTCAGCAGTGTGGACAAGACAGAAGTTCACTGAGTGCCCTTGGCTAGTGATTGGGGTGGGAAGGTAGACAAAAAAAGAAAGCATGTAGACCCCAGATATGGCTTTGACCTTTTTACTTTTTTTCATATAAAGCCAAGCTTGAAAACCTAGCAAAAAATAACGTATGGGTTGAAGAAAAACCCGCTGTAGGCTTCATGGAATTTTGTTAACTCCTATTCATCTACGTACTCCTTTGAAGCTGACAAATAAATAGGTGGTGTATCCTCTTCCTTCCATTTAGCAGGTACTGTGGTTCCCTAGGTAGAATCTGCTAGTTTTATCCTAAAATATGACCAAAGACAAGTCTAAAATATAAGATACTTTAAAGTCATTTTCCTTGAGGGAGTCCCTATGATGGACTCCACAGTACATTTGCAGGGGAGAAAAATGTACCACAAAATTCATAAATGGTGAGTGTACCTTATAAATGCCATGGTCTCCATGTCATGAGGGTATTTTAAAAGAAACAGCTTCCTGAAAGAGCAGAAAAAGCATACCTGAGACTGAGCCTGTAATTAAGCCATTAAACAAAGATCTTTTCTTTGCAGTTAATCAAGAGATACCTTTCTCCTCTACACACACACACACACACACACACACACACACACGACAATGTACTTACTTAAAAGCTATCCTTTTTAGAAGCAATGAAAGATAAGGTTTACTTCTTTCAGACTTCCTCTGACAACCTGTTACAAAACTATTCCCTTTAACTCTGCCTGAGGCCATTTCATTTCTAAAGATTTCTTCCTGTTTAATTAAAGAACCACTGCCACACTCTGGCAAGCTGTACCAGACGTACTTAAAAAAAAAAAAAAAAAACTACTTCCAACTCCATTTTAGCTGGCATTTGCCCATGTTTGCTCGCTTGTCATCGCTGATTAACAGGATATTTCTCGGTAAACAGAAGCTGTCTAGGTTCTAATCAGCCTGCTCCACACCCTGTGGTGACTCACTAACATACACCAGCACCATGATGAATCCTCTCTGCTCTGCTGTGTCCCAGGCTCTGCTGTGGCTGCAGCTGTGAAGCTGAGTTGTCCAGAGAGGGAGCTGATGAAAGGCAGGTCCTAGGTCTCATTTTTGAGTCAATTGTTCAACAAGCTATGGAAGAGTCACAGATTTTGCTCACAGTCTTATCATTATTTTGTTAATATTTATTTACTTGGCTGCACTGGGTGCTGGTTGCAAGTAGGATAGTTCCCTGACCAGGGATCTAACCCAGGCCCCCTCCACTGAGAGCATGGAATCTTAGTCACTGGATGACCAGGGAAGTCCCTTTTCACACATTATTTTTGAAATAATGATCAGATCAGATCAGTCGCTCAGTCGTGTCCGACTCTTTACGACCCCATGAATCACAGCACGCCAGGACTCCCTGTCCCTCACCAACTCCCGGAGTTTACTCAGACTCACGTCCATCGAGTAAGTGATGCCATCCAGCCATCTCATCCTCTGTCGTCCCCTTCTCCTCCTGCCTCCAATCCCTCCCAGCATCAGAGTCTTTTCCAGTGAGTTAACTCTTCGCATGAGGTGGCCAAAGTACTGGACTTTCAGCTTTAGCATCATTCCTTCCAAAGAAATCCCAGGGCTGATCTCCTTCAGAATGGACTGGTTGGATCTCCTTGTAGTCCAAGGGCCTCTCAAGAGTCTTCTCCAACACCACAGTTCAAAAGCATCAATTCTTCGGTGCTCAGCCTTCTTCACAGTCCAACTCTCACATCCATACATGACCACAGGAAAAACCATAGTCTTGACTAGACAAACCTTTGTTGGCAATGTAATGTCTCTGCTTTTTAAGATGCTATCTAGGTTGGTCGTAAGTTTCCTTCCAAGGAGTAAGCATCTTTTAATTTCATGGCTGCAGTCACCATCTGCAGTGAATTTGGAGCCCAGAAAAATAAAATCTGACACTGTTTCCACTGTTTCCCCATCTATTTCCCATGAAGTGGTGGGACCGGATGCCATGATCTTCGTTTTCTGAATGTTGAGCTTTAAGCCAACTTTTTCACTCTCCTCTTTCACTTTCATCAAGAGGCTTTTTAGTTCCTCTTCACTTTCTGCCATAAGGGTGGTGTCATCTGCATATCTGAGGTTATTGAGATTTCTCCCGGCAATCTTGATTCCAGCTTGGGTTTCTTCCAGCCCAGCATTTCTCATGATGTACTCTGCATATAAGTTAAATAAACAGGGTGACAATATACAGCCTTGACGTACTCCTTTTCCTATTTGGAGCCAGTCTGTTGTTCCATGTCCAGTTCTAACTGTTGCTTCCTGACCTGCACACAAATTTCTCAAGAGGCAGGTCAGGTGGTCTGTATTCCCATCTCCTGAAGAATTTTCCACAGTTTGCTCTTACCCTCTTTGCAAGGCTCATACAGTCTTTGGCACATTGAAAAGTGTTAGTTGCTCAGTCATGTACAACTCTTTGCAAGAAAGAACCCAATAAATATTTACTGAGTAAATATTGAGTGATGTTTTTTCTTCCTGGTATGGAAACTCAAGTTCAGCAAGGTTAACCAGCTTAATATCAGATGAAAACATAGATCTGAGAATTTATGTTCCACCCAACCTATATAATAGACTCCATCTTATGAAAGATTTTCATTAACAAAGTGGATTTGCTAAATACATTGACTTGCCAATGGATTTGTCAAATACATACTTTAGGTATGTATTTTAGGTACTGACACTTTAGGTATCACAGAGATACAAACCTGTCAAAGGAATATGAATAAAATAACCAGCTTTACCAGTTAGAATGGATATACTTCCAGTCAAAACAAGAAATCTTTGATTTGGTGGGCTTGTGCAGCTAATTATAGCATCAGAGTATATAGAATAACAAAAGGAGCTTCACAAACCCAACTTGCTATGAGGATTCAGAGAACTTGGATGGGGACTCAATAGCTAAATAAAATTCTTATACATCTGTCAGTTGTCATTGGGAATAAAGGCTTCTAGGTGATTGCCCAACTTCATGGTGAGGCAACAGCATTATTTGTTTGTGTAAAGAAAAACAGTGTGAAAAGTCAGGAAGACTGAGAAGATCTAGATTTCTAATTTTAACTTGACCGCTAACTAGCAAGTGAACCCAGGCAGGTCACTTAGCAGCTATGACTGTGTATCTTCAGTTTTCTCCTGCAAATTGGTATGGTTGTTCTGAGTACTACATAAAATCAAGTCTATGAAATTATATTTAAGCTATAGAATACTATATTGCCTTAGAGGTTGTAAAATAAGGAAAATAGTTGAATATCGTTAGGAACTTTATCTATCATGCTTATCTGTTTTGCCTGCTAAAAATGTGAGTGCTCAAGAGAAGGTCAATGGCACAGAAATATTCCCTGTTGCAATTAAGTCATCTGCATAAACATTTGATGAACCGTGTACAAATGGCAGTGGGGAAAATGGGTAATATTGATGGATTCTTAATTTTAAAAGAACAAAAATATTTGATGGCCATTCTGTTTGATAGCTTCTAGTGAAAGTTATTATGTAATATTGATCTTTCTTTCCATAATGAGGCTTGTTCTGAGCGCTGGCAGCTGAAGGATGAAGAATGGAAGAACTTCATTAACAAACAATCCTTGAGTGACTATTGTGTGTTTGATTTCAGGCAAGGAGGGAAAAGAAATGCACACACAGGAAAAATGGCACAGTTTTTTCAAATAATCTGGAAAATTGTTTTTCTGAATGAGAAAATACATCACCTTTTATTCAATGGCCATAAGTGGCTACTGGGTACCATATTGAACAGTACGTATTTAGAAATTTTCTATCATTACAGAGAGTTCTGTGATCACATCCTTTGAAAATGAGGGTTGTGTCCACTTTGCCAGTGAAGACTCTACTTCCTTTATGTGGTGACTCACAGCTAGCATTTCGATTCTTTAGTTAGAGCAATGTATCCTTGCATCTAAAGGATTGAAAATTCAATGCATTCAAGAACAAAGTAAGTAATGAAGAAAAAGGAGCAGTTGGGAACAGAGAGGACTGTGAAGCATGGGCTAATTCACCCCCTTTCTAAAGTCTTTTGTCATGTGCTATTTGAGAATGCAAGCCAGCTTTGCATTTTGGGGATTTCTCCAGAGAAATTGAAAATTCTTCATTTGGGGTGAAATCTCCCAATTTAAAATATGACAATTACTTGTTTTTTAACTCTTATGGAAACAAAACTCTGGCCTCTGTTCCAAAGTTTGTTTTTTTTTTAACCTTATTTAAGATAAGTACTAAAACTAGGGATGGCAATTTGAGGTATAATTAATTGTACATTGCACAATACATGTTTCCTCAAAAAAGAGCATGTAGGTCAATTATATATAATTAAGCCAAATTCTGCTGCTAAATCGCTTCAGTTGTGTCCAACTCTGTGCAACCCCATAGACGGCAGCCCATCAGGCTCCCCTGTCCCTGGGATTCTCCAGGCAAGAACACTGGAGTGGGTTGCCATTTCCTTCTCCAGTGCATGAAAGTGAAAAGTGAAAGTGAAGTCACTCAGTCATGTCCGACTCTCAGCGACCCCATGGACTGCAGCCCACCAGGATCCTCCGTCCATGGGATTTTCCAGGCAAGAGTACTGGAGTGGGTTGCCATTGCCTTCTCCGAAGCCAAATTCTAAGTCCATCAAAAATGCTTGTGATTTAAAGGAAAGCCCATGATGAATCCTTTTCTCTTGTAAAGAATTAATCCCAATTTTGTTTTGTTAAATTATTATTGAAGGGATAGAATGACATTACAGAAAGAGTAAACAGCAAAGGCAATGGAGTCATACAAATGTATGTCATATACTAGTTTTGCTACACACAAATTTCCTAGACTATAACTCTTTTTACCTTATATCATTTTTATAGCAATTAAATCAGACAATATGTTTAATACAGTTTTAGTAAAATTTAAATAATATATTTAAACTCAGCGAAATGTTTGATTAAAGGTAAATATTGCTTTTATAAATAGTCTTGTGGTTTGCACAAGGAATATTTCATATAAACATTAATAAATTCCAATTTTAGGGAGATTTGAACATAAGAGAAAAGACAGCATAGGTATATCATTACTGTTTTTAGGTATTGAAATATATACGAAGCTGATGATTTCCTTCAGCTTAATTCTGTTCCCTAGGTTTGGTCTTGAGGCCATGGGGTGATTGTCAGTGTTTAGTCAAACATAACTAATATCCTTGATCTAAAGGTTATTTAATACCATGGCAGGACATCACTGTCTCAAGAGACCTTTAAAAATTGGATAGACAATTTTGTCTTGTACAATTTAGGTGTTTAATGACTAGGACAGGACAAAGACAAGCCAGTTGCCCTCCTGTGATTTTTTTCTTCTGCTGATTTTGATTAACTCATATGATCTTGGACTAAAACACTTCTGTGACTACTTCTTACTTCTCAGCAGCAAAGAGGAACTGATAATGTCATCCCACTTCTAACCTCATAGAAATTATGCGACAGAGATGAGACATGAAATGACTTCATGAGAAACCCTAGAGCACTTTGGAAATGGGTACTTTGGCCACAGTGTCATCCAAACTTAATGTTGGCATTGACTCACAGAATTCTGGCTACTGTTATTTAAAACTTAGCCTGTGACATTAAAACAGCCATCTAGTCCACACAAAAGTAAAACCTCTTCTCTTAAATTTTACAGATTTTCATGGCATCTTTTTGTTTTAATTTACATGTTTTTGTATTATCTTGACTATCTGACTATGTTTACTAAGTAATGTGTGTACATTCAGGATCATAAAATATATTCACAGTTTCGTAAAATATCTTTGTAAGACAGATGTGTTATTCATCCAAATATAACTAAAATCAGATGATAAAAGGAAAAAATGTGGCTTAGTATGTCCTAAATAAAAACTACACATAAAATCTCTGCTTCTCTGTAGGATAAAAAATCACAAGAGATTATACCATAAGCCAAATAAGCTACAAAGCCCATACATTTTTTAACCTCATTAGAAAGTTGAGATGCTATCAATCATCAGAGAAATTCACATCAACACCACAATGAGATACCATCTCACACCTGTTAGAATGCCAATCTCAAAAATAGAAGAGATAAGTATTGGTGAAGATGTGAAGAAAGGGAACTCTTGGACTCTATTGGTGACAATGTGAGCTGTTGCACCTATTATGGAAAACAGTGTGCAGATTTCTCAGAAAATTTAGAGAGAGCTACTATGTGGTCCACTTTTGGATATATACCCAAAAGAAACAAAACAAAGATCTCAAAGAGCTATTTGCATCTCCATATTTATTACTACATTATTCATAAAAACCAAGACATGGAAAAAACCTAAATGCCCATTAAGGAGATATAATCATAAAATGTAGTGCACATGTATGCAATGAAATGTTATTAAGCCATGAAAAAGGATCAAATATTATCAGTTGTGATAACACGGATGGACTTTGAGGATGCTATTGTAAGTGAAATATGACAAACATAGAAAGACACATATTGCATGATCTCACACAAGGAATCTAACAAAGCCAAACAGATGGAATCAGAGTAGAATGACGGTTGCTGGAGGGGTGGGGAAAATGGGAAGATGTTGATCAAAGATACAAGCCTTCACTTTTAAGATAAATGAGTCCTGGGACACAAATATAAAACATGGGCACTATAGTTAATGATACTGTGTTATATACTTGAAAGTTGCTAAGAAAGGAGATCTTAAACATTCTCTCCTCTTGAATAGGGAGGCACTGTAGCATGTGAGGCAATGCATGTGTTGTCACATGATGCGCGTGTTAATTAAGCTTATTGTGGTAACATTTCACAATATATACGTGTATCAAATCATGTTAAACACCTTAAACTTACACAATATCATATGTCAATTATATATGAATAAAGCTGTGGAAAAATAAAAAGGATATAAAAATACATCAGAAATGAAAAATTCCTTTAATGTATTTAAAACACATTCAACATGGAAGAAGAAAGAGTAAGCAAACTTAAAGAAAGGCATTAGAAATTAACCAAAGTAACACATAAAAAGAAGAAAAATAAAACAATCAGAAGAGAGCATCAAAAATCATCAGGACAATATCAAATGATTATAATACATCAAATATATCAAATGAGAGGATGGTGCACTAGCAATATTTGAAGAGATAATGGCTGAAAATTTTACAGAATTGTTGAAAGACATCAATCCACAAAGTAAGGTAAGTAAATGAAGCAGGACAAATATAAAGAAATACAGATACAAAGACACTTGGTCACAGCATATTTGAAATCGCAGAAAATCAAAGTTAAGGAAATTTGAAAAAAGGCAGTAAGACAAATAAATGAACAAATACATACAGTGAAAATATAGTGAACAAAAATATGAATAATTGCTAGAGTTCCTTTTCAGAAGTAATGGAGGACAGAAGAAAAATAAATGACAACTTTAATATACTGGAGAATTTTTCCAGTATATTAAATTTCATATGCTATAAAAGTTTCTTTCAAAAACAAAGCTAAGTGAAAACATATTTGGAAAGTCAATAACTAACAGATTTGTTTTCAGTAGACCTATACTGAGAGAAATGCTAGCAGAAAATCTCCAGGCCCAAGGGGACTAATAGCGGATGGAAGTCTGAATCTTTGGGAAGTAATGAAGGGGTCTCATATACATAGTAAATATAGAACACATTTCTCATTCTACGTGTAGATGATAGATACATACAGACCACATATGTACACAAGTTGATAGACACATAGATACTTTGATACATTGATAATTACATAGATGCATAGGTAAATACTTGTATTGACATTCTTAAATGTATTTGAAAAGTCTTTAAAAATTTTAAACAAAAAATAATAACAACAAATAATGTTTGTAGATATGTTGAAGTAACATATGGGGCAACAAAAGCATACATGGCTAAAAAGTTGATGTTATTGAAGGGGCAAGTGGCATAAGAAAATTTATTTCATCAAAAAAGATAAAAGGAAAGGTATCAAAGAGTAACAAAGAACAGATGAGATAAAGATAAAACAAATATCGAGGTGGTGGATAAATTTAATTGTGTCAAAGCTAAATTAAATATTAAGATACCAATCATTCCCATTAAAATTGTAAGATTGACAGACTGAATTTAAAAAAGCAAAACCAATTATATGCTATTTACAGTAACCACACTTGAAATATGAAGACATAGGTTAAATTATAGAGTGGAAAAAACATGTACAATGTAAGTTCCAAGCTTACCAAATAATCAAGACGGAAAATACTACCAGACAGAAAGAGGGACTTTCTCTAATGCTAAGGGGAATATTCATCAAGATGACACAGAGATCATAATTATTGACGCCAAATAATAGAGCTTTAAAAACGAAAAAGCAAAAGTGACATAGCTAAAGAAATAGGGGAGTCCACAATTGTACTTAGAGGTTTTAACTTTATCATTTTAATAATTGATATAAACAAGTAGACACACACAAAAAAGTAAAAATATAGAGTATTTATATTTCTATATTTTAGTTAGTAGGTAATACTAACATATACTGCTAACAAATTAGACCCAGTTGATATTCATAGATTGCACCCATTAGCTTCAGAATAGTCATGAATATCACATGTGGAACATTAAACATGAGGTGCAAGACCATAAAAGGTCTTAACATTTTTCAAAGAATCAGTTATTTGGAGAATTCTCCAATGTTTGAATATTGACCAAGAACAGCTTTGAATGATTCGTAGATCAAAAAACCCTAACAAAAATTATATTTTAAATGGAATGAAAATGAAAGCACAGCATAATGAAGTTTGCAGATAGAAGTGAAAAGAGCTCCAAGAAGAAAGCTTTTACCTTTAAGAGCATATATTATTAAAGAATAAAAGTAGAAAGTCATTGAAATGTGACTTTAAAAGAAATCTAGAAATAAAAACAAATTATAGTAAAAACACAGTGGAAAACAAAAATAATATGAATGGAAATAATTGAAATAGAAAATATACAAACAATAGAGAAAATCAACAAAGTAAAATTTGGGCCTAATTACATTGATCAATGAAAAAGAAAATAAAAATTAAGGAGGTGAGAAATAGATTTAAGGGCCTAGATCTGATAGATAGAGTGCCTGATGAACTATGGAATGAGGTTCGTGACATTGTACAGGAGACAGGGATCAAGACCATCCCCATGGAAGAAATGCAAAAAAGCAAAATGGCTGTCTGGGGAGGCCTTACAAATAGCTGTGAAAAGAAAAGAAGCGAAAAGCAAAGGAGAAAAGGAAAGATATAAACATCTGAATGCAGAGTTCCAAAGAATAGCAAGAAGAGATAAGAAAGCCTTCTTCAGTGATCAATGCAAAGAAATAGAGGAAAACAACAGAATGGGAAAGACTAGGGATCTCTTCAAGAAAATCAGAGATACCAAAGGAACATGTCATGCAAAGATGGGCTCGATAAAGGACAGAAATGGTATGGACCTAACAGAGGCAGAAGATATTAAGAAAAGATGGCAAGAATACACAGAAGAACTGTACAAAGAAGATCTTCACGATCCAGATAATCACGATGGTGTGATCACTGACCTAGAGCCAGACATCCTGGAATGTGAAGTCAAGTGGGCCTTGAAAGCATCACTATGAACAAAGCTAGTGGAGGTGATGGAATCCCAGTTGAGCTATTCCAAATCCTGAAGGATGATGCTGTGAAAGTGCTGCACTCAATATGCCAGCAAATTTGGAAAACTCAGCAGTGGCCACAGGACTGGAAAAGGTCAGTTTTCATTCCAATCCCAAAGAAAGGCAATGCCAAAGAATGCTCAAACTATGGCACAACTGCACTCATCTCACACGCTAGTAAAGTAATGCTCAAAATTCTCCAAGCCAGGCTTCAGCAATATGTGAACCGTGAACTTCCAGATGTTCAAGCTGGTTTTAGAAAAGGCAGAGGAACCAGAGATGAAATTGCCAACATCCACTGGATCATGGAAAAAGCAAGAGAGTTCCAGAAAAGCATCTATTTCTGCTTTATTGACTATGCCAAAGCCTTTGACTGTGTGGATCACAAGAAACTGTGGAAAATTCTGAAAGAGATGGGAATACCAGACCACCTGATCTGCCCCTTGAGAAATTTGTATGCAGGTCAGGAAGCAACAGTTAGAACTGGACATGGAACAACAGACTGGTTCCAAATAGGAAAAGGAGTTCGTCAAGGCTGTATATTGTCACCCTGTTTATTTAACTTCTATGCAGAGTACATCCTGAGAAACGCTGGACTGGAAGAAACACAAGCTGGAATCAAGATTGCGGGGAGAAATATCAATAACCTCACATATGCAGATGACACCACCCTTATGGCAGAAAGTGAAGAGGAACTCAAAAGCCTCTTGATGAAAGTGAAAGAGGAGAGTGAAAAAGTTGGCTTAAAGCTCAACATTCAGAAAACGAAGATCATGGCATCCGGTCCCATCACTTCATGGGAAATAGATGGGGAAACAGTGGAAACAGTGTCAGACTTTATTTTTCTGGGCTCCAAATTCACTGCAGATGGTGACTGCAGCCATGAAATTAAAAGATGCTTACTCCTTGGAAGGAAAGTTATGACCAACCTAGATAGCATATTCAAAAGCAGAGACATTACTTTGCCAAGTAAGGTTCATCTAGTCAAGGCTATGGTTTTTCCTGTGGCCATGTATGGATGTGAGAGTTGGACTGTGAAGAAGGCTGAGTGCCAAAGAATTGATGCTTTTGAACTGTGGTGTTGGAGAAGACTCTTGAGAGGCCCTTGGACTGCAAGGAGATCCAACCAGTCCATTCTGAAGGAGATCAGCCCTGGGATTTCTTTGGAAGAAATGATGCTAAAGCTGAAACTCCAGTACTTTGGCCACCTCATGCGAAGAGTTGACTCATTGGAAAAGACTCTGATGCTGGGAGGGATCGGGGGCAGGAGGAGAAGGGGACGACAGAGGATGAGATGGCTGGATGGCATCACTGACTCAATGGACGTGAGTCTGAGTGAACTCCGGGAGTTGGTGATGAACAGGGAAGCCTGGCGTGCTGCGATTCATGGGGTCGCAAAGAGTCGGACACAACTGAGCGACTGATCTGATCTGATGTGATCTGACCGTGAATTAAAGAGCCTATTACACAAAGTACTATGGGTATTAAACATGTGATGTGGGGACTTATAAATTTCTTGCCAATAAATTTGAAACCTTAAGTACAATGAACAGGTACTTTGGAAATTTTAACTAACCAAAACTAAAGCAAAGTAAAAATCTTAACACTATATAAAAACATTAAATTTGTGATAAAGAAAACTCTAGATGTCTTCACTTATTGAATCCTAGGAAATATATGTGAGAAGTAATACTAACATACACAAACATATGAGAAAGAATGAGGATACAGTTCTTGACTCATTTAATAAGTCAAGAATAACATGATTAGAGGGAAAGAAAATGGGAGATAAATATCCCTTATTAAATAACAGAAAATAAAATCCATTAATTATTGAAAAGCTAACACATCACAATCTATGAGATATATCACAGAAATGCTTATTTAACATTAGAAATTAACCAATGTAAATCATTCACTAAAAGAAGAAAAGAGATTGTGATCGTTAGAAGTGGTGGAGAAAAAGCATTTGGCCAAATTCAATCACCATTCACGATAAAACTCTCAGCCAACTAAAAATGGAAGAGAATTTGTTTAACCTTGTAAGATATACCTACGAGAAATGTAGAGTTAGTACCATAGTCAATGGTGAAACAATTAACAATTTTTCTTTGAAACTGAGAATGAGACAAGGATATCTATTCTGAGGGCTTTATTTAACCCTGTGGGGCAAGCCCTAGCCAGTGCACTAAGATGAGAAATAAATGTTTTAAAGATTGAGAAGATATAAAATTGCCTTAATTTTCAGACGAAATTGTAGTACACATGCAAAACATTATGGAATAATTACAAAGACACTTTCTGGCACTAATATGGAAACTTAGCAAGCAAACAGGAGACAAAGGCAATATTAAATAAAATATATTTCTACACACTGATGATCCAGAACTGAAGTTGAAATTTTTAAAATATGCTATTTGTAATATAATTAAAGAACATTAAACACCTTGAAATGTACACTTAGAGCTGATTCACACTGTTGTACAGCAGAAAACAACACAACATTGTACAGAAATTATCCTCCAATTAAAAATAAAATTAAAAATTAAAAAATAAATATAATAAAAATGTTTATGACCTCCACACTGAAAATAGTGGAACACTGCTACAAGAAAATACAGAAGTCTTACATAAATGAAAAGATAAAAGATAAAAATAAAAGATTTCATACAATAGAAGAAGTATTGTCAAAAGTGTCATTCTTCTCAAAACAATTTTTAGGTTTAGTGGAGTTCCAGCCAAAACTTCATATTAGAAATTTGTCAAAAAGGAACACAATTCATAAAAAAAATGGAGTTGGAGGATTTTCTATTCAATTTCAGGACTTATTATAAAGGGTACAGTAATCAAAATAGTGTTGTATCAGCATAAATTAGACAAATTAATCAAAGGCAGACAACAGAATCCAGATAAACTCATTAATAGTATTCATTAATTCCAACCAAGCTACTAAGTATGGTAGGTAAAAACATGACTGCTTTTTCAACAGTGCTAGGACAATGGCATATTCATAAGGAAAAAAAGGGACTTGAAACTTCTTTTAACTGTTGAGGCATAATTAACTTTTGATGGATCATCCAGTTTAATATAAAAGCTGGAACCACAAACCCTCCCAAAGAAAACACTTGTGAATACACAGGTGAATACTTGTGTGACCTTAGGCTGGGAAAATATCCTGTAGGTAAGTCACAAAATACTAACCACAAAAGAAAAAGTGATCATTTCAGCTTCTCCAAAATTAAGAATCTCTTCTCATCAAAGACATTGTTGAGAAAATGAATAAACAAGCCTAGGTCCTGCGCATGCAAGTCAACTAGCAGTCATAGCTTTTCATTTACCTCCTCCAACAGTGAAAAAAACAGAAAATCTCAACTCATTGCATGTGAGGGTGCAGAATTATTCAATCACTTGGGAAATTGTTCTTCAGTTTCTCATAAACAAACAGCCACCATATGACCCAGCAATTCAACTTTCAGGAAATTACAAAAGAAATCATATGTGTTTTATACACAAACATTGTGTATATAAACTTTAATTATGATAGTTCCAAATTATAAACAACCCCAGTGTCCACCAACAAAGAAAAGGATTGACAAATTGCTGTATCATCATAGAATAAAATACTATGAAGCAAAAATAATGGAACATAACCACTTATACATACAACATGGATGAATCTGAAAATGTTATGTTCAGCCATCAAACCCAGACACAAAAGAAGACACTGTATGATTCTGTTTATATTATAGTCAATTCATGGTGACTTCAGCAAGTGGTTGCTTCTTGGCTGGGAGGTGGGGAAGGACCTCTCAAAAACAGGCTAATTAACTGAAAGCGGGTACAAAGGGTCTTTTGCAGATGATGGTAATATTCTACAGCTTGTTTGGTGTAGTCATTTCATGGGTGTTTGCTATGCTATGTTAAGTCACTTCAGTTGTGTCCAACTCTGTGCAACCCCATAGACGGCAGCCCACCAGGCTCCCCCGTCCCTGGGATTCTCCAGGCAAGAACACTGGAGTGGGTTGCCATTTCCTTCTCCAGTGCATGAAAGTGATAAGTGAAAGTGAAGTTACTCAGTCGTGTCCGACTCTTAGCGACCCCATGGACTGCAGCCTACCAGGCTCCTCCGTCCATGGGGTTTTCCAGGCAAGAGTGCTGGAGTGGGGTGCCATTGCCTTCTCCGTCATGGGTGTTTACTTTATGACAAACACAGTTGTCAAAAATCAACAAACTGAATATGTACTACCTGTGCATTTTTCCTATGGTACTTACATCTCAATAAATACAAATAAATAAACACGAAGGGAAAATATTAGTGAGCACACTGAGGAAATTTGGGAGTAGCGATATCCTCGGATAATATTATTCATACCACCCTGTGGAAAGTGAACTCTCACACATAAACATTCATCTGCTCTGTGGGAGGCTTGCTGTGGAAGAACATATTGTACAGACAGCCTTGCAAGCGGCTGTGTTTATTTTCGGTTTAAGACAATGAGACAATAACAGGCTGTGAATTTGAGATGAGGAAAATTATTGTGGGAAGAGCTGTTAGGTGTGTGAGAAATGGCAAGAGGAATGGTTTCAGAAAAGAGCAGCCTGAGTGCCTTCTCAAGTGGCTAAGACGCTTATGAGGGGAGAGGAGTCTGATGTTCTTTTGTGCACACATTGATTTGTTCCATCCTCAGATTCAAGCACCATCCTCTCAATAAGCTTAAAAACAACCCTTGGGCCAAACTTAATCTGCAAGGGAAAGAAAAACCTCCCTGGAACATACATCTATCTTCCCACCCCCCATACATCGAGCTCTACATCCCTGATGGCCAATGTAACGAGAAGAAAAGAGACCTTTCTAGTCATGACCATTTGCATTCATGTCAGTAGAGGTAGTATATTCCTGCAGTTACTAGCTGGACCAATTAGCAATTTGAGGAACAATTGAGATTTAAGCCTTTCTATTTTAATCTAAAGAGATCAACGAACTGTGGCCAACTTGCTGTGATAATTGTTGTTGTTTAGACCGACTTTTTTTCCATCCCATAGACTGTAGCCCACTAGGTTCCTCTGTCCATGGGATTTCCCAAGCAAGAATACTGGAGTGGGTTGCTATTTCCTTCTCCAGGGGATCTTCCTGACCCAGGGATTGAACCCATGTCTCCTGCTTGGAAGGCAGATTCTTTACCACTGAGCCCCCTGGGAAGCCTGCTGCATGTATCAGTACTGTTAGAAGCCTGGATGGACAGCCTACAGAAAGCGGAGAGCCAGATAGCCCAGTAGGATAGTTTCAGGGCAAGAACCAACGTTTAACATATGAACTCTGCAAATATTTATTGAGAATATACTATTTGCCAGACATAGTGCTCAGTGCTAGGAAAGCAATTATAAAGAAGACCAACCAACAAGAAGTATAAATGATCATATTCGACTGCATGAATAGAGCCATAAATGGACACATTGAATTATGGAGAAAAGGTAGAAACATGGAGACAGGAGCTTATATACCTTTTCTCCTTTTTAAAATGTTCCATTCTGGGCTTTTCTGTTTGGTTTTGTCTTACTTTCAAAAACTCTGAATGACTCTATTGGAAAATTCTATTTTGAAAACCCATATCACCTGTTCCTAATTTCAGAACACCATTTATCTGTTTCTTTAAGAAGCTTGAAAAAATTAGTTTAATTATATGATGTTTTCTTCAGCAATTCTCTCTAACTGTACATGGGATTAGAACTATTTTTTTCCTGCTGTTCTGTTGCATTCTTCATCCTATTGTACCTGCCTCACGTCCGGAGGTCCCATCTTATTAGATGCTACAGCTCTGTGTGCAGAGAGTTGGCATTATTATGATTGGAACATTATTTATTCCTATTAAACAAAAGGTGGTTTTATGTAAGTATAAAACATTATTGCTTTTTGACTCCCTGGATCCATCAAATACCAGCTTGTGCTATATGGCCTGGCAGGGAGTGATCAGACGTTAACATTCAGCCCTGATATACACAGAAAATGAAACCAGTGTTGGTTGTCTTTAAATGTTAGAAACGTGCTCCCTTCTCATGGCTGTATTTTCCCCCCCAGAACACCAGCTAGAAGGAAGTAAACAGAGAGCTTTCCTAAATCCTGTGCTTGGAAGGTAGGGGGACAAAAAGCTTTCAGAAACCTAAGCCTCGCTCTCCAGCCATGAGACAACAGGTCAGTAGATAGAAACTTGGGGGCTTTGCAAAGGCTTTGGGAAAATCTAAGAAGGAAAAAAAAGATACTGAGTTGATATGAGTAGGACCTGGCCCGAGAAAAGTGGAAGAAGTTGGTCTCTAATCCCCAGACCAAGCAAACTGGTCAGCTTACCCTGATCCAAAGGATATCTTTAAAAAAGGCATCTTTTTTACCTTTTTCCTTGGATTTTTTATTTCTTAAATGCAACTCTAAAAACAAGCAACCAGTTTCAATGGTCTTTTTTATTATCTGCATATATTTATGTCATCGTCATGAATAACTAATACTGTCATGAACAATTATACAAAGCACCTGGGTGTGGAGCCACCTTATGCGGTCCCCAGTCAGCAGCATCAGCTCAGCAGGGAATGTGTAACACACGAAGATTCTCAGGACCTAGAACTACTGCATGGAAATTCTAGAGATGGTTCCAACATTGGTGTCTAACAATTAGTGCTCTAGGTATTCTGCCAAAAGCTAAAAGAGGAGGACCACTGCTTCAAGCAATAGACTTTTTCTGTGACTCAGTTTCCTCATCTGCAACATGAGAGAATTCCTCTAGGTGATATTTTCAGGGTATCTTACTTTACTTCATATTGATTCGGTAACATTTTAAACTGGATAAAGGATCTTTGTCGGTGTGTGTGCCTAGACAGCATAGTACCTGCTACAGGGTAGGTGCTCATGAAATAAGATAGTTATAAATGGTCTCTGTCCTGACTGGAAAACACTCACATCTTCATAGGGAACTACTTCAGTATTATTAGCATTTGTTTATACAAATTGGATCTCCCAAGTAGAATTCTTCTTAGAAGCAAAAGTAAATAACCCTACTCAGGAGGGCCAGGAAAGTGTCATGCAAGAGTCCAAAAAAGAGGGGATGATATTTATACATATGGCTGATTCACTTTGCCATACAGCAGAAACTGACAAAGTATAAAACAACTATACTCCAATAAAAACCATGCCATAAAGAAGAAATACACATGTCATGTGACTCTGAAAGATTGAGTTCATGAGAGAGTAGGAAAAAGCTAAAGAATTCAGCAAATACAAAAGAATTAGTTACAGAAGAGCATTTTGCTTTGGAGTATGGAAAAGTGTATGTAGTAAAACAAAAAGAATATGATTTCCACTCAGAGTTTTGTTAAAGAGGGTTGTATATATTTCTCAGACTTCTGTAGCCAGGGTAAATTTGCAACTGTGAATTTGTATATATGGGAAATATCAGGTTTTTTTTTTTTTTTTTTTTATCAAGGCAAATCATATTTGACTCCAAGCTTCCATTCTGCTAGACTGACAAGAGATTCAGTAATCTCACTTTGATACGAACCTGCACCTCCCGCCGAACAAGGACAGCGGAGATACTGGGCCAAACTGAGTATTCTGAAAAGCTTCAAGTTCATTTTATTTCTTTCAAGTGATTCTGTAGTTTCTATGCCTTCTGGAGCTGAAAATCTTTGCAGGGACTGTCGTCTTTCTCAGATGGCAGGGAACTGCCAGAAAGTAGGTGGTATATTTCTTCTGATATAGGAGTGTGTGAACCTCTACCCCCTGAAAATCTAAAGAAACCTCTCCTTTGTCTTGCTGCCTCTGAAAATACTCATTCCTTTCTGGAGCATCAGGCATGTGTGTGCATGCTAAGTCGTGCTTTAGTCGTGTCCAACTCTCTGCAGCTCTATGAACTCTAGCCTGCCAGACTCCTCTGTCTATGGGATTCTCCAGACAAGAACGCTGGAGTGGGTTGGTGTGCCCTCCTCCAGGGGATCTTCCTGACCCAGGGATTGAACCCACATCTCTTCAGTCTCTGCATTGGCAGATTTTTTTTTTTTTAGCACTAATACCACCTGGGAAGCCCCTCTGGACACCCTAGATCATTTCAAACACATATGAGATGCTAAATGTGAGCAACTTCTGTGAGGGCTAGCTTCAGAAAATGATGGGAAGAAAAAAAACTATAGAGAGCAACGTAGGAAAGAATGCTATCGTATTTTGTAAAGCAGAGTCACTGGGACTGAGTTCTTTTTGATATTTTGGGTGAATCATGGTAGTCCACAAAATAAAACCAAGATGGGATCACATATCCCAAAGGACTATTATTTTCATAATTCAAAGGAATCTGAGAGATAGACTGTTTCTTCTTGAGTTCACGGCCTTGTAATGAATGAAACGGCTGCACTGGTAAGAGCACCAGAATTGAATTTATCTAACCAAATCCATCTCCTGTAAGGCACCAGAAACTAAGTTCTCCGGAGAATGAGTAGCTAACTAAATTTTCTCCTGATGTGAATTAAACCTCCATCCTGCTTCTGGGGTCCAGGCTTATTTTCTGATAATTTCCAGAAAGTCTTGGCAAGGTATGGAAGGCTTATTTCTAGAGGAAAAGGTCTGCTATGTGTGATGTTTATGCAGTTTTCTGAAAGGGAGATTTAAGTCAGACATAAATCATGTGCTTTGCTAAGCATTAAACTATCACATTTGAGCCATTTCATATTTTCTGGTTTTTCCTCTTGAAAACAATTGAAAGGAATGAGCACATTTATTCATCTTAGCTTTACAGCAATCAGTGAGTTTACCCTCTTCTTAAGAAAAATATATTTTTTCAGTTTGTATCTCCCCCATCTTCAGTTCAGTTCAGTTCAGTCACTCAGTCATGTCTGAGTCTTTGCAACTCCATGGACTGCAGCACACCAGGCCTCCCTGTCTATCACCAACTCCAGGAGCCTACTCAGACTATGTCCATTGAGTCAGTGATGCCATCCAACCATCTTATCCTCTGTCGTCCCCTTCTCTTCCCACGTTCAATCTTTCCCAGTATCAGGATCTTTTCCAATGAGCCAGTTCTTCACATCAGGTGGCCAAAATATTGGAGTTTCAATTTCAGCATCAGTCCTTCCAATGAATATTCATGACTGATTTCGCTTAAGATGTACTGGTTGGATCTCCTTGCTATCCAAGGGACTCTCAAGAGTCTTCTCCAACACCACAGTTCAAAAGCATCAATTCTTCAGTGCTCAGCTTTCTTTAACCATCTTACAACCCCAGAAAATAGTCCTGGATGAAGACATGATGATTCAAAAAAGGGGTGATCCATTTGCTTAGGAAATCATCCTATGTGTCTCTGAAGAATCACTGTATTTCAGATCTCCCTTTCTGATTTCTTATCACCATTTGGATAAATTTATCCTGACTGTTGTTCTTTTAAAGAAAAAAATAAGTGTTTTCTTTAGCTTTTAAAGAAGTACATATTGATCATAAGTGTTGAGAAAATTCAGAAAACCATACACACACACACAAATACATATAAAACACACCCATGATCATACTTTTATCTCTCAGAATTAACCACTGCTGACATTTTGGTGTTTATCCTATCATACTTTTCCCTACCTGCACACAAAATCACCTATTATGCCATCATGTAATCAGTTAGACTTAATAACTTAAAATTAAAAATAGATTTTTAAATACAACTATACATGCATACACACACATTTTACAAAATCGAAGACATACGCGAGGCAGTAAGTTGCTGCTTACTTTTCTCCACGTACAACATATCACAACCATGTTCTAAAGCCCTTATGAGTTTCTTTGAGTTAAATGATGTAAACAGAAATTTACATCAATTTATTTAATTTCCTGTTGTCTTCAGCTTTTTACTATTATTAATATCATTGTGATTAACATTCTTAAAGACAAGTCCTTGTACACATCTAATATATTCCTTAGCATGAAACCCCAAAATTGGATTGCTGATTAAAGCTATGCAAATGTTAAATGTATTTGTGCAAAAATGGATTTTGAGTAAAATTAATTAATCTGTATTACTAACAAAAATTAGAATACCATTTTTCCACTCTAACAAACTAAGTATTTTCTTTTTCCTTTAAGCTTAAGTAATTGTTAATTGAAAATGGATATAATTGTAGTTTAAATTGCAGTTCAAACAATTAGTAGTGAGACTGAGCTTTTTGCCAAAATCTTTCATTGTTGCTCTGTATCTTAATCTTTAATTGCTTTTTCATTTCTCTGCAATGTGACTCAGTGTTTTTTATGGTTAATTTTTATGTAAACTAACAAAATATCAGCAACAATAAACATAGCTCTGTAAGACATGGTCATTAATAGACCACCTAGGAGCTTGTTTCTACCTATAAATGGGGAACTTGGGGCTCCTCTGGCTACTTAATGTCACATATGGGTGGAAAGGAATGTTTTAAAGTTTCTATTAGCTAAAATGTCACTTAGGGCTTTCTATTCTAAGACCTTAAGTTGAGTAAATTTCTTTATGTTTCTATTAAGGTACAGCTTTCTCATTTCTTCTCCAGCAAATAAGCAAACATGACCTAGCCCTTCTTGAAAAATACTAACAGACATCTCAGTTCTTAAGTTTTGTTAGTTTCAAGCTTAACATTTTCAGATTGCCTTTCTAACTCCTTTTCCTTTTGAGAATGTGTTCATGGACATATTTTGTACTAGGCTTCTGCTATTTCTCATTCTCTAAAAAAAATTTGTTTATTATTTCATTATTTTTGGTTGTGCTGGGTCTTTGTTGCTGCGTGGGCTTTCTCTAGTTGCGGCAAGAGGGGGTTACTCTTTAGTCGTGGTGTGCAAGCTTCTCATTGTGATGGCTTCTCTTGCTGCAGAGCATGGGCTCCGGAGGACACAGGCTTCAGGAGCTGCAGTGTGAGGGCTCAGCAGTTGCAACTTGAGGGCTCCAGAGTGCAAGCTCAGTAGTTATGGCGCATGGGCTTACTTGTCCCGCAGTTGTGAGATTTTTCCAGACCAGGGATTGATCCTGTATCCCCTGCATTGGCAGGCAGATTCTTGATCACTGAGTCACCAGGCAAGTCCCCTTATTTCTCATTCTTGACTGATGGTGCGACTGTGCCATGAGAAGTGCTTCTTGGTTCCATTTTTTCTTGGATTTGTCACAAGACTATGATATCAAATATTTAAGGTCCTATGTATTCTGTGAATAATAGCACAGTGGATGAGATACAATGACCTTTTCAGTATTCTGTATTGTGACTAGCTATAGTCAATCCATTCATTTCACTCTTTTTATGGCCTCCCTGAGCTGGAGAGAAAAGAGTGAATGGCCATCCGAATCAAAATATGATGTGCCAAAAGGTCAGAATAGTAAAGTACACTAGTATATTTCATACAATATATTAAGGCATTAAAATCCTAATATCTTGCCCTGGTGCCAGAATCTATAATGGGAAAAGAAAATGGCAATTTAGGAATTTGTCCTTGTGAGAACTGGAACAGATCCAAATGGAGAATGACTATTTCTCATTTTAATTACAGTAAAATTTTATTCCCTATATTCGAAAACCTAAAGATGGTGTTACATTTTTAAAAGCATATGTGTTGGGAGTTTGTTGACACATTTAATCTCACCACTAAAGGTGAGACAACTTGTCTTCTCTAAGCTCCTGCCATCTGGTAGATTATATTCTATAGTTCCCCGCATCTTTCTAATTTCATCTCACTCTTAAAAAATATGTTTATAGTGTATATGAAGATACATACATAGCAAGATAGATGACACCATTGCTTTTCTTATTTCTTTCCTTTGCTTTTTATATGTGATTAAAAAGTTTAAACCTAATTTCACAAATAATCAGGTACAATGCCCTAAGGTCAGAATTCTAGCTCAAGGATATTGTTGCTTTTATTTAACTCTTCTAATCTTATGAGAACTGAAAATTCCCACACATTTTTATCTAGGGTTATTTCAACCAAAAATGTTGTCAAGTGTTGAGCCAGTTCTATGGATACAATAGTCTAAGAAAAAATTCTCATTTCAGTAGATGTTATAAAATTAATTCAGATCAAAATTTTCTATCAGGTTCATGCTGAAATTTATACTGAATCAGCAAAGTGTGGTCTGTATATTTGTGCTTGTATGTTCTCCCTCACAATACAATAAAAATATTTATTTTATTAATGAGAAGACATAAAGGAAAATATTATTAAGCTATTCTTACCCAGACTCAAGGTCAATATTTCAATAGTCTGTTTTAAATAATCTATAATCAAGGATTATGCTTAGTTTCAACTTTTAATTTTTAAATTCCATCAACTTTGAAGCCACTTTAGGAAATACTAGTCTAAACCAATATTATGGCAAGGACTAGCTATGTCATATTTTTTCTAACACATTAAATATTGAACTTGTTCACTGATAAAGTTGGGAAGATCATGAACTTCTTTCTTGATGCCATTTAAGAGTCTTTTGATGAATAGCAAGCATTTATTATCACTAATGACAATATAAAATTATCAGAACTGTACAATTAATTAGCTCATTTCATAAATGTAAAATCCTAAGATAGGCCCAATGTACTATGATAAAATAGGATAAGAAACATTTGATCACCACAAGTTTAAAAATATGAATCACCTTGCATGAAATCCTTAGAAAAATGCACTCCACTTTCTAATCATTTAAACAAATTATTCTGTGAATAATGACATTTTTTTTAACTTAAAATGGTCCCCGTGAAAATGCAGTGAGGCAATAATAGCTCTTGGGAACGTTTTTAAATGGCCCCAGACTTCTGGATTCTGAAGTTCTCATACTCAGGATATATAGGAATGCAATCTTTCTACCTAAACTCATGTTAGGGGACGTTTTCTTTCATTGTATGGTTGACGTCTTCTCATCTTCTTTACTTTTTAGTTCTGGTTCTCCGCCAAGGATTGAGTGTCTGACATACAGGTATGTGAAGAATTACCGAATAGTCCAGACTTCACATAATTTAATAACTCTTAAAGTGTGTTTCTTAAGTATTTGTTCAACGTTTGTTTAGATAGCAGCCGAAGGATGCTTCGGGGAAGGACAGGGAAGGTAGAATGCTGATAGCAGAGCTCACCCTTTCTTCTGCTGTCCTGACCTATTCACTTTGCCCCCAATTTTTGTACCTCATTCAACGATTTTTCTTTTCCTTTTTATTATAGAAAAGTAGGAAGAATGAAATGCCCAGATATCCATTACTTACATTCAACAATTGTTAACATTGTGTCATATTTGCATCATCTATTTTATTTGCTGATGTCTTTTAAAGCAAATTACAGACAGTAAGGCCATTTCAATTCCGCTTATTTCAACATGAGTCTTCATAAAATAAGGACATGTTCCTGTGCAAACACAAAACCATTATTATACCTAAGATGATTAAAAATATTTTTAGGTCATCTAACAGCCTGCACTTTAACCAGATCCAGGTTCCTTAGATGGTTGCTTGGAGATGGATCTCTTGTTTTTGTTCAAATCCACATTTTGGAGCGTTGCTCTAACTCTGATGTTAACTGAAATCTCTCACGTTTGTCCTCCCAACCACATGAAGCATTTCCTCCATAGATGATTCTGGTGAATGAGACTGTCTCTTTTGCATTAGATCTCCAATAAATCTTCATTGTAGCAGTGACCCTTCAGCAGCCGCATACGTCTTTGTCATTTTCCAAATCTTGGAGGTTTTAAAGAAGATGTCCTAATTGTGTTTGGGGGGTAAGAAATCATCAGAACTTAGCACCACAGTTGAAGTTCAGGAAACTAAGAAAAGAATCAAGGACAAAGTCAAAGTTGTGATCGATTTCCTATAGTGGGAAGAAAGCTAAGTCTTTTAATATCAGTGAAATGGACTCTTGCACATGAAATTCTAAGCTTTGTAATTCCCGCTGCTTAAATAAACTGCAATATGGATCTTAGATTTTTTGGTCAGAATGAGTTTAGCAGCCTCTGTGGTTTGAGTTTGCTTTTCTACCCCACCTCTTTGGCAGTGGTTTTCAGTGTTTTTACTGGAGTTGAAACCCTGTGCACCAAATGCTAACTGTAGGCATTAAAAGCAGCCATGAATCAAGGCTGAGACAGAACATATCTTCAGGGCTCCATGCCCTAAGATGTGTGGTGGGAATGAAAATAGCAGTTATTATACACATTTGTTCCCGAAGGGAACATGAATCTGGAAGAGCAGAAGCTGCCACCAAGATGCAGGATAGAAGATAAAATGTCCTTTTTCATCTACAGGACAAAAACTGATGTTCAGACTAAAAATTTCCAGGAAGGATGCTAAACAAATTAGCTCTAGAACTGTAAGCATTTGTGATGATGATATTTAAGCCTATGTTTTTCTGATGACAAATAGGAGAACTTTTTTTACTTTGGGAATTAAATACTTCACAGTGCTGATTCTCAGATACAGGTTTGCCTTATTTATGAAGGATCAGTGGAACAGGAATTGTGGGAGGAAGGGGCAATGCAGATAACATCTAGGTGGCAGAATACTAAGCATAATTTGCAGTCTGACTTATCAGTGCAGAAGTAAAAATATATGAATGATAAGGATGCATGCCCTTATGAATATTGCTCCATCAGGAAAGTCAAGATGAAAAGAATGTTATATATTATTTTGCAGAAATTCAAATGGGATACATTGCCCTGATTGTGTTCAAAACATAGTCTTGCAGTTTACTCCTTGAATAACAGTGAATAATTCACTATGACTTTTTTTTTTTTAATTTAAGCTTCTTCATTTATAAAATGGGAATCTACCCCCAAAAGAGTGATTGTGAGGATTAATTAAGTAAATAGAAGGTCTTTTGCAACCTTTTATTGTGGATAAATCCTATCCAGGTAGTTTTCTTTTGGGGGCATGGCAATTTGATTTGTTATCAGTCTAACAAATGTATCTTAATGCCTCACTCTGGCAGTCAGGCTTCAAGATGACACCAATGATATTAACATTTACCTCCTGGTGCTCATGGTCTTGTGTGGCCACTTTCCACAATGAATGAAACCACATGCACAACCACGAGGATGTTGTGGAAATGATAGCTTAAGACTTCCAAAGCTTGATCTTAAAAGACATGATGGCTTCTGCCTTAGTTTTCCTTGGGGCACTCTGGGGAAGGCCAGGCACCATATTGTGAACACATTCATGCAACCCTATGGAGAGACACAGGTGTCAAGGAATAGAGTCGTCTGTCAACACCACGTGAACAAGCCACCCTGGAGGTGAGTCTCTCAAACTCCAGTCAAATCTTCAGACGACCGTACCCTGGGCTAAATTCTTGAATACAAGCAGCCCCCTACATTTGGACGGATTCTGTTCCAAGAGTGTGTTCGAAAGTCCAATTTGTTCAAAGGTCCAGAGAAGGTAGCCTAGGTACCCCACTAACACACTCAACAATATAGTACTGTACTCTAGTAAGTTTATAATAGTTTTTACACAAATAATACACAAATAAGCAAACACAAAAAGAAGACATTTTTAACCTGACAGTACCTTGAAAATACAGTAGTACAGTACAACAGCTGGCCTACAGGGGCTGGCACTGAGTGAATCGGCAACAAGAGTTACTGACTGGAGGAGGGAGAGGAGGTGGGAGATGGTAGAGCTGAAGTACTGCCAGCAACAGGAGATGGAGGGCAACCTGCAATTTCACTCAAGTCTGATGCTGATGGAATGAATGCACATTCACATCTTTGGAAGTTCACAACTTGAAGGTTCATATATAGGGGGCTTACAATCTCATGAAAAATTCAGAGCCAGATCACACAGCTAAGCCACCCCTGAATTCCTGACCCAAAGAAAATGCAAGATAATAAATATTCACTGTTTTAAATCACTATGTTAGATAAATTTGTTAAGTAGGAATAAATAGAATACCTCCTACTCTTTGCTAGACTGGCAATGAATAACATTTGTGTGATCTTGTTATAATGCAATCCAAATTGTGTATCAAGATGTTTTCAGATTCATCAAGCCCTAATTCCATTACAAGATTTTTTTTTCTTATGAATACATGGTGATATCCTTTTAGAATTAAACTCTCAAATTCAAAGAGAGGTTAGGTAATAGGAAGACTGAGAACTACGCAAGTAGGTGGGCTGAAAGCAAATAAAGCTGAAAGATAATCTAGGAAGGAATCTGGAAAACAACTGATAGGCAGAAGTTTTAATGATAAGATTTTTTTCACATGAGAGCCTATACTATCATATGTAGGCTGGCCAACCAAAATCATCTGTTTAAGATTTGGTGAGATAGTTGCTGGCTTGGTGAAGTGACTAGTCCTCATTGACTTTGCTCCCTCTGGGATGTGTTCCATGGTTCTGAAACTCTGCCTGGGCTCCAAACACAGCAGATGGCTCAACCCACTACTGATACAAAGGCAGGCAGCCTGTGCGTCCTCTGTAGCATCCCTTCCATATCCCTTACTCTGTCAAGTGCAAGGTCAGATTGATACTCATGCTTTACCCATGAGCTAGGAAATCTGAAGGGTCATATGAGTTTAAGTGCATCAGGTCCCAGTTAGTTGTATGATATCTTCTTGAAGAGAGTTTTCTTAAGACTTTGTGTTTTAAAGCAGCTGTAAGCTTCCCAGCAAAATCAGTTCTGAGACTCCTTCAAGGATACCAAAATCCATGGATGCTCCAGTCGCTTATATAAAATGGCATAACATTTACATATAACCTACACATATCCTACCCTAGACTTTAAATCATTCCTGGGTGACTTGTAATAATGAATACAGTGTAAGTGCTATGTAGATGGTTGACAGTGTGGTAAATTACAGTTTGGCTTTTTGGAAATTTCTGGAATGGTTCTCAAATATTTTCTGTCCTCGGTTGAGTCTATGGATATGGAACACATGGATATGAAGACCAACTGTAGACTTGAGGCCCATACATGTATCATAACTTAGAAAACATCCTTGGGAATTCTTTTTGCTGACATTTAGATACTTACTCAAAGGCAAGTTCAGTGCTAGAGGGAAATAGTAAAAGATTCTTGATACTTCAAGATAGTTTGCTAAATTTCACCAGGTCTCTTGCTGGTAATGAATCATATAGGTTTTACTTGGTAACTGGAATCATCTGAAATTAGAGAATGGATGAGCAAAAACTCTTAGTGGCTCTTGGAACTTTGGAAATTCAAAGCAATTTGCTTGCTAACTTGCTGCTAGTTTGTATAGAGAAGAGTATCTCAATTTTCTTTATCAACTCAGTCTTAACCAAACATAAGCCAATAAACTTAATATCTCCAGGGTTTAAATATCTACCTGATAAACCAAAATTAAAGTAAAATATTTGCTCGTGAGGGAGAGGATATATGTATACTTATAGCTGAGTCATGTTGTACAGCAGAAACGAATACAATATTATGAAGCAATTATACTCCAGTTAAATAAAAATAAGAAGTAACAGAAAAAATAAAGTAATATCTTTGTAGTTTTATGTCTGTAAATGGTTATATGAGAAAATATTGACTTTAAATTAGTAATTAATTATGACTTTGAAACAGGTGTGATTATAACATCATAATACTATAATATACCTTGCTCTTCGTCTCTTCTTCTTGTCTCTCCCTATATCTCTGTCTCTCTTTCTCCATTATTTAAATATGATGTCTATTATATTTAAATATGAATCTTATTATATTTAAATGTGATAATAGGTCAGTCTATCATTAGCAGAATTATGATTCTAGAGTAAAGTTTGCATTTGCTCTCAAAGCACAGTAAAAGTAAATAAGTAGATATCAGATAAATAATGGTAAGTAGGTAGCTAGGTAGATAAATGGAGAAGGCAATGGCACCCCACTCCAGTACTCTTGCCTAGAAAATCCTGTGGACAGAGGAGCCTGGTAGGCTGCAGTCCAGGGGGTCGCTGAGAGTCGGATATGACTGGGCAACTTCACTTTCACTTTTCACTTTCATGCATTGGTGAAGGAAATGGCAACCCACTCCGGTGTTCTTGCCTGGAGAATCCCAGGGACGGGGGAGCATGGGGGGCTGCCGTCTATGGGGTCGCACAGAGTCGGACATGACTGAAGTGACTTAGCAGCAGCAGCAGGTAGATAAATAGACAAAACCAAACAAAACACATACCCCCATCTCTGTCCCACAGTAGTAAGTATTACTAGACACTACGATACCTGTGTATTACTAGACATTACAGTAAATCCCCTATATATGGACATGTTCTGTTCTGAGAGCACATTCGTAGGTTTAATTTGTTCGTAAGTCCAATGAAGTTAGCCTAGGTACGCAACTACTGCAATCAGCTATATAGTACTGTATTGTAATAGATTTATAATATTTTCATGCAAATAATAAATAAAAAACACACACAAAAATAATGAAAACATTTTTAACTTTACAATACAGTACCTTGAAAAGTACAATAGTACAGTACAACAGCCAGCATACAGGGGCTGGCATCAGGTGAACAGGTAAGAAGAGTTACTGATCGGAGGAGGGAGAGGGGGTGGGGGATGGTAGAGCTGAAGGATCGGCAGCAAGAGGAGACAGAGGATCCATACAAAAGCACAGCCATTTGTAGAGGAGGCACGCACGGGACAATGTACACTGAACACGTGAACAAACTTACGTGATCGGGCATGTGAACGCACATTCGCATCTTTGAAAGTTCACAACTTGCAGGTTCAGATGTAGGGGGCTTACGGTCTTATCTCCCTCACACAAACGGGAACCATACAGAGAGAAACACTTTGCAGTCCCTTGTCTTGGAGTGGCTTGTTCACCCAGGACTCCTCAGCTCTCACCGTCTTGAGTAATCTACCATTAACATGAACAGCACCATCATTTCAGTGTCTTCCAAATTCGTCAGAAGAAAAAAAAAAATAAAAACATGATTATTTGTTAAAATCACAAATTATGGTCCCCACACAGAATCTATTACATCAGACTTTCTCAGGGTAAATCTTTGTAATCTGTATGTTTGACCAAAATTCCAGATAATTCTTATTATTAGGAAAGATTGGGAAACGTTGATAAATTGTTTCACTTTATTTAAAATGTATCTGGCCATCTATCTGAAGTAGGAATTATGAGCTAGAAAATATATCAATTATTACCAATGATGAAACTGACACTTGGAGATTTAAATGACAGCTGGGGAAGGCCACACAGCTGAACGGTGGTAAGGTTTGATCTTAAGCCCATGTATTCTGGCTCCATTTGTGTTACTCTTCTCCACATCCCAAGGCTGATAAACAAGATGAAGGTTCTGAACAAAAACAAAAAGTAAAAAATAACCCCCTCTTAGAAGTCAAAGAGTCTCTGCTATCTCCTAGATTTCTTCAACATATTTCTTGAGACCTCTGGTTCTCTGAAGCATTCCTTTACAATTTCCTTCTATGACTACCCTGCCTTCCTCTTGAAGGGTCCAAGCTCAATATTATCCCATCTTGTGCAGCCTTTTCTTCCCTTATAGTCCACTTCTTTTAAAGCAGCTGTAGTCAGTGACTTGATGTAGACAACAAGCCAGTAATCCAGGGCTGAGATATATGATGTAAATATCCTTGAGTATAAATGAAACTAGAGGTAGAAAACTGGACTCTTGTGGTCTGAGACAAAATATCTCCCTTCTCTCAGTCTCCCTTATGAATTTCTTTAATCTGATGAGAGAGTCTAGAGTTAGAGGAACTTAGATTGTCTGATCAAGCCCCTTATTTCAGAAGAAAGGGTCATAAAATGCTAAAAGGTAATTTGGTAATTCAGATGGAATTATAAAACTGAAATATATAAAGTAATATGCTCAAGGGTATGAGGCCTTTCTTTGTCCCTTGCCTATACCGGGCTCACCTTTCCCTTAGCCCATGCAGGCCAGGAAGTAGCTCATTCTTTTTGTTATACAAGTTCCATGGCGAATTTTGTACTGAGTGCTTTATATAAATTATATTTTACTGAACTTCAAAGCAGCCTTTCAAACTAAATATGGCAATCTCCAATTGATTTACGAGGAAACTGACTCACAGGTTAAAAGCCTGTTACTTTTTGCCAAAAAAACAAGAATAAGGTGGAGAGAAAATTCTCATTTTGAGTCCTTTAAAATTACAAAATAGACCCTTTAGCCTTTTCTTAGTGGTTGTCATTTTATAGCTCCATTTTATATATAAATGCTTCAACAAAACACTTGAAACAAATATATGCTAGAAAACAGAATGTATTTGTTTATAAAACTAAGAAGTAGAGCTAATAAAAAAAGGCAATAGATAAAGGGTAAGAGATTCATATATGAAATTGGATGAACTGGCCAGGGCAAAGGACCAAAATCAAGACAGTGAGATACTATCTTAAAAACACACTCAAGTGGTAGCAGAGCAGATGCAAAAATGTGAGATAAAGAATTAACATGACTCTTTGTCAGTCAAAATGTATTTAGTGTTTATTATTTGCCAGACGCATTTACAGGTCCTGGGAATACAGTGTCTAATATTTATAGGAACTTACATTTTAAAGAGGAGTGTAATGGTAAAAAGAGTGATAACACATAGAAGAATAACAAAGCTAATTTCAGGAACTGATTATATCAATTAAAAAAAAAACATAAAAAAGAATCACTTGATAACATCTGATTGAGAGAGAACCCCTAGAGTGATAAAGGAAGATGTTTGATAGAGAGGTAATATTTGCATTGAGTCCTGAATAATAAGCAAGTAGCTATGCAAAAATACAGGAAGAAGAAGATGGTCCAAGAAGAAAAATCCACCAGCCCATATGCTCTGAGATGGAAAAGACCTTAGGATGTACAAGGGACAGAAAATACGTCAATGTGAATATTATGTCATCAACCACTGAGAGAATGAATATAGATAAATCTGGAGACATATTCAGAGGCCATTATTATGTAGATCTTGGAGGATTTTACTCCTCAAAGATTTTACTCTAGATGTCATGAAAAGTCTATACAAGGTTTTACACTGATTAAGGACATGCACTGATTTTTTTTCTTTTTTTAAACTTGTTATTTTATATTGATTTTAATTGGTAAACAATATTGTGATAGTTTCAGGCATACAGCAAAGTGATTCAGTTATACATATACATGTATCTATTGTTTTTCAAGTCAGTTTCCCATTTAGGTTGTTACATAATATTGAGCAGAGTTCCCTGTGCTATACGGTAGGTACTTGTTGGTTATCCATTTTAAATACAGCAATGTGTACGTGTCGATCCCAAACTCCCTCACTATCCTTTGCCCCAACCCTTTCTCCCTGGTAATCATAAATTCATCCTCTAAATCTGTGAGTCTGTTTCTAATTTTGTAAATAAATTCATTTGTATCATTTCTCTTTAGATTCTGCACATAAGTGATATATGATATTTCTTTCTCTGACTTACTTCACTCAGTATGACAAGCTCTAGGTCTATCCATGTTGTTGCAAATGCATTGATTTACTTTTGAAAATATCACTGTGGCTGTTTTGTGGAGAATGATCTCTAGAATAAGGAGAATATAAGAAGCAAGCAGATATTTAAGAAAGTTCCTGGTGTATTTCCATAAGGATGGTGGCTCCTGGGACTACTATCTTGCAATAGAAATGAGAAGTGGTCAAATTTTAGTTATGTTTTGACAGTAGAGCTGGCAGGACTTAACTCATACACTGGATCTAGAATGTGAAAAGAAGAATCAAGAATTATTAACTTCTGGGTTTATAGCCTGAGCATCTAGGTCACAATGGTAGTACCGTTTCCTGAGGCGAGGGATGGGATGGACTGGGGTGGAGGACTATAATTGATACTTCTGCTTTGGCCAATTTGTGATACCTCTTGAACACCCTAGTAGTAATTGTCTGGCTATGTTAGTTGGTTATATAAGACTTGGGCACTGGAGAAATATTTGGATGAAGGTTTTTGGGTTTTTTTGTTTTTTTTTTTTTTTGGTCGCATCATGTGGCATGCAGGATCTTAGTTTCCAGACCAGGGATCAAACCCAACCAGGGAACAAACTTGTGTCTCCTGGAGTGGGAGCATGGAGTCTTAACTACTGGACCACCAGGGAAGTCCCAAAACAGAATATAAATGTATTTGAAACAATAAGATTGAATACGATAACATAGTGAAAGAATATAGATAAAGAGGATCGGTAGGCTGAGGCCAATCTTTGGGCAATTTTGGGCATTAGAGATTTCATGGATAATGTGGACCTGTGAAAGAAGACTGGAAAGTACAATCATGAAGTAAGAGGAAATCCAGGAGAGTATGGTGTCCTAGAAGCAAAGGAAACCATGTTTCCTTATGGACAGAATAATGAGTCATGTTAAATACTGTAGAGCGTGCTAGCAAAGATGATGGAAAACTAGCCCTTCGTGACAGAGGATGGAGATTCATGGTTACCTTATTAAGAATTGTTTATATACCATGATGAGATCCAGTGTCCAGTTGGGATGGATATGAGTGGGAACCAAAATGTGAGATTAGCACCTAGAAAATACAGATCTAAGGAATTACTTTTGTGATATTTCCCCCATGAATAGAAACAAAACAACAGTATTTTTGACTGTAAGCTTATACTAGGATAAGGGACAATATTTTTTAAAATTTATTTTTTAATTGAAGGATAAATGCTTTACAGAATTGTGTTGGTTTCTCCCAAACATCAACATGAATCAGGCATAGGTATGTATACATATGAGGGACAATATTTTTTAAACTATTTTGAAAGAACCAGTAAAGAGTGGATATTTGATGTATCAGGAGAAAAAGACTTAATTTGCAGAAATCAAATCCTTAAGATGGTAAGAGTAGATGAAATTGGCAACACGGATTAGCTTGGCCTTAAGTATGTACATCATTTTTATTATAATAGGGGAAACTACAGCAAGGAAAACTATAATAAGGGAAATGATACAGTGGAGTAGTGGGATTTTAATTAAGATGAATTAATTTTCATCTAATTCCACTTATTGTGCACAAGGTCAGCAACTAAGGCTATATGTGGGGAGTAGGTATTGAAGATTTGAGGATAAGACATGAAACTGTCAGTTTGAAAAGTAAATACATTTAACAGGAAGGTTTAGTAGGATAGCCTGTCAGTGTTGAGACTACTTTTGATACTGTGGACATAAATTTAAAGTCTAGTCAGTGAATTTTCTCTTGATTATTGGTGCAAAATAAAAGGAGAGTTGAGCTAACCAGAGTTAGGGATAGTCCAGATGAATAGAATTTCAGGTGAGAGAGGTCAGAGAACTTATAAAATTTTCAAGAGAACACAGGACTGGAAGAAAAAAAAAACTAGGTTTCTAAGAAAATTGAGGACCTAAGGAAATTGATGTACAATGAAATAGTGTTAGGATAAATGAATTACAAATTTTCATGTGTTTGTAGAGTTTTGGAATAAAAGTACTAAAGCAAGTTGGAAGAATAGAAGTTAGTAATTAGAGATTATTAAAACATTTGAAACTAACATTTTGGGAATAATATAGATATAGGTAATGATTACATGATGGGGTGACCAAGTGAGATTGAAAGGAAATGTTGTGAGATACAAATAGATGAAGGTTCTAACACTGTAGGAGTTGGATGTATCTTCTATTTGCACCAGAAAACCCCTAAAAAATTATAGCTATGGAGAGAGGGGACAGTTAGATGCCATATGAATGGGGAAAGTAAGAAACCAGTAAGTGACAGTGATGGAAGTGAAAAAAATTGGGGGAAAAATGGAAGTGAAAAGCAGCAGAAGCTAAAAATTTTCTATTGTGTTGAAACTGTAAAAGGTTAGTGTTTTTAAGGAGGAAGAAGAAATGGTTTTCAAGTAGCGATAGGTAATAGGAAAGACATTTGAGTTATGCGCATCACAGAAGAAAGTCTCCATTCAAGGGGTTACAGAGAAGCCGTGTCTTTAGCACAGCCATGTTCCGGTTAAGCTAGAGGATAAAAGAACCATTCAATGAAAGAGCTGAGAATAGAATGGAGAATGCTTGTGACTGATCCCAAAAGATGCTGAAGGATTTGAACAGGTAGAAGTGTTGGGTGTTAGGATCAGATCAGTGAAGATAAACACTTGCAATGGGACAAAATCATTTGTATTATGGTATAGGGTACTGAAACCTGGATTTCTGTGGCATCCAAGAATCTAGGTACCCTGGATTAATTCCGGAAATCAGAAAAAGGACTGAAGATTTGAAGCAGCTGCTTCGGGAAAGGTCAACTCAGCAAAACATAGAACAGACTGAGAATTCAACTTTCCCCTAAATAAAGGAGCTGATCACCAATGCGCAGAGGTGATGGTGTTCAACAGGATACAATTTCATTTGAGAAATATGCGAAAGATATGAATGTTTTAACTAACTTGTTTAGTTGCTAAGTCGTGTCTGATTCTTTTGTGACCCCCATGGACTGTACCCCACCAGGCTCCTCTGTCCATGGGATCTTTCAGGCAAGAACACCAGAGTTGTTGGCCATTTCCTTCTCCAGGGACTCTTTCCAATCCAGGGATTGAACCCACATCTCCTGTATTGGCAGGCAGGCATTGGCAGGTGGATTCTTTACCACTGGGCCATCAGGGAAGCTCTAGCTAACTACCATATCAATGAAAGCTGAAAACATGACTTTACTAAAGAGAAAAATACACTCTTTGCATCAGTAAAAATTTACTGTCCAGAAAATTTCTAACACCCACTAGTAATAGAATATATCTACCTGACTAATTCTGGGTCCATCCTTAAAGAGTAATGTTGGTGAGTAAAAGTCTATCTGCAGATCCCTAAGGTCTGGTAGAAAGTAGGAAGTGGTCATGAACGTGATGAATGATAAAGACATTGTCAAGGCATTGAACAAGCCATGTATCAATAAAAAGAAATTACAACTTCAGCAGATATGGGTATCCAGGACATAAGAGGAACCTTTAAGAGAGTAAGGGACAGATTGCTTGGGAAATTTAATCTCTCCTTTGAAAATTATCATTCTAAAATGCAATCTATGGGCCTGCCTGATGTTTCAGAATAGTTTAGCAAGGTTATTAAAACTGTATATTTCCTAGTCTCATGTGAGATCTATTTAATCAAAATCACTGAGAATGGATCCAGAGATTTGTACATTTTAACATGTTATATATCACAATTTTTCCCATGATTTAATCACAGGAAGTCTCAATAAAATCATGAATGCCCTAGAAGAAGGTTGCTTGACAGGTGGTTAGGTTTGGTACACTGTGCTGTATTGCATAAAAGTGAGACTTACCTTGATAGATCCAGTGCCCAAACAGTGCCTATCACAGAGTGAGTACTCAACAATTATTTGGTGAATTAATGCCTGAAGGAATGAATGGTCTTTCCAATCCGGATTTAAGTCTTCTGTCCTCTCAGCTCCAAATTAGGATATTATTATGGTTAAACACTTCGGTTTCTCAGTCTCTACCCACAGACTTCCCAGCCAGATCGACCCATTCTAGAAAGGAGTATCTCTATGCTTGAGCTCTTACCGACTCAGTCTTTCCTCAATTTACTTTAACCTTTGATTTCTGACCTTCTTATTCTAAGCTAACTGACTAAGAAAGGGTCAGCCCTTTTATTGGATTGTCCCAACTTGATGCTGATACATGCCTCTCCAAATCTCCAGTCTGGGTTTTAGCCATTCAGTCATAAATTGGTCAGGACAGTAATACCTGGCCTGAGAAACTCCGGGCTTCAGTCAAATCTACCATGGTTAAACATGCCAGGTCATCTCCACTTCCAGCAAAGTATGAACAAAATTTGCCAAAGCTTATTGTGGTCATTCATTTCAAATAGCTGAAGAACCAATCCATGAGGAAGAAAATATAGTTATTTTGAGTGTTTCTAAGGACATATTTAAGACTAGTGGGAATAACACTAGTTAGAAAAAACATTTTAATTCAAAATAAAGGAGAACAATATAAAATTAATCAGCATTTCAATGTGTCAAAGTATCCAGCTCCTTTTTACTTGGGCTTCCCTGGTAGCTTAGATGGTAAAGAATCTGCCTGCTAAGAGAATTCTAAGAGAAGCAAAATAATAATTTATCTAGAACAGAATGAAAAAGCTTGAAGGAACTTTCAAGATAACTTTAATATAGTATTCCAACCTCATCCTTTTATAAGTATGGAATCAAAGGTCTAGAAGTACTGAGATTTGTCCGAATCTTCATAGCCTATTATAGTTAGTGGTAGGAACATAACCTAACTTTAAGGTTTTATCCATATATCTCTTTGATTTATATGATTCCAAATGTCTTATCTAAATTCTAACAGCCCCCTATTTTGAACTCATTTTTCTTTTTTTTGTTTATATCCAGAATTTTATAGTTAATTAATTTCACATGGAAATGAAGTGAAACATTCACTCAATTTGCATATTTGCAAATTGAAAAAAAAATCTGCCTGAAAACAGCTCATGACAACCTGTTATTTACTGACAAAAGAAGTAGCTCTCTCTTTTTGGCAGGTGAAACAAATTCAATGGCACCCACCTTATTGTTGTGTAGAACAGGATCCTCCCCTGGGGCCTGAGAACAGGATTTTGCCAACAATAGAGAAAATAAATAACATTTATAGAACATGTGCTTGTAGGTCCTTTATATGTGTAATCACATCTAATTTCATTTAATCTACACTCTTATGTGAAATGGATATTATAGCTATTTTACAGATGAGGAAATGGTATCTCAAAATGGCTTAGTGTTATGTTCAAAGCCCTATAGCCGATGTGTGGTAGAAGGAAACTTGAAATCAGGTCTTAGTCGTCGTTATTGTTGTTGTTCAGTCACTCAGTAGTGTCCGATTCTGTGACTCCATGGACTACAGCATGCAGGCTTCCCTTAGTTAGGGGGGCCAACTGTTCCAATCTTCTCAGGACTAGGGCTTCCCTGGTAGGTCAGCTGGTAAAGAATCCACCTGAAATGCAGGAGAGTTCAATTCCTGGGTCAGGAACGCCACTGGAGAAGGGATAGGCTACCCACTCCAGTATTCTTGGGCTTCCCTGGTGTCTCAGGTGGTAAAGAATTTGCCTGCAATGCAGGAGATCCAGGCTTGATCCCTGGGTTGGGAAGATCCCCTGGAGAAGGGAATGGCTACCCATGTCAGTATTCCGGTCTGGAGAATTCCATGGACTGTATAGTCCCTGGGGTCACAAAGAGTTGGACACAACTGAGCAACTTTCACTTTTCAGGGAGTTTTCCAGAATATGGGACTTATCATATTAAATCTGGACAAGTCCCAGGCAAACAGAGACCATTACTCACCATAAATCCAGGGAAAAGAGAAGTAAGTTCTCTCCTAAGCTCATCAAATGCCAATGACTCAAATAGGGGTGGTGGTAAGGATGAGAGTTGTGATATAGCATGTTAAGATGTCCAGATTTCTAGACACAGTCTCTGTGATTTTAATTGAATGTGTCTGGAAACTTAAATTATTCTGATACACATGGTACATAGATTATATTTTTGGAAACATCATTTTAGAAAGAAAGATCAGACTTCCCAAGCAAGCAGTCATTCATACTCTTAAAGTGTCCCACTATGTACAGAGGATCCTAGACACCTATATTTTCTGACATTGTTGCTGTCATTTCATTTAAAGACCATCATCATTCTGAAAACCTCTGTTGTAGCTGTGTTTGACAGTAAGTGGATAAGTACAGTCTTTTCCTTAGAAGAAAATCAAAAGTCACCCTATGGGTCTTTGCAGCCAAAGGCCAAGGTTGAGGGACACCAGATATTCACAAAAGCCATTTGTGAGCCTTTAGGCCAGTGGTTCTCAAACATCATGTGTACAAGAAGCACATGCATATGTGCCCAATCGTATCTGAGTCTTTGGGACCCCATGAACTGTAGCCCACCAGGCTCCTCTGTCCATGGGATTCTCCAGGCAAGAATACTGGAGTTGGTTGCCATTTGCTCCTCCAGGGGATCTTCCCACCTCAGGGATCGAAATTGCCTCCTGTATCTCCTTGCATTGTCTGGCAGATTCTTTACCACTGAGCCACCTGAGAAGCCCCTTAGGGATCACCTATAGCATGCACATCCTCACATTCTATGTTCTAAGAGTCTGATTTGGCTGGTCTGAGATAAGACCCAATGCGATGATTAATTTTATGTGTCAGCTTGGCTGGGTCCGGGTTCCCAGAAATAAACATTCTTTCTGGTGTGTCTGTGAGACTATTTCTGGATGTGATTAGTATTTGAATCAGTAGACTGAGTAGAATAGATTGTCCTCCCTGCTTGCGGGTGGGCATCATCTGATCCACTGAGGACCTGAATAGAAGGAGCATTCGTTCTCCCCGCCTGAATGCAAGAGCTGAGAGATGGGTCTTCTGCCCCTAGACTAGGGTTTACACTGGTTCCTGGCTTTCAGACCTTGAGACTCAGATTGGACTTTAATCCATAGGATTTCTTGGGTTTCCATCCTGCAGACAGTAAATCACAGGGTGTCTCAGCCTCCAAAATAACATGAGGCAATTCCTTATAATAAATATCATTATGTATGTATTTCATATAACATATTATATATAATATATACACACAACATATATTCTTGTTGATTCTATCCTTCTGGAGAACCTTGATTAATACATTTAATACATTCCAGAGCATTTGTTTTACATGCCTCTTTGTCTCCCATCTAGTTGATTCTGATGCTTTTTTTGATTTTGTGATCTAAACCATAACCTTCATTTTTGGTTATTCTGTACCTAACATAATACTAGACACTGGCTGAGGGCGGGGAATTTAAATAATACCAAATTTCATAATAGTAGACTGCAAACAAGTTAAAGACAGTTTTAACCTGGATAACAATAGAGTCAATCATCTGCCCAGTTTGTTGTTGGTTTTCTTTTCTTTCTTTTAATTTTTTTTTTATTCTTTTGGTGGCAAAATCCATTTTTAAACTGTCCTCAGAGAAAAACATCTGGAGGGGGGAAAATTAGATGTGTTTTACTTATTTCTTCTACTTGTCATTCATATTTCAGTGCTAATTTTCTAAAACCTTTTACACAAAACAATTTTAAATTCCATAGAAAGCAAATTGGGCAAATTCTATTTCAGAATTGCAGTTGTGTTGACACACGGTAATCTTATTAGCAATAAAGGGATATTACCTATAATTGAATAGCTCTGCAATTAGCAAATTTCAGAGCCAGAGCACACCGTCATTCTTCAGTTTTACATTTGTTTTTATCCACAGCAGGAAATGTCTGAATTAGCAGGGAAACTATTAGCATGTTCTTACTCTACTAAATGAAAAAATAACAATAAAAAACTGCTTCACCCAGAATAAATATTAACTACAGTTCATGCAGATAAGCTTAACTTGAGCAATTAGGACTGTAACACTCGTATTTTAATATATAATGTGTGAGTTTATTTCAAGCAACATACTATCTGTGTCACCCCAAAATCTGATTGGGTAAAATTCTGTGTTGATCAAAACAACAGGCTTCCATTTATTTAAACAAATATATCTGTGGGAAAAATAATTAAAGCATTCATCTGGGGAAGTTATATTTGGTGTCTTCATGACAGCTGTATAATTGGGTCATTCTAATATTATAACACAGACACACACAGAGACACACACAACTATTTCTTTTAAAATGGATTTAGTTATGTTCTAGGGGTTCAACATCACCCATGGAACAAATTACATTAAAATTACAATTAACTTCCGCTCAACTGTCAGCAGAAATCAATGTTGCTGTGTACATACTGCCTTTTCCTCACTTTTATTAAGCCCCTTTCAATTATGAGGGAACATAAATTGGAAGGATGTCACTATGTCATCTACAGTATTAAAATGTACGAGGAACATTGACCCTGGCCTCTAGAGATTATGTGAAAAGCCATTTATATGCACAGCTGTACAAATTGCCTGAATTTAATGCTAAATTCCGTGGAAAATCATCTTTGCTGCTGTGCATCTGAGGAAGGACAAGGTTTAAATATTTAATGTGTTCTCTTACCAGACAAGCCCAGTCAGCAGTGAATTAGTGAACCGACCAGTACAAGGAGCTCCTCTGGGGAGTGACAGGTTTTGCCTCTAAATGCAAGCAGTGACCTGAGTTCACACTTTGCTGGAAAGAGCAGCCAAGGGAAGAGCCAGCAGGGTGAGTCACCTTGCCCTCACCGATGTCGTCTTCCATAAACCTACCTCTAGATTGATTCCTCAGATCTGGTTGCCAATCCATTCTTTTTTTTTCTTCTTAATGTTGTTGTTGTTCAGTTGCTCAGTTGTGTCTGACTTTTTATGACCTCGTGGACTGCAGCATGCCAGGCTTCCCTGTCCTTCACCATCTCCTGGAGTTTGCTCAGACTTATGTCCATTGAGTCGATGATGTCATCCAACCATCTCATCCTCTGTCACCCTCTTCTCCTCCTGCCTTGAATCTTTCCCAGCATCAGGGTCTTTCCCAGTGAGTCAGCTTTTTGCATCAGGTGGCCAAAGTATTAGAGCTTCAGGTTCAGCAACGGTCCTTCCAGTGAATAGTCAAGATTGACTGGTTTGACCTCCTTGCTGTTTTATTTATTTATTAATTTTTGGCTGTGCTGGGTCTTCGTTCCTGCGTGGAGTTCTCTCCAGTTGTGGTGAGCAGTTGGGGTACTCTCTAGTAGGGTGCTCTCATTGTGGTGGCTCCTCTTGTTGCAGAGCACAGGCTGCAGGGTTCGGGCTTCAGTAGTTGTGGAGTGTGAGCTCTAGAGCACAGGCTCTGTAGTTGTGGCACAGGGGCTTAGTTGCTTCACAGCATGTGGAATCTTCCCCATCAGGGATCAAACCTGTGTCTCCTGCACTCGCAGGCAGGTTTTTTTGTTTGTTTGTTCTTAACCACTGAGCCACCAGGGAAGCCCACCAATCCTTTCTTGAATGTTGGCTCTGGCAGCATCCCTTCATCCCCTTCAACCCTTTCTTCATAGACATGATCCGTCTTGAAAATCTATTTTCCATGTGTTACTTATACACACCATTTCATATTAAAAATGCTTGGATGGTATCACCAATGGACATGAGTTTGAGCAAACTCCGCAAGATAGTAGAGGACAGAGGATAGGGAAGTCTGGTGTGCTGCAGTCTATGGGGTCACAAGGAGTCAGACACAACTTAGCAACTGAATGACATATTAACATAAAGCAAAAAGAAAACTAAAAACAAATGAAACTGGCTATAGATGGAAGTCTTAAGTCAAAACGCAGCATGGGAGTGATAGCTACAGCTCAAATCCCACTTGACAGTTTACTGGCTGACTCTGTCAACTTACTTATCTTGCATATGTCTCAGCTTTCTTATCAAAATTAGTAAAATAGCCTTTTGCTTAAACAAGAAGACATGATTATAACATCTTCACAGGGTTGTTTTGGGGTAGAAAACTTAGTAAATGAAAGGTAGTCAGTATTCAAAAAAAGTTAGCTAATTTCAAGAGACATTATAACTCAAATTAGGATTTGTTTTTAAATGACCACATCCTTGTGTTGAGCTGAAATCTGTCTCCTTGTCATCTTTACATCTGACCTTCTTGAAGACTCTCCAAAGACAAAAAGAGTTGCTAAAGTGTTAGTGAGTTTCCTGTCATAGAAGATGTTTAGGCAGAAGCAAGTATGAATGCTGCAGAACATGTCTAAGCCTTGAAGGTACATTTGCATCAGGTCAGCTCCTAGCTGGAAGGCCAAAAGGATATAAGGGAAACAGATAGGGGTTTGGGGTTATGAAAATATAAAATGGGTGTCAGAATTACTAGGGAACACTTTCAAAATGTGCATTGAGGCCTCATCTTAGGGCATAGGGAGTGAGATGGAGGAGTTAGAAGATAAACTAGCCCTCTTTTCCAACCCTGTTTTGAAAATTACTAGACCAACGGGAATTTTGAATTACTTAGGCTGAGTGACATCTTGAGTCAGGACTGGAGACATTTATCCAGATTGGTGAGTCTCAACCCCGTACACTTTAAAGTCACCTGGGGAGCTTTTTAAAAGTACTAATGATCAGGTCTCACCCCAGATCAGTTCAATCAAAATCTCTGGGAGATGGGCCAAGGCATCGAAGCTTTTAAAAAGCTCCCTGGGTAATTTTAATGTGCAGCCAAAGTTGAGAATCAATGTTCTATAGAAACTTACCTAGATAACCTTAAATGTTCTTTTTCAATCTGCAAACCTATGACTTTGTAGCATTTCAAAACTAAACAAATGCAAATCTTCAAAATAACAGCTACTATATAGATCAGCAAATGGATCAAGATACATCATCATCATCATCATCATCAATATCAGTTTTCATTTGAACAGTGAATAAGTTCATTTAACACTAAACAGCACAGTAGCTATAGTTTAGGAAATCTAACTGACTTGAGCAAGATTTCATACAATGACTCAAGGCCAAGCTGGGACTCAAGACCAGTTCTTCACATTCTTGAATTAGTATTGCTTCCATTCTGTCACCATCAGCTAGTCTCCCAAGTCTTTGAGTGCCTAATTATGTTTGCATTAACAGATCATTCTCCTCCACAGAAGTTGAACTATCAGTTATGACTCTAAGCCCATCTCTAGCTTCCAGCAGATGCTTTCAGACCAAACACCTTTCACATTTGCTTTTGTTGACAAACTGTGGTCCCCCAGGACTGGCAGCTAGTTGGAGTTCAGTGAATCAAGACTTTGATTATCCTTACAGTAGTTTCACATGCAATAATTCTTAATGCAATAAAGCAATCAACTTACCTGCTTATTTTTTAAAAGCAAGAGGCAATGCTGCCTCTTACTTCAATACACACAAATCAGATATTTTTAAAATGTAGAGGGAAATAAGAATTTTAATAGCCAAGCCATGATGCTGAAATTGAGTTTAATATTTCTTAGCTACTGGTATCTGCAATTTAAGAGATTATAGCCCTTGAAAACACAGCTAACTTCTAGTTTCAGGAAGATGGAGTTCAGTTCAGTCACTCAGTCCTGTCCAACTCTTTGCAACGCCATGAACCGCAGCACACCAGGCCTCCCTGTCCATCACCAACTCCTGAAGTTTACCAAAACCCATATCCATTGAGCCAGTGATGCCATCTAACCATCTCATCCTCTGTCGTCCCCTTCTCCTCCTGCCCTCAATCTTTCCCAGCATCAGGGTCTTTTCTAATGAGTCAGCTTGTCACATCAGGTGGCCAAAGTCAAGAAAACCTTGACTAGATGGACCTTTGTTGGCAAAGTAATGTCTCTGCTTTTTAATATGCTGTCTAGGTTGGTCATAACTTTCCTTCCAAGGAGTAAGCGTCTTTTTGATTTCATGGTTGCAGTCATCCTTTCAGGAAGATGGAGTAGAATTAAACTAAAATTCTTGATTATATGTACAACAAACAGAAGATCCTGAAAGGTGAAAAGAAGAAAGAAGATTGGGTAGGGGACTTGGGACCTAAAGAATAAGTAAAATAAAGGTGAAAGTCAGGGTTTTCTCTTTGTCTCATATATTCCAGCTTGAAGATAAAGAAATCAGTGGCCAGAAACATCTGGAGATACAGACCAAAAAAAAAAAAAAATCCAAACAAAGGATAACCTCTCTATCCAGATGACCAGGATATGCTGTTGAGCAGGACAAGAAATGTGTCAAAGAGAATATCTCAAGGGAAATTTTAAAATATGTTGAACTAAATGCAAATGAAAATAGAAGATACAATAATCCCTCATTATCTTTGGAATACTGGTCCCAGGGTCCTTGTGGATACCAAAATCTTCAAAGATTCTTACATTCCTTACATAACATGGCACAGTATTTGCATATAATTTATTACTAGGTACTTCCTCCTGTATACTTTAAATCATTTCTACTTATAATACCAACTACAGTGTAAATACTATATAAACAGTGGTGAGGTGAAGTGAAGTGAAGTCGCTCAGTGGTGTCCGACTGTTTGCGAACCCATGGACTGTAGCCTACCAGGCTCCTCTGTCCATGGGATTTTCCAGGCAATAGTACTGGAGTGGATTGCCATTTCCTTCTCCAGGGGATCTTCCCAATCCAGGGATCGAACCCAGGTCTCCCACATTGTGGACAGACACTTTACCATCTGAGCCACCAGGAATGTCCATAAATAGTCATAAATACAGGCAAATAATTGCTGGAGTGCTTTTTGGGATTTTCCAGATTTTTAAAAAAATATTTTCTATCTGTTCAGTTCAGTTGCTCAATCATGTCCAACTCTTTGCAACCCCATGCGGTGCAGCGTGCCAGGCCTCCCTGTCCATTACCAACTCCCAGAGCTTATTCAAGCTCATGTCCATTGAGCCGGTGATACCATCCAGCCATCTCATCCTCTGTCATCCTCTTCTCCTCCTGCCCTCAATCTTTCCCAGTATCAGGGTCTTTTCCAATGAGTCAGATCTTCGCATCAGATGGCCAAAGTATTGGGGTTTCAGCTTTAGCATCAGTCCTTCCAATGAATATTCAGGACTGATTTCTTTTAGGATGGACTGGTTGGATCTCCTTGCAGTCTAAGGGACCCTCAAGAGTCTTCTCCAAAACCACAGTTCAAAAGCATCAATTTTGGGTGCTCAGTTTTCTTCATAGGCCAACTCTCACATCCATACATGACTACTGGGAAAACCATAGCTTTGACTAGATGAACCTTTGTTGTCAAATAATGTCTCTGCTTTTTAATATGCTGTCTAGTTTGGTCATAGGTTTTCTATCTGTGATGGGTTGAATTCACGGTTGGTTGAATCTGTGGATGTGGTAGCTATGAATATGGAGGGCCAACTGCTTCAAAATTGGTGGAACACAGCCAAAGCAGTACTGAAAGGGAAATTTATAGCACTTAATGTGCACATTAGGAAAGAAAAAGACTGGTAACAATAACCCTGTATGAGAGACAGCAAAAGAGACACAGATTTATAGAAGAGTCTTTTGGACTCTGTGGGAGAGGGCAAGGGTGGGATGATTTGGGAGAATGGCATTGAAACATGTATAATATCATAAGTGAAATGAATCACCAGTCCAGGTTCAATGCATGATACAGGATGGTCAGGGCTGGTGCACTGGGATGACCCAGAGGGATGGGATGGGGAGGGAGGTGGGAGGGGGGGTTCAGGATGGGGAACACGTGTATACCTGTGGCAGATTCATGTTGATGTATGGCAAAACCAATACAATATTATAAAGTAATTAGCCTCCAATTAAAATAAATAAATTTATATTTAAAAAAAAAGAAAGAGAAAGGCTCAAAATATCTAAATTCTTATCTCAAATCTTGGAAAAAATAAAGCCAAAATAAACCAAAACTATTAAGGAAATTTAATTTATAATTTCAAAAAATGTAACCTCCAGACCAAGATGGTTCCACTGAGAAGTTTGTCAAGTTTTTAAGGAAGAATTACATCAATTCTAAACAATCTCTTCTTGGAACTAGGAAGGAACACTTTGTAATTCATTTTACTGTTAATATCACCATGATATAAAAACAAAGACAGCACACAAAAATAAAAATGAAAACTCTACTGACCAATATCTTTCATGACTATAAACAAAAATTCTTAACAAAATGTTAGCAAATAGAATTCAACCAAACTGAAAAAATTATATGTCATAAACATATAGTATTTATTTCAGGGATGCAAGCAAAAACCAATTAGTATAAGCCACCATATTAACAGGCTAAAGACCACCTGATCATATTAATTGATGCAGAAAAATCACTGTACAAAATTTAATACCCATCAGTGATTAAAATTCTCAGAAAAATGGGTACAGAGGGAAGGTCCATAACTTGACAAAAAAGCATCCACAAAAAAAAAGAAAAAAAAAACCTACCACTAGCATACTTAGTAATATAAGACTGAAATACTTTCTACCTAAGATCAAGAAGAAGGAGGGAAAGATCTTTACTTTCACTACTCTTATTTAACAAAATGCAAGAAATTCTAGCAATACAGCCAGAGAAAGGAATAAAAGTCATGCAGATTAAAAAAGTAAAAAATGGAATTGTCCCTATTTACAGATGAGATGTAGAAATCCCAAAGAATCTACCATAACACAAGCAACAACAAGCAAAAACAAACAAACAAACTGGAATCAGTGACAAGTTTGCAGGTACAAGATAAAGTTGCAAAATTAAATTGTACTTTTTAATACTAGCAAGTGTGCTTGGACACTGAAGTTAAAAATATGACATCTATTACTCAAAAAATAGGTATAAAATATAGCAAAACATGTGTATCAGTTGAATGCTAAAGCTGGAAATGATGATGAAAGAAATCAAATATATTTGAATAAATGGATGGATATATTTCTGAGTATAAAGATTCAACTTGTCAATTTTACCCATTTGATATACAACTTAACAAAATTCCATCCAAATCCCAGAAAGATATCTTGTAAATATAGAGAAGACTATTTTAAAATTCATATGAAAAGGTGAAGGAAATAGAAGAGCTAAAACAACCTTGAAAAAGAATAAAGTTAGAGGAATGACTATCCAATTTCAAGGCCTATTATGTACCTACAGTAATTAAGATTATGTGTTACTGGTTAAGACATAAACATATAGATTAATGAAACAGAATAGAAAACATAGAAATAGACCCTCACAAATACTTCCCACTGATTTTCAACAAGGATACAAAGAAATTCAATGGAGAAAAGATAACCTGTTCAAAAAACAGCAATTTGACATCCATAGGCAAAATTACTAACCTTGATCTAAGCCTCATATCTTATACTCAAGGTTAACTCAATATTGATCATGAATCCAAATGTAAAATGCTATATAAAACTTTCAGGAAAAAAAAAAAAGAAAACATCGGAAAAAATATTTGGAATCTGTAACAAGGTAAAGAGTTCTTAGACTTGAAACCAAAATCATGATTCATAAAAGGGAAAAGCTTGACTTTTTACAAATTAAAAACTTCTGCTCTGCAGAAAACCTTGTTAAAAGAATGAAAAGACAAGGTACCATCTGGAAGAAAATATTTGCAAGTTGTATATCCAACATAGACCAGCATCTAAAATATGTAAAGAGCTGTCAAAACTCAGCAGTAACAAATAAACACACACACACAGAAGTCGCTCAGTCGTGTCCGACTCTTTGCGACCCCATGGATTGTAGCCCACCAGGCTCCTCGGTCCATGGGATTTTCCAGGCATGAATACTGGGGTGGGTTGCCGCTTCCTTCTCTAAACAAATAAACAACCCCCCTCCAAATACATTTAGACTATGATGGAAAGATAAACACTTCACTAAAGAGGATATACAGATATTCATGTCAAATAAATACATGAAAAGATGCTCGTTATTAGCCATCAGGGAAATGCAAGTTAAAATGATAGCAAGACATCCACTACACACATATCAAAATAGCTAAAATTAAAAATGGTAATAATTTGGAGATAAGATCATGCATACATTCTTAATGGGAATATAACATGGTAGAGTCAATGTGGAAAATGTTTCAGAGGTCTCTCAAAAAATGAAATAAGCAACTACAACATGATCCAGCAGTTGCCCTCCAGGGTATTTTCCCAGATAAAAAATAATGCTCACACAAAAGCTTGTACATGAATGTTCATAGTAGCTCTAATCCCCCCAAACTGGAAACAACCCAGATATCCTTTAAAGGAGGAACAGTTAAACTGACTGTATCACACTTATGTCATAGAATACTACTCAGCAATAAAATGAACAAACTATTGATACACACAGCCTGGATGAAACTCCGGAGATTTGTGCCAAGTGAACAACACAGTCTCAGAGGTTTGCACCCTGTGCTGTGTTGTGCTTAGTCGCTCAGTCGTGTCAGAACTCTCTGTGACTCCATGGACAATAGCCCACCAGCTTCCTCTATCCATGGGGATTCTCCAGGCAAGAATACTGGAGTGGGTTGCTGTGCCCTCCTCCAGGAGATCTTCCCAACCCAGGGATAGATCCCAGGTTTCCCTCATTGCAGATGCATTCTTTACCATCTGAGCCACCAGGGAAGCCCATACTGTATGACTCCATTATATGACATTCCCAAAGGACATAATTATAGAAAGAGAAAACATAGATAGAAATGGTTGCCATGGATTAAGAAGATGTTTGTGGAGGTGTGCGGTGAAGGGGTGGGAGTGTGTCTGGCTTTCAAAACCAGCAGGTGGGATACCTGTGGTGATGAAAATATTCTGAATCTTGACTGCATCAATATCACTATCCTGGTTATGTTACCATACCATAGGCTTTCTAAGATGTTAACATTGGGAAAACCTTTTTTTTTTTTTTTAAATGTGTGTGTGTGTTTTTCCTTCTGGAGAGCTATCTACTTTAAAAAAAAATTACTGATTTATTTATGGCTGCGTGTGGGCTTTCTCTAGTTGTGGCAAGCGGGCACTACTCTTCATTGCAGTGTGCAGGCTTCTAGTTGCCATGACTTGTTGCAGAGCACGTCCTCTAGAGCCCAGGCCCAGTAGCTGTTGTGCACAGGCTTAGCTGTCTCGCAGCATGTGGAATCTTCCCAGACCAGGGATTGAACCTGTGTCCCCTGTACTTTCCCGCAGATTCTTTTTTAATTATATTTTATTTTTAAACTTTACAACATTGTATTGGTTTTGCCAAATATTGAAATGAATCCACCACAGGTATACATGTGTTCCCCATCCTGAACCCTCCTCCCTCCTCCCTCCCCATACCATCCCTCTGGGTCGTCCCAGTGCACCAGCCCCAAGCATCCAGTATCGTGCATCGAACCTGGACTGGCAACTCATTCCATATATTATATTATACATATTTCAATGCCATTCTCCCAAATCATCCCACCCTCTCCCTCTCCCACAGAGTCCAAAAGACTGTTCTATACATCAGTGTCTCTTTTGCTGTCTCGTATACAGGATTATTGTTACCATCTTTCTAAATTCCATATATATGCGTTAGTACACTGTATTGGTGTTTTTCTTTCTGGCTTACCTCACTCTGTATAATAGGCTCCAGTTTCATCCACCTCATTAGAACTGATTCAAATGTATTCTTTTTAATGGCTGAGTAATACTCCATTGTGTATATGTACCACAGCTTTCTTATCCATTCATCTGCTGATGGACATCTAGGTTGCTTCCATGTCCTGGCTATTATAAACAGTGCTGCGATGAACATTGAGGTACACCTGTCTCTTTCAATTCTGGTTTCCTCAGTGTGTATGCCCAGCAATTGGATTGCTGGATCATAAGGCAGTTCTATTTCCAGTTTTTTAAGGAATCTCCACACTGTTCTCCATAGTGGCTGTACTAGTTTGCATTCCCACCAACAGTGTAAGAGGGTTCCATTTTCTCCACACCCTCTCCAGCATTTATTGCTTGTAGACTTCTGGATCGCAGCCATTCTGACTGGCATGAAATGGTACCTCATAGTGGTTTTGATTTGTGTTTCTCTGATAATGAGTGATGTTGAGTATCTTTTCATGTGTTTGTTAGCCATCTGTATGTCTTCTTTGGAGAAATGTCTATTTAGTTCTTTGGCCCATTTTTTGATTGGGTCGTTTATTTTTCTGGAATTGAGCTGTAGGAGTTGCTTGTATATTTTTGATATTAGTTGTTTGTCAGTTGCTTCATTTGCTATTATTTTCTCCCATTCTGAAGGCTGTCTTTTCACCTTGCTAAGAGTTTCCTTTGTTGTGCAGAAGCTTTTAAGTTTAATTAGGTCCCATTTGTTTATTTTTGCTTTTATTTCCAATATTCTGGGAGGTGGGTCAGAGAGGATCCTGCTGTGAAGTGTGTCAGAGAGTGTTTTGCCTATGTTCTCCTCTAGGAGTTTTATAATTTCTGGTCTTACGTTGAGATCTTTAATCCATTTTGAGTTTATTTTTGTGTATGGTGTTAGAAAGTGCTCTAGTTTAATCCTTTTACAAGTGGTTGACCAGTTTTCCCAGCACCACTTGTTAAAGAGATTGTCTTTAATCCATTGTATATTCTTGCCTCCTTTGTCAAAGATAAGGTGTCCATATGTGCGTGGATTTATCTCTGGGCTTTCTATTTTGTTCTATTGATCTATATTTCTGTCTTTGTGCCAGTACCATACTGTCTTGATGACTGTGGCTTTGTAGTAGAGCCTGAAGTCAGATAGGTTGATTCCTCCAGTTCCATTCTTCTTCCTCAAGATAGCTTTGTTTTTTGTATTTCCATACAAATTGTGAAATTATTTGTTCTAGCTCTGTGAAGAATACCATTGGTAGCTTGATAGGGAATGCACTGAATCTATAAATTGCTTTGGGTAGTATACTCATTTTCACTATATTGATTCTTCCAATCCATGGACATGGTATATTTCTCCATCTATTAGTGTCCTCTTTGATTTCCTTCACCAGTGTTTTATAGTTTTCTATATATAGGTCTTTAGTTTCTTTAGGTAGATATATTCCTAAGTATTTTATTCTTTCCATTGCAATGGTGAATGGAATTGTTTCCTTAATTTCTCTTTCTGTTTTCTCATTATTAGTGTATAGGAATGCAAGGGATTTCTGTGTGTTGATTTTATATCCTGCAACTTTACTATAATCACTGATTAGTTCTAGTAATTTTCTGGTGGAATCTTTAGGGTTTTCTATGTAGAGGATCATGTCATCTGCAAACAGTGAGAGTTTTACTTCTTCTTTTCCAATTTGGATTCCTTTTATTTCTTTTTCTGCTCTGATTGCTGTGGCCAAAACTTCCAAAACTATGTTGAATAGTAATGGTGAAAGTGGGCACCCTTGTCTTGTTCCTGACTTTAGAGGAAATGCTTTCAATTTTTCACCATTGAGGATAATGTGTGCTGTGGGTTTGTCATATATAGCTTTTATTATGTTGAGGTATGTTCCTTCTATTCCTGCTTTCTGGAGAGTTTTTATCATAAATGGATGTTGAATTTTGTCAAAGGCTCTCTCTGCATCTATTGAGATAATCATATGGTTTTTATTTTTCAATTTGTTAATGTGGTGTTACATTAATTGATTTGCAGTATTGAAGAATCCTTGCATTCCTGGAATAAAGCCCACTTGGTCATGGTGTATGATCTTTTTAATGTGTTGTTGGATTCTGATTGCTAAAATTTTGTTAAGGATTTTTGCATCTATGTTCATCAGTGATATTGGCCTGGTAGTTTTCTTTTTTTGTGGGATCTTTTTCAGGTTTTGGTATTAGGGTGATGGTGGCCTCATAGAATGAGTTTGGAAGTTTACCTTCCTATGCAATTTTCTGGAAGAGTTTGAGTAGGATAGGTGTTAGCTCTTCTCTAAAGTTTTGGTAGAATTCAGCTGTGAAGCCGTCTGGACCTGGGCTTTTGTTTGCTGGAAGATTTTTGATTACAGTTTCAATTTCCATGCTTGTGATGGATCTGTTAAGATTTTCTATTTCTTCCTGGTCCAGTTTTGGAAAGTTGTACTTTTCTAAGAATTTGTCCATTTCTTCCATGTTGTCCATTTTATTGGCATATAATTGTTGATAGTAGTCTCTTATGATCCTTTGTATTTCTGTGTTGTCTGTTGTGATCTCTCCATTTTCATTTCTAATTTTATTGATTTGATTTTTCTCCCTTTGTTTCTTGATGAGTCTAGCTAATGGTTTGTCAATTTTATGTATTCTTTCAAAGAACCAGCTTTTGGCTTTGTTGATTTTTGCTATGGTCTCTTTTGTTTCTTTTGCTTTATTTCTGCCCTAATTTTTAAGATTTCTTTCCTTCTACTAACCCTGGGGTTCTTCATTTCATCCTTTTCTAGTTGCTTTAGGTGTAGAGTTAGGTTATTTATTTGACTTTTTTCTTGTTTCTTGAGGTATGCCTGTATTGCTATGAACTTTCCCCTTAGGACTGCTTTTACAGTGTCCCACAGGTTTTGGGTTGTTGTGTTTTCATTTTCATTCGTTTCTATGCAAATTTTGATTTCTTTTTTGATTTATTCTGTGATTTGTTGGTTATTCAGCAGCGTATTGTTCAGCCTCCATATGTTGGAATTTTTAATAGTTTTTCTCCTGTAATTGAGATCTAATCTTACTGCATTGTGGTCAGAAAAGATGCTTGGAATGATTTAAATTTTTTTGAATTCACCAAGGCTAGATTTATGGCCCAGGATGTGATCTATCCTGGAGAAGGTTCCATGTGCACTTGGGAAAAAGGTGAAATTCATTGTTTTGGGATGAAATGTCCTATAGATATCAATTAGGTCTAACTGGTCTATTGTATCATTTAAAGTTTATATTTCCTTGTTAATTTTCTGTTTAGTTGATCTATCCATAGGTGTGAGTGGGGTATTAAAGTCTCTCACTATTATTGTGTTATTGTTAATTTCTCCTTTCATACTTGTTAGCATTTGTCTTACATACTGTGGTGCTCCCATGTTGAGTGCATATATATTTATAATTGTTATATCTTCTTGGATTGATCCTTTGATCATTGTGTAGTGACCGTCTTTGTCTCTTTTCACAGCCTTTGTTTTAAAGTCTATTTTATCTGATATGAGTATTGCTACTCCTGCTTTCTTTTGGTCCCTATTTGCATGGAAAAATCTTTTTCCAGCCCTTCACTTTCAGTCTGTATGTGTCCCCTGTTTTGAGGTGGGTCTCTTGTAGACAACATATGTAGGGGTCTTGTTTTTGTATCCATTCAGCCACTGTTTGTCTTTTGGTTGGGGCATTCAACCCATTTACATTTAAGGTAATTATTGATAAGTATGATCCCGTTGCCATTTACTTTATTGTTTTGGGTTCAAATTTATACACCGTTTTTATGTTTCCTGTCTAGAGAATATCCTTTAGTATTTGTTGGAGAGCTGGTTTGGTGGTGCTGAATTCTCTCAGCTTTTTCTTATCTGTAAAGCTTTCGATTTCTTCTTCATATTTGAATGAGATCCTTGCTGGGTACAATAATCTGGGCTATAGGTTATTTTCTTTTATCACTTTAAGTATGTCTTGCCATTCCCTCCTGGCTTGAAGTGTTTCTATTGAAAGATCAGCTGTTATTCTTATGGGAATTCCCCTGTGTGTTATTTGTTGTTTTTCCCTTGCTGCTTTTAATATTTGTTCTTTGTGTTTGATCTTTGTTAATTTGATTAATATGTGTCTTGGGCTGTTTCGCCTTGGGTTTATCCTGTTTGGGACTCTCTGGGTTTCCTGGACTTGAGTGATTATTTCCTTCCCCATTTTAGGGAAGTTTTCAACTATTATCTCCTCAAGTATTTTCTCATGGTCTTTCTTTTTGTCTTCTTCTTCTGGGACCCCTATGATTCAAATGTTGTAGCATTTAATATTGTCCTTGAGGTCTCTGAGATTGTCCTCATTTCTTTTAATTCGTTTTTCTTTTTTCCTCTCTGATTCATTTATTTCTACCATTCTATCTTCTAATTCACTAATCTATCTTCTGCCTCTGTTATTCTACTATTTATTGCCTCCAGAGTATTTTTTATTTCATTTATTGCATTATTCATTATATATTGACTCTTTTTTATTTCTTCTAGGCCCTTGTTAAACCTTTCTTGCATCTTCTCAATCCTTGTCTCCAGGCTATTTATCTGTGATTCCATTTTGATTTCAAGATTTTGGATCAATTTCACTATCATTATTCGGAATTATTTATCAGGTAGATTCCCTATCTCTTCCTCTTTTGTTTGGTTTGGTGGGCATTTATCCTGTTCCTTTATCTGCTGGGTATTCCTCTGTCTCTTCATCTTGTTTAAATTGCAGAGTTTGGGGTGTCCTTTCTGTGTTCTGGCAGTTTGTGGAGTTCTCTTTATTGTGGCATTTCCTCGCTGTGTGTGGGTTTGTACAGGTGGCTTGTCAAGGTTTCTTGGTTAGGGAAGTTTGTGTCGGTGTTCTGGTGGGTGGAGCTGGATTTCTTCTCTCTGGAATGCAATGAAGTGTCCAGTAATGAGTTATGAGATGTCTATGGTTTTGGGGTGACTTTGTTGCCCGCAGATTCTCAACCACTGGACCACCAGCGAATTCCAGGGAAACTTCTCAAAGAGTACATGATGACTCTTTGTATTATTTCTTAGAGCTGCATATGAATGTATAGCAATCTAAAAAGAGTTCAATCGAATAATATATCCCTCTCCTCAATTTGAGCTTTGTATTGAATTAATCAACTTTGGTTTTATAATTCATTTGTATAATGTATCAGAACTGATAAAAAATGTGAAAACTTATATAGTGTTTACTGTATCCATCCCATTTTCAATCTGGGAGGAAAAGTCTTCATGTTCAGTGGGTCTTGGGGATTACAAGAAATACTTAACACTACTCAAAATAAAAAATAAAACCCCAAATTTTAAAAAACAATTCATGTCACAGCAATTTTTTTTAGTAGCAATTCTCACTCTTTTCCTTCAAGTACTATGTCTTATAATCATACAATCATACCAATAGGTTGCAAAATGGATAAATATTTACACTGATATTTACTGAGTTCATATTATAATTAAGAGACTGAACTTGGTTCTGTAGCCTTGGAAAGAAGCCTCACATAAGGATCCATTCAGAACCTGCAGGGAATCAGTAAAAGTTTCTATGCTTAGCATGTTGTTCAGAATTCTATTTTCATACTTTCTCTTTTTGTGAAAATATAATGGTATTGAGTTAATTTTTATTGAGTTATTTCTGTATGTCAAGTATTCCTTTAATTGCTTTACAAGTATTCATCATTCAACCCCACAGCAAGTCTGAAGATGATACTATTTTTATAAATATTTTATGGTTAATGAAAGTGAGACACAGAAGCATTATTAACTTGCCTAAAATCATATAGCTAATAAGTTTAAAAGGTTAATTATCATCCAAGGCTGTCTGGCCCCAAAGACTACACTATTAAGCATTAGTAATATATAATATTTATCAAAGCACACCATAATTTAGACTTTTTCCATATCTGTAAGAATCAAAATACAACCTTAAAAGATCATTATAAGCTGTTGTAATGATATTAATCAGTCTTTTTTATTCATGTTAACTATCTTAAATCTCAGTTTGAGGGATATAAAAGACTTAGAACAAAATAAGTAAAATGAACCTAGTTTTTTCACGGGTAATATGAGTTAATGTGGATTCGCAGGTGGCACTAATGGTAAAGAACCCACCTGCCAATGCAGGAGATGCAAGAGATACAGGTTCATACCCAGGTCAGGAAGACTCCCTAGAGGAGGGCATGGCAACCCACTCCAGCATTCTTGCCTGGAGAATCACATGGACAGAGGAGCCTGGTGGGCTACAGTTCATGGAGTCACACAGAGTTGGACACACCTGAGCACTGAGTTGCACAACTGAGTTGGCCACACCCACACATATGTGTTAATAGAAATGTATAATCCAAGCTCCAGGTGACTGTTGGCTAGGGAAACTGGTGGCCAATCTGGAACTCAGCATGGGTCTTTTCTGTTCCTGATCTGTTTCTAATAAGCCAATATTCTTCTCTTAGCAAAGGAAATGTGGTCCCATGAAATGACTGCTCTTAAGACTGATCTCAAGTGGCTTCAGCCCACAGTGGCTTGAAGTAGGGCTTTGGTTCCTGGCCAAAGATTGAGGTCAGCTCACAGCGGTGAGAGCAATGAAACCTAACCACTGAACCAGTGGTCAGTGACAAAGTCTTTTGTTGTGCAGAAAAAGAATCCCATAAAGATGGAAACTAGTGAGACAAATACAGTTATTTATTAGGAGGAATAAAGTGTACAGCACCTGTGGTTAAGACACCTGGGCAGCCTCAGAGAGAGAGGTTGAACCTTGTAAGCAGTTTAAATCATTTAAATGGGCATTTCTTCTGGTTTTCCTTTGGCCAATAATTTTGATTTATCTGCTTTAGAGTCCATACTTGGCCTATCTCTGGATCCCCCATGTGTGCATGTGCATCTCTTAGCCAAGATGCATTTTACCGCAAAGGCCTATGGGTAGAGCATCCCTTAGCATTACTCTCCTTTTGACCTCCAAGGACCCTTTCTGTGTATGTGCAGTCAGGGAGGTCTTATTACTTTAAGAATGAGAAATATGTGGTATCTTAACGTTTATCTGGGCAGAGCCCAGTCTCCTCTCTCAGTTGTCCTGCTGTTAGTATTTTGGAGTTTCAGTCCAGGGGGAATGAATCTCTAATTCCCCCTTGGATGGGGTGGGGGGGGGATGCATCTACCTCCCACCTCAGGACACCTGTCACTGGGCATACAGCTTGTCCCTTAAAACCAAAAGGTATCAAACCTGAAAGGAATCCATGGTTACCTTGGGGAAGAGGAGCGTTCCTTTTTATGATATTAGAAGTTCTCAGAATGGTATTCTTATACCCTCATGGCACCCCACTCCAGTACTCTTGCCTGGAAAATCCCATGGACGGAGGAGCCTGATGGGCTGCAGTCCGTGGGGTCACTAAGAGTCGGACAAGACTGAGCGACTTCATTTTCATGTTTCACTTTCATGCATTGAAGGAGGAAATGGCAACCCACTCCAGTGTTCTTGCCTGGAGAATCCCAGGGACGCGGGAGCCTGGTGGCCTGCCGTCTCTGGGGTCGCACAGAGTCAGACATGACTGAAGCAACTTAGCAGCAGCAGCAGCAGCAGCAACATAGTACAAAGATTAAGAAAAGATCATTTGATTCCTCTTTTGAACTGTATCAGTCCCTTATTTCATGACACATCTAGGGGACAAGGCAACTATTGGATAACTTCTTCCATCCCCACAGATGAGCTTGTCCAAAAGGCTTATAGAGCTTCATCAAATGAGTTTCTGCCATTTTTCCCCTCCTTTAGTGTACCCGACATGCTAAGATTTTGCTGAGTACCAGACTCGAGCTACAGAACTATTGCCACATTGCAAGACTGTAAGATAGACATGAACATTGCTCCATGCAGAAGTTGTTTGTCTATATGTTTTGCTTCTATCTACAGAACTAGTAGTTCTAACATTTTGACTTCCAGCCTTCTGAATTATGATGAATTCTAAAAAAAATAATTTACAGAAAAAACACAAAGCCAGAACTATTATATTCAATTTGATGTATATGGATATACAACTGTATGACATAGATTTCATTTTCTCTCAAACACATTTCATTGATTGTCTAAAATATTAGTATGTTGAACTTAATATTTTTTGTCAAAAAAGCAACAAAAAAGGTCAAGAACTCAGTGATCCAAGCAAAATTCATAATGAGATTTTTACATAATGAAATCTCTGACTCCAGGAGACAATGATTTGCAGAGAATGGGACGTAGTGCATCTTATTCTGTGGGTGTATTTCTTTCATATAGTGGGCTGTGCACAGGCAGATACAAATTCATTGTTCTGCATATCAGATATAAGCTTCTTGAAGAATGCATTCTGATTAAAAATGAAGTGTTGAACCGATGATCATTGAGCTGTCCAAATGATCTTCTCCAGCTTCTTCTAGAAAATGGAGGTTCTGTTTAGTCAGGGCTGAAACTTATTGACCTCATAATTGAGCTTCATTTCAACTTTTCAAAATCTTTCCGCAAAGAAGACCTACTCACCACATTTATCTCTATAATGACATGTTGCTCAGGTCTCCTAGAGAACCAGGGAAGAATGGATCCTGGTTAAGATCCGTCTTGGATCAGCATGACTCTGCTGGTCATTAACAAGCCTTAATGATAGCTGCAAAAATCAGATTGGCCATGCAACATGCCTGCATGTTACTAGTCAAACATAAGCAAAGTACCACAGCTCAATCTGAACCATAAAAAATGTTAAAATGGTGCCACATTTGACTCTTGCTTTCTGCAAAGGTTGGAAGAGCATGAAACCTTATGACCATCAAATTTTGAGCCTTCACTGTCCAGGGCAAGATTAGACTATTTCAACATGGGAGTTATTAGGCCGTTTCCCTTGATACTGAGAATGAATGCCTTATTTCAAAATTCTAGTTATTTAATTAAAGGCAATTATAACCAAGAACCAGGGAACCCATGGAGGGGAACACTTCTCAAAGTTACACTGTCAGCATATACCTCCCTTCAGTGGTGATTTAATCACCTTCTGAAACATTTCTTTTTAATTTGTATACCTAGAGATACGATATATGAAACAAATAACTCAAGGCTGAGTACAATATTCCAAGACCGAATGTAATTTATACAGAAAGCTGGGTATTTATTACTGATGCTAGAGGTTATTAAGTTATCTGAAAGGTAGAGACTTTATTTCTGTTTTCAAGAAATAGAGATTTATATTGCTTATTTATTCCCAGCTGTTGAATATCTGAATTGTGCTCAGAAAAGAGATTAAAAAATATTTCATGATACCAGTGGCCGACACAGCAGCAACATGGGGAATTTCACCCAATTTTTATCCAGAATGCATTTCTGAGTAAATGTGTATACGTATGTGTCTGTATTTATAAGTCTGATTGTGAGTGTCAGACCCAATAAAAAACACAGATTTTGACAGCCAATCATGATATATTCCATTGTTTCATTTTCTTTTTGAAATGTGAAAAACTTTGTTTTTCAAGGTATTTTCCTGACGTTAGGGGTTTTTTTTTTCCCCCCATTGGAATGATGCAAATCCTCACTGGAGCCTTGACCACTGGAATAAGACCCTGAGCCCAGATTTCATCCTAGCCTTGCTACAAACTACTGGTGTGGTCTCAAGTGAGCCAGTGAACCTTTTGGTATGTATATTTTCTCATTTGTGGAGAAGAGAAGTAGGCCTTTCAGAATCTCGTCCTATGATTATTGAATTGGGAATCATTCCTGGGTAGCTTTCCTTTTAGATATGGAGAAGGTAAATCTGCATTGTTACTACCCATTTACTTACTAACCAAGTTTCTTACAAATGCATACAATTACTTATTCTGCAGAATTTTGAACATAAGAACTACTGAGGGTGCTTGTCAATATGCACACACAATCTCAAGAATCACAGGCTTGACAGTGACTAAAACCAGAAGACAGTCTTGCAATATGTATTTATTCTTGAAATGGAAAGAGCTTCAGGTATACATCAATCTTTTCAATCTCTTGGGTAGTACCAATGCCAGCACAGGATTCTGGAAAATGATGATATATACCATAAGGATAGATCACTGTCTGTAGATTGAGACATGCATCTATATTTCTGTCCAAAACTTGACTAGAGCATGCTTAAAGAGGTTTGGAAACACCTGAGAGTCTGAGCATGTGTTCAGAAGTCTTGGCAGAGATTGAATCTTGCCTCTTAGTTTTAGGGCTGTGACTGTAGGTGGGCTATGTCCTCACTGAAAGTGCCAATAACCAGCAAAGTAAGAGTCCTGGAAGATGGAAATAATCGAGGGCCAAGGACCAGAGGCCTTGAGTTCTAGTCCCAGATCTAATACTCACAAGTTCAGTGTTGAAGAGCAAATCATTATATAATTCGTTGGCCATAGAACTAGGTGAAAATTCAGTATGTGTTAATTATTCAGTCATGTCTGACTCTTTGTGACCACATGGACTGTAGCCTGCCAGACTCCTCTATCCATGAATTTTCCAGGTAAGAACACTGGAGTGGGTAGCCATTTCCTTCTCCAGGGAATCTTTTCAACCCAGGGATTCAACCCAGGTATCCTGCATTACAAAAAGTTTCTTTACCATCTGAACCATCAGGGAAGCCCCCAAAATGCAGTATATTAATCTTCAAACTAAAATTAGATTATCCCCCAAACTCTTTGATACATCCTCTTTTGTATAACCATTACCTCTTTTTTAATTTCTTTCCAAAACTTTTTTTATTTTTATATAATTTTTTCATCTAAATAACATTTATTATTGGCAATAGATGTTTAAAATTTTTTTATTTTGGATTATAGTATAGCCAATTAACAGTTGTGATAGTTTCAGTCGGACAGGAAAGGTTCTCAGCCATTCATATACATGTATCCATTCTATCCCAAATTCCCCTCCCATCCAGGCTGCCACATAACATTCATCAGAGTTCTCTGTGATACACGGTTAGGTCCTTGTTGGTTATCCATTTTAAATACAGCAGTGTGCACATGTCCATCCCAAACTCCCTAACTATCCCTTCTTCCCATTCTTCCCCTTTGGCAGCCATCATTTCATTACCTAAGTTTGTTTCCATTTTGTAAATAAGCTCATTTGCATCATTTCTTTTTAGATTCCTCATATAAGGAATGTCATATATTTTTCCCACTCTGACCTACCTCACTCAGTTTGACAATCTCTGCTGCAAATGACATTATTTCATTCTTTTTATAGCTGAGTAATATTCCATTGTATATTTGTACCACATCTTCTTTATCCATTCCTCTGTTGATGGATATTGGTTGCTTCCATGTCTTAGATATTGTACACAGAGATGCAATGAACACTAGGGTGCATGAATCCTTCTGGACTGTTTTTTATACAATTTTTAGAAGTTACTTTCCACTTACAGTTATTAAAAAAATATGCTCTCTATTCTCCATATTGGTGCACTTCATCCTTGAGTCTATCTCACACCCAGTAGTTTTTAGCTCCCACTTCCCCACCCCTCTGTAGGATGTTGCAAAGATTAATTGGTTGCTTCTGCTGCTGCTAAGTCGCTTCAGTCATGTCGGACTCTGTGTGACCCCATAGACAACAGCCCACTAGGCTTCCCTGTCCCTGGGATCCTCCAGGCAAGAACACTGGAGTGGGTTGCCATTTCCTTCTCCAATGCACAAAAGTGATAAGTGAAAGGGAAGTCGCTCAGTCGTGTCTGACTCGTAGTGACCCCATGGACTGCAGCCTACCAGGCTCCTCCTTCCATGGGATTTTCCAGGCAAGAGTACTGGAGTGGGGTGCCATTTGTAAAAATCTGCTATAAAGTGGAGTCTAAGCCAAAGTGCAGAGAACAACTGTTTCTTCTAGATCCTCCCCTTCTCCTTGCAGGGCCCCATGTGTTTGATGCTTTTCTTTACTTGTCAGGCTGCTTCACTCTTCTAACCCTGCGCAAGCCAGTGGCACACCATGCTCCAGAAGTGCCCAAATCCTTCTTCTAAAAAAGCTAACTTTCTACTTTCCATAATCTCAGCTCAATATTTAATGACCAAAGCCAGTTACCTAAATTGACTCTTCGTATACCGTATTTTGGGCGGGACCCTCTGAAGCCAGTATCTTTAACAAAGGAAAAGGGTCAAATAAATATTTCAGGTGATATTAAGAATTAGCAAAGGAGGAATTTCAATTTAAATCTTCTGCCAATTTTTTGACTGGATTGAGCTATTTGTATATTTTGGAGATTAATCCCTTGTCAGTTGCTTTGTTTGCAAATATTTTCTCTCATTCTGAGGGTTGTCTTTTTGTTTTATTTATGGTTTCCTTTGCTGGGCAAACGCTTTTAAATTTTGTTAGGCTCCATATATTTTTTCTATTTTTATTTTCATTACTCTAGAGGGTGGGTCCAAAAAAAAAAATCACTCTTTGAAAAGTGGAGTCTTTGAAAACCTTTGTCTCTGAAAACAAATATCAAGCACAGTGAAGACATTTTTTTTTGAAAGAACTAAGTTTGCCATTTATTTAGCAATAACAAATAGACATTAAAATAGCATGTGCCTTAAAAAAAAACTAGCAAAAAATTATGTTGATGCTTTTTGATGTCCCTTAAATCATACCACGTAAGCACACAATTTAACTGCAACTTTGCTTGTCACCAAGAAGTTGCTGGGAACATTCAGGTCATAGTTATATGAGAATTTTTTTAAAAACCTCACTCTATTCATTCTTAGGAGTTAATTGAGCTTAAAAGGTAATGTTAAGTCATCATATCCCTGCATTAACTAACATTTTGGAGGGCTTATATAAATCACATGAAAATCTGAAATTTAAACAAAGCCAGGGTGAATTGTGCCAAAAAGCAGAAAGCTTCTTACTCTCGCTTCTTTCTCTGTACCTTAACCAGAGATCTGTGATTCTTCCTCAAAAATGCTGAGTATCATTGAATGTCTCTATGCTTACATATTGGTCTTTCTCTGTTCCTTGAAAAGGTTTTTTTTTTTTTTTTTGTCACTTGAAACACTTGTGTGTGTGTGTGTATATATATATATATATGTATATATATATATATATAAACATATGTGTGTGTATATATATACTGTTAAGTCACTTCAGTCATGTCTGACTCTGTGCGACCCCATGGACTGCAGCCCACCGGGGTCCTCCATCCATGGGATTCTCCAGGCAAGAGTACTGGAGTGGGGTGCCATTGCCTTCTCTGGTGTGTATATATAAATTGGGATATGGTTGCTTTACAATCTGTGTTAGTTTCTGTCGTGAGTGAATCAGCTATATGGATACATATATCCCCTCCTTCTTGGTCCTCCCTCTGACCCCACCCCACCCCATCCTACCCATCTAGGTCACCACGGATCACCAACCTGAGCTCCTTGTGCATAACACTAGCTATCTATTTTACACGTCAGTCAGTTCAGTTGCTCAGTTGTGTTTGACTCTTTGTGACCCCATGAACCACAGCACACCAGGCCTCCCTGTCCATTACCAACTCCTGGAGTTTACCCAAACCCATGTCCATTGACTTGGTGATGCCATCAAACCATTTCATCCTCTGTCGTCCCTTTCTCCTCCTGCCCTCCATCTTTCCCAGCATCACAGTCTTTTCTAATGAGTCAGCTCTTTGCATCAGGTGGCCAAAGTATTGGAGTCTCAGCTTCAACATCAGTCCTTCCAATGAACACCCAGGACTGGTCTCCTTTAGAATGGACTGGTTGGATCTCCTTGCAGTCCAAGGGACTCTCAAGAGTCTTCTCCAACACCACAGATCAAAAGCATCAATTCTCCGGTGCTCAGCTTTCTTTACAGTCCAACTCTCACATCCATACATGACCACGGGAAAAACCATAGCCTTGACTAGACAGACCTTTGTTGACAAAGTAATGTCTCTGCTTTTTAATATGCTGTCTAGGTTAGTCATAACTTTCCTTCCAAGGAGTAAGCGTCTTTTAACTTCATGGCTGCAATCACCATCGGCAGTGATTTTGAAGCCCAGAAAAATAAAGTCAGCCACTATTTCCACTGTTTCTCCATCTATTTGCTGTGAAGTGATAGGACTAGATGTCATGATCTTATTTTTCTGAATGTTGAGCTTTAAGCCAGCTTTTTCACTCTCCTCTTTCACTTTCATCAATAGTCACTCACCTAAAATATATTTAGTATTCCAGATTCCCTATTCTTTGTGATATAAAATCTCTATAATCTCATATGTTTGCAGGGCATTGGGAAGAAAGACACGCATTTAGGGTAATATGTTGGAAAATGGTAATTCTGGAATATTTTGAAACTGACAAAATTGGTAGAATGACTAAATAAATGTCAAATAAGTGACTTTCAGCTCAAGTCATTAGGTAATAACAGATATTGTACTTATCATTTCATCTTAAGATACTGTAAAGCTGCACAAAATATATGAAGCCATTCTTTTCATACAGTGTAGGAATATAATTCCTGAGATAAAGGAAATATCTAATGTAAGCTCCAAATTCATCAGATTTTCTGCCTGTGCTGCTGCTGCTGCTAAGTCGCTTCAGTCGTGTCCAACTCTGTGCGACCCCAGAGACGGCAGCCCACCAGGCTCCCCAGTCCATGGATTTTCCAGGCAAGAACACTGGAGTGGGGTGCCATTTCTGCCTGTACCCAAGTTCAAATCATAGCACAAGGAAGTGGGGTACAATGAAGAACAGCAGGTAAACTCTGCCCAGAACAAGCTGAGGTTGACAATCAGACTCTCAAAAATAACATTCTCAACATACAGCCCCAAGTAAATATTAGATACATATGAAGAAACAAGAAAATATGACTCTTAATTGGAGGGGGAAACAATTACACAGAAACTACACAAATGATGACATTTAGCTTCTAACCATCTCTTTGGAGGCATTGTAAGAGGGTAGTGAGAAGTTTGTGCTTTAGGAAAAAAAATCAACAAATCTCTTTCCTGCTACTGACAGATTCTATGATCATGGACAAGTTACATATTATCTTTGTATCCTAATATGTTTACCTGTAAGATACAGACAGTAACTTCTGTTTACCTTAACAGAGGTGTTTTGCAACTCATTTACAAGGAAATGTTTATCATCTTACACAAAACATGCAAAATATAAAGTTTTGATACACCTGTGGCACAAATATTATCATGATGACAGTAACACCCCATGACTGGGTCATTTGCCATTTGACAAATATCAGAGTTTCAACTCTGCTTATTATTTAGAATGCATATAAACCTGCTTCAATTAGCCAGCATATCTGCTGTGATGGGGCATTTCAATATAAGAAAGTAGGAAACATACAGCTACGGGAGGGATTTTTTCCCCCCTAAATTTCTTATTTTCCTTTCTTCCAAATTGTTTCTCACTCACACTAAGACCTAATTTCCTTTTAAGTGCTGCTGACTTAAGTATGTATATTGATTTGGACTCTCCTCTGGTATCTACTGAGATACGAGTCAAACAGATCAAGAGAAATGCAAAAATGATTCCTCAAAGTGAAATCAGCCAGACAATCACAGCAGTAAAAAGAAAGTTGGTGGGAGAAAAGAAGAGAAAACAAATAAGAGTTGAGCCCGGGAAACAACAAATTGTCCTCTTCGGTTCTGCCTTCATAAATTCTGTTCAATGGGATGGATAAATGCGTAGAAATATCAATATGTAGATAGAAGGTGTCCAATAAATACACATTAAACTCCTATACAAATAAACTTGAAACCTACATTATGCCAAATGGCTGTTTTTATAGCTAATCTTCTGAGCCTGGGAGTTGGAGGAGGAAAGGAGTCCTTTTTTTCAGCATGAGTTCAAACATAAAGAAATTATGGCTGGGTAGTTAGCTCTGGGCTTTGAAGAAAGTCTATTTGTGTGTTTATGCATACTGTGGTTGGTTTCTACCATACTATTATTTATGAATATTTTATTTTAGTTATCTATTCAGCTTCCTAGATACTTTGGAAAGTTTTCATAAATAAGTGAATATATTTTCCATCTGAGCCTTTGATACTGTCCCTGGAACAGTGACAGATATGATTCACAAGGTCACCTAATAGTCTCCTACCATTCTTTGTATCTTAAGATATCCCAGCAGTTTAATGTCTTTTATTATATACTCTTTCATCAGATCACTGACACCATAAACCATGATGGCTTCTTCAGAACTGTTAATGTATCTGGCATCAGCCTATATTGGGTAAGTCCTTAATCCTGTAAATGGTTGTTAATAGCTTACACTTACACAGAACATTTTGTCCCAATTTTAAAGTGATATATATATATATATATATATATATATATACACACACACACAGAAAATACAAATCCATCCACCACTACTATGACAGCCATTTCTAAAATGGAATGCAACAGCTGGAGAGCTACTGCCCCATCTAAAGAATGGAAATGAACATGATATTTAATATGAGCTGAATTAGGCATCTGAACTGGTGAAGGAAATGGCAACCCACTCCAGTATTCTTGCCTAGAGAATCTTGTAGACGGAGGAGCCTGGTGGGCTGCCATCTATGGGGTCGCACAGAGTCAGACACGACTGAAGCGCCTTAGCAGCAGCAGCAGCAGCAGCAGCAGGCATCTGAAATCTGCTCTCACTTTTACGTGAGGATTAAAACAGGTCACTGTGACCAATATTTCCATACTTGTATAAAGCAGGAGCTACTGAGTTTGGTATTTCCCATTTTTCTGGTGTTTTTCTTGGATCTGGAAGGACACTTGAAAAAAATGCTGAATCGGACAGCAAGAACTTTGACCTAGAGCATTTAGAAGTGATAGAGTGAAAGTTGAAAAGCAAAGTCAATATTCTAAACTATAGAACAGTACCAACCAGAAGGTAGATAGAGAAGACAAGAGTAACTCCAGAAGAGACAGAAAGTTCAGAAAGTCTTAATTTGCAGTAGGTCAAGGTGATGCGTTTAGGATGCCAGTCATGCACTAGAGAGCAAGAGAAAGGCCTTTATGGGTTGCTTGTACCATGGCAGTTGAATACAATAGTGCTCATTCTGTAACCTCCAGTCATAAATAATGGAGGCATTCAGCTGAAAGAATGAATCAGATGGGTCACTGATTATTTTTCTAATTTTAGCATGGAATCTCTTCTGTTTGATGTGATGAAAATACATTGATTTCAACATATCCTAGCAATTAATTCAAATGAACCATGAAGAGTTCAAAGTTGCCCTTTTAAATTAGTATGTGGTGGTTATTCTAAACTCCTCTATGAGTACAGAGAAAAGTCAGACTCTGGTTAATGTTGAACATAAATATACCTTGAGTTTTCTAAACGTATATTATGACTAACCCAGAACTATGCTTTACTATAAAGAATGTGGACTTGAAAAGCAGACAGGTCTTGCCCAGAGTAGGTACTCCAGAAACACATGATGTAAGAATATACAAAACTAGTTTAGTTCTCTCACTGAGGAAACAAAAAAACAGATTCAGACAAATAGAATCTTGCCACACAGATAGTTGGTGGCAAAGATGGAAACTGGATAGTGGTCATTCCAGATATCATTTTGTAAATGGAAACACCCCATCCTACTTAGTGGCCTTCAAATAAGTAAAAAGCAAACAAACAAACAAAAACCCCTTTTATTTTCAAACTATAAGATTTGTAAATTACTGGCCAACATTCTGCTTCTATATTTTTAAAAGAATCTTTTCCTTAATACAAAATATAAAACACAGTCACTAAAAAAATATGAAATCATCCAAAGATCAGAAAGAAGGGAAGAAAATTTTGAGACTCTAAATTTAGGGTCTCAAAGAAATTCATGGTCAAATCTTGCTGTATAAATATCCAATCTTTATTATGTCTTTTCTTTATAAAAATACTTAAAACCACAACATTGTTTTTAAATGAATATATAATGTGATTTTTGTATTAAAGAAAAAAGCCAAAGACTGGATTTTGAGTCTCAGCTATGTAATTTGTCCATTTGCTATGTGACTTGAACTGATTTTATGCTGGAATATTCTCATATAAAAAGTGAAGACAGTAATACCTAACTCACCTTATTAAACCAACAATCAAATGGATTAAGGTGTAGTAATGATCTTTGGAAAAATTAAGACCTCATAGAAATATGAGCGATTACCAATGGCTTGACTAGGGACACATTGCTTTACCTAACCTCAGATCACTAAAGTTCATGACCTTAAATACTAGAAATAACCTGGATAAAATGTCTAATATACCTAAATGAATTGTTTCTGAATTACCATATGAAAAAAATATTTTCTTGAATATACTTTTTCATGGCTGGATTTCCTATTTATACCTTCCTTCTTAAAGGATAAAATTACTGATATATACCACGTAACATTTTAGACCTGAAATACAGGTGAGACCTCTTGACCTTTAAAGGATTTACATGAATGCTAATGAGAATATTTCAAATATATAATGGCCTATTATAAAACTAGTTTGTCTTTCTTCATGTCTGATTCATTTAAGCACATGTTGATTGAAAAGGGTCAAGTGCAAAGGATATATTCTGATTAACAATAAAAAATACTTAAAGATTTATTATTTAAAAAGTTCTAGGACAAAATTGTATAAACAATGGAAATTTCCAATATTGAGAAGTTTTATAATATAGTGAGCTCCCATCCACCTACTTAATTGCATTTCTTTTCATAATCCTTTTATGTTGAAGACTCTCCCTCCATCTAACATAACTTAATGGGGTTATATCCTGAGAAGCAAGTGCAGCTGAAGCCCTAACTACATTAGTTGCTTGACTCTACCTGTCAAGAATTCTGGCTCCAAACCAATTCAAGACAAATTTATACTGGAAAATAAGATTGCAAATAGGGTTACAAATAAACATATTTGGAGAAGAGAGTGGTATCTAAAACTCTTTTCTATGAAAACATGATAATACGTGATTGTTTTGAGGGCTTAAGGGCTCATAACACTCTTAATCAACTATATACCCAAACTAGATTGGAGATTGCTTTGGGAGATATGATAAATAAGCTTCCTTTTTTCTTATCAAAAATATAAAGGTAAGCAAGCATAAAGAGCTCCTTACCCACCCCACAGCACAATACCCTCTGTCAACATTTATCTAGTTAATCAAATATGTTATAATATCAGGTTTGGAAACTCCACAAGAGCCAGGTTCAATGCTTTCTATATTTTTGTTACTAAGAACCACACCTATGTTGCACATTTAAATTTTATCTTGATAGAAAATTGACTGTGAACTGAAACACTATCTCTGTGGCCTGGTTCCAATCTACATGGACTTCCCTGGTGGCTCAGATGGTAGAGAATCCATCTGCAACACAGGAGACCGAAGTTCAAACCTTGAGTTGGGAAGATCCCCTGGATAAGGGCAACCCACTCCAGCATTCTTGCCTGGAGAATCCCATGGACAGAGGAGCCTGGCGGGCTACAGACCATGGAGTTGTGAAGAGTCAGGCTAAATTGTGATTCAGTTCAGTTCAGTCACTCATTTGTGTCCAACTCCTTGAGACCCCATGAATTGCAGCACACCAGGCCTCCCTGTCCATCACCAACTCCCGGGGTTCACTCAAACTCATGTCCATTGAGTTGGTGATGCCATCCAGCCATCTCATTATCTGTCATCCCCTTCTCTTCCTGCCTCCAATCCCTCCCAGCATCAGAGTCTTTTCCAATGAGTCAACTCTTCGCATGAGGTGGCCAAAGTATTGGAGTTTCAGCTTCAGTATCAGTCCTTCCAAAGAACACCCAGGACTGATCTCCTTTAGAATGGACTGGTTGGATCTCCTTGCAGTCCAAGAGTCTTCTCCAACACCACAGTTCAAAAGCATCAATTCTTTGGTGCTCAGCTTTCTTCACAGTCCAACTCTCACATCCATACATGACCACTGGAAAAACCATAGCCTTGACTAGACGGACCTTTGTTGGCAAAGTGATGTCTCTGCTTTTGAATATGCTGTCTAGGTTGGTCATAACTTTCCTTCCAAGGAGTAAGTGTCTTTTAATTTCAAGGCTGCAGTCACCATCTGCAGTGATTTTGGAGCCCCAAAAAATAAAGTCTGACTCTGTTTCCACTGTTTCCCTGTCTATTTCCCATGAAGTGATGGGACCAGATGCCATGATCTTAGCTTGTGATTATTAAACCTTGAAATGAAAAAAAATGGGATGTTCTATATGTAGCAATCTCTTTGTGTTATTCTGTCATGAATTCATGGAAGAAATAAATTTATGTAAGGAAACTATCTGATCTCCACCAAAAAACAAGCTCTTCACAGCTCCATATTTCTAGAAATACCTTGCCTATCATATCTGAATTTAGAATTTCAATTAGAATTCAAAATAATGTCTAGTTGAAATCTTATGTCCTAATTCCCTTGTTAAGAATTTTTTTTTTTTAATGAATCCTTGTACTTCTTTGCTAATGGCCATCTACAGATTTTCCTTAAAACAATTTCATTCAAATTATTTACTAAATTGCTGTCTGGTAGTGTGTTAACACACCCTCCCTGAGGGCAGGGAGTATCTTTCTCTTCACTATGTCTTCGAATTGTAAACCTGGATATTAAAACTAAATCCTGAAACTAAACTAAGTCTTTGTTGGCACAGAGCACTGTAATTCTTGGAGTTGCCAAAATTACAATATGAAGTGTCCCAGGCCAACCAGAATCCAAGCATGCGCCAAGAACCCAAAACAATGCCTTCAGGTCCATGTAAGGAAAGAGACAAAGGTCTAATTTATTCTAGAAGAGCTGACTGTAGAGCAGTCAGCTTACAGTTGAGCAAAGCACAAAACACAATCCTGAATTCCACAGATGGAATGTCTGTGAATTTGGATCAACTGAGATTCTAAAGATGTGTTGTTCTCTTAGATTCTTAAAGAACAAGAGAGCAAAGAAAAGTAGCAAGTCTCTCTTGGGGGAGAATCTGAGATCCGTGTGCCTATTCCTGGAAGGATGTTCTTCTCAATTCTGTGGAAATAATAAAATGCACCAGAATGTTTCAAAACCCTTTTTCAAAAAAAAATTTTTTTTTTTTAGTGGTCACTTTTAAAGAAATCATTTTCTGTGATAGTATAAGTAAATAAGTTTTTTAAAGTTCTGTTTCTCTTCCTTTATATTAAAAAAAATTGAAATAGAAACTTTATTATATAGCAGCTCACTATTCCAGTGCGAAAAACTTGACTTAAAATCTGGAAAAATTGCCTAATAAATACATTGGAGGAATACATGTTCTCAATCTCGTGAATCCAAACAGTTCCCAACATCACTGAAGAGCTGACAGTATTCACTGTCCCTTTCTGCTATTTTCCCCCTATTTCTCTGGGGAACATCTCTATGCATCACTTGAAGAATGTTTGAGAATCGTCAAGCAGGAAAGAATAAATAATTAAATAAATTTGCAATATTATTTCAGAAAACAGAGGCCAGTAAAACTGGCATTGATACGTTCTGTATTTATTTCAATACAAATTTGCAAATCAAACATCCTTGACATTTTTTTTTTTTACCCTAGTCTATTCTGACGCTGAAAAACTCACTTGGGATTCAGAACTCCATCTGTGTTCTTCTAGCTTCCTTCATTGTCATTTGTAATGAAGAGTTTGCTGTAATTTTTCAGGAGGACTGCTTTGTTCACTGATTTTTGAAATAGAATTGAATCCAGAACAGCTTATGCCTAGCTACCTGGGTCTTCAGAGGCTATAACAAACATGAAAATCTGCTTATGACAGTGAAAAGAAAATGATATGCAGACAGAAGCTATTTCTAAGTGAAATAGAATCATTTTGACAACTTTCTCTTCTTTGATATGGAAGGGGGAAATTTTTCTTAGAATTAATACACACGAATAAAAAATGTTCATATCCAGGATTCTAAAATATGTCCGTATGAGACACAAACTGCCAAAAGAATGGATGACACTCTGTTTTGTTCTTGCCTTAGTGTGCCTTTCAGAATGAAAGACAGGTTTTATTACAAAGAATGAAAAAGCGATCCAATCTTTAAACATGATTAAAAATAAGAGCTGCACTCAATACCTTCACAGGGGCCAATCGAGCCCTTATAACTTTATTTCCCAGCAATGTTTTCATAGGTTGACTACATCCTAGGGTTTACAGCAGAGATCTAAGCAAGAAAGCCTTTGAATTCAGAATAAGCACTCTCTCTGGTGTTCAGAGGTGAGGCTGCTCACAGAGGTTCAGTGACCCTGGAAACTAATTCCTCACTAGCAAACCTTTCTAGAGGAAACCTGTGATTAAATTGATGGAATGGCAATTGGTGGTTTGATTAAAGTGGGAGGGCGGGGGGCGAAGGGGGAGAACTCTACCTTTGGAAACAGAAAAATCCTCTAATGCTAATTGACCCAGGCTTTGCTCAAAAGCTGGGCACATTGGTACTTGATTTTCTGTGTGAAGAGACTCTCTCTTCGGTGACAGAGAGCTCATCACCTGCCTTTCCTTTCCATAGAGAGAGAGCAGAAAACATGGAAAGGGTTTTCTCTTCTGGCTTTCTTGAAATTATCAAATAAGACATCAATACAAAGAGAAATGTAACAACCGCTCCTCTCATTTGTATCTACATATGCCTATGTATTCTGCCAAAGTTTTCTGTTATCCTAGTTCAGAGCATCTCAGCAGTAGCTACACCTTTAAAATTCCATGACCCTTTCTGATTCACAAAAATGGTACAGATGAACTTGTTTCCAGGTCAGGAATACAGGCACAGACGTAGAGAATGGATGTGTGGACACAGGCGAGGGAAAGGAGGGTGGGATGAATTGGGAAAATAGGATTGACATCCATACCCTACCATGTGTGAAATAGATAGCTAGTGAGAAGCTGCTGTATAGCACAGGAAACTCAGCTCGTTGCTCTGTGATGACCAGAGCATGGGGGTGGGGGTGGGTAGGAGGCAGGTCCCAGAGGGAGGGGATATATGTGTACATACAGATGACTCACTTCACTGTACAGCAGAAACGAACACAATATGGTAAAGCAATTATACTCCAATTAAAAAAAAAAAAAAAACCTTGACAACCCTCAATAAAGAAATAAAATTCCACAACCCAGGCACCATACTCAGGCTCTACTTTAACTGCTCTGGGGTGACCTAAGGTATCAGTGTGTGTGTATTTGTATACACACACACACACACATATGCACACATGAATACACAAACAGGTGCTTGCATAGTATCCTCATTTAAAAAAAAAAAAAAAACATGCAGACAAATTTGATATCCAGTGTGCCTCATTCCAATCCTCCTTATCCATCTCTTCAGTAAAAATGAGACAACTCATATCTTGGTAAATAGTACCACCAGTAAGTTCTTTGAAGTCTGTTGTGTCTTTTTCAACCAAGTATCTCCCATAATGTCTTAGCCAGAAGCTCAAACAATCTTCAATAAATGGAAATGTATCATCATTTTTCCCAAGAAGGCCAATGACTCTCTAAGAATGGATTCATAGTAAACAAAAAATGCCTAACCCAGTTTGGATTTTTTAATGGGAACTCTTCCTCAAATGGGCCATATTATTTATATTTTCTCCATACAAACCATTGATCTTTGGGTTTACTACCTGAATTTTTTTTAAGTGGTTTTGGAGAACACAGAGGCCACCGGCAGATCTATTGCTAATGTGAATTATCTGCAGGCAGAAATCCATCGACCTCATCTTCACTCCATCAACTTCAAGGGAAGTCACTGACTTAGCAAGATGGTCTCCGTTATTCAGTGCAGAGAGCAGGTAGATGACTGACCCAACACAGATAATTCACACGAATTCACACGGGTCCTCAGTCTGGCTTGTGCTTGCGGGGCACAATGCTCTCCCTCTTATTCTATTAGGGACAATGGGATTAAGCCTTTTTTCCATAAAAAGAACTCCCAAGTCCCTGAACAGATACCATGCCCTAAGCTTTATTACAAAATAATGGCAGTGATCATCATTATCATAAGAGTGACCTTTGGTTTTCATGGTAGAATGAAGACACATGTGACCCCTCTTCCAAATGAGAACCACTCGCCCTCAAACAACAATCATAATAGACACAGGAGCCAAATGCTATTCAGTGAATGTATTCAATGAATGAGAGGATGGATATCTGTAACAAGGAAGCACAATGAATGAACAGCTGTTAGTAAAGGACAATAAATGAGTCACCAAGGCAGATAATTATCAAACATAAAAATTCAGAGATCAACAAGCAGGTTGACCTCACAGAATCCCACTAAGATTGAGAACACTGAAGGGGGCAGGCAAGGTTGGGTATTAAAGAGGTGGCTGTAGGGACTTCCCTGGCAATCCAGGGGTTAAGACTTTGCCTTCCAATGCAGAAGGTGTGGGCTCCATCCCTGCTTGGGGAACTAAGATCCCACATGCCTGGCAGTCAACAAACTAAAACATAAAAACTGAAACAATATTGTAACAAATTCAGCAAAGACTTTAAAAATGGTCCACATTAAAATAAATAAATAAATAAAAATCTTAAAAAAAATAAAAGTGAATCTAGAGAATTCCCAGCAGTCCAGCAGTTAGAGTCTGCACTTTCAATGAAAGGGACCAGGTTCGATTCTTGGTCGGGAAACTGTCTCACAAGCTGTGTGGCTGGCAAAAATATATATTGATTCAAAGTCCAGCATTTCAGCACCACTTGGAGCAGACAACCACTCCTGCATGATCTTCATGGGAGACCAGAGAGATGCCAGACTTGGAATCACTGGTAAAAGATGGTACAGATGAGAGGCTGATCTGAAGACGAAACGGCTATGTGAAAATCTGTCCATTTGAATGGTGAGACCTTCAGCTTTCTTTCCCTAACAAGTTCCAGGAGAGCTTACATTCTCTCTCCTCCCACCCTGCCCCGCAGACAGGAGCTTAGACGATTCATCTAGAGAAACTGAATCACTAAGATTTTTTGTTGTTTGTTTTTTTATTTTAGAGTACATTATTTTACCCTGCTGTATCAGTGTCTTATGTAAAACAAAGTGAATCAGCTATGTGTATATATCTGTCCCCTCTTTTTTAGATTTCCTTCCCACTTAAGTCACCACAGAGCACTGAGTTCCCTGTGCTAGACAGTAGGTTCTCATTAGTCATCATTAAGTTTTATCAGACCCAAGAAAATCTAACCCAATCTGAATCTAACCCAATCACTGGGAAAGACTATCAGGATGTCATTTTATACTGATGAACCCCAACAAGGCTGAGAAATTGAGGCCCGGGTGTCTCAGACAGTGAGGGTGCCGTATGAAACATTAAAAAAGTTAACTGAAGGTTTATATGAAGCAGCTGAACATCCCCGATTCGTATGAAACATTAAAAAAGTTAACTGAAGGTTTATATGAAGCAGCTGAACATCCCCGATTCCCCTCCACAGCTGTCGTTGGCAGAATGCTAAAAAGGTGCCCCAGATCTTCATCCCCTGAGATCCACGCCCTGTATCATCCCATCCTCTTGAGTTCAGGAAGGAATTGTGGGTATAATAGGATCTCACTCCCTTGATGGGGTCACTATATATGGCCAAGGTGATGGGCTAGCTATTCCTGTGGTTACATTACAATGTAAAATTGATGAACTGGAGAAATATATTTGTAACACAGGATTAATCTCTCTAATAAAGGACAATTCTACAATGAAAATGAAAAGACAGCCAGTCTAATAGAATCATGGGAAAAAAATTGCAAATAATTTACCAAAAAGCAAACTTGGAACACATGGAAGGTTATGTAATACCTCTGATAAGTGAGGAAACATGGGGTAAAACAGCAGTGAATTATACTAGACTCTATATCTGTAAGCCTGGAAGCATTCTGGAGATGGAATCTGTCACCAGTACTAATAGTGGGAAGATACCTCAGTGGCTGGGGTATCAATGTGGACAGAAGAAAAAGGACAGGGAACATATGATTTGATTGTACTTATGCATTTATAGGAAATGTCTGTAGGTCAATTGTAAAGAATTTCAATCATGGTTTTAAACTACAATATCAATTTGTACTCTGATAAACCCCTTCTAGAGATACATTTGCAAGGGTACACAAAGATGCTCATTGTAGCATGTTTATAACAAAAGTGAAATAAAGCAAAATTCACTATGAAGGTAACAGATTCATAAATTATAGTATATTACCACTATAGAATACCACAGAATGAAGAATAAGGTAGAGAGACTTATTAAGGAGAATGACTATTTGAAATGTCCAGATTATAAAGCAATATTCACAACATGATGTCATTTTAGGTGTAAAAATATATTTATATTTTTTATATATGTACATTTTCCATTTATGTATTTACCTATATATGTACATGGAGAAGGCAGTGGCACCCCACTCCAGTACTCTTGCCTGGAAAATCCCACGGACGGAGGAGCCTGGTGGGCTGCAGTCCATGGGGTCGCGAAGAGTCAGACACAACTGAGCGACTTCATTTTTACTTTTCACTTTCATGCATTGGAGAGGGAAATGGCAACCCATCCAGTGTTCTTGCCTGGAGAATCCCAGAGACGGGGGAGCCTGGTGGGCTGCCGTCTCTGGGGTTGCACAGAGTCGGACACGACTGAAGCGACTTAGCATATATGAATGCCTATTTATATGTTTGAAAATAAATTATGAAACTCTCTTATGTTATGCTATGGTATGCTAAGTCACTTCAGTCGTGTCCGACTCTGTGTGACCCCATAGACAGCAGCCCACCAGGCTCCCCGTCCCTGGGATTCTCCAGGCAAGAACACTGGAGTGGAAACTCTTTTAGGATACATGCTAAACCCTTAACAATAGTTACCTCTGGTGGGGAGTAAAATTTAGGGCTATAGATAAACACACACAAAATAAATATCAGTGTGTATGTCTGAGTTGAGTTTTTCAAAGGAGAATAGATTTATACAGTATATGACCTGCATAATAAAATAATAGTAATAATTGCACCAAAAATTACATATTGAGTTTCTTTAAAAGCATAAGATGTTATGTTGTATGTTTTAAGTCACTTCAGTCATGTCCAAGTCTTTGCAACCCTATAGACTGTAGTCCACCAGGCTCCTCTGGCCATGAGATTCTCCAGGCATAAATACTGTAGTGGGTTGCCATTTGCCAGGGGATCTTCCTGACCCAGGGATTGAACCCACGATTCTTATGTCTCCTGCATTGACAGGTGGGTTCTTTACCACTAGCATCACCTGGGAAGTCTATGGGAAGATGTTATATTGGTGGTCCACAGATTAATGCCCCCACCCTTGCTCCCCAAAAGATGTTCGCAATCTGATGACTGGACTCTTTGACTATATTAGGTTACATGGCAAAGGGGAATCAGGTTGCCCATTATCTGATTCTAAATTAGGGAGATTTTTAGGGATTATCTGGATGAGCCCAATGTAATCAGAAGGGTCCTTAAAGTCGAAAGCAGGAGACAGAAAGATTAATGTCAGACCCATGCACTGTGAAAAGGACTCAGCTGGTTGTTTCTGAAGACGGTGGAAGGGGCCATGAGCCAGGACCTATGAATGTCCCCCAGAAGGCGGAAAAGGCAAGGAAGCAGATTCTCCAACAGGGGTCCTGGAAGACATGTAGCCCTCGTGACATCTTGATTTTATACAGCAGGACCCATTTTAGCCTTCTCAACTTCAGAATTATAAGACAATTGATTTGTGGGGAATTCCCTGACAGTCCAGTGGTTAAGACTCTGCATTTTCAATGCAGAGGGAGCGGGTTCCATCCCTGGTTGGGGAACTAAGATCCCACAAGCTGCGTGGCATGGCAAAAAAATTTAATTAAAAAAAAAAGATAATCAATCTATGTTGCTTTAAGCCACTAAGTTTGTGGTAATTTGTTACAGCAATAGGGAAGTTATGCAATATGCATGACCTCATTTAAAATTTACAAGAGCCTCAGAATAGGTACAACTGCAGGCCACAGTTTACACAGGAGGAAACCACAGCTCAGAAGACCTATTTAAGGTATCACAGCAGTTAAGAGTGGTGGATGGACTTGAATTAGTTCCATAGGATTCTAGAGTTGGTTCTTCTCTGCGTCTCTCCACTATTTCGTGTCCTCTCTTCTCTAATCTGTCTTTGTCTTTCTCTCTCCTCCATCACCTCTCACCCCAGTATCACGGCTGAGGGCATGGTCCCCAGTGAATACTTGGTTTGTCAGTAAGAATACAGGTTTGAGGGCAGACACATCTTCATTTGAATCCAATTACTAGCTGTGTGGGCGAAAACAAATGATTCAATTTAAGCCTGTTTCCTTATCTATAAAAGAGGAGAAATAATTTCTACCTTGTAGGCTGAGAGAAAGCATTCAGTGAAATAATGTATGAAAAATGTCCAACAAAGAACCTTGTATAGATTTTGTTTTTAATAAATATTATTTATTGTTGGTGAGGACCATTACTTTGTTATAATGACTCTGGGAAGCCAGTTTTTTTTGTTTTTTTTTTTTTCTTTTTTTTTCCTCCAGATGAGGTTTGGGCTTTGTTTTATACCTTTTTCATATCTGTCATCTCCTGACTCAGAGATGCTGGTTCATGCCTCTGGCACAGAATTACAACTACAAACTAGGGAACTATTAAGCGCATACAAGTGGAGAGGAAGTGGCTTTTAGTGGTGTGGGCCCTGGTGATCCATATTATGAATCCAGTCAGTAGCAGAGATGGACTGTTAGCAATATATATTTACCTCATGGGATCACATCACAGAGGAACAAAGAAAAAACAAAACCCGCTGAAAACTTCCTACTATTTAAATTTGGTCACTATGCTGTGGGAACCTAGAAAAGGGGGTATCTTTATCAGAATCCGGATTGTGATGACCTTCTGTTTTCTTTTTTCAATTTTTTTATTGAACTATAGTTGATTTACGGTGTTGTGCCAATCAATCTCTGCTGTCCAGCAAAGTGACTCAGTTATACACATGTAGACATTCTTTTTTAATATTCTTTTCCTTTATGGTTTATCACAGGGTATTGAATGCAGGTCCCTGTGCTCTACAGTAGGACCTTGTTCTTTATCTGTTCTAAATATAATAGACTTTCTGTTTCTGATTATGGGGCCCTAAACTGAGTTGTGTCTATTTCATTTATCTTTCATTCAATTAACATATTCTATTGGTCTAGACCCTTCATAAGCTTCTTCGAAAATGCTCTTGAAAAATCCCCTTCAGTTCTTGACCATGAGAATTTTTCTTTTTCAAAAAAATTCAAAATGTTTCTTACCTTTTTCTTTTTGAAGAACTATTTTCAAAGATAATTTTGGGTGGTTCTCCGTAGAAGATCATCTGCACTTCCTTTCAAGGGTCCATCCGGTTCTGGGTGTCCAGCACCACATCTGATGCATAAAATGTACTTAATCTGGATTCACCGAATAAGGAAATTATCAAGTGAGGATGGGGCCACAGCTGTTGTTCATGAAAACGGATCCCTCCCGCTGTTCAAAGGGAAATAAGTCAGAGTGAGTATGCATTCCCAAGAGACCTCAACCTAAGTGGTCCAAAAGTCTTAGCTGGTCTCAGGCACTTGCATAGATGCCCCTCGTACCTTATAAAAGAAAACTAAGTGTGGGGGGAAAAAAAAAACCTTCTTGGGAATTGTGTTCTGTTCTTAAAAACTCAGAGGTACTAAACCGTTTGCTTGCTAATGGCTTTTTCAAAGTGTGTTGACACCCGAGTGGGTTTGGGAGAACAGTTTTTCCATGTGGGAAACACCATTTATGACTTAGGTACTGTGATTCTGGGTTTTTCTATAAAAGTTTTGTACTTGTAGTGCCCTTTATTCAAATAATCGTTGTCCTGCTTCTTGTTTCAGAGTCTTTGAACCAACTGCAGAGGCCATGAAAGCAGCAGGATAACTGAGCCAAATGGAATATTTCTGGCAATAACAATTTATTGAGATCATCATTATTAACCATGACAGGGGCCTTTCTTAATCACATCAGTGACTGCTATCCCCTAATGATCCTGCTTCATTGTACTGTACTACTCTAGAGCACTTACTATATGTGACAAAGCTGAGAAGTCACAAATCTACAGTCATTGAGAAGACGTTTCTAACCTGTTTATTATTCAAGTTGTATTTACCCACATTTTAAAATCTGCTATACAAAAGGTATAAATGAACACAGAATCATACCTTTGAAGATTTCCAAAAAGTAATTTTATCCAGTCCACTGCCTTAGATGGTTAAGTATTCAAACCGTCAAAGACGTATAGTTGCAATCCCGTTTTTTATTGGAATATAATTACTTTACAATGTTGTGTTAATTCCTGCTGTACAATGAAGTGACTCAGCCATATGCATGTATATATATATATATATATATATATATATGCCTCCTCCCTCTTGGACCTCCGTCCCACCCCCCAACCCTCTAGGTCATCTCAGAGCACTGAGCTGAGCTCCCTGTGTTATATGGCAACTTCCCACTAGCTATCTCTTTTACACATGGTGATGCATATATGTCAATCTCAATCTCCCAATTCATCTCATCCTCCCCTTCTCCCACTGTGTCCACATGTCCTCTATGTCTGCATCTCTATTTCTGCCTTGGAAATAGGTTCATAGGTACCATTTTTCAAGATTCCACATATATGGGTTAATATATGATACATGTTTCTCACTTTCTGCCCTACTTCACTTTGTGTGACAAGTTCTAGATCCATCCACACCCCTATAGATGACCCTGTTTAGTTCTTTTTAGTGGCCACCAGGCTTGGCGTCTTCACCATACCTTAAATAGGCTGTTTTGGTACTTCACTTTTTGGTTCTCGAGTTTTGATGTGTGTGTGTGTGTATATATATATATATATATATATATATATATATATATATATGGGGTTGCACAGAGTCAGATATGACTGAAGTGACTTAGCAGCAGCAGCAGTCTCTCTCTCTCTCTCTCTCTCTGTCTATATATATATATATATATATTTCTTTACAGGGTTTGAAATAATATTTCATATCTACTTCATCCCACTGAAAACACAGAATAGAATTCACTTCTCAAGACTGAACACAGAACTTCCTCAACTGCCTTAACTCTTTCTCACAATTAATATAAACACTGACTTTAATCCCTTTGGACATTCTTTGGTCCCTAAACACAAATTTCATTATTGGTACTCTAGGGCAAAGGCACCAAATCAAACACTGAGAAAGGAGAAACATAAATGAGGAATTCTGCCCCCATCTAGAGTTTAGTTATATTGAGTCATCAACTCTAAGCAAACTTCTTAAATTCAAAATCAGTTCATATGCCAAATCTTGAACAGGAAGGTGAGTTTGTAATTAACCTGAAGGTTATTAACCTTTTTTTTTTTTCTTTAAGTGAAAGTTCATTGACAGAATAATGTTTCACAAAGAAACCCAAAAGAGCCTGAGGCATTTAGGTAACCTCAGAAAACAGAGGAAAAAAACAGAGTGAAAAGTGAATATGAGGCTCAAGAGGGAGGGAATATATGTGTACATATGGCTGATTCACTTCATTATACAACAGAAACTAACACAATATTGTAAAGCAATTATCCTCCAATAATAAAATTAAAAGAAAAGAAAAAAGAAAAGTGAATGGTCAAACTTCATGAAGAATTAAGACAGTCATTACTCTTCAGATACAACAGCTGATGTCTGGTAGCTCCACTTGAGTATCTTGTTATTAAAATGCTCACTTATAAGAATAAGAATGACTTCTTATTCCAGAAGCTTCTCATACTCGTGACTCAGCCTCTGTTTCTCTTCTTCTCTCTTTATTCTAATTCTCTCTCACTTCCCCACTGTTTCTATGACTACTTTCAACATTTTCCACTGCTTTTCTCTGATCCTTATAGTCAAAATTCCACCAAAAGGAATACCCAATTGAATCAGTAGTCACCTTTCAATCAGGAAGAACATACTAGTCAATATTCTCCTGTGGCAACATGGCACAGATCCAGCCTTTCAACGTGCCCCGTACTCTTTATCCAACAGAATCACATGACCAACATGATGCCCTAGGTGTAAGAAACTGACCACGGCCACTTATCTCAAACAAGTTTGTGAGTGTGGCAAGCACTTCATGCCACCCAATGCCTGGTAAGGAAGAAAAAGTGTCTTACCAACTTAAATATAAACCTATTTAGAATAGTGACTAAAAGTTATTCTTTATGTAGTCCTGTGTGATTTGCAATGGAGAATGCAACACATTAATAGGCTTGCAATACATTAGTAATATTAATATGTTCTATTGCATTTTGTATAAAGATATACCAGAGATAGGCATTTTATTTAATAGTGTCAAGGGTGACCTACAAAGATCAGTGTGCTGAGTCCTGCATGAAGGTGATGCAGTACTCACACTTTCAAGATGTGGACATTTTCAGTGGTTTCCATCTGTTTGTATATTTACTCATTCAATCAATTTTTATGGCAGCTCTAATAGATGTTGACTTATATAAAAGGTGAAACATACATAATCCTTGCCCTACACAATGTATAACATCATAATTGTAGCACATTTTATTATATTTTTGTGTCTAGCAATATAATGAAATTTTATTCAAAATGCTACAGACCCTCAGAAAAGGAAACTGCATGATGGGTAAGAATATCAAGTGCCATAAGGAAGTTAAACCTTCAAAGATGAATAAGAATGATTTAGAGCCAATGGAAAGTTTACTGTACGAAGAGATGAAGAGGAACAGACTGCAAAATGCACACTTGTTAAAAAACGATGATCTGTTCTATACATCAGTGTCTCTTTTGCTGTCTCGTACACAGGGTTATTGTTACCATCTTTCTAAATTCCACAGTCTTATGGACTCTGTGGGAGAGGGAGAGGGTGGGAAGATTTGGGAGAATGGCATTGAAACATGTATAATATCATGTATGAAACGAATTGCCAGTCCAGGTTCGATGCACAATACTGGATGTTTGGGGCTGGTGCACTGGGACGACCCAGAGGGATGGTATGGGGAGGGAGGAGGGAGGAGGGTTCAGGATGGGGAACACATGTATACCTGTGGCAGATTCATTTCGATATTTGGCAAAAGTAATACAATATTGTAATGTTTAAAAATAAAATAAAATTTAAAAAAAAAAAAAACCAATGGTCTGAAGATGACTGAGCTTGTGACTTCCCTGGTGGTCCAGTGGTTAAGACTGTGTACTTCCAATGCAAGAGAAGCAAGTTCAATCCTTGGTCAGGGAACTAAGAGCCCACATGCTGTTCAATAAGGCCAAGGCAGGGAAAAAAGACTCTTGAGCTTTTCTGTGAGACCAGGTCAGGTTTGGGTGATGTCAGAGAAGACATGGCTGGACAAATGATATAAATCAGTAATCACCACATAATGCTGTAAATGAAATGGTTATAGACAAATTCACTGATTGTATTTATCTCATATGTATCTTGATCATTGGCTTTGAATATGAATTTATTTTTCCAGATCAAGCTAACACTGTGTGTGGAAGTACTTGATAGTAACATTTTTGAAGGAAGTTAGATCCTATTGAAATTTCAGCTTTGCCATTTACTAGCTGGGTGATACTAACGAATTATGTAACCTTTCTAAGGCTGTTTCGTGTATGAAGAGAGGATAATAAGGCTACATAAGCCTATTTTAAAGATTAAAATGATAATACCCGTGAATGTGGGTTACGTGGTGAATAATGAGTGTGGCTACAATAACGTGTCTAGGGTAGTTGTTTTCAAATACAATTCAGCCGTGAAAGTTTCTTCAAATGTTAGAAGTCTGGTATGTAAAATGGATTAACTCTGAGCTGCTCTGTTGGAAGCAGAGTTGAGGTACCAAGGCATGCACAGCCCTGCTCTCTCCCAGGCTCACTTCCACACCTAAAGGAACCTGCAGATTGCAACTCGCAAAGCACCTTCCTTCAAAATGAATTGAATAAACAGATGAATTGATCTTTATCCATAGTTCTCTTTTCTAAGATTTATTTCCCGTTATCAGTGCTTTTGAGCATTAGTATTCAAAGCATTCTTCTCTCTTATATGGGCACCATGTGTCATTTAAAATCCATGGTGCATTTCAGGCTTTCTTACTTTGCTAAGCTGTGTCTGACTCTTTGGGATTCCCATGGACTGTAGCACTCCAGGCTTCCCTGTCCTTCACTATCTCTCAGAGTTTGCTCAAATTCATGTTCATTGAGTCGGTAATATTATCTAACCATCTCATCCTCTGCCACTCCTTCACCTTTTGCCTTCAGTCTTTCCAGCATCAGTGTCTTTTCCAATGAATCGGCTCTTCGCATCAGGTGGCTAAAGTATTGGAGCTTCAGCTTCAGCATCAGTCCTTCCAGTAAATATTCTGGGTTGACTTCCTTTAGGATTGACTGGTTTGAGCTCCTTGCAGTCAAGGGACTCTCAAGAGTCTTCTCCAGCACTACAATTCTGCAGCGCCACAATTTCCTACTTTATGTTCTTTAAATCAGTAACTGTGATAAAGTATCATTCGAAACAGTTTTAACTATGTATATATGCACAATACCTTCAAGTAAATCAGAAGTCTTTCCCTCTGTGAGAACTTCCTTTCAGTGGAAAAGTTCCCATGACAATACGGCTTGGTAAGCCCATAGCACCTATAGGCAGATTAGAAAAAGATAGCATTTTCCTTGACAAACCCAGATCTGACCTATTCATGGCTGGGTGGGCTGAGCAAGCAGGTTCAGATCTCACCTGGCCCCTTGACTGCGGTCTCGTTTTAGAGAACTCCACACATGATGATGCTTGAAAGCCCTATTTACACTTGATTATTTTGGCTCCAACTCTAATTTATCAAAAGATATTTTGGAAGCAAAAATGAATTCAAATTTATCCCAGGTCCTGGTTAAATTCTCACTTTTTAGAGAATTCCAAACATAGGCAATGTTTTAAAGCTACTTTGTGCCATTAATGATTATAATAGGGGCTTTCTTGTGTATCAGTTTCTCTTGAAATATCCTTGGTAGTATCATTTCAAATTCCAAACAATGCCTTAGTCCAGAGGCAAAGCAATGAGGTGCCATTGCTAGGCAGAGGGAGAGAAATACACTTCCTGGTGTTAACTCTGCTTTATGGGAATAAGCTTTACAATTGCTGAGCCTTGACTATTTGCAGGCATAACTTAAGGCAAGATGTCATATTACTGTACATACAAACATATGAGAAAATAGTTAGTCTATGCATAACAAATGAATATGACACCTTTGATGGTGGAAAGCTTTAAAATTCTGTCTTCCAGAGGGGTGTGAGCCTGAAGTATTGAAATAGGAAAGTCAGCTTAGAGTATCTAAGACTGCTCGTTAGGCACAAACAGTATCTGGGGTTTGAAAATGCAGGTTATGCCAAAGTTTGCCATCTGAATTCCAACTGCCTAGGTTTGTAAAAGAAAGATATTACTTCCCTCACATGAGTGTTAAAGGGCATAAATAAGATAACCTATATGACAGTGCCTACAGCTGAAGAAATATAGCTTCTTTTTAAATAATTTATTATTTAGAATAATTTAACCTAAATTTCATCTTGATTCACTTTGTAGCCTGGAGCACCTGATCTGGAACAATGCTGCTCAACACAATTTTCTGCAGTGATGGGAAATATTCCGTATTTGTGATATCCAATATGGCAGGAGCTAGTGCCATGGGCTATTGAGCTTGTGAAATGTGGTCAGGATGACTGAGGAACTGAAGTTTTTAATTGCTTAATTTTAATTAATTGAAACTCACATTCCAGTAGACACATGTGGTTAGTAGCTACTGAGGGGGATATAGCAGCTTCAGAAAAGAATTTGACCCCAATAGGGTAGTCCTATTATAGCTGAGTATTTATTCTTAGCGATACATCCCTAAGAAAGATAATATTTGTTTTTGCAAACATTTTTAGGGACAGAGGTTCTTAAACTGGAGCCAGTGGGCAAAATTACATGATAATCATGTTAAGGTTGAGGTATGTTTTTCTGAGGAGAGGATTCCTATCTACCACTGTGTTTAGACAGGGGATGTCTCACAAAATAACAGTAAATAAAGAAAATAATAATATACCTAAGTTCCTTAGCCCTTCTCTAAGTTTAAAAGGCCCAAAGTTTGGTTCAGAAGACAGAGGTATCCTAGCTATTGTATTAGTTCATAGAGCTATAATTTTCCATTAACACTAAAAAATAAGCAGGGTTTTTGGTGAAAATATCTAAAATATGGAATTCATAAAAGTGTCCCATTGCTCTATTTAGATCAAAGCTAGCAAACACATATTAATATATTTAATTACACATTAATTACATATTTCTTTTCATTGATTTCCTCTAGAATATGAAATAGCACAGAATAGTATAGAAATGTACAAGGTAAAAAGTGCAGTTTTTCCCACTTCCTAACCTATTTCTACCCCCATCCCTAGGGATAACTATGTCAATAATTAGTTATATTTTCCTACAGCCTTTTAAAAAAATTATCCATACATTATCCATGTATGGATAAAAATTATCCATGCATGTGTGTGTATATGAGTCTGTGTTTGTGTGTATAAATATTGACTTCTATGGTATCAATACCTTTTGCAGTGGGTTGAATAATGACCCCAAAGATGTCCACATTTCTAATCACTTGATCATATGAATCTATGACCTTATGTGGAAAAAAGATCTGTGCCAGTGTGGTTAAGGGTCTTGAGGAGGGGATATTACCCTGGATTATCTAGGGGAGCCCATGTAATCACAAGGGTCCTTAGAAGAGCATAAGATCTTGAAGTACAAAATGTTATGACAAGCAAGAGGTTCTAGTGACTCGAGAAAGGGGACATAAACTCAAGAATGCAGGCAGCCTTCCAAAAGGAAAGAAGGCAAAGAAATTGATTAAGTCTTCCCCGATGAAAGAACACAGTTCTGCTGACACCTTGATTTTAGACTTCTGACCTTCGGTGCTGTAAGAGAATAAATTTATGTTGTTCTAGTCACTTACTCCTTGGAAGGAAAGTTATGACCAACCTAGATAGGATACTCAAAAGCAGAGACATTACTTTGTTAATAAAGGTCCGTCTAGTCAAGGCTATGGCTTTTCCAGTGGTCATGTATGGATGTGAGAGTTGGACTGTGAAGAAAGCTGAGCGCCGAAGAATTGATGCTTTTGAACTGTGGTGTTGGAGAAGACTCTTGAGAGTCCCTTGGACTGCAAGGAGATCCAACCAGTCCATTCTAAAGGAGATCAGTCCTGGGTATTCATTGGAAGAACTGATGCTAAAGCTGAAACTCCAGTACTTTGGCCACCTCATGCGAAGAGTTGACTCATTGGAAAAGACCCTGATGCTAGGAGGGATTGGGGGCAGGAGGAGAAGGGGACGACAGAGGATGAGATGGCTGGATAGCATCACCAACTCGATGGACGTGAGTCTGAGTGAACTCCGGGAGTTGGTGATGAACAGGGAGGCCTGGTGTGCTGCGATTCATGGGGTTGCAAAGAGTCAGACACAACTGAGCGACTGAACTGAACTGAACTGAGTCACTAGATTTGTGGCAATTTGTTACAGCAAGTGATAGGAAATGAGTACACTGTTTTACAACTTACAGTTGTTTAACTTAGTATAACATATGCATCCCTCATATGTTAACATTATGAAGCATTACTCCATTCTTTGCAGTAATTGTCTAGAGTATTAGTTTGCCTCCCCTTTATACTGTGATGCATAAGCCTTCAAAAAGGGATGGTATATATGTATTGTTGTTATTGTTCAGTCGCTAAGTTGTGTCCTACTTTTTGTAACCCCATGGACTTCAGCATGCCAGGCTTCCCTGTCCTTCACTGTGTCCTGGAGTTTGCCCCAATTCATGTCCATTGAGTCAGTGATGCTATCTAACCATTTCATCCTCTGTCGCCCTTTTCTCCTTTTTGTCTTCAATCTTTCCCAACATCAGTGTCTTTTCCAATGAGTTGGCTCTTTGCATCAAGTAGCCAAAGTATAGACTGCAAGGAGATCAAACCAATCAATCCTAAAGGAAATCAGTCCTGAATATTCATTGGAAGGACTGATGCTGAAGCTGAAACTCCAATACTTTGGCCACCTGATGCAAAGAACTGACTCATTGGAAAAGACCCTGATGCTGGGAAAGATTGAAGGCAGGAGGAGAAGGGGACACCAGGGGATGAGACGGTTGGGTGGCATCACCAACTCGATGGATGTGAGTTTGAGTAAGCTCTCGGAGTTGGTGATGGACAGGGAAGCCTGGCGTGCTGTAGTCCATGGGGTTGCAAAGAGTCATATATGACTGAGCAACTGAACTGAACTGAAATGAGCCAAAGTATCCCAGCTTCAGCTTACAGCTGATTCACATTGTACTGCGGAAACCAACATATCACCATAAAGCAATTATCCTCCAATTAAAAGTAAGTTATAAAAATACACACCCTTGATCTTTGAGCATTTGTCCAGATGGTTTTGTGGAACAGCTAATTTCTGAGAGGAACTGCCTGGTGAGAGGATGAAGGTATACAACATAAATGTATTGTTCCTCAGAACACTTGTCCAGGCTCCCTACAGACTGTCTGGCTCACCAGAGATTATATGTCCCTGCTTCACAAGAAAATAGTCACGTGACCTGGTCATGTGACCTGCTCTGGCCAATAAAACATAGGCAGAAGGGATCTGGGTCCTGGCACTGTAGAAACTGGCGTGTATTTGTTTTCTTTCCCACTGCTAACCCATGATGGATATGTAGGGAGACCAAAGAATTAGTAGTAAGTCTTGGTGGTTGTTAATGACTGCAGTTATGGGGTTCTTGAACACAAAAGCATAAATTAGCCTAAACTGCTTGATGATATATGTGCATTTAAATCGCTCATAATTACTACCAGATTGCCTTCTCAAGAGCTGTTCATGTCCACCAACATTGTTTCAAGTGTCTTTTTTCCACACTCTTGCTCACAGTATATAGCAATCATTTCTAACTTTTGTGTTTCTCTTGAGAAAAGAAAATGGTTCCTCACCGTTTTAACCTGCCTTTTTCTGATTTCATACAAGATTCCTTCATATGTTTATGATTCAACTGTATTTCCTCTATGAAATATTTCCATGTTTAATGTCTGTTTTTATCTACAGTCATTTGTCATTTTTACATAACTTTTCTTGAGCGTTTGTATATTGTATTACTGCTTGCTTCATTTGTCCACATTTTTAATGATTTATTTGGTTCTCTTTTTTGGCTGCACTGTGTAGCATGAGGAATTGTAGTTCGCCAACCAGGGATTGAATCCATGGCCCCTGTGATGGAAACATGGAGTTTTAATCACTGGACCACCAGGGAGTCCCTCGTTTGACATTTTAAGATGGCTTTTACTACACAGAAGTAGTTATTACAAATATGTGTGTGTATCTATACTAGTTTCATTTGAATTAAAACATAACAGGCCAACACCAAGTTGATCTCTTAGTCACTACATAGGCTACTCAGAATGGCTCACTTTGAAATCCAGATGACAACTGCTGATTCAATAGCTGATATTTTGAGCCAAAGCATGCACCAGGAATGTTAGTGCAGACATATGGTAGATCAGAAAAATGGAAAAAAAAAAATCCAAGGCCAAAAAACACCCAAACGACAAAAATATTAAAGGATGAAGAAGGATCCAAGTAAGTACAAAAATTATAAATTTATATAATCATAATTAAGGTAAAAATAATAATAATTCAGCAACATATAGCAACACTCATGAAATGTTTATAAATCAAAAGTAAATACTGTAATACTGCAGGTTTTTTTCTATATATTTTCAACAATTTCTTTTAGCTGACTTCCTAGTATGTAGGGTTTTTGAATTAATGTGATCATAGTAACACTACTACATAAGGGAGTGAAAACTTGAAAGCAACTAAGATGGACATTGTTATAGCTATAATTAAACAATTATATTAAGTAAAATCTGACATATAAATTGACTGAAATATAATGAAGCTGTTAAAAATTAATTTATATAATTATGTGGCATCCTGAGCCAGTCTGAATGTCTTTTTTTTTTTAATAAAACCTTTTCTGTCTTGTCCACTTTTGTTTTTTTCTATGTTTTTATGGAACTTTGTCCCTCTATTCTAACATTTATCAAGATACATCTTGTTTATTATTTTCATCTCTAGACATCAAGGTCTCCAGAACTAGATTTATGTCTTTTCTTTTTTGACATACAATTCATGTTTTCTAACTTAAAATGTATTTATCCACTGCTTCAAGAAAAATAGAAAACAAAATTGCTTGGAGACCACAAATACAATTATACAAAATTATATAAATATGTTGATATAGGTTAGAAGGGAACAAAGAAATGAAAATAACACACCACAATCATAGCCTTATACATGCTATTTCAAATGATTCTCTTATAAGAAAGTATTTTTAATGCCAAGTGGTATAAAGAAGATTTGCATGATGCATGTTTCTTCCACACAGATATAGCCATTGTTAATGTGGCTTATTCTTTTCAAACCTTTCTATGCCTTTTTGAAAACATTATTGAAATGATTGCACCTATAAAAATTGTTTAGTCTATTTGCCCAACGTTTTCACTTTAAAGTTACTTTTTAACAGTTTATTATTAAACCCACATAAACAGTCTCACCTGAGTGATATGTAGCCCTCAGAGGAGGACAACGCAGCATGTCAAAGCTCTCAGAAGAGATGAAGGACCGAAAGAAGGATGTTGTCCATGGAAATGTGATGGCACCTCTCAAAAGACCGAATTTGTTTTGGTTTCAAGCAAATCGGCCAGTCCCCACGACAGACACACACATGTAGGTAAAATGATAGGAAACAAATCTCTGGGTAAGAAGTCAGAAGGTTTAGAAAGAATTCCTGAAAGATAACTCTTGGAAAAAGAAGAGGTAGAACACCTAGAGGGTATACAATGTTGTCTAAGCTAATCTGGGGCTTCCCTCGTGGCTCTGAGGGCCAAGCATCTGCCTGCAATGTGGGAAACCTGGGTTGTGGGAAGATGCCCTGGAGAAGGAAATAGTAACCCACTCCAGCACTCTTGCCTGGAAAATTCCATGGATGGAGGAGCCTGGTAGGCTATAATCTGACTTTATGAAGAAAGAAGATGAAGGTAAGAAATAAGATTGTATTTACATCTGTGATCTCAAGCGCAAAATACATATGGCAGAGGTGGGGCATTTCACTAAACTACAGAGTAAGATGATTCTAATTAACAGAGAAAAGGGCATCAGTGTATGTGCTGTGTGTTAAGTCGCTTCAGTCATGTCCAATTCTTTGCAAGCCCATGGACGATAGCCTCCTGGTTCCTCTGTCCATGGGAGCCTCCAGGCAAGAATACTGGAGTGGGTTGCTATTTCTCTCTCCAGGGCATCTTCCCAACCCAGGGATCGAACCACCTCTCTTATGTCTCCTGTGTTGGCTTTACCACTACTGCCACCTGGGAAGCCCAAGTTCTATAGTCTTCCCATGAGAAAAAATAAAGGTCCTGATAAGGAGATAGACTCTTGCTCTAGAAAATTCTTCTGTGACCTAGTACTTCCATACTTGGGAATAGTTTCCCCACTCCCATCTCTGCCCACAAAGACTTCAGTTCAATGTGGGTGCTCCTTCTTATAGTAAAAAAGTAAGTTCCTATCTAGATTAAGTCAATTATTTCTTCTTATATGGCTGCTTCAGGGACATAAAGACTAGAATGTTCTGTGTAGTCACAGAGCTACCTTAAGTGAGCTGAATATCCATAAAACAAAACAATGGCAATTCTCTTGTGTTCCTCAATACATTTTCTGCAATAAGGACATTATCCTATACCTGCCCTGACCAATACAGTAGCCACTGACAATGTATGGCTACTGAGCACTTTAAATGAGGCTAGCGTGATGCAAGAACTAAATTTCTAATCCTATTTAAGTTTAATGCATTTAAAATTACATTTAAACAGCCACACAAGGCTAGCAGCTACCATACTGGACAGCACAGCTGTCAGCCGTAACTTTGGGCTAATCACTTAAGCTGTAACTTTCTCTGATCTTTGTCAATGTAGATCCAGGTATCATTTCAGTTCAGTTCAGTCGCTCAGTCGTGTCCAACTCTTTTCGACCCCATGGACTGCAGCACGCCAGGCCTCCCTGTCCATCAGCAATTCTCGGAGCTTACTCAAACTCATATCCATTGAGTTGGTGATGCCATCCAATCATCTCATCCTCTGTCATTCCCTTCTCCCACCTTCAATCTTTCCCAGAATCAGGATCTTTTCAAATGAGTCAGTTCTTCACATCAGGTGACCAAAGTATTAGAGTTTCAGCTTCAGCATCAGTCCTTCCAATGAATATTCAGGACTGATCTCCTTTAGGATGCACTGGTTGGATCTCCTTGCAGTCCAAGGGACTCTCAAGAGTCTTCTCCAACACCACAGTTCAGAAGCATCAGTTCTTCAGCACTCAGATTTGTTTATAGTCCAACTCTCACGTCCATACATGACTACTGGAAAACTATAGCTTTGACTAGACAGACCTTTGTTAGCAAAGTAATGTCTCTGCTTTTTAAAGATCCAGGTATATGGGTCCAATCAAATCAGATTGCATGATAATGGCACTTGTCTGGTCTTACCCACTGCTGAGGTTTGCACGTGTGAACAGTATACTGATTGTGCCTCATATAAACAGGCATCACGATGCCAAAATCCAGACATGCATTAACTCTGTGCATGGAGCTTTTACGTTTGAAATAGAAAATCTCAGAATTATAGTACCTTTCCCCAACTTCCTTTTCTTAGTTTGGTCATATATTCACCAATCCTATAGATGCTGACAAGTTATTTGGTCTTTGACTCCTATTGTTCAATAGAGCTAATGAAGGAAAAAATACGTCTTCATATGTATGTATGTATGTATTCATATATATATATATATATATATATATATATATATATATGAATTTTATGTCTAAAAAGGGAAACTGAAGTCTTAAGTTTGAGCTTTCTACTGCAAACACATAATTTGGTAACCTGGGAACAGACATTATAAGTACACCCATAAACCCCAAATCACCTTTTTTCTCATCTCTGAGCTCTGGTTGATCAGACCTGTTAAACAGTCTCTCACGATAAGCCACAGTGTTTGCTCTCTGCTTGTATTTCTTCCTTAACCATCAGAACAAATGGAATCAAAGATTTCGGGTGATGAGATCAGTGAGATGGAACTAAGATGTACCACTGAGCTACTAAGTAGAAGGGATGAACTCCAGGAAAACCCTTGAATGGATGAGAAATCAAGAAGGTCGAATTAAGCTTATTGAAAGATCTATCTGCAGAGTCATTACTCCCTCGTTTCTTTGTGACTGGTTCTAAGGGAAATTCAGCCCAGGGATGTTTTTCTCCCTTTGGCTTCTTGCTGTCTGCTTTTCAACAGGACTAACTACTCTCTGAGTGCAGTGGGGGCTTTTATGGATGAAGGTGAGGTTTTGAAAGGCTATTTTTTTTTTAATGTGGTTTTTCTAGAACCTGAACCGATTAAGGAAGTAAATGAGAGACAAACTGCTGCAGGGCTCTGAATAGGAAATGATCTGTGAGTAAATTGAACAAGCCAGGAGACAGTAAATAGGCAATTAACATTCATTTTGGCAAATCTGCACCTGTTGGAGCTGAAAATACAAAGGGAAACGTGAAGGAGAATGACAGAGCATACCTGTCAAACATCAAAGTATCGAAAGATTTTAAATCCTGAACTTCATGAAATCATGAGTGTGAATTATATGAAATTGCACATATGGCCAGACATCAAGAGAGATAGAATCTACAGTGACATCGTGTCTTAGCCACCTGTTCTCTGCCTCAGTGTGCCTGAAGAGTTTTAGTGGGTTTGGTATGGCTGATGGTGTTATTTTAGATTATCGTTATCCTTGGGGACTCAGGAAGTCTTGATAGATATTGTTAGGGGCAAGATTGTTTACAGAGAAATTTAAGGACTCCATTCTCTTCTCCGTCTACTGTTTCTTTTCCATTTTGGAAAGGATCTCCCATCAGCCTACAAAGAAGACCCACTGTTTGAAAGGAGCCTATATGGTCAGGCCATTCAAGATGGCTATTCCCTTGCTATCTGTATATCCCCTACTTGACCAGCCCCTGCTTCACTCACATGACTATTCAATTCTCTTAATCATAAGGTTTAATCAGTAACTACCCATGTGCTTGCTTCCTGCTCCAGCCTTTGGTTTCCCTAGTAACTGATGAGCCACCCTGACATCAATCCCTTTTAAATGGTAACCTCCTTCTCCTCCGAGTAGTAAAGATTGTTGCCATATCCTGCCTGCCATCTCCTGCACACGGTGGGGTTTCACTCTGGGACATTTTCCTTCAGATATGTAAGATCCCCTTGTCCAATAAGCCACTGATGACTCTGTTGCTGTCCCTGGGCACTTTCTTCAATTTTGAGCCTGGGGAACTGTAAAATTTGCAGGATTGTGGGGTGTAGCCCAATAGAGTCCTTTGGAAAAGTTAGAATCATGTTTTGGAATCCACATCACTAACTCTGCTTAGTGAAGTGTGCCGTGTCCCACATTTCCGTGTCCTTTTTTTTTAATCTTTCTATTGTGTTTTTTTTTTTAATTTATTTATTTTAATTGGATGCTAATTACTTTACAATATTGTAGTGGTTTTGCCATATATTGACATGAACGGGTATACACGTGTTCCCCATCCTGACCCTCCCTCCCACCTCCCTCCCCATCCCATCCCTCTGGGTCATCCCAGTGCACCAGCCCCGAGCACCCTGTCTCATGCATCAAACTTGGACTAGCGATCCGTTTCACATATGATATTATACATGTTTCAATGCCATTCTCCCAAATCATCCCACCCTCACCCTCTCCCACAGAGTCCAAAAGACTGTTCTATACATCTGTGTCTCTTTTGCTATCTCGCATACAGGGTTATCGTTACCATCTTTCTAAGTTCCACATATAGGCATTAGTATACTGTATTGGTGTTCTTTTTCTTAACGATTCCTTGTTTACCGTCTAAATTCTAAATGTCTCTGATAAACCCTATCCCTGGAATTTATGGCTGATCTTTTGTAAGTCTTGGCTCCATTTTAATGGAGCTTTCTAGAAATGATCCCCTAAGATAAACATAAAATGAATGTTTGGAAGTCTAGGCCTCATGGCTGACCTTTGGAAGATATTCTTAAGCAGATGTGCATGTGGCTTTTGTTAATTACATAGATTAGGGGAGCAACTGCCCTTGCATGAAGGCGTACACATGACAGAGGCATCCTCACTGTAAAGAACTTAAGATAATAAGATGGTTTTAAAGGAATTGTTTCATTCAGAGACAATTTAGATCATTGAACATTTCTCTAATTCTGAAATTTTTGTATATGCTTATTAAAGAGGCAGAGGATGAGCTGGAATTGCCTTCTATGATTTAATACCTTATAACCCAAGCTATAGTCAATACAACATTGGTATCTTGGGAAAAGTGAAGTGAAAGCCTCTCAGTCATGTCTGACTCTTTGTAATCCTATGGACTGTAGCCTTCCAGGTTCCCCTGTCCATGGAATTCTCCAGGCAAGAATACTGGACTGGGTAGCCTTTCCCTTCTCCAAGGAATCTTCCTGACCCAGGAATCAAACCCAGGTCTCCCACATCGTGGGTGGATTCTTAACCATCTGAGCCACCAGGCAAGCCCACGGATACTGGAGTGGGTAGCCTATCCCTTCTCCAGGAGATCTTCCTGACCCAGAAATCAAACCAGGGTCTCCTGCACTGCAGGCAGATTCTTTACCAGCTGAGCTACCAGGGAAGCCTTTTCCTGGGAGACACTGACAGAAATTCTCCATCATCAACTAACTTCTAGGAAGGTGTGTCTGTTTATGCTACCCCTGAAAATGAATAGTGTACAACCCAGTGAAATTTACAAGAAAAAAATACACCTCAACATAGTTAACTTCACGAAGGATCCCATTGTTCCACAGAGCACAGTTGGGGTAATTCTGATTTAATTTATAGTTTGGGGTACACTTTTATCCACTCTCTTGCTGGAATATAGTATCATATTGATTGTCCCCTCAAAGAGCAAGCAAGCACTTAACCCCAGTTTTTGGCTGCTCTAAATATGAGCTACCTGACCTCTTTTAACTCAATAAGTTACTTCCTTCCCAGACTGAGCTTAGTGACCCAGGGCCCAGGAGTCAGGTTCTCTGGCAGGATTGGCCTTCTTCAGCATCTTTCCTGACAGTGGTAGTGATACCACCTCCATGAGAAGTAAAGCATAAGTCAGCACTTACACATATAACCCAGGGACTTTTCACCTGTTCATCGCACAGGGGCACTGGATCTGTATTGAGCACTAAGGAAAACGTGAGCGAATACAAGACTAGACTCCTACCGCTGCCTGTCTCTGCAGTTCCTGGAAAACGGACCTGCAGAAAGCAGTTCGTTGTTATACTTTAACTGTTAAAATTCACTTCAGTTATTTCCATAGGCTAGCCTGAGCTACTTGCTTTCTAAATTCTAATAGATCTAAAGCTTCAACTTTTTATATATATGGTCTCCCAGTAACAAGGTTCAAATGTGTTATAAGTTCCTCTACAGAGGGAGTGCTGGGTTCCAGAGTTAAATCCAGCAGCATTTCGTTGCTCACGATGGCAGCATGCCCTCTAGGGGTCGGGAAAGGACAGCTGTACTTGATGCATGGATGCGACACCTCCCCCCTTCCCCTACAGGGAGCTAGAGCTGGGGTCTGTTATGAGAAACCCCCAGAAGCAAAGGCAGAGTGTTGGGACAATGAGGCTCTTGTTTGCTCCAACTAGGCTCCCTACGTTCATGCTTTCTCCTTTCTACTCTTTTCTCCCACGTGAAAACCAAAGTTATATTTTTTTCTTTGTAGTTTTCATGTGTTAGTTGCTCAGTCATGCCTGACTTTTTGTGACCCCATGGACTGTAGCTCGCCAGGTTCCTCTGTCCATAGAATTCTCCAGGCAAGAATGCTGGAGTGGGTTGCCATTCCAGGAGATGTTCCTGACCCAGGGACCAAGCCTAGTTCTCCTTCATTATAGGCAAATTCTTTACTATCTGAGCCACCAGGGAAGCCCAATTATCTCCCACATGAAAAAACCAGTTATATTTCGTGGTTTCTTTTTTTTGTATTATACTTTCTGTTTATTTACAAATTAAACATTCTTTCTCTGAAAAATTTCCTGATACATAAAAATTACTCCCTGATTACCTCAGTTGGTAATTTTTTTTCTGAGCCAAAACAAGACCCCTCTTACCCTTAGGCTAGTTTGCTAGGGCTGCTGACACAAAGCACCACAAAGCTGAGTGGCTTAAGACAGAAGACGTGTATTCTCTCAGGCTTCTGCAGCCTAGGTGTCTGAAATCAAGATGGCAGCAGGGTGGTTATTCCTGAGGGCTCTGAGGGAGTTCAACATATTGTTTCATGGGAAGCACAATTCAATCCTTCCTCCTGTCAAAACCTTTCAATGGTTCCTATTGCATTCAGGATGAAATTCAAATTCTTTTGTCCCTTTCTGTCTCTCCAGCCTCATGTCCCACCCAAACTCTGAATTTCAATTATTCAGAATTGCTTGTTTCTCTGCATATGTTGCATCCTCTCTTGCTTTATCCCATGCTGTAATAGTGGTCATTCACAATTTATACCATACTGCTACGCTTCAGGTACATGTTAATATCATAGTTTTTACAATAACCCTATAAGATAGGTAATTTCCATTTGTTCCCACTTTTCAGAGGAGGAAATTAAGGCCAGACAAATCAAGTAAATTGCTAAAGGCCTAGGGATAAGAATGGCTTCCCAGGTGGCTCAGTAGTAAAGAACCCACCTGCCAATGCAGGAGACACTAGAGACTCGGATTCGATCCCTGGGTCAGGAAGATCCCATGGAGGAGGAATTGGCAACCCACTCCAGTGTTCTTGCCTGGAGAATTTCACAGACAGAGGAGCCTGGCAGGCTACAGTCCATGGAGTTGCACAGAGTCGGACACCACTGAGTAACTAATGCTTTCACCTTCCCTGGTGCTCAGCAGTAAAGAATCTACCTGCAATGCAGGATACAATAGAGATTCTGGTTCAGTCTGTGGGTCAGAAAGATCCACTGGTGAAGGGAATGGCGACCTATTCCAGATTGTTGCTGGAGAATTCCTTGGACAGAGGAGCCTGGAAGACTACAGTCCATGGGGTTGCAAAGAGTCAGACACGAGTTAGCAACTACAACACACAGGGATGAGAATCCGGGTGGCTCGGGACCAGAGGCCTTCTTCTTATAAGTATTCATATGTGTTTTTTAAAATTTTTTATTTTGGCCATGGGGTGTGGCATGTGAGATCTTAGTTTCCCCACCAGGGATGCAACCCATATACCCTGCACTGGGAGTGCAGAGTCTTAACCACTGGACCACCCGGGGAGTCCCCAGAGGACTTCTCAATATTTCATCACAGGATCTTTCAAGTAGAAGATTCGGGGAGAGCCCATCCAAAGAACCACGCTGCTCCTTCTTCTTTCAAATGCTTCCTCTCCTCCAGCTTCCCTCTCTACCCTCCCCTGAATCCCAGTCTGATTTGGCACCTCCCATGTCTGCTCCCCAGTCGTACAGACACACATACCTGTCTGACCTGAACACTTACTTCCCAGGCCCCAAGTTATTTAGTCTCTGGATGGAGTAGCATTTAAAAAGAAACAAACAACCCAGCAACACAAAATAATTAAAAACAGACTCCATTTTTTAACTGTGATTTGTGAAGACCATGAAAGCAGACCCAATGAATAACCCATTATTCTCCAAAACCTCCATCCTGTACAACCTCAGTCTCTCTTTCCCCAAGGCCACGGCAGGGCCTCTTGTTCAATTCCCCAATTAAAAAAAGAAAAAAAAAAAAAAAAAAAACCCACAGCACCCAGATCACATGACATATTTTCTCTCTTCATCCACAACATTTTATCTTTACCTACCAAAAATTTCATTCGGGTTTTTCTATAACATCTTATGGAAAAACCTGAGTGAACTTTTAGGCCATCCCTCACTACCTGAGCAAACTTTATTCCTATACTTTCCTTCATGTGGGAAAACTTAAATGACCATCAACTCTCTTCATCATTAATTTTAAAGCTGCAGTGCTTCAATCAATGCAAAGCTAAGCCCAAGCATCAAGCTGTTAATATGGATGATATGCACTTTTATAATTACATATTTCAGTTGACTATAAAATCTATTATTACACTAATAAAATGTATAAAACTCCTTAACCAGCTAGGAACTTGAAGCAGTTTCCTACCAGAGTTTGCCATTTCAAAGTTGTTCAGAGATTGTGTAGAAGGAGTGACACAAACTGCTGGGGAGCTATTTTTGCATCAAATCACAGTATGTTTTTAGGTGAACCTAAAAACATAAAGTATGTTCTAGGTTCAGTTCAGTCACTCAGTCATGTCCAACTCTTTGAGACTCCATGGACTGTAGCACACCAGGCCTCCCTGCGCATCACCAACTCCCAGAGTTTGCTCAAACTCATGTCCATTGAGTCAGTGATGCCATCCAACCATCTTATCTTCTATCATCAACTTCTCCTCCCGCCTTCAATCTTTTCCAGCATCACAGTTTTTTCAAATGAGTCAGTTTTCATATCAGTTGGCTGAAGTATTGGAGTTTCAACTTCAGCAACAGTCCTTCCAATGAAAACCCAGGACTGATTTCCTTTAGGATGGACTGGTTGGATCTCCTTGCAGTTCAAGGGACTCTCAAGAGTCTTCTCCAACATCACAGTTCAAAAGCATCAATTCTTCAGCACTCAGCTTTCTTTATCGTCCAACTCTCACATCCATACGTGATTAATGGAAAACTGTAGCTTGGATTAGATGAACCTTTGTTGGCAAAGTAATGTCTCTGCTTTCTAATATGCAGTCTAGGTTGGTCATAGCTTTTCTTCCAAGGAGCAAATGTCTTTTAATTTCATGGCTGCAGTCATGATTTGCAGTGATTTTGGAGCCCCCCAAAATAAAGTCTGTCACTGTTTCCATTGTTTCACCATCTATTTGCCATGAAGTGGATGCCATGATCTTTTAGGTCAAGCATGATTTTTAGATTAAGCATTTTAAAATTTGCATGCAAGAACTTGGAATACAAGAACACAGTGAGTAGAGATTATACACCAAGACCAACATTTACCACAAAAACATGGCAGGATGATTGAACTTGTTGCCTAATAGTACCTGCTCATAAGGTCTTAATTAATAGGAATTATTCCCCTCAAAATTATATTCACATTGCAAAACAATGTCCATTTTCTGTGTTACATAAAAACTGAAATGCATAGCAATTTACTACTATTTTATAGAGTGTATACTTCTTTAAAAGATACATGTGAATCATATAGCTGTATGGGGAGCTATCTCTAAATATATGGAAAAAATAAACACTAGTATGAAAAGCCTAAAGAGCTGGAGGTTAACTCTTTTTTTTTTAATTGAAATATGATTGATCTACAATATTGTGCAGGTTTCTGGTGTGCAGTCAAGTGATTCAGTTACATGTATATATGTGTGTGTGTGTGTATTCTTTTTAGATTCTTTTCTATTATGGTTTATAACAGAATACTTAGTATAATTCCCTGTTCTCTGCAATAGGACTTTGTTGTTCTACTATTTCATATATAATGGTTTGTATCTGCTAATTCCCAACTCCTAGTTTATCCCTCTCCCACCCCTTTCCCTTTTGGTGACCATAGGTTTGTTTTCTATCTGTGACTCTGTTTCTGTTTTGTGGGTAGGTTCATTTGTATCATATTTTAGATTCTGAAAAAAAGTGATATCATAAGGTATTTGTCTATATAGCTATTTTCTTTTCCTTACAAAAAGTCTTGATTTGGAAGTGAGAGTTATTAGACATGTTTACTTCTTGAAAAGTAGAAATACTGATTTAATATGAAACTCTGTACTAAAATGTTATAACATAGTTTTTCATTATTTCTGTACAATTATTCCCTGTAATTATAAGCTAAGTTTATAATTTTTACTTTAATGAGAGACTGATCACATTGATAATAGAAACAGAAGATGTCTAAAAAACCCCTAAAATATCTAAGTATAGTACTCCTTTGGAGGAGGATATCAGTATCTTACATCGCTGGAAAAAGTCCATGAGGAAAACCTGATGCAAAGTATCCACCAAGTGGTAGCTAGCATCACTCTTTTTGTGAAATGAATAAACCCACGTGTTTATCCAAGATGGAATGCCAGAGATCCCAGGAACAACAAAGGAGGAATTAGAAGTCAAGAGCAGAGCCAGGGAACACCCTCAGTTAATACAGGAGGAAGACTCAAGGTTAGACAGGAGCCAGCTGGATATCTTGGTCCCCAAGTCGTGCTAATGGATGCCAAGGGGCACCTGCTGATCTGAAGCTCTGAGCAGAGTCTCTGTTCTTGCCCTTTCTAGTCTTTCCTGGCTCCATTTAGAGATAAATGGACCAAATGGGAAGGCCTGAATGCTAGTGTTGTTCCAAGTCTTAGTCCTTCTTGGGCTTGCCTGTGCTTCCATGTCCTTCCCCTGCTCTCAGCATTAGTAAAAGTGAAAGTGTTAGTCACTCAGTCGTGTCTGACTCTTTGGGACTCCAGGGACTGTAGTCCACCAGGCTCCTCTGCCCATGGAATTTCCCAGGCAAGAATACTGGAGTATTCTTGCCATTTCCTTTTCCAGGAGATCTTCCCTACCCAGGGATGGAACCCAGATCTCCTGCACTGCAGACAAATTCTTTACCATCTAAGCCACCAGAGAAGCCTGCTCTGCATCAATTATCTCTCTGTTGCTCACTCTGTTCTGAATGTCTTCATTCTGGCTTCTTTCATTCCCCACTACCACCATCTATTCCTGGATTCTGACTTTTCTTCCATCCTTTTTTTTCTTATCCAACCATATAAATGTCTTGTTTATTACAGATTACAAATTATGCACAACTTCTGTGGAGCAATTTTTATCATTTTCATGCAAATTGGTTGCATTTTATTTGAGGGATGGAATCCTGAAGGCCGCATTTAATTGGAAATACACATTTTGTAAAACTAATCCTGTCAAATGACACAGCTCTCTCTGTTCACCAGCTAAAGTGGCAATGCCATGTGGCAGTCACAATGTCAACACAGCTCATGCTGCCTGCCAACTCTGGAATTCTGTGATTCTGGAAAAAGAATTTTCAATTCACAGCATTAGCATAATTTTGTGTTATGTTCATAAGACTTTTATATTTTCATTGCGCAGCTTTGGATTTGCATTTTTCACAATTACACTTATATGACCGTACATTGCATGGTGGTGGGGCGATCCATTTCAAAGGTAAATGAAAGGGGTAAAACAGAGTCTTAGAAAGAGCTCTGGAGAGCCTGCAGAAGGTAAGATCAATAGCTGTCCGCCCAGTTATCTCAGATGGGTGAGCTATTGTTCTATGTGGAGGAGACAAATTACATGATTCTGGGAGTGACTCATAAAGAAGTGGAAAACCAGTACCTACCAGCCTGCAGGATGACATTCGGGAGACAGCAGTCAGTATAATTCCTGAGAGAAGCATTCCCTCTTCTTATGTAAGCCCATGGAAATGCTCTGCAATTTCAAAATCTCCATGAGCTCATATTAAACATATATATTTTCTTTCAAACAAAACTAGCCTTAAGACTTCAGCTCTTGAAATAAGGAAACCATTCCTATCCTGGCTTTAAAATAAAAGAAGTAAGGAGAGAAGCAAAACAGTGGTTTGCGCTCTCATTAGAATTATCATTCAGTGGATACATGTATATGTGTGGCTGAAACCCTTAGCTGTTCACCTGAAACGATCACAACATTGTTTATTAATCAGTTATACCCCAATACAAAATAAAAAGTTAAAAAAAAAAAAACACCAATATAAAACCAAAAAAGAGTGATCACTCAGTTTTTCCATGAGGAGCAAAGCACAGTTCTATGACTTTTAAAATTATTCCTTCATGATACTCAACAATCATCACTATTCAATTTATGAGACTTATAACAGCAAAAGAGTTGTTCTCCCCCTTTTCTGTTATAGAAAGAACACTGCTGCTTCTAAAGTCAGAGCTACAGTAGCAATAACCTTCTTGTCCTCTTGTCCCTCCAAACGTCATTAATATTTTTTGTGTTTTTTTGATGTGGACCTTTTTGAAGTCTTTATTGAATTTGTTACAATATTGCTTCTGTTTTGTGGGGGTTTTTTTTGTTTGTTTGTTTCTTTTTTTTTTTTTTTTTTTGTCATGAGGCATGTGGGATCTTAGTTCCCTGACCAGGGATCAAACCCACACCCCCTGCATTGGAAGCACAGAGTTTTAACCACTGGAGCACCAGGGAAGTCCCTGTCAGGGAAGGAACTAAAGAAGAGCCAGGAAAGACAGGTCACAACCAAGTCACAGATGTGCATTTAATATAATTTGGTGAGCATGGGAGGGTATTCCATCCTGCTGCTGCTGCTGCTAAGTCACTTCAGTCGTATCTGACTCTGTGAGACCCCATAGATGGCAGCCCACCAGGCTCCCCCGTCCCTGGGATTCTCCAGGCAAGAACACTGGATGGGTTGCCATTTCCTTCTCCAATGCATGAAAGTGAAAAGTGAAAGTGAAGTCACTCAGTTGTGTCTGACTCTTTGCAACCCATGGACTGCAGCCTACCAGACTCCTCCATCCATGGGATTTTCCAGGCAAGAGTACTGGAGTGGGGTGCCATTGCCTTCTGATTCCATCCACAACTGTATATTAAAAAATCAATGTTTGTTGGATCACCTACTACATTTTATGAATTATTTCAGGCATTAATGATGCACTAATGGAGAAAAAAGATCCTTGTTATCAAGATGTTAATAAAACAGTGGAGAGACATATGTAGAAGTATTTACAATCCACTGGGAAAATGTCTATAATAAGCACAAGTAGAAAGTGCAAAAATACCTAGGGAAATAATCTAAAGCTATATTGAAATTTTAATATAGATTTAAATTTTAATTTGGCACCCCCAAACAGTAACAATAGCAACATCAAAGATCGATGATCACAGATCACCATAACAAATAGAATAATAGTGTAAAAGTTTGAAATATTCCAAGAATTACAAAAATGTGACTCAGAGACATGATGTGAGCAAATGCTGTTGGAAAAATAGTGGGAACCGATAGAGTTGCTGGACACAGGGTAGCCACAAACCTTCAATTTGTAAAAAATACAGAATCTGCAAGGCACAATATCAAAACTCAATAAAACGAGATCTGCCTCTATAGGCATTTGAATTCTGAATAAATAAATTTCACATCTATGGTGAAGAAAGTAAGTGAAAAGTGCAGGTGAGGAAGGTATTTGATTTTATTTCAAACATCTATATATTTCAGTTCAGTTCAGTCACTCAGTCATGTCCGACTCTTTATGACCACATGGACCGCAGCATGCTAGACCTCCCTATCCATCACCAACGCCCAGAGTTTACCCAAACTCATGTCCATCAAGTTGGTGATGCCATCCAACCATCTCATCCTCTGTTATCCCCTTCTCCTCCTGCCCTCAATCTTTCCCAACATCAAGGGTCTTTTCCAATGAGTCAGCTCTTCGTGTCAGGTGGCCAAAGTATTGGAGCTTCAGCTTCAACATCAGTCCTTCCAATGAACACCCAGAACTGATCTTTAGAATGGACTGGTTGGATCTCCTTGCAGTCTAAGGGACTCTCAAGAGTCTTCTCCAACACCACAGTTCAAAAGCATCAATTCTTCAGTGCTCAGCTTTCTTTATAGTACAACTCTCACATCCATACATGACCACTGGAAAAATCAAAGCCTTGACTAGATGGACCTTTGTTGGAAAAGTAATGTCTCTGCTTTTTAATATGCTGTGTAGGTTGGTCATAACTTTCCTTCCAAGGAGTAAACATCTTAATTTCATGGCTCCAGTCACCATCTGCAGTGATTTTGGAGCCCTAGAAAATAAAGTCTGCCACTGTTTCCCCATCTATTTGCCGGATGCCATGATCTCAGTTTTCTGGATGTTGAGCTGAATGTTGAATGTTCTATACATTTATAGGAATTTAATCAATAAGTTTCATTCTAGAACTGAATATTAGACCATAGGAGTAGTTTAAATTTAGGAAATTGTAAGTGTTACCATTTATACCTATCTATTCTGTTTGTTTGTTTGTTTGTTTTCATTGTATTTGGGCTTTTTTTTTTTCTGGCTATTCCACAGCATTTGGTTTCTTAGTTCACAACCAGTGATCGAACCCATGCCCCTCACATTGGAAGCATGGAGTCTTAACCACCAGACCTCCAGGGAAGTCCCATGTATCTATCTATTCCTGATGAAGAATAAAGATTTGTTCTGTAAGCAAAAGAAATATAATGATGGGTAATCATGCCAAGACACAGAGTATAAAGTATAAGACCTTATCACTTGTCTTACATAAAAAATAGCCATTTTATTGGATTCAGTTATAAACCTGCATTTAGATACTGGATGAAAATATAAACTAAAACATAGAAGTGAGAGGGAAACATACTGAAAGCGAGCAATTTTTTATATATACTGATTTAGTCCTTAACACTTATGTTTCATAATCTTTTTCAGATCTTACAAAGTGCTGTCTATTTTTCTAAACAACAGGAATAGCTCTGTCTTCAGAACAATACTATAAGAGCACAATATAACTTATTTTCTCTCCTTAGTCCCCATCCCTTCTGCCTTCTCCCTAGTATAACACAGTCAACAAAAATCTTAAGTAAATACTTTTGACCAAACAGAAAAGGCTTTCATATGCATATAAATTTTATATAAATATATAAAATTCAATTTAAAAAGACAAAGAACCATGAGAAAAAAAACTAGGAGAAATGTAAATAGAAAATTTGCAAAAAACGAAATACAATTCAGATGAGAAACATTAAAAAAGCTGAATTTCATTAACATTCAGGGACATGTCATGAATGACAAGAAGCAATATTTCCCACTCCAGCAAATCTATTTCTAATACCAATACTGGCAAATAGTGGGGGAAATGGTATTCCTCTAAATTGTAGAAGAACAATTTCATAAGATTTAATATAACTTTAAATGCTCAAGCCTAGTTGACAAAGCTGTTTTAAGTCTTGAAGTCTATCCTGATAGATTCACAAATAAATGCACACAGGCACAAACACACACACACAGTCACACACGCATGCACATGCTGTACAATAGCATTGCTTTTGAAAATCTGAAAAGTATTCAAGTGTTCTTCAGTATTAAAGGGTTGGGTAAATTATTGTACAACTGCAAATGGAATGAAATGTAGCATTTAAATAGAATAAGGTAGCCATATATATACTGGAGAAGGAAATGGCAACCCACTCCAGTGTTCTTGCCTGGAGAATCCCAGGGACGGGGGGGCCTGGTGGGCTGCTGTCTATGGGGTCACACAGAGTTGGACACAACTGAAGCGACTTAGCAGCAGCAGCAGGCACAGCCATATATATATGTGTGTGTATATATAATATATAGGTAATACATATTAATATGTATTTATATACATATATATCTTAATGTCAGAGAAGTTCTTGTCATTTTATTATGTGCATATATACATAATAATAATATGCATATACACATATATATATAGGATATCAGATCAGATCAGTCGCTCAGTGGTGTCCGACTCTTTGCGACCCCATGAATCGCAGCACGCCAGGCCTCCCTGTCCATCACCAACTACCGAAGTTCACCCAGACTCACATTCATCAAGTCAGTGATGCCATCCAGCCATCTCATCCTCTGTCATCCCCTTCTCCTCCTGCCCCCAATCCCTCCCAGCAGCAGAGTCTTTTCCAATGAGTCAACTCTTTGCATGAGGTGGCCAAAGTACTGGAGTTTCAGCTTTAGCATCATTCCTTCCAAAGAAATCCCAGGGCTGATCTCCTTCAGAATGGACTGGTTGGATCTCCTTGCAGTCCAAGGGACTCTCAAGAGTCTTCTCCAACACCACAGTTCAAAAGCATCAATTCTTCGGCGCTCAGCCTTCTTCACAGTCCAACTCTCACATCCATATATGACCACAGGAAAAACCATACCCTTGACTAGATGAACCTTTGTCGGCAAAGTAATGTCTCTGCTTTTGAATATGCTATCTAGGTTGGTCATAACTTTCCTTCCAAGGAGTAAGCATCTTTTAATTTCATGGCTGCAGTCACCATCTGTAGTGATTTTGGAGCCCAGAAAAATAAAGTCTGACACTGTTTCCACTGTTTTCTCCATCTATTTCCCATGAAGGGACCGGATGCCATGATCTTCGTTTTCTGAATGTTGACCTTTAAGCCAACTTTTTCACTCTCCTCTTTCACTTTCATCAACAGGCTTTTGAGTTCCTCTTCACTTTCTGCTCTAAGGGTGGTGTCATCTGCATATCTGAGGTTATTGATATTTCTCCCAGCAATCTTGATTCCAGCTTGTATTTCTTCCAGTCCAGCGTTTCTCATGATGTACTCTGCATATAAGTTAAATAAACAGGGTGACAATATACAGCCTTGACGTACTCCTTTTCCTATTTGGAACCAGGCTGTTGTTCCATGTCCAGTTCTAACTGTTGCTTCCTGACCTGCATACAAATTTCTCAAGAGGCAGATCAGGTGGTCTGGTATTCCCATCTCTTTCAGAATTTCCCACAGTTTCTTGTGATCCACAGAGTCAAAGGCTTTGGCATAGTCAATAAAGCAGAAATAGATGCTTTTCTGGAACTCTCTTGCTTTTTCCATGATACAGGGGATGTTGGCAATTTGATCTCTGGTTCCTCTGCCTTTTCTAAAACCAGCTTGAATATCAGGAAGTTCACAGTTCACATATTGCTAAAGCCTGGCTTGGAGAATTTTGAGCATTAGTTTACTAGAGTGTGAGATGAGTGCAATTGTGCGGTAGTTTGAGCATTCTTTGGCATTGCCTTTCTTTGGGATTGGAATGAAAACTGACCTTTTCCAGTCCTGTGACCACTGCTGAGTTTTCCAAATTTGCTGGCATATTGAGTGCAGCACTTTCACAGCATCATCTTTCAGGATTTGGAACAGCTCAACTGAAATTCCATCACCTCCACTAGCTTTGTTTGTAGTGATGCTTTCTAAGGCCCACTTGACTTCACATTCCAGGATGTCTGGCTGTAGGTGAGTGATTACACCATCGTGATTCTCTGGGTCGTGAAGATCTTTTTTGTACAGTTCTTCTGTGTATTCTTGCCATCTCTTCTTAATATCTTCTGCTTCTGTTAGGTCCATACCATTTCTGTCCTTTATCGAGCCCATCTTTGCATGAAATGTTCCTTTGGTATCTCTGATTTTCTTGAAGAGATCCCTAGTCTTTCCCATTCTGTTGTTTTCCTCTATTTCTTTGCAGTGATCGCTGAAGAAGGCTTTCTTATCTCTTCTTGCTGTTCTTTGGAACTCTGCATTCAGATGTTTATATCTTTCCTTTTCTCCTTTGCTTTTCGCTTCTCTTCTTTTCACAGCTATTTGTAAGGCCTCCCCAGACAGCCATTTTGCTTTTTTGCATTTCTTTTCTATGGGAATGGTCTTGATCCCTGTCTCCTGTACAATGTCAGGAACCTCATTCCATAGTTCATCAGGCACTCTATCTATCAGATCTAGGCCCTTAAATCTATTTCTCACTTCCACTGTATAATCATAAGGGATTTGATTTAGGTCATACCTGAATGGTCTAGTGGTTTTCCCAACTTTCTTCAATTTCAGTCTGAATTTGGCAATAAGGAGTTCATGGTCTAAGCCACAGTCAGCTCCTGGTCTTGTTTTTGCTGACTGTATAGAGCTTCTCCATCTTTGGCTGCAAAGAATATAATCAATCTGATTTCGGTGTTGACCATCTGGTGATATCCATGTATAGAGTCTTCTCTTGTGTTGTTGGAAGAGGGTGTTTGTTACGATCAGTGCATTTTCTTGGCAAAATTCTATTAGTCTTTGCCCTGCTTCATTCTGTATTCCAAGGCCAAATTTGCCTACTCCAGGTGTTTCTTGACTTCCTACTTTTGCATTCCAGTCCCCTATAATGAAAAGGACATCTTTTTTGGGTGTTAGTTCTAAAAGGTCTTGTAGGTCTTCATAGAACCATTCAACTTCAGCTTCTTCAGCGTTACTGGTTGGGGCATAGACTTGGATTACTGTGATATTGAATGGTTTGCCTTGGAAACGAACAGAGATCATTCTGTCGTTTTTGAGATTGCATCCAAGTACTGCATTTTGGACTCTTTTGTTGACCATGATGGCCACTCCATTTTTTCTGAGGGATTCCTGCCTGCAGTAGTAGATATAATGGTCATTCTGAGTTGAATTCACCCATTCCAGTCCATTTGAGTTCGCTGATTCCTAGAATGTCGACATTCACTCTTGCCATCTCTTGTTTGACCACTTCCAATTTGCCTTGATTCATGGACCTGACATTCCAGGTTCCTATGCAATATTGCTCTTTACAGCATCAGACCTTGCTTCTATCACCAGTCACATCCACAGCTGGGTACTGTTTTTGCTTTGGCTCCATCCCTTCATTCTTTCTGGAGTTATTTCTCCACTGATCTCCAGTAGCATATTGGGCACCTACTAACCTGGGGAGTTTCTCTTTCAGTATAAGATATATGTATACATTTATACATACACATGTATACACCTATACGTATATACATGTAGACATATAGATGTATACATGTGTATGTATAAATGTATACATATATCTTATAATGACAGAGAGATTCCTAAAATATATTATTAGAAGTCACAAAACAGTATCTGTAATATGTATAGTAAAATACTATTAATTTTTAAAAACTAAATTATATATGTATGTTTGTCTATAATATATACATATAAATATAAAATGTATATGAAAAGTATGGTGTGAGACAGTGTGTGCTTCTATGACTAACTATATTAATGAAATTAATTCTGAGACAGTTGACATGACTGGAGGCTAGCTCAAATTATAATGTAGTGTTCTCTACGTATCAGAGGGCTGGAATTTTTAACAGGCAGATACCCATGTATTACATGTAACATCTGAGAAAAGTTTATCTTAAAAAATAATTTGATAGCAACCTGCAGCGAGAACTGAAATCGGGAGATTTTTCAGATGAGTAGCCAATTGTGTTCTGGCTGACTAGAGTAAGTAAACCTTCTCTCTCCTTACTGATCTGCTTAATTGGAACGGGAGGTGACAGTGTGAGGGACGGAGGTTCGCTTTGTACATGTATCGCATAGTAGGAATTATTATTTGTAGGCTCCAACAAAGAGAATGGTTCTGAATCCTAAGAGGTCCACGAGGCTGGATCTGTATGATTTATTATTCAGCTAAAACCTCTAAAGAGGGAAATAAGACCTCGTTGTCAACTCTGATTTATATTCTCTCATTTTGCAATTCAGTGAGCGAGTCAGGTGGGTATTGCCGAAAACTGGTTATGGATTTCACCCAAAGACGTGGGATTGTATTTGTATTCAGAGTTTCAGCTTCATGAGCTTTGTATGATTTTATTTTTAGACCTTTTCTCGTATTTAATTTTTATTTATGCATATTCTTCACCCACTCGGACCAGAATGGCAGGACGTAGCTGCTTAATATTTAAGCCATTTTTCATGCATCGCTCTTGTTTAGTTCTGGCCTCTCCACTGCTCTAGAAATAGGCGAGCTGTTTGCAATTCCCACGCCCTCCTTAACACCACATCTGTGCTGAGCTACTCCACCACTGCCCAACTCATCCAAGGAGGTACATTTTTACCCTCTACATCCAGAAACAAGAGAAATAAAGATCAGAAGATTTTTGGCTTTAGCTGTAATTTAGACTTTGCTCTTATTTAACAAGCAGGATGATTCAGACCTCTATTGGAATCCCACTGCCTATAGGGGTTACTGAGATTTAGTCAACTTCTGCATAAGCACTGATGTTCTACATCTTCTAGAAGCATTATTGGCGATAAGATCTGGGGACTGGAAAGTGGGAATTTAGAAGGATGCATTGGTAAAATCTACACATCTACATCTTCTCAAGAAATAGGCCCTGACAAAATACATTTAACCATGCAAATCTTCATATCCTTTTACTAGTAATTCTATTAGGTAAATCCCTTCCAAAGGTGGTGGGACGGGGGGGCGGTGGTGGGAATGTAGGAAAGAAATTATGCAGTAAGATGACCATCAAAACAGTATTTATAATAAAAAACCATTACGCTCTCCAATAGTAGGATGATAATGGCATAAAATGTTTATATTCAGTCTTAACAGTGCTTTCTGGAGATTAAAATGAGTGGTAATGAAAAAGATTTAGCAACACAAAAAATACTTATATCATTAGTGAGAAAGGAATATGCAAATTAATATTTACACTATGGTGAAAGCACTGCAAAAAAAAAAAAAAAAGATGCAGGGAAAATAGACCAAGAGGAAATGAAATAATAATGTTAAGAAGGAACAAAACACCATAATCCTATTTTCCCGATTTTTATTGTATGCCTGTACTTTTTTACTAAAATCACTTATAAACTAGTAAAACTATGTATTTAAATGTTTAGCTCCTTTTAAGAAAATAGGAAACAGGAGTTAGGGCCACATATCCTTGTATCAAATCTGTAAAATTCTACGTATCTATAAAAATCTCTGTATCCCTATTCTCCCTAATCCTTTCCCCAACACACATGGTTATGCACACGTGCGCGTGCACACACACACACACACTCCTTCTTCCAAACAAAGGATATAAGGTCAGGCATTTGTGTGTCTTCCCATCAGTGGGAGCATTTCTGGCAGGGGCACACTAGGTTAAGAGATCTTGCTCTTCCATACTTCTTTTTTCAGAAATAATCATCTCTCACTGCATTACTCTTCCTGGAAAAATCCAGCCTTATAAACATGTGAAATGCTGATATCAATGTCTGTTTACACTCCAAATAAACAGCAAAACAGGACCAGCCTAGGCATTTTCTTATCAGCAGATTTTGAATAATCTATCAAAAAGCAGGAAATGGATTATACGATTATAGAGATGCAGCCTTTCTTTTCAAGATTTCTCCCATGTCCACAAAAGATTTGCCCTTTTAAATCTTCAGTAAGAAAGACGCTACGCCACTCTCACCCCCACCCAGACACACATGCGCACTCACTCCACATTCCCACATTCGAAGTTTCCTGAGTAACTTGAATAGCTAAAAGGCTGCACAGGCTCTCCCAAGCTCTTAATTAAAAATAAAAGCAGTAGCAAAAACTAAAATGTACTTCAGTTACCAGGAGTCTACTGAATATTTAACCATCCTTATCTTTTTCCATCCTCACATGTGCATAAGGAACTATTTTACAAACCTGATTTTAATTGTGGGGAAACGCAGATTTACAAAAGATAATTTTAACAAGGTCTCATGGCTGTGAAATATCATATGTGTGATTCATAGAAACCCACAGCTCAGACTCTATTCTGCCTCTACTTCCCATTAAGTTATGCTCTTGTATCCTTGGCAATTTGGACACTGCACAACTCTACGGAGTGTTATTTACTTTGTTATGTGAATGATACTCCCAAGAGTTAAGCAGCCTGCGCAATCTACCTACGTGATCCCTCCAAATGTTTCTATCATCACTTACCTGCTCAGCCCATCACCTTCAAAGATTTCTCCAACTACTCCAGTACATGGTATACTTTTTTTTCCTAAGAGGTCAACTGACACAGACACCATAAAATTCAATCTGGTTGGAGTCAGAAAATCAGCACAAATGATTTTTGAGCTCCCGGTCAGCAGAGATTTTTCTCATGTTTCTTTAGTAGCATCGTCAGTTACAAACCCAGTACTGGACACAGAACAGAAATTTAATAAATACACGTTAAAACTGATTGTATGATTTTCTAGGGAAACTACTATAAATCATATAAAAAGACCTTTAGGAGGACATTAGGAAATATTTTGCAGTAGGTGTTAAACATATTTCAGACTATAAATTGGAATGCGGTATAATAGGTGGCTCTTCTGCAAATGAGCCAGGGCAGCTACTTAGTATCTGTGCTGATGAAAATTTAAACTAAAGTTCATTTCCTCCAGGTTTATAGAGGAATAGTACTGAAATGATTTGCACTGATATGAATATTCAATTTTGCGATCTTCTGGCCCAACCACGATGCAAATTACTGACAGTTTTAGAAATGATTTAAGAGGATGATTACCAAAATTCCTAAAATAAATCAAATACAGTATAAAAATAAAAAGATTACAAATTCTGCTTTCTGGTTGCTTTCTATTTGCAGACTTCTGCCCAACTGGATGCATGTGTAAATGTGATTCCCCATATACAGGTGGAAAAACTAAGATTCAGAGAGAGTTGATTTATTCAAGGTGAGTGATGAACTAGGAGTGAAACACTATAATTCAGTCTTTTGTAAATCTTAAGCAGATGTTTTGCAAAGGGAGGGAGTGAAACATTTCGCTTCTTCTTTTTCTCTGAGTTTGGTGTCCTAGGCTGAGCTACTTTAAAAAAAAAGCAGAATATGCTAAGTGGATAATCACTACTGCAGAGAAGTTAAAAACACACAAAGACACCTTTGTTACACAAGCACAAAATCACATTCAAACTCATTAAGGACTCAGACTATGGAGCACAGGTAACTTTACTCAATATTCTGTAATAACTTATATGGGGATATAATCTGAAAAAAAAAATGGCTATATGTGTGTGTGTGTGTGTGTGTGTGTGTGTGTGTGTGTGTAACTGATTCACTTTGCTGTACACCTGAAACTAACACAAACTTGAAAATCAAGTATACTCCAATAAAACGTTTAAAATAAATAAATAACATTGATAAAGGGGCTTCCCACGTGGCTCTAGTAGTAAAGAGCCTGCCTGCCAATGCAGGAGACATAAGAGATTTGGGTTTGATCTCTGGGTCAGGAAGACCCCCTGGAGAAGGAAATGGCAACCCACTCCAGTATTCTTGCCCTGGAAATCCCATGGACAGAGGAGCCTTGTGGGAGACAGTCCATAGGGTCACAAAGAGTCAGCCACAGCTTAGCACACATGCATGTACTCCAATAAAAATTTTAAAATAAATAAGTAACATTGATAAAGAAAGCCAATAAATAAATAAAAAGCAGAGTAGATCAACCAATGAATACAGCCTTCCAATAAGCTACTGACTTCATTGAAGAAAATAAATGGATGTAAAGTCATGCATTTATCTCTAGGGCTTGAGCTCACCAGCCAGACATTCCATGTCATGCTGGATGCCGGGAAGTGAAGGAAGGGTGAAAAGAGAGCACCTGGCTATAGCTCTACTGAATTTAATTCCCTGTGGCAAACTAAAGCCCTTAAAGATCTGCGCAGAGCAGGTATGCCCTTCCTGGGAGCAGAAAATTTGTAAGACCTGCCGGCTTCTTCAGCTTCCATGACTTTCCCACTGCTCCTAACATTAAGGCTGTTAATAGAGGCAAGAAATACTTCCTCAAATCAGCATGAATCATTTCGTTGGAGATAGCATAACTGCCAGTAATTTTCAGATCAATTTACATGATGTTTCACTTATCTTGGACAGTTCCTCATTGCTGTCTCTCTTGACTGCACTAACAACACGGGCTTTTACAATTAAAACTTTTCATCTTCTCGGAGCTCACATTTCCCATGGATATATATTGAGACATCCTCAGAGTGGACATAACACAAGGATGAAAACAAGCCCAATCTTTTCTTGCTTCCTTATTTTTACCTCCAAGGTAATTACAGTAACATTTATTCCATAAACCTCTGTCATGGCCCAGTGATCCAGACAGAAAACAGGGAACTGAACTGAACTGAACTGAATACTGTTGGATTCTAAATAAGGAAGACTTTTTCTTTTACTTGTTTATTTAAATTGGAGTATAATTGCTTTACAATGTTGAGTTAGTTTCTGCTGTACAACAACCATGAATCCGCTATATGTATATACATATACGCCCTCCCTCGTGGACCTCTCCACCACCCAACCCCATGCATCTAGGTCATCACAGAGGAACGGGCTGGTCTCCGTGTGTTACACAGCTACTTCCTACCAGCTATTTACACATGGGAGTATATATATGTCAATGCCACTCTCTCAGTTTGTCCCACCCTCTTCTTCCCCTTCCTATGTCAACAAGTCTGTTCTCTGCATCTACAGTTCTATTCCTGCCTTGCAAATTTGGTTTATCTGTACTATTTTTCTAGATTTCGCATATATATATATATATATATATATATACATTAATGTGCATTAATATTTGTTTTTCTCTTTCTGACTTAACTCATTTTGTGTGACAGACTCTAGGTTCATCCACTTCACTACAAATGGTCCAATTTCATTCCTTTTTATGGCCAAGTAATATTCCATTGTATAGATGACCACATTTTCTTTATCCATTCATCTGTCAGTGGACACTTGGGTTGCTTCCATGTCCTGGCTTTTGTAAATAGCACTGCAATGAACACAGGGGTAGCAATGTGTCTTTTTGAATTATGGCTTTCTTGGGCTATATGCCCAGTAGTGGGATTGTTGGATCATATAGTAGTTTTATTTTTAGTATTTAAACTATTTTTAGTTTTTTAACTTCATTCTGTTCTCCATAGTGGTTGTATCCATTTACATACCCACCAACAGGTACAAGAGGGTAAGGAAGCCTTTTTCAAACTTTGCTTTTCAAAACAGCAATGAAGCTGATACATAAGTGACCAATGTCTATTTTGCTGCTTATAGTTGGGATTTGGTTTATTCATTTAATAAACATTAAGAATATTTTACTGGGTTTTATGCTAACTCTTAGGGATGAGAAGATAAGAGACACTGTGTTCTCACTCATGAAGGGATCAAGTAAAGGAGACATGATCTATGGTCAAGATTAAGATAAGAATAGTTCAAGAATAGGCCATGCCTTGTGCCCATGGGGTGAAAAAAGCCATTATGCATAGAATCCCCATTATTCCATTCCAGTTGTCTTTCCTATATGATTCTTCAAAAAATATGTGTATAAAGTATCATCTTGATATTATACTTAGGAACAACTGTAATTTTCTAACATTACACATCTAATAAATGCCCAAAATTGGATCCAAATATGAAAACATATTACTCTAACACCATTGCCGTTTTCATGAAAATTTTCCCAATTAAATGGCATATGATTGCTTTTCTCCATCCTTCCTTTCCTGATGTACCATCATATTCTTTCTGATTATTTGCTGAAGATTTTCTAGTTGAGTTTTACTAGGGTTAGGGGGCAAAGTCATGGTGAGGAGAGGTGGAAGAGAACAAAGCTTGAGGACTGAGGTATAGATCTCAAACTAATCCTGAGTGTCCATGGTTTATTTATTTACTTTTTGAAAATACTTATTTATTTATTTAATTTATCTGGCTGCACTGGGTCTTACCTGTGGCATGAGGGATCTTTCAATGTGGCACACGGATTCTCCAGTTGCAGCACTCAGGTTCAGTTGTCCCAATGGCATGTGGGTCCACTGGGTTTCCCTGCGTTTGGAATTTTCCTGAAGGTCAGCAAACTGGCCTAGGAGGACCTCATTTAGGATGTTGGATTACTTAGGCTGGCTCCCTGTGACTCATCCTCCAACACGCTGAACTGAACATCCATCCCGCTGGCTAACGGAGGAGAGCAAAAGCGGAAGAGGAAATGTGCAAGTGCTTTTTGAAGCCCGTGTTGGCACTGCTGTTGCTAACATTCCATTGGTCAAGAAAGTCACGTGGCCAAATTCAGACTCACAGGTAGGGAAAACTCTCCTCCTGGTAGAAGGAAATACAAAGTCACATTGCAAAGAGTGTGGGTGCAAAGAGGAAAGAAGATTTGGGGCCACCCACCCCTGGGACTAAACGAATGGTCTTCTGATAAGGAGGGTGTACATTTTTTCAGTTTCACATGCTGGTGTAACTGAGAAAATATGCTTTTTATGTCCTTAAAGAAAATACAACAAAAAGACACTTAAGGAAAATATAGTGTACTCTCTTGCTCTACTGATGGACTTTTCTTTGAAATTCCCTACTAAAGTTTTAATGTATTATCATGGAATCATCATCCTCTGTTAAACCAAAGGGTCAATAACCAAACTTCTGAGATTCTTTAAATACAGTAGGAAATAAATAATAATAAATAAAAGAAATATACTTGATAAGATAAAATTATTAGTAAGTATTTAATTCAATAATAGTATTTAGTAAATATTTTATTTACAACTTATTAAATCCTTTTCTATATGCCAATCTCAACATTAAGTTACATTTTCTCATTTAGTGAAGTACAAATTTCTTTCCCAATTTTATAGATGAAGACACTGAGACCCAAAGCTAAGTTTGAATACAAGTCTCATTCCAAAGCACCTTCTCTAGTCAATGTACTTTCTTTTTACTCTTGATTCTACCACATTCCTTACATTAAAGTTTGAGCAATATTATCCTTTTTTTTTTTTTTTTATCATTTTGTCTTTCCTTTTTCTGAATCAAGACTCACATAGCAATTCCCAGACCATGTGAGATGAAGGATGTGCGTGAATGCTCCAGTTGCCCTGTCATGTCCAACTCTTTGCAACCCGTCTGTCCATAGGATTTTCCAGGCAAGAAAACTGGAGTGGGTTGCCATTCCGCAGGGGATCTTCCCAACCCAGGGATTGAACCTACATCTCCTTCATGTCCTGCATTGGCAGGCAGATTCTTTACTACTGACCCACCTGGGAAGCAAGATAATGATTACTTTTATGCACTTGATCCAAGAATGGTTGCCTATCCCCTATGATTCAGTTCCAAACTTTAAAAGGGATGATTTAAAACCTCAGGAATTCCAGGTGAAATCTAAAACCGACCCGAATACAAGGAGGGCAGAAAGAGACAGTAGAAAGAAGCAGACCACTCCAGGCAGGCTTAATAATAAAGGGAATGTATATACAGGCTTATCATGAATGGCTGTAAGAAGTAGACCTCTGTACCTGTCAGAACCTTCCCAGTCTATATAGCAGCCTTAATGGGATCAAGTCATGTTATCTCATCCAGGTTGTCTCAGTAACGAGTTGCCCTTTCAAGGTTGTGTCCTTGAAATGACTGCTAGGGCAGGAATACTGGGCAGAAGATACATTCTAAAGACAGCGGAGAGAGGGAAGAGTCTCTGCCTGCCTGGGTCCATATCTCAGGTCAACCAGAAGTTACATTCTCTCAACACCCTCCTCCAACAAGGCATTTTCTTCCCTCCTTAAATCAGGTATCTTATCTACCAATCTCTTCTATCCCTAAGCTTCAAACTGAAAAAATATCCAATAGCATAGTATTTTACTCCATACTACTTACCATCATATTAGGGTTTTTCTTGAGTTTCTCTTTGTCTATATTCTTTCTCCCATAAAGATACTGTCCTCTGTAAAATCCCATCCATTTTTCAAGGCATCTTTCAGGAAGAATATTCAGATCTCTTTTCTGGCATAGACTCATAGAAAATCAGTTTCAACCTTGTCTGGGAGCAGTCAATGAGTATGGATAAAGAGCACAGGTCAAGAATGACTCAGTCCACATACAGAATGCTGCAGTTCCTCTACAAAGTACTTTTAAAAAATGGATAAGAAAAGGACAAAAGAGAAGTTTCACAAATTGTCTCTGCATAAGGAGTTGGATATGGCAAAAGAGTTTTATTTTTCCTTTGAAAAGTCTCTTTATTCAAAGATATAGGGCCCAGCGGTCTGTCACCCTTTCCCACAAGGAGTCGACAGCAAAGGGAAGAGTCAGAGACAGTCTCTAATGGGGTACCAAATTAGCACAGGGAAAAGAAACAAACATGTCCTCTCATTATGAATTGTTAATGGCCTGTTTACTGCTGAAGCTGTCACAGAAAACAAGAAAGTCTGGTAAGTCAATAATTTATTTCAGACTGTGGAATTAATTAGGAAGACAAATAATTGTGGGAAAGCAAAAAATATGTTTGGACATTTTGTTTTTAGAAGTGTAGTGGTTTACATGGATTTGGATACTGCATGAGGGATAAAAAAAGAAGAGGCAGAAAGGAAGTAAACTTTCTAGGTATTTCTTTATTATAAGATCAAGTTCACTTTCCATCAATGTCTTCAAGGAAATTTCAGTCAAACATCAAGCAGCAGTAAGCTGCCCTAATCCATAAGAGTATTTGAATGCTTGTACTTTTCATGTAAGATTAGGTGGGCAAATTTACTGTGGCTGTAATTTGTTTTGGCTCCATTTTGAAATTAAACAATGAATGAGTGACCTTTCACCTTCACATCTGCTACATGAAAAATCCCAATGAAAAATAAAACTATTTTTAAGTCTATTTGAAAGCAGGTGTCTTTAGAGACTTCCAGTCAATTCAGAGATCTTTTTTTCCCCCAGAATAATAAGATTTAAATAGAAATGAAATTTCACAAAATAGAATTTTCCATGTTGGAATTATAACTGCCGTATCTGTTTCAAGAAAGCTGTTTCTATGCCTTAGTAGTCACCTACATTAATAAATAAAATGTTTGGTGATCTGGTTACAAGAAATAATTCTTTATAGCAATCAGTACTGCAGAGATTGGACTTGGTTATGCTCTGGATTGTTGACAATAGAAGCCTACTAGGCAAAACTGAGGTTTCTTTGTTGTATTCTGTTGACTGGTATATCTGTCCCTCTGTCCTTTATATTCCCTACTTTAAAAAAAATCAACATTCTTAAAACATCCACCAAAAGATTTTTTAAATAAGCCTAGTACTTGGTGTTGTAAATATGAAGCAAGGTTATATGTGTGAGTGAGTAAGTGAAAGTCACTCAGTCGTATCTGACTCTTTGTGACCCCGTGGACTGTAACCCATCAGGCTCCTCTGTCCATGGCATTCTCCAGGCAAGAATACTGGAGTGGGTTCCCATTCCCTTCTCCAGGGGATCTTCCCGATCTGGGAATCAAACCCAGGTCTCCTGCATTGCAGGCAGATTCTTTACCATCTAAGCCACCTGGGAATTTCAGATTATATGAGGGACACTGTAAACTACTCCACCCTGAACTCCTTTCAGGGGATGTCGAAGGCCAGTAGCTGAAGTGGCTCATAAGGTAATCCATATAGAGGTAAATGAAGCAAGTCATGTGCTCAGTCATATCCAACTCTTTGTGACCCCATGGACTGTAGCCCACCAGGCTCCTTCTGTCCATGGAATTTTCCGGGCAAGAATACTGCAGCGGGTTGTCATTTCCTCCTCCAGGTGATCTTCCCAATCCAGGGATCAAACTTGTGTCTCTTGAGTCTCCTGCATTGGCAGGAGGTTTCTTTGCCACCATGCCACTATGCGAATGTTATCTTTTTTTTTAATTTATTTGGCTCTGTGGGGTCTTAGTCTTGGTAGGTGGGGGTCTTTTTTTCTTTTCAGTTGTGGCATGTGCAATATAATTCCCTGACCAGGGATCGAACTCAGGCCTTCCACATTGATAACCTGGAGTCTTGGCTACGACCGCCAGGGAAGTCCCTGTGCATGTATCTTTATATATGTGTCCTGTGCTTAGTCACTTAGTCCTGTCTGACTCTTTGCAATCCCATGGACTGTAGCCCACCTGGCTCCTCTCTCCTTGGGGATTCTCCAGGCAAGAATAACTGGAGTGGTTTGCCATGCCCTCCTTCAGGGGATCTTCCGAACCCAGGGATCAAACTGGGGTCTCCTGCATTGCAGGCAGATTCTTTACCAACTGAACTACCAGGGAAGCCCATCTTTATATACAAAGATACGTATTTACAGATGCAAATCCTCCTCACTTGGCTGACAGAGAGTATTTTATGCTCATAAATTACTACCAGATTATTTTCATTATTATCTAAAGAAGTTGAGAAAACAAATATTTGTTGAAAACGTCAAAAATGAGAGAGAAGCAACCAGAAGCTGTTCTCTGATTTCTGTTCTGTCTTTGTCAGGCTTAGGTGGGGCGTGGGATGGAGATGATGGGAAGTGTCCACAGGGCCAGCTGGCTGGTGAGCACTTCCTTGAAGCACTGGAAGCATCAGGACACTCAAGAGGGATCAAATCAGCCGGGAGCCATGCAACAAAATTGCAAGTTTAGAGTTTCACTGGCCTGAGTGATTGGACCAGATGATCTTTCAAATTCCCTTTAAGGCGCTGCTTCTGTAATCACTTAAGTTGTCTAGTTTGGAATTCCGCATGTCCTTAGGACTGGCCCATCTTCGTAGAAGTCATGTTAATTCAGAAGCACTTGTAGCTGTGGTTTTTTAAGCTCAGAGCTCTTGAAAATTTGTCAGCAGACAGATGCTGGTTTGTGACTTAAGTCTGCATCAGTCATTTCTGAGAAAAGGCTAACAATTCTTTTAGATTATTTCCCTTTTTCTTACTTTTGCATTGAAAAGTCCTTTCTCTTATTAAGAAAATCTTTTCAACCTGATTTTCAACCTGCATTTCTTACAAGTTCCCAGTTGATGTTGCTATTGTTGACCACGCTTGGAGAAACTGGGGGTTATGAGATGTAGATCGTGGACCACTGAGCTGTGTAGAAACCACAAAAAAGACAGCGTTATGAATAGTACAGAGGAGCAAGGATATTCATTGTTATTTTTCAAAGTCCATATTTAACAATTACAAAATGGCAGCACTGGTTCTAGCAGTCCTATATTTTTTCCTTTTCTCTTTTGTTTTTGGGCTTCCCTGACAGCTCAGCTGGTAAAGAATCCACCTGCAATGCAGGAGACCCCAATTTGATTCCTGGGTTGGGAAGATCCCACGGAGAAGGGATAGGCTACCTACCGCAGTATTCTTGGGCATCCCCTGTGGCTCAGCTGGTAAAGAATCTGCCTGCAATGAGGGAGACCTGGGTTCGATCCCTGAGTTAGGAAGATCTCCTGGAGAAGGGAAAGCCTACCCACTCCAGTATTCTGACCTGGAGAATTCCATGAACCGTATAGTCCAAGTGGTCGCAAAGAGTCAGACATGACTGAGTGACTTTCACTTTCTAAATGCATTTGACCTATGAAATTTCAAAGATTGGGAACCACTTTGCAGGAAGATTTCCATGATTACTCAGATTCATAAAGGGAGCAGAGACCATTGTCCATACAGTCATTCAAAAGTATTCACTGAGTGTTTACACTGTACCAGTCCATGTTCTAGACATTTAAGATCCATCAGTTAGCTGAATAACAGATAAAAAGACATGTTGTCGTGGAGCTTATCTTTTTATTGGGAAGAGACAGATAATAAGCAGCAATATGATTTAACAAATACTTTGCTTATCTACTGCTGGTACACAGATCTTGAACAAGAGATTTTTGTACCTGAATTCAATTCATTGGAATCAGCATCTTCCTCTTCCAGGTTCAGCATCTTCCTCTTCCAGATTCCCCAATCTGGGGAAAATAAGGCAAAGCTCAATCCTTTGAGATGTTCACTTTATAATACAGAAGATAAAATAGGACACTGTTTCCTTTCTAGGTATGAGTTCTTAGCTTATGAGAACTAACAAATAGCTTTTTTAAAAACTCCCCAGGTTGCCTAACAGTGGTATCTCCTTGTTAAAACTGTTGAAATGCAGGACTTTCTTGTGGTTCAATGGCTAAGACTCTGCCCTCCCAATGTAGGGGGCGTAGGTTTGATCCCTGATCAGGAAAATAGATTCCACGTGGTGCATCTAAAGATCCTGGAGGTCCACTCCTTCCCTGCAAATAGATTCATCAGTACTATTTTTCTAGATTCCATAGCATTGACATATATACACTATAATGTGTAAAATAGACAGCTAGTGGGAAGCTGCTCTGTGATACAGGGAGGTCAACCTGGCACTCTGTGACAATCTAGAGGGGTGAGATGGGAGGGGAAGGGAGGCCAAACAGGGAGGGGAATACACACAATTATTGCTGATTTGCATTGTCGTACGGAAGAAACCAACACAACATTATAAAGCAATTATCCTCCAATTAAAAAAAAAAAGATCCCGCATGCCATAAGATTGAAGATCCCATGTGCCACAACTAACACCAGCACAGCCAAATTAATTAATTAAAAAAAAAAAAAACCATTGACATGTACTTGTTTTGCAATTTCTGTAACTCCTCTTGTCCCATCATCCAGTCCAAGCTGCATAGGCATTGAGATCCTGTGGTCCTGACAGCACAAAACCCAATATACTACCATGTGGATGCCATCAAGCTGTTCTACTGCTGCTGCTGCTAAGTCGCTTCAGTCATGTCTGACTCTGTGCGACCTTATAGACAGCAGCCCACCAGGCTCCCCCATCCCTGGGATTCTCCAGGCAAGAACACTGGAGTGGGTTGCCATTTCCTTCTCCAATGTATGAAAGTGATAAGTGAAAGTGAAGTCGCTCAGTCGTGTCCGACCCTCAGCAACCCGATGGACTGCAGCCTTCCAGGCTCCTCCGTCCATGGGATTCTCAAGGCCAGAGTACTGGAGTGGGGTGCCATTGCCTTCTCTGATCAAGCTGTTCAGCTTAGTCCAAAAGTGTGAGCGTCTAAAAGCTTCACTTGGTTTTAAGAAACAATGACTGGTGCTGTGGGTATGCGTATTAAGAACCTAGTTCAAAGCGCAAGTGGAGAATGTTTAGAAAACAAGATGAGGTCTCCCTGGATCAGGTTCTGTTACTGAGTCAAGTTTCAGTAGGTACATAAATGGCAATGTTTTCCCTGCAAATTGCTGCACAGGTGGGAGATCACAGAGAGATGATGCAAATGAGCTGGGAGTTTAGAACAAATTAAAAAACACTGTCAGATATTAACATGCAAAATGCCAATACTGCATATGTGCAAGAGTGAATGGAATATTGAATAGGATTTTCATTTTTATTGGACTGCCAGCTTATGTCAGTGGGCACTTCACAGGCTGGGACAGGGGAGGAGACAATGAAGGGATGCTATTCCCATTGTTTCAGCCCGTAAAACCCATCAGGTTCCTGTTTCCGGTGAAGACAGATTATAGGTTAGAAGGAGAAGGAGAGCTTAACAAATGGAACTGGGAGAGAGCCATATTTTACATGCAAAGGGCGCTTTGGGGAAATAAAACCTTCTGGCAGTTTGGTTGTGTTTATCCCAAAATGTTTGCAGGGAACACAGAGTGTATTTGCATTTTGTAAGCGAAATGATGATAATCATAGGTTTCTGAGAGATATTAATCAGGGAAGATTCAATGAAAACAGAAAAATTTGAATATGCATGTCTTGACCCTCCCTCACCCTCTGAAGCAGAGGCTCCCTGATGACCGGATAAGTAGGGTAGGGAGAGTGTTTAGTATTTTCAAATTCTACATAGAGAATGACCAGAGCCACAGCCCGTGGCCAAGATGGGTTTCTGGGGGTAGAGGGGATAAAGCCGAGTTCTCTGATGCTCTTTTTTTTTGGGGGGTGGGGGGGTGGGACTCATTTTACTTTATTTTTTTTAACTTTTTATTTTGTATTGGAGTATGGCCAATTAGCAATGTTGTCATAGTTTCAGATGAACTGCAAAGGGACTCAGCCATACATATACATATATCCATTCTCCCCGGAAATCCCCTCATTCAGGCTGCCACATAACTTTGAGCAGAGTTTCCTGTGCTATACAGTAGGCTCTTGGTGGGAATCCATTTTAAATATAGCAGTGTGTACATGTACATCCCAAACTCCCTAATTTTATTTTCTATTCGAGTACAGTTGATGAACAACGTGTTAGTTCCAGGTATACAGAAAGGTGATTTAGTTATACAGATTCCTGTCCCTAATCTTCCACAAATTCTTTTCCCACATAGGTCACTGTGACACCGCCTGCCCCCTGTGCCCTCTGTGGCTTCCCAATCAGTCTGCCAGCCCGAACACAGCTTGGACATGTGATGACTGCTATTACACCCCCTTCCTCCCAGCTCTCACCACCTACACAAATCAAAAAACAGAGCTTACTAGTCAATAGCCTTCAGCTAGCTCTCAAATATAATGTAGATATAATCATTACTCTGTATCGATCCGAGTCAATAAACCTCCCATTATGCCAGTTGATCTGTTGATCCAATTTAATCAAAAAGATGTACAGGCACTTCTAGAAAATTCTTTGACATACACTGAGATTTTTCTGACATCACAAAAGGGAAATGTTTATAAAAGCTGGTTTGGCTCATTGATTCCTTAAGTCCACAAATAGTTATAAAATGTTTGGGCATTACCCCAGGTGAACAATCTCTTTTTCTCTCGCCTAATTTCATTGTAATTATCCTTGCTTGAAAACAGTCCATTTTGGGACTTCTCAGGCAGGCCAGTAGTTAGCAGCTTTCACTGCTGAGGGTGTGGGTTCCATCCTGGTTGGGAAACTAAGATCCTACAAGCCACTCAATGAGGGGGGTGGGGGGAGTGAAAATTGTCCATTTCCCCAATTAAATCAACCAGGACATGTACTGTTCTTTGACCTCCTGCAGTTTGATCCACAGAACATCTCTTCCTCACCCCCAGGATGGTGGTTATCAAATATAAGGAGATTCTATCAGATAATATGTGTATCTGAGGCTCAGGACTTGCTACTGGGATCAGTATAGGCAATAAGTTCAAAGAATGGAAGGAGCTCACAGATATATCACTGATCAAATGTCTCTTCCTAAACATTTTTATAACAATCTTGGGGTTTTTGTGCAAAGTAATATATGAATACAGTTTGAAAAATGAAACCATAATGAAGATTCACCTAATGAAAAATCAACCATCCACTGCTACTATCTTTCCTCCTTCTAAGTCCTGCTCCCAGAGAGAACCATTTTTATCCATCTCTGCTTTTTCCTTATGTCCCGGTACTCTCTGACACACATATGTAAATAATACATCTAGATTGCTCTTTTCATTTACTCATTCATTCCAGAAACAACAGCTTATCGTGGACCAGCATTTTTTAAAGAATATACATTAAGAAGGGTTAAAAAAAAATCATGCCCTTTTGGCTCATTCTTGAAACCCTATTGCATCCTCTTTTAGGTTGTACATCTCTGATACCTTCTGCCTTTTCTGCAGACAAACATCATTTAGAGGGACTCTGAGAAAAGGGAGGAGATCAGCGCTGAGCTCAAGTCCCTCCACCAATGGGAAGGTCCTAAGCTTCTCTTTATGAAACTTGTTGGATGTGTAAGATCCTGGAAAGACATGAGACTCACTGTACACTCAAGGAACCAGAGCAAAGTTGCCTCAGTTGTGCTGGAGAAAACATGGCATGGTAGAAAAGATCTGGGCTGGGGACTGAGAAGCCTAGACCACCTCCATCATCGCGGCGACATCCTTGGCATTCACAGGACTTGGCAAATAGACTGAGCTAACATGGTTATTTATTTATTTTTATTGAAGTATTGTTGATTTATAATATTTTATTAGTTTCAGGTATACAGCAAAGTGATTCAGTTTTATATATATATATTTTTTTCAGATTCTTTTCCATTATAGGTTATTACAAGATATTGGATATAGTTCCCTGTGCTACTTAGTAAAGGACTTCCCTGAGATGGCTCAGTGGTAAAGAATCTGCCTGCCAATCCAGGAGATACAAGTTTGAGTCCTGGTCAGGAAGATCCCCTGAAGAAGGAAATAGCAACCCACTATAGTATTCTTGCCTGGAAAATCCCAGGGACAGAGGAGCCTGGCGGGCTACAGTCTAGACACAACTTAGAGACTAAAATAACAACAGCTACACAGCAAATTCTTGTTATCTGTTTTATATGCAGTAGTTTTTGTTCATCTCATATTCCAAATTTATTCCTCCCTTCTGCTTTCCCTTTAGTGACCATAAGCTTGTTCTCTATGAGTCTGTTTTCTGTTTTGTAAATATGCTCATTTGTATTATTTTTTAGATTCCACATATAAGTGGTATCACATATTTGTCTTTGTCTATCCTACTTCACTTAGTATGACACGGTTGCTATTCGTATCTTCAATGAAGTTAACATGTATTGAGTTCTTTCTATATGCCAAGCACTGTGAATGCTGGATTGAAAGTTCCAACTCTCTTTTCATGGATGGTTCCCATGTGACCAGTCCTGCTCTGCCATTTTCAGGAGAGTTCTGAAAGTCACCTGATTAACAAAACTCAGCTGTGGTAGAAAGAGACTTGTTACGAATACAATGACACCGATTTTACCTTTCATGGCTCTGAAATGATTTCGGGAACTGAGGACAAGAAACAAAATATTGTAAGAAAAGATGCTCCCACTACTTTTATGGCTCAGGACATGCCAAGGGTGTGAAGAGCTGTGAACCAGGAAGCATGGATTAAAGCTAAATATTCATTTCCTTAAATCATAACATCACAGGGGCAGAGAAGTGCGAGGATGCTATTTTTGAGAGGCTGGCCCAAGATGGCATCTCAAAGGAAGAGTATTTGATTTAAGAACTGGATAAAATGAGAGCACCAGCAGCTCTCTGGGGAAAGAGTGTTATTGGGCAGCCAAGTACATGTGAGGTGTGCTCAGGAAATACGGTGAGTCTGAAGCACTGTAAGGGGAGGGGTAGACGGAAAGTCAGCCAAGACTCCAAAGGGCCTTGAAGGCCAGCTAAGGCCTTTGTCTTTGCCAAGGGCTTTATCATATATTTGTCATTGTTTGGGGGATTGAGTTCTCTTATAAAATGAGGAAGCTATAAATGTACAAATGTCCTTTATAATTTTTATATCCCACACACCTATGTGTAAGCCCATTGTCATGCCCACGATAGCCCTGCTTTCCAATACTTCTTTGAAAGCTTGGATGGCTTATGGGGAGGAAGATTCTCAGTCAAGCTAAGTATGTGAAAGTGTTAAAATACCCTAGTTTCCAAATATGCATGCATGCATGCTCAGTTGCTAAGTTGTGTCTGACTCTGTGAGCCTATGGACTGTAGCCCACCAGGCTCCTCTGTCCATGGGATTTCCCAGGCAAGAATATTGGAGTGGGTTGTGTTTCCTTCTCCAGGGGGCATTCCCAACCCAGAGATGGAACCTGCATCTCTTTTCTTTGGCAGGTGGGTTCTTTACTGCTGAGCCACCTAGAGAAGCCCCATTTTCCAAATGTAGGTGAAGTTAAAATGTAACATACACTGGCATGGCTCAGCCAAGATGGTACCCAGGACAGCTCGCCCAGAACTTGATGCTCCATGGGGACTCGTCCACTGTGGCTCTAGGTGAAGGCTGGGATTATCCTCCTTTTGTGCATGTCATCAGGAGTGACTGAGGACACAGGGAGCTTGCCCCAAGCCTTAGGTTTGAAGAAGTTCCACCTGCCACACCCAGAACTCAGAATTTACCTCTGACAATGTCCTTGTATGAGGAGTGGGGACAGAGTCTATGGTGACAAGCAGGTGCCAACGTTGTGATTAAGTCCATCTTAATCTCTGGCCTCTGGAGAACTGTTCCGCTTGGTATTACAATCCGGACTGGCTCCCTTAAGTAATGAGAGTGAAATAAAGGTTATATGTCCTTGTAAGTTAGAAAGGGCAGATTGGATGAAGGTCAGCTTAGCACAATGGAAGTAAGACAAGCCTTTTTTCTTTAAAAAGGATTTATTTTTGCCTGTGCTGGGTCTTCATTGCGCCTCTCAGGCTTTCTCTAGTTGCAGAGTGGAGGCTACTCTCTGGTTGCAATGGGTGGGTTTCTCACTGAGGTGTCTTCTCTTGTTGGGGAGCACGGACTCTAGGGAGAGTGGGCTTCAGCATTTGTGGCGTGTGCACTCAGTAGTTGTGGGACACGGACTTAGTTGCTCTGCAGGCACGTGGGATCTTCCCAGACCAAAGACTGAACCCGTGTCCCCTGTACTGGCAGGTGGATTCTCAACCACTGGGCCACCAGGGAAGCCCAAAACATGCTTTAAATAACATCTAGGCTTGACTTCTGGTTCTTCCACTCCCTTGCTCTACCTGGAGGGCATCCCGACATCTTGGATATAAGGTCCATCATCTGTTACACCTTAGATAATGAGTCACCTTATATATAACTATTCTAAGTGTCACAATGCTACGGTGCTTCAGTCGTGTCCGACTCGGTGCGACACCATAGACGGCCTCCTACCAGGCTCCTCTGTCCCTGGGACTCTCCAGGCAAGAACACTGGGGTGGGTTACCATTTCCTTCTCCAATGCATGAAAGGGAAAAGTGAAAGTGAAGTCACTCAGTCGTGTCTGACCCTTAGCGACCCCATGGACTGCAGCCCACCAGGCTCCTCTGTCCATGGGATTTTCCAGGCAAGAGTACTGGAGTGGGCTGCCATTGCCTTCTCTGAAGTGTCACAATAAATACATGTAAAAATGTCTGATCCTTTAAAAATGGCAGATTCTGCTATTATTATCATTGGTGATGAAAATGATCAGTACTGTGTCTTCCTGTGGCTGACAAACAAATTTTAGACCCTGAGAAAAACCTTCTCTTTGAACTTAGCCTGCCCATGGCAACACAGCATGGGAGAATCTAGGGTCTCTACCAAGGATGTATATTCTTTTTCCTTTGGCTTGAAGTTTTAAGCTGCTTACAACATGTGGAATTCAAAGCTGCAGGCACACGACTGTCAGAACTGTCAGGAAGATTAACAACAGGTATTTGAAAAGAAAACAGTAGGCAGTTAAGGAGCTGTTCTTGGAGTATGATTTATGAAGGTTCTCATGACAAGACCATGGTTTTGATGAGAAAACAGCACACATTTCATGAAACTCAACTACATGGGTGTTTTGATAAACAAGTTGCATTTGACCAGTAGATGTTATTCATATACCTAAAGCATCCTTGAGAATAAACAAAGGAAATTCCAAAGTGATAAAGAGGCAACCCTGAGGTCTAACAGAATAAAATTTTTGTGTCCCCCATTTTATATGTCATCTGGACCACAGGCAACGCTTCATTTATGATTACAGGGGTATCAAAAAATCAGCCTCAAGCCATGCCTTGTAGAAAGTACCAAGTTCTTTTATTAAGTGTGGCTGTAAAATAACTGACATATTAAAGGTGAAAAAGCCTCAAAAAACTGTATTTAATATATGAAGGCACAAGAAAAAGAAAGGGTTTAGCGTTATAGGTCACCATGATGATCATAAGGATTATTCAGTCATTAAAAATGCCTAGTCTCACAGGATTCCCTCTAGGATATACTTCATATGACATTGAATTTGGTGCCATTAGGAGGAATTATACACACAAATATGTAACTTGAACAGTATTTGGTCCTGCTGGTAATTGTTAACAACTCCGCTGTTTTATAAAATCTATTGGATTTACGCTCTTTGACTTTGTTTTGCTTCTTCCTGAGAGCCTTATGGGCAATCGGCCAACTTGAACCAATCTGGGGATGGCATCTTGTGGCCAGAGGTTTCTCCACCATTGTTTCCCACCATATGGCCCTCCATAGCCATCAGGAGCTCTCTTACCCAAGCCTAAGGCTTCAGTTGGCCTCTGGTTCTGCCATATTATTCACCCGCTCCTTTCCACTCCAGAGAAGCAGTTACAACATAAACCAGGTGCACCCGCTGGAATAACTTGATTGAGAAGATTAAACAAGGATCAGCCATTAAGTTTCATCAAGCCACATTTTTGCTCTATTTCATAGAAACAGCAGGTGAGTCAGACTGGTTGCTTGCTAAAGAAAAACACATTAAGAAGGTTTAAACCTCAAGCAGGCATGGGTAGAGAAGTGTCGTCGGTGATAAAAATCTAACCCATAGGACATTTCTACAGCTATCATCTAGATGATTGAGATGAACATTACTATTTTAGGTTTAACACAGAGGATTTCATGCCTCAAGGGGTATTTTTGAATCCCCAAGCCAGTACCCAGCACCACTGAAAAATGTCTCTCCACGTTCTGCAGCTACATGGAATCTGATGAGAATATTTAGAGCATACGTCTTTGGCAATGGGTGCTTGGCTGCTGCAAATATATCAAAATGACTGTACTTGGGCAAAATGGGAGAAAGGAAGGAGAGTGACAGTTTAAAGAAGATTAAAAAACCAACCAACTTTTAGGAAGATTAAAAAAGAGAGAGTCAGGAGGATCATTTATAAAAGGAAGGATGTAAATTCTTTACAACCTGATTGGTTTTCCCTGGAATTTGCTTGGTTTAATGAAACTGTTATTCCTGAAGGACTGAAAGCCCTTTTTTAATGTGAATAAAGCAGTACTAGGGGTTGACATATTGTTAGTCTTTGGCCTCAGGAGACTCTCTCTGAAGACCTAATTAGGTTACAAACATGTGAAATGAGTTTAGTAATCCCTGTGCGGGAGCTTTCAGGGTGGCTGATTTCTGAACGTTGGATGCTTAACGCTTCCCAGAGTATCCTTTGTGAACTCTATAAATCACTGCTTTTCTGCCTTTCATACAACAACTAAGTCATCATCAAAGACTCATATTCATCAGATGACCTTTTCTATAGTGAAAAAATTAAAGATATATTGGTGTTTTCATGGACTTCCTTTATGAGAGTGTCCCTGATAAAGCTTGCATATTACCCAAGTTTTTTTTTTTAATAATTTTCCTGCCAAATGGAATAGCGAGTTTGATTTATGATTTTTTAAATCAATCATTCCAAGGAATTAAAAAGCACACTCTTCAGTTGAATGAAATGTGGCTTGAGCTTTAGGAGCTAAAGCTTTGCTGGCTAGCAGCCTTTAACAGTGAACTAAGGCCAAAGTTTTACCAACTCAGGAAAGTCAGAGGAGGCAAGTGAGACAGAAAAGAGAATGACCTTTGGGGGTCACAGGAGGGCAAACCACTCAAACTTGTTGAACTTATAACTGCGCAATGGAAATAATAATATATACCTCATATTGTTTTTCTAAAGAATGCGATAACAGAAAGCATTTTATCAAAGAGAAAGTATTGTACAAATAGAGGATATTTTCACATATACAGAACCATACAAATTCCTCTATGGCCAGTACATGTGTTACTAGTAGTTAAATAATTCACGGAAGTATTGACTATGAGATAATAGATTTTATTACAACTGGGTCATTTATAGGCAGAAAGAGAGCATTAATATTGGCCACTCCAGTTAAAATACATGGTATTCCCACCAAAATACATGTCATTATTCACTAAGAAGTTAGTACCCGCTACTGAAATCCCTCTAGTAAAATGTGTGTGGTCTCATCACAGTCCAGTTGGTCAGATGATTCAGTATTAAAATTTAAAGAGGGACTTCCCTGGAGCTCCAGTGGTTAAGACTCCGAGTTTCCAGTGCAGCAGGCATGAGTTCAATTCTTGGTTGGGGAACTAAGATTCCACTTGCCATACAACATGGCCTAAAATATAAGATATGTATATATGAATAGGTATGGGCTTCCCTGGTGGCTCAGACAGTAAAGAATCTGCATCAAATGCAGGAGACCTGGGTTCAGTACTTGGGTTAGGAAGACCCTGAAGGAGGAAATGGCAACCCATTCTATCCTAGAAAAGCCCAGGACGGCGGGCTGCAGTCCATGGGGTCTCAAAGAGTCAGATACAACTGAAGCAACTTAGTGTATACACACACATGTATACACAAAGTCAATACCCTAACTAATGTAAAAAGAAGTGATTAAAAAATAAAATAATACATAAAAAAGAGGCAGTTGGTACCTAATATGCACTGAGGTTTTTAATCTCTAATAGGTTGTGTTAATAAGAAAATTAATCAAAAATGTTTGTAGCACCAACTGTGTACGAGACACTCCACTGAACCATGTAAATACAAATAGAAGATACAACTCCTGCATTTGAAGGAGCTTAAACTGGCAACCCACTCCAGTACTCTTGCCTGGAAAATCCCATGGGCAGAGGAGCCTGGCAGGCTGAAGTCCATGGGGTCGCTAAGAGTCGGACACAACTGAGCAACTTTACTTTCACTTTTCACTTTCATGCATTGGAGAAGGAAATGGCAACCCACTCCAGTGTTCTTGCTTCAAGAATCTCAGGGACGGGAGCCTCGTGGGCTGCCATCTATGGGGTCTCACAGAGTCGGACACGACTGAAGCGACTTAGCAGCAGCAGCAAAGCTTCCATCAAATTGATATCTGTGCAGTGGCATTTCCTGATAATGTGTGCTGTGGTTAGTCACTCAATTGTGTCCAACTCTGTGACCCCATGGACCATCATCCACCAGGCCCCTCTGTCCATGGGGATTCTCCAGGCAAGAATACTGGAGTGGGTTGCCATGCCCTCTGCCAGAGGATTTTCCCAACCCAGGGATTGAACCCAGGTCTCCCACATTGCAGGCAGATTCTTTACCATCTGAGCCACCTAGATGGTGTTTTTAAAAGTACCTGGGCTCATTTGTCAGGTAAGACTTCAAGGTAGAAATGGAATTTCAGCTGCCTCTGAAGGATGTGAAAAGGAATGAAAAGTGCATTCTAGTAAAGATGAATATAATAAAGACAAAAAGAGTAGGAACATACAAGATGCATTTGGTAAAATACAAGAACAATCACTAGAAAAAGGAGTATAAGAGCATAGGAGATAAGCGTAGGAGATAAGGCTGGAAAAAATAGTACTCTTCAAATAAAATAGTACTCTTTAATATTCTTTGAACTTGAAGCATTTAGGGGCTAGGCAGGGACAAACCTCTGAATTAAAAAATGGGCTATGGAAACCTGCAAGGAATTGGGTAAAACATTTTCAAATTAATATTAATGAAAATGTTAAAATCTATTTCTTAAATTGCTGCACTGACCCCTAAAGTTAGTTCTTCCCAACAGCCACCACTTTGCAACCAGTAAATAAAGAATAAGAAAAGTACATAAAAATAATACTGGAATGGGGTAGCCATCCCCCTCTCCCAAGGATCTTTCAGACCCAGTGATTGAACCTGGGTCTCCTGCATTATAGGCAGATTCTTTACTGTCTGAGCCACTGCTGCTGCCGCTGCTAAGTCACTTCAGTTGTGTCCGACTCTGTGCGACCCCATAGACGGCAGCCCACCAGGCTCCCCCGTCCATGGGATTCTCCAGGCAAGAACACTGGATGGGTTGCCATTTCCTTCTCCAATGCATGAAAATGAAAAGTGAAAGTGAAGTCGTTCAGTCGTGTCCGACTCTCAGCGACCCCATGGACTGCAGCCCACCAGGCTCCTCCGTCCATGGGATTTTCCAGGCAAGAGTGCTGGAGTGGGTTGCCATTGCCTTCTCCGGTCTGAGCCACTAGGAAGCCTAAAAGCACAGTTTGAAATAAATCAAGTAGAAACAATTAGCATAATTAGAGTCAATTGTATATATTTACATATACAGTTCTAAAGTTTTCCTGTTACCAGAAAGAAGAAGTACAAATCAATTTTCCAAAGCTAAAGTTATTGTTTCAGGTAGATTGTTCCCTGGTCTCTAAAATTTGAGTAAGCTAGACAGCCTGGTTTGCAAAGTTTAACATGCATGAGAATCACCAGGAAAGCCCAATGAGAATCCATCCTCAGGGATTCTGATTCAATAGATCTAGGCTGGGTCTGAGAATGTGGATTTGAAACAAGTTTCCAGCAGATGCTGATGCTCTGGTACAGAGGCAACCCTTAGGGAACCAAAGGGTCTGAAACAAGCTATATTACCACTGCTACCACAATTTCCCTTGTAAGGGACACCAGAAAAGACCATTTCTCAAACCGAACTGTTCTTTGAATGACTTCCAGATATTGTTCTTTTGTGCTTGAGTCACACCTTTGGTTAAACTTTTTTATGTATGCAGATTGAAAATACATTCTAAGGAGAACTTGGACTTGACAAGCGGAAGCGGAAAGCCCTCTCTCCCAGGGCATCCTAGTAAATCCCACAATTTTCTAAACATAAAAATCTTACACCCAGCTTGGCTGCTGTTAAAACATATGGCTTAGATTTAATTGTAGTACAGGTGGCTGAATGGTTAAGAATCTGCTTGCCAATGCAGGGGACGCGAGAGATGTATGTTCAATCCCTGGGTTGAGAAGATCCTCTGGAGAAGGAAATGGAAACCCTCTCCAGTATTGTTGCCTGGAAAGTCAATGGACAGAGGAACCTGGTGGATACAGTCCATGAAGTTTCAAAGAGTTGGACATGACTGAATGACTGAACAGGCGCACACACACACACACACACACACACACACACACAGCTACACTCTAGGTATCTGCCAGATAGTTCAGTCTTAAACTCACCCAATACTATTTTTAAAAGCCAAAAGAAATAATATTTGTCAAGCATTGTCTGAAGGATACCAGTCCACACATTCCTCTCCAGGTAATTTATATATTGCGGCATAGCAGTATGTTGCTGTCAGTTGTGGAATATATTCAGTTCATTTCAGTTCAGTCTCTCAGTCATGTCCAACTCTTTGCAACCCCATGGACTGCAGCACACCAGGCCTCTCTGTCCATCACCAACTTCCAGAGTTTACTCAAACTCATGCCCATTTATTTGGTGATATCATCCAACCATATCATCCTCTGTCGTTCCCTTCTCCTCTCACCTTCAATCTTTCCCAGCATCAGGGTCTTTTCAAATGAGTCAGCTCTTCACATCAGGCGGCCAAAGTATTGGAGTTTCAGCTTTAACATCAGTCCTTCCAATGAAAACCCAGGACTGATTTCCTTTAGGATGGACTGGTTGGATCTCCTTGCAGTTCAGGGGACTCCCAAGAGTCTTCTCCAACATCACAGTTCAAAAGCATCAATTTTTCAGTGCTCAGCTTTCTTTAGAGTCCAACTCTCACATCCATACATGACCACTGGGAAAACCACAGCCTTGACTAGATGGACATTTGTTAGCAAAGTAATGTCTCTGCTTTTTAATATGCTGCTAGGTTGGTCATAACTTTTCTTCCAAGGAGTAAGCATCTTTTAATTTCCTGGCTGCAGTCACCATCTGCAGTGATTTTGGAGCCCAGAAAAATAAAGTCTGATACTGTTTCCACTGTTTCTCCATCCATTTGCTATGAAGTGATGGGACCAGATGCCATGATCTTAGTTTTCTGAATGTTGAGCTTTAAGCCAACTTTTTCGCTCTCCTCTTTCACTTTCATCAAGAGGCTCTTTCTTCTTCACTTTCTGCCATAAGGGTGTTGTAAAGCTATTTATTAGTAATGAGAGTTAAGAGTGAAATTTTCAAATGATTTATTTAAAACAAATAATTAGATCAGATGTAGGGTTATCCCTCCAAAATCACTCATTAATTTGCATTCTTAAATGCTTCTTTTTTTTTTTTCCAAGTTGAGAGACAGAGCTTGGGTATTTATGAAGCTTATCTTACATGTATCTTTAGCAGTGCATTCATCATGAAAGTATCATCTACCTAATATTTAAAAATTTGAAACCATCACTTAGGTGATCTTAAATGTGACCCTCATGGGAATGACTTGGAATGCATGTTGAAAATGCACATTTCAAGGTTCTCTCTGAGAATTCTTGAGAAAGAATGTCTTGGGTAGGTAAGGGGTGGGTATCTGCACATTATGAGCTATTCAGTTGTTCCTAATGCCTGTGAAAGTATGAGGCCACTCCTTCCTGCCCCTTCCCAATTCTGGGCTCCTACACAGCTGTACAAGTGATATATTGTCCTACTTTGCAGGCATTTCATGAAATAACTAGCTGATCTATCATTGCATCTACTGTAAAGATGCTGAGAAGGAGTTCTGTGTATATTAAATCACTTACAATGAGTCCCAGAAAAAAAAAAATCCATTTTCACTACTAATGATTGTTCTCTTGCTTTGTTTTTGCTTAACTATCAATAGTATAAGAGAAGCATTCTCTTTATGGAGGATTGTAAGTGTTAGTAATTCAGTCGTGTCCAACTCTTTGCCACCACGTGGACTGTAGCCCACAAGGCTCCTCTGTCCTTGGGACTCTCTAGACAAGAATACTGGAGTGGGTTGCCATTCCCTTGTCAAGGGGATCTTGTAGATGCAGGGATTGAACCCAGGTCTCCCGCATTGCAGGCTGATTCTTTACCATCTGAACCACCAGGGAAAGTGGCACCATTTTTGTGTCCACCTTTAGTGAAGAGGATGCTGGTGGATATTTCTGTCTGAGCTTCCTTCCTGTCCCTACTTCATGTGTCCCTTGACTGATGTTTTGTTTGTTGCTTTCCCTCTTTCATCTTCTACTTTCTGCCATGTCTTTTTATTTGATGTAGCTGTTATATACCATCTTAGACATTTAGTAGAACAATGTGGTAAATAAACCTATGTGTGTGTATAGTGGAATTTGGCAAATGGCATATTTTTCTCTTGAGAAACAAACAAAGGAGATTCAGAGCTTTATCTGAAAAATGTTGTCTTTTTAGGAATGTATAAAAAACCCTCACCTGGTATTAATTCAGTAACATTTAGCCCAGATTTTCTTGTAATTTACTTTTAAAACAATGTGTAAAAATGGTAGAGAATACTAGAAATGGCCTGCTGAGATTCTGACCAGATCAGGGTGTGTGTGTGTCTGCTTTTGCCTTCCCCTAGATATGTGTGTTTAGGTGCTGTGCTACTCTCCCTATGTTCTGTAACTTTACTTTGGAAATTGTGAAAACAGAGTTTTAACTCAGAAAAATCTATAGCTAGAAAAACAAACTAAATGCTAAACAATCATTTTTTCTGGAAATATATGTTTACACATAACCATCACAAGACCTCTGAAGTTGATCTCCCCTTTCTTCCCCCCCACTTTCTGAATATGTACATGCGATATTGCAAGAAAATCTTAGCTATCACGGCCAAGCTTCCAGCTGCCTTAAACAAAAGGAACTGATTTGAGAAATTGTGTTTCCAGGAATTATTAAAGGGCCAGTACTGCAGGGAATGGGCTAAGTCCTAACTGGGCCTTAATGCTTGGAGCAGAGAAAAGACAAAATTCCAAGAGGGAGACCACTTTTTCTGCCAAATGTTTGAATAAGGAAGATAAGTAGAGAGGAAGATGTAAGAACAAAGCTTTTGCTGGTGAAATAGAACCACCACGGCTCATATTCCTGGAGTGGCTTAGGGTGTGAAGACAGAATCAGTTAACAAGAGAAGTGAGTTTTAAAAACCTACTGTCCAGGAAATTCCTGGTTGCCCAATGGTTAGGGCTCAGTGCTTAAAAAGCCTGAGTTTAATCCCTGGGTGGGTTTTTACATAGTTTAGGAACTTGGGTAATTGAAAGGGTTTGCTCAAGTTTTTAACTGTTAGTGAGGATTAAAATATCCTTTAAATTGAAATTAAATATTGATTTGGCTTAATAGTAACTGCTAAGTTCCCTACCTACTTCAATTTGACTTTATACAATTTATGATCACCATCTCTGTTTCAGATTTCTTTCTAATGAAATGAAAGCAATAATTTATGTCACGCACCTTTAAGGTTCCTCCTAAACAGTGTGATGACATATATTTCAAGCCCAGGTACATGATTCTGTGTGATTCATAAATAGAAATATTAAAATTTGGATACCCTGCTGTTAATATGCCAAGTCTGCATATTATTTACTTACATATTTATTATTTCGACTCCTCTCCCGTCAACACACACTAAAATGGATGCATCTTTCAGATGAGGGACTTTAACCATCCTGTTCAACTGCTAAATCACCAGTGCCCCAAACAGTACCTGGGCATAAAAGATACTCCATAAATATTGCTTGAATAAATTAATAGGAAGCAGGCAGTTAGAGCATCTATAAATCAGATTGTACTGCTGTCGACAGTGATTGAAATCCAGGAGATAAAAAACAAGCAAAGGGTGTGTGTGTGTGTGTGTGTGTGTGATCAGAACAAGCTGAGGAAGGAATAAAAGAAGGCAAGTGCTAGTCAAACCATATTACCCTATCAGGCTAAATTTATATGATCCTTCCCAAATTTTAGCTTCACTGTTTCTTGCATTCTCTTTCATATATTCTCTCATCCCATAGTTTATCTTCAGGGACCTTCTCCTTTTAGACGCTAAATTACATTCTATCTCTTCTGTACAAAGACACAGCTCTAGCAAAAATGCCAGCTCTCTTGTTTGGATTAGCTTTTCTCTCTTTACCAGATGATCGCCATCAACATATTAATACACACCCCAAACTTTCTAAAAACCTGCTCTTGGCTCCTGTTCTCTGTCCATCTGCTACCCAATTCCTCTGTTTTAAATTTATAGCAAACCTGGTATTGAGTGGTCTCTACCTGAAATATTTGATTTTCCCCATTTTCTCTTTTATTTAATCCAAACAGGTTTTCACCCATCCACTGAAAGTACTCATGTCAAGGTCACCAGGTTGCTCAATTCAATGATCAAAAGTCACTGTTGATCTAATTATACCTTCTAGAACATTTGACCCAAGTGATTATCCCCTCATCCTTGAACATTTTCTTGTTGGCTTCCTGGACTACATTTTTCTTGTTTTCCTCTCATCGGGTGCTCTTACTGTCAGTTCGCTGGTTCCTTCTCACAGTTCTGGCCTTTGGCTTAATCCCTAAACTCCTTCTCTTCTCTACTTACAGTCCCTCCCTTGGCAACCCAATTCTGTCATGAATACTCTGATACCTCTCTAATTAATATCTTGAGTCTAGACCTCTCTGCTAAGCTTCTGAACTCCAAATTCATGTATCTAAATCAACACCTCCAATAGGATGTCTATTAAGTAAATTAACTTCAACATGTGTAAAAATGAAAAATGAACCCCTGGCCTTGCTCGCTAGCTTTTTAGAGTCCCTGCCAACTACACCCCGCTTATGTCAATGAATTGTAATTCTTCCAGCTGCTTGGACCAAAAATCTTGCCACTGGCTTTACCTGCTCTCTTTCTCGCAACCCCACATCAAATCTGTCAGCCAATTCTCTTGCTTTTATTTTCAAAATATATCCCTGACCTGACCCTTCTGTTTTACCACTTGACCTGCTACTTCTCTGATCCAATCTACCACCATCTCTTACCTGAAATATATTGTGATGGCTTTCCAACTAGTCTCTTTGCTTCCATATTTATCTTCCTTACTATATATTTTTATACAAAGGTGGAAAGATTATTTTAAGACTTTGAATCAACACTCATTGCTCTAGTCTAATCTTCTCAATGATTTCTTTTGTTACTCAGGGGAGGAAAAGGTATAGTTGTCAACTACCACTGTGCTCTAGCTCTTCAATTATTCCATGCCTTTTTCCCTGCTACACAGCCCACCCATCGTGCTATTCCAGCCATCAGCCTCTCTATGTGCTTCAAACAGACCAACTGTTCATCCACCTCATTACATTGTTCTGGAACACTCTACATAGAGGTCTTCTTTCAGATGAGATGCTTCAGTGAGACCTTCCCTGACCACTATGTTAAAAATTGTCTTCATATCCTCACCTACCTCCTATTGTTCTTCCCTGCTTTATTTTTCTGCATTTACTTACCACTTTCTAATATGCAATATAACTTCTATATAATCATGTTATTGGTCTCCTCTCCTTAGAAATCAGGCAAGAAGGATGTTCTTCCTCTTTAGTCTAACTTCAGAGTCAATGTGATGCTTCAGTTCAGTTCAGTTCAGTCCCTCAGTCCTGTCCGACTCTTTGAGACCAATGAATCGCAGCACGCCAGGCCTCCCTGTCCATCACCAACTCCCGGAGTTCACCCAAACTTATGTCCATCAAGTCGGTGATGTCATCCAGCCATCTCATCCTCTGTTGTCCCCTTCTCCTCCTGCCCCCAATCCCTCCCAGCATCAGGGTCTTTTCCAGTGAGTCCACTCTTTGCATGAGGTGGCCAAAGTACTGGAGTTTCAGCCTCAGCATCAGTCCTTCCAATGAACACCCAGGACTGATCTCCTTTAGGATGGACTGGTTGGATCTCCTTGCAGTCCAAGGGACTCTCAAGAGTCTTCTCCAACACCACAGTTCAAAAGCATCAATTCTTCAGTGCTCAGCTTTCTTCACAGTCCAACTCTCACATCCATACATGACCACTGGAAAAACCATAGCCTTGACTAGATGGGCCTTTGTTGGCAAAGTAATACCTCTGCTTTTCCATATGCTATCTAGGTTGTGGAGGCAGCTGCGATGGGCGCACCATAGCGCAGGCGAGAGGAGCCACCCCATGTCCGAGGTCAGGGGCAGAAGCCAGGAGGACCCCATGCCTGAAGGGCAGCGGCCAAGAGGAGATACCCCTTGCCCCAAGCCCGAGGCCAGGGGCGACAGGTGGGAGGAGGCCAGGGACGACGTGCGGGAGGAGCTACCCCACGCCCCTAAGCCCGAGGCCAAGGGTGGCAGCAGGGAGGAGCAACCGCACGTCCAAGGAGCCGTGGCTGTGCGGGCGCAGCAGGGTCTAGAGGAGCTATCCCACATTGAAGGTCAGGAAGGGCGGCAGTGAGGAGATACCCCTCGTCCAAGGTAAGGAGCAATGGCTGCGCTTTGCTGGAGCAGCCGTGAAGAGATACCCCAAGCCCAAGGTAAGAGAAACCCAAGTAAGACGGTAGGTGTTGCAAGAGGGCATCAGAGGGCAAACACACTGAAACCATACTCACAGAAAATTAGTCAATCTAATTACACTAGGACCACAGCCTTGTCTAACTCAATGAAACTAAGCCATGCCCATGGGGCAACCCAAGACGGGCAGGTCATGGTGGAGAGATCTGACAGAATGTGGTTCACTGGAGAAGGGAATGGCAAACCACTTCAGTATTCTTGCCTTGAGAACCCCATGAACAGTATGAAAAGGCAAAATGATAGGATACTGAAAGAGAAACTCCCGAGGTCAGTAGGTACCCAATATGCTACTGGAGATCAGTGGAGAAATAACTCCAGAAAGAATGAAGGAATGCAGCCAAAGCAAAAAGAATACCCAGCTGTGGCTGTGACTGGTGATAGAAGCAAGGTCCAATGCTATAAAGAGCAATACTGCATAGGAACCTGGAATGTCAGGTCCATGAATCAAGGCAAATTGGAAGTGGTCAAACAAGAGATGGCAAGAGTGAATGTCGACATTCTAGGAATCAGCGAACTCAAATGGACTGGAATGGGTGAATTCAACTCAGATGACCATTATATCTACTACTGCAGGCAGGAATCCCTCAGAAAAAATGGAGTGGCCATCATGGTCAACAAAAGAGTCCAAAATGCAGTACTTGGATGCAATCTCAAAAACGACAGAATGATCTCTGTTCGTTTCCAAGGCAAACCATTCAATATCACAGTAATCCAAGTCTATGCCCCAACCAGTAATGCTGAAGAAGCTGAAGTTGAACGGTTCTATGAAGACCTACAAGACCTTTTAGAACTAACACCCAAAAAAGATGTCCTTTTCATTATAGGGGACTAGAATGCAAAAGTAGGAAGTCAAGAAACACCTGGAGTAACAGGCAAATTTGGCCTTGGAATACAGAATAAAGCAGGGCAAAGACTAATAGAGTTTTGCCAAGAAAATGCACTGATCATAACAAACACCCTCTTCCAACAACACAGGAGAAGACTCTATACATGGATATCACCAGATGGTCAACACCGAAATCTGATTGATTATATTCTTTGCAGCCAAAGGTGGAGAAGCTCTGTACAGTCAGCAAAAACAAGACAAGGACCTGACTATGGCTCAGACCATGAATTCCTTATTGCCAAATTCAGACTGAAATTGAAGAAAGTAGGGAAAACCACTAGACCATTCAGGTATGACCTAAATCAAATCCCTTATGATTATACAGTGGAAGTGAGAAATAGATTTAAGGGCCTAGATCTGATAGAGTGCCTGATGAACTATGGAATGAGGTTCATGACACTGTACAGGAGACAGGGATCAAGACCATCCCCATGGAAAAGAAATGCAAAAAAGCAAAATGGCTGTCTGGGGAGGCCTTACAAATAGCTGTGAAAAGAAGAGAAGTGAAAAGCAAAGGAGAAAAGGAAAGATATAAACATCTGAATGCAGAGTTCCAAAGAACAGCAAGAAGAGATAAGAAAGCCTTCTTCAGCGATCACTGCAAAGAAATAGAGGAAAACAACAGAATGGGAAAGACTAGGGATCTCTTCAAGAAAATCAGAGATACCAAAGGAACATTTCATGCAAAGATGGGCTCGATAAAGGACAGAAATGGTATGGACCTAACAGAAGCAGAAGATATTAAGAAGAGATGGCAAGAATACACAGAAGAACTGTACAAAAAAGATCTTCACGACCCAGATAATCACGATGGTGTGATCACTGACCTAGAGCCAGACATCCTGGATTGTGAAGTCAAGTGGGCCTTAGAAAGCATCACTACGACCAAAGCTAGTGGAGGTGATGGAATTCCAGTTGAGCTGTTCCAAATCCTGAAAGATGATGCTATGAAAGTGCTGCACTCAATATGCCAGCAAATTTGGAAAACTCAGCAGTGGCCACAGGCCTGGAAAAGGTCAGTTTTCATTCCAATCCCAAAGAAAGGCAATGCCAAAGAATGCTCAAGCTACAGCACAATTGCACTCATCTCACACGCTAGTAAAATAATGCTCAAAATTCTCCAAGCCAAGCTTCAGCAATATGTGAACCGTGAACTTCCAGATGTTCAAGCTGGTTTGAGAAAAGCCAGAGGAACCAGAGATCAAATTGCCAACATCCTCTGGATCGTGGAAAAAGCAAGAGAGTTCCAGAAAAACATCTATTTCTGCTTTATTGACTATGCCAAAGCCTTTGACTCTGTGGATCACAAGAAACTGTGGGAAATTCTGAAAGAGATGGGAATAGCAGACCACCTGATCTGCCTCTTGAGAAATTAGTATGCAGGTCAGGAAGCAACAGTTAGAACTGGACGTGGAACAACAGACTGGTTCCAAATAGGAAAAGGAGTTCGTCAAGGCTGTATATTGTCACCCTATTTATTTAACTTATATGCAGAGTACATCCTGAGAAATGCTGGACTGGAAGAAACACAAGCTGGAATCAAGATTGCCGGGAGAAATATCAATAACCTTAGATATGCAGATGACACCACCCTTATGGCAGAAAGTGAAGAGGAACTAAAAAGCCTCTTGATGAAAGTGAAAGTGGAGAGTGAAAAAGTTGGCTTAAAGCTCAACATGCAGAAACGAAGATCATGGCATCTGGTCCCACCACTTCATGGGAAATAGATGGGGAAACAGTGGAAACAGTGTCAGACTTTATTTTTCTGGGCTCCAAAATCACTACAGATGGTGACTGCAGCCATGAAATTAAAAGACACTCCTTGGAAGGAAAGTTATGACCAACCTAGATAGCATATTCAAAAGCAGAGACATTACTTTGCCAACAAAGGTCCGTCTAGTCAAGGCTATGGTTTTTCCTGTGGTCATGTATGGATGTGAGAGTTGGACTGTGAAGAAGGCTGAGTGCCGAAGAATTGATGCTTTTGAACTGTGGTGTTGGAGAAGACTCTTGAGAGTCCCTTGGCCTGCAAGGAGATCCAACCAGTCCATTCTGAAGGAGATCAGCCCTGGGATTTCTTTGGAAGGAATGATGCTAAAGCTGAAAGTCCAGTACTTTGGCCACCTCATGTGAAGAGTTGACTCATTGGAAAAGACTCTGATGCTGGGAGGGATTGGGGGCAGGAGGAGAAGGGGACGACAGAGGATGAGATGGCTGGATGGCATCACTGACTTGATGGACGTGAGTCTGGGTGAACTCTGGGAGTTGGTGATGGACAGGGAGGCCTGGCGTGCTGCAATTCATGGGGTGGCAAAGAGTCGGACACAACTGAGTGACTGATCTGATCTGATCTGATCTGATCTAGATTGCTCCTAACTTTCCTTCCAGGGAGTAAGTGTCTTTTAATTTCATGGCTGCAATCATCATCTGCAGGGATTTTGGCACCCAGAAAAATAAAGTCTGACACTGTTTCCACTGTTTTCCATCTATTTCCCATGAAGTGATGGGACCAGATGCCATGATCTTAGTTTTCTGAATGTTGAGCTTTAAGCCAACTTTTCACTCTCCTCTTTCACTTTCATCAAGAGGCTTTTTAGTTCCTCTTCACTTTCTGCCATAAGGGTGGTGTCATCTGCATATCTGAGGTTATTGATATGATGCTTCAGTTCAGTTCAGTTCAGTCACTCAGTCGTGTCCAACTCTTTGCGACCCCATGAATCGCAGCACGCCAGGCCTCCCTGTCCATCACCGACTCCCGGTGTTCACCCAAACTCATGTGCATCGAGTTAGTGATGCCATCCAGCCATCTCATCCTCTGTCATCCCCTTCTCCTCCTGCCCCCAATCCCTCCCAGCATCAGAGTCTTTTCCAATGAGTCAACTTTTCGCATCAGGTGGCCAAAGTAAATAATCAATATTTGTTGAATGTATGAACAAATGAATAAAGAAGTGAATACACAAATGAGTGAGTGAATAAGATATTATTCAGAAGTTTCAACTCAGTAGCCACAGTGTAAATGATGATTGACACGAAAGTGTATAGTGAGAGTCTATAAAGCAAACGTCTTGAAGTAGATTCAAAGAATCAATAGGGAAACTCATGAACATCAAATGAGTAATGGATGTTGGAAATGTCAGGAATTTCACAAGGTGGATTTGGCGAGGGTGGGTGCTCTGTTACAAGTCCTATCTTCTTAATCCAAATGGAGAGGTGGGAGGAGGGAACTGTGCTTCTGCTTTCACCTAAAGTCAAAAGAGAAGAACTTCATCAGGACTGCTCATAGAAATTGCTATACATCCGATACACCCTCCAAGTTTGAGAGTAGGTTGAATGAGTGAGTGCAAGTTGTTTAGTTGTGCCTAACTTTTTGCTGTCCTATAGTCTGTAGCCCGCCAGGCTTCTCTGTCAATGGGATTCTCCAGGCAAAAATATTGGAGTGGGTTGCCATTCCCTTCCCCAGGGGATCTTCCTGACCCAGGGATCGAACCTGGGTCTCCCACATTGCAGGCAGATTCCTTACTGTTTGCAGGGAACTAATGTTCACTGATCGATATAAAGAGACAAGATTTTAGCTATTTATCTAAGGAATGGTCCTCTAAGAGCATCTGTGTAAAGGGAGTTATCAAAAAACAAACAGGATTGGGACTTCCCTGGCGATTCAGTGGTTAAAACTCCATGCTTCTACCACAGAGGGCACAGGTTCGTTCCCTGGTAGGGGGACTAAGCTCCTTCATGCCAAGTGTAGCGTCAAGTCTAAGGACAATGTGCTTACTATTTCCCAAAGGAGCTTCCAAAAACCTACAGAAGCATCCAGCAGGGAGTCAAGGCTACATACCTGGCAGGCCTAAAGAGCTGAAGCTCCCAGCCCCATCCCATTCACCTCTCTTCTTTCTCTGACTGTAGACCTGACAGTGTTCTGAGCCACAGGGAGGAAGGTGAGAAGAAGGAGAAACACTGTGCAGAGAAAGAGAAGGGAAAGACACATAGACACACTCAAAGCAATGGCACAGCCCAGGGAAGAATGTAAGATCAAGTTCAGAGTTTGATTCGCCTTTGAGACGGGGAGAAACAAATTTATCAGTTAAAGTTCTTTGTGACTTTTTGACCCTAAGAGGGACCAGAAAATTCATGGCTACTTGATCAATGTTCTTTCAGAGACTGAGGCTAGGGAAAAAGAAGACACACTCATTTGATTTAAACATACAGTGGGAAATAAAAATAAATTTAATGAGTAGATATGCATTAGACTTATTTCAACATTTATTACAGGAAGATGAAATGCAGGCGGAACATATGCTTCAGTATGTGATTATCCTTGAAAATAGCAAATATTTTCTTGCTATTTCTAACCTTGACCTCCTAACAACCCTTGGACCCTTGTAGTTCATTATCATGCTGGACATGATGATTCTTTAAGAATACTAGAGTTCCTAGAGTTTAGAAATATCATTATTTGTTAAAGTATTTCTTTCTTTTCTCAAACCTTGTACTTTGCTATTTATTACTTTAAGATATGAGAATAGGGAATTAACTGTGTGTATGCACTTTTTGTGAAATAATTTGAAAAGTAATTAACTGATGGTATAAATAGTGGGGGCCTTCCCTGGTGGCTCAAGGGTAGAGAATCTGCCTGCCAATGTAGGAGATGCAGGTCAATCCCTGAATCAGGAATATCCCCCTAGAGAAAGAAATGGCAACTCATTCCAGTATTCTTGCCTCAGAAATCCCACTGATGGAGAAGCCTGGCAGGGTATAGTTCATGGGGTCACAAAGAGTCAGACATGACTGAGCGCACACACACACACACACACACACACACACACACTGACAGCATAGGTTTAGAATTCACAAGGTCATTCACGAGACTAAGTCTGTATAGCAAAGACAATCTTAAGAATAAAATGGAGAACTTACAGAAGTTTGTATCAATAATTTTATATAGTATTTAAAACAGTGTAACATTAGCACAAGGATAAACAAAGAGAGCACTGGAAAACAATAGGAGTAAAAATGTTGCACATATCTGGTCATCTGGCTTAGAATAAAAGAGGCACCGTGCAGCAGTGAGAAAGGGCCGTATTTACAGCAAGGGGCGCTGCATCAGTGGGTTATCTACATGGGGAAAAAAAAACGAATCTTGATTCTTACCTTAGTCCATTCACAAAATGAAATCCAGGTGAGTTGCAAGTCTAAATATGAAAGGTAAAGTAATACATTTACTAGAATACTGAAAAAAAAAAGGATATCTTCATGTCCTTTATGTAGGCAAAATTTTCTTAAACAAGACACACAAAATATTAACTCTGGAGCAAATTACTGTTACATGAGGCTACATAAAAATAAATTCTGCTTTACAGAAGGCATCGCTGAGAGATTAAAAAGGTGAATCACATAGTGGAAAAAGACATTTGTAATATCTGACAGAGGATTCATTGTCAAAATATATAAAGAACTCCCATGAATCAATATAAGAAAGATACATAACAAAATAGAAAAAGTGGCAAAAATCTTGATCGAGCCCTTCAGAAAATATCAAAATGATTAATTGCTGTTAAAAGATATTGTCTCACTGATGATCAAGGAAATATAAATTAAAACCAAATGAAATTCCGGTTAAGTACTTAGTGGAAAAGTTTAAAAGCCAACAAACTACCAGGAAAAACAATGGGAAGATATAAAACACTTGGAGTTTCAGTACTGGTAACAGTATAATTTGGTGAATCACTTCAGAAATTGTTTTGAAGCATTCCTAAAGTATAACAAATGTATTGAGTTAGAAATCAGGATTGTATTTTTCAGTGGGTTGAGGAGGTGGGTAGTGATGGATAGGGAGCACAAAGGGCTTTCTGAAATGCTGATAATGTGTTTAATCTCTTCGGCTTGGAAGTTACAGAAAGTGTTCATTTGTGTGAAATTGGGTCAAGGTATATATCTACAGTTTGGAAGATTTTTTGTATTTATATATGAATCAGTTCAGTTCAGTTCAGTCCCTCAGTCATGTCTGACTCTTTGTGACCCCATGAACCGCAGGACACCAGGCCTCCTTGTCCATCACCAACTCCCAGAGTTTACCCAAACCCATGTCCATCGAGTCAGTGATGCCATCCAACCATCTCATCCTCTGTTATCCCCTTCTCCTCCTGCCCTCAATCTTTCCCAGCATCAGGGTCTCTTCAAATAAGTCAGCTATTCGTGTCAGGTGGCCCAAGTATTGGAGTTTCAGCTTCAACGTCAGTCCTTCCAATGAACACCCAGAACTGGTCTCCTTTAGGATGGACTGGTTGGATCTCCTTGAAGTCCAAGGGACTTCCAAGAGTCTTCTCCAGCACCACAGGTCAAAAGCATCAATTCTTTGGTGCTCAGCTTTCTTTAGAGTCCAACTCTCACATCCAAACATGACCACTAGAAAAACCATAGCCTTGACTAGACGGACCTTTGTTGGCAAAGTAATGTCTCTGCTTTTTAATATGCTGTGTAGGTTGGTCATAACTTTCCTTCCAAGGAGTAAACATCTTTTAATTTCATGGCTGCGATCACCATCTGCAGTGATTATGGAGCTCAGAAAAATAAAGTCTGACACTGTTTCCACTGTTTCCCCATCTATTTCCCATGAAGTGATGGGAACGGATGCCATGATCTTCGTTTTCTGCATGTTGAGCTTTAAGCCAACTTTTTCACTCTCCTCTTTCATTTTCATCAACAGGCTCTTTAGTTCTTCTTCACTTTCTGCCATAAGGGTGGTGTCATCTGCATATGTGAGGTTATTGATATTTCTCCCGGCAATCTTGATTCCAGCTTGTGCTTCTTCCAGTCCAGCGTTTCCCATGATGTACTCTGCATATAAGTTAAATAAACAGGGTGACAATATACAGCCTTGACATACTCCTTTTCCTATTTGGAACAAGTCTGTTGTTCCGTGTCCAGTTCTAACTGTTGCTTCCTGACCTGCATACTAATTTCTCAAGAGGCAGATCAGGTGGTCTGCTATTCCCATCTCTTTCAGAATTTCCCACAGTTTCTTGTGATCCACACAGTCAAAGGCTTTGGCATAGTCAATAAAGCAGAAATAGATGTTTTTCTGGAACTCTCTTGCTTTTTCCATGATCCAGCAGATGTTCACAATTTGATCTCTGGTTCCTCTGCCTTTTCTCAAACCAGCTTGAACATCAGAAAGTTCACGGCTCATGTATTGCTGAAGCTTGGCTTGGAGAATTTTGAGCATTACTTTACTAGCATGTGAGATGAGTGCAATTGTGCGGTAGTTTGAACATTCTTTGGCATTGCCTTTCTTTGGGATTGGAATGAAAACTGACCTCTTCCAGTCCTGTGGCCACTGCTGAGTTTTCCAAATTTGCTGGCATATTGAGTGCAGGTTTTCATAGCATCATCTTTCAGGATTTAAAATAGCTCAACTGGAATTCTATCACCTCTACTAGCTTTGTTCGTAGTGATGCTTTGTAAGGCCCACTTGACTTCACATTCCAGGATGTCTGGAAAAATTATCTAATTTAGAATGTTTATCTTACCACAAAGCAGAAACCCAAATAGTAAATGTAACAGACAAGAGACCAGAAAGTATATGTGTTGCCATACTAAAAGCTTCTATTTGGCTGGCTTACCACTTTATGTTCTGTTTTTGCTTTTGTTGTGTTTCAATCAGAAGAAAAATCCACCAAGCTTTGCTTCCATGTTTAATGTTCCATCAATTTGTCGTCCTACAGAGATTGTCATAAAAATATGACTTGACCTGATATTATCTACAACTATCTGGAACATATTTTTTCCAGTACTTGATTTTAAGCTTATGGTAGATGTAAGACATAATCTCAGATTCAGTGATTTGTAACTGATATCTAGTCAATAAAAGAAAAACATCTAAGTCATGAGTAATGTTTATGTGAACCTAAGACGCTCCAAGATTTTGGGGAATCCAAGTAAATTAGAAATGCTATCAGTGACATCAGTGTTTTAGGAGTCAATTACCCCTGTATTAGTTTAAAAAGTTAATTATACAAAAGAATTTCAAACAATTCATGAGTTTATAAAGCAAAGCATTGCATTTCTAAATGTATGTAGTCCAAAGATTTTTATTGCTAAACTCATTTTGCCTTGATTTATTTATTATTTTATTTTTTATAAACATAAATTTATTTCTATATACAGTTGTAAATACAGGTAGTTCTATTTTTAAAAAAAATCTTTACAGAAAGAAAATAAACTATAACCCTCACTTTGAAACTCAGTCACCTGGATATTTGGCTTCATGGTAGGGGTGGAATGGGATGGGATCCAGGCAACTTTGAAAGGTCTCAGAATTATAGAAACATGGGCAGAATAATGGAGCTCTGCTTTGCTTATTTTTTCCTAGTGACGTTCTGCTAGAGTCAAGGCACTCTTCTATTACTTGTTTGTCACCTAACAATACGGCTTAATGACTTTGTCAGTACAGAACTCTACCGCATTCTTGCCAACTATTGCACCAAATTCCATAGACCCACTGGTTCAGGGTTTGTGCCTTTTAAACTTCAGTAGATAACACCAAACTGTCCTCTGAAAATAATCCCCTCGTCAGTTTTCCAACTAAGAACATGAGAATCCCTAAGATGGCTCTCCATGATCTCTACATCCTGATATTCACACACTTCTGTAATTCTCTCCCCTTGATTAGGGGCTGGATGTATTGACCCACTTTTAACAAATAGAATATTTCAGTGATGCATGCCTCTGTGCTAAGTCGATTCAGTCATGTCTGACTCTCTGTGACCTGGGGACTCTAACCTGCCAGGCCCCTCTGTCCCTGGAATTTCCCATGCAAGAATACTGGAGTGGGTTTTCATGCTCTCCTCCAGGGGATCTTCCTGATCCAGGGATCGAACCTGCGTCTCTTACGTCTTCTGCGCTGGCAGGCAGATTGCTACTGCTAGGGCCACCTGGGAAACCCATTTCAGTGATGGGATGTTATAAATAGACTGTGGCTTCCATCTCTCTGTCTGTCTGTCTCTTTCCGTTTTGTGCTGGGGCAACCAAGATGCCATATTACCCCTTGGAGAAACCCTTGTGCCCAGGCAAGGAACTGAGACCCTCAGTCCAGTCATTCACAATGAACTGAAGGATCTAAATGTGTGAGTGAGCTTAGAAGTGGACCCTTCAGTTCACTTGTTGAGCTTTGAGATTAACTGCATATTCAAAAGCAGAGACATTACTTTGCTAATAAAGGTTCATCTAGTCAAGGCTATGGTTTTTCCTGTGGTCATGTATGGATGTGAGAGTTGGACTGTGAAGAAGGCTGAGTACCGAAGAATTGATGCTTTTGAACTGTGGTGTTGGAGAAGACTCTTGAGAGTCCCTTGGACTGCAAGGAGATCCAACCAGTCCATTCTGAAGGAGAGCAGCCCTGGGATTTCTTTGGAAGGAATGATGCTAAAGCTGAAACTCCAGTACTTTGGCCACCTCATGCGAAGAGTTGACTCATTGGAAAAAACTCTGATGCTGGGAGGGATTGGGGGCAGGAGGAGAAGGGGATGACAGAGGATGAGATGGCTGGATGGCATCACTGACTCGATGGACGTGAGTCTGGGTGAACTCCGGGAGTTGGTGATGGACAGGGAGGCCTGGCGTGCTGTGATTCATGGGGTTGCAAAGAGTCGGACACGACTGAGCGACTGAACTGATCTGATCTGATCTGCAGCCCCAGCCAAGAGTTTGCAATCTCCTGAGAATCCTTGAGCCAGAAACACTAGGTCAAGCACCTCCCAGATCCCTAACCACAGAAACTGTGAAGCAATAAGTGTTTGTTGTTAAGAATTACTGTTTTAGTATGATTTGTTACATAGTAAGCTTTCATGGAGAAGGCAATGGCACCCCACTCCAGTACTCTTGCCTGGAAAATCCCATGAAGGAGCCTGGTAGGCTGCAGACCATGGGGTCGAGAAGAGTCAGACACGACTGAGCGACTTCACTTTCACTTTTCCCTTTCATACATTGGAGAAGGAAATGGCAACCCACTCCAGTGTTCTTGCCTAGAGAATCCCAGGGACAGAGGAGCCTGGTGATCCCGGGGACGGGGGGAGCCTGGTGGGCCACCGTCTATGGGGTCGCACAGAGTTGGACACAACTGAAGCAACTTAGCAGCAGCAGCAGCAAGCTTTCATTATAAAACCTTGCTGAGTCTTAATTTTCATGTATCTAGTTTTCCGCTAATTTAGTGTGAACACTAGTGATATTGATGTCTATATTTGTGTGTACAAGTATGTGTGTGCGTGAATTGCTTCTTCAAATCCTCTGCTCATTTTTCTACTGGTCTGTTTGTCTTTTTGCATTGATCTGTAGAATTTAAAATGTATTTAATGATTAATGCTTTGTCAGAAATGATGCATATATTTTTTATCCTTTTAACAATATATAATTTATAATTCATATGCAGCCAACAATACAGATTATTTACCTTGTTGCTTTTAGGTTTGTATTAGAATTAGAAAATCATTCCAACTCTAATACTTTTAATATTTTCTTGCATTTTCTTCTGAAAGCTTTGGGATCTGTCTTTCATCTAGCTTTTGAACCCGTCCACAGAAAATTACGTTTTAATGAGGTTATGGAGAGAGCTAAATGAAATCCCCAGTTGGATAACCAGTTGTCAAAGTATCAGTGTGAAATATTTTATTGTTTACCTCCTACTTCATATGTCAGTTTGTGGATAAGTTGAATCCTCATAAAAACAGACAATTCCGAATGCTATATTCTGTACCATCAATTTTATCATTATTCCTGCAATAACCAAGCTGTTTAAATTGCTTTAATGCAATAATATGTTTCAATATTTGATAGGACTAGTCTCTAGTTGGTCTTCCTTTCAAATATTATCTTAACATTTTGCTCATGTTTTTTCATAATAAGTTTAAAATCATCACAGATTTACATTTTCAGTTTAACCCTAATATGAAGAATAATTGGTAGAGACACTACTTATTTTGAATACTGAATTCTTTTTAGCCAGGGACATAAGGTAACTTTCCCCTTTCTTCAGGGTGTGCTTTATGACCTTCAGTAAATTTCTAGTTTTTTAAAAATAGGTTTTACAAGTTTCTTGCCACACCCAATCATAAGTATTTAATGAGCTTTGTGGCTATTCTAAATGGGACCCATTTTTCTATTACATTTTAAATTAGTCATTACTACTGTATAAGAAAGTTATTGATTTTTTAATATTGATTTTTTTATCTGGCTACTTTCCTGGACTCTTACTATTTCTGATGTTTTTTTTTTCCCAATGATGCTTCATGATACATTTTTTTTTGGTCGACAATCAGTTTGTTTTAGATAGATTATAGATAGATATAGATAGACGATTGCATGTGTGTATATACACACACAGACATATTCTTTTACTTTCATTTTATTGCATGGTCTATTATCTTCAAAAATATCAATATTAGCATAATAACTGGGATTCTTTTCTTATTTCTGACCTACTACAGATTCTTTTTTGTATTCGTTTTCTTGGTGCTACTGTAACAAATGACCACAAACTTTGTGACTTAAATATCATATATTAATGCATGTATGTGGAATCTAGAAAAATGGTATAGATGAATCTGGTTGCAGGGCAGGAATAGAGACACAGACGTGAAGAACGGACATGTGAACACAGTGGAGGAGAGGAGGGCAGGACGAATTGGGAGAGTAGGACAGGCATATGTATGCTTCCGTGTGTAAATAGATAGCGTGGGAAGCTGCAGCACAGGGAGCTCAGCTCACTACTTTATGATGACCTGGATGGGTGGGATGGGAAGGGGAAGGTCCACGAGGGAGGGGATGTATATATACATAGAGCTGACTCACTTTGTTTTACAGCAGAAACTATCACAACATTGTAAAGTGATTAAACTTCAATTTTAAAAAGACAAAGAAAAAAAGTCAATAAGGATATGAAATGTAATACATTAAAGTCCATTTGATCTACTAACATCATTCATAAAAAGCCATAAATGCCTCATTTTATAGTTTTGGAGGTCCTGAATGAACCTTGTGTGCATGTTCAGTTGCTCAGTCGTGTCCAACTCTTTGTGACCCGATGGACTACAGCCCACCAGGATCCTCTGTCTATGGGATTTTCCCAGGCAAAAATACTGGAATCAATTCTCCAGGGGATCTTCCTGACCCAGGGATCGAACCTGTGTCTCCTGCATGGCAGGTGGACTCTTTACCCCTGAACCACCAATGGGGTGGGGGCTACAATCAAGCTATTGGCAGAGTTGCTTCATGCTGGAGGCCCCAGAGGAGAACCTCCACCAGCCTCTGCAGGCTGCCTGCCTCCCCTGGCCCCACTTTCCTTCTTCATATCACTCAAATCTTGCTTCCATCATCATGTTGCCTTCTTCTCTCTTTAACTCCCGTTACCCACATAACCCAAGCCCATCTTCCCATCTCAAGATCCTTGACTCAATTACGTCTGCAGAGTCACCTTAAGCATGTAAGGTAATGTCTTCACAGGTTGCAGAGATGAGGACCTTTTTTCGGAGGAAGGTGTGTTATTTAACCTCTCACACTTGAAATACTTTACTATTATTTATGATGTTTTTTAAGGTTTCTGGTAGATTTTTTTTAAATCATGTTTTAAAAGTTTTTTTCTGTAACTAACTTACTAAGGTAGGTTTTTTCCAAGTCACTAACAAATATTATAATGAATCAAGTGATTTAATCATCCATATTGAAATGTTTATTCACTTTTCTCCTTTAATTTGTTAATGCACTTATTATATTAATGCACATGTCTCATAATCTAAAATATTTCTGTGTTCTTGGCATACACCTTTCGGGCATAATGTATTAGCAGTCTGCTAATGCATTCTTGAAATTAGCTTGGTAATAGTTTATTTATGATTTTCATATCTGTATTCATGAATTTTCTTTTATGTGCTATTTTTATTCAATTTGACATCAGAATTATATTACCTCTATAGAATGCTTTAAGAAAGAGTCTATTCCTTTCTGTTAATCAAAAAAAAAAAAAAAACTACAAGGAAATTATTTCCTTTTCAGAGGCACAATTAGCCTTACTCTGATTCTGTTATTGCCATGTCATATCATAAGCTTTCAATCCTTTCCCATGTACTAGCAACACTTTTTACCATTCCTTAGATGAATTGGTCAGAGAAGGCAATGGCACCCCACTCCAATACTCTTGCCTGGAAAATCCCATGGATGGAGGAGCCTGGTAGGCTGCAGTCCATGAGGTCGCTAAGAGTCGGACACGACTGATCGACTTCACTTTCACTTTTCACTTTCATGCATTGGAGAAGGAAATGGCAACCCACTCCAGTGTTCTTGCCTGGAGAATCCCAGAGACGGGGGAGCCTGGTGGGCTGCCGTCTATGGGGTCGCACAGAGTTGGACATGACTGAAGCGACTTAGCAGCAGCAGCAAACGAACTGGTAACTTTTTTTACTAGAAAAATGAATTTTTTAAGGTGCTTAATTTTTAACATAATCTATACCAAACCAATCAAAGGAAATTAATCCTGGATATTCACTCAGGAAGGACTAACACTGAAACTGAAGCTCCAATACTTTGACCACGTGATGCAAAGAACCAACTCACTGGAAAAGACTCTGATGCTGGGAAAGACTGAAGGCAAAAGGAGAAGAGGGTGACAGAGGATGAGATGGTTGGATGGCATCACTGACTCAGTGAACATGAGTTTGGGCAAAGTCTGGGAGATAGTTGAAGGACAGGGAAGTCTGGAGTGCTGCAGTCCATGGGGTCACAAAGAGTCGGACATGACTTAGCAACTGAACAATAACAAATATTTAGAATGCCATTTATTTTCTCCTTCCTACTGTTATTTGTTTGTATTTTTATTGGTATTTTATTGGTTTATTTTGTTTGTATTTTATTGGTGATAGTTATCGAAGTTTGTCCATTTTATTGATAATTTGGCAGGGTTTATTTTTCGTTTTATGGATCACTTCCCACTTTCTGTTTTCCATTTATTCATTTCTAGTTTTGTCTATATTAATTCCTTTTATTTTCCCTCACTTTGCTTTGTTCCCCTGCTTCTGCCCTAGCTTCTTACTTTTGTATACATAATTTGTTTTAAATGTTTATTCTATAATATATTCACTTTAATGCTCTGATTTTCAGCTCAGTACAACTTCAGACAGATACTAGAGCTTTTGATTTGTGCTACTCTTAATGTCTTTAGCATCAAAATAGTTGTTCATTTTTGTTTAGACTTTGTCTTTATTTCATAATTTATTTAGAAGGACATTTTTGAGGTTTTACCTGCATATATCTTTCAATCTTCTGACTTTATGGCATTATATCCAGGGACTTTGGACTGTATTATTTTTGCTTTAGGAATTAATTGGAATTTCTCTTAAGGCATAATTCTTGACCTATTTTTATATGTCCTATTTGTTCTTGAACAGGCTACATGTTCCCTATTTCTTCAGTGCCAAGTTTCTCTTCCTTTCATCATATCCATTATATCATGCATATTAATCACATGCATAAATTTCAACATTAAACCTAAAACATCCATTAACATAAAAAAGTTCTCATGCTGAATAAAAATGCATATTGTCTACAAGAAATGTTGAATTAAAAGGAAACAAGAAAGAATGCCAGAAAGAGAGATCAAGAGAGTAGAATATACAGTATTAATATCAAACATGTTATACTTAAGTTTAAAAATTAAATAAATAGGATTTAAGAGATTTAACTGAAAAAACTAGATTTCACAGTAAAGATACAAACTTTATAAATATCTGTGCATCTAGTAGTATTTAAGCATGTGTCAAAATGTTGTTAATATGAGGGAATTTGGAGACCTAAACACACATTTCTTATTTCTTGAAAAAACAAAAGGTCAATGAACTGTAAAAAGATATGTTGGGCAAACTTCAACACTTCTTCAAAACAAACACACACAATTAGGAAGACAAGAAAATTTCCTCAACCTGAAATGTGCCATGTAAAACAAAAGCTACAGCTAACGTCGTATGCAATTTTGAGAACAAGGGAATCCTTCCGGTTGGGAGTAAGGTAAGGATATTTACACTTACCACTTTTATGCAGTAGTGTATTAAAGGTCCTCCTCAGTTCAGTCAGGCAAGTTAAACAAATAAAAGCAGAGTCTGAAGGAAGATGTAAGTAACTTAAAGAATGGTGAGCCTTCCCTACGTCATTCAAGCATAAGTGATGGCACCAATAGATGCTCATGGTGATGACATTGTTCTGTATCTTGATCATCATGGCAGTTTGAAGAATTTACACATGTAATAAAATGGCATAAAACTATACACGGACATTCCTGGGTTTGCTATTACACTATATTTATGTAATCATTAGAAGGAAACTTGATAATGAGACCCGTCTGTGTTATCTTTTCAATTTCCTATAAATCCATGATTAGTTCAAACTTTAAAAGATGATAAAAGAAAATCTAAGCCTACTTGTACTTAGTAGAATAAACCTTAACCAGTCTTAGGACAACCCACTACCTACATTCCGTATCCCTGCTGCATCACTAAGATTCAACTGAGGTGCTGCAGGAAAATATCTGCCTTGTTTAACTGCTAATGAAGATACATCCATATTTGTGGCTATGGAAACGTCTATTACCCATTTTCTCAATGCCGTGCTAAATAAATACAACGGACAAAGAGAGGGAAAAAAACTTAGGAATGAGAAAATAAAATAAAGAAAGCAGAAAATAGAAATAGCACAACTTAACACTAGAAGAACAACACAAGGATTAGTCAATACCTTTCGTGTAAATTTTCTTACATTAGTTTTATTTAGTTACAAATTTCATGAATCTTCAGCAGTGTGTTTCACTAAAATGCATTGTGAAATGGCCCTTTTTAAATATTATAAATCCTGACACTTTATAGACTTTCATGTCACTGAAAACTGTAACCACATTAAAAAAACACAGGTAATGTATCTATTGATGCAGTTCAGTTCTGTGTCTGTTTTATCCCTCTTCATCTATTTATTTTTTTTACTCTCTGCCCCTTTCCCATCAAACAAACCTGGCCTTCAGCTTCTTAGTCCTTTTTGAGTCAATGGGGTCAGAATTGAGAGTAATTAAGAAGGTTTTTAAAAACAGATATTTTTAGACACTATTTGTGAAACCACAGAAATCCCCAGAACACAGGAATCAGAAATTTCTCCATCTCAGGTTGACTCCTCCCAGCTTGGAAATGCCCTGAATTCTCCGACTTCTTTCTTAGAGGGTGTTGGTCCCTTGAACACGTATGAACAGAAAGACTTATAAAAGAAAATCTAAAATTTTCTTAAAAGTGCCTGAGGATATGTTTTGATATGCACAGAGACAGTCACTATTTAATTTCTTATTTAAAAGTCTCTCACTTGATTTCTTTTTTCACTTGTAAGAAAGGTGGGACAAGGGTGTAAGTTCAGGTCAGCTGATTCAGAGCTACAGCCTGTCTCTTGGAAGTATGACTGTAGGAGCTCACTCCGAGACACCACATCTCAAGAGCTAGATTCTAAAAAGATTCTCAAGAAGATTAAGGAGTTACATGAAAGGCATCTAATCCCCTCCCTCCCAACCTGTGTGTCCCTCTTAATAATGGCACCACCACCAACCTAGTTGTCCTAACAAAAACCTGGCTTTTCAATCACCAGCTTCTGTTGGTTCTATGTCTGACATGTCCTTCTTTACCTTTCTTCTCCCAACACCATTTCCACTGGCAGTCCTGTCTTGCTTACAACTCATGCTCACTGTGATCTCCACACTTCCATTTCACTACTTCACACCAACCCAGTCTTCACTGCAGCTAGAGTAATCCTTCTGAAATGTGGACATTAGCCCTCCACTGAAAATTCCCCAAGGTTCCCCTTTGCCAAAATTACAAAAACCCCAAACTCTTTTGTGTATGTTTTTGCAATGTAGATATTTCCCTAAGGATGGAAAATAAGTTAAACTTGTCACTGAAATTTTACAGGAGGAGGAAAAAATAAGGACTGTGTAGTTTCACGTCATTTTAACCTCCATGAAAGCCACTGATATCACGAGGTGGTGTGTGCACACCTACGTGAATAAACCTCCAGGAAGTCCAGAAAACAAATGAACAGATCCCACTGTCCAACATGATTTGAAAATGGAAACTAAGTCCTCTTCCAGACATCATTAGAAGTGGGATCTTCCACGTTCTACACACAGTTCTTTCATCTGAGTGACTACACCACACAAACCTCAGAATAGTAATATCTTTGAGTTGTATGCCAACAGAAACCATTTTCACTCGATGAGAAGAAATCCCCCCAAATTCTCAAGCTTCATCCAATGTTTAGTTTTTGCAAAGTGATTGTTTACTACAGTCAGAAATTACATGTAAGAAGTTATGCAATTGTGAATAAGTTGATACTACACCATTCATATTCTGCCTTGTTCCTCTTTAAGTAATTGGAATTCAACAGGTAGAATATTTATTCATATCTATGCAATTACCAAAGAGTAAAAAAGATAAAACTATGCTTAAATTTCTTTAGTATAAAATTGTTGTTTGTATGTGCAGCTCTAAACATGCTCCCAGGATTCAAGCATAAAGGATACTGCTTTGTGAGTGGCTACAGAGATGGAAGAATTTGTTTAGGATTCTTGCTACTAATATCTAAGTGGAAACTCCCCACCTAATAATTTAATTTTTCCCATTCAAAGACAGTAGTGTCCACCAAAACATACCTTACTTCCAAAGCACACGGCATCCCACTTTCCAGGACTAAGACGAGTAAGATCTTTCAAGTATTTGATGAGTAGACAGAAGGAATCCTCTTTTTCTCCCCTTGGTCAGTAAACAAACCCAGAGAGAATAGGTTTCCAGCATGTTGAAGATTCTCTGGCAGATCATTAATCCCAGAAAAATCTCTCCAAACTTACTGATGCGTGGATTCCATTTTCAAATTTCTCATTAGTTCCTCTTTATGGATTAAATGCTGATGTTCACGAATGAATGCACACAGCTTCAGCTGATGGATGTAATTGGGTTGTAATGGATTTTAGCTGCTGTTCCTTCTGATCTAGCCAATTTGAAATGCAGTATCAATGTATTCTCCCCATCTCTCGGTAGGGAATGAGAAATTGAAACCTACAAGATGAAATTTATCAACTTTCATAAAGTCAGCTTCAACCATCATAAAACTGTTAAACTTCTCATTATCATTCTACCACAGTTATTTCTTGAACTCTGGTCTGGCAGTCAAAATATTAAAGTGTATTTGGAATAAGTAGAGTTGATCCTCCAATATTCTGCGTGTCCTCAACATTGATTTAGGTGCTGTAAATATTACCAAGTGAAGATGACATTAACACGGCAGAATTTAACACCAGAAACATAAAATGACAAGAAAAGATTTAAAGCTTGCAAAACCTTCTGCAATTTTATATTTTAAAACATGATTTGCAGCTACAGTAGGTTTAGTAACACAGATTACATGTCTCCAAGTCTCAAAATTTGCTACCAAGCTGTTCTTCTGGATTCCTGTGTCTCAGCACTGAAACATCTAGTGATGAATGAGAGACACAGATCAGGGAGAACTTAAGTTGTTAGCTGTCTCAGTCCCTTTGTTTTCCACATTGCTGTATGTGTGTGTGTGTGTTTCAAGTCCCAACCAGTATTTTCCTGGAGTTATATATTCATGAGCTCAAAATTCCACTGCACTCAAACAGACTGAAATTTCCTCTTATCACCAATACTGTAAAGTGGAACATAGAGTGAAATAGCTGTTCTATTAAGAAATGTCGGTGAAGACTATTATGGGAAAACAATCCTTTATTCCTCTCTTCCTTAAATGTTCCTTTTAAATTAATGCAGAAATTCAAGGTTCTCATACAATTCTAAAGTTTATTTAAATAATGCAAAGCACCCTGTAAAACACGACTAGACATTTACACATCACCTCTATTTTACTCTACTGAGAAAACTTATCACTGGTAAAACCAGAGGACATAGACTAGATGGAAAGAGAGGGAAAAAATATTACCTAGTTATTATGTGTCTTTAGATTTAAATGACACTTTGTACTGTCCATCTTAGAAAACTACAAAAACGCACTATTCTTTGGGTTCATAAAACTTAGCCAGATAAAGCAACATACCTGGGAGGAAATAGAAACCATTAATGACTTATTTGCTTTTCATAAATAATAATTAGCACATACATTTCACTTAGCATCCTCAAAACACTTGACAAACATTAAGTAATTAATTAATTAAAGAGAAGACCATGATGAGTTTAATTGGAATCTCCCCAAGGACACTCAATACTTCTTGGTTCAAACAGGTTTTGAAATAACAAGAATAACCTTTCTTGTGATATTTGACTGCCAGTTTGAGCCCGGAAAGTATCTGAGTGCATGACAATTAGATGTTTTTAAAAAGGTCAATTGGATTTTGTGTAACCTCTAAAATGAGAGGTTACATTTTTTCTGATTGCTCTCTCTCTCTCCCTTTCCCTCCTTAAACACACACACATACGCATATACACACAAGTGACTTAATCTGACAAATAAAATCCTCCCTCCCACTCAAAAGACCATATCCAAAGCCAAATTTATGAGTATGATGTTACATTAAAATCCAACCAAAACTGCATAGAAAAAGCATCATTTTAAAGAAACAATGGATTCACTCCTGTAAATTAATATTAAAATCAGCCATTCTCCATGAAGACAATCCCTTCCTTTTCTCTCCATAGGAGAAAAGTGAACTCCGATCAGTAATCTGTTTTTCTGCAAAGGAGAGACCTTCCTATTGATAAAAAGTAGAATTTAATCTCTTAATCATTCATTGTTTTCATTTGTACCTGAGTTAAAGGTTTCAAATGGAATCATCTTTCTTATGGAGCAGAATCTCATTTCAAACATGATAAAATTTCAGATAAAAGATGATATATGAATTTTCATAGCCATCCCATCAACTTTAAGTTATTGAACTGCCTTAGTGTCATGGAAACTGAAGCAGTGAAACAAGGAAGGTGAATCCAGCAACACCATCTTCTCTTCATCCTAGAATATCTCCTTTTATCAACAAAAAACTTTCAAAGAGAGTAAAGTAGGTCTGTGATGCATGTAACAAGTATTCTTTAGTCCAATTGTAACTAGAACAGGATTTGCAATTGCCTTTGTAGGCAGTATTTGTACTACTAAAAAAAGCCAATTCAATGCTAAATATACACCAATTATATTTTATTAAAAATAATAGAAGCTAGCCTGACCACCTACCCATTATTTACACTTGATGAAATTGGTTTTGACTACTTTTGAAAACCAACTTCCCCACTTGGAAGGTGAAGGTGTGCTATAACTAGATTAAATCAGTTACAAGCTATATGTCCGCATATATCCCCTCCCTGTGGACCTTCCTCTCTCCCCCTATCCCACCCCTCTAGGTCATCACAGAGCACCAAGCTGAGCTCCCTGTGCCATACAGCAGCTCCCCACTGTCTGTTTACACATCAATTCCAATCTCCCAATTCATCTCACACCCCCTTTCCCACCCCATGATCACACGTCTGTTGTCCACATCTGGGTCTCTATTCCTCTATTTTTTTTTAATAAATAAATAAAAATAAAATGATATCCCTTAAAAATAATTAAAAGAAAAATGTGCCCAGTGCACAGAGAACAATTCCAAAAGAGGATTTCAAGAACAAAACCATTTGTTTTGGGGTAACTTTATTCAATGTGGCACCCCACTCCAGTACTCTTGCCTGGAAAATCCCATGGATGGAGGAGCCTGGTAGGCTGCAGTCCATGAGGTCTCTAAGAGTCAGACACGACTGAGCGACTTCACTTACACTTTTCACTTTCATGCATTGGAGAAGGAAACGGCAACCCACTCCAGTGTTCTTGCCTGGAGAATCCCAGGGACGGGGGAGCCTGGTGGGCTGCCGTCTATGGGGTCGCACAGAGTCGGGCATGACTGAAGCGACTTAGCCGCAGCAGCAGCAGCAGCAGCAGCAGCAGCAACTTTATTCAAAAGGGATCGAAATCAGGGAGGTTTTGTAATACTTACTGTCATATACTTTTACTTCTCAAGCTGATAATCTACAGTTTGCACATCTTTTCCGTCGTAAGTGATTCTCAGTTTCACCTCTGAGAGATCAAGGCTTGTTTTACACTTACTTGCTCCACATACAAGCTGCCGCTGCTCAGTTGCTCAGTCGTGTCTGAGTCTTTGCGACTCCTTGGACTATAGCCGGCTGGGCTCCCCTGTCTATGGAATTCTCCAGGCAAGAATACTGGCGTGGGTTGCCATTTCCTTCTCCAGGGGATCTTCCTGACCCATGTATCTTGTGTCTCCTACATAGGCAGGCAGATTCTTTACCACTGAGCCACTTAGGAAGCCCATTCCATATACAAGGCTGAGTGCCAATGAAGGGATCACTTACCTTAAATATCATCATGATACCTGCGCCATTTAGATAAGATGAGGAGAAAGTCAACACCTTTCATCTGGAGCTTTAAAAACAAAGCTAATTTCTAAGTTCATTATGTGGAAAATACAAATCAATTGTATTAGAGTTTTCTATATTTAAAAATAGACCTGGAGTGGTTTGTTTGGGGTTCTAGAATGCTTTCTGCACCCTTTAATACATTTTTTCCCCTGACTTTTTATTGTTCTTCTGTTTTCTAAGGGTAGGTTGTTTTATGCTGGCTGTGTGTGTGTTTTAACCACTCTTCCTCTGTTAATCCAGACTCCATCTTTGCGCTACAGTGCTTAGCATTTCTTGAGTATCCGTGTACACTCATTAATTTGTATAGATTACATTATTAGCTTGTGTTGCTAGGCATCAGGTCCTCATTTTTCTCCTGCTCCTAAATATGTAATTGGAGAAACCCTAAGCTAATTATCTAATTTCAGCCAATACGGAGTCTACATTTCATAGCTTTATTATCTTTATTATAAAGCTCTTCAATTCCACTTCAAAGGCAGTCAGAAGATTTGTATCAATAACTAATTGTATGGCAAGAACACTGCACTAAACTCTTTTCATGCTCCTCAGCACTGAAGGAGATTTTATCTGTCCAGATTACGCAAAATTAATCAGTTTTGGAGATAGCACTGAGATATTGTTTCCTTCAGTTAAGAAGAATGATTCAAAGGAGGAGAACTGATCTTTTCCTATATTTATAGAGTAAAAATTTAAGAACCCAGAGGGGCAGCAGAATCTCTCATTCTGCTTCTTGCTGCCTCTCTATTTGATTTATGGACAATCTCTAGGTTTTTCTGGTGAGGAAAAAAAAAAAAAAAACCTTTTACAGGAAGAAACAAACAGAATCTTTTTCAGTTTTCAAGAAACTTCTCAGATACAGCACCCATAGTGAGAAGACCCTTTTGGTAACTACGTTGGGCAATTCACTTGCTCACATCATGTTCATGACCACTTAAGTGGCTGTGCCCAATAAATATATTACACATTTTATTAGCATTTGACCAAAGCCAGCCTCTCACACACTTTCCAATGACTGTCACCATTCTCCATCTTTCTCTCTTTTACACACTCACAAACCCACACTCACACATACACATGTGTTGCGTATTCCATTATTCTTCATATTCAGCTGCAAAGCTTAGCCTGAACTACTTAGGTAGATAGACAATTAGATAGATAGAGAGTAGAGTAGGAAATGGCAACCCACTCCAGTACTCTTCCCTGGAAAATCCCATGGACAGAGAAGCCTGGCAGGCTACAGTCCATGGGGTCTCAAAGAATGGGGTGCAAGTAAGCAACTGAGAACATAGATAGGTTGATAGACAGGTAGATACATATTGTGATTAGAGAGGAAAAATAAAAGGATAGCCCACAAGCAAAAGTGCTTGGTCATTATTATTTTCATTGTATCTTATTAATCTAATTGTCTACATTACTCTTGATGACTTAAGATACAACTGCCTTTAGCCATGTGTGAGAATAAAGTTTATCCAGAGGAGATCTTGCTTATGGCTCTGACTTCAGAGCGTCATCCATTTTTTACTAGTGCATTAATGACTCAGACAATCAAAAGGCAACAGAATGCCATGAAATGTGCACGTAGTTCTGTATCAGACAAGCTGTTTTGAATTTGACTCCATCACTTCCTAGATGCAAAAGTGTGTTAGTCACTCAGTCATGTCTAACTGTTTGCGATCTCATGGACTGTAGCCCGCCAGGCTCCTCTGTCCATGGGATTCTCCAGGCAAGAATACTGGAGTCAGTTGCCATTTCCTCCTCCAGGGGATTTTCTTGTCCAGGAATTGAACCCAGATCTCCTGCATTGCAAGCAGATTCTTTACCATCTGAGCCAAGGGTCTTGCGGTACAAGATGCAGAACTACAGGTTAATTTCTTAACTTGGTGTCAACCTAATTTAGCAAACACATCGGTTCTTACTAGACAATTTATTAGTAATATAATGGGAACCACTCCCTACCCACCCCACCCCACCCAAAAAAAAGGAAATAATTGGAGCTTTAGGCCTCAAGCAAGCAGTTTATAGTCTAAATGGGGAGTTGGCAAACTTTTTCCATAAAGGATCAGATAGTAAATATTTTAGACTTGGTTCACCATTTGGTCTCTGTTGGAACTACCCAACTCAGCCCCTGTAGCACAGAAGCAGCCAGAGACGATGGGAAATGAATGGGCAGCGCTGTCTTCCAATAAACTTTAATATATAAAGACAGGCAGTGGCCAGATTCTGCCCACACTCTGTAGTTTTAAACCTGTGATCTATAGCAGCAGTCCCCAACCTTTTTGGCACCAGGAACAGGTTTCATGGAAGACAAATTTTCCATGAACCTGGGGCAGGTTTCGGGATGATTCAAGTGCACAACATTTATTGTGCACTTTATTTCTAATCTAATGCCTCCACTGATCTGACAGGGAGTACCAGTCCACAACCTGAAGGCTGGAGACCTCGATCTAGAGCATCATTATCTGAAACATTCCTGTGATGATGGAAGTGTTCTATATCTGCTTTATCTAATACAGCAGCCAATAGCCTTATGCAGCTCTTTAACTCATGGCATGTGACTAGTTGACAAAAGAACTACATTTTAAAAGTTATTTAATTTTAATTTACATAGCCACATGACACTCATATTTATTGTATTGGACAGTACTGGTCTCAAGGAAAAGATAGGCATAGGAAAATGTGAAGACTATTAAAAATGACAGACATCATACAGATACAAGGAAGAAGTAAGTAGAATTAACTGGTAATTTAATTGAAGGCTTCATATAGTAAGTGGCATTTGAAATGGGCCTTGAGAAATGAGTAGGCTTTTAGTATATAATATATATATTTTTTACTTTATGTTGAATTGCGGCTGATTAACAATGCTGTGATGCTTTCAGGAGCACAGCAAAGCTACTCAGCCATATAAATACATGAGAGATTTTTTGGTAGTCTTTCTAACCTTGCTTGCAAAACCAAACTAGAAATAGCCAAGGCTGCAATAGGGACACTTTATAACATAATTCTGCTTGTAGTGACAGAACTTCATAATTGACAGTGTTTTCTACTTAGAGACATTTGTTAGACACTCTAGTTTTCCAAGATTACTATGGTACAGGGGGAAAGGTACAGGCTTTAGGACTAAGAAGAACAAATTTAAAGCTTTGTTCTCAATATTACTTATCGTGTGAGTTTATATAAGCCCCTTTATCTCTCTAAGTAGTAGTTTTCTCATCTTTAAGATGGAAAGGTACTGTTGACTCTTAGGTCATTTGTGAAAATTAAAAGATGACTCAATTAGAGACTTCCCCAGGTGATCTAGTGATTAAAATTTCACCTTCCAATTCAGGGGGTGTGAGTTCAATCCCTGGTTGGGGAGCTAAGATCCCATATGCCTCGGGGCTAAAAAACCAAAATATAAAACACAAGTAATATTGTAACAAATTCAACAAAGACTTTAAAAATCAACCACATCAAAAAAAAATCATAGAAAAAAAGTGACTCAGTTATAGTACTTAAGATAATGCTAAGAACTTGGGGTATGGTTCCTGAGTTATTATTTAAGTACTATTATGTTACAAATATAATTTCAATCAATTTTCACAGTTCTTTGTGAGTAAAGAAGAGTAGGCATTAGCATCTTCTTTTTTTTTTTTTTTCCTGTAGGAGAATTAACTGTCTATGACATGTATCTTGCCCAAGACCACATATCTTGTAAACAGTAGAATCAAATTCAGAAGGTTCAGAACTCCTCATGTAGATTCCAGACCTGTTATTGACTTCCTTGTTAAGACAAACTAATGAAATATTTGGAATATCAGTTCTAGATTGAATCTTCTATCTGAGGGGTTTTTATTTTTTATATTTTAGGTTTTTTCAATGTGGACCATTTTTAAAGTCCTTATTGAATTTATTACAATATTATTTTTGTTTTTTATTTGTTTCGCAGCAAGGCATGTGGGAATCTTAGCCCCCCAACCAGAGATCTAACTTGCATCCTCTGCATTGGAAGGCAAAGCCTTAACCCCTGGACCACCAGGGAAGTCCCTCTTAATAGGTTTTAGGAGATTTTCAGGCTGATAGGGTTTAATCGAACTAGTCACTCATGTTTACTGGTTAGATTTCTTGTTTTGACATGAACTCTTTGCAGACTTCATTTTATTATTTAAATACTTTTACAAGATATTAATATCTCCATCTTCAATTGTTCATCCTTTCACTCTCCCTTTGAACTGGATGTGTTTTACACGTTCCCAACTCAACCTCAACCCATAACGAGCTTTCCTGCATTCCAAATTACTATAACCTGTACAACCCTACACGTTTTTCCTAATCAATTCAAAGAGAATTTTAGAAGTGTAGAGCAGGAAAGGAGCATTGAAGCAGTTGGGAAAGCTTACTTATGTACATGTTTACTTATTTTATCCAATTCCTTCTTATTATAGAAGGCCAAATGGACGTCAAGAGAGGTGACATCTCTTTCCAAAAGTTTGATATTAGTTAACAGCAGAACTGAGTTTAGCAGTCCTGTCTTAAAATTTTCATTGCAACTTATTCTATTGCATATGATGCTCTTGATATATAGGCATCTCTGTGAATATCACGATGGTGTGAACACCAACCTAGAGCCAGACATCCTGGAATGAGAAGTCAAGTGGGTCTTAGGAATCATCACTATAAACAAAGCTAGTGGAGGTGATGGAATTCCAGTTGAGCTATTCCAAATCCTAAAAGATGATGCTGTTAAAGTGCTGCACTCAATATGCCAGCAAATTTGGAAAACTCAGCAATGACCACAGGCCTGGAAAAGGTCAGTTTTCATTTCAATCCCAAAGAAAGGCAATGCCAAAGATTGCTCAAACCACCGCACAATTGCACTCATCTCACACGCTAGTAAAGTAATGCTCAAAATTCTCCAAGCCAAGCTTCAACAGTATGTGAACCATGAACTTCCAGATGTTCAAGCTGGATCTAGAAAAGGCAGAGGAACCAGAAATCAAATTGCTGACATCCATTGGATCATTGGATGAAATGATCCAAAAGAGAAAAAGCAAGAAATTTCCAGAAAAACGTCTATTTCTGCCTTATTGACTACACCAAAGCCTTTGACTGTGTGGACCAAAACAAACTCTGGAAAATTCTTCAAGAGATGGAAATATCAGACCACCCGACCTGCCTCTTGAGAAATCTGTATGCAGGTCAGGAAGAAACAGTTAGAACTGGATGTGGAACAGCAGCCTCGTTCCAAATCGGGAAAGGAGTACATCAAGGCTGTATATTGTCACCCTGCTTACTTAACTTATATGCAGAGTGCATCATGAGAAACGCTGGGCTGGATGAAACACAAACTTGAATCAAGATTGCTGGGAGGAATATCAGTAACCTCAGATATGCAGATGACACCATTCTTATGGTAGACAGCGAAGAAGAATTAAAGAGCCTCTGGATGAAAGTGAAAGAGGAGAGTGAAACAGTTGGCTTAGAACTCAGCATTCAGAAAACTAAGATCATGGCATCTGGTCCTATCACTTCATGTCAAATAGATGGGGAAACAGTGGAAACAGTGAGAGACTTTATTTTGGGGGGCTCCAAAAGCACTGCAGATGGTGACTGCAGCCATAAAATTAAAAGACGCTTGCTCCTTGGAAGAAAAGCTATGACCAACCTAGACAGCATATTAAAAAGCAGAGACATTACTTTGCCAACAAAGGTCAGTCTAGTCAAAGCTATGGTTTTACCAGTAGTCATGGGTGAATGTGAAAGTTGGACTATAAAGAAAGCTGAGCACTGAAGGATTGATGCTTTTGAACTGTGGTGTTGGAAAAGACTCTTAAGAGTCCCTTGGACTGCAAAGAGATCCAACCAGTCCATCCTTAAGGAAATCAGTCCTGAATATTCATTGGAAGGACTGATGTTGAAGCTGAAACTCCAATACTTTGACCACCTGATGTGAAGGACTGACTCATTTGAAAAGACCCTGATGCTGTGAAATATTGAAGGTGGGAGGAGAAGGGAATGACAGAGGATGAGATGGTTGGATGCCATCACCAACTCAATGAACATGAGTTTGAGTAAACTCCAGGAGTTGGTGATGGACAGGGGGCCTGGCATGCTGCAGTCCATGGGGTCACAAAGAGTCAGACACCACTGAGTGACTGAACTGAACTCTGAATGTGCCATCGCTTTGCCTGTTTTTTATTTTAACAAGAAACATAGTGGTCTAGGGTCTTTCAGTATAAAATTCTCTTCCTATAAGCAAGCTATACATTTTAAGAAGTTAAACACATTGGGACTTCCCTGGCAGTCCAGTGGTTAAAATTTCACCTTCCAATGCAGGAGGTGAGGGTTCAATCCCTGGTCGGGGAGCTGATATCCCACATGCCTTGGGGCCAAAAAACCAAAACCTAAAAAACAGAATGAAGATTGTAACAAATTCAATAAGGACTTTAAACACGGTCCACATCCAGAAAATAATCTTTAAAAAAAGAAGATAAATACCTGGACTTCATAAATTTCACAATATTGTGAAATAACAAAATGTTCACTTTTTGCCTTGCTGATTCTCATAAAGCCACTTTCCTATGGACTTTTCTACCTCTTTCACAAATTCAAATTTGTCAACTCTTCCCAGCCCAACTCCATAAAGACTTCCCTGAAGAGTCCAGCCTTCACTGATTCCCCCTTGGATTCAATCCTACACATGTCAGCCCTAGATGAAGCCTTCATATTGCATGTGTCAGTGCTGTGGCTCCCAGCTAGACTGCATTCAACATCCACCTAGGAGGGAGCATAGATTCTTCTGGTGTCATGTTAGGCATAACTCCTTCTCAATTATATACGAATTTAAAGACTGAATTAGTGCTTTGATGACTTTACAGAGTGGCTGTGACTTCCCAAATTACTGTGAAATACTTCTTATACCTGGGTTATTAACGAGGTGAACGAGCCTCAGACTCTAGTCTAAGTTTGACCTTTATTACTGCATTAGTATTCTTACCCCGAAAGACCTCGCTACGTTTAACTGAGCGAACAGCCTTCACAACCATTGATGTTTCATTCATCTCATAGTTTAGGAAGCTTTGTTTTCCTCTTAATGTCTGAGGATAAAACTTTAAAGGAAAACATCTCCACGGGAAGTCTAGCATCACTTAGGAATGGATCATCTGTGGCTGCCAGAAAACACTGTTCGATTATCAGTTCGAATTTTCTCTTGCTCCTTAATTTCATCCCGTTAGGTATTTCTTTTATTCCCTTGGACCACCCCCAAACTATTGTTCTCCCTCCTCGTTGTTTCTATAGCTTTCAAGTATTTGGCAAGCTTCGGATTTTGATTGATCCTCTTTTTTTTTTATCTCCTCCTCAAGTGCCAACTTCTGTCTTCAATGGACTCCTGTCTGTTGTTCTTTGAGATTAAAAATCAATGAAAATTACAAAAGCTGAATAATTCTTTAACAAGCTTCTTTGGCCCTCCCTTTCACCTTCTCAGAAAGAATTTTTTTCCCCGTTTTATCACTTCCCTTCCAAAAGTACCATACACCTTAATTAAATTATTACAATTCTTTTGAGGATTATGAATAAATCTTCATTTGTTTTCTTTATTAGCATTCGATCTGCTTTTGTTAATTGTGTAAATGTTCCCCGTAGGCAGAAAAGCAATATAACTCAAATGAAGCAGGGCTTTTTGTTAAGGATAGTCAATTTGATTAACATCACCGTCAATATGATGAATGGAAGCATTTTGGAACAAGTTGCTCAGTAACTTGAAATTGACAATATAATGTGTGTGTCATTAGGACTAAAACAATAAATTCAACAATGTATCATAATATTGATCTGGAATGCTCCGTGGTTTGGGATAAAATAATGATTCTGTACATTTACATAATATCATTCATTCTTGGATTCAATGCTTATAAACAGACCTTATCATCTTGAGGCTTAAATGACGTGGAAACAAGTGAACTTCATCAGTGCTGAAGGAGTAAAATGGTAATTCAGAGGTCTAGATTCAGTACTTGAAGTGATAGAAATTGATTTCCCCTGTATGGCTAACATGATATAGTTAATAAAGAAGGCTTTATAGCAAATATAAGTAAATTTTCATGGGAACCACTGAAAATGCAAACCAAGAAATTGCAAACTTCCAACTATAGACTTTCTCTGTGTCAACCAAATGTTTGCCCATATTCAACAGTGGATAAATATCTGATTAACAAGTTTTCTTGAAGAAAGAAAAGTAGGTGAAAAAGGAGAAGTAGGTAGAAGAAAATACACCTAAGGATTGTACTAAGGGTGCCATAAGAATAAATTTTCTTCAAGGATTCTGAATCTTAATAATGGATCCTTTATTTCCATAAACTACGGTTTCCAAGCTCAAGAGAGCAGAAAATAAAGAGAATAGTTCTTGTTTTTTTTCAATGTTGTTTTGTAATTGTTTTTTTGTTTTGTATGTTATTTTTTTAAAAGCAAACTTAGGATAATTTTATTTCCTGGGAAAGAGAAGATAATTTCTAAGGATAAAACCCCATCAAGTGAAACATCAATAAAAGGGAGAGAGACAGAGATAAGAGATTTTTGTGAATCACTTATTTACTTGACACAAAAATGAAATCACTACAACCATGAAACATAAGCTGTGACTAAATTTGTCCTATATGAAAGAAAAAACATTAATTTAAATATATATTTATACTTTACATGTGAAATCTATGTCATCGCCAGTTTTTCTACAAATGAGCAAACCAACCCTTAAAATTAACAAGTTCATATAAATTGGCATCAAGTTATTATGAACCAATAGCTATTCTTCATCCAAGCTCTCTTGGCTTCATCAATAAAGGTTAAAATACACAGATTTCTCTAATATCAGTTTAGTTTCACTACATTCTATGTATCACCTCTAAGACTTACTGTTAGACTCTTTCAAGAAACAATCATGTGTTTCTATTTTGATAAACTATCATATGCAAACAAAACATAGACAATTTACTTTTTAAGAAACCTAGAATTAATGTAAGTTCCAAAAGAAGAAATTCTATTGTAGACTAAGAAATCTGTCCCAGGCTATAAATCCTTAGATGTAAATGCAGCTTTTAGTACAAAGATAAATTATATACAAATGCAGAACAAGCATCTTCTGGGAAAAGAGTTTAAAAGTATTTTAGAGGGAAAAAAAGGTAAAGCAACCTAAATCAAAATCTCCTAATAGTCTTTCTTCTATCACAGTTTTTCTCAACAGTTACTTTATTTTCCCTCTCTTTCTTCAATGGGGTTAAAAAAAAAAAAAAAATATATATATATATATATATGTATATGTATGTGTATGCCAAAGGTTTAGTAAAACAAACTTAAATGAATATAACAAACAGAAAGGGACTCAGAGACACAAAGAACAAACTAGTGGTTACCAGGGGCGGGGGGAAGGGGCAAAAGAAGGAAAGGGATTAAGAGGTACAAACCACTAGGTATAAAATAAACAAGACACACAGATGTAATGAATAAGTATATAATGAACAGGGAATACAACCAGTATTTTATAACTTTCAATGGAGAGCAACCTATAAAACTATTGAACCTCTATGTTGCACAACAGAAACTAATATAGTATTTTAATCAACTGTACTTTGATTAAAAATTTGAGGGAAAGTGTTTTTAAAAAGAGAAGCTTATCATGAAAGAAAAGCAATACAAGCTGAATAGGAGACAAAAGAAGTGGCCAAACTTGAAATGCATGAACAACACTCCAGGCAAATTAGAAATGACCACCAGTGTAAGTCAAAAAGGAAACAGTAGGGACTTCCCTGGTGGGCCAGTGGCTAAGACGCCACACTCCCAATGCAGTGGGCCTGGGTTCAATCCCTGGTCAGGAAACTAGATCCCACATGTCAAAAATAAAGATCCCACATGCTGTAATTAAGATGTGGCATGGTTAAATAAATTTAAAAAATAAACATTTTTTTGAAAAAGGAAACAGTAAAACTGTGATTAAAAACAGTCCAACACTGAGATGTCAGTAACCATATTTCTTTATATCTTGTATAAATTACATCAAATAAGGCAACAGATACAGTCAATATATTTTATGTTATTTTTTAAAATGTTGTCTTTTTTTAATCTACTTGTTTTACACATTCTTCCAGGGTATGAGATACCTGTGTGATTTTCTTTTTTAATTTAGAAACACATGAAAATACAAAAGCGTACGCCCTCTTTTCATTTGCTTAACACTAGACATGGAAAGCATGAATCTTCCAACGATGATAACCAAGACATTGTTTACCTGGCATTACATCTTTATTTTACCCAGAGGAATCAGGGAAAAAAATAAAGTCTGTGATTTAACTGGTTTGAGATTCAAAGAGCATCTTTGTTGAGGTTAGTGCCACAAACTGAATTTAGGCCTTTTTATGCACTGTTTCAATGTGTTTATGTTTCGTCAATGAACTTGGGGTGCTATTTACCTCCCTGAACATGCCCCAATTTTGTCTGAACTTAGTGTGCTATCATTTTTTCCCAATGCACACATTTAGCATCATACTTGTACAGAACATTCAGAATTCTTAAGAACAAACAAATAATGAGCTACCCCTAGAAATGGAGGGAGAAGAGATGGTTTATCCTGGCTTCTGTGCTTCTTTCATCACATCCCTCTCCCTTGGCAATGGCCATTGTCCTCCATGCTCACGTCAGTGAACAGACCCAGTGCTAAATCCAGATATTTCATTATCCCACCCTCTCCTTGTCCCTTTGCCCCAAACCTCCACCCTGAGGAAGGATTCCAGGCCAATGACCTTTCCTTGCTTTCTTTTTCAGAAGCATCTTGCTGTCAGCACACTTGATCATTTCTTTAGTCCAAATGTGCCCCTTACAAAAATATCTACTGACCCTGACCTTTGAAAAGGGCAAAAGGAGTTTTAGCCAGTGATAACAGGGGAGAGATGAAAGCCTTGGCAATCTCCATGGAACTCAAGGATACTATAATTTCTCATGGCGCAGCCCCTCTCTCACCGTTTGCCAAATCACTGTGCTTTTTGAACAACTAGAGTGAGTAAATCTGAAGCAAAGATAAGGAAGGAAAATAGTTCTCAAAGGGTAAATTATAGCCTATAAAAGGGGAAGGAAAACTTGTCATCTTTCAACCTAACTTTCCTTGACAGAAGTAGCCTTTAAGAATTCCCTTTAAATGAGTTCTCGACTTCTGGCAGGCTTCTGACGATGCAGTTCCCTTTGTTCAGGAATGATTATTTAAGCTTCCCATTTTAGCCTCACAGCACAGATTTCAGGAAAGTTTTTTATTTTCCATGTTCTTTCTTTTTATCCCTAAGACAAATATTTCTGCCCAGTATGACATCAATTTCCAAAGAACTGACCTACCTCTGATAATGTATTTATGACTTCCTTGATGCCTATTTATCATCACACAGACACAGACACACACAAAGAAGTCATATACCAATTAAAGAGTGTGTTTCACTGCACATTTCCTTTCAAATTCATGCATGACTTTGGGTGCAATATTTAAGTAGCAGCAATACAGCAAAAGATGGCTGACTCTTAGAAACTAGAAACTCACATACAGACAGGGTCTCCTTCCCCCCTCATTATCTTGTGTGTGCGTGCTTTTAATTAAATATCCCCGGGTTTTGGTGATCCTGGAGATGTTTGACACAATACCCGTTCATTAGAAATGCCTTATACTTATCACATCTTAAAGATGGACTTATCAGCTCTTTCTTTCAAATGCATGTCTCAGATTAATATGCATTGTTAGAGGACTTATTTGACAGGTTCAGAAGGGTTGAGCCGCAAGGAGATAACATTACGAATCCCCCTAGTTTAGTAAAAAGAGGTAGAGTGGCTGTGCAAAGTCATAGTCAATAGTTCATTTTGAATGAGTACATGTGCTATTATCTCATGAGCACATAAAAGAAGAGCGAGAGCAATAAGAGCTGTATTTTCCACCTGTTGGCACATCGATGGGTTTATTCTAATCCCCATATCTCTCCATGCCCTTCACAAGAGCTTATTCATTTAGCTCTGATGGGCCTACCGAACGTGAGCATTATCAATGACTGCTAATGAGACAGCAATTCTCTCATTTCAGGTTCATAACAACCTCAAGCCACAGAATATCAGAGATGCCCCATTTCCTTTTATAAATTAACTTTTATTAGGGTATGGTTGATTTACAATGTTGTGTTAGTTTCTAATGCACAGCAAAGTGAATCAGTTACATATATATATATATATATATACACACATATACGAAGTGAAGTGAAGTCGCTCAGTCGTGTCCGACTCTTTGCAACCCCATGGACTGTAGCCTACCAGGGATTCTCCAGGCAAGAGTACCGGAGTGGGTTGCCATTTCCTTCTCCAGGGGATTGTCCCAACCCAGGGATCAAACCCGTGTCTCCTGCATTCCAAGCAGACGCTTTAGCCTCTGAGCCACCAGGAAAGTCCTATATATATATATATATATATCCACTCTCTTTAAGATTCTTTTCCCATTTAGGCCATTGTAGAAAATTGAGTAGAGTTCCCTGTTCTATCAGAGAAGGCAATAGCAACCCACTCCAGTACTCTTGCCTGGAAAATACTGTCTATGGGGTCATACAGAGTCGGACACGACTGAAGCGACTTAGCAGCAGCAGCAGCCCTGTTCTATACAGTAAGAGTTTATTAGTTATCTATTTTGTATGTAACAGTGAGCGTACTTCAGTCCCCAACTCCTAATTTATCTCTCCCCTCCCCTTCCTCCCTTGGTAACCATGTTTGTTTTCTACATCTCTGACTCTGTTTTGTAAATAAGTACATTTGTGCCATTTTTTTTTAGATTCCACATATAAGCAATATCACATGGTATTTGTCTTTCTCTGTCTCACCTCACTCAAAATGACAATCTCTAGATTCATCCAAGTGGCTGCAAATGGAAGTATCTAATTCTTTTACATGGCTGAGTAATATTCCGTTGTATACATGATGCCCCATTTCATTCATATTGGACAGGTGGCAAACCAGTTTCCCTTTGGGTCTGAGTTGTCTTTCTCCCTTGATACCTCCATCTGCCCCACTACAGACCTGTCTGTGTGATGGCAGCATTGCCAAGTAGAGCAAAGAGCTGAAGAGGCTTCCACCCAATCACATCCTGAGTGCTGTCCTCCTCTTCCTCTGCTACCCATGGTCTCTGAGCAGGGGACATCTCCTGAGTCCACCTCCCACCCACACCACCTTCCTACCACTGCTTATTTGGGTGTCTACACTGTGCCCCACTGTGTTCAGAGACATTAGTGGAAGGGTTGAGGCAATGCTATAATAAAGCAGACAGTGATGACAGCCTTAGTCCTCTATAGCCACTCAGAATCCTTTGCAAAATTTTATTTTGCTCCAAAACATTTTGCCTTTGGTGCTTGTCAAAGAGAGATGCTTTTTTTATTTGGGGAGGGCGGGGAGCGGTTGGTTTGTTTTTATGAAATTGTCAAGGTAGCAGAAATGTTTATAGGAACAGGAATATGGTACATTTGGCCCTAGGGAAGGGAGAACATTGGCCACTTGCTAAATATACCGGATCTACACCTTTATGATGAATTTACTTTGCTTTTAAAGAGTTGATGGGACTGAGAGCAGGTTACTCCAAAATGTGCCATATTAGCATATTAATTATTTAAGTTATTTAAGGAATAGCCAGTGCAAAGAGAACATTCTACCCTCCTTTGTCCCACCTGAAAACAGGAAATAAACTCCCAGGTGAAAAGTACCCTCCTTATACTGGAAAGTAGAAATATATGCTATCACCAGAGACAGAGTATTCAAACCCTGGAAGGTTGAATGAACAAACCTTGGTACTTCTTTACTAACTTGATAATTTTTTGCAAATGTATTATTTCTTTATCTAAAAGGTATAAAAGCTGATAGCTTTGGTCACTTCTTTGGATCTCATATCTTTGTATATATAAAATTAAATTAAATCTTATGTCCTTCTGTTAATTTCTCTTTTAATACAGGGAGTGTCTCAACCAAGAACCTGGAAGGATAGAGGGGAAATTATTTTTCTTTCTCTACAGGATCAGTGTTTCATCTTGATATTCACCCAGGTCTATTTCTAGATTGTGACTTCTACTATTAGTTTCCTTCATGTTCCCTTTTTTTTTCTCATTAAAAGAAAGCTATTCTTATGTAAATAAAGGAATGCCACCATCTACTTTTTGTCAACATGATAAGATAATAAACATGAAGAGGTCAGAAAAAGAGAATGAAGAAGTCTCCTATGAAACACTTCAAATGAGAAGTAGTTTCTTTTCTCCCTCAAAATTTTTTGAAACCAAATCTGGTTTAAGCTAAGACTTTTTACCAGACATGTGCATTGTCTATCATGATACACTTGCATTGCAAATGCAAAGACTGTCCTTGACTTGTCCTTGACGTTTTGTTGACAAGATATGTTGAGGCCAGGTCCTAGGACTCCTGCTGCATGTTTTTTATGTTATCCAAAGGATACAAAGAGATCTTTGGAAGTGAATGAGTTGTGTGTGTCCCGGGAGATCAAGTCATATGTAGGGTTTGTTTGAGCCCTTAATGGAAACAGTTGCATTCCAGTTGAGAGAACACTTCACTTCGATGAATGTCACAGAAACCCACAGGACTGATGAACAAGGTTTTCAGTACCAGAAAACTCCCCATGATGGGGAAAGAGAGGAGTCACAGAAGATGAGCAAGCAGAAAGTACCAAAAGAACAACAACAACAAAATGATCCCATTTTGGAGAACAAGTGTGATATGGAAAAATTGCATGGGTACCTTTGACCCACACTTATGCACTGATATTCTCACTCAGCTCACTTTGCAGGGGCAATGCCACCCATTCTCATGGCTCCTGTGTCATGGCCATTACACAGCCATTGTCTGAATTGGAGCAATGTGCAAGGTTTTGTAGACATCTGGTCCTGTCCAAAACATCCATAAGACATTTGGTCTACACCAAAGTCTTTGACATTTGGTCCTATCCAAATCCATTTGGCATGGACCAAATATGCTCACGGATGTTTTGGGTAAGACCAGTTTCAATGACACTTTGGCAAGGGCCAAATGACTTAAGGACAAGAGATGGAAGCAGACTCCCAACTTGAATGATGGGTAATGCGCAAATCGCCACGCACTTGGAGAAGCAATAGCAGTGGAAGCCATGGACAGCTTTCCTTAAACGAAAGTGTAAACATTTCAATGGAATCCGTTGCTATGTCAGTTATGACTTAAGAGTTAAAAGAGAAATAATGCCTACTTGACCATTTTATTTTTATTTTGAAAGTATGACAGCCCTTGTGACCACAAAATACCCAGATGGTTTCTCTAGTTCAGTTAAGAGCCTTCCCATCATGGGAAGGAGGAAAGTTGACTGGAGAGTTGAGGAGACTATTACACAAAGGTCCACCTGGGAAGAATTTATCCAGCAATGACAGGTTGTATGAAGATGGTGTGAGGTTGTCAGACACTTTTATGATCCTTCCCTTCAGTCTGGCTTATGTACCTTTTGAAGGAGCACATGGCATGATAGGGAGGCAGCCTTGAAATCAATTGACAGAGCAGAGAAAACATTAATAGCATCTGCAGCCACAGGACACTCTGCTACAGTGAGATTTGTTGTAGGACAAAAATGACAGCTCTATAACAACATCTTATTGATATGGGTTTCCAGAGCATGGGCAGAAAAAAAAAAAAGGATTCTCTGGCAGAAAGTGTTTGCAACATGACTTAGGGGCTTTGATGAAACAAACTGGGCTACCATCAAGAAGTACAAGAAGAAAAACAAAGATTCTGTGGCAGTGAGAAAGACCACAGGGCAAATATCATACCTTGGAGTATGCATCACATCTCCACTTTTAGCAACAGAACACGCCAACAACAGCTTAGACTTCTGGTTTTCCCATTTGAAGTATCAATAGATTATCACATATAGGATGACCTTACAGAGACAATATAATAACAGCTTAATATGAGACAAAAATCTACCTGATTGCACAGGTGGAATTCATAGAAACAAATGCTACCTTTCAATTCATGCTGCTTATAATAAGTTCATAATGATATTAGCTAAAAAATCAATTTCAAAGTTATGGTCAAAATTCATTGATTTGTTATTTTTGAGTGAACAGACAGATTTTCAGTTGAATTGCTGAATTTATCTTAAGCCCCAAGTTCACACATCTTGAAATACTGATTTGATTGTTTGAAAATGGGGAAACTTTATATAGCACCATCAGGTCAAACTGCATAAGTCAATGCATGCTGGTTTTTCTAACATGTTACAATCACTGTTCAGAATAGCTTTGATTTGGTGCGTTTCTGGTTTTTTGTTTTGTTTTGTTTTTTTGCCTCTAGGGACAGTTTGGATGCTAATCCCAATTTTTCAAGGCAGGAAATGAGGTGTCTGGTCTGGTAAAGAAAGTCGTTCATCAGAGTTACAGTTCTTCCTGGTTGGGGATGCAAACGGAAACAACTAAATAGTCTAAGAAAGCTGATCTTATGCTATCCCCGGAAAAGATGTCATAACACGAGCATCAATCATCATTCACTCTCCACTTCCAAACCATCATCAGTCTCCACTTCCCAGGACCTAAGTACTTCAAGGTTCAGTTCAGTTCAGTTCAGTCGCTCAGTCATGTCCAACTCTTTGCGACCCCATGAATCGCAGCACGCCAGGCCTCCCTGTCCATCACCAACTCCCGGAATTCACCCAGACTCACATCCATAGAGTTGGTGATGCCATTCAGCCATCTCATCCTCTGTCATCCCCTTCTCCCCTTGCCCCCAATCCCTCCCAGCATCAGAGTCTTTTCCAATGAGTCAACTCTTCGCATGAGGTGGCCAAAGTACTGGACTTTCAGCTTTAGCATCATTCCTTCCAAAGAAATCCCAGGGCTGATCTCCTTCAGAATGGACTGGTTGGATCTCCTTGCAATCCAAGGGACTCTCAAGAGTCTTCTCCAACACCACAGTTCAAAAGCATCAATTCTTCGGTGCTCAGCCTTCTTCACAGTCCAACTCTCACATCCATACATGACCACAGGAAAACCCATAGCCTTGACTAGACTTCAAGGTTAGTGATAGCTAAATAGGTTCTAGTTTTATGAAAAGATGTAAAACATTAACATCTCTTCTATTCTAATTCCTAATAATGCCTGTGTGATTACCCTCTTTGGAGAGAGGGAAAGAACCCATTAGGAAAAAAGGCAGTGTCTGATTCCACTTCTTTCTTGGTTGTTCCTTCTCGAATTTGAAGAGTTTCTTTCCCCCCCTTTCTGAATGTAGTTATATCCCATATGGACAGCTCTGAAGGGTGTTTCATTTTTAAACTAGGTTTCATTTTTGTGACATCACACTTATTGCTAAATCTTGTGCACTTCAGACAATTCTACATACTATGGGAGACAAAAAGAATTATGAGATTTCCTTGCCTATATTCAAGAAACTTGCTCTACAGTTCAAGAGAAAATATATATCATTCTTTTACCTCTTATTGTGGGGTTTTGACATAAATAAAAATAAATGTAGCTTCAGTTCAGTTCAATTCAGTTGCTCAGTTGTGTCCAACTCTTTGCCACCCCATGAATCACAGCACTCCAGGTCTCCCTGTCCATCACCAACTCCCAGAGTTCACCCAAACTCATGTCCATCAAGTCGGTGATGTCTTCCAGCCATCTCATCCTCTGTTGTCCCCTTCTTCTCCTGCCCCCAATCCCTCCCAGCATCAGGGTCTTTTCCAATGAGTCAACTCTTTGCATGAGGTGGCCAAAGTATTGGAGTTTCAGCTTCAGCATCAGTCCTTCCAATGAACACCCAGGATCTCCTTTAGGATGGACTGGTTGGATCTCCTTGCAGTCCAAGGGACTCTCAAGAGTCTTCTCCAACACCACAGTTCAAAAGCATCAGTTCTTTGGCTTATGCACTCTAAAATAGGACACTCCACTCTGTTATTTAGTATTGGGTGACCTTGGCCTTGTGCCTTAGTTAAATGATGTACAATATGGGCTTCCCAGGTGGTTCAAGTAGTAAAGAATCTGCCTGCCAATACAGGAGATGCAAGAGATGTAGGTTTGATCCCTGAGTTGGGAAGATCCCCTGGAGAAGGAAATGGCAACCCACTCCAGTATTGTTACCTGGAGAATCCCATGAACAGATGAGCCTGGTGGGCCACAGTCCATAGAGCTGCAAAGAGTCAGACACTACTGAAGCAACTTAGCGTGCACACACAGAGAGTACAATATCCGTTATAAGGTTTTGGTAAGTGTTAAATTGCCAAATACACATAAAGTGATGAGAATTGCACTTACAGACATATTAAACATATGTTTATGTCCCTTTAAACATTATGATTAATTTGTTTATTCAGCAAATATGTGTACGTACCAGTGTGTATTGAGCATGTGAGAGTGACTAAGACAAGTTGCCCTCCCTTATGGAAATTGCAAGCTTGAGGAGACAGATTCAGTAAAAATACATGAACAAGAAAGTGTTGGGGTAGTGAGTGCCATGAACCAAGCAAGATAAAGGTATCAAAAGAGATTGAGAGAGGACTTGCCTTAGATTCATTGGGGAAGCCTCCCTGAGGAGGCAATATTTGAACTGAAACCCAAGTGACAGACAAGCCAGCCATCAATCCGTATGTAAGGTAGGTACTCGAAAGGAAACTCAAAGGGAAAACCACTAAGCCCTGGCAAGACTGGCTGAGATTTCATGGCAGAAGTGGGTTTCCTCCATGTTTAGAGGGATATTTAAAGTAGCTGAGACACCTTTCCTGCAGGCAGAGGAATTGCAACAAATATGGAAGTTCAGAGGTGGGAGACTCTGGACACGAGGCATACCCAGTGGGCTTGCTGTATCTCTCTATCCTGGTGACTGGTGCCTGCAGAAGAGTAGGAGGTAAAGGGAGGAGATAGGTTGAACCAAGGGTAGGAGACATTTCACCTCAGCACCTTCATTTATTTGGCTGTGCTGGGTCTTCGTTGCTGCACACAGGCTTTTCTCTAGTTGTGGCAAGCAGGGACCACTTTCTAGCTGTGGTGCTTGGTCTTCTCACTTCAGTGACTTTTCTTGTTTTGGAGCACATTCTCTAGGGCACTCTGGCTGCAGTTGTGGCTCCCAGCTCTAGAACACAGGCTCAGTAGCTGTGGTGCATGGGCTTTGGTGCTCCATAGCATGTGGGGTCTTCCTGGACCAGAGATCAAACCTTTGTCTCCTGTGTCTCTGTGTTGACTGGTGCATTCTTTACCACTGAGCTACCAGAAAAGCCCCTCAGCATCTTCTTAAAGTGTCACTCTGTATAAAAATGGCCTGATGGATGGTTTCTGAGATGGAGAAAGAAATCATTCTATGACTATGGTTAAGTTGATCCCCACCTCAGTGACTACCTCCCTGGAGTTGTGGGGATGGTGCTCTTGATAACTATTCATTAACTGAGTGATTGATGGCATAATTGATTGGTTAGTTCATTTATTGCACACACCCTGGAAAACTGCTGAATAAACTTTTAAGAAAAGAAAAAAATGGAGGGATGATGGGTTACAGTAGTGATAATATTGATGTAAAATTTTGGAGGCAAGAAAATAGAGGAAGAATTCAGTCCCCTATTAGTGTAGAAGTGATCCAAGATGACATGTCAAAGATGAATGAGGCGTCAAGCCCTGAATGACAAGTGCACAGTAACAGGAAAACACTAAGGGGCACTTGATTTAAGGGAAGAAGATAATGACACTCTTTTATATGTATGAACATCTGAAATGTGGATACACTCTGTGATGTGCAAAGTGATGGAAAATTTGTAATGGTGAGTTGTCTTTGAAAAATAGGAGAAACATGGAAATAAGGTTAGCAATAGAATCAAAATATATAGCTTTGTTTAATCAAAGAGGTGGTTGTTCATCTCTCTTCATTTCTTTCATCTTCATAGATCTATTATCCATTATCATGATTTTTTTTAATTATTGAATTTAATATTGGTGGCTCAGTGGTAAAGAATCCACCTGCAATGCAGGAGATGTGGGCTCAATCCTGGGTTGGAAAGATCCCCTGGAGAAGGAAATGGCAATTCACTCCAATATTCTTGCCTGGGAAATCCCTTGGACAGAGAAGCCCAGCAGGTTACAGTCCATGGGGTTGCAAAGAATAGGACACAATTTAGCAACTAAACAGCAACAATATTAGTTGAACTGCCACTAAACACCAGGCTAAGATGAATAGAGCATAGTTTCTGTACTTCCCTAGAGTGGATAAAGAGAACGGGGAACAAACACACACAGATACACACACACGCACACACACACACACACACACAAATGCACACACAGGAATAGTGAATTGATTAAAGGAGATCCAGAAAAATCTGATTCAATGAGAGTAAAAATTTTCAAGAAGAGCTCTCTCAATCATTTAGCAAAATATTTCGGGGAGAACAAAAGCCAAGAAATAGCCTTTAGATTTGTCAACTAGAAGATCATCGTTACTCTTTGAAGGGGCAAATTCAGTAGAATATTAGGGGTAGAAGCCAAGGTGCATCTTTTATCCCCTCATGCTTCATCCCCTTGAGTTTTCAAGAAAAGTCTTCAGTTCAGTTCAGCCACTCAGTCATGTCCGACTCTTTGCAACCCCGTGGACTGCTGCATGCCAGGCTTCCCTGTCTATCACCAACTCCCAGAGCTTGCTTGGTTGTCAAAAAATCATGGTAATTATTTCTATAGATGCTGACATTGAATGACTAAACCATATTCATAATTATTAAATTGCCATATTCCAGTTTAAAAAAAAATAAGACACCTAAAAGCATTGAGAAGATAATCAGTTAGTTATAGGTTCACCTCCCCCCAAATAAAATAATGTCACCAAAATAAAACTTCTAAGTTTTTGTAATAATATGTAATTAAAACTGTAAGACAATTGCATTTTCTGACATTTCATGCCAGTGGAGTTGCTATCTTGAAGACTGTCTCCAAATCATAGAATAAGTGAATAAGGGTGGGGAGTTTTTAAGGATAATTTTTATTTACTTTGTCTTAAGAGGCAAATTTCAAAATAAATAAGAAAGAAAAGGGCAAAGGTTTTGAAGGTCAAGTTAAGCATTTTTCTTTAACAAGGTTCTTTTGACATTACTAAATGGATCAGCCACAGAACTTTGAGCAGCACTATTAGATTAATGATAGCATCAATGATACGAACAAGTACTATTTGTTAAGCACCGTTCCTCCTCAAGACTTTAATTCACTTGGGATAGAGAAAATGGAGATGGAAAGAAAGCCTAATCTAACCCTGGCCACTATATATTTTCTTTTCCTCCTTTTTGTATTTTTTTAATTGCATGAGAAGGAATCTACAACAAAAATATAGCCTTCTCCAGACAGTACCATGAAAATCAATAATCAGTCTTGCCAGAAGAAATTCAACAACATTTTCAGTGCTGTTACAGATTAGACAGACTGTATTTATAATAAAAAGCCATATGCCCAGTCTTTTATAGACTCTGAAAGGAAGTATCTTTATTATTGCATAAAGCTTCTTGACCTACTCACACCCTTCAGCCAAGAATAATCTCTCCCTCCACTGACTTCTGTAGAATTTTACATTTCTAGTATAAAGTGAGAACGTCTGGTTAAACGTGGAGGATTAAATACCTGAGGGTTTTTTCTTTGCTGTTTCCAGGAATCCCATTCGAATGGGAGTAAAGACAAAATCACAACACAAAGAGCAGGGGATTGAGCCATCAGGGGATAAAGAGATATCAACAAGTGAATCATGCAGCAGGGGCTTCTAAAGGCTTGTATATTGAGATACTGTGTGCGTGCTTAGTCGCTTCAGTTGTGTCCAACTCTGTGCAACCCCATGGATGGCTGCCCACCAGGCTCCTCTGTCCCTGGGATTCTCCAGGCAAGAATACTGGACTGAGTTGCCATTTCCATCTCCAATGCATGAATGCATGCTAAGTCGCTTCAGTCATGTCCAACTCTGTGCGACCCTATGGATAGCAGCCCACCAGGCTCCTCTGTCCACAGGATTCTCTAGGCAAGAATACTGGAGTGGGTTGCCAGTTCCTTCTAGGGTTGGCCAAAAAGTTCATTCAGGTTTTTCTGTAACAGCACATGAGAAATCCTAATTAACTTTTTGGCCAACCCTATAGATTTTAAGGAAGGCTACAGTGAGGCATGAGACTGAAAGCTAAGACCACCTGAATATCCTTGTGGGGAATATTTAAATACTTGGTCCCTTTCCAGAAACTGGGGGTTTATTTTGTGGAGGAATAGAATCAGAGATTGCCCATATTTTAGTATATCTGGCACAGAGGAAAGGTGAGGAAGAGACATTCGGCTTGAAAGTTACTGTTTGACAATACCCCTCAAACCTACTTAATTCTGCTTCACTGCAAAAATATCGTGATTTGGCCAAAAATAGGCAGGAGTTTCAAGTAGTCATTCCTGGAAAAATTCAACATACCCAAAAAAGACTTATAAATACTGACCTTTGGTGGTCCCTCAAAAAAAAAAGCACAGCTGGGTCTCTACCCAGTAATACTACAGTGAGGCCCACTGATCCTAAAGACATATCCACATATATGGAAAAGCAGAGGATCAGTGCAAGAGATCCATGTTTCTTGCATGTTAATCACTCTCTCATAGTCTGTTTTCCAAGAAACTAAATCTGGGGTACAATGATATTATTTTCCAGACTAAAATAGTTTAAGTCAGAGTATAATAAATGATAAATTTCCTAAAATACATAAGCATGCAAATTTGGAAAGAGAAGAAAGAAAATCCAAAGACCTTTGAAACAAAAGAAATAAATCAGCATCAAAAAGAATAAAGACATTGGACTTCTCAGCAACAACCCGCATATCTAAAAGATGATAAAGCAATTCCTTCAAAATTCTGAGGGTAGATGGTTTGCAAACTGCAATTATAAATGCTGCCAGATTGTCAATTAAGTATGGGAGCAGAATAAAACACTTTCAGGTATATAAGTTTGAAACAATATCTCCCTTCCTACTTTTTTCATGAAAATACTGGTGTGCGTGTGCTGTCAAAACAGGACAGTAAGTGATGACAAAGGAAGACACTGGACCCAGTAAAGGGGATGCAACCAAGGATGGGGGTGAAGTCACAGGAGAACTGTGTGTCAGGCTTTAGCATAAGTCCAACAGGGGCTTCCCCAATGGCTCAGTGGATTAAGAATTCACATGCAGTGCAGGAGATGCAGGAGAAGCGGGTTGGGAAGATCCCCTGAAGGAGGAAATGGCAACCCACTCCAGAATTCTTGCCAGAAAAGCAGGTAGTAAAGCAGCCAAATGTGGACTGAAGACACTTTTCTTAATACTTGAAAGAAGGAAGGAAGAAAAGAAGATGCAAGGGAGGGGAGAAAGAAGAAGACAGAACAGAATCTTGTCGATGAAGGAAACATCTAAAAATTTGAACAGAGAACAAATCAGAGTTAGATTAGCAGCATGGGGATGGCCTGGTAGTGAGACCATTTTACTAAGGAGTAGAAAGGAGCTGGCTCTAGCAATGGAGCAAGATGGGTGGCAAAACCTGGTAAACAGGCAGGATTTATTACCACAAAGTTAAATTGCAAACGTCCCTCTCGGTTTGAGAAGTTACCTTCCAAATTCACTTTTATTTAGAAGTAAAAATTTTTTGGATGTGGACCATTTTTAAAGCTTTCACCGAATTTGTTAGAATACTGCTTCTATTTTATGTTCTGGTTTTTTTTGGCCACAAGGCATATGCAATCTTAACTCACTGACCAGGGATCGAACCTGCACCCCTTGCATTGGAAGGCAAAGTCTTAATCGCTGGACTGCCAGGGAGTCCCTGAAGGAAAATTTTTTAAAACTCTCTTTGTAGAGAAATGTTGAAAACTGGAAAGACCATAGTATCCATCAAGTTGAGGAAAATATTATTAAACAGAATATACTTTAAAACAGGATATTAGAGAAAATGCAAGCTTCTCATATACATAGAACAGGATATTTTAAAGCTATGGAATTAAAGCCATTCTCTAATAGTTGGTGTCAAATTAGTTTTTACCATTATGTTATTAGCCTAAGTGTTCCAATTCATCTACAAAATGAAGGGATATCTTTCCCCAAGTAACCTCAAGTCAATCTTCTTTCCATAAGTTGATTATACAACTCGAAGTGATTTAGGCATGATCTCACCACAGCTTAAATCTATCCCAATATATGGCATGCATAAACACTAGAAGATTGACATATTCATTAAAATGAGGAGCATTAATTCCTTAATATTTATTTAAGTAGGAAAAATAAACGTAGTGGTACAAATGCAGATTAGTTCAAATAGGAAATTATGTCTAAAAAAGAAATGCATATTCTTTCTGAAGATATCAGACCAAGGATTCCGACTCAAACACCATTTATTTTCTTTGTCAGAAATTACAAAATGTGCATTCTTTAGCAGATACTAATTGCGCCAGTGGGATTTGCCCAGGCTACTCTCATGTGGGATGTGGTTAATTCTTACTACATCAGCACATCTATTCTTTCTCTGAGGCTTAACTAGAAAAGCATATAATAAACTTTATGCCCACCCTTACACAAAGGGAAGCTAAAAATACACAGGATGTTTCATCTTGTTGGGATCTCTCAAGGATAGACTATGTTACCCTGTGCTATTTAAACGGTGTGGGCAGGTGCCACATGGTTGAGAAAATAATTTAAACACACATGAAACAACTTAAATCTCAAAACAACAGACGATAACAGAATGTCATTTGGGGCAGTATATATTGACAATCAGGGAACAAGAATGAACTCAATAAGTTATCAACTGTATGATAAATTCAAAACATTTAAAATGAGTTAGAGAAGGGAGAGACAAAGGCAAGTAAGTTTCATGTTCTTGGTTTAATGGCCCTTGTTAAGAAAACCCAAGGATGCTCTCTGCTCACCAACCCCTGTCTGTTTCTCTGAACCAAGTAGCCTTCAACAATATTACTGACTCCATAGATGCACATCCGATTTTACACTTTCCAAAGAACTTTCATACGTGAACGATAGGTCAGGGCATGAATTGTTGTCACTACTGTCCAAATACAGGAACAAGACGTAGCAGCATAAGGTGACTGTATTAACACAAAAGCAAAGTGTAAGGCCTTCTAGAATCCAGCCACGACTTAGCACGACTGCGTCATGATGGGCGGCCTAATGAAAGGGCATGAGAACAACAGAGAAAGGAGGAAGGCAGCAGAGATGGTTTTACAGCATCCAATTGTCAAATGGGCTCCTGAGACAAAGGTTAAAAATCACTCTGAATAGATTATCTGGCATTTGTTTTGCTGAGTTAACAAGGAAGGGACAAGGGGAAAGGGCCATGTGGTTGGTTATTACGAGAGAGAGCTTCCCTTCTGGTCTAATAAAAGTGGCCTGTTTTAAATGCCATGCATTTTCCCTAGGCAGGCACCCATCTGTGTGGCGTGGCAAGGGAGCCCCTCACCCCCACCGTACGTGTAAAATGAAAGGAAAGCTGTAAACAAAACGGTCAGTGGAGGTGTTAACAACTTGCTTGGGTTTATAGCAAAAATATGAAAAGCCAGTTGCCACTTAGGGAATAGTCCAACCGTATGGAGAAAAATATATTGTGGGTGTATTTCACAGAGTAGTCACACACAAGCAGACTGCTCCCTCTAGACCGGACTTTTGTCCTAAGTCAAACTGTCAAATAATTTTCATTCATCCCCTCTGTCAGAGGAAATCAGTCAGACTCATAGAGGGAAGAGTTTCTTTGTCAATGAACAAAATCCCCATTCCAAGAGAGACACGCATTTTAGACAATTTAGTCCTTGCGGTGGGCCTCTGGGCATCTCTCCTGCCTTAAATTGTCTGTGTACCCTTCCTGCTGCATTCCATTTGCTGCTGAACTGGGTAAATCCATAAAGAATGCAGATCCGCTGGGAAGAATTCATTAGTTCTCTCTCAGGTAGCTTTATTCGATCAATGGACTCCAATGGATGAAATGTATTTTTTTCATTAGTGAAAGTCAAAGTCACTCAGTCATGTCCGACTCTTTGTGATCCCATGGCCTATACAGTCCATGGAATTCTCTAGGCCAGAATACTGGAGTGGGTAGCCTTTCCCTTTTCCAGGGGATCTTCCCAACCCAGGGATCCAACCCAGGTCTCTCGCATTGCAGGCAGCTTCTTTACCAGCTGAGCCACAAGAGAAGCCCAAGAATACTGGAGTGGGTAGCCTATCCCTTCTTCAGCGGATCTTCCTGACCCAGGAATCGAAATGGGGTCCCCTGCATTGCAGGTGGATTCTTTACCAACTGAGCTATCAGGGAAGCCCATTAGTAAAAGTCAAATATGGCTTGAATCCAGATGTCCATTCTCTATATCTGTGTCTCTCTTCCTTCTCTGCAAATAGGTTCATCAGTACTGTTTTTCTAGATTCTATTATATATATATATATATATATGCATTAATATATGATGTATTTTTTCTCTTTCTGACTTACTTCACTCTGTATTACAAACTCTAAGTTCATCCACATCGCTACAGATCAAGGGAAGGAGAGGGCAGGATGAACTGACAAAGTAGTGCTGACACATGTACATGGTGCCATGTGTGCTGTGCTCAGTCGCTTCAATCGTGTCTGACTTTGCAACCCCATGGACTGTAGCCCACCAGCCTCCTCTGTCCATGAGATTATCCCAGCAAGAATACCAGAGTGTTGCCATTTCCTCCTCCAGGGCAGTGGGTTGCCTTTTCCTCCTCCAGAGGGTCTTCCCAACCCAGGGATTGAACCCAAGACTCCTGAAGCTCCTACATTAGCAGGCAGATTCTTTACCACTGATCCACCTGGGAAGCCCCATATATACACTATCATGTGTAAAATAGCTAGCTCGTGGGAAGCTGCTGTATAGCGCAAGGAACATAGCTCAGTGCTGTATAATGACCTGGTGCACGGTGGGGAATGGAGGCTGGGGAAGGAGGGAGGCTCAGGAGGGAGGGGATATAGGTATACTTATGGCTGATGCACTTCATTATACAACAGAAACTAACACAATATTGTAAAGCAATTATAGTCCAATTGTTAAGAATTAATTAAAAATAGGAAAAAAATAATGACTTGAAAGTGCACCAGGAACAAATATTCATGGTAAGAGCTAGTGTGTTTATGAGTATTAGGTCACTTTCGGACCACAGCTAACCTCCCTAGGAGAAGGGAAAGCCTGGGAAACTCAATGAAATAACGGGAGGTGACAGAATCCACTCATTAGAATACACAGCAGGTCATTTCAGCGCTGTTTGCCACACTCCACGGTGGTAATGCTTTTGCTTCCACTGAACAGATCCATCTCCAGAGCCCTCTTGGAACTGTCAATATAGTCATTATCAATTATGTAATGCAGGGGGGAGCAAAGATTAATAATTCAGGGCTAAGACATCACCATGATTTATAATCTTGTATGTAACTGTCTACAGCTAGCATTGGGAACCTGTCATTAAAAGGCATTAACTTGAGAAAATTAGAGTTCTGTATTGATCACCAAACACATATAGTTTACTGTGAAGTGGTGCTTTAATTTATATTCCAAGCAAGGCTCGAGACGAATATCATTTGCATAGGGAAGATCGCATCCTGAAGCCATCTGGTCCCACACTGCGACAGTAGCTGCAGGTAAGCATCCTCTCTAAGTGCATTCCAGTTGCAGGAGGCAAAGATCGAACCCAACGCATTCATGCATATGGCATATAGTTAAGGCACAATTGCTAACCAAAGAGATAAAATGTTGATTTGTCTCCAATATGCAGAACTTGACCTAGTCAATGACTTGATGGATGATCTAAAGGGACTATTACTTCTCCACATTTCTGATTTCAGGATAAGTGAACTGCCCCTCTGCTCACTTGCTGCCCCCACCTCTCTAGAAATTTTCCTCCCTTCATACAATTAGAAGACATTTATTAACTTACTTTGCCCAATCTTTGAGTTTCTGCAAGTGAGTATTAGAGGATTGTAACTGTGTAGGATTGCAACTTTCTCCCTGGGAGAATTGGATGTGAGACCGCATTAACTCAGATAATCAGACTGTCAGCACCAACCTTTACAGAAAACATCTGAGAGACTTGAACTGAACTTCAGAGAAAACAAAAGGCCCCCTTTTTTTTTTCCCAAGCAAACACTGCCTAATAATTTATCTTTAGATAAGCAAAAATCTCACAACAAACTATTGGGTTAACAATAGTTTTCAAAACTTAACTGCATAGTGTAATTACCTGGGGGAATTTTACATAAAATACTGATGTCTGAGCCTCATCCGGAGATTCTAATTTAATTGGTCTGGGACGGAGAACCAGGCAGTGAAAATGTTTTTTTAAGTTCCCTAAGTGACTCCAATGTGCAAGCAATTTTAAGAAGCACTGGTTATAGAGTGTTCAAGTATGAATGAGTAAATTCAGTATAGAAAGAATGGAACACATTGAAATGGTTAAGATTTGGTTATGAACATCAGTGTATGGGGAAAATTGAGCAGCAACTAGAAAATTAGTATACAACCCAGAAATACGGGTACCAAGTGTTGGCTTGTCCATCTTGGCTGGGCAGAAGAGTCTTAGAGGGGATGTCATGGTATAAGAAAGCAATAGCATGCCTGCTCTACATATACCATATTTTGACACCCAATAGCTAAGGTAGGTAGGTGGTGGACATGGGCTGAACTTGAATATTAGACATGCCCTTCCTAACTATGAAATATAGGGAGGGGTAGAAGACAAATGTGGGATCAGAGAATTGGATTTTGCCACCTGGAGGTTAGAACTGGAAAATCATGCCTCTAAAACATCCTTGAGAAGTTGGTGAATGTCTCATGTCTCATGTTTCACAGGGGCAGCTGAGGAAATCTTCACTGTGTCCCAGTCATCTTTTATCTGCATGCTCAGATCTGGATGTAAACAAAAAGGAGACAATGATATTAGGAGAGCCTGTAGCCAGATACAGTGCAATTCGATAAAGGGAGATTAAAAGAGGGTTTTTAACAGCTTAAAACCTCAAAGATAAGCATCTGACAAAGAGCATTCAAGGCAAAGAACAATAGATTAGAGAAATAGCTTTGATAAGTTTACATGCTGAGAAAACAAGAAGAATAAAGACAGAAACCATCTAGAAGGAGCCCAAAGACCTCTCTGCTTATGCATTATTAATAACTAAAGAGGAATAAAAATAACTAATCTTGACAAATAGAATGATGACAGCTTTGATGTTTCTGTGCTCATCAAGGATGAATGAAGAATGTGTATCTTCTACATATAAAGACATGTTTAAGTTTGGATAAAATTACATTATTTAAAGCATATTACTGTCTCTAGATCTAAACGGAGTCTAGTTTAAATGTTAGTAAACAATTCTAGGTAGATTTCAGGATGTCTCTGAGCACTATTTGTGGTTTAGGGGATAGTATTATACAGATTTGTTCCCCAATATGGCCAGTCTGATGGAACCTACTAACAGGTTGAAATTTTCACTTCCCAACCCCATGAGGACTTTTAGCACTTGCTGAACCATTGGAAGCAAACAGCAAACTTTTTTTCACCTCCTCCTTTTGTGATAGTAATCTTGTGTTTTTTTAATCCAGAAGTCTGTGGAGCCTTATTATCTGGGGGAAAATGTAATGGAAGAAAAGACATGTCAACACGACCCCATCAAATAAGTATTGGCCATCATTTCTCGCGATTCGATTAAAGAAATCTCAAGGCACCTCAAAGCAATTTATAGAAAAACACATTCCTATTTACCTGGGGAAAAGTGACTCAGATAACAACTCCCAGATTCTACTTTTACTGCCTTAAATTTGATTAATGGGGCATATTGCTTGGTATTAAGCTACATCAAGCTAGGTGTAATGAGAGGTGGTATTGACAGGGGCTTTGCAATTTTGGCTGGACCATTCAGAGGAGAGCACTTATCTGAAAGGAAATATACTTGGTGTAAATTCCCTTCTAATCCCTTTCCTTAGATTCGGATGTTTATATTCTTAAGACCTACTTCCATTATGTGTGTACTTCCATTTGTCTTCATTATCAAACACCATTCTAAGTGGTCACCCACCCATCAATCCAAAGGAGAGAAGAACTCCATCTGGATTCTATTATCATTTTGGACCACCAAGGAAGTCGCCCTCTTTTCTCTTGATTCCTTTCTTCCAAAGTACAAACACACACAAGTTTCTCAGACCTCAGAATAGATCTCAAATGCGTATCCTTCCGCTACCTACTACTATCCTTGAAAATGATGATCTGTAATCTCTTTCTCCCTTTTCATCCATTCTCATTCATTCCATAGACCTTATGATCTCGGTGCACCTCCTTTACTCCATGGACGAAAAGAAGCAGCTGAATGACGAGCACAGACATGGCATTCAAACAGGAATCCTTAGACAAGCACGACCCAAACTTGAGCTGTATAACCTTGGGAAAGATATTTCAGTCAATTCAGTTCAGTCGCTCAGTCGTGTCTGACTCTTTGCAACCCCATGAATCGCAGCACGCCAGACCTCCCTGTCCATCACCAACTCCCGGAGTTCACCCAGACTCACATTCATCAAGTCAGTGATGCCATCCAGCCATCTCATCCTCTGTCATCCCCTTCTCCTCCTGCCCCCAATCCCTCCCAGCATCAGGGTATTTTCCAGTGAGTCAACTCTTCACATCAGGTGGCCAAAGTACTGGAGTTTCAGCTTCAGCATCAGTCCTTCCAAAGAAATCCCAGGACTGATCTCCTTCAGAATGGACTGGTTGGATCTCCTTGCAGGCCAAGGGACTCTCAAGAGTCTTCTCCAACACCACAGGTCAAAAGCATCAATTCTTCGGCACTCAGCCTTCTTCACAGTCCAACTCTCACATCCATACATGACCACTGGAAAAACCATAGCCTTGACTAGATGGACCTTTGTTGGCAAAGTAATGTCTTTGCTTTTGAATATGCTATCTAGGTTGGTCATAACTTTCCTTCCAAGGAGTAAGCGTCTTTTAATTTCATTGCTGCAGTCACCATCTACAGTGATTTTGGAGCCCCAAAAAATAAAGTCTGACACTGTTTCCACTGTTTCCGCATCTATTTGCCATGAAGTGATGGGACCAGATGCCATGATCTTAGTTTTCTGAATGTTGAGCTTTAAGCCAACTTTTTCACTCTCCTCTTTCACTTTCATCAAGAGGCTTTTTAGTTCCTCTTCACTTTCTGCCATAAGGGTGGTATCATCTGCATATCTGAGGTGGTTGATATTTCTCCCAGCAATCTTGATTCCAGCTTGTGCTTCCTGCAGCCCAGCGTTTCTCATGACGTACTCTGCATATAAGTTAAATAAGCAGGGTGACAATATACAGCCTTGACGTACTCCTTTTCCTATGTGGAACCAGTCTGTTGTTCCATGTCCAGTTCTAACTGTTGCTTCCTGACCTGCATACAAATTTCTCAAGAGGCAGGTCAGGTGGTCTGGTATTCCCATCTCTTTCAGAATTTTCCACAGTTTATTGTGATCCACACAGTCAAAGGCTTTGGCATAGTCAGTAAAGCAGAAATAGATGTTTTTCTGGAACTCTCTTGCTTTTTCAATGATCCAGCAGATATTGGCAATTTGATCTCTGGTTCCTCTGCCTTTTCTAAAACCAGCTTGAACATCAGGAAGTTCATGGTTCACATATTGCTGAAGCCTGGCTTGGAGAATGTTGAGCATTACTTTACTAGCGTGTGAGATGAGTGCAATTGTGCGGTAGTCTGAGCATTCTTTGGCGTTGCCCTAGCATTTCTAAACTTGAGTGTATACATCTATAAAACAGCGACAATGATAATAATATCTGCCTCTCACAGTATTAAAAGAGAATAGGAAATATTAAAAGAGACATTACCTACAGAGCATAGCACAGAGCTTCACACAAGACAGGGTAGGAGTATTAAGATGTGACTTATAAAGCACTGGAAGCTCAGCTTGGTGGTCTGTGATGACCTAGAGAGGGGAGGTTGGAGTGGTGTGGGAGGGAGTTCCAAGAGAGAGGGGTATACTTATACAGTTAGTTGATTCACTTCACTGTACAGCAGAAACTAACACAAAACATTGTAAAACCATTATGTTCCAATTTTTTTTTTCTTTTCAGAGGTAAGCGTTTATTTTTTTAACCTATTCAGCAATTTTTAATATAAATTTATTTATTTTAATTGGAGGCTAATTACTTTACAATATTGTATTGGTTTTGCCATACATTGATATGAATCTGCCACGGTTGTACATGTGCTCCCCATCTTGAACCCCCCTCACACCTCCCTCCCCATACCATCCCTCTGGGTCATTCCAGTGCACCAGCCCCGAGCATCCTGTATCATGCATCGAACCTGGACTGGCGATTTGTTTCACATATGATAATATACATGTTTCAATGCCATTCTCCAAAATCATCCCACCCTCATCCTCTCCCACAGAGTCCAAAAGACTATTCTATACATCTGTGTCTCTTTTGCTGTCTCACATACAGGGTTATTGATACCATCTTTCTAAATTCCATATATATGCGTAAGTATACTGTTCTTTCTGGCTTACTTCACTCTGTATAATAGGCTCCAGTTTCATCCACCTCATTAGAACTGATTCATATGTATTCTTTTTAATGGCTGAGGCTGGAAGAAGCACAAGCTGAAATTAAGATTGCCGAGAGAAATATCAATAACCTCAGATATGCAGATGACACCACCCTTATGGCAGAAAGTGAAGAGGAACTCAAAAGCCTCTTGATGAAAGTGAAAGAGGAGAGTGAAAAAGTTGGCTTAAAGCTCAACACTCAGAAAACGAAGATCATGGCATCTGGTCCCACCACTTCACGGAAAATAGACGGGGAAACAGTGGAAACAGTGTCTGACTTTATTTTTGGGGGCTCCAAAATCACTGCAGATGGTGACTGCAGCCATGAAATTAAAAGACGCTTACTCCTTGGAAGGAAAGTTATGACCAACCTAGATAGCATATTCAAAAGCAGAGACATTACTTTGCCAACAAAGGTCCATCTAGTCAAGGCTATGGTTTTTCCAGTGGTCATGTATGGATGTGAGAGTTGGACTGTGAAGAAGGCTGAGTGCCGAAGAATTGATGCTTTTGACCTGTGGTGTTGGAGAAGACTCTTGAGAGTCCCTTGGACTGCAAGGAGAGCCAACCAGTCCATTCTGAAGGAGATCAGTCCTGAGTGTTCTTTGGAAGGACTGATGCTGAAGCTGAAACTCCAGTACTTTGGCCACCTGATGTGAAGAGTTGACTCACTGGAAAAGACCCTGATGCTGGGAGGGATTGGGGGCAGGATGAGAAGGGGATGACAGAGGATGAGATGGCTGGATGGCATCACTGACTCGATGGACGTGAGTCTGGGTGAACTCCGGGAGTTGGTGATGGACAGGGAGGCCTGGCATGCTGCAATTCATGGGGTCACAAAGAGTCGAACATGACTGAGTGACTAAACTGAACTGAATACTCCATTGTGTATAGGTACCACAGCTTTCTTATCCATTCGTCTGCTGATGGACATCTAGGTTGCTTCCATGTCCTGGCTATTATAAACAGTGCTGCGATGAACATTGGGGTACACATGTCTTTTTCAATTCTGGTTTCCTCAGTGTGTATGCCCAGCAGTGATATTGCTGGGTCGTATGGCAGTTCTATTTCCAGTTTTTTAAGGAATCTCCACACTGTTCTCCATAATGACTGGACTAGTTTGCATTCCCACCAACAGTGTAAGAGGGTTCCCTTTTCTCCACACCCTCTCCAGCATTTATTGCTTGTAGACTCGGATAGCAGCCATTCTGACTGGTGTGAAATGGTACCTCATTGTGGTTTTGATTTGCATTTGTCTAATAATGAGTGATGTTGAGCATCTTTTCATGTGTTTGTTAGCCATCTGTATGTCTTCTTTAGAGAAATGTCTGTTTAGTCCTTTGGTCCATGTTTTGATTGGGTCGTTTATTTTTCTGGAATTGAGGTGCAGGAGTTGCTTGTGTATTTTTGAGATTAATTCTTTGTCAGTTGCTTCATTTGCTATTATTTTCTCCCATTCTGAAGGCTGTTTTTTCACCTTGCTTATAGTTTCCTTTGCTGTGCAGACGCTTTTAATTCTAACTAGGTCCAATTTGTTTATTTTTGCTTTTATTTCCAATATTCTGGGAGGTGGGTCATAGAGGATCCTGCTGTGATTTATGTCAGTGAGTGTTTTGCCTATGTTCTTCTCAAGGAGTTTTATAGTTTCTGGTCTTACATTTAGATCTTTAATCCATTTTGAGTTTATTTTTGTGTATGGTGTTAGAAAGTGTTCTAGTTTCATTCTTTTACAAGTGGTTGACCAGTTTTCCCAGCACCACTTGTTAAAAAAGATTGTCTTTTCTCCATTGTATATTCTTGCCTCCTTTGTCAAAGATAAGGTGTCCATAGGTGCGTGGATTTATCTCTGGGCTTTCTATTTTCTTCCATTGATCTATATTTCTGTCTTTGTGCCAGTACCATACTGTCTTGATGACTGTGGCTTTGTAGTAGAGCCTGAAGTCAGGCAGGATGATTCCTCCAATTCCAGTCTTCTTTCTCAAGATGCTTTGGCTATTCGAGGTTTTTTGTATTTCCATACAAATTATGAAATTATTTTTTCTCAGTTCAGTTCAGTCGCTCAGTCATGTCCAACTCTTTGTGACCCCATGAATCACAGCACGCCAGGCCTCCCTGTCCATCACCAACTCCCGGAGTTCACTCAGACTCACGTCCATCGAGTCAGTGATGCCATCCAGCCATCTCATCCTCTGTCATCCCCTTCTCCTCCTGACCCCAATCCCTCCCAGCATCAGAGTCTTTTCCAATGAGTCAGCTCTTCACATCAGGTGGCCAAAGTACTGGAGTTTCCGCTTTAGCATCATTCCTTCCAAAGAAATCCCAGGGCTGATCTCCTTCAGAATGGACTGGTTGTTCTAGCTCTGTGAAAAATACCGTTGGTAGCTTGATAGTGATTGCATTGAATCTATAGATTGCTTTGGGTAGTATACTCATTTTCTCTATATTGATTCTTCCGATCCATGAACATGGTATATTTCTCCATCTATTAATGTCCTCTTTGATTTCTTTCACCAGTGTTTTATAGTTTTCTATATACAGGTCTTTAGTTTCTTTAGGTAGACATATTCCTAAGTATTTTATTCTTTCTGTTGCAATGGTGAATGGAATTGTTTCCTTAATTTCTCTTTCTATTTTCTCATTATTAGTGTATAGGAATGCAAGGGATTTCTGTGTGTTGATTTTATATCCTCCAACTTTACTATATTAATTGATTAGCTCTAGTACTTTTCTGGTGGAGTCTTTAGGGTTTTCTATATAGAGGATCATGTCATCTGCAAACAATGAGAGTTTTACTTCTTCTTTTCCAATTTGGATTCCTTTTATTTCTTTTTCTGCTCTGATTGCTGTGGCCAAAACTTCCAAAACTATATTAAATAGTAGTGGTGAGAGTGGGCACCTTTGTCTTGTTCCTGACTTTAGGGCAAATGCTTTCAATTTTTCACCATTGAGGATAATGTTCGCTGTGGGTTTGTCATATATAGCTTTTATTATGTTGAGGTATGTTCCTTCTATTCCTGCTTTCTGGAGAGTTTTTATCATAAATGGATGTTGAATTTTGTCAAAGGCCTTCTCTGCATCTATTGAGATAATCATATGGCTTTTATTTTTCAATTTGTTAATGAGGCACATTACATTGATTGATTTGCAGATATTGAAGAATCCTTGTATCCCTGGGATAAAGCCCACTTGGTCATGATATATGATCTTTTTAATGTGTTTTTGGATTCTGATTGCTAGAATTTTGTTAAGGATTTTTTCGTCTATGTTCATCAGTGATATTGGCCTGTAGTTTTCTTTTTTGTGTGTGGCATCTTTATCAGGTTTTAGTATTAGGGTGATGGTGGCCTCATAGAATGAGTTTGGAAGTTTACCTTCCTCTGCGATTTTCTGGAAGACTTTGAGTAGGATAGGTGTTTGCTCTTCTCTAAAGTTTTGGTAGAATTCAGCTGTGAAGCCGTCTGGACTTGGGCTTTTGTTTGCTGGAAGATTTCTGATTACAGTTTCAATTTCCGTGCTTGTGATGGGTCTGTTAGGATTTTCTATTTCTTCCTGGTTCAGTTTTGGAAAGTTGTACTTTTCTAAGAATTTGTCCATTTCTTCCACGTTGTCCATTTTATTGGCATATAATTGCTGATAGTCTCTTATGATCCTTTGTATTTCTGTGTTGTCTGTTGTGATCTCTCCATTTTCATTTCTAATTTTATTGATTTGATTTTTCTCCCTTTGTTTCTTGATGAGTCTGGCTAATGGTTTGTCAATTTTATTTAACTTCTCGAAGAACCAGCTTTTGGCTTTGTTGATTTTTGCTATGGTCTCTTTTGTTTCTTTTGCATTTATTTCTGCCCTAATTTTTAGGATTTCTTTCCTTCTACTAACCCTGGGGTCTTCATTTCTTCCTTTTCTAGTTGCTTTAGGTGTAGAGTTAGGTTATTTATTTGACTTTTTTCTTGTTTCTTGAGGTATGCCTGTATTGCTATGAACCTTCCCCTTAGCACTGCTTTTACAGTGTCCCACGGGTTTTGGGTTGTTGCATTTTCATTTTCATTTGTTTCTATGCATATTTTTATTTCTTTTTTTATTTCTTCTGTGATTTGTTGGTTATTCAGCAGTGTGTTGTTCAGCCTTCATATGTTGGAATTTTTAATAGTTTTTCTCCTGTAATTGAGATCTAATCTTACTGCATTGTGGTCAGAAAAGATGCTTGGAATGATTTCAATTTTTTTTAATTTACCAAGGCTAGATTTATGGCCCAAGATGTGATCTATCTTGGAATATGTTCCGTGTGCACTTGAGAAAAAGGTGAAATTCATTGTTTGGGAGTGAAATGTTCTATAGATATCAGTTAGGTCTAACTGGTCTATTGTATCATTTAAAATTTGTATTTCCTTGTTAATTTCCTGTTTAGTTCATCTATCCATAGCTGTGAGAGGGGTATTAAAGTCTCCCACTATTATTGTGTTATTGTTAATTTCTGCTTTCATACTTGTTAGCATTTGTCTTACATATTGAGGTGCTCCTATGTTGGGTGCATATATATTTATAATTGTTATATCTTCTTCTTGGATTGATCCTTTGATCATTATGCAGTGTCCTTCTTTGTTTTAAAGTCTAAGCCTTTGTTTTAAAGTCTATTTTATCTGATATGAGTATTGCTACTCCTGCTTTCTTTTGGTCTCTATTTGCATGGAATACCTTTTTCCAGCCCTTTAATTTCCCTTGTTTCGAGGTGGGTCTCTTATAGACAACATATATAAGGGTCTTGTTTTTATATCCATTCAGCCAGGCTTTGTCTTTTGGTTGGGGCATTCAACCCATTTAAATTTAAGGTAATTATTGATAAGTATGATCCCATTGCCATTTACTTTATTGTTTTGGGTTCAAGTTTATACACCCTTTCTGTGTTTCCTGTCTAGAGAAGATCCTTTAGCATTTGTTGGAGAGCTGGTTTGGTGGTGCTGAATTCTTTCAGCTTTTGCTTGTCTGTAAAGCTTTTGATTTCTGCTTCATATTTGAATGAGATCCTTGCTGGGTACAGTAATCTGGGATGTAAGTTATTTTCTTTCATCACTTTAAGTATGTCCTGCCATTCCCTCCTGGCCTGAAGAGTTTCTATTGAAAGATCAGCTGTTATCCTTATGGGAATCCTCTTATGTGTTATTTGCTGTTTTTCCCTTGCTGCTTTTAGTATTTGTTCTTTGTGTTTAATCTTTGTTAATTTGATTAATATGTATCTTGGGGTGTTTCACCTTGGGTTTATCTTGTTTGGGACTCTCTGGGTTTCTTGGACTTGGGTGATTATTTCCTTCCCCATTTTAGGGAAGTTTTCAACTATTATCTCAAGTATTTTTCTCATGGTCTTTCTTTTTGTCTTCTTCTTCTGGGACTCCTATGATTCAAATGTTGGGGCATTTAACGTTGTCCCAGAGGTCTCTGAGATTGTCCTCATTTCTTTTAATTTGTTTTTCTTTTTTCCTCTCTGATTCATTTATTTCTACCATTCTATCTTCTAATTCACTTATCCTATCTTCTGCCTCTGTTATTCTACTGTTGGTTCCCTCCAGAGAGTTTTTTATCTCATGTATTGTGTTATTCATTATATATTGACTCTTTTTTATTTCTTCTAGGTCCTTGTTAAACCTTTCTTCTCAATCCTTGTCTCCAGGCTATTTATCTGTAACTCCATTTTGTTTTCAAGATTTTGGATTAATTTCACTATCATTATTCAGAATTCTTTATCAGGTAGATTCCCTATCTCTTCCTCTTTTGTTTGGTTTGGTGGGCATTTATCCTGTTCCTTTACCTGCTGGGTATTCCTCTGTCTCTTCATCTTGTTTATATTGCTGTGTTTGGGGTGGCCTTTCTGTATTCTGGCAGTTGGTGGTTCCTCTTTATTGTGGAGTTTCCTCGCTGCGGGTGGGGTTGGACGGGTGGCTTGTCAAGGTTTCCTGGTTAGGGAAGCTTGCATCAGTGTTCTGGTGGGTGAAGCTGGATTTCTTCTCTCTGGAGTGCAATGAAGTGTCCAGTAATGAGTTATGAGATGTCAGTGGGTTTGGAGTGACTTTGGGCAGCCTGTATATTGAAGCTCAGGGCTATTCTCCTGTGTTGCTGGAGAATTTGCATGGTATGTCTTGCTCTGGAACTTGTTGGCCCTTGGGTGGTGCTTGGTTTCAGTGTAGGTATGGAGGAGTTTGATGAGCTCCTATCGATTAATGTTTCCTGGAGTCAGGAGTTCTCTGGTGTTCTCAGGATTTGGACTTAAGCCTCCTGCCTCTGGTTTTCTGTCTTATTCTTACAGTAGCCTCAAGACTTCTCCATCCATACAGCACCGATGATAAAACATCTCCTTTCGAAGACAATGGGCTGCTTTTCTGGGTGCCTGACATCCTCTGCCAGCATTAAGAAGTTGTTTTGTGGAATTTACTCGGCATTCAAATGTTTTTTTGATGAATTTGTGTGGGAGAAAGTGGTCTCCCCATCCTATTCCTCCACCATCTTAGGACTGCCTCTCTATATTCCAATTTTTAAAAGGACATGACTTAAATCATTATTTAAGCTACACCAGCAAAAGGCACTTGTTCACAGCTGATTTTCAAACCCAATGGAATGTTTTCAAACATGGTCTTTTTATAACTTCCTTTTGATGTTTGATATTATTGAACACTCCTCTCATCTTGAAGTTTTCTACTGCCTTGACCTCCATAACACCACTTTATCCTGGTTCTCATTCTCTGTATCTCATTGTCATTCTTATTCATCACTATTCCTCCTTGGTACGCTGTGCTAAATCATCTTCCTCTACTTCCTCTTGTTCTCTCGGAACACTTCTTTATTATTCTAGGCCTCCCTCTGGTCATTCACATGACCTTGATTGCCATCTATACATTAAATATTTTCAAAAGTAACTTTATGCTGATGCTTGTTCTGTGAGCTTAAGATGCATTAAACATGTTCTCAACTATTAGCAGAATTTCTTCACCTTCATGTCCTATAGAAACTTCCATGTCAGCACTGATATACTGTTTTTCTTCCTTTGGTTCCTACCTCATTTTCCATTACCAAGATCTGTCTGATTTTTCAAGAAAAAGTATCAGCAACATCTTAGTCTGCTTGCCAGGCACATCAAGGATAAATACCAAATCACTTGCCTTCAGTACACTTTGACTCAAGTTACTGAAATTAGCAATTTACAGCATGTTCTTTAGCCAAGTAAGTAATAGCTTAATATTATTACCCTTCAATAATAATCAATTTGTTGTCATTGTTTAGTCACTAAGTAGTGTCCAACTCTTGCAACCCCTGGACTATAGCCTGCCAGGCTCCTCTGTCCATGGGATTTCCTGGGGAAGAACACTGGAGTGGGTTGCCATTTCCTCCTCCAGGGGATCTGCCTGATCCAGGGATCAAACCTATGTCTCCTGAATTGACAGGAAGATTTTTTTATCACTGAGCCACCAGGGAAGCCCATTAATCAATTTAGGGCATAATAAATCAAGTATGAGAAGGAAAAAAATGTCACAGAACTGTGACTTACTAGTTTTTAAGTTTTCCTACCACTTAGATCTCAAGATAGTAACTGAATTTGTTTTCCAATCTAAGAAGCCCCAAATTCTTGGATTACAAACCCTTGCCAACCACTACTTTGAGTGAGATGGTTGACATTTGTTTATGAGCTGAATGGGAGAGTTGTAGCACTCGTGGGGTGGGAGGCTGATGAAGAAAAGGCGTGGAAGAGAAAGAAGAAAAAGGCTTTTCAACTTCATGTGTCAACTTGACTAGATTATGGTAGCCAGTCAAACACTAGTTTAGATGCTGCTGTGAGAGTATTTTTTAGATGTGATTAACATCCCTGGTGAGCTTCTCTGGTGGCTCAGATGTAAAGAATCCACCTGCAATGGGAGATACCTGGGTTCAATCCCTAGGTTGGGAAAATCCCCTGGAGAGAGGAATGACAACCCACTCCAGTATTCTCATCTGGAGAATTTCATAGACAGAGGAGCCTGGCAGGCTACAGTCCATGCGGTCACAGAGTCAGACACAACTGAGTGACTTTCACTTTCAACATTTAAATTGGGCTTCTCTGGTAGCTCAGTGGTAAAAAAAAAAAAAAAAAAAAAAATCCACCTGCCAATACAGGAAACACAGAAGACATGGATTTGATCCCTGGGTCGGAAAGATACCCTACAGGAGGAAATGGCAACCCTCTCCAGTGTTCTTGCCTGGAGATTGCTATGGTTAGAGGAGCTTAGTGGCTTGCAGTCCATGGGGTTGCAAAATAATCAGAAACAACTTAACGACTAAACAGCAACAACAATTTAAATCAGTAGTTTGCAGTACTAAAGCTACAATAACAACTTTTCCCTCGATCTAGAGCTTGCTAACCTGCCCCAGAGATCTCAGATATGTGAGCCCCTACAGTAGTATGAGCCAACACTTTAAATAAGTCAGTTTCTCTCTTTCTCTCATTAGTAATGTTTCCCTGGGGAATCCTGATCGATGCATACCCAATATTTTTGCCTGTATTGTTAGAAACATATCTTTAGCACTCTGCCAACTTAACTTCTCTTTTGCACATTTGTATTATTTACTTTTACATAAATAGATGTCTTGTATGCAATTGATAAACTACTCTATTTTTAGAAATGGTGTCAGTATGTTCTTCAGTCTTAAGAAGAAAGGGCAATTTTCCTCTTTTCTCTCTTTCACTCACTTCTTTTCATCTGCTTCCCACTGCACCAGCTCTGTCACTCTCCTATCCAGCTCATAAACAGATTTCAACTATCTCAGTCAACGTAGTGGTTGGCAAGGATTTGAAATCCAAGAATTTGGGGCTTCTTAGATCAGAAAACAAATTCAATTACTATCTTGAGATCCAGGTGGTGAAAACTTAAAAACTAATAAATCACAGTCCTGTGTCTTTTTTTCTTCTCATACTTCTACCTGATTATTATGTCCTAAATTGATTAATTTGCCATCTATCATTGTTCTCAAGTTATAAATTGAGGACAGCAAAAGCTTTGCATGTTGCCAGCTCTTCAGCTTCTCAGAAACCAAGGACACAAATCTGATTTGAAGAGAAATCTCTAAGGGATTAATTAACTCAGCAAAGACATTTACAGCACTGGGTAAAATCTGGATGATGGACTGAAGGTTGGGTTCATTCCTTATGTGCCTCTGGCTACAAAAATGCAGTTAATCTAGGATATTAAGCAAGTATTTAGGATGTAAAAAGAAGACAAAAGTGTTTTGCTTGTCCATTTGTTTCACCAACCAAAAGTTCAACTTCTGTTTCTTCTCCTTTCTAAATAAAAAGGTAGTATCTAAGAAGAGCTCTAAAAGAAGCGGGTTAGTGTTCCTGTTAAGTTTGGTGCCTTGAGATGTTATTCATTGATTCTACTTACACTTGCTGAGTTGCCAAAACTTTTAATGCACACATAGACCTTTGGACTTCTAGTTTCTGGCTTCTCAGGATTACAGCATTTTCCTAGTTTAGCCAGCCTTCTATCTTGGACAAGGCTGTATGACTATTTACTCAAGTAACCTATCTCAGGGGTTGTAAATATTTCCCCAAATTTCCTGCCATATCCTCTGCATGTCTGGATTGTAGAAATTAATATTCAGAAGGAAGTAGAGGAATTTTTCATATAAAAAAGGTAAATAATATGATACCACCCTTATGTCTAGTGAGAGAAATGAAAATTTGGTCTCAAAGAGGCCATTTCTTCTTTTCCTTTTCTCTGTGTGCTATTTTTCAAAGACGGTACCTTTAGTTAGTCATCACTTGATAATGATAAACATTTTATTTTACCTGCCTATCTATTTCCTTCTTTCAATAATATTTTTGATAATTAACAAGATATCAATGAAAAAATATAAAAATAAAATAAAACCTTAACATTTCTGAAAAACCCTATGATTGAGGGGAATGCCCACCTCTCTCCCGCATATATTGGTACAGAGTCTTGTTTTAGACAAAAGGTTCATTTATTTTTACTAGAAACGTAGCTCTCTAACTTAAAATACATAATATGCATGATATCTGCGCAAGTAACACGTGTCATTTAAAGGAAACATAAAACAAGTAAATCCATGGAGCTCCTTTAAAAATATACTTGGGATGATTTTAGAAGTGGTTTAGTCTAAAGCCAGAAGAATGGAGGAAATAACTTTTTAATCTACCCTCCTTATTCTAGAATTGTAAGACAGAAGAAAATATATTCTGACCATAAAAAACATCATTTTCTTGAGTAGAATACTTGCCAAAGGGAAGAAAGACATGTCCTGATGTTGTTGCAGTAAAATACCATGTTTTTCTCTCACTTCAAAATCCTAAAGCATATTTCATTAAAATTATGCTTTAATTATTCATTAGATATAATACACTTAAGATTTCAATAATTAACTGCTCTAGCAAGAGGAGGGAAGAATTCAGTGTGTTTATCTCCACCCTTTAAAATATCTAATTGTTATTGCTGTCTTCCACACCTACTTCAGAATGTCCCAATGACTAGAAATCATCAGGAATTATTTAAGAACTGAGTTTTCAGATGAAGATTTCTTCTTCCCATTAAATTGCCCCTTGAAGGCCATCAAGAATTGCATTTCTGTTCAATCTCTGTATTTCTCTGTATCTCTCTATATATCCCTCTGTTTCCCTCTCTCTTTCCCTCCCTCTGTCCTTCCATCTCTAACCCTCTTTGTCTCTCCCCACAGGGTATAAAGAGATTCAGAAAATTCAAGACAGATTAAATAGCATGATGGGATGGGAGGATAAATTGGGAGACTGGGATTGACATATACACACTACTATATAAAAATACATAACTATTAAGAACCTACTATATAGCACAGGAAACTACTCAATACCCTGTAATGACCCATATGGGAAAGGAATCTTAAAAAGAGGGGATATATGTCTTAGTATAACTGATTCACTTTGCTTTGCACCTGAAACTCACACAAGATTGTAAATCAACTATACTCCAATAAAAATTAAATTAAAAAATAAATAGTATGATAATACCAAATACTGGTAATAAAACATGGGTATGTTTTCCTTATAAATGGTTTTGCAGTTGATCCTGGTTGGTTATCTATCTTAAATATAGCAGTGGGTACATGATAATCCCCAAATCCCAATCCTAATAGTTTAATATACTTAAAACCTTGGAAAATTCCTACACACACTCGTGTGTGTGCACATGGTTTATGTTATCAAGTAATAACAGCTGAACAAAGTTTCCAGAGCCAATAATAAAAAAGCTGTTTTTAATAAAATAAGAAGTTTCCTGCATATTTCTGTAGCTCACTGGCCTTCACGTGGGGCCCTCCACAGTAAATATGATTCAAGAGCTCAATCATTAATTCTATTTAGGCTTAATGTGTCATAAAGCTAAGGAAAGCAGGGCCATTTTCCTCTCTGCTGGGGCAAGGAAAGTGTATTAACTATTCCAGCCAGTACTGTGAATGATTTATTAATTCAATTTTGGAAAGTGAGACTGTCAGATCATATAAGCACATATTATAAACAGACATTCTCTCTGAAGATTCTTATTTATTTTTGTAGCTAAGTGATTGACAATGTACTTCACTGATGAGCTCTAGTTCTCCCTTTCCCTCCAAGCTCCCAAACACACACAACTGAAAGAATCCAGGGGTGCCCTATAATATCCTCTCATCCTTGAAACAGTACAACTAGCTCTAAATATAAATTTAAAGCACCTGGAATGAAAATGAAGGAATTCTTCTAAACACAGGCCTGAAAGTTCCTGAGCCAACTGTGATGTGGTGAAAAGAACATTTGAAGGGACTCCAGGAGATTCTAGATCAGGATGTTCCAGGAAGCACAAATAATCTTGGGCAAGTCATTTCACCTGCGTCCTTATCTACAGAGGGGAGAACCAAGTGATCTCTACCTTCTCTAACTTTCTGTGAACCTTTGTTGTGACACGAGTGGAACACGGTGACATAGTGAGAGTCTAGAATCAACCCAGCAGGACGATTCTCTGTGTGATTTTCCTCCATATGAGTTGAGATAGTAACTGACAGATCTCAATGATCAACCCATTCGTTTTTGAGTAGATACACTATGGGGAAAATGGGGTCATCCAGGCTTAGAATCCTGGAGCAATAAGTCCCTTACTTAGGAATGAGTTCCATCCTGAAAGTGCATTCATAAGTCGAATTTGTTTATAAGTCCAACAAAGTCATCCAGGCTTAGAATCCTGGAGCAGTAAGTCCCCTATTTAGGAATAGTTCCATCACAAGAGTGTATTCATAAATCCTATTCATTTAGAAGTCCAAAAAAGTTAGCCTAGGTCCCCAATTACCACGATCAGCTACATAGTGTGTGCATGAATCCTAAGTTGCTTCAGCCTTGTCCGACTCTCTGAGACCCTACGGACTGTGGCCTGCCAGGCTCCTCCGTCATGGGATTCTCCAGGCAAGAATACTGGAGTGGGTTGCCGTTTCCTTCTCCAGGGCAGCTATAGAGCACTGTACTGTAGTATATTTATAATACTTTTCACACAAATAATACATTAAAACATACACACACACACTCACACACACATGCTAAGTAACAAAAAATGTTTAATCTTACAGTACAGTACCCTGAAAAGTACATTAAGTACCAGCTACATCACCGCTGCTTCTACTCTTGCTTTCAGACATCCTGGTCTTGAAATAAAGACATTCTCTACTGCCCTCTATACAGTACAGTAAAGTACACAAAAGGACAGCCACTAGGAGAGCATGCACTCACGTGACAATGAATGCCAGACACAAGACCTAACTTACACGATTGGACATGAGAATGCACCATTCCCATCTTTGAAAGTTTGCAACTTGATGGTTTGTATGTAGGGTACTTACAACATCAGGAAGAGTGTGTGTGTGTGTGTTTTCTTTATGTTAAATCCACTAATCCCCCAGCATCAATTTATCAATTTTTACCAAGTCTCTCCAGTCATAGAATACTGCTAGCATTGTAGGGCTCTAAAAGCATTTTTATTTTTCTTTTGGTAAGATTTTGCATCCCTTCTTCAATTCCTTTTTACATACAGAGAAGCTTGATTTTATTCCCATAGGAGCCCTGAGAATTAAAATACAGAGGTTATTTTAATCATGTGATGGTGATTCATTTCCTAAGATATTCAATATGTGATAAATATGGGTGAAATCAAAGGATAATTTTCAAGATCACAGAGCTATTTGTAATTTTGCATCACTCAGGAAGTATACTCACCTGTTTCCTAACCAAATTATGCTCAATAAAAAATGTTTATTCTCTGTTCCCGACTAAAACGTTTTATAGGGAATATGCCCATTTCTCGGCTTTGCTGGTGGCTCAGATGGTAAAAATACGGCCTGCAATGTGGGAGACCTGGGTTTGATCCCTGGGTGGGGAAGATCCCCTGGAGAAGGGAATGGCAACCCACTCCAGTATTCTTGCCTGGAGAATTCTATGGGCAGAGGCCATTCTATGGGCAGAGGCCACCAGAGGGCTGGTGGGCTACAGTCCTTGGGGTCACAAAGAGTCAGACATGGCTGAACGACTAACACACACACACACACACACACACACAGGTGCCCATTTCTGGATCAGACAAAAACCTCAGGTGTAAAGCATTTAAAGATAAGATCAGGAAGGTGTGGTGAAGGAAGAGGCAGAACCAAACTTGATTTTATGAAAGTAGAAAAAGAACACAAATGGCTTAATATTAGAAAGTCATCACTTATTCCTAGAAAAAGCTGTGTCATGATGCTTTCTGTGGCAAGAGATATTTCAGTCGTAAAATTATGTCCCACAATATCTATTAACACCTTTCTGCCTGGGGCTCTCTTTATAGGTATTATCCTCAAAACCATTCACATATGTTGTCCCAAATACCACAAATAAGATAGTTTCAATATGACTATGACCTTCTTTAATTATGACACAGGAGCTACACTAGAATTTAGTTTCTTAAATTGAAATGTAATACCTTTTACTTTATTTTCTTCTCTCCCTTTTTAAATTTGGCTATATTAAAATTCATTATTACATCCATGCCTGTTATGGGTAAAAGTGCATCTCTCAAAAAATTCATGTGCCGAAATTATGCCAGTACCAGTGAATGAGACCTTATTTGGAAATACAGTCTTGGCAGTTGATTAAATTAACATGAGGTCATTAGGGTGAGCCCTCTTCCGTTAAGATTGCATTCTTACAAAGGGAGAAATTTGGACATAAAGACAGACTTGCACACAAGGAGAAAGACATGCCAAGTTGAAGGAAGAACTAGGGAGGCGTATCTATAAACCAAGGAATGCCAGCAAACCACCAGAAGTGAGCAGAGAAACCCGGGACAGGTTCTTCATCCAGCCTTCAGGAGGAACCAACCCTGATGACACCTGGATCTTAGACTTCCGGCCTCCAGAACTATGAGATGACAAATTTCTGTTTAATCCACCCAGTACATATGCAAATAATAAATACAGGTGTTGAATTAGTTTCATAAAAGTGAAGTCGCTCAGTCGTGTCCGATTCTTTGCGACCCCATGGACTGTAGCCTACCAGGCTTCTCCCTCCATGGGATTCTCCAGGCAAGAGTACTGGAGTGGGTTGCCATTTCCTTCTCCAGGGGATCTTCCCGACCCAGGGATTGAATCAGGGTCTCCCACATTCCAAACTAATTCTGAATTAGTTTCATAAGGCTGTATTATTATTACTTGCATATGTGCTTGTTTTTTATTCCAACATGAAAAAGCTTCAGGCTCAAAATGAGGAACACAGTTTGCGGACATTGTCTGATAACTGGCTGAACTTCAGCTGAAATGGGGCTTCCCAGGTGGCTCAGTGGTAAAGAATCCACCTGCCAATGCAGGAGACACAGGTTCGATTCTGGGGTTGGGAAGATTCCCTAGAGAAGGAAACAGAAACCCACTCCAGTCTTCATGCCTGGGGAGTCCCATGGACAGAGGAGCCCAATGGGCTACAGTCCATGAGGTCACAAAGAGTGGAATGCGACTGAGCATGCACCCAGATGAAATGGAGGGATGTTCCCTTTGTGGTCCACATCTTTTGGTATTGTCTCTGTTGCTTTCAGTTCAGCCCGTTAAATTGATGCAGTAGCACTGTGCCAAAAAATTCAAATTAACTCCCATTAGAGAATCAATAGATCCCTCCCATCCCATTTTTTCTTCCCCTCTTTCCCCCTCCTCCACTCTGTTCCTTTTACAGTTTACCCTTCAAATTTCTCTCTGCACTAATAAGATTTTGGCAATTTGCTTCAGGAGAAATTAGCCCCAATGTCCCCCAGGCAGCTGGTCAAGTTCTCAGAATCCCTGTGACTTTCTTCCAAGTCTACTGTGTAGAATACAGAATGGGGTGAGCAGGAGGAGCCTGTGAATCTGAGTCCAACTTTTTTTCTTTACCTTTTTAAAGATTTTTCTTTTTTTTTTTTTTTGCATGCAGACCATTTTTAAAGTCAGTATTGAATTTGTTACAGCATTGTTTATGTTTTGGTTTTTTGGCATCAAGGCGTGTGGGAACCCACATCCCCTGCATTGGAAGTCAAAGTCTTAACCACCAGACCACCAGGGAAGTACCTGAGTTCAACTCCTTATTTAAGCCTTTTGAAATGTAGAGGTTGGGCTTCCTGCATCCCTTGAATCCTCCTCCAGACCTCCTGTTTCAGAGGACATGAGATAATAGACCCCCAGATCACCTGTATTCTGTTCCCTGATATTTGCTCAACCACCTGATGTCTGACTTTGTAATAATACCACTGAAGACACTTCTCCATGTCTCAGTCAGAAAGTAAATAATTAAATGCATAGTTCTATCATCATTCTCTATTTATACAGTGTTGTGAATAGTGAATTAATATCTCCAAAGATACCACTCATAATACAGAAAAACTGGACGAGAATTGATTTATATCTACCACTATTGTGCTTAAATCACTGTTTTTCTACTTGTTTTTTAGTCTCAGGCAAGAGTAATCCAGGAAAAGCAAACAAAAAGTTTTGAAAATGAGAAGACTGTTTTTTTCCCAAAAGCCTTTTCTCCCAGAACGTTAACACATCATCATGGACATATTTGGATGAGTTTTCAGAGCCTCTTTCATAACTTGTCTGCTCCCCTGCAAAGAAAGAAAAAGCCCACGAACCAATAATACATTTTGATTCTCATCTAAATTTACTGGGTCAGCAAAGCTGAGCTGTAAATTTCCCTACCACTGCTTCTCCAGAGATTTCCAGTATTTCTGAATGGGCCAGAAATCAGTGAAAATGGCCTCTCTCTTGCCATATTTTGGCATTTGAGCTACAAAAAAAGAAAAAAAGTGTAGATTTATATAAAGCTTTTACCACCATTTTTCATCACACTGCTTGGGCCTCAGCAACTGATTGCATTGGGATTCTAGGTCTTGGTCTTAGAACCCAGGAGCCATCAGTAAGATCCAGGAGCCAGGCTCCATCTCTCAGGACTCTCATAGCAACTGTGGGCATGGAGGATGGCATTAACCCTCCTCCCAGGAAAGTGGGCTTCCCAGTTGGCAGTAGTGGTAAAGAATCTGCTTGCCAATGAAGGAGACGTAAGAGATGTGGGTTCGATCCCTGGGTCAGGAAGATCCCCTGGAGAAGGAAATGGCAACCCACTCCAGTACTCTTGCTTGGAAAATTCCATGGACAGCAGAGCCTGGTGGGTCCATGTTATCACAAACAGTCAGATACAACTAAGCGACTGAGCCTGCACGCCAGGAAAGTGAGGCCCATTTAACTCCTCTGGAAATAACTGTAAACTTGATTCCTAAGGAGAAGATGGAAAGGTTATTGTGCTTCCTCTAAGGTTTTTCCACCCTTAGGAAACTTGCTGGAATCACTTTCCTGTAAAGGATAAGTGACAAGGCTAAAGTGGTCCACTGGGATTTACTCTCAGTGAAACAGACCACAGAGATGGAATAGGAGAGGACATGTTTTCATAACACACCTTTGGGGTGGAGTCCCCTCTAGGATACATGAGAAAATATTTTTTGAGTCGCCCCAAATCACTGTGCCAGCATCTTTTTTTTTTTTTTTTTGGCTGTGCTGAGCAGCTTTCAGGATATTAGTTCTCCAAACAGATACTGAACCTGTACTCCCTGCAGTGAAAGCACAGAGTCCTAACCATTGGACTGACAAGGAATTTCATGTGTCAGTATCTTTCTGGGGGTCCAGTTTCCCAAGAATGAAATTAGGTGACTGTAGCAAGAATGATGGGCTGCCCAGACCATCTTCCAGGAAGTGACACGTAAGTGGTTGCATGAGTTACAGGGCTCCTCCGGGCATCTGGTTGACCCCACAGATGGATGGAGAATTGAATGTCCCACTTGGAAAGAGTATGGGCTCATGGTACCTTGCCTAGAAGGTAATGCCACCCTGACGGTTGAAGGTTAGGGGCACTTAGAAAATTTCAAGGCAAGATCTCCAAAGAGCTAGAGGGAGAAGAGGTCCCTTAGCACAGACCAGAATCGGGTCCATTTTCCTACATTCAATAATGGTATTGCTTGGGGTTACCTGTTAAATTGATGTGATTTAAATGTGTGATGCTCAAAAGATAACTTTACAAACAGTGTTTGACTATATGAATCGGCATCAAATAATAGGGAAAAGGGGGAAATCACTTCTATTTGATTGAACTACATTATCTGAGTGTTATTCAAATATTTAAACAGCCATGCTTTCTTACACATCTATGTACTGTTTTATTGTTTGAGAAAATTACTTGCACAAATGACTGTATATGATTAGACTATTTGCAATATGTGCTTCACAAAGTAAAAATGAAATGGCTGAATCATATCAAATATTTGAACAACATATGTTGATGTGTAAAGAGTTGTTGGAAAATGGGTCATTTTTACAGAAGTTCAAAAATGCTGCAATGGTTCTTTTTGTTGCCACAATTTCCAAATTGTTTTATAATGTTACATGGTAGGTTTTGGTCTTCACATAAACTTTTTTTCCTTGTCCATTTTTAAGGAGAAACAGCAAATGTAAAAAACTTCCATTTTTAACACTATGACCAGCTGATATAAAGCAAGGCTAAAAGCTGGAAAATATGTGCTATACATCTTTTAAAATAACTATTTGAGGAATAAAGACATAAAGGAAAAAATGTTCAAACTATCGCAAATTGCACTCATCTCACATGCTAGCGAAGCAATGATCAAAATTCTCCAAGCCAGGCTTCAACAGTATGTGAACCGAGAACTTCCAGATGTTCAAGCTGGATTTAGAAAAGGCAGAGGAACCAGAGATCAAATTGCCAACCTCCGCTGAATTGTAGAAAAAGCAAGAGAATTCCAGAAAAACATTGCCCCAGTCATAATTCTTGGTATTTGCCAATGATCTTTTAAAATGATCTTTCCAATATAACACCAGTGCAGCAATATAATGCCTTGGTTTCCTCCTCTTTGATAATGTTTTTCCTATTGCACTACAGTTGCTTTACAGTGTTGTGTTGCTTTCTGCTGTGCAGCAAAGTGAATCAACTGTATGTATACATAAATCTCCTCTTTCTTGGATTTCCTTCCAATTTAGGTCACCACACAGAGCATTGGGTAGAGTTCCCTGTGCTATACAGTAGGTTCTCACTGGTTATCTATTTTATATATAGTATTAATAGTGTGCATATATCAATCCTACACCCCATTTTCCCCTGCTTGGTGCCCATACATTTGTTCTCTATGTCTGTGTCTCTGTTTCTGCTTGGCAAATAAGATCATCTATACCATTTTTCTAGATTCTTGTTTTTCTCTTTCCGACTTACTTTACTCTGTGGGACTGTCTTTAGGTCCATCTACATCTCTACAAATGACCCAGTTTTGTTCCTTTTTATGGCTCAGTAATATTCCATTACATGTATCTACCACATATCCTTTATCCATTCATCTGTCGATGGACATCTAGGTTGCTTCCACGTGTCTTGGCTATTGTAAACAGTGCTGCTATGAACACTGGGGTGCATGTGTCTTTCTGAATTATGGTTTTCTATGGGTGTATGCCCAGGAGTAAAACTGCTGGGTGACATCATACTGAGTGAACACAAAGAATTCTATATGTAACTGCTATAGACTGAATGTTTCCTCCCCAAACTCATATATTGTAACCTAATCTCCAGTGTGATGGAATTTGAATAGAAGATTTTGGGGAGGTGATTAAGTCATGAGGGTAGAGATCGCATGAGCAGGATTAATGCCCTTCTAAGAGATCCCAGAGAGTTGCCTCTCCCCTTCCACCATGTGAGGATGCAGCATGAAGATAGTGGTCTGTAAAAACCAGTTAGGGGCTCTCACCAGAGACCAAATCTGCTGGCTCTTTGATCTTGAACTTCTACACCTCCAGAAGTGTGAGAAAAAAATTCTTTTGTTCATAAGTCACCCAGTCTATAGTATTTATATTATAGCAGCCCAAATGGACTAAGACAGAAATTGGTCCTGGGGGTGGGCTACTATTGAAAAAAATACCTAAAAAATGAGGGAGCAGCCTTGAAACTGGGTAATGCATAGAGGCTGGAGGAGTTCTGAGGTTTATGCTAAAAAAAAAATCGGTCTACATTACAATGAACTGTTAAGAGTGATCCTCATGAGAGCTCAGAAAGAAAAGAGAAACCTTTAGAGAAACTCAGTCTTCTTAGAGAATACCTAAGGGATCTTGGGGCTTCCCTGGTGGCTCAGAGGGTAAAGCATCTGCCTACATTGTGGGACACCCAGGTTCAAACCCTGGGTCGGGAAGATCCCCTGGAGAAGGAAATGGCACCCCACTCCAGTACTCTTGCCTGGAAATTCCCATGGACTGAGAAGTCCATGGGGTTGCAAAGAGTCAGAAACGACTGAGTGACTTCACTTAAGGGATCTTGAACAGAATGCTGGTAAGAAAATTGTTGGTAAAGACCATTCTGGTGAGATCACAGATAGAAATGAGAAACATATTTTGGACAATGGAAGAAAGTCATCCTTGGTACAACATGGCAAAGAACTTGGCTGAATTATGTTTATGTTCTAGTGTTTCTGGAAGGTAGAACTTGCTAGTAATGAAACTTTACATTAAACTGAAACTAATTCTAAGCAGAGCTTCCCAGGTGATGCAGTAGTAAAGAATCCACCTGCCAATGCCGTAAGCACAAGAAGAATGGGTTTGATTCCTGGGTGGGGAAGATCCCCTGCAGGAAGAAATGGCAACCTACTCCAATATTCTTGCCTAGAAAATTCCATGGACAGAGGAGCTGGGTGGGCTACAGTCCATGGGGTCACAAAGAGTTGGACACGACTGAATGTGTGCATGCACACATGTTTCTAAGCAAAGTGTTTAAGGTGTGGCTTGGCTACTGGCTGCTTATAGTAAAATGTGACAAAAAAAAGATTTAAAAACAGAATTGTTAATTAAAAGGGAAAGCATAACTTAAATGGAAGATTCTCAGCCTATTAATATGAGAAAGAATAAGAAAGCTTGCTCAGGAAAGAATATTAAGAGTGTAGCCAAGAGGTGAAATGATCAGGTGATTAGTCAGGTGATCAGCCATCTCAACCGAATGCAGGAGCTCTTCTCCAAGACAATGAAAGGATGACCTGTAAGGCAGTTCAGAGACCATCCAGACTGCCCCTCCCATCACAGTCCCAGAGAGCAAGACCTGAGACTAGAGCAGTTTCACAGCAGGGGCCCTGGTGCCCGCAGGACCTTGGAGCCACTGCCCAGCACCATCTCCCATCATGGGCTGAGCTGCGCTCCCTGCACTCCATTGCCAGGCTTCTCAGCTGCCCCAGATAGGGCTCTGGCAGAACTCAGTCCTGCACAAACCTTAGTAGTCACTCTGCAGGGAACACAGGCAGCAAACTTTGGTGGCTTCCCTGTGCATTGCCTCCACCAGGTGCCTAGGCACTGGGGCCATGGATACCTCCACCTAGATTTCAAACAAGACCAACATCCAGAGGCAGAAAGGGACCCAGGCAGAAAGTACCCAGAGTGGCGGGGACAGGGCTGCACAAAGCTGTAGGCAGAGAGCCTCAGGGCTCCAACCTATGCCTGCCAAGCTGCAAAGGCAAGATGGGAGCCCCATTGGATCCAGAGGCAAGATCTTCACCCCAGTGTATCAGAAAGCAGGACTTCTGCTCAAGGGCATCAAAAAGGTGAACTCCCTTATGCCAGGGGGGCTGAAAGGCAGAGCATTAGGCTAAGGGTTATCCTGGAGCCCTAGGATTTAATGATGTTTGCCCTGTTGGGTTTTGGACTTGCTCAGGACCTGTCCTTTCTTCTTTCATATTTCTCCCTTTTGGAATGGAAACGTTTATCCTATGCCTGTTCCAGTATTGCATTTTGAAAGCAAAAAATTTGTTCAGTTTCACAGAGCTACAGCTAGAAAGCAATTTGTCTCAGGATGAATTGTATCTTGATTCTCATTCATATCTAATTTAGATGATATTTAGATGAGACTTTGGGCCTAGAAATGACATTAACACAGGAATGGGTTAATACTTTTCAGACTATTGTAATGGAATACATGCATTTTACACAAAAAGGACATAAATGTGAGAGGATCAAGAGAAGAATGCGGTCAACTAAATGTGCTCCTCCCAGAGTCATGTGTTGAAACCTAATCCCTGAAGTGATAGTATTAGAGATGAAGCTTTGGGGACAAGATCAGGCCATGAGGGTGGAGCCCTCATGAATGAGATTACCACCCTCTTAAAAGACAGTCCCAGATGTTCAAGCTGATTTTAGAAAAGGCAGAGGAACCAGAGATCAAAATGCGAACATCCCTTGGATCATCAAAAAAGCAAAAAATTTCCAGAAAAACATCTATTTCTGCTTTATTTACTATTACTATGCCAAAACCTTTGACTGTGTGGATCACAATAAACTGTGGAAAATTCTGAAAGAGATGGAATACCAGACCACCTGACCTGCCTCTTGAGAAACCTGTATGCAGGTCAGGAAGGAACAGTTAGAACTGGACATGGAACAACAGACTGGTTCCAAATAGGAAAAGGAGTACGTCAAGGCTATATATTGTCATCCTGCATATTTAACTTATATGCAGAGTACATCATGAGAAACACTGGGCTGGAAGAAGCACAAGCTGGAATCAAGATTGCTGGGAGAAATATCAATAACCTCAGATATGCAGATGACACCACCCTTATGGCAGAAAGTGAAGAGGAACTAAAAAGCCTCTTGAGGAAAGTGAAAGAGGAGAGTGAAAAAGTTGGTTTAAAGCTCAACTTCAGAAAACTAAGATTATAGCATCTGGTCCCATCACTTCATAGGAAATAGATGGGGAAACAGGGGAAACAGTGTCAGACTTTATTTTGGGGAGCTCTAAAATCACTGTGGATGGTGATTGCAGCCATGAAATTAAAAGGCCCTTACTCCTTGGAAGAAAAGTTATAACCAACCTAGATAGCATATTAAAAATCAGAAACATTACTTTGCCAATTTCCAGTGGTCATGTGTGGATGTGAGAGTTGGACTGTGAAGAAAGCTGAGAACGGAAGAATTGATGCTTTTGAATTGTGGTGTTGGAGAAGACTCTTGAGAGTCCCTTGGACTGCAAGGAGATCCAACCAGTCCATCCTAAAGGAGATCAGTCCTGGTGTTCATTGGAAGGACTGATGCTGAAGCTGAAACTCTAATACTTTGGCCACCTCATGTGAAGAGTTGACTCATTGGAAAAGACCCTGATGCTGGGAGGGATTGGGTGCAGCAGGTGAAGGGGACGACAGAGGATGAGATGGCTGGATGGCATCACGGACTCGATGCACATGAGTTTGGGTAAACTCCGGGAGTTGGTGACGGACAGGGAGGCCTGGTGTGCTGTGATTCATGGGGTCACGAAGAGTTGGACACGACTGACCGACTGAACCCCCACTCCAGTACTCTTGCCTGGAAAATCCCATGGATGGAGGAGCCTGGTAGGCTGCAGTCCATGGGGTCACAAAGAGTTGGACCCGACTGCACGACTTCACTTTCACTTTTCACTTTCATGCATTGGAGAAGGAAATGGCAACCCACTCCAGTGTTCTTGTGGGGTCGCACAGAGTCGGACACGACTGAAGCGACTTAACAGCAGCAGCAGCAGGCCGACTGAACTGAACTAAAAGACAGTCCAGAGATTCCCCTCACCCTTGTGAGGATACAGCAAGAAGATGGCTGTTTTTGAAAATCAGAAATCTCTCACCAGATCCCAAATCTCCTGGCTCCTTGATCTTGAACTTCCCAACCACCAGAACTGTGAGAAATAAATTTTTGTTGTTTATGAGCCCACCTAGTCTATGGTACTTTTATTGTAGCAACCCAAATGGACTTAGCTTCTAAATGCATTGACTCAATATTATTTAGGTTAGTCTATAAATTCAATGCCGTTCACAACCACAATAGGGTTTTTCATGGAAGTTGACCAACTATGAGCAAGAATAATCGTGACATAATTATCCTGAAAATTTTGGGGAAAAAACAAGCCAGAAAAATGTATCTAATGAGATAATAAATTATCATAAAGCTGTAATTTTTAAGACAATGCAGAATCACATAAAGATATAGAAATAGACCAATGGAAGAAAGAATTCAGAATCGAGACCCATACAAATAAAGAAAGAAGTGCATGAATGAACGGGGAAGCAACACAGATCAACAAGGAAAAGATGGACTCTTCATAACATGTACTCAGATATTTGGTTAACCACGTGAAAAAGCAGGATTATTTTTATAATACCACAAATGTATGTAAAATGAAGCATTAATTATGAAGTGCAAAATATTTAGAAGAAAATATTGGAGTGTATCTGTATATACTCACGCTATGTAAGGAAACTGTTTCATTTCCCTTTCTTCCAAAATCCTCCTCTGAAAAAGTGAAAGTGTTAGTCACTCAGTCATGTCTGATGCTTTCTGACCCCTTGAACTGTAACCCACCAGGCTGCTCCTCCATCCATTGGACTTTCCAAGCAAGAACACTGGAGTGGTTTGCCATTTCCTTGTCCAAGGGATCTTCCCAACCCAGGACTGAACCCCGGTCTCTTGCATTGCAGGCAGACTCTTTACCATCTTAGCCACCAGAGAATCCCCAAATGCTCCTCTATTGCCAGCTAATGGGTTATCTTCTATCTCCACTGTTCTTATCAACTAAGCTTTCTATATTCTTGGTTCTAGACTCCCCTGCCTTCTCCCCTCACTCCTTTCATAAAAAGAACAGCTTATTCATACCCTTTCTCATGTTCTATTTCACATCTACAAAATACTTACGGTCTGTTTTCTATCCACACATTTATTAAATGGATTGGATGACAAAGAACCCTCCTTCATTTTCTTGCTATCTATCTAAGCAGCATAAAGTTGTAAACAAAGTTTGCCATCTAAAATTAGAAAAAGGGAAACTTCCCTGGCATTCCAGTGGTTAAGATTTTGCCTCCCAATGCAAGGGGTATGGGTTCAATCCCTAGTCAGGGAGCTAAGAGTCTGCATTCCTCAGGGCCAAAAAAAAACAAAAGAGAGGCAATATTCAATAAATGCTTTTAAAATAATCCACATTAAAAAAAATTGAAAGAAAAATTCCCTGACCAAGAAAACAAAACCAGAACAGCAAACTACTGTAAAGAAACAGATTTATAGTAATAAGAAAAAAATTTTATATTAGCATCATATTCTCATTTATGAATCTGTTTCCCATGGGGACACAGGTTAAATATTCAGGAATAACTGTGTGTGTTTACTGAAACTGAACAATTAAGTCAATGGATGGTGGATGCAGGGATGCAGGTTTCTAATTGTTGGAGTTTTCAGATCAGCAAGGGGATGAAGCTTGAGGAAATAACGTGATAATGGGTTGGAGTTAGTGACATCAGTATGCACTCACATTTAGGTTAATACATATAGAGTTAGTTACATATAGAAATATTTATAAATTTTGTATATTTATTTATGTGTTATTATACACACATGGCCTTCCCAAGTGGCTCAGTGGGTAAAGAATCTGCCTATAATGCAGGAGACACAGAAGTCGGAGGCTCAATCCCTGGATATGGAAGATCCCCTAGAGGAGGGCATGGCAACCCACTCCAGTATTTTTTCCTGAAGGATCTTGGTGGGCTACAGTCCACAGGGTCTTATAGAGTCAGCCACGACTGAAACGACTGAGCACACACATACGTATATTTCCTTGCACTCTCAGCTTGGGGACTAGAAGCAACAACACCCCAGCAGCAATAAGCATGCAGATCTTGGTTTCTAATTTAGTTCTCCAGTAAAAAGGAACAAGGTCTCCTCAGAGAAAAGGTTCATTTTAAGACTGTACCACAAAACTTACAAGATGAACCCGGAACTTCTTACAGTGCCAGAAAGTAAGGAAGTGCTCAAAAAAAGAAAACTACAATGATGGCAATATATCAAAAGGATACAAAGAACTAACTGAAAGATTCCTCAACGGCCAAAGCTGAAAAAAATTTGAGTAACAAAATAAATAAGGTAAAACTGCATTATAAGTCACAATATAAATGATGTACCTGTGAGTTCACACCAATATAAACAACTGAATGAATAAATAAGTGATGTAGAATACACGTTTCCCATGCGGAATTCCAGATAGTTTGCTTACATGCTCCACCCTTGAAACATAAATCCCCACTCCTTAAGTGTGACTTTCTTCCAAATAACACACTAAAAACAGGTACTAAAAACAGGAGCAGGGGACAGCAATTTTCCAGTGAGTAAAACTGACAATTACTAACTCAATCAGATCAATGTTATATCCACAGTGATAATTCATTGATATCTCATGATGCTTGTATATATCCTTGATATGATGTAATGAGAATGAGTTTACCTCTCTGGTCTGCTCTTAGACACATCTAAGTCCAATCCAATTGTGAGAAAAATCATCAGACAAATATTAATTTGAGGGCCAAATACATGACCAATACTCCACAAAATTGTCAGGGTTATCAAAAACAAACAAACAAGAATCTGAGAAACATTCAAGCCGAGGGACCTCTAAGGAGATAGGACAAAAAAATGTAGTGTAGTTTCCTGAATCCTGTAGATTCCTGAATGGAATCCTAGAAGAGAAATAAAGGCCATAAGGTAAAAACTAAGGAATAAAGTATGGCCTTTAGTTAACAACAGTGTGTCAAAATTGGCTCATTAGTTATGACAAATCCACCATACTACTATAAGATGTTACCCATAGGAGAAACTGGTATGATGCATATGGAAACTCTGTACTATTTTCTCAATTTTTCTATAACTCTGAAACTCTTCTAAAATGCAAAGTTTACTAGAAATAAACAAACGAAAGAACCCCACCGTCTTTACTGAATACCACAGGCTCTTTGACAAAGGATCTGGAAAGAGGGGTCTAAGATCAGATACAACCCAAATGTCATCATCTCAGTCAGTAAGAATTCTCCAACAATTTGATCTAACAGTCTCCACAGCTACTTGTTGCCATGGTTCATTTTACTCAGAACTTAGCACAATCTTAATAGTCTTGTTTATTTATTTATGTCATATATCATCAGTCTCCTGCAGTAGAATGCAAGCTCCGTGAGACCAGGAGCCTTGTATGCTTTGTTTAATCCTGTGCTTTGCATAGTGTCTGACCTTTCATGGACTCTCATTAGATACTCATGGGATAAATGATCTTCAAAATCACTTGCAATCATGAAATCACATGGCCACACAAGATGAAATCAAACCACTTACCATGTCACCTCAGGAGTGCAATAATCCAGCAAGCACATACCCACCCAGGAATTCTGAATCCACATGTCTATATTCATGGAATTTCAAATCTGGACATACACTGAATGACTTTGCAGTGTAGGGTCCACATTTTCTAAATGGGATAAAAAATAAGAAATCATGGACTTGAATGTCTTTGAGTAACTTTAGGTAAAGAAATGAAAGTCTCAATAATAAGAACTATGCCATCCAAAGTGTCCTCCTAACCATGAAATCAAGGGAAGGATGATAATTATCCGCTATTTGTATTTCAGAGTCCATGGCAATGACCACTGCCATATGAACAAAAAAAAGGGAGATTGAAGTCTTACAGAATTAAACCATACCAACTTTCTAAGCTCAGTTATGAAATTCTTTTCCTCTATTTCCTAAAGTAAGGCTTCTATAACTAAAATAATTTGACCATTTAAATTGGTAAACTATTTTTGGTATTAGAAATTGTGTTTGTTATTGGAAATTGTGTTTGTTCACTTAGGACATAAAATATGTTTTATAAGAATTAAATTTTCTCACTAAAGCTGTGAAATGAATTCCCTAGCCTTGTATTAATTTACCATCTTCTCTATAAATTATGTGGCACCTCTTGCTAAACCAAAACCCATAAGCAGACAAACCAACCAACCACTGGGTCTGGTTTTCTCCTTGCAGAATTGGAAACTACAACCAATTCAAATCCAGAAGCAATATAACGTCTTGGGTGGTTTTTTTTGTTTGTTTGTTTGTTTTTTGCTTTTTTGTTTGTTTTTCACAAAGGAGGTTAAAATATCTTCAACAGTACTTAAAGGCTTACTATGAGACAATCCAGGGTCCCCGTTGGCTCAGCAATAGAGAATCTGCCTGCAATGCAGGAGACACAGGTTCAATCCCTGAATGGGGAAAATCCCCTGGAGGAGAGCATGGTAACTCACTCCAGTACTCTTTCCTGGGAAATTGCATGGACAGAGGAGCCTGGTGGGCTACAGTCCATGGGATCTCAAAGAGTCAGACATGACTGCAGCAACTTAGCATGCACACATGCGTGAGGCAATCACTGTTCTGAGCATTTTATTCCTATTTTTATTTGATCATCACAGAAACTCTTCCTATTTGGAACCAGTCTGTTGTTCCATGACCAGTTCTAATTGTTGCTTCCTGACCTGCATACAGATTTCTCAAGAGGCAGGTCAGGTGGTCCGGTATGCCCATCTCTTTCAGAATTTTCCACAGTTTATTGTGATCCATGCAGTCAAAGGCTTTGGCATAGTCAATAAAGCAGAAATAGATGTTTCTCTGGAACTCTCTTGCTTTTTTGATGATCCAGAGGATGTTAGCAATTTGATCTCTGGTTCCTCTGCCTTTTCTAAAACCAGCGTGAACATCTGGAAGTTCATGGTTCATGTATTGCTGAAGCCTGGCTTGGAGACTTTTGAGTACTACTTTAGCAGCGTGTGAGATGACGCTGGGCTGGAAGAAGCACAAGCTGGAATCAAGGTTGCTGGGAGAAATATCAATAACCTCAGATATGCAGATGACACCACCCTCAAGGCAGAAAATGAAGAGGAACTGAAAAGGCTCTTGATGAAAGTGAAAGAGGAGAGTGAAAAAGTTGGCTTAAAGCTCAACATGCAGAAAACGAAGATCATGGCATCTGGTCCCATCACTTCATAGGAAATAGATGGGGAAACAGTGGAAACAGTGTCAGACTTCATTTTTGGGGCTCCAAAATCACTGCAGATGGTGACTGCAGCCATGAAATTAAAAGACGCTTACTCCTTGGAAGGAAAGTATGACCAACCTAGATAGCATATTCAAAAGCAGAGACATTACTTTGCCAACGAAGGTCCATCTAGTCAAGGCTATGGTTTTTCCAGTGGTCATGTATGGATGTGAGAGTCAGACTGTGAAGAAAGCTGAGTGCCGAAGAATTGATGCTTTTGAACTGTGGTGTTGGAGAAGACTCTTGAGAGTCTCTTGGACTGCAAGGAGATCCAACCAGTCCATTCTGAAGGAGATCAGCCCTGGTGTTCACTGAAAGGACTGATGCTAAAGCTGAAACTCCAATACTTTGGCCACCTCATGCGAAGAGTTGACTCATTGGAAAAGACCCTGATGCTGGGAGGGATTTGGGGGCAGGAGGAGAAGGGGATGACAGAGGATGAGATGGCTGGATGGCATCACCGACTCGATGGACATGAGTTTGAGTAGATTCCGGGAGTTGGTGATGGACAGGGAGGCCTGGCTTGCTGCAGTTCATGGGGTCGCAAGAGTCGGACACGACTGAGTAACGGAAGTGAACTGAACTGAAACTCTTCAATAATTATTATTGAATAATTCAATAATTATTTCTAAACAATAATAAGTAAATTGAGGAACAGAAAATACAGGTAAGTTTTCCAAGTCACATATCTGGTAAGTGATAGGCTTTAGAACTAAATATTCTGATTCCAGAAAATAAGTGCTCAGCCAGTATAGGAATGCCTTCTTTGGGCTAGAATGATGAGAAATCTACTTGGAACAAAAATAAAGAGTCTTACTGAAATTTAAGTCCATTATCTTCCTTGCTTTCTCTTCCTCAGGCAAGCACATGTCTCTTATCAGTGCAACTCTGAATAAAAACGAACTTGGTGGAAAAAATATAATAATGAGCATTATAAACATGGACAGGAATGAATCATTTGCTATTGACAAATTTCTGATGATTAATTGAGACATGTAAAAATAAATGTCTTCTTCCTCCAGTCATCCTATGCGGTACTGCCAGATTGATTCTCTTATGGCACACATTAATCATATCAGCACCTTTTCAAATGCTGCAGACTAATCAACTTATTGAAGGCCTATTGAACACAGCGTAGGCTTCTTTGTTTAGAATTCAAATTCTCCATATTCTGATCCAAATCCTCCTCTCCACTGATTACTTACTTACAACTCATTCTATTGGCAATCCAAACTGGAAGTCACCCTCCAAACAAGTTTTCCATCTCCCGCTTCTACTCTGCAGCTTGTGACAGACCCAATGGACCTCCTTCTGATTTCCATTTGGAGAAATACCTCAAAGCCTTCAATGTCCAGACAGATTTGATGGAGCCTGATTAGGTGTCTGAAAACAGAAGCAATTCTTCCCTCTTCTGAAGTGTCATAGACTGTGTTCATACATACTTCTACTTACATATTACACGGATTCAGATGATATGTAAATATCACCCACCTGAAGAAAAGCTCTTTGAAATAATGAACTTTATATACCCTATTGCCCCAAGCTCACTACCTTATTCGTTGTCATCGGTTCTATAAATATCTGTGAGGAAATGAATGAAATATGTGTAGTTGGAGGTACTAATGTCATCTCAATTTATTTGATGAATAATTCTGTAGTAGGGGCTATGGAGAGAAACTGAAGAATACAGAATAAGAAACTGCTTACTGTCTTCATAAGTCTTATGTATCAGTGATCATCTCTCTTTGGATAAAAACATCAATTTAAAATTAACCATTAATATTACTCACAGTTGTCAATGTCATTAATTCCCAAAGAGAAAATAAGAAAATAGTTGAATATAAATTGAAGATAAGTAAGGTTTCACATAAATAAAAGATAAAATGCAATTCAAGGATAACATATTAGCAAGGGAAAAATAATGCAATTTAAAGTTTCTAGTGGGTCTTACCTTAGGCAGTCTTTCTGCCATGTATTAATATGAACGATGTTCATTCAGTGTATAATAAGTACACTAGTTTTATTTAGTTAGAGCATATAATACCGTCTATTTTTTATTGTCACTTTGATTTAAAATTCAGATAGAGTGTTTGAGTGATCCCCTAGCAGAATTTTTTTTTCATCTTACCAGTTCCAGTTTATAGTAGAAAAACTAAAAACTGTGAACAATCAAAAATTCCAAGAAAAGAAAGATATTAGTGGGCTTATTATACAAAGAGAAATTCTGGGCACATTTTATCATGTATTTTAACATTATATATGTATTATATGTATCATGTACATAAAAATCAGAATCATACTACAAATATGGTTTTGAACATTGTTTCTCTCACTTAACATGTGAACATTTTCTTAAATTGGTAAATATAGATTGATATTTTCATTTCAATGATTGCATGTTTACATTTTTGTATACTTAAAGGAGCCTCACAGTTTTTATCTACTATAAATAACACAGCGAACATCCTTTCTGTACATCTTTGCATATTTTTCCAAATACTTCCTTAAGAAAAATGACGATGTGGAATTGTTGACTGAATATATATTAACATTATAATGATATATTTGAAACATCCTTACAGCCCTCTGAAGAGACTGCACTAATTTAACACCCAGTAACATAAACTGGGCTTCCCAGGTGGCTCAGTGGTAAAGAATCTGCCTGTCAATGCAGGAGACACAGGTTCAATCCCTGGGTGAGGAACATTCCCTGGAGGAACAAATGGCAATCCACTTCAGTATTCTTGCCTGGAAAATTCCATGGGCAGAGGAGCCTGGTGGCTTGCAGTCCATGGAGTCCTAAAGAGTTGGACACGACTGAGTGACTGAGCACACACGCAACATGCAAAGTAACACCGGATAGTCACTTTAAAGGTAATATGTGCTTATTGAAAGAAGAAAATAATCTCTTACAGATCTTTAAATTTGGGCACAGTCGTCTAGCCAAGTTAATATCATGAGTCCCTCTAATTATGAAGGACAAGACCTGAATCAGAGACTTCAGCTCCCAAGTCACAGAACTACTGCCAAATGGCATCTTCATGCTTCAACCCAGACTTTAATTAACCCTACCAGAATAGATGCCCTGTTTTTTTTTAATCAAATAACAACAAAACCAAGCCATGAATTGGAGACTTGCTTCATAGCCAATTTCATTTCAATGAGTCCAGCATGAACTCTTTCTCTGTGTTCTTACACCTTGTGCTTCTGAGACTTCTTGTTTTACATGAGTCTCATCCTTGGCACTTGCTCTGTCAGAGGGAGGGTTATGATTAAAAGAAAACTTGGCCCCTCCATCTTGCTGGCTGCGTACCATTCCTGGTGATGTCTCTCTACCTCCTCTAATGATCTGCCCTTAGCAGGTGGGAGAGGGCATGGATAAGCCAGGCCACCGTGGAATTCAAGGAACAGGATCTGTCAATATAATTGGCACCCTACGTGTCAGAGGATCTCTCAGGAACTGACAAGTAAGAGACACGTAATTACAGGGCACAATTTTCTCCTTGAAAGTAAAATAGAACTGAATAAACATAACGCCCACAGAGTGTACAGACCAAAGCAGGTCGTCTGGTGCACTTCTGAGTATTTCACTGCTGCTCATCGCCCCATGCTTCCTGTAATAAAGTGACCTCTCAAACAAAGATGAATGATTTATTACATTTTTCAAGTTGCTATAAGGTGGAGTTGCCAGTTGCATCTACTGCTGAGTGGCTAACTGAAGTCTAAATTGGGAGATGCAAATTGCATTCAGATTTTGTTTCTTTTCTGTGGGCTGCAGACTTTTTTTGGACTCAAACTTATCCCTAAACTTCCTAAATTATAAAATGAAATGACTCTGGAAATGCTCTGTGCCAGATAGATGCAATGTCCACTGTGAAAAAGAAAAAAAGAAAATCTTTATTGAGAAAAGCAAAGAATTGGTCATTAAAATGCAAGCAGGGCCAAATTAGTGATAGCTAAGTTTCAATCCTTAGCTCTGTGATTTTGGAACAATTACTTATCTCTACAATTCAATTTCCTTATTTGTGAAAGGGAATGATAACAAAGAGATAAAGGTTAAATAAGAAACTAGATGGAAAAAAAATACCTGAGTAATTTAGGCTGGTCTATATTCACTTATCGTGAACTTATCTTTATCTTCTGATGGTTAACTGTTTTAGTCTTTAATATTAAGTTTCCATACATTATGCATTTACACGATAGAAAATGAGAAAAGAAAGAACACATAGTGAAAATTCTCTCTCCAGTCCTCAACTTCAGACAACTAGTCTCTCTCCTTCGGGTCAACAAACTTTATCACTTTCTTTTGTTTCAAAGATATTTCATGCATATATAAGAAATTAATTCTCTGAATATACATGCACACATACATCTAATCTTTTTCCCATATTATGTAAGTATAGAATATAGATGTACCTGCTTGCTCCTTGATTTTTTTCATTGTTACTAAGTTCTATAACAAGACATAAAGAAATTCTTCTTGTTTCTTGATACTGTTGCATGTTATTCCATAGCCCGTCTGCTTTGTAATTTCATAATGCACCACTGATGGATGTTGTTTATAATATTTTGCTATTTCAAAAATATTGTCTTGTATAAAGTTAGGCATACATAGTTTCATTAATGCAAAGTATATCTTCAGATATACATTCTTAGAGGTAGACTTATTGGCTCAAAAGTTACTTAGTTATTTTGCATTTGCTATTTTGATAGCCTTCATCACACTGCTCCCCCGCTGGAGACTATGCTATGGTATGCTAAGTCACTTCAGTCGTGTCCGACTCTGTGCGACCCCATAGACGGCACCCCACCAGGCTCCCCCGTCCCTGGGATTCTCCAGGCAAGAATGCTGGAGTGGGTTGCCATTTCCTTCTCCAATGCATGAAAGTGAAAAGTGAAAGTGAAGTCGTTCAGTCATGTCCGACTCTTTGCGACCCCATGGACTGCAGCCCACCAGGCTCCTCCATCCATGAGATTTTCCAGGCAAGAGGACTGGAGTGGGGCGCCATAACAATCTACATTCCTCTCCAGAGTGTCTGAAAGGGCCTGCTTCCCCAATAGCTTGTCAATAGTAACATATATGCCAAACTGGTGGTGAAATTGGTATCACAGTAAAGTTCTGATTTGTATTTTTCATATTATGAGTGAGATTGGACATCTTTTCATATATTTGAGCCATTTATATTTTTTCTGTGAATTGCCTTTTGCTTATTTTTTTTCTATTGAGTTATTGGAGTTTATTATTTGAAAGTCAATATTAGAAAAATTAGTCCTTGCAAGTATGTTTTCTTGATTTGTCACACCTTTTGACTTTTGCTTATTGTGGGTTATGCACATAGATGATGGTGATGGTGAGGATGATGATCTAACTGAGTTTATCAGTCATTTTTCTTACAGATTGGTGTTTTATTTTTCAGGTATAAATGTTCACATATATGATTACATATATGTAATTCTACCATGTATCTTCTAAAAGTTAAGATTCAGGTTTTCACGTTAAATCTATGATCCATTTGTAATTTTTTGGTATAAGTTGTGAAAGTGAAAAGTGAAAATGCTAGTTACTTTGTTGTGTCCAGCTCTTTGTGATCCCATGAACTGTAGCCCACCAGGCTCCTCTGTCCATGGGATTTCCCAGGCAAGAATACTGGAGTGGGTAGCCATTTCTTTCTCCAGGGGATCTTCCTGACTCAGGGATCAAATCGGGGTTTCCTGCACTGCAGGTGGATTTTTCACCATCTGAGGCAGAAGTTGAGATCCAATTGCATTTTATTTTTCCAAATGGCCATTCAACTAACCTAGTACCATTAACTGTATCCTAGTTGTTTCTAAGAGTCATTTCTCATTTAATACAAACACACATAGTTTGAATCTGGCACCCCACTCCAGTGCTCCTGCCTGGAAAATCCCATGGACGGAGGAGCCTGGTAGGCTGCAGTCCATGGGGTCGCTGAGGGTCAGACACGACTGAGCGACTTCACTTTCACTTTTCACTTTCACGCACTGGAGAAGGCGATGGCAACCCACTCCAGTGTTCTTGCCTGGAGAATCCCAGGGACGGCAGAACCTGGTGGGCTGCCATCTATGGGATCACACAGAGTTGGACACAACTGAGGTGACTTAGCAGCAATAGCAGTGTGTATCAAATAGGTGAAGAATATGCAAAGGTAGAAAACCAATTGACTGAGAATCCTGAGCCCCAGGATCTAGGCTTCATTTTTCTTTTGTTCATTGAATAATCAAGTAGTTTGGTTTCTGCTTCAGTATATGGCTATGTATATATGAATATGCATGTGTGTATTTAAACACTGCTGCCAGACTGATCTTTTTAAAAGACAAATATGACTATTTTCCTACCAGTCGATAGTTCCACAACACACATAGGGTAAAGTCTAGATTTTTAATATGGTATTCTCCTTCTTGTGCAAATAGTCCATCCTCCTGTTAGACTACTTCTCTAATATTGCATTTTCAGTTAAAATTTTAGCAAATTTAATTATGTATCACATCTCTCCAAGAAGAATATATGCTCTCTAAGGGGGAAAGTTCAAGTCCGCATTTACTACATTTGAATATATGGTTGTTGTTGTTTAGTCGCTAAGTCGTGTCTGACTTCTTGTGACCCCATGGACGGCAGCATGCCAGGTTTCCCTGTTTTTCACACCCTCCTAGAGTTTGCTCAAACTCATGTCCATTGGGTCGATGATGCCATCCAACCATCTCATCCTCTGTCACCCCCTTTCTCCTCCTGCCCTTAATCTTTCCCAGCATCAGAGCCAATGAGTTAGCGCTTCATATTAGGTGGTCAAAGTATTGGAGCTTCAGCTTCAGCATCAGACCTTCCAATGGATACTCAGGGTTGATTTCCTTTAGCATTGACTGGTTTGATCTCCTTGCTGTCCAAGGGACTCTCAAGAGTCTTCTCCAGCACCACAGTTTGAAAACATCAATTCTTTGGCACCCAGTCTTCTTTATGGTCCAACTCTTACATCCGTACATGATTATTGGAAAAACCGTAGCTTTGACTCTATGGACATTTGTTGGCAAAGTGATGTCTCTGCTTCTTAATATGCTGTCTAGGTTAAAGTTGATTTTCCTGTTAATGACTTACTAATTCCTTTCTGTGCAACTCTGTTAGCAAACCTCTAGCTATCAGGTTCTAAACCTGCAGAAAGGGGGTTGGTGATTATGCCTCTCTTCTACCTGTCTTACAAGAAAGAGTACTGGATAAAATATTTATTTATAGCCTTTCAGTAATAAGACAACTACAAGAAATTCCAGAATCATACCTAGAGATTAACCAGGAAAGACTAGTCCTGTAGATTTAGACTTTTAATATCATACACACAGAGAGAAACAGAGTATTTCTCAGTGTCCTAGTACTACAGAACACTGAGAGGAAGAATCACATTGCAGATCAGATGAATAGGCAAATATCCTCCAATAGACATCATCGGCAGCCTAATGAGTTGCAGAATAACCACAGAGATGGTTATTACAAACCACTACAAATCAGCCATTCTGAACTTAAAATTTGCATTAACTTCCCAGATTGCCACTTCCAGGCAATCTCAGAAGGATGATACCTTGTATTCTGTCCACAGATCACCCAGAAATCATTCCTTCTTTAGATGAAGAGGTGGGGAATGCTAAAGATTTCTCCCTTCTGCTTGGTCTGTGAGCAGTTTTCACTGAATGACAGCACGGAAACCCGATACTGTAGGACAGATGGCCGCATGGTCCCTGCCAGCATGGCTGAAAGCACATGCTATTGCCAGCCAACAGAGGCTGCAGGCAAAGTTCATGAGCTGTTATTCCAGGGACTGCTGCTTGCAAGGCTGTCACCTTTTCAGTCTGTCTGGGGCTCCATTCTAGTCCCAGCTGCCAGTTAGTGAATTACTCCACAATTCATCAAATTCACTTGATGTCCACCACCCTTAGTCAGATGCTCCAGTGATTGAACTAATACAGTGTGTTGATTTCTATCGCCAACTGGCATCAGACTTCATTGACATATGCAGGCAAACCACCAGGCTAGAGAGGCTCCATGCAGGCTTGATTCTTGCCATAACAAAAATATTCAGCCAAACCATGGGCTCACCAGAGGGAAATGGGATAAAAGACACAAAATTATTGTGCTACCTTCTTCATCATTATCGCTGATCCTCAATTTAAAACAGTGATAAAATCGGGACTGTAAACCTTTAGCTTTTATGGGGCTTCCCTGGCAGTTCAGCTGTTGGTAAGGTAACTAAGATCTCACCTGCTACATGCACAGACAAAAATAAATAAATAGGTAAATGAATAAGCCTTTAGTTCTTAGACTTGAACTTTTCATTTGTATCAGATTAGATCAATCTCCTAGTTAAACCTCCACAGTGAGCTCCCATTGCAATTATTTCCCTACATGCTCGGAATCATTTTGACCTCTTCTTCCCATTTCCCATACTTCAGCAACGCTGGCCTGAATATTGAAGAAAACTTTTGCTTGTATATTCTAAGAGAATTCCTGCTTCCTCTGCTTCTAGAACCTGTGCCTTGTCCTTCCTGTAACTTTTTCTAACAATGCAGGATTGGGCTCACATTTGATGTGAGCTTGCTTTGAATACCCCATCTAAAAAAAAAACAGCCCTCTTCTTCATGTCCTCAGTTGCTCTCTCTATTTTTCATGTTTCATGTCCCTAATAGCACTTGTCTCACATACACACACACACACACACACACACATCCCACCAACAGACACAAAGTAGATACTCAATATGAAATCAATGAAATCAAGAAATGAGTAACATTTTTTATAATCTTCAACAAACATGTATGTGCAAGAAATTAAATGAGTAAGCAGAGGGTAATGACGTGTTTGAAAAAGTAAGGAAGATCATTTGAAAGAGCTCAGAGTCTAGTGCTTCCAGCTGAAGTGTCCACTGCATCTTGGACCAAGCATCTCACTTTCTTTTTCATCTTCTTCAGCGTCTGCTTTTGGAAAGCCCATAACCAAAAGGAGCTGGTGAGAAACAAAATGCAATTAGACTGTTAAACTTATTCTTAAAATACTCAAGTATTTCACAAAGGTTGTTGCTCAAAAACACTGTATATAAAAACAACCTGTAGTTTCAAAAATGCAAACACTTGTCTAGTCTCATAATAATTTATATTCTAATAATATCTTCTCATTCCAAAGCATGTCAAACCCTAGCCACTATTTTTAGTTCCAGGGGTGAAAATAGAGTCCTGCTCTTTCTAATAACGTATTTAATCACCATGATTCCAAAAGAGGATTTGTTTTTCAAATTAAATGTAGCAGGTCAGTGAGCCTATAATGCAGTCCTTCAGATGCCAGAAAGGAAATAGAAATGGACATGTTATTAATGGCTAAAAATTAGGTCATTCTCTCTGTCTAGGGAAACTCCTTTTCCAGTTTAAACATTCAAACCCATATTCATGTCAGGATGATAAATCACAGACTGATCACTGAAAACATGTGGAACCATCAGATCAACAAGCAGTTCATTGAGGAAGAAGGAACCATGAAATTCTGATTAGGTCCTGATTGTCTTCTCTCTAGAATACTAACATTTTATCATAACATTTCATCTTCTTTCCTCTCATAGTGGTGTATAAGGGAGGACAATGGCCTCTTGGTACACACATGAGCAAGAGCTCTTAAAAAGAAAGCAAAGTAAATAATCAAAACACTGCCAGATGAAAAATCAGGACACAAGAGTTCGAACCTTGGTTCTACTCACTAGTAGAAGAGTGGTCCAGTCCAGGACAGTGGTCCAGGACTCCAGTCTGTGTCTACACATACGTATCATGAAGAGTTCTTTTATTCATTGGAGTATAGTTGCTTTAAATGTCGTGTTAGTTTCTGCTATGTAACAAAGTGAATCAGCGATATATACACATATATCCCTTCCCTCTTGAGCCTGCCTCCCACACCCTCTCCCCATCCCAGCCATCTGGGTCAGCACACAGGACCGAGCTGAGCTCTCTGTGCTATACAGCAGCTCCTCACTAGCCATCCATTTCACACGGGTAGTGTATATATGGCAATCCCAATCTCCCAATTCAGCCCACCCCCACCCCCTCCCCATGTCCACATGCCCATCCTCTGCATCTCTATTCTTGCCCTGCAAATAGGTTTATCTGTACCATTTTTCTAGACTCCACAAATGAGCGCTACTATATGATATTTAGTTATCTCTTACTGATTTACTTCACCCTGTATGACAGATGCTAGGCCCATCCACGTCTCTACAAATGGCCCAATTTCACTTTTTATAGCTGAGTAAGCATCACTACAAACAAAGCTAGTGGACGTGATGGAATTCCAGTTGACCTATTTCAAATCCTGAAAGATGATGCTGTGAAAGTGCTGCACTCAATATGCCAGCAAATTTGGAAGACTCAGCAGTGGCCACAGGCCTGGAAAAGGTCAGTTTTCATTCCAACCCCAAAGAAAGGCAGTGCCAAAGAATGCTCAAACTACCGCACAATTGCACTCATCTCACATGCTAGTAAAGTAATGCTTAAAATTCTCCAAGCCAGGCTTCAGCAATATGTGAACTGTGAACTTCCTGATGTTCAAGCTGGTTTTAGAAAAGGCAGAGGAACCAGAGATCAAATTGCCAACATCTCCTGGGTCATGGAAAAAGCAAGAGAGTTCTGGAAAAACATGTATTTCTGCTTTATTGACTATGCCAAAGCCTTTGACTGTGTGGATCACAATAAACTGTGGAAAATTCTGAAAGAGATGGGAATACCAGACCACCTGACCTTCCTCTTGAGAAATTTGTATGCAGGTCAGGAAGCAACAGTTAGAACTGGACATGGAACAACAGACTGGTTCCAAATAGGAAAAGGAGTACGTCAAGGCTGTATATTGTCATCGTGCTTATTTAACTTCTATGAATAGCACATCATGAGAAACGCTGGGCTGGAAGAAACACAAGCTGGAATCAAGATTGTTGGGAGAAATATCAATAACCTCAGATATGCAGATGACACCACCCTTATGGCAGAAAGTGAAGAGGAACTCAAAAGCCTCTTGATGAAAGTGAAAGAGGAGAGTGAAAAAGTTGGCTTAAAGCTCAACATTCAGAAAACGAAGATCATGGCATCTGGTCCCATCACTTCATGGGAAATAGATGGGGAAACAGTGGAAACAGTGTCAGACTTTATTTTTGGGGGGCTCCAAATTCACTGCAGATGGTGACTGCAGCCATGAAATTAAAAGACGTTTACTCCTTGGAAGGAAAGTTATGACCAACCTAGATAGCATATTCAAAAGCAGAGACATTACTTTGCCAACAAAGGTCCATCTAGTCAAGGCTATGGTTTTTCCAGTGGTCATGTGTGGATGTGAGAGTTGGACTGTGAAGAAGGCTGAGCACTGAAGAATTGATGCTTTTGAATTGTGGTGTTGGAGAAGACTCTTGAGAGTCCCTTGGACTGCAAGGAGATCCAACCAGTCCATTCTGAAGGAGATCAGCCCTGGGATTTCTTTGGAAGGAATGATGCTAAAGCTGAAACTCCAATCCTTTGGCCACCTCATGCGAAGAGTTGGCTCATTGGAAAAGACTGTGATGCTGGGAGGGATTGGGGGCAGGAGGAGAAGGGGATGACAGAGGATGAGATGGCTGGATGGCATCACTGACTTGATGGACGTGAGTCTGAGTGAACTCCGGCAGTTGGTGATGGACAAGGAGGCCTGGTGTGCTGCGATTCATGGGGTCGCAAAGAGTTGGACACGACTGAGTGACTGAACTGAATTGAATATTTCAGTAATATATATGTATATATACACCACCTCTTCTTTATCCATTCATCTGTCAATGGATATTTAGGTTGCTTCCATGTCCTGGCTATTGTAAATAGTGCTGCAATGGGAGAACAGATGGAAGTTCCTTAAAAAACTAAAATTAGAGCTACCGTATGATCTAGCAATCCCCCTACTGGGCATACACCCTGAGAAAACCATAACTGAAAAAGACCCATGAAGGGTTCTTAAGAGAATGAAATATGACAATAAAAAATACATAGCATACAGTCTAACAGATAGATTGTCAGTGAAATATCCCTTTCCTCTTAGCCTCTTATTTCCATTTATTCTTAAAAAAAAAAAAAAATAGATTCTCTGCACTTAGTATAAAATTGTAGATTTTTAAAAGGTGGAAAATCAATAGAATTTCATAAATTTGTACTGAATATTTGGGGCTGCCCCTCCTCTAATGGAAAATGACCTGCTTTCATCTAAGTATAAAACAAAACTTGTACTTTAAAATTGTGCCTCTTTTTCCTTATTTTTAGCCATGTTTGTTGTCTCACAGTAGTTTTCCAACATGTGGAGATGTAGATTTCTCTAAAACTGTGATAATATTTATTTTTGAATCTAATATTACTTTTACCATCACATTATTTCAGCAAATATTTAATGAACATGACTATGTGACACAAGCTGATTATAGGCTCTAATGATAAGGTCTCTGTTTTCAAGGCAATCTGGTCTAGTGGAAAAAAGCATATATAAAATCAATGATTGCATTACAATGAGGTAAATATTATAAATAAAGGCATGTTAAAGGTGATTGTAAAACATAGAGTGGGAACATGTAACTTTGGCTAGACAAGTACAAAGAGAAAGGATTTAGAAAAGTTTCTTTAAAAGGAATGACTGGGGCTAAGGTTAGCAAATGGAAATATAGGTCTAAAGCTTGAAAGAAAGATAAAGTTTCAAATAGACATTTAGAGTCTTCAGTATTTTAGTTGGATAAGATTCCTCAAGGTCAGTGTATAGAATAAGAAAAACAGCCTAAGATTAGCCTATTGGTTTATTAGGCAGCTTTCTTTCAAATCATAACAAATAGCCCAATACATCAGTAACATACGAAAAGGCTCTTATTTCTTGCTCATTCATTTTGTCATTAGGACTATAGTTGACCTCAGCTCTGCTGGTCATTACCTAGCTGGACTGGGCTCGTCTGTACCCCATGAATTTTCTTATCCCATGACCCAGAGTGAAGGAGAATCCATAACCATGGAAAGGCTTTTCTGTTGGTGGAGGTAGCAGAGAGACAGACATAGTCAAACCACACAAACACAAACCTTCTGCTCAAATGTGACACATGTCTCATCCCATTGGCCAAGGCATGTCACATGATCATGCTCAAAGCCACTAAGGCAGAGGCCAATGGGTGGAGAGACTTCATGGTGGTCCAGTGGCTAGGATTCTGTACTCCCAATGCAGGGGGGCCTGGGTTCAATCCCTGGTCAGGGAACTAGACCCCACATGTTGCAACTTAAAAAAAGAAAAGAAAAAAAAAAAAAAAAGGTCCCTCATGCTGCAATGAAGATCAAGTTTATTTGATCTTAATTTATTTGTTTAACTGCAATGAAGACCCAGTGCAGCCAAATAAATTAATTTAGAAAAAAAATTTTTAACATAATGGGTGAAGCTGTATAACCCTACAGAGAAGAAGAGAGCAATAATCCTTTCTTTAAAATTATAATCTGCCTTTTCTTATGTCTCTCTCTATTTCTGAAACTTTTATTCTGGTTTATCGGCAACTTTGATGATCCCCGTCAGTGAACATAGCACTTCAAACACACTTTTTAGAACCACATTCCTATTAAAAAACAGACAACCAATGCTCATCAGATATTGAAATTTAATACATGAAAATACTAATACAAATCAGAAGAAAAAAAGAGTTCAAAGGAAACAGAATATTGGTACAGGAAACTGTTTTGTTTTTTTTTTTAATGGTATGAGCTCGTAGTTAAACAAATTAGTCATGGGGATATAATGCACAGCATGGTGACTGTAGTTAATAATACTGTATTGTATCTTGAAAGTGACAAAGAGAGTAGATCTTAAGAAAAACTATCAATCTTCTCAAGAATCAAGACACACACACACACACACACACACACACACACAGAAGTCGCTCAGTCGTGTCCGACTCTTTGTGACCCCACGGACTGTAGCCCACCAGGCTCCTCAATCCATGGGATTTTCCAGGCATGAATATTGGAGTGGGTTGCCGTTTCCTTCTCCAAGAATCAAGACACCCATTTATAAAATAGAGGTTATTTTTAAAAGGAACACTCTGAAAAAAGAAAAGCTCTTAAAAATAGATGTTCTTTAAATATTTCATCAAATCAAGTGATAGTAAAAGTACATGTTGTACTTAAGAATAAAAAAGACATTTTGGAAAAAAAATCTCCATTTCATACATTGGAAAATCCATCATGAAAAATGCTAGGCTAGAAGAAGCACAACCTGGAATCGAGATTGCAGAGAGAAATATCAATAACCTCACATATGCAGATGACACTACCCTTATGACAGAAAGTGAAGAGGAACTCAAAAGCCTCTTGATGAAAGTGAAATTGGAGAGTGAAAAAGTTGGCTTAAAACTCAACATTCAGAAAACGAAGATCATGGTATCTGGTCCCATCACTTCATGGGAAATAGATGGGGAAACAGTGGAAACAGTGTCAGACTTTGTTTTTTTGGGCTCCAAAATCACTGCAAATGGTGACTGCAGCCATGAAATTAAAAGATGCTCACTCTTGGAAGGAAAGTTATGACCAACCTAGATAGCATATTCAAAAGCAGAGACATTACTTTGCCAACAAAGTTCTGTCTAGTCAAGGCTATGGTTTTCCCTGTGGTCATGTATGGATGTGAGAGTTGGACTGTGAAGAAGGCTGAGCGCCGAAGAATTGATGCTTTTGAGCTGTGGTATTGGAGAAGACTCTTGAGAGTCCCTTGGACTGCAAGGAGATCCAACCAGTCCATTCTGAAGGAGATCAGCCCTGGGATTTCTTTGGAAGGAATGATGCTAAAGCTGAAACTCTAGTACTTTGGCCACCTCATGCGAAGAGTTGACTCATTGGAAAAGACTCTGCTGCTGGGAGGGATTGGGGGCAGGAGGAGAAGGGGACAACAGAGGATGAGATGGCTGGATGGCATCACTGACTTGATGGACGTGAGTCTGAGTGAACTCCGGCAGTTGGTGATGGACAGGGAGGCCTGGTGTGCTGTGATTCATGGGGTTGCAAAGAGTCGGACACGACTGAGGGACTGAATTGAACTGAACTGAACTGAAGAAATCTAAGAAAAAAATTCCAGGACTAATGACTGAGCTCAACAAAAATGTATGACACACAATAAAAAATTAACTGAGTTCCAACATATTAACAATGAGCACATGAATACTGACATACAATCAATACCATTAAATTATGACAGCAGTTATCATTGTTCCCCCCTAAATGAAGGAATTACATATAAATCTTAGAAAACATTTACAGAACCTGTATGCTTAAAGCCATAAAACTCAGACAAAAGTAATCAAATAATATTGAAATAAAGGAAAAAGTTGCCATATTCAATGATTGGAAGACTCAACATAGGAAAACTCATTGCCCTGTTCAATGATTGGAAGACTCAAACCTCCTCAAATTGATGACAGGTTTAGTGCATTTCTTACCAAAACCTCATATCTTTTTGTGTGTGTATGTTCAGTCGCTCAGTCATCTCCAAGTCTTTGAGACCCTATGGACTGCAGGACGCCAGGCTACCCTGTCCATCACAAACTCCCAGAGCCTACTCAAACTCATGTTCATCAAGTTGTTGATACCATCAAACCATCTCATCCTCTGTCGTCCCCTTTTCCTCCTGCCTTCACTCTTTCCCAGCATCAGGATCTTTTCCAATGAGTCAGTTCTTGGCATCAGGTGGCCAAAGTATTGGAGTTTCAGCTTCAGCATCAGTCTTTCCAATGAATATTCAGGACTGATTTCCTTTACGATTGACTGGTTGGATCTCCTTGCAGTCCAAGGGACTCTCAAGAGTCTTCTCCAACACCACAGTTCAAAAGCATCAGTTCTTCTGTGCTCAGCTTTCTTTATAGTTCAACTCTCACATCCATACATGACCACTGGAAAAACCATAGCCTTGACTAGACTGACCTTTGTTGGCAAAGTAATGTCTCTGCTTGTTAATATTCTGTTTAGGTTGGTCATAGCTTTTCTTCTAAGGAGCAAGTTTCTTTTAATTTCATGGCTGCACTCACCATCTACAGTGCTTTTGGAGCCCAAAAAAATAAAATGTCACTGTTTCCATTGTTCCCGTATCTATTTGCCATGAGGTGATGGGACCAGATGCCATGATCTTAGTTTTCTGAATGCTGAGTTTCAAGCCAACTTTTTCACTCTCCTCTTTCACCTTCATCAAGAGGCTCTTTAGTTCTTCTTCACTCTCTGCCATAAGAGTGGTGTCATCTGCATATCTGAGGTTATTTATATTTCTCCCGGCAACCTTGATTCCAGCTTGTGCTTCTTCCAGCCTGGCATTTTGCATGATGTACTCTACATATAAGTTAAATAAGCAGAGTGACAATAAACAGCTTTGACATACTCCTTTTCCAATTTGGAACCACTCCATTGTTCCATGTCCAGTTCTAACTGTTGCTTCTTGACCTGCATACAAATTTCTCAGGAGGCAGGTCAGGTGTTCTGGAATTACCATCTCTTGAGAAATTTTTCACAGTTATGATCCACACAGTCAAAAGCTTTGGTGTAGTCAGTAAAGCAGAAATAGATGTTTTTCTGGAACTCTCTTGCTTTTTCAATGATCCAATGAATGTTGGCAATTTGATCTCGGGTTCCTCTGCCTTTTTATAAATCCAGCTTGAACATTTGGAAGTTCATGGTTCATGTACTCTTGAAGCCTGGCTTGGAGAATTTTGAGCATTACTTTGGTGGCATGTGAGATGAGAGCAATTGTGCAGTAGTTTGAACATTCTTTATTATTGCCTTTCTTTGGGATTGGAATGAAAACTGATCTTTTCCTGTCCTGTGGCCACTGCTGAGTTTTCCAAACTTGCTGGGATATTGAGTGCAGCATCATCTTTTAGGATTGAAAGAGCTCAACTGGAACTCCATCACCTCCACTAGCTTTGTTAGTAGTGATGCTTCCTAAGGCCCACTTAGGGTCTTCCAGGATGTCTAGTGCTAAGTGAGGGATCACATCATTATGGTTATTTGGGTCATGAAAATCTTTTTTGTACAGCTTCTGTGTATTCTTGCCACCTCTTCTTAATATCTTCTGTTTCTATTAGGTCCATACCATTTCTGTCCTTTATTGTGCCCATCTTTGCATATGAAATGTTCCCTTGGTATCTCTAATTTTCTTGAAGAGATCTCTAGTTTTTCCCATTCTATTGTTTTCCTCTATTTCTTTGCATTGATCACTGAGGAAGACCTTCTTATCTCTCCTTGCTCTTCTTTGGAACTCTGCATTCAAATGGGTATATCTTTCTTTTTCTCCTTTGCCTTTAGCTTCTCTTTTTTCTCAGCTATTTGTAAGGCCTCCTCAGACAACCATTTGCCTTTTGGTATTTCTTTTTCTTAGGGATGGGCTTGATCCTTGCCTCCTGTACAATGTCATGAACCTCCATCTGTAGTTCTTCAGGCACTCTGTCTATCAGATCAATCCCCTGAAGATATTTCTCACTTCTACTGTATAATTGAAGGGATTTGATTTAGGTCATACCTGAATGGTCTAGTGGTTTTCCCTACTTTCTTCAATTTAAGTCTGAACTTGGCAATAAGGAGTTCATGATCTGAGCCACAGTCAGCTCCCAGTCTTGCTTTTGCTGACTGTATAGAGTTTCTCCATCTTGACTGCAAATAATATAATCAATCTGATTTTGGTATTGACCATCTGGTTATGCTCATGTGTTGAGTCTTTTCTTGTGTTGTTGGAAGAGGGTGTTTGCTATGACCAGTGTGTTCTCTTGGCAAAATTCTGTTAGCCTTTGTCCTGATTCATTTTGTATTCCAAGGCCAAATTTGCCTGTTACTCCAGGTATCTCTTGACTTCCTACTTTTGCATTCCAGCCCCCTATGGTGAAAAGAACATCTTTTTTTGGGTGTTAGTTCTAAAAGGTCTTATAGGTCTTTATAGAACCATTCAACTTCAGCTTCTTCAGCATTACTGGTTGGCAGCATAGACTTGAATTACTCTGATATTGAATGGTTCGCCTTGGAAATGAACAGAGGTCATTCTGTCATTTTTGAGATCACACCCAAGTACTGCATTTTGGACTCTTGTTGACTATAAGGGCTACTTCATTTCTTCACTCTTGCTGTCTCCTGTTTGACCACTTCCAATTTACCTTGATTCATGGACCTCCCATTTCAGGTTCCTATGCAACCTTGTTCTTTACAGCATCAGATTTTACTTACATCATCTTGTGTATATTTACACATTTATGTGTATTTACACATCACCCCGTGTGTATTTATACCTCGTGTGTATTTACACATTGTGTGTATATAGACAAGATAATTGTAAAATATATATACATAAAAAGGAAAAGGAACTAGAAAAGCTACAATAATTTTGAAAAATAAAAATAAAGTCTGAAGAATGAGTCTTTCTAATTTAAATATGTTATATTATATACCTACAGCCATGAAGACTATGTTTATATTGGCAGAAGGATAGAGACATAAACTAACTGAACTCAGGAACAGACTCTTACAAATAAATGAACTTAATTTTTGACAAAGGTTCAGAAGCACCTTTTCAACAAATGGTTCTACAGCAATTGGATCTGCTGCTGAGAACAGGTTTTTTTGTTTTGTTTTTCAAGTTATTACATTTTTCAGTTCTAAAATTTCCTTTTTTCATATATTTTCTATTTCTTTGCTGAAACTTTCTGGGCTTTTTTTTCCCTGAGACTTTTTTTCACTTATCTCAATTAGTTGTTATTGTTCACTGATGCATTTTTCATACTGATGATTTTCAAATCTTTGTCAGAGAACCCTAACATCTCTGTTATCTTAGTGCTGGCAACCTTCGTTGGTGACAGTATTGAAGTTTTCATTTGGTTTCACCTTTTTCTGTTTCTTGGTAGGACAGTGATTTTTTATTGAAACTGTGGGTTGGGATATTATGTTATGAGACTCTGGGTCTTATTTAACCCTGGAAGTCAGGGTTCCCTCCTCAGCTCTCACTGACAGGGGCGCTGGCACTTGTCACACTTGCTTGATAGGGTAGGAGTTCTGGCTCCTGTGGTGGCCTCCACTGACCACGTGGTCAGGGGAAGAGCGGTCCTACTGCCTCTAATGATGGTAAAAGGCCTGAGTCTCCACGAGGCACCCTCTAGGCATACTCCCAGCACATAGGCAAGGAGACTTCTCATCAGTGCTGGGAATAAGTTTCCTCATGTGGTCTTTGCAGACATCAGTGACGAGGGGAGCAGGACAGGAGATGAAAGTTCCAATTCAACTTTGACACTACCACAGCGAGTCATTGAGGTTCCTTGTTACAGCCCAATGAGGGTAAAAGTCTAGGGTCCTCACTCAGCCTTTGCAAAAGGGTGAGGGTGTGAACACTCTTTTAGTGTGGTGTTTGGCTGGGATAGAGTTGTTATTATCTTACAGTTTTCTGTCTTGCTAGACTGCCCCTTTCTTGGTCCTTTGGCTTGAGCGAGCAAGCTTTGTATGGAGTTTTGTGTGTATAATCATTGGCGTTTCCAGGTTATTAATTTCTTCAGCCCTGAGTCTGAATACAGAAGGCAAAAAGAAATCCTAGAGAAATCACCAATATGTCATTCCTTTGAGCCCTAGGGCCCTAATCCACCTGCCTCACTCTTTCCATCTTTCAGAGTTGTCTTATGGTATAATATTTTGTGTGTCAGATAATCACATATAATAATATGCCTATAATGTATAATATACAATAATATCTAATGTGCACACCTACTCAGTCACTTCAGCAATATGCAACTCTGGCAAACCCTATGGAGCCCACCAGGCTCCTCTGTCCATGGGTTTCTCCAAGCAAGAATACTGGAGTGCATTGCTATGCCCTCCTCCAGGGGATCTTTCTTACCCAGGGATCAAAGCTGCATCTGCCTGCATCTCCTGCATTTCAGGCAGATTCTTTACCCACTGAGCCACCTGGGAAGCCCCAATAATATATAATATCACAGCATATATAATAATATCACAGTATATAATATTATGGCATATATCATTTAATGACATTAAAATTATATTACATTGTACATATTATATGCATTTTTTTAGAGTTTTCAGTTGTGCTTAAAAGAATAAGGAAAGTACATCTGCTCCCTCTTTCCAGAAGTGGAAGTCTCCATTGAGCTTTTAATTTTAGTTATTACATTCTTTTCCAACATTTTATTTTCTCTAATTGTTAATGACCATTCTTTTCTTGTATTTTTATCTATTTTAAAATTGCTATTATTTTTTAATTTTTATATTTTCAGATTATTTTACTCTCTCAAGTTCTTAGAATACTAATCCTGCAGTTCATTGTATCTGCTGAATCCCTTCATTATAGTTCATTTCCTCGTGGAGTGTATAATTTTTGAATGAGTGTTTATCTTCAGCTCAAATATTTCTTTCCTGAGTGAATCCTTTTCCTCCTATAAGACAAAAGCTCTAAAGGGAAATTTTGTTTTGCTTCTACTGGGCACCTCTGAGAACTCTCCTGTCCAGGGTCAGTATTCACATGTTTAATTTATCAGCTTAGAATTCATGTCTGTCCGTGGAGTGTAAATTGATATTCCATACCTGGGCAAGGGCTGAGCTTTGAACTTCAGTTCTTAATTGGAGATTTGTTCATTGCTCTCACCCAAAACATAAAGGGGATATTTCCATGCCATTTCTTGGGACTTAACAATGTTTTCTCATTCAGCTAACAACCTGGGCAGCTCTTAGGGACCCCAGCTCTTTGCCGATGTCTGTTCCAGCAATTGGTCTCATCTGGACCCACAGCTACATCTTTTACTCTGTATGGACATTAAAATCCTATTCCCTAATCACTAAGTCTTGTATCTATTTATACACCTTTGGACCAACTTGACATTTCTGATTTGTCTAGGTATGAATATTTCTGTCATCTTGGGATTGTGTTGATGTGTGCTTATGCCAGCTCATATAGGCTGGCAAATTTTCTGAAATTTGTAAACAGATCATTATAAACCTGCTCGTTGAGACATGCTTTTCTACATGTTTCCAGGAGAAGGAAATGGCAACCCACTCCAGGATTCTTGCCCGGAAAATTCCATGGACAGAAGAGCCTGGCGGGCTACAGTTCATGGGGTCGCAAAGAGTCGTTCACAAATGAATGGTGAACAATTTTCTATGTGTTTGTAACAGTAGTGGTTCTGCATTAGTTTAGAAAGCCATAATGAGGAAGTTAGAATTTTGTCATCAATTTAATAGTCATAACATCTGTAGAAAATGATTTTATTTTTCATCCAGGGCAGTATCTTTCCAATCACCCATCCACCCACCCCAATCTGACACCTACTTCCCACTTATGAGAAAATGAAGGCTCAGTGAGATTAAATGGCAAGTGTCTATACAAGCATTTTCCTCACTCTCTATGACACACTGCTCTTTCTACAACTTCACCCTGTGGTCTTGCCTGTACTTGTGTAGGTAAAAGACCATTTCTGCACCTTTCTTTTAAAACAAGTACCTATAAAATGATGGAGATGCTGAGCCTCTTGTTTCCAGGTGACAAGGGTAAGGGAAAGCATTATCCAATGCCCTCCAGGCTCTGCAATCTCCCTTAAGGTACCTCCAGCTTGACCAGTCAGAAAACCCACCTCTGAAGGACAGATATCTTTCTGCAGAGGACACTGCATGCATACTCAGTGGCTAAGTCATGTTTGACTTTTTAAGACCCCATGAACTGTAGCCAGACAGGCTCCCCAGTCCATGGGATTCTCCAGGCAAGAATACTGGAGTGGATATTGCCATTTCCTCCTCCAAAGGATCTTCCCAACCCAGGGATTGAACTCACGTCTCGTGCACTGGCAGGCAGATTCTTTCTCACTGAGCCACCTGGGAAGTCCCCAGAGGACACTAGCACTTGGCAAACAACCCCCATGTCAATGACCATTTCTGAAGTCAGCTCCACCAAAACCTTTATATGAGCCAAAAGATGTCATTTTGAGCTACTTCCATGTTTTCTCATTTTTATCTCATACACTTCCCTCTCTTTTCATGTCTTCTCTTTGTACCACTCTTCTTTTTTTAAAATATCTTTTATTTGTTTGGTTGTGTCACGTCTTAATTGTGGTACGTGGGGATCTTTGATCTTCTTTGTGGGTATGTGGGATCTAGTTCCCTGGCTATGGGATTGAACCCAGGCCACTATTTTGGGAGTGCAGCCTTTGGAACAGTAGGAAAGTCCCTGTACCTCTCTTCTTAATTGCACTGTCCCATCAGTATCATTATTGTTATCATCATTATTATTCTGCTAAAGCAATAATCATTGTAATGCCTATCCAAACATCCATCAACACATCATACGAATACCCTGTTTCTCAAGGGCTACGTTTTGTAAAGAAATCATTGATTTCTAATTATCAGCAGGACATGTGTTTCTAGGAACTAGAAAAGGAGATGGTTTAAGACATTTTTGAAGAATATACAGGAGTCCCTGCCCTTATCCACAGGGGATCCATTCTAAGACTCCCAGTGGATACCTGAAACCCAGATAGTACCAAGCCCTATTATATACTTTTTTCCTTTATATACAGACCCATGATATTTGTAAATTAGGCACAGTAAGAGATTAACAATAATAACTAATAAATAGTAAGATTATAAAATTATAATAATGTACTGTAATAAAAAGTTAAGTGAATGTGGTATCTCTCAAAATATCTTGTAGAATTTTCCATCTTAACTAAGCTTATCCCTCATTGCGGCCACCAGTTGCAGTTTGAGGTGCTACCTCAATAACGGCACAAATTTCTTTTTCCCTTTTCACAACTTCATGGATGGAAGATTAGTTCTTCACATAGCTCTTAGCAACCTCAAGATGCAATTTTTGAGCATTTTTCTAGGTAAGTAAAGAATTTTCATCTTTTCACTTACAGGAAGACCTTTACGGCCTCTCTTTGTCACAACCGGATTTCCAGCGTCACTCTTCCTGTCTTTGGGGTCTTTATTCCTTAAAATTAGGGTCACTTGAACACCAACACCGCAATACTGACAGTGAGTCTGATCAATGATCCAGGCTGCTAAGTGACTAATAGGGTCAAATACACAGGACAAAGGGATGATTCACATCTGGGTGGAATCTAGTGGGATCCCATGAGATTTCATCACACAACTCAGAATGGCTCACATTTTAAAACCTAGAAAACGTTAATTTCTGGAGTTTCCATTTAGTATTTTCAGATCATGGTTGATCATGGGTAACTGAAACCATGAATAAGAGGGGACTCCTGTACAGAAAATCAAAAACTGGAAATACCACCCTGCTGTTTGTAGTACATTCCTTATGCTTACTATAGATAATCCTTAAAGAGCTTTAGATCAACTTACAACTGGGATGCTAATGGGACTTTTAGAATGTCATGAAACCAGATCACTTAGTTAACTCCCTCACTTGATAAATGAGGAAATAAGACTAAGTAAGCACCAAGCTCTACCCCCCAACTCAGAGACTGTAAACTTCCTCTGTTAGCTTTTTCAAGCCTGTAATAAAATCTCATTGTAGCTTTAATGATACAAGCTGAATTCACTTGAATGTCACTTATAAGACAAAGTAGTTTAAAAGGACATGGAGCGTGGTCAAAAGAACCAGCATTGACCAAAATGTCATGTGTTGGTAGTATTTGACCCTCTTGTTGGCATACAGAAATAACCCTCCCCAATTAGCTGTCACAATGTCACCCCTATAAACAGAAACTTTGTTACCAGTGTAGGAGTTACAACCATGGTCTCTAGAGCCACCCTGCCTGGGCATGAATATTATTTTAATTATTTCCCAGCTCTGTGACCTTGATACATCACCTAATAATATGTTCTCTGTGTTTCAGTTTTCTCACCCATAAAATACGGATCATGTCATGAAAAACCCACATTTAGGGTTGTTTTGAAGATTAAATGACCGATACATCTAGAATACTTAGAACACTTTTTTGATGCAAAGTCAACACTACATGAGGATGAGTTGCTGTAATAGATTAGTTTTTAAATGGCTGCAAGTATCCCCCTCCTTATCCAGATGATCCTTTTGAAATGACTGTACAACTCCCATTAAAGGGTAGATTCTGTCTCCCCAAGGGCTTCCCTTATGGTTCAGCTGGTAAAGAATCTGCCTGCAATGTGGGAGACCTGGGTGGGAAGATCCCCTGAAGAAGGGAAAGGCTACCCACTCCAGTATTCTGGCCTGGAGAATTCCATGGACTATATAGTCCATTCGGTCGCAAAGAGTCGGACACGATTGAGCAACTTTCACTTTATCTCCCCACACCCTGGAATTGGGCTTGCAGAGGTGATGATGGGGCACTTTTGCAAGGAGGTCTCAAGAGTACTCAGACCTTCTTTCCACCATGGGAAGGGGCTAAAGGTAGCCAACCAGAAGACCTGAGTCCACACAAACCAGAGTCAACTCTGCCCAGAGTCCTCAGAGAGATCAGTCAGAGCCAGCATGCTGACCACAGATGCATGAGCAAACCCAGCAAAGAGTGCAAGAATCTCCCAGCCGAGTCCAGTCCAAATTACTAGTTGCAGAATAGTAAGCTAAATAGTTGACTCATTGTTTCTAAATTTTGCAGTGGTTTTTACTATTTCTATATAATCAGCAAATTCATACAGTTTTTATTCCTATAACTGCATTTTGATTGTATTCCAAATCCTTTGACATTACTCTACTGAAGAAGGGAGGGTCTATGCCCCTTTCTCTTGAATCTGGGTTGGTCTATGACTGCTTAGACCTATAGAATTCAGAAAGGATATCACTGACTTTTTTTCATTGAGGTACAGTTGCTTACACTGTTGAGTTGCTTTCTGCTGTACAATGATGTGAATCAGCTACATGAGTACATACATCCCCTTCCTCTTAGACTTCCATCCTAACACCGCTATCCCACCCATCTAGGTCACCACAGACCACCAAGCTGAGCTTCCTGTGCTATACAGCAGGTTCCCACTAGCTGTTTATTTTACACATGGTAGAATGCCACATGATTTCTGAGACCAGGCGACAGGAGGCCACACAATAACCACTTGATTCTCCTGGAATAGGGACTCTGGAAGAAGCCAAGGATCAAGTGAGATGCTTGACGATTCTGAGACTGTCATGCTGTAGACACTACATATAAGAGCTCTGGTTGTCAACCCCAGATGAGCCAGAAGCCAGCGTCCACAGCTACCTGCACACTGAACCGTGTTACAGGTCTAACCCAGCCAAGACTTTAGAGGACGCTGGCCCCAACTGCCATTTGGCTGCAATTTTGTGGGAGATCCCCAAGTGAAAATTGCCCAATCAAGCCTACTCAAACTCCTGACCCACAAAACCGTGAGCAAAATCAAATGATTGATTCAAGCCTCTAGGTTTGGAGTATAGTTAAACAGCAAGAGTACCCACACACCATTGTATGCAACTGATTCATAGCAGAAAAATAAGGTGGTATTTGCAAGGGGATCTGTTATCGCATTAGGAGATTCTGAAATCAAATCAAAATGACCCCTTAACATACATAGGAACAGATCCAAGGTTATCAACAGTACAAGAAAATGGAAAACTGCCTGACCCCTTACCCACAAACCCACCAGGCCCCAGTGGCATTCTCCCTCGATTCTAAGAAAGATGCTTTGAGTCATGTACTGTTTTTTTGGACCAAGGCTGAGATTTAAAGTTCTGCAGACTGTTCTCCAAAGTAGCTTGTAACTGAAGACCTAACATTAATGTAGAATCTGGTCTCCTCTGGTTTGTGCTTGTCTTTAAAGTTCTACCTGCTGCAGCAACTGAAACAGTTGGGTCCCATGAGCTAAAGTGAAAGTGTTTTGCTGTTGTTGTTGTTTTATTTACACTCTCAAAGTATTTGGCTTGTATGTCCATAAAAACCCTGCCTGAAGAGTTCTCCTGGGACTCAAAGACCTGAGGAGTAAAAAAGGAAACACTAAATGTCATGCAGAGATGCAGTGGTGTTTGCATTTGAAACTTTACCCAACTGAATGAAATTTTGAGTCTTTATATTTTTAGGTCACTTTCCAATGACCCAGAATTATTGGGTCAGAGCTTGAGGACAAAGAACTGGAGTGATTTGACATTTCCCCTGCCGATTTTTCTTACAGGGCTAAGTTTCCCAATCCTTCCTTCACTAGGGAACCAATTTCTAAAAGCACTTCACTAGAATGACATATACATGCTAAAGATTCTGCGTGACTGGCCCACATTTTTGCACATTTTTCTCTCTAATGGAAGTAACCTTTGAAGAGGACATGTCATCGAGATTTGGACCTATTAGTTTTGAAGCTCATGGTGTAGGTCATCTATTCTGAGGCCAGGAAGAGATGGACTCTAAGATGAACTCGATAAAAGGATTTTGGACACATGGGCTCAATAGCTGTGGCACAGGGACTTAGTTGCACTGTGGCATATAGAATCTTCCAGACTAGGGATCGAAACTGTGTTCTCTGGAGAAGTCCATGCACTGCAATAGAGGATAGGCCCCACTCACCACAACTAGAGAAAGCCCATGAGCAGCAACAGAGACGCAGTACAGACAAAAATAAACAAAAAAATTTTTAAAGGTTTTGGACAAATCATCTAATTATTTTGTGCCCCAGTTTCCTCATCTATAAGAGCAATAATATTTATCTTCATCTCAGGACAATGTATATAAGAGCATCTTGTACTGTGTTTGACATACAGCAATTGTTCACTAAATACCAGTCTCAGAGTTGACGTGTAAAACCAATGCAAAGTTTCACACTGTTGACTTAAAAAATAGTCACAACCTAGAAACGGAGAGTTATGTATATTTGGTGGGAATTTTTCGGACTTCAAGCCTTGGAGAGAGCCTCTCGGCGTCACTTTTGAGAGGAGGTGGGTGGGGGGAGGTAGGGGTGAGTGGAGGACTGAGGTTGCAGAGAAGTTTGCAGCAAGAGGCAGGTAGTCTGAATATCAAAAGATTATTGCTAATTAAGGAAAACCAGATATCTCGAGTTAAGGAATTTAGTGCTTTTCTATGTATGGGAAGATGCAAGCTTCTGGGCTCACTGAAATCATTTCTTCCATATGCATCTCAGCTATCTAGGGCCAGCTTCCTGTTTCTTGGCTTCTTGGTTTTTCACATCCTTAGTTCCTACCTTATGGAGTAGCAGCAGCCAACAGCTGCAGGATCACAGGCTTTGCTCTCCCTTTTGGCCACCCTCCAGGGTCAGAAATTCTTATTTGGAGGCCTGAAATCGCTAGAGGCTATGACATCCTTGTTTACTGATATGGCAGGAAATGCTCCATTTTACAACATTGATCTAGTTAATTACCTCTGCAATCCTGGATAAATTACCCCTACACACATGTCTTAGTGTATTCACTGACTATTTAATCTCTGAGCCTCTGCTTTCATATCTCTAGAATAGGAATAATCACATACAGGACATGATGATAAATGCTAAAAAAGCAGCTCTCTCAGGAAAAAGTCCTGATTTGTAACATTTATCAATTTTGGCCATGTCCATAGGTTCACAATGACCCCATTTCAAGCAACCAATGTAAAACTTTACGCAATGCAGAACTGGGAAGAGATGTGTCATTAATAATGTTATACAGTATTTTCCTGGTGGCTCAGATGGTAAAGAATCTGCCTGTCCAACAGGAGATAAGAGTTTGATCCCTGGGCCAGGAAGATCCCTTTGAGAAGGGAATGGCAACCCACTCCAATACTTCTAGAGTATTCCATGGACAGAGGAGCCTGGTGGGCTACAGTCCATGGAGTTGCAAAGAGTTGGACATGACTGAGCAATTAACACTTTCACTTTTCATTTTGTGAAAAATAGACCTTAAAAACTGGAAAGGACCTATAATAGTAAAATGTAGTAAAACAATTAGGAAGGAGTTTGAGTTTTCATTGCAATTGTTTTTGATATAATTTCTTTCTAATTTCTATCTAATTTAATTTTTAGTAATGTCAGTAGTTTACAACTTGCTCCCAAAATTCCTGAAAGTTTAATTATCTGCTCTTGCTCTCCGGTATGAGTCTGCTCCAACATACCGTTGATTACAATTGCTTAAAGGGCTTTTTTTTTCTTTTGGAGAATTATCAAGGTACATTTTAATTTAAATCTTCAAGAAATCACATTTTAAGTTATAACTATATTTTTCAAATTTGGCAAACCCAAATAACTTTTTTAGTAACTCTGGATGTTAAAGAAATTGATGCTACTCAGATGTTTATTGTACTGTTGGTGAAGTTAAGTCTAGAGACATACCATATTCTCAGAGAAAATGCCAGGAACTTTAACAGCTGCAAAGGGGACTAGAAAGTGTGACAGTGATGAAATCAACAGCAACAAAAGAGTCCAGAGGAGGAATAAATCATGGTGGTCACATCTAATTCCTTTTGCTGACATATCACATGCCTAAGGGAGAAGGACCCCTTGAGGCCTTGGGAGAGGGGCGGGGAGAGGTCTTCCTGCATATCCTCTGCTTTAGCTCCTCTCTGAAGTACCTATTGAATAGATAATAGTGTTTGGTGTACATTTCCTGAGTTGTTTTGCCGATTTGACAATCCCCCCACCAAATGGAAGATGTTAACTATTTGATGACCTTGAGCAGATGGCCCCAGACATCCTGAAGCCTAAGGACTGATAATGTTAACCCCTGTGACACCACCTGCTATGTCTCATCATTAGCTAATCAGAGAAAAGTACACAAGTTGATCACAGAACCTAAGACCCCACCTCCCTCATCTGGCTTCTAAAAATGCTCTGCTGAAACACTTCCAGGAGCTCATGGGTTTTTAGGGCAAGAGCCACCTGTCTCCTTGCATGTCCTTTGTAGTAACCTTTTCTCTGCTCCACATTCTAACTTTGTAATTTGGCCAGCCTCACTGGGCTTCCCTGGTATTTCAACTGATAAAGAATCCACCTGCAATTCAGGAGACCCCAGTTTGATCCCTGGGTCAGGAAGATCCCGTAGGGGAGGGCATGGCAACTTACTGCAGTATTCTTGCCTGGAGAATCCCCATGGACAGAGGAGCCTGGAGGGCTACAGTCCATGACGTCGCAAAGAGTCGTTCACAACTGAGAGACTAAGCCCAGCACACAGTTTGGTGAGCACGGGAACTGTTCTAACACCTTTGGTCCTCATGGGGATCTAGTAAGGGAGACAAAGGAGCTGACAGTACTGGTGATCCAACTGGCAAAAGAGCCATGAGATCACTGTCTCTGAATTTTTTTCTATTGGGTCTAGGAAGGCTTCTGGAATTCCCTTGCTCGGGCAGGTGGGTTGCAGATGCTTGTTGTCGGATGAAAAGGAGTAAGGAAAGACATGAATCACAGAAATAATTTGATAATGAGAAAGATTATGCAAGAGGGGGAGAGAGGAGAGACAGAAGATTGGAGAAAGACAAAGACAGATTGATCCAGCACCCTATCCTGAGGCTAAAATCTGATCAAGTTTATTAAGCAGAAGAAATTTTTTATAGGAGCCAGGCTTCCAGAAAAATTCTTCAGAGTTAAATTATGCCTTCCACAAGCAACGCCCTTCTGTCTGAATGGAAAACAAAAAGGTAATAAAGACCCAAAAGGTAGAAAACACCGAAAGACCTTTAGTAAATTTAACAGATTCCATTCATCCATTTATGACTAATGCTAACAGAGACAGTCTTTCTTTGAGCAGGCAGAGATAATGTTTCCATTTTTAATATTTTTAAGAATGGACTAAGCATTTTAAGACAAAAGGCAATAGCTATGACAAGTGTTGTAAGCAAGTGTTTGACAAAAAGCATGTGTCGAGCGTTAATGTCAATCTACTGTTTTTTTTTTCCTTACCAATCAGACACTTTGCCAAGTCTTGAAGAAGCATAACCCATAAGTTGACAGGGTAAAAATATCTGAAACTAAACTAGCATGGCAGAGCTGCGTTACCTAGGCAGCTGGAAGGTAGATGGAGAAGATTCTGAAGCTCAGTCAGCCCCCACTTTTTTTCCTAGCAGAAAATGTGTAGAATCCAATGTAAAGGTTTAGAACATCTGGAAGACAGGTAAGGCTAAGAAAGAGCAAGAAATAGAAAGACTTAAACACAGAGGGGAAAATTATGTTTTAGAAAGAGGTCAACATGACTGCTTTTAATACAGTGTGTGTGTACACCCACATGCTTGCTTGTCCACACGCTCTCAAGATGTAGCGGTTCAAGTCATCAGCTGAGAGAAGAGAAATGGCATTATTTTCTTTTAGATAATAAGAAGACTTTTCCATTTCTTTAAATAACAAAAAGCAAAAAAATCCCCAGTTGCTCGTGTGTCATTAGGATTGAAGTAGAAGAAACTCAACATAAGTAAAAAAGATGGGAAAATGTGGCAGAAGCCCAGTTGGCTGGTATTATTAGTTATTCTGAAATGTAGCTTCCAGAACATCCCTCTACCTTTTAAAATTCAGTTTTCTTTTGAAATACTAAGAAAATAATTTCCTCAATAACTATCTCCATATACATGCTGAGTATGATGGCAAAATCTATAATTACAGACAGAAATATGCTGTGAAGGAGAAAGGCATAAGATAATAAAAATATGAAGAAATTATATGTCAACTATGTTAAAGGTACCGTGTCTCCACCTACTGTAAAGTAGAAGGATTCAAAATTCCAATCTCACTTTTTGTCCTTTTACTCCAATCTTCATTTTCCCTCCTCTCAGCACAATTATCCTTCAGAGGACGGTGTACCTACATACGGTGCTAAGGAGGCTACAAGCTTTTCCTTTATTTGTAAAAAGACATCATCAATGAATGAAGAATGAGGTCATTGTTTCCACCCTCCACCCCCCATGCCCCCCACCCCTGCACCACCAGCAAACTTTTTAAAAAGTTTTTCTTTTAAAATTTTATTTATTTTTGGTTGTGCTGAGTCTTTGTTGCTGCACACAGGCTACCCTCTAGCTGTGATGTGCGGGCTTCTCATTGAGGGGGCTTTTCTTGTGACGGACCCGGGCTCTAGAGATCCAGCTCAGTAGTTGTGGCACACGGGCTTAGTTGCCCCGAGGCTTGGGGGATCTTCCCGCACTAGGGGTCGAACGCGTGTCCCGTGCATTGGCAGGCTGATTCTCAACCACTGGACCACCAGAGAAGTCCACCAGCAGCTAGTTTATTTTTAAGCAAGGATACCTTCTGTTTTCTTCTACGTTTTTTCCCTGTTCTCCCTTTGTAGAAACTTGAAATCCGATCCCAGTTTTACTACTCTGGCAAGTATCAGAATGCAGAAAGTAAAAGGAATCTTTGCTTTGGTGCCAGATTCTGGGTTTGACATATTATTTCTTCAAAGAAGGGATTGCAGAAGAAATGTGTTTCTGTGAGATCACAAGAAAACCAAACCTAGCAAATAATGTCTCTGTGAAAGAAAATATCGGGTCACCTCTGAGTTGGAGTCGCTTATTACACTTGTGTATTCCCATAACGATCTAGCTTGTTAACACTCACAGATAGATAAATACTGCAGGCAAGTCATGTCTCCCCAAATATGAGCTAATTGATCTATTAACCAAAGTCTCCAAGGCATTTCCCCTTAGCTCTGCCTTTTGCTGAGTACGCATGAGGCATCTGCTGCTGCCCAGGTAAGAAGATAGTGTGATTCCAGCTTTGTGGGAATTTCCAAGGCTCCTAAGGGTCAGCCTCAGCAGACTTGGAAGCTGAAAACAGAAAAGTACCTTAAGAGCAGCTTCCCTGGTGGCTCAGATGGTAAAGAATCCACCTACAGTGCAGGAGATCCAGGTTCAATCCCTGGGTCGGGAAGATCCTCTGGAGAAAGAAAGGCCAACCCACTCTAGTATTCTAACCTGGGAAATCCCATAGACAGAGGAGCCTGGCGGGCTACAGTCTGTGGGGTCACAAGAGTCAGACATGACTGATTGACTAACATACACACACATATCCCTCAAGAGCAGAGTCTCAATAGACTCATTCTCCAGAGTCTGATATGCCATCTTCCCTACTGAAATACCACTCTCCAGGACTGCCAGAGGAAAGAAATCTATGCAAATATTCCAACATGCTCAATAAAGCTGAAGTCTCCATGAGGAAACCCTACTTGCCACATGGTATTCTTAGACCATTCCTGTCTCAATGGGCCACACTTTAAAGAGTTGTATCTAAGAGCTTTCTAGCTTGAGCTGGGTCATTATGGGCATAAGTGCTGTCAGAATGTGGTTTTGAAGAAGTCTCAGTCTTAAAGAGTCAGGAATGTGTAGCTGGCTGACTTCGGTTTGAGTCTCAATTCTACCACTTGGAGATTCACTGTATGACTGAGCAAATAACTTATTCTTTCTGAACCTCAGGTTTCTCATCAGTAGAACAGGAATGACGTTTCTTATCTCACAGAGTTATTTCAAAGGCTGGATGAACCTGTGAGATAATTCATCATTTGCAAAACATTTGCCTTTCTAGATTGCACATTTATGGGTTAATGCACAATATTTGTTTTTCTCTTTTTGACTTACTTCACTCTGTGTTACAGATTATAAGTCCATCCATGTCTCTATAAATGACCCCATTTTGTTCCTTTTAGTGGCTGAGTAATAGTCTGTCATGTATATACACCACATCTTCATTATCCATTCACCTGTTGTTGGACATTTAGATTGTTTCCATGTCCTGGCTATTGGAATGGGAGGGTGGAATGAATTGGGAGACTGATACATATACACCACCATGTACAAAATAGATAGCTAGTGGGAAGTTGCTGTAGAACACAGGGAGCTCAGCTTGGGGTTCTGTGATGACCTAGAGGGGTGGGATGGGGGTGGGAAGGAGATCCAAGAGGGAGAGGGGATAAATGTATATATATAGTTGATTCATGTTGTTGTACAACAGAAAGTATCACAACACTGTAAAGCAATTATATTCCAATAGAAAAATAAATAAATAAAAAACACACTTGCTTTATTGTTATCAACAACAATCAGTGCAGTTCAGTTCAATTGTTCAGTCATGTCCAGCTCTTTATGACCCCATGGACAGCAGCATGCCAGGCCTCCCTGTCCATCACCAACTTCCAGAGTTCACTCAAACTCATGTCCATTGTGTCAACAACGCCATCCAACCATCTCATCCTCTGTCATCCCCTTCTCCTCCTGCCCTCAATATTTCCCAGCATCAGAGTCTTTTCCAATGAGTCAGTTCTTCACATCAGGTGGCCAAAATATTGGAGTCTGGCCACCTGATGCAAGGAACTGACTCATTGGAAAAGACACTGATGCTGAGAAAGTCTGAAGGCCGGAGGAGAAGGGGATGACAGAGGATGAGATGGTTGGATGGCATCACTGACTCTATCGACATGAGTCTGAGTAAACTCCGGGAGTTGGTGATGGACAGGGAGGTCTGGCCTGCTGCAGTCCTTGAGGTCACAAAGAGTTGGACACGACTGAGCAACTGAACTGAACTGAACTGAGTCCCTGTCAAAGATATTCTTATGGAAAACATTGAGGAGAGCTGACCAAGTCCCAAATGGCATGAGAGCCTGCATCTTTTTTTAAAAATGTCAACTAATCAGAATATATGCAATCTCAAAAATGACAAAATGATCTCTGTTCATTTCCAAGGCAAGCCATTCAATATCACAGTAATCCAAGTCTATGCCCCAACCAGTAATGCCGAAGAAGCTGAAGTTAAACAGTTCTATAGGTCTCTATAAGACCTTCTAGAACTAACACCCAAAAAAGATGTCCTTTTCATTATAGGGGACTGGAATGCAAAAGTAGGAAATCAAAAGATACCTGGACTAAAAGGCAAATTTGGCCTGGGAGTACAAAATGAAGCAGGACAAAGTTTTGCCTTTGGGATTCCCGAACAGAGTTTTGCCAAGCGAGCACAGTGGTCATAGCAAACACCCTCTTCCAACAACACAAGAGATGACTCTACACATGGACTTCACCAGATGGTCAATACCAAAATCATATTGGTTATATTCTTTGCAGCCTAAAATGAAGAATCTCTATACAGTAGGCAAAAACAATTATACATTGGAATTGACAAATAGATTCAAGGGATTAGATCTGAGAGAGAGAGTGCCTGAAGAATTGTGGATGGAGGTTCATGACATTGTACAGGAGGCAGTGATCAAGACCATCCCCAAGAAAAAGAAATGCAAAAAGGCAAAATGGTTGTCTGACTGAGGCCTTACAAATAGCTGAGAAAAGAAGAAACGCTAAAAGCAAAGGAGAAAAGGAGAGAAATACCCGTTTGAATGCATTGTTCCAAAGAAGAGCAAGGAGAGATAAGAAAGCTTCCTCAGTGATCAATGCAAAGAAATAGAGGAAAACAATAGAATGGGAAAGACTAGAGATCTCTTCAAGAAAATCAGAGATACCAAGGGAACACTTCATGCAAAGATGGGCACAACAAAGGACAGAAGTGGTGTGGACCTAACAGAAGCAGAAGATATTAAGAAGAGGTGACAAGAATACACAGAAGAACTGTACAAAAAAGATCTTCACGACCCAGATAATCACGATGGTGTGATCACTGACCTAGAGCCAGACATCCTGGAATGTGAAGTCAAGTGGTCCTTAGGAAGCATCACTATGAACAAAGCTAGTGGAGGTGATAGAATTCCAGTTATGCTATTTCAAATCCTGAAAGATAATGCTGTGAAAGTGCTGCACTGAGTATGCCAGCAAATTTGGAAAACTCAGCAGTGACCACAGGACTGGAAAAAGTCAGTTTTCATTCCAATCCCAAAGAAAGGCAATGCCAAAGAATGCTCAAACTACTGCACAATTGCACTCATCTCACACGCTCGTAAAGTAATGCTCAAAATTCTCCAAGCCAGGCTTCAGCAATATGTGAACCGTGAACTTCCAGATCTTCAAGCTGGTTTTAGAAAAGGCAGAGGAACCAGAGATCAAATTGCCAACATCTGTTGGATCATCATAAAAACCAAGAGAATTCCGAAAAACATCTACTTCTGCTTTATTGGCTACTCCAAAGCCTTTGACTCTGTGGATCACAACAAACTGTGGAAAATTCTTGAAGAGACAGGAATACCAGATCACCTGATCTGCCTCCTGAGAAATCTGTATGCAGGTCAAGAAGCAACAGTTAGAACTGGACGTAGAACAACAGACTGGTTCCGAATCAGGAAAGGAGTACCTCAAAGTGTTTATTGTCACCCTGCTTATTTAACTTATATGCAGAGTACATCATGCAAAATGCCAGGCTGGAAGAAGCACAAACTGGAATCAAGATTGCCAGGAGAAATATCAATAATCTCAGATATGCATATGACACCACCCTCATGGCAGAAAGATAAGAAGAACTAAAGAGCCTCTTGATGAAAGTGAAAGAGGAGAGTAAAAATGTTGGCTTAAAGCTCAACATTCAGAAAAGTAAATATCATGGCATCCAGTCCCATCACTTCATAGCAAGCAGATGGGAAAATAATGGAAACAGTGAGAGACTTTATTTTCTTCAGCTGAAAAATCGCAGCAGATGGTGACTGCAGCCATGAAATTAAAAGACACTTGCTCCTTGTAAGAAAAGTCATGACCAACCTAGACAGCATATTAAAAAGCAGAGACATTACTTTGCCAACAAAGGTCCATCTAGTCAAAGCTATGGTTTTTCCAGGAGTCATGTATGGATGGGAGAGTTGGACTAAAAGGAAAGCTGAGTGCTGAAGAATTGATGCTTTTGAAATGTGGTGTTGGAGAAGACTCTTGAGAGTCCCTTGGACTGCAAGGAGATCCAACCAGTCCATCCTAAAGGAAAGCAGTCCTGAATACTTGCCGGGGTCCAGCCCCAGTGGATCCAGGGAATTCGAAGGGGAGATGGCTTCGGTGATCAGGATACGATAGAATTAAAGATATAAAAAGTGGTTAAATAAGGATAGCTCAGCGAAGAAATTCAGTGAAGAAAAGAGGCTGAATAACTTGGTTTACGTGGAAAGCCAATAAAATTCCAAAACAAGGAATATGCATCACCTACATAGGCCGCAGGCATCCTCCCATTCTCCCGAAGGAGAGAAGACACTAAGGCCTCCCCAGTCAGATCTCAGAAGCCCAGGCAAAATTAGTAGGCTTGACGAGCCTCCACTCTCCAGATGGGAATTCAGCCAGAAGGTGAGCAAAAGAACGACATGGGGAGACCAAGCTTCAGTGAACAAAGCCTGCACTTTATTTTCCAAAGTAGTTTTTTATACCTTAAGTTGTGCATAGAGGATAATGGGGGAAGGGTAGAGTCAGCAGTAAGCCAGGCTTTCTTCTTGCAAACTTATCATATGCAAAAGTTTAGGTGATTTACATCATCTTCTGGCCAGGAGGCCTGTTACATTTTATGATCCTTTCTTCAGAAAACTTATTTTTCTCTAAAGGTGATTACTAAAGTCAGGTGCCACCCTCCAAAAGCATTAGATAAAGTTGCATTCCTATAGGGCAAAGGTGTGGTGGGCTATAACAAGAAAAGAATTAACTCAAGGGTCCAAGGTTACAAACATTAAAGCTACTACTTACATTCCTATACACCAACTATATTAATCAATACACTCCCAGGGACACAGTAGGTAAGGGATATGGAAACTTAGCAGGAAACATTGGCCCAACAAGTGAAAAACCATTCACCAATACAATTTCTAATCAATCTTTTAACTGCTCAAAGGAATCTGTATTTAGACAGTTTAGAACATCTCATGCCTCTCACAGTTGGGAGGCTCTGAACAATCACATGTGGCCGGAAGAACCTGTTCAGGCAGGCTAGAGAACTTCCAAAGGAGTTTGTGAGTTGAAACACTCTTGTCACGCCCAGGAATTTTTATTAACTGGAGCTGTAAGTTAACTCTTTTTCAGAGAGAGAGATGGTGGTGGGGGACAGCCCCCCATAAAGTCAGAGGTGTAGGTGAGAGCACAAAGCAGTAAAGTAGGCAGACTCTGGTTTTGGGGGTAGATGCTCGAGAATTTCCTGGGGGACTCCTGAGTCTCGATCCCACCTTTGCGTATGCCAAGCCTCCTTCCTCATGACCTTTGCCACGGGCGGAGTTCCTCACGCTGGCTCCCGGCAAATACTCATTGGAAAGACTGATGCTGAAGCTGAAACTCTAATACTTTGGCCACCTGATGCAAAGAACTGACTCATTGGGAAAGATACTGGTGCTGGGAAAGATTGAAGGTGGGAGGAACAGGGGATGACAGAGGATGAGATGGTTGGATGGCACCACCGACTCGATGGACATGAGTTTGAGCAAGCTCTGGGAGTTGGTGAAGGACAGGGAAGCCTGGCGTGCTGCGTCCATGGGGTCGCAAAGAGTCGGACACAACTGAGTGACTGAACTGAATTGAATCAGAATATTATGGCTGGCTTTCACACCAGCAGAAAACACTGCTATTTTTGCCTCCCTTCCATCTTGCCTGGTACCTATTGTTGCACTATTTCTTTTCGCAAAGATCAAAGACTCAAACTAGTACTGTCACCCACAGTACTTGCAGATTTTTAATCATTTACACTTTGACTCAAGAGGGTTTAAAATCATGTACCAGAAGGAAGTCTGACTGACAGAAGTGCAATTAGGTGTTAAGGCCCAGAGCCCCACGTAGGATGCTAAGAGGACAAAGTATCCACCAGGCTCCATAAAATGCTGTCCTCAGACCCCCAACCCTTGTCCCAGAGAACAGACCTGCATGGATTCTTATTCATGGCCACCCCCCAAAGTCCTACAAAGGAAGCAGTCCTGACTCCAAAACAGGTGAGAAGACTTCTCAAATGATGACCTTAGGGCTCCCCTGGTGGCTTAGTGGTAAAGAATCCACCTGCCAACTCAGGAGACACTGGTTTGATCCCTGATTCAGGAAGATCCCACGTGCCGCAGAGTGACTAAGCCCATGCCCCCAACTGCTCAGTCCGTGCCCTAGAGCCTGTGCTCTGCAACTAGAGAAGCCACTGCGATGAGAAGCCGGGGCACGTCACCGAAGGGTAGCCCCACTCACTGCAACTGAAAAGTGAAAAAGTGAAAATGTCAGTCGCTCGGTCATGTCTGACCCTTTGTGACCCCATGGACTCTAGCCCACAAAAACCTGCACAAAGCAATGAAGACCCCAGAGCAGCCATACATAAACATAAATAAAATTATATTTTAAAAAATGATGACCTTGGCACATTTGCCCAGGGACGATGAGAACGTTCCCGATTGGCTAGTTCCTTTTACACTGAGCTAGGACCTGGAGAAGGAAATGGCAACCCACCCCAGTATTCTTGCCTGGAGAATCCCATGGACAGAGGAGCCTGGTGGGCTACAGTCCATGGGATCACGAGAGTCGGACATGACTTAGGGACTAAACTACTACTTCTACTAGGACCCCAGCAGGTGAGCAGTAGAAGAGATAATACTCAGAGTATTAAACCGAAGTCTCAGCAACAGGCTTGGAGGCAGAAGCTATCACTCTGGCCTGGGCCCAGCTGCTACGTTATGGTCTCTTCTTCTTCCCTTGGCAAGGAAGCAACATCAGGGAGAAAGGTCTCTGTTCGCAGAATGGCATTGGCTGGGTCAGTGCCCAGCTGAGCCTCATTGAAGCCAGAAGCAAAAGAAAAATCAGTAACACTGAGCCTGTTTTTATTAAAAATTTTGATAGTTGATTCACTGTAGGGATTTTTTTCATTAATTTTGACTTCAGACCAGAATTATGCCTCCAGCTTTCTTGGGTCTCCAGTTTACAGACAGCAGACTATGGGACTTCTCAGTCTGCATGATGTGTGAGCCAATTGCTTGTAATAAATCTCCTTTTATATATGTATACATAATTTTATATTATATTATCCCATATTTTATATGTATATCATATAAGTATTTACACATATATTATATATTACATACAAAGTAGTGTGTGTAGGCATATATATGTATACTATTGATTCTTTTTCTCTGGAAAAGCCTGACAAATACAATCATTTTCCACATTCAAGGTGACAGGAGCACCTCTTCAAATGGCCAAGCCAGGTTGGAAGGGAAGTCACTCCCTGACAAGGATGGTACCCAAGTCTTGGGTGGTGGGTGGTGAGCAGTGTTCCAGCCAGACACATGGTCAAGCAAGAAGCCTCAGCTTCTCTAGTTTCTGCTGGTCCCCAGTCCCAGCCATGCCTGGGGGTAGGGGGCCCAGTCCTGTGTGACAGGAATTAATGCACCATATGACTGTTCCCCTCTCCTAACTACACACCAGCAGCAAAGTGCAAATTAAAAGTATCCCTTGAAAGATACACCTTATATTTCAAAAAGCCGCATGTGTTAACAAACTCTAATCTCTTCTAACCCCTGCCAGGAGAAGGGGTTCTGATAATATATGCACAGCCGCATCTCTTCCTGTGTTCATTTTCTCGTCTCAGAAGCAAAGAGGCAGACTAAAACGACTCTGCTTTCCTCTAAAGGAGACTCCAAACCAAGTTCAGCTATCGAGACAATATTGTTAATGTGTCTGAACTATTTAACTATTTGTACAGATAGTCAAAGAACGGGGGTGGACATGGGGAGGGGGAAACTTCGATTCTGTCCGGCCCCTTGCCCCAGACTTCTCCCCCTTGCCTTTCTCTTCTGCTGCTTTTTCCTCTCTTCCTTCTTTTCTTCCTCTCGCCGTGTCTCCAAGAGTCTAATTTGTGGAAAGGCAGAAAGTACACGGTGTACTGGTCTCGGGCACTTGAGCTGCCAGATCTGATTTCCCTGGTAGATGTGGTAGATTGAGGAAAGAACAACTGTGTCTGAAGATTAGATTTATTTTTCCTCTGTGTGTTCTAACCCCTGACATGGTATGCAGCAGTCTGAAACTAACCTACTGTCTCCAGCAGGATGGGGCAATTTTATCAGCTCCCAGAGTCAGGGAGACAGAATTTTTCAGTCAGGTCAGAGCCTCCCTGCTTGCTTGCCAGCCCTTCCAGCATCTCTCAAAACAAGTCCCATACGTCCTTGCAGAAAACACTGGGAAGAAGGCAGTGGGGTATCTCTGTAAAATGTGCTGGACCGAGCTGGGATGAAATGCTACATTGTTTTCCTATAATCCCTGACTCCACCATCATGAAGTCCATGGCCAAATAGTTTTACAAGTCAGTACAACATCATTCCATCACTTTGCTCTTTAAGAATAGTTATGTTTCTGGCAGTCATTAACCCCTTAGTGTGCCATGCCATAAAAACATCTTTGGGGTTGGAAGGAAAGCAGAATGTAAAATGCAAAGAAACAGGGGTGTATTTTGTGCCATATCAGATGGAAAAGTGGAGAACCAGCTCTGTTATACAGCTCACTCTGCACTAGGCGCTACGCTGGGAGAAAGTGTTGAAGAGTGGCACGTGACAAATTTTAGACAAATCTAAAATTTGAAAAACCAGGGTCCCTCCTCCAGGAGAGACTGAACATCAAACAGAGTTTTTATTTTATTAATTAAATTTTTATTCAATATAGTTGCTTTACAATGGGAATTTTTTTTAAAGAAAAGAAATAAAATGAGCAAAAAAAAAAAAGAAGAAAGAAGAAAGCAAAAATCGCAAGAGGGGAAATAAACCTGAGATGGTGTTTTCTCTATGAATATAGTATAAAATCCCCTTTTATTGGCTTCTGCTCCTTGATACAAGTTTTCTTGCTAAAGTCATCTCCTCTTTTGGCCTGTTGATGCTCAAATCTTAAAGATCTTAGCTTTTTAGAAAATCTGAATTGTGCCCAGGAACCACGAATGTGTTTTTCCCTTCCTGTATCTCCCTGATTCTTCCAGCATGGACTGGGAGGTATAGCTCAGCTCACAAAGCTTCAGTGCCCACACTTGCCTCTGAGTTTGGAGTGGCTTTGCCTTCTGCCAAGGTTAAACAGATTTTGGATCCAGAGACTGTATTTAAGAATTACACCTGAACACCAGCTCCATGGCCCACATTTATCTGATTTGATACACATCCAAACACTGAGGACTCTGACAAAAAGGACACAGTCCAAAGTCTTAAATACCAAATTCTGCAGCTTGTAAATGGACCAAATTACACTGGTTTCAGGATCCCCTTTTATAAGGAGAGCACACTTTCCCAGAAGACACGAGTCTTTTTAGACTTTTCCACTATTGTTTTAGGCATCAGATTCAAACCCAATTTGAGATGCCCAGATTCCGATTTACTTTCCACCTTTAAAAATCAAATACGCATTAGAGGATTCTGCTATTGCTCCCAAGAGACTGGAATGGAAACAAATAAATGAACTTTTAAAGATAATTGATTTCCAAAATGCCTTCCCATCCCTCCTTCTCTATTTGTTGACAACTCCTTGGGGGACAGTATGGTAAAACAACTTGGGGTTCTTGGGGTACTTGACATGTGGCAGAAAGTCAGTCCATGGAAACTAACTGGAACCATGGAACTGAGGTGACCTGTCACACGGCTGCTGCGTCTTGGAAGAAATTTACTAACTCTGCTCAAACGTCTGCTTCTGACCTTATTCTGCTGGATTCCCCTCACGCACGTCGTGCTGCACCCCACTGTAGCTGCTCCTTGAACAGTTCAAAACGGCTATTTGAATCCTCACATCAAAAGTTTTTCCCATCAGGGATGGCAGGAGGAGATAGGGAGCTGGGGATGGCCATGTATACACTGCTATATTTAAAATAGATAGGCAACAAGGACCTACCGTACAGCATGCAGAACTCTGCTCAATGTTCTATGGCAGCCTGGATGGGAGGGCACTTTGGGGAGAATGGTTACATGTGTATGTAGGGCTGAGTCCCTTTGCTGTTCTCCTGGGATTGTTGCAACACTGTTAATCAGTTATATCCCAAAACAAAATTAAAGTTTAAAAATGAATGCATAGATAAAGATTTTCCCATAAGAATGGATACACGCATGTGTATATACATGGCTGAACCCCTTTGCTGTCCACCTGAAACTATCACAGTATTGTTAATCAGCTATGCTCAAATATAAAATTGAAAGTTTAAAAAAGTTGATGTACAGAAAATGTTTACGATAAAATGACAAAAATGAGAATATATAATTTAATATTGTATCAATATGCTGCTGCTGCTGCTGCTAAGTCGTTTCAGTCGTGTCCGACTCTGTGCGACCCCATAGACGGCAGCCCACTAGGCTCCTCTGTCCCTGGGATTCTCCAGGCAAGAACACTGGAGTGGGTTGCCATTTCCTTCTCCAATGCATGAAAGTGAAAAGTGAAAGTGAAGTCACTCAGTCGGGCCCAACTCTTAGCAACCCCATGGACTGGAGCCTACCAGGCTCCTCCGTCCATGGGAATTTCCAGGCAAGAGTACTGGAGTGGGGTGCCATTGCCTTAGAATGAATTGTCTGTTTCAAGAAGAAAATATGCAAAAGTATGAAAATATTTGTATTAGGGTATTGAAATTGTGACATTATTATTATTATTATTATTAATTTACTTGGGATCTTACTTCTCCAACCAGGGGTTGAACCCATCCTCCCTGGAATGGAAGTGCAGAGTCTTCACCACTGGACAGCCAGGGAGGTCCCCAGATTGTGACTTCCTTAAATAAAAAGTGCTTCCTTTAAAAAAAAAAATGGTCTCCCATAGTTTATTTACCCTTGGTTACATTTTCCCACGTGTTCCTGTTGAAAGGTGATGAAGTGAATTGCTCACAATCTGTTTTCAGGAAGTCCTCAGAACACCTAATGCATTCACTTAACAAATACTGGTTGATCACTAGTAATCGAGGCGTCCGTCTAGTTGCTGAGGGTACAGCAGAGTAAAAAGAAAATAATACCTCTGCCATTAAAGAGTTTGTGGTCCTACAGAGGGAGACAAAAAATAATCAGGCAAGTGAGGAAATACATAATCATTTCAGATTCTTCAAAGTGCAGGACCTGCAATGAACAGTGTTCTGTGCTAGAGAGTGGTGAAGAGAAGTGTTTGCTCTAAGAAAGAATAACAGATGGGTCCCGTTTTAGATCTGTAAGTGGGAGAAGCCCCCTCCAGAAAGGCAAACTTGTACCTGAGATGTAAAAAAGTATAAATCAATGGATCAGGCAAAAACCAAGGGAAGAAGACTTAATGCAAATGGTGCAAGTGCAAAAGACAGGTGGATTCGGCTAAAATTGAGAGTGTCAGGGCAGAGGTTGGCAGAGGTCTGGAACACTAAGGATTGACAGGTAGAAAGGGGGTGGATCCCTTAGGACTTCTCCATAACAAAAGCTATAATGAGAAAATATTTTTAGCAGGTAGATAACCACCAGCATGTTCCCATGATTTGCTGAAAACAATACCTCAAATCTATGTTCCTACAGCCAGATTCAGCTGACCCCCTCTTCATATGGTTCTGGCTTCAATTCTACTGCAGAGTTCCCAGCAAAATCAACAAAAGAGGCATAAAAAGGAGAGGAACTGTCAGATATCTGCATTCTTTTCCACTTAAGTTGCTTAAATCAGCGTGTCCAAGGTGGCCAAACATCTCTAAAACAGCATTATTTTTCAGTGCTGAATATCATAGAACATCTCCTTAACCTTGACCAACTTGGACCGCCTTAGGGTATCTGTTATTGGAGAATCTTGTCAATGATAATAAAAAAAGTGGCTGTTTAATTAGGAGGGAAGAAGCCAGCATTTGCAGTGAGATGATAAAGGAATCCAATAAAAGTTCATGATGACCATAATAGGAGATGGCTGTCCCCAAGTGCTTCCCATGCTAAGTATTGCTACTGCAAGCTGCCTAGGAACCACTGAGCAAGTGAAACACACTTCTGCTGGACCCCTGGAGGAAGAACCAGCTACAAAGGGAGAGGAGTAGAGTAAGCTTGCAAGAATACTTTGAAATTTTATTGTAATTTCTATCTGCAGATTCTTCCCACATGATGAAAGTGAAAATGCAGCAATGAAGTTAACACAGAAAGTGAGTTTCGACTTTGGAGTCCGGGAGAACCAGACTTACATCTTCATGCCTCCCTCACTTATAGTAATGTGACCTTCTCACCTTATACTGTCCCTCATCTCAGCAACCAGTGAGTGAAGAAGCTCCGTCATGTTCAACTCTTTGCAACCCCAGGCTCCTTCATCCGTGGAATTTTCCAAGCAAGAGTACTGGAGTGGGTTGCCATTTCCTTCTCCAGGGGATCTTCCCAACCCAGGGATCAAACCCAGGTCTCCCACATTATAGGCAGATGCTTTACCATTTGAGTCACCAGGGAAGCCCCATCTCAGCAAAGGCACCTCTGTTTTCCTAGGTGCTTGTCGTCATCCTCAGTGCTTCTCTACATTCCACAAGCAATCTGGCAGTAAATCCTGTAAGGGTGTACCTATAAAATATACACAGAAGCCAACATCCCACCACCTCCACTGCTGCTACAATAGCCCGAGCCATCAGCATCTCCTGCTGGATTTGTGAAACCGAATCCTAACTGATTTCCCTCCCAGGCTTTTCTGGGCACTGCAACCAGGACCACCTGTTAAAAAGGAGGTCAGTTCAGGTCAGTTCAGTTCAGTTCAGTCTCTCAGTTGTGTCTGACTCTGCGACCCCATGAATTGCAGCACGCCAGGCCTCCCTGTCCATCACCATCTCCCAGAGTTCACTCAGACTCACATCCATCAAGTCGATGATGCCATCCAGCCATCTGTCATCCCCTTCTCCTCCTGCCCCCAATCCCTCCCAGCATCAGTCTTTTCCAATGAGTCAACTCTTTGCATGAGGTGGCCAAAGTACTGGAGTTTCAGCTTTAGCATCATTCCTTCCAAAGAACACCCAGGGCTGATCTCCTTTAGAATGGACTGGTTGAAAAGGAGGTCAGGGAGGTGTAAATTAATTCACCCGCTGCTTTGAGCATGGGCTGGACTTACTGACTCAATTCCAAAAGATAGAGTAGGGAAATAGACACATCATAATTTTACAGTTTAAGGTGGAAGACACCACCTTAAACAAAGATCAAAGTTCATGTCACCAAGTCGGAAGTCACACAGATGTCACCTACCCACTGATACGTCATGATATGAAGGGTTCTTTGCCTCTGTGACGTTCTTCCCCCAAAGTCACAATCCCAGAGAAAAACTGGACAATCCCAAGCTGAAGGATGTTCTACAAAAAATATGACCAATACTCTTCAACACTCTCAAGGTCAGGAGAGACAAGACAAGTCTGAGAAACTGTCACAGGTTAGGGAAGACTAAGGGGACTTGATGACACAATACAACATGAATCCTGGAATGAATCCTGGAACAGAAGAACGTTCATGGGAGAACCTAGTTCAAGTCTGTCATTTATGGAGGGATAGGGTACCAATATTAATGTCTTGGTCTTGACAAATGTACCAATTTTAGGTAAGATGTTAACATCAGAGGGACTAGGAGAATGGTATATGGGAACGCTGTTTGCTAGCTTTGCAACTTTTCTATAAATTTTTAATTATTTTTGGTGCATTTGTAGAGACATGGATGGACTAGAGTCTGTCATCCAGAGTGAAGTAAATCAGAAAGAGAAAAACAAATATTGTGTATTAACGCATATATGTGGAATCTACAAAAATGGTACAGATGAACTTATTTGCGGGGCAGGGGTAGAAACACAGGTGCCGAGAATGGACATGTGAACACGGAGGGTGAGGATAAAGAAAAGGGTGGGATGAACTGAAAGTCAGAATTTACATGTATACGCTACCACGTGTAAAATAGCTAGCTAGTGGAGATCTGCTGTACAGTACAAGGAGCTCAGCTCAGCTCGGTGCTCTGTGATGACCCAGAGGGCTGGGATGGGGGGTGGGGCATTGGAGGAAGGTCCAAGAGGGAGGGGACATATGTACACATATAGCTGACTCACTTCGTTGTACAGCAGAAACTAACACAACTTTGTAAAGCAACTGTAAGTGAAGTGAAGTCACTTAGTTGTGTCTGACTCTTTGCAACTGCATGGACTGTAGCCTACCAGGCTCCTCCATCCACGGGATTTTCCAGGCAAGGGTATTGGAGTGGGTTGCCATTTCCTTCTCCAGGGTATCTTCCCAACCCAGGGATTGAACCAGGGTGTCCCGTATTGTAGGCAGATGTTTTACCCTCTGAGCCACCAGGGAAGCCACTATACCCCAATAAAGAAATTAATATTAAAAAAAGGAAAGGAAGCCAAATCATATTTCTCCACTCAACCCTTCAAAAGACTTCCTACCTTACTTACTGATTTATCTGACCCTCTTTCTGATCTCATGAGTTCATTCTCATCACACTGGCCCCTGGATGCTCTTCAAACACTCTTGACATACTCCCAACTTTGGGGCATTTTCCACTTCCTGAACTGTTCTTCCTCCAGCTGTTGCACAGCTGGTTGCCTTAGTTTCTTTAGGTTTCTAGTCAAATATCACCTTCTTAGCTGGGCCTTTCCTGATCACTCACCTAACATAACAATATCCCTGACACTTTCTAACCTGCATTTCCGCATTATTTTTCTCCTTATTACATTTATCATACTATATGTTTATTTTGTCTGTCCTTTGCCTCTCTTGCTAAAATGAAAGCTCCAATAGGGAGATTTCTGACTGTTGTATTAAAGTCTATACACCCAATTTCAGCCCAGGATCTTCCTATGAATCATATTATGATATGCCATTAAAATTTCTCTAAGAATTAAAATGACCTTGGGTATTAACTCTGAATCTGTTTTCACATATCTAAAATTAGGATAATAGAATGATAACTCCTGTATAATAGGTTTCTTGTAAAGTTTAATTGTGATAGAGAATGTAGTGTTTTGTGAAATGTTTAACACAGAAAATGGGCTTCCCACGTGGCTCAGTGGGTAAAGAGTCTGTTTGCAATGCAGGAGATGCAGGAGACTCGGGTTCAATCCCTGGGTTGGAAAGATCCCCTGGAGAAGGACATAGCAACCCATTCCCCAGTATTCTTGCCTGGAGAATCCCATGGTCAGAGGATGCTGGTGGGCTACAGACCATGGGGTCACAAAGAGTAGGACACGACTGAAGTGACTGAGCACACAGCACAGAAAATATTTAGGAATTATCTATTATCACTGCTACATTTCCATTACTACTATTACTTCTCTCATTAATTATTATTTTCATTTTGATTGTTCCCAAGTACACTAAATAAGAATTGTTCTGGATGATTGTAACAACCTGTGTTTAACCCCTAATGCATGGGATTCCCAGGTGGCTCAGGGGTAAAGAATCCATCTGCCAGTGCAGGAAGTGCAAGACACACTGGTCTGATCCTTGGGTCGGGAAGATACCGTGGAGAAGAAATGGCAATCCACTCCAGTATTCTTGCCTGGGAAATTCTATGGAGAGAGGAGCCTGGCGGGCTACAGTCCATGGGGTCACAAAAGAATCAGGACATGACTCAGCAACTAAACAACAACAACCCCTAAGGCACGCGGGTCCCCTCCTTTGGGAAGAATCCATAGGTCCTTCCCCCCTTAAAATAAATGGTTTTCTACCTATTTCTCTGAAAAAAGTCTAGTTGTGTCCTCCCTTGCCTGTTTTATTTATTTTTTTGTTTTTTAACATAGATGAAAAGACTGAGAAACACGTTTAAGTCCAAATCTTAGGTTTTACTTCTGGGTCTGAAAAGAACTGGAGTCATTCTTCACAGGGTCTCCTCACCTAGGAAATCTCTGAGCTCCTTTGCAAAGTGGCATATATGGATTCTCACTCTGATTTCTGAAAATGAGTTCAAATTCCTTTGTGTCTTCCCATACCTATTTCACATGTAACTCTATATTAGGTGCTCTCTAGCATGATGTGTGGAGAAGGCAATGGCAACCCACTTCAGTACTCTTGCCTGGAAAATCCCATGGACGGAGGAGCCTGGTAGGCTGCAGTCCATGGAGTTACTAAGAGTCGGACACGACTGAGCAATTTCACTTTCACTTTTCACTTTCATGCACTGAAGAAGGAAATGGCAACCCACTCCAGTGTTCTTGCCTGGAGAGTCCCAGGGATGGTGGAGCCTGGTGGGCTGCCGTCTGTGGGGTCACACAGAGTTGGACACGACTGAAGCGACTTAGCAGCAGCAGCATGATGTGGTTTAATTCCAGTTTAGGGTGATCTATGGGTTAAAAAGAAAATAAATTCCATGCTATCATACAAATAAGATATGACACAGACTGTATGCCTTTGTCCTGAGAAAACACAAAAGAGGAAAAATATCAGCATAAGAGTCAGAAAGCCTTTGTGTCTGTGAACTGCTTTTAGGTCTTTGGAAGAGTCATGTGTGTAATGATGTGTTTGATCTCTTCTTTTAGCCCTTGATAATGAGGATAATGGTAAAAAAGGCTTATTAGTAGTATTCTTTTTATTAAAGGCCAGGAGGGTAGATAAAATGCATCATTATAGGATATTTGTTATTAGCTGCAAATGATTATAGTATTCTTTTATTATTTTTATTATTATTAATAGTAGTTATTACTATTTTCTCATTAAAAACTCTAGACCCTGGATGAAGCACATTGCATGCCCTCATTTAATACTTACAACAAGGTTATAGGACAGGGACTATTGCTATTCTCATTTTTAAGATTAAGAAAGTAAAGTTTAGCTAAGTGAAGGAATGTACCCAAGGGAGCTTCTAAGAGATGGGAGAAATGAAACTAAGACCCTGGATCTACTAGGCTCCAAAGCCTGCACTCCATCCCTTCTTCTGTGTTGGAAGGTCCAAAGTGGAGACCAAGTGCTTGGAACACAACTATTTATACATGCTAATTGGAATTAGGTTTATATTTATTCTGCTGAGGTCACAAATCTTATTGTTCAGGCACACACGTCAAGTCTGATCAGGAACAACCGGAGCCTGGAATTGAATTTCCTCTGCTCTTTTGCCCTCAACAGCTTGCAGGTTAAAGCTAAACGTATGTGTTATCCATCTCTGCAGCTGGGCTCCAGGAACGTTTATTGGCCGTAAAGTTAAACAGTACAAGAGACATTTTTGTCCAAACCAGACTCTTTTGTCTTCTGTTGTCAGACTCATGGTGACATTCAGGGGAAGCGTGCACCAAGCAAGTTGGAGGTCTCTTTCCAGGACCTCTGCAAAGGAACAGAGAGCTCTAGATAGAAGCATGGTCTTGTAACTTTGATAATCATTTTCTTTTCTGGAAGAAGAAATTGAGAAACATAGTGAAATTAATGTTGATAGACAACAGACATGATCAGATTTATATTGTATCAAATGAATGTGGATCCGGAGTTTCCAGCTCTCCCCTGCAGGATGGAAATGTTGATTCACGGCTCAAAGTGCTAGGTGATTGATAGCATGGGCCCAAAGAGGCCTCCTCGGTCAGGGTCAAGAGTGAATTACAGCAATAGAGCTCAAGGCCAATGACAGTCAGTCCATAGACCCAGACCCTCCAGCCCACGCTGGGCCCTGCATATTGTGAATATTGATTTCACATTGGTGAATTTTATCCTTGCAAGCCTAAAGAGAGGACAAGAATGAGGAAGAAACCATAATAACAGGAACAACAGAAATTATCAGTTCAGTTCAGTTTCTAAGTCATGTCCAACTCTTTGTGACCCCATAGACTGCAGCACGCCAAGGTTCCCAGTCCATCACCAACTCCCAGAGTTCACTCAAATTCATTTCCATCAAGTTGGTGATGCCATCCAACCATCTCATCCTCTGTCATGCCCTTCTACTCTCACCTTCAATCTTTCCCAGCATCAGGGTCTTTTCCAATGAGTCACTTCTTCACATCAGGTGGCCAAAGTATTGGAGTTTCAGCTCCAACATCAGTCCTTCCAGTGAATATTCAGGACTGATTTCCTTTAGGATGGACTGGTTGGATCTCCTTGCCAAGGGACTCTCAAGAGCCTTCTGCAACACCAAGGTTCAAAAGCATCAGTTCTTCGGCGCTCAGCTTTCTTTATAGTCCAACTCTCATATCCATACGTGACTACTGGAAAAACAATAGCCTTGACTAGATGGATCTTTGTTGGCAAAGTAATGTCTGCTTTTTAATATACTGTCTAGGTTGGTCATAGCTTTTCATCCAAGGAGCAAGTGTCTTTTAATTTCATGGCTGCAGTCACCATGTGCAATGATTTTGGAGCCCCAAAAAATCAAGTTTGTCACTGTTTCCACTGGGCATTCAACATACCATTATACGTAATAAGGATGACAAAGAGAACTGCTCTTAATTAGTTTCTATCTTTTTGATCAAGCTTAGTTATTTAAAAACTATAAAGGTTACGTATAAAATAGATAACTAATAAGAACCTCCTGTATAAAACAGGGAACTCTACTCAATGCTCTCTGGTGACCTAAATGAGAGGGAAATCTGAAAAAGAGGGGATATATGTATATGTGTGTGCATGCTAAGCTGATTCAGTCATGTCTGACTCTGCAACCCTGTGGACTATAGCCTGTGAGGCCCTTCTGTCCGTGGGATTCTCCAGGCAAGAATACTAGAGTGGGTTGCCATGCCGTCCTGCTGAACCAGCGATGGAACCTGGGTCTCTTACATCTTCTGCACTGACAGGCAGGTTCTTTACCACTAGCACCATCTGGGAAGCCCATTTTTGTGTACACATATAGCTGATTCATTTTGTTGTATAGCAGAAACTCAATATTGTAAGGCAGCTAAACTCCAATAAAAAAAAAAAAACTATAGAGGGTATGGAAAGTAAACAACATCATTGAGAAGGAATCATACCCCAAGCTAGAAAAATGCCTCATATCGGGATGTCAACTTCCTCCCATCCCAGAGGAAACTGCTAGCGGTGGATGAGGTCAGAGATGCTGAGATGTCTGTTCACAGAGGACTCAGGCAACAGCCCCATGTTGCATGATTATTCCCTTAAGGTTTGTCCCAATTTTCAGTATGAAAAATAAAGACCTGGAATTGTTGCTGTATTTATCCATTTCAAGAAATAATATGGCATTGGAGAATGAGCAAGTAGAGGTGAGAACAGAGGGTACCTTTGCTATTTCCCAGGAATCATCACCCTTTTTCATAAGCACAACCTGTCCCAGTCCAGCCATTTTTTTCTTCATGGCTGTGGTGGATTATTATAAAATGGGGATAAGACCACTATATAGATACAGTCAAACATCTTGCTCAGATGAAGAGATACTACCTCATTCTGACCTTTGTCTGATCAGACTCAATGTGAGGTGTTTTTGTTTTTTTTTTTAGTGCTCCATTTTTTTTTTAAATGAATGGTTTTGCAAAAGTTATCTTTTGTCTAATTTGAAGTTGAGACAAAGTTGAAAGTCAAACAAATCTAAAGTATTGAGAAAAAATTTCAGGAAGATATGACATGTTTGTAAAATAAAATCATGAATTAAAAAGCAACCATCAAGCTAAGAAAAATATTTACAAGAAATACTACAGGAAAAGGACTGATATTACTAATATGTAAAGTCTTCTTACAAGTTGATAAATATACAAAACTCCAATAAATACAAAGTATACAATTCACAAGTGAAAAAAGGTAACAAAATGTTTAAATATGTTCAACTGTACCAACAAATTAGTGAAAATAGCAACAACTCTATTTACCTGTTAAAATAGCAAATTTCAGCAAACTAGTGGTTAGCAGAGAGGAAAGGGTAGAAGGAGGAGCAAAATAGTTGGACGGGATTCAGAGATACAAACTGTTATGTATAAAGAAAGAAAGTTACAGAGTTTGAATGGGAATATGGTCAATATTTTATAATTCTGGATGGAGTGTACTCTATATAAATATAGAATCACTACATTGTACACTTGAAACTGATGTAATATTGTAGGTTAACTGCACTTAAATTTTTAAAGAATAAAAATTTTTAAAAACAGATGAAACAGCAAACCTTAAAGGAATGTTGATGTTTAATTTTAGGGTTAAACTTATTTTTTAATTAATTTGTTTATTTTAATTGGAGGATAATTACTTTATAAACAGTAATCCAAGTCTATGCCCCAACCAGTAACGCTGAAGAAGCTGAAGTTGAACGGTTCTATGAAGACCTACAAGACCTTTTAGAACTAACACCCAAAAAAGATGTCCTTTTCATTATGGGGGACTGGAATGCAAAAGTAGGAAGTCAAGAAACACCTGGAGTAACAGGCAAATTTGGCCTTGGAATACAGAATGAAGCATGGCAAATACTAATAAGAGTTTTGCCAAGAAAATGCACTGGTCATAACAAACACCCTCTTCCAACAACACAAGAGAAGACTCTACACATGGACATCACCAGATAGTCAACACCAAAATCAGATTGATTATATTCTTTGCAGCCAAAGATGGAGAAGCTCTATACAGTCAGCAAAAACAAGACCGGGAGCTGACTGTGGCTCAGACCATGAACTCCTTATTGCCAAATTCAGACTTAAATTGAAGAAAGTAGGGAAAACCACTAGACCATTCAGGTATGACCTAAATCAAATCCCTTATGATTAGACAGTGGAAGTGAGAAATAGATTTAAGGGCCTAGATCTGATAGATAGAGTGATAGATAGATAGATACATAGGCTAGATAGAGATAGCCTGATGAGCTATGGAATGAGGTTCGTGACATTGTACAGGAGACAGGGATCAAGACCATCCCCATGGAAAAGAAATGCAAAAAAGCAAAATGGCTGTCTGGGGAGGCCTTACAAATAGCTGTGAAAAGAAGAGAAGTGAAAAGCAAAGGAGAAAAGGTAAGATATAAACATCTGAATGCAGAGTTCCAAAGAATAGCAGGAAGAGATAAGAAAGCCTTCTTCAGCGATTGATGCAAAGAAATAGAGGAAAACAACAGAATGGGAAAGACTAGGGATCTCTTCAAGAAAATCAGAGATACCAAAGGAACATTTCATGCAAAGATGGGCTCGATAAAGGACAGAAATGGTATGGACCTAACAGAAGCAGAAGATATTAAGAAGAGATGGCAAGAATACACAGAAGAACTGTACAAAGAAGATCTTCACGACCCAGATAATCACCATGGTGTGATCACTGACCTAGAGCCAGACATCCTGGAATGTGAAGTCAAGTGGGCCCTAGAAAGCATCACTACGAACAAAGCTAGTGGAGGTGATGGAATTCCAGTTGAGCTGTTCCAGGTCCTGAAAGATGATGCTGTGAAAGTGCTGCAGTCAATATGCCAGCAAATTTGGAAAACTCAGCAGCGGCCACAGGACTGGAAAAGGTCAGTTTTCATTCCAATCCCAAAGAAAGGCAATGCCAAAGAATGCTCAAACTACTGCACAATTGCACTCATCTCACACGCTAGTAAGGTAATGCTTAAAATTCTCCAAGCCAGGCTTCAGCAATATGTGAACCATGAACTTCCAGATGTTCAAGCTGGTTTTAGAAAAGGCAGAGGAACCAGAGATCAAATTGCCAACATCCGCTGGATCATGGAAAAAGCAAGAGAGTTCCAGAAAAACATCTATTTCTGCTTTATTGACTATGCCAAAGCCTTTGACTATGTGGATCACAATAAACTGTGGAAAACTCTGAAAGAGATGGGAATACCAGACCACCTGATCTGCCTCTTGAGAAATTTGTATGCAGGTCAGGAAGCAACAGTTAGAACTGGACATGGAACAACAGACTGGTTCCAAATAGGAAAGGGAGTACGTCAAGGCTATATATTGTCACCCTGTGTATTTAACTTATATGCAGAGTACATCATGAGAAACGCTGGACTGGAAGAAACACAAGCTGGAATCAAGATTGCCGGGAGAAATATCAAAAACCTCAGATATGCAGATGACACCACCCTTATGGCAGAAAGTGAAGAGGAACTCAAAAGCCTCTTAATGAAGGTGAAAGTGGAGAGTGAAAAAGTTGGCTTAAAGCTCAACATTCAGAAAACAAAGATCATGGCATCCATTCCCATCACTTCATGGGAAATAGATGGGGAAACAGTGGAAACAGTGTCAGACTTTATTTTTCTGGGCTCCAAAATCACTGCAGATGGTGATTGCAGCCATGAAATTAAAAGATGCTTACTCCTTGGAAGGGAAGTTATGACCAACCTAGATAGCATATTCAAAAGCAGAGACATTACTTTGCCAACAAAGGTTCGTCTAGTCAAGGCTATGGTTTTTCCAGTGGTCATGTATGGATGTGAGAGTTGGACTGTGAAGAAGGCTGAGTGCTGAAGAATTGATGCTTTTGAACTGTGGTGTTGGAGAAGACTCTTGAGAGTCCCTTGGACTGCAAGGAGATCCAACCAGTCCATTCTAAAGGAGACCAGTCCTGGGTGTTCATTGGAAGGACTGATGCTGAAGCTGAGACTCCAATACTTTGGCCACCTGATGCAAAGAGCTGACTCATTGGAAAAGACTCTGCTGCTGCGAGGGATTGGGGGCAGGAGGAGAAAGGGACAATCGAGGATGAGATGGCTGGATGGCATCACTGACTCGATGGACGTGAGTCTGAGTGAACTCCGGGAGTTGGTGATGGACAGGGAGGCCTGGCGAGCTGCGATTCATGGGGTCGCAAAGAGTTGGACATGACTGAGCGACTGATCTGATCTGATCTGATTGTGATGGTTTTTGCCATACATCAACATGGATCAACCACGGGTGCACATGTGTCCCCCGATGCTGAACTCCCCTCCCTTTAGAAATCCCTGCTCCTGCTCTGCTGCTGCTGCTGCTAAATCGCTTCAGTCGTGTCCGACTCTGTGCGACCCCATAGGCGGCGCCCACCATGCTCCCCCGTCCCTGGGTTCTCCAGGCAAGAACACTGGAGTGGGTTGCCATTTCCTTCTCCAGTGCATGAAAGTGAAAAGTGAAAGTGAAGTTGCTCTGTCGTGTCCGACTCTTAGCAACCCCATGGACTGCAGCCCACCAGGCTCCTCCTTCCATGGGATTTTCTAGGCAAGAGTACTGGAGTGGGGTGCCATCGCCTTCTCCTAGAAATCCCTATCAGTAGCCTTAAAAATTTTACTTGTACCCTTTGACACAGTTTCAGTCTCTAGAAATCTTTCTTAAAGATGTTAAAAAAATAAATCAGACCAAAATTTGCATGCCCAGACACTCTTCTCAGCATTAAATGTGTAAGCAAAGAATAGGAGAAAGAGAAAGATAGGGAAGAGAGGGAAGAAGAGGATAACAGACAGAGAAGGAGGTGGAGATGGAAAAACAGGAGGAGACTGGAAGAGGAAGACAGAGAAAGGAGAGAGAAGGTGAAGGAAAACAAGAAACCAACAACTCAGATTCAGGAGGACAGTTAATTTGTTATCAAACATTCGTTAAATGGAACTTAATATATGACTACCAACCCAAAGCCTTAAAATATGTTAAATATCATGAAAAAATGCTGTGATAAAGAGCTATTTAAACCCTAGTGCCAAACTTCACGTTTATCTATATTACACATCAACTGTACTAATATCAGTTAGAAAAGTTGGGATTTAACAATGATTCATAAGAAACACGCAAAAAAATATATTCCCTCTATTAGGTTGTGGGCAACTTTCCAAGTAAGTGCCATAACTTTTCAGCACATTTCTGGAGTACCTGGGAAGCATTAGTAAATGTGTATAGAATAAATGAATTAGAATGTGGCTTAGCCCAAGTTCCCTAGATGACAGAACCCAAGACAAAGTTTATGTACTGTTGTTTTTATGGCAACATTGACCAGCTAGATTGAGGAAAGTAGGAATGTGAGGCAGGAAAAGAGGAAAAGCACCTAAATGTTGTGTATATCATGCTGCTCATAGCTTTGCAAGAAAACTTAGTTGATTTTTCATTCACAGAGAATACCTATGAATTTTAGACTGAGTTCATCTCAGAACAGTCCATCAGGAGAAAGGGAAAAATTCTACTGCTTCCATCTATCTCCTCTCTCCTTAAAGTCATTGGTCAAACTTTATCCCATGGGATGTTAACAACCTCAGGTATCTTTCTGGGACTGCTGGCTGTTCAAGCAGCCACTGGAGCAGCCAGAACTTATGCCCAAGTCCAAAGAGATCAGTTGAACTAGAGACTCTCTTGCTCCATTTGGGTTGCATCTGGATACTGGAGGGGTTGAGTCTTCTGCCATAGTGGGAAGAATGGGGACAGTGCTGGAGACCAGCCTAAAACGGGAGAGGCAGAGACAGCTAGAAACGTCAGGAGATGAAGTCAATAATATCACAGCTTGATAGAACAAATGGCAGAGGGACCAGGAGCAAAACTGGAAAAGTACATAACTTGAGTATAATTTGTGTCATTATTTTGATGTCACAAATCTAATGTATTTAACTGCACTAGTAGAAATTCTGTGTCCTGAACAAATCAGGTTATCACTCCTCTGTGACTCACTAAACTCACACCATAGATGGAGCACTGTGTTCAGTTCCATCGTCCTAATATAAGGGGGATGATGATCACAGGACAAGAACAGGAAAAGATGAAGATAGTCATAATGAGAAAGAGTCTGGAAAACATGCTATTTGAGGAACTGCTGAAGGCTCTGTGATAATGACTGAAGAAGGTGGAAGAAGAAGGGGAGGGGTAGGGGGGAAGGAGGGACAAGAAGAATTAAAGATTTCTAAATTCTTATTAGGACTTCCCAGGGGTGCAGTGGTAAAGAAGCTTCCACGGAAGCTTCTTGTGCAGGAGACACAAGAGATGTGGGTTTGATCCCAGAGTCGGGAAGATCCCCTGGAGTAGGAAATGGCAACCCACTCCAATATTCGTGCCTGGAAAATTCCACGGACAGAGGAGCCTGGTGGGCTACAAAGAGTCTGTGTGGTCGAAGAGAGTTGGGCATGAATGAGTGACTAAGCACACACCCAAATTCTTATTCACTGTTCTACTACAGGGTCCTTCAGATATTCAGCTGAGAAGTCTGGCGCTATGAATCTAAAGACTGGCTAATTAAATACCACTGAAACTATGCACCCTTTGACAAACATCTTCCCATTTCCCTCCACTTCCCAGACCCTGGAAACCACCATTCTACTCTTTGTTTTTATGAGTTCAGTTTTTGAGGGACTTCCCTGGTGGTCCAGTGGTTAAGACCATGCTTCCACTGCAGGGAGTGCAGGATCGATCCCTGGTCAGAAAACTAGGATCCGTCATCCTACCATGTGGCCAAAAAAATAGAGTGAGGGAGAGAGATTGGTGTGTGAGTTCAGCTTTTGAGCTGATGGTTAATCAGTGTGATTGCAGCAATCATTTCACAATATATACAAACAGTAAAATACCACATGGTACACTTTACTCTTTTTTTGTAAATTATACCTCACTAAAGCTGGAAAAAATACAAATAGTATCATCAAAATATGTCTTTTATTCAGAGATGTTAATTACAGTTTTTTTATTATTCTTGTTGTCCATTATTTAGCAAGTTACCTCTGGCAACATATACTGATATTTGCAGAAAGAAAATACCAGTAGTAAAGTAATGAAAATAAAAACAATGATAATATGATTGTTTTGCACCCTTACAGGGTACTAAAGGTACAGAGGATATTTATATCCTATATATTTTGGTTTTCACAATAGTCCTATCTTAAGAAGAAAAACTGAATCTTGGGATGACATGAAAAGAAGAATGATTCTGGATTATGAGGATAGCAAAAAGACCACAGCCTCAAGAATGAGAAAAGTAAAGTAATTACTTACTTTGTGCTGAGCTGAGAGGCAGTGATTTCTTTATTCTTGGGTTAAGGGTGAGAACCTTAAATCATCCATTTCCTGTCCTGCCCTCACGGGCTGTCAACTGCAATGCCCTTGTTGAACTCCAACTAGTCATTTCATATGCTTCTAGGGGCCATCAGTCATCTTTGATAGGACAATTTCTACAATTTCATTCGGGTACTGGTCATTCCTCCATCTCAGCCATTTTTCTGGCCCCATCAACACTGGACGGTTCCTCTCTCCATGACTGATCTCCAGAGTTTAGCGTCTTACTCACCTCTTGTCTAATGCTTTGGGGTAGGTTTTTCCAAATCTGCTTTACCCCAGATTCATGAGGTGTGATGTTGCCAGCCTGGCCTTAAACTTGAATTTCCTCAAACTGAGTCAATTACCTTTGCTTTTTTTTTTTTTTTTTAATGTGACCATGTGATTACAATGTGGTTACAAAGACTGAAGATCGTTCAGCCCACCATGATTAAAATTTCACAAGACATATGGTCTCCAACATTCTATGTGCTTCGCTCAGCTGAAAATTAATTATTTTAAAATTCTATTCTCTCGGACTTCCCTGACAGTCCAATAGTTGGGATTTTGCCTTGCAGTTCGGGAGATGCTGGTTTCTTCCCTGGTTGGAAAGCCAAGATCTCACATGCCTCTGGGCCAAAAAACCAAAGCATAAAACAGAAGCAATATTGTAACAAATGCGGTAAAGACTTTTATAATGGTCCACATAGAAAAAAAATATAAAACTCTATTATGCCACTACTCAGACAAAACCTCTTATAGGACCTCATTCCTGCAAAATTACCATCCCAAATCCTGGATCTAGCAGTCCAAGCCTTCCACGAACTTGATTCCAAGCTTCCTTACTCCTGCTTCTTTATCTGTGGCTTCCACATCACCCAAACTCATTACGAAATCATTAGATTAGGCCTTCCACCTCCGTGCCTTTACCTCTTTCCTAAGATGCTACCTTCTTCCCAGCCTTCGAAATTCTACTGATCTTTCAAATATCATTGAGTCAAACCTCTTCCAGGCAGCCCTCTTTGATGTCTTCACCCCACAGTGGCGTCTCCTGCTTCAGAGATGTTATAGTATTTATTGGGAGAGGGAGATATGAATATAAAATTATCAAGTTCTGCTTTGATTTGTAAAATAACTTTTTATGTATATATATATTTCATTTTTGTCTACTAGATTAACTATGTGTTTATATATATATATATAGAGAGAGAGAGAGAGAGAGAGTTTATAAAACTCTAGTTTATACTCTGATAATTAACCATATGCTTCCTTATAATCTTTATAAACTCATAAACATAGTTTTATGTGTTACATGGGTTAAATTTAGAATTATTCGGGTGTTTCTTATCATTTACTATGCCAAAGTCTTATCTATCTATATATATGTAAATTATATTTAAAAAGCAGAGTAATGGAGATCTTCAGGAATAAGAGAGAGGACAAAATTCCTGGCCTGAAATAATTATTCACCAAATAAGCTAGGACTCAATTATTTCCTCTATATCATGGAATTTAATTTAACCTCTACCCTAAGCATAAGATTTAAGTATTAACCTCTTCAAGGCCCAGTTTTCCCATCTGTAAAATAAAGGTAAGCATCCACCATTATACAACAAGTATATAACAGGGCAAAGATTTCAGCCAACTTCCACTTGAAAACTCTCTGCTCTTTCCATTAGGCCATGCTGCCTCCCATGGGAAATAGCAAACCTAAATTCTAAATTTGCCTTTGGCCACTGACCTTCTGGGTAACCTGGGTCAGTTTACTTCACATCCATGACCCTCAGTTCCTGAGTTATAAAATAAAGAATGCTGGACTACAAGGATGACTTTAAAAAGTTTGTTTTAATATGGCCAACAGTAAGAAATAATAATTTAAATTGTAACACTGTATATACCTACATATATACAAATACACATTTATATGTATACAATAAAAACATTTTATTAACATTTGCTCTATGAATCAAATCTATTTTCTATTTTATTCTTTTTATCTCTACTCTGTTTCCCTTTTTAAAATGCTTGTCTACAACCCACTAAACTGTTTTCACAAGCAGATCAGAACCCAACCCTAAAAGAGAAGACTCTGACAGCCCTTTTTGCTGTATAGTCTAGACTCTGACTTGCAGCTGAGTGAGAGCTTCAGGGTAGAAGCCAAGTCCAAGGACTCAACCTGTCGTCACCTACCTATAAAAGCACAGGTCAGCAAACTGACAGAGTCTCGGGCCGTGAGCTTTTATGGAAGTTCAACTACCAACATATCCTGTGAACTAGGGCACACTTCCCGCATCTAAACCTCTACCCATAAATTGAGAAGAGGGAAAGCTCTCCCTGACCTCACAGGATCGCCACCAGGAAAACTCAGAATGTCTGCAGTGCCCTTTGGAAATGCCAGGTGAGCCCTTTGGAAGTACCTCTTTCAGCGCAGCAGGAACTGTTCTATAGCAGAGACCATCGTAAAAGCCATACAGAAAAAAACACCATCTGGAGTGCATCAGTTTCTGACCTCTGGGTCTTTGACAAAATCTGGGTAGATGTTTTTGTAGTACACTGGTTCTCAAAAACACACGAATCCTTTATACTAATTTGACAGGGGATTGGGGGGCGGGGGGAGAGATAGAGAAGGAAGGAGAGATGATCCCTATTTCAGAAACCATGCACGGCATCTTATTAAAAACATACTCTTAAATCTATTATGAATTTTGAAGATCATTCTAATATTTCACAGAAAAACAGATGAGTAATTTCTTCAGTTTAATGCAGTTCATTGGTTCCAGAAGTGGGCTATAATTGAAGGTAAAATTTCCTATTATGGATGGTGCTCAAGCAAAAGCTGGGTGACAATTTGGATAAGATGTAGTAGAGAGCATTGAAGCTTACAGTGGTGAGGGATTAGGTGTCCTTTAAGGCCACTGATTCGTTTGGCTGAAATGTATTTAGCATCATCAATCAGGCCAATTACAAAGATGGCTCCAATTATTCCCCTTTCTACATTGGTATCCCTGGCCATGGGTGCTATGCCACGTGACTTTGCATCCATTCCCATCAAAGAGTTGAGGCTTTCCCCTTCCCACCTCCTTGAATCTGGGTTTATTTGTGAGAGTGACTTTGGCTAGCAGCATATGGTAGATGCAACCATGTGCCACTTCTGAACCCAGATTCAAGAAGTCTTGTACTTTGGCAACCCTGACCAGTTACTATGTGAAAAAGCTTGGACCAGCCTGGATAATGAATGATAATCACCCCCATCACACCAACCAATCATCAACCAACCACAGGACATGAAAGTGAGACCACTCTAGACCAGCCAGCCTACCCCATTCTGACAATTGACTGACCACAAACACATGAACACAACTCACTGAGATCAGTAGAACTTTATCTAACAGAACCAACAGACCCCATAGACTTATGTACAACTTTTTAGCCCCGATCACCTTTAATATAACTGTACTGAGGCAACAAGATTGTTTCTAGTGTATATTAAAGTGAATTTTCCAGCTGTCATGGATTTATATCCTCCACAGTCCAACCCCCAACCGAAATCATGACATTCTATGGAGCAAGAGAGAGAAAAATTCCCAATAATGGGTGGGGGATTTCAGTGTAATACAGGAGGATATCTGCTAACAATGAGGATTTTAAGGTCTTCATTCTCTGAGGAAGTTCACATGCAGGCCACATGGCCCCTGAGAGGGGGTAGGATTTGGAGCCCTGCAGTTTTGAGACTCTCAACAACAAGTTATAAAGATGTTCTTCATGCCAGAGGAGTCTCCTGCTGATTGGAGAGTTGAATTTAATAACTGCAGCATCCTTCTTCATCTCAGGGCATGAATTTCAGTCATTTTCCTTTGACCTTATAAAAGCTGGGAAAGGACAGGAGGCAAAGAAGCTTGGTGGTAGTTTTTTGTTGTTGTTGTTGTTCTTTGCCAAGATCCAGAATCTCTAAAAGCCAATTTTATTAAAGACTAAGACCAGCTAGGTAGTATTAAGGCTGGGAAACCATCCCCAAGCCCACCACCCACCCTCTGCCATATAAATCCGCAACATTTCACCCTGAATCCTATCCCACAAGCAATCAAGAAAAGAGTCTTGAATGAATTGAGCTAGAGAAGGCAGAAATTATAAATACAATTGACCTCGAACAATATGAGTTTGAACTGCATGGATCCACTTATGCAAGGAATTTTTTCAATAAATACATTGGATTTTTTTGAGATTTGCAATAATTTGAAGAAACTTGCAGATAAACTGCACAGTTTAGAAATATGAAGATAAATTAAGAAAAAATTTGGTATGTCGATATGACCATATAGATATTCATATAACATACAAACTGTGTTAATTGACTGTTTATGTTATGAGTAAGGCTTCTGGTCAACAGTAGGCTATTAGTAGTAAGTTCAGGGGGAAGTCAAAAGCTATACATAAATTTTCAACTGCACGAATGATCAGATCCCATAACCTCCATGTCATTCAAGGGTTAATTGTACTTACCGTTTTAAACCTTTGAGTTCTGGGGATTTGGAGAGACAGCAATAACTACCCAGTCAGACTCTGGAATAGATAACATGGAACAAGATGGGTGATCTTAAAAGTTCTTGCCTATCCTAAGAGTAAGTGATTCTTTTTTTTTAATTAATTAATTTATTTTAACTGGAGGCTAATAACTTTACAATATTGTGGTGTTTTTTGCCATACATCGACATGAATCAGCCATGGGTGCACATGTGTCCCCATGATCCTGAATCCCCCTCCCACCTCCTTCCCCACCCCATCCCTCTGGGTTGTCCCAGAGCACCAGCTCTGAGTGCCCTGCTTCATGCATTGAACTTGCACTGGTCATCTATTTTACATATGGTAATACAAACACTTCAGTGCTATTCTCTCAAATCATCCCACCCTCGCTTTCTTCCACATAGTGCAAAAGTCTGTTTTTTACATCTGTGTCTCTTTTGCTGTCTTACATATAGGGTCGTCATTACTGTCTTTCTAAATTCCATATGTATGCGTTATGCTATGCTATGCTATGCTATGCTAAGTCACTTCAGTCGTGTCCGACTCTGTGCAACCCCATAGACAGCAGCTCACCAGGCTCTTCCGTCCCTGGGATTCTCCAGGCAAGAACACTGGAGTGGGTTGCCATTTCCTTCTCCAATGAATGAAAGTGAAAAGTGAAAGTGAAGTCACTCAGTCGTGTCCAACTCTTAGCGACCCCATGGATTACAGCCTAACAGGCTCCTCCATCCATGGGATTTTCCAAGCAAGAGTACTGGAGTGGGGTGCCATTACCTTCTCCGATGTATGCATTAGTATACTGTATTGGTGTTTCTCTTCCTGACTTACTTCATGATGTAGAATAAGCTCCAGTTTCATCTGCCTCATTAGAACGGACTCAAATGCACTTTTTTTATAGCTGAGTAATATTCCATTTTGTATACATACCACAACTTCCTTGTCCATTCATCAGCCAATGGACATCTAGGTTGCGTCCATGTCCTAGCTATTGTAAACAGTGCTGCAATGAAAATTGGGCTACATGTGTCTCTTTCAATTCTGCTTTCCTCATTGTATATGCCCAGCAGTGGGACTGCTGGGTCATATGACAGGTTTATTTCTAGTTTTTTAAGGAATTTTCACACTGTTCTCCATAGTGGTTGTACTAGTTTGCATTCCTACCAACAGTGTAAGAGGGTTCCCTTTTCTCCACACCCTCTCCAGCATTTATTGTTTGTAAATGCTGTGTTGTTTGCAAATGTATTGTTTGATGGCAGCGCTCAGTTGATCAGTGTCTGATGGTACCTCATTTTGATTTGCATTTCTCTGATAATGAGTGATGTTGAGCATCTTTTCATGTGTTTGTTAGCCATCTGTATGTCTTCTTTGGTGAAATGTCTGTTTAGTTCTTTGGCCCACTTTATGGTTGGGTCATTTATTTTTGTGGTATTGAGCTGCATGAGCTGCTTGTATATTTTGGAGATTAATTCTTTGTCGATTGTTTCATTGGCCATTATTTTCTGAAGGCTGCCTTTTCACCTAGCTTATAGTTTCTTTCATTGTGCGGAAGTTTTTCAGTTTAATTAGGTCCCAATTATTTATTTGTTTTTATTTCCATTAGAGTTAGTGATTCTTACAAAATCCCAGAATGTATCAACTTTTTTGAGTAAGTACCACCAATATCTCTGTATTTATATCTTTGTAATTTTTGAATGAATTAAACATCAGGTATGGCCTCAGTGGTATAGAATCCATCTTCCAAGTCCAGAGACGTGTATTTGATCCCTAAATCAGGAAGTTCCCCTAGAGAAGGAAATGGCAACCCATTCCAGTATTCTTGCCTGGGAAATGCCATGGACAGAGGAGCCTTGTGGGTTCATGGGGTTGCAAAGAGCCGGGCACAACTGAGTGACAAAACAGCAACAATAGATAGACTAGTCATGAATTCTTCCTGCATAGCAGTGAACATGAGCCCATGTTGTAGGGGCCACTGCTCTGGATTGCTTCAGACCTTCTATGTTTCGTGGTTCCAGCACCCAGGAAAGGCATGCTGCTATTCCCTCTCCTTCCTCCCCACAGACCAGCAGTCTGGGAAGCACACAGCTCCTCAGAGCAGCCTTCCCATCCTGCATGGTCCTTACACTTCCAGTGGTACTTTGCAACATTGACTTTTCATGAAATGATGAGGAATCAAATCAGTTCTCACTCTAATATAAAAACAGTATCCATCAGTGACTCTCCTTGCTGTATCTAAATATGAAGATACACTTATTTTCAGGCAGGGAGAAAAGAAGAAGAAATGGACATGGTGAACAAATAAACTTTACAGTTTAAGGGAATTCAAGTCCACTTGACATTTCTCATATGTTCTGCAAAGGACAGAGCTTGTATAATAAACTTATTACTACCCACCTTCCTGTCACTGCTTTTCATGAGTTTGGATATCAGTCCACAGTGACATTCTAAGTGTTGAAAGGGCAGTTTCAAGCAATATTTTACAATCAAAAGAACCCTGAGCTCTTGAATAAAAGGATGAGAAATCAAGAGCTATGGGAAAGACTGGCTGTTCATTTATTCAACAAATGATCATTAAGCATCAGTGACATTCAAATACACTATAAGAGCCATTCACTACAGAGAACAAAGCTCTAGAAAGCAGAAAAAGGGACCTACCTAATTTTCTATTCCCTATTCTAGGACAAGAGCTCTTAGGCAAGGAACATTTATATTACAGATCAGGAAGGGAGAAGGAAATATTTCCTTGGCTTAATAGAACCAGTCTTCATTTACAAATAAAAATATTAATAATAATCATAGTAAATATCTGTACTGTATAATTATATGGCAAACACTGCTCTGAGAAGCTATGTTATTTTTATTAACTAGACATGAGACCTTGTTCTAAATGCTACTGGTGAATCACTCACGTGATCACAACAATGAATGAATGAGGTGTGAGGCAGATCTTCGTATCACACTTACATCATAGATAGGAAACTACGGTGAGAAAAGATTAGTAAATTTCCCTTGCTCACTTTCTTGGTGAACTTATGAATGGAGCCAGGCAGCTTGACCCCAGAGCTTGTACTCTATACTCTAATGGCTACAACATACTGCCCTCATTCTAGGTGCACTTGACCTAAAGAGAGTTAAAGACATGGTAAGAGGAGAAATATATCTTTTCTATAGATCATAAAGAAAATGTTTAAGGAGGAAATTAATCCTCTTAGTCCTACCAGTAGAGATGTGATTGATTTTAAAGGGACATACAGAGTGAAGTAAGGCAGAAAAAGAAAAACAAATATCATATATTAATACATATATGTGGAATCTAGAAAAATGGCACAGATGAACCTGTTTACAAAGCAAAAATAGAGGCACAGGCATAAGAACAAACATATGGATGCCAAGGGTGGTGGGATAGATGGGGAGGATGGGATTTGACATATGTACACTCCCGTGACTGGTGAGGGTCTACGGTATAGCACAGAGGGGAGAAAAGGAGGTACAACCTGTTTGTAGGACATATATTAAGTTAACCTTAAAATTGCGTTACAATGTACATTGCGCTCAGTCAGTCAATCACGTCCAACTCTTTTCAAACATATGGACTGTAGCCCCCCCAGGCTCCTCTGTCCATGGAATTTCCCAGGCAAGGATACTGGAGTGGGTTGCCATTTCCTTCTCCAGGGCCAATATACATTAGGTGCAGACAAATACTGTTTGATTCCACCTGTATGAGGCACCTAGAATAGTCAAATTCATAGAGTCAGAAAGTACATCGGTGGATGCCAGGGGCTGGGGTTTGGGGAGGGCAAATGGGGAATCAGTGTTTAATGGGGGCCGGGTTTCAGTGCAGGAAGGTGAAAACTTTGGGAGATGAGTATTGTGCAACAATGTGAATGTACTTAGTGCCAATGAACTTTACAGTTAAATACTGTTAAAATAGTGTGCTTTATTTTTTGACTTTTACCACAATATTTTTTTTTTAATTTTTTAATCTACTGAAAAACCAGCAACAGCTTAGAGAAACAGATGCTTTTGATTCTTTACCCACAACCATATTCACAAAACCAGAGCTAATTCCCCGTTTTTCACCTTCCCCCTTGCTCGCCTTAGGAAGTGGTTGACAAGAGGCATGTGTCGCAACAGTCACCATGAGATATCTTTTTCTGTCCAAGATCTGGTTACTATGTGGCAGAGCTAGAAATTCTCAGGAGCTCCTAACACTGCCCTAGTCTGCTTCTCTAAAATGAAAATTAAATAAGCACACTTCTCAGCCCGAGAGTTGAAGAGGAGCAAGACACAGGTAGAGAGAAGTGTCTTCACTTTCCTTCCTGTGACCTGGAACAGGAAGAGGACAGTAAATAAGGGAGGAGCATGCCAGCATAGAGGAGGAAAGGTGTTTCCTCCTATCTGTTGAAGTTTCTTGTTTATCCTCACCTCAAAGTCTCCACGTACCCACACAACATCCTGGGAGTGTATTCATCAAGACACAAGACACTGTGCACAACAGAGCTGAGAAAAGAGAAAGGACCCAAAGCTAACTCTGCAGAGTCACCTTCAGCCCACGTATGGCATCAATGAAATTCAGAAATCCCTGTGGATCCTCTGGAATGCTTTTGAAGGTAATGAGAAAGCCAAAACACAGCTGCTAATGTTTCTAGAACTGATCTAGCATTCACTATCAGATCTCAGTATTACTACAAGCTGGTCTGATGCTCACCATCAAGCCAGTTTTTTCTCCTTTTGATGCTGATGATCTCCCAGAACATTATGTGAGGTGAATGGCTCTGAGACCTCGATAAAGCAACACAGAACAAAGGTCACTGTGCAACACAAAACACCCATCATCTCCCCTCCTTAAGTGAGAGGCTGCTACTTCTTTACAATTACAATTAATTCTCACTTATAAACTAATCCCTATAGATAAGATTTCCTGAAACACCCAATCGTAGAACTGCCTTCGCTTTCTGAAAACACCCAATCAAGAAGACTCTGCTTTCTTAGACCCTCTTCCAAATTGCCGAACAAAAGCCCAAATTCTCTAATAAGTTCTTTCAAGCATACTTTTACTGAGGCACTCTGTGGCTTTCTCACTATAATGAGAAATTAAATCCAACTTATTTCATCTACAAGGTTTTTTTCCAGCTGGGGTCTAGTTGAAGGACATTGACTGTAGGCAAAGAAGGTTGGCAAGATTTCCAGACGGTGGCCATATTTAAGGGTGAAGTGGTTTACCAGTTAGCGTTTGCTGTAAACAACAGCAACAATAAACCTCAATGGCACAATACAGTAAGTAGTTATTGTTCATGACTGTGGCAATCAGTTGGTTTGGGCTGCATTAGCTCAGATTTCTGGGGTAGCCTGACTTCTGGCTGATCTACACTGAGCTGGACTGGGATTACTAGTCGCTTCTGCTCTGTTGCAAGTATGTCTTATCTTCCAGCAAGGTAGCTTTTCCATCATCTCATGGGTGGTGGAGGCACCTGAGAGCAAGGGGAAACGTGCAAGCCTCTTGACTGTCAAGGCTCAGAACTGTCACACCATCACTTTGCCTCATTTTGAAATGAAGAAAAGAACCTGCTCTTCCAAGAAGCATCAAATGCAAGTCACACAAATAGATCTGATTTATGGCAGAAATGGGGAAGCATGGGGAGTAGACTCCACTTCCTTAGTGAGAGCAACCGAAAAGTGCATTACAAAATACATGGACAAAAGAAGCATTGAGGAACTGGAATTATCATTGCAATCTACTACAGGCAGAACTGAGTAATAACTGTAACCAGACCTCAAGGGACCTGTACTATCAGGGCAAATGCCAAGGTGATGCCTGGACAGCCAAGTCTCCTTCCCCACATGCCCTGAACTAATCAAGCCAAGAGTGAACAACCAGGTCCAGTGGTTAAGACTCCTCACTCCCAAGCCAGGAGACCTGGGTTCGACCCCTGGTCAAAGAACTAGAACCTGCATGCCACAATTAAGATTTCACCTGCTGCAATGAAGATGGAAGACCCATGTGCCATAACTAAGACCCAGGGCAATCAAATGAATAAATATTTTTTAAATAATAATAATAAAATAAAATTATTTTTAAAAAGAGTGACCAGCCAGACTGTGATTTACACTAGTTACAGGCTTCAATCATAAATCATGAATCCCAGCAGAGCCAAAAGCAACCAGCAAACAAGGAACATGACTCCACAATTTGCTAAAGAGAGAAGATGCTTCTTCAAAGACTCATGCCTTCTCTTCTATCCCAAGTTTGTCTAAGTTTTTGCTTCAGTCTTCATATTCATATTCTTAGCTACTCTCTCACTGTGAGAGGTAGAGATAGCTGAGAGCCAAAATATTATTTTCTAGATAGAACTGGCATTTAACTTGGGGGAAGATTTAAATGATTAGTATGGACCAAGTATTATATGCTGCCGCTGCTGCCAAGTCGCTTCAGTCGTGTCCGACTCTGTGCGACCCCATAGACTGCAGCCTACCAGGCTTCTCTGTCCATGGGATTCTCCAGGCAAGAACACTGGAGTGGGTTGCCATTTCCTTCTCCAAAGTATTATATAGGATTGAACCAAACCAAAATTGAGTCCACCTAAACAGCCAGTGTGGTATCAAGATAAGGCCTGAATAGCAAGATAAAGAAAGTACGTTTTCTCTGCACATCAGAGTTGGGCTATGTGTAAATTTGTCACCCTTGATATAGTCAATACTAAAAAATGTGACTTTTTCATGTCTTTTTCAAGTCTAAAATGTTTGAAGATGTCATCCATAAAACTATTTTCCCCCATCTCTGGTCTAGAAGATGCTACGGGAGAAAGATGAACGTTTTCTCCATCAGTCTGATTGGACATATCCTTTTTAAATGCTGAGACTTGCCCTAATTTGTGGGGTTGTCTCTCTTTTATTTTTCAAATGAAATTACTTTATAAATACTTCACAGGCTATTGTGTGAATCAAATTCAATAGCAGATGTGAAAGTATTTTGAAAGTTCAAAATGTTAAAAAAAATAAATATAAAGTTATTTGATGTGCAGTTACAATAATAACAATCTAGGCATGCTAACAGACAGTTTTGTCATCATCGAGGTGAATGGTAAAGTGGCATTAACACTAGACTGACTTAGAAGCCTCGTGTTCAAATTCCAGCTCTGACACTACCCAGTGGGCATGATCCTAGGCAAGACCTTCACCTGCTCCAGACCTCAGCACTCTCAATAAAGTGAGGAGATAGACTGCCGGGAGAGATACCAATAACCTCAGATATGCAGATGACACCACCCTTATGGCAGAAAGTGAAGAGGAACTCAAAGCCTCTTGATGAAAGTGAAAGTGGAGAGTGAAAAAGTTGGCTTAAAGCTCAACATGCAGAAAACGAAGATCATGGCATCCGGTCCCATCACTTCATGGGAAATAGATGGGGAAACAGTGGAAACAGTGTCAGACTATTTTTCTGGGCTCCAAAATCACTACAGATGGTGACTGCAGCCATGAAATTAAAAGACGCTTACTCCTTGGAAGGAAAGTTATGACCAGCCTAGATAGCATATTCAAAAGCAGAGACATTACTTTGCCAACAAAGCTTCGTCTAGTCAAGGCTATGGTTTTTCCTGTGGTCATGTATGGATGTGAGAGTTGGACTGTGAAGAAGGCTGAGCGTTGAAGAATTGATGCTTTTGAACTGTGGTGTTGGAGAAGACTCTTGAGAGTCCCTTGGACTGCAAGGAGATCCAACCAGTCCATTCTGAAGGAGATCAGCCCTGGGATTTCTTTGGAAGGAATGATGCTAAAGCTGAAACTCCAGTACTTTGGCCACCTCATGCGAAGAGTTGACTCATTGGAAAAGACTCTGATGCTGGGAGGGATTGGGGGCAGGAGGAGAAGGGGACGACAAAGGATGAGATGGCTGGATGGCATCACTGACTCGATGGACGTGAGTCTGAGTGAACTCCAGGAGGTGGTGATGGACAGGGAGGCCTGGCGTGCTGCTATTCATGGGGTCGCAAAGAGTCGGACACAACTGAGCGACTGAACTGAACTGAACTGAAGGACTTTTTGATCTCTATATAGCTTTTCTGGTTAACATATTTTCAAACATAATTTTTATTTGAAGAAGAAAACTACCTTTATATATACGAAACCCTCTTTAGAAGCCTGCCTTTCAAACAATAACAAAACAATCCTTATCTTGGAGTCAATTTCATTCCACCCACTTTGAACCTACTGGAATCATCTAGAAGAAAAACCAATGCTATGAGTCTTACGAATGCCCAAGTTCATTGCCTTAAAGACATTTCCAGGCTATGATGCAGGGAGGGGGAAACCAGGCAAAGCTTGACATAGCCCTTGAGTTGAGGAGCCAGAACTGAGAGTCCTAAGATGTCAAAGCAGCTAGTATAGATGTCAGAGATCTGCAGAGGTGAATCCTGAACAGCGCGTGTGTATGAGTAAACTACTTAGCAACAAAGAAGAACAATCGAGAAAGAGTCAAGAAAATAATGCTGGGGCTCAAACTGGATCCAGAAACAGTGCCCATTTCCACCACCCAGACTGAAAAATATCGCATTAGTTTTTCTTCTAGATGATTCCAGTAGGTTCAATACCATGACTGACAGGGCATGGAGTAGAATACTCAGAAGGATCTTACCTAGATAGTAGGGAATAGTCATCCCTGAACCAGGAACTACTCAGATCTCACCTAACAAATCTTAGGAGAATGAAAGAATCAAACTATTTCCAAGTAATTTAACAGCATCCCATGGCAAAGCTCAAAAATACATGTAAGAATAAAAAAATATATATCCAGCACCCAAAAAAGTAAAATTCACAGTTTTGCAAAAAACAGCAACATATGATCCAGAATGAGGAGAAAAATTAATCAATCAAAACCAACCCAGAATGGACACAGATGTTAGAATTAGCAGGCAAGGATTTTAAAAGAGCCATCATAACAGAGGTCCATATGTTCAAATGTTAATTAAAGACATGGAAGATACCACAACCACTCAAATAGAACCTGTGAGATGAAGATCAATCAATGCAAAGTGTGAGATGTAAGCTACACTGTATGGGATTAATAGTAGGTTAGATACTACAGGGAAAAGATAGTGAGTTTGAAGAGATGATAACAGAAAATAACCAAAATGAGACACCAAGAGAAAAAATAATTTTTAAAAATGTGAAAAAAAAATCTGTGAGCACTTCAAGTGGCTTAATATGTGGATAACTAGAAATAATGAAAAGGGAGAAAGAAAATATTTGAAGAAATAACAGTTAAAATTTTTCCACTTTTGATGAAAATTATAAACATACAGTTTTAAGAAGTTGGATGAAACTCAACAATAAACATGTACAAAACTATGCAAAAGCATATTATAATCAAATTGCTTAAAACTGGTAATAAAGCATCAAAGTTCTAGCAAGACTTTAATAGCTATAGACAAGCTATTTTATAGTTTCTATGGAGACAAAGGAACTAGAATAGCTAACACTAATTTTTTAAAGAATATAGTAGAATGAATCACTCCACCCAATGCTAAGACTTTGTACATGGTTACTATAATCAAGAACAGCACAAATATGCCCAACTGATTTTTGACAAATGCTTCAGAAGTAATTTAATGAAGAATGAATAGACCTTTCAACAAATGGTTCTCGAACAACTGACAACCACAGACAAAAAAGCGAGCCTCAATCTAGACCTCACACCACACACAAAAACTAACTCAAAATGGATCATGGATTTGAATGTATAACATAAAGCTGCAAAACCTTTAGAAGAAAACATAGAAGGAAATCTTTGGGACCTAGGACAGGAAAAGAATTTTTAGAAAAGACACCAAAAGCACGATACATATGAGAAAAAAAAAAATTGATGTTGTACGTTTTCCAAAATTTACAAACTTTAATGCCATGATAGGTCCTGTTAAGGGGATGGACAGGCAAGTCATTGGATGAAAATATTCAAAGGCCACATATCTGACAAAGATCTTATATCTAGGATATACAGTAAAAAAATTCAATTAGAAAATAGACATAAGACTTGTATATAAATCTTCATAGCAGCTCTATTTGTAACACTCCCAGACTGCAAACAACCCAAATAACCATCAAAAGGTGAATTGATAAACCCTGTTACATCCATGCAATAGAATACTTTTCCACAATAAAAAGGAATGAAATACTGATACATGAGACAGCATGGATAAATCTCCAAATAATTATGCTGAGTAAAAGAAGTCAGACCAAAAAAGAGAACACACTGCATCATTCCATTTATGTATCTATAATGACAGAAAGCAAACAGGGATCGCATGGGAATAAAAGTAGGGTGGATGAAAAAAATACAAAAGGCAGTGAAGAAACTTTAAGGGTTGATGGAAACGTGCATTATATTGATTGTGATGATGGTTTTATGAAGGTATACATATGTCAAAACTTACTAAGTTATACACAAAAATGTATGGCTTATTTTATGTCAGTTTTGCCCCTCAAAAGCTGTCAATAAAAGAACATGTTACTTTGGGACTTTCCTGGCTGTCCAGTAGTTAGGATATCAGGCTTCCAATGCAGGGGCTGCGAGTTCAATCCCTGGTTGGAGAACTAAGATCCCACATTCTGCACGAAGCAGCAAAAACAGACAACAGCAACAAAAAAAAAGTGTTACTTTATCTCTACATGATATTGTTATGATGTCATGTCTGCATATGGATGTGTAACTGATGACTTCAACCATTGGAACTGAACTGCTAATATCCCTTCTCCTCAAGTATGCCCCAATCAGAGTTATCCTATTTGAATGACTAGCAACCCGAATCTTCAAACTGTTGACCAAATCATCATTTTCTCTTGTCGTTCCCTTACAAAAAATCCATATTGAGTCCATCAGCAAATCTGTTCATTCCATCTTCAAAAATACCCCAATTCTGCCCATTTATACCACACCCAGTGGTGTCACCCTGGTCAATGCCAACATCATTGTAGCCATCAACACCTAACTGGTGTCCTTGCCTCTGCCCTTGCCCTCCTACGCTTTGCTCTGATTGCTGAAATGAACTTAAAAAAAAAGTTTTTTTAATTTTTTTTCACTATGCTGGGTCTTCATTGCTGCACATGGACCTTCTCTAGTTGTACTGAGCAGGGGCTGCTCTCCCACTGCGACACACATGCTTCTCATTGCCCTGGCTTCTCGTCACAGAGCGTGGGCTCCGTAGTTGTGGTGCATGGGCTTAGTCGCCCCGTGGCACGTGCAATCCTCCCAGACCAGGAATCGAACCTGTGTGCCCTGCAGTGGCAGGCAGGTTCTTAATCACTGTGCCACCAAGGAAGTCCCTGAACTTCTTGTAATATGTCATATTTTTACATTCCTCCTCTCAAAATACCTTCACTAGATTTCTATCTTACCAAGATTGGAAAACCAAAGTCTTTAAAATGTCCTACAAGTTTCTACATAATCTGCCAAACCCCCCGCCCCTCCACCCCACCCCCCCCACCCTCCCCACCCCCCCCCGCCCTCCCCACCCCCCCCCACCCCCCACCTACCCCGGCTTTGCATTCCTCTCTGGACTCATCTCTTTTTACTTTTTCCCGACTCATTCTACTCAGTCACATTGGTCTTCTTGCTGCTTATCAAGTAAACCGGGCATGTTTACACCTCAAGTTCTTTGCACTGCCTGGAATTTCCTCTCCCTTAAATACCCATGTGGTGCCAAGTAGTCAAGCAATAGCTAACCTGCAAGAGAGAGGATCAATAAGGAGACAAGCCCAAATGGGTTTAGACAGTCTGTTACTCATGGAGCAGCAGGCAGCACACATGTGGTGCTGGCATCGGTTCCGTTGCCCATCCAAGTCACAGGAAGACAGGAACAGCCTCTGGTGGAAGTAGCTCATGCATGTTTCTATCACAGTTGAGAAACATTCAGTTTAGGAGATGCCTAGTCTTACACGGGGGCTGCTATGAAGTCTGTTCGGCCTCCCCTCCAGAAAGAGCTGGTATCTAAGTACCCTGGAATGGAAGCAAATCTTCTCTGGGGGAAGGACGGGGTCTTTATTATCCTAGAAATTCTCCAAGGAGGGGGATAGAGTCCATATTTATTATATGCATCAAGAAATGAATCTACCCAACTTAAAGAGACAGGCTCTCCTGAGCTTCCAAGCCTGTTTACTACTCAAATATCCTTGAAAACCTAGTCCAAGATGTGTGGGAACATAATTTCCAACATGGTTACCCATTTTTCCCCCTTTGAGCTTTTTTCCAAACACCGTCTTCTCTGAGAGACCTCCCTCATGTGTTTACTTGTGTAATACCCCTTGTCTTGCTCCATCCCCTTGAGTTATTTCACTCCAGACCACTTAACCAATTCAAAACAAAAAGTAGACCCTTCAGCAACATAGGTTTGAAATACAGGAGTCCACTGATAATGTGGAGTTTTGCCATAAATACATTAGGAAAAAATTTGGAGGTTTGCAACAATTGAAAAAACTCACAGATGAATCACATAGCCTAGAAATATCAAGAGAATTATGAGTAAGTTAGGTATGTCATGAACACATAAAACATATGTAGACATACAGATAACATACAAAATAAGGGTTAATCAACTGTATGTTATCAGTAAGACTTCTGGTTAACAACAGGCTATTAGGAGTTAAGTTTTCAGGGATTCAAAAGTTATACATGGATTTTCAACTGCACAGGGGGTCAGTGCCCCTAACCACTGTGTTCCTCAAGGGTCAACTATATTCAGATTTACGGCTTGCCTTCTTCCACTTGGAGAATGTGCAGTCTGTGAGGGCAAGCAAACTTTTTTGTTTGATTCACTGCTATACCCAGCATCTACAATTGTTGACTACTTATAAGCACCTAACAAATTATTTTCAACTCTAACTCAGAGTCTAACTCAGTGTTAAGTGCATTATGTTACTTTTCCCTGCAATGCTTTGCAGGGAATACCAGCCTTCTGAAGAACTGCTGCTGCTACTGCTAAGTCGCTTCAGTTGTGTCCGACTCTGTGCGACCCCATAGACAGCAGCCCACCAGGCTCTCCCATCCCTGGGATTCTCCAGGCAAGAACACTGGAGTGGGTTGCCATTTCCTTCTCCAATGCATGAAAGTGAAAAGTGAAAGTGAAGTCGCTTAGTCGTGTCTGACTCTTAGTGACCCCATGGACTGCAGCCTACCAGGCTCCTCCGCCCATGGGATTTTCCAGGCAAGAGTACTGGAGTGGATTGCCATTGCCTTCTCCCTTCTGAAGAAAGAGATACCCAAATAAAACAACAGGTTTTAAGGGGAAAAGTCATGAGGTTACCAATATCTGGAGGCCCAATATTCTTTCCAAAGGGCCAACTGGAGGGAAAATAATTGATCGACAGTAACCAGCCATTACATCTTTAACTTTACTGTCATAGTGGTCCACGCCAATCACTAAGGATAATAATAGACTACAAGTGGACAATCCCTGCCCAGTGTGGGGTTCATTTGATGGGTAAATTTGGTTCAGAGACTCCCCACTAGCCTGGGCAAGATGTTCACAGATGTCCACTGCAGTATGAGACTTTCTGCCCACTCCCCTCTCCCCTCCCCGTTTTCACAGGTGTCACACCTGTATTGTGGTTGGGGGAGACACTTAACTCCTCCTCATCCTTTATCCATCACACACTTTTCCCAGAAGAAAGCACACGTACATACATCTAATCCCATTCGTGTCTGCTTCTTGGAAGACTCGAACTAACCCACAGAGACACAATAGGTCTGTCCTTGGTGGGAAAGCATCAGTTTCCTCACACGATGGTTCTAAATGCAAGCTCATCACATGAGTACAGAAGTCAAAATTGCAAAAGTCCAGGACAGAATTATTTTCATTAGAAAGGTAGCAACTAACTAGAGTTCAAGCCTTCTTTTATTGGGGGGACTAGTTCAAAACAGAGTATTCCTGCTTACTGAGTTCATCTAAGGAGGCAACGTGATTTGCTTTGTTTTGTTTTGTTTCTGTCAGTGGGATGTGATGTGATTATCCCTCATCCAACAGGGCAAGGCATCAGTTTCACTTCTTCAGAAGCAAAGGGTATGGATAAAAAGTTCATTGCTCTGGAAATCTGCGCATTGCTGCCAACTTACTGGTTTGCTCCATACTACAGTCTCAGGTAAACCGACTGAACACATCTAGCCCACAAATACCATCTGCAAAATGCTGGATGTTAGAGACGGCAGATCGAAGAAATCTTACCATCTCTGCTTCTGCAACTTACTAGGAGGCAAAGGTAAATTAATCCTTTAATATGATCATGGCCTGATCATTTTGTTCAGCATCCCAAAGGGTAAAACTAGGAAACATTTTTAAGGTAAATTGTGGCAGTGGTAATTTCTATATTGTATTCTCCTAAAATGTGTACATGTAAGAATGAATGGGACGTTGGGGGAAGGGGAGTCAGGAATGGAAGGAGGAGAAAGGAGATCCAAGAGGGAGGGCATATATGTATACACAGAGCTGATTCACTTCATTGAACAGCAGAAACCAACGAACCAAAGAAACTATGTGCGTGCGTGCTAAGTCGCTTCAGTCGTATCTGACCCTTTGCCACCCTATGGACTGTAGCCCGCCAGGCTCCTCCATTCATGGGATTTTCCAGGTAAGAATACTGGAATGGGTTGCCATGCCCTCCTCCAGGGGATCTTCCCGACCCAGGGATTGAACCCACATCTCTTATATCTCCTTCATTGGCAGATGGATTCTTTACCACTAGCACCACCTGGAAAGCCCATAAAGCAACTCTATTCCAATTTTTTAAAAACTCACGTATTTCTCAGTACGGATCCCTCTCTGATTCCTAGGGATGCTCATGTCTACAGAAAACCAAGCAGAAAAGCCCTGAATTCAGTCGTCAAATGCCCTGACCCTTCACCAGTGGACACTGATATTGCATTAGGTGCAAACTAGCACTCAAGCTGCATTTTCTCATGAACACCCTCCCAGGACTCAGCACGAAGCCTTCACTACCATTGTACTCAAGCCTTTGTTTGAACGAGGCTCTCATTTTCCCTCATTCAGTCCTCAGAACACTGTCAGAGTGAATCCTGCCATGAGCAAGACAGGGGTCCCGAGAGAGGCCATGTTGGGTTCTGTATGTTTAACGTTTTATCCTTCGTGTCAACCCAAGATGTTTCTAAAACATTTCCAATCCCCTGGCTTCACAGAAAACAAATAACTCTGCACACTTCCCCTCTTCCTTCATCCCTCATATGCAATAGCCACGGAGGAGGATGGCCACAGAGACAAAGCCTGAATGCTGAAGAGGGAGGTTTGGCCAACTTCAGCTCCACCTCAGAGAATCATCTTACCACTGGGCCATGAGACTTTCCCAGTGGGATGGGAATAGTGTCATTGCAAGTCGAGATCCTGATTCTATCATGGGAAATGCTCAGGGCTTTGTGGGCTTCCAGGGTGGCTCAGTGGTAAAGAATCTGCCTGCCAATGCAAGAGACACTGACTCAATTCTTGGGGTCAGGAAGATCCCCCAGAGAAGGGAATGGCAACCCTCTCTAGTATTCTTGCCTGGGAAATCTCATGGACAGAGGACCCTGGCAGGCTACAGTCCCTGAGGTCACAAAAGAGTCAGACATGACTTGGCGATTAAAACAACAGCAGCAGGGCTTAGTGTCCTAGCCCAAACTCAGTGAAATGTTGCCCATATGATTTAAAAGAGTGGAGATAATTCTTTCTCCAGACCTTAGTGTCTTTATCTATGATGAAACATGCTGAGGGGGTAATTAAATAAGGGGCTTTTCAAACCAAACTGATCACTTTTAAATTTGAGTTTTGCCACTTAGTAACCATGCAACCTGGAACAAATCACCTCATTTCTGTTTTAGAGAGCTTATACTTGTTTATGCTGCACAACAAACACCTCCCCCCCAAAAAAAAAAATCTCAGGGGCTTGCCACGGTGAAGATCTGTTTCTCACCCAAGTCACAATGTGACTGTGGATCAGCTGTGGTCCTGAGGCTCTGTGGCTCTGTTCTATGCATCTTCCTTATTGATGGATATAGGCTTTATAACGGATTATAAGAAAGCAATGGGGTCGCTAAGAATCGGACACGACTGAGCGACTTCACTTCCACCTTTCACTTTCATGCATTGGAGAAGGAAATGGCAACCCACTCCGGTGTTCTTGCCTGGAGAATCCCAGGGATGGCGGAGCCTGGCGGGCTGCCATCTATGGGGTCGCACAGAGTTGGACATAACTGAAGCAACTTAGCAGCAGTAGCAGCAGGGTGGCATGGGTAGAGACTATGGAGGACAATATGGAGATTCCTTAAAAAGTTAAAAATAGAAAGACCATATGATCCAGCAATCCCACTCCTGGACATATATCTAGATAAAATCATAATCTAAAACAATACATGCACCCCAATGTTCATTGTAGCTCTATTTACAATAGCCAAGAAGCAACCTAAATGTCCATCAACAGAGGAATGGATGAAAAAGTTGTGGTACCCATATATATAACAGAATATTACTCAGCCATTAAAAAGATGAAATGATGCCATTTGCAGCAGCATGGGTGACCTAAAAACTATCATGCTAAGTACTTAAGTCAGAGAAAGACAAATATCGTATGATATCAGTCATATGTGAAATCTAATTTAAAAATGATACAAATGAGCAGGAACATACTTTTAGATATTGAAAACAAACTTATGGATACCAAAAAGGACATGTAGCAGGGAGAGGGATAAATCAAGAGTTTGGGATGAACACACACACACACTACTATATATAAGATAGATAACCAACAAGGACCTACTGTATGGAACAAGGACCTCTACTCAATGCTCTGTGATAACTTACATGAGAAAACAACCTGAAAAAGAATGAATATATGTATATATATAACTGAATCACTTGGCTGTACATGTGAAACTAAAGCAACATTGCAAATCAACTATGGTCCAATTAAATAAAACAAAATAAAGCAACGACCAGCCATGAGATGGCTTCTAGAGCAAATGAGTGAAATAAGCCTACTGTCTCTTCCACTGACATTTCATTGGCCTAAGTGATGACAGCATCTCAATGTGCAAAGAAGCCTATCTCAACTGTAGGAAGCATGAGCAAGTCAGGCAGCAAAGAGCAGGGATCCACGATCCTCTTACATGGAAGTGGGTAAGTGATTGTACAAAATACAATCTACCTTCTGCATTGCACTTTATTCATATGTGGTATAAAACTGATAGTAATAAAGCTTACCTTGTAAAACTGTCAGGAAGATCAGGTAAGCTTTCATACAAAAGAAAAACATTTAAAATGGTACCTGGAATAGAGGAAACTCCCATTAAATGTTAGCTATTATGATCCATCCAATAGGAATAATATGACTCTTTTTCTACCTCACGGAGATGTTTGAAGATCCTGTTATTAGTGTTTTTTAATAGATACTATGCAAGAGGAGATAAGTCGTATTAAATATCATACAAAATTCAGAAGTTGTATTACATCAATTGGAGGCAATAATGTAGACTTGTACCCTCCACTCATCTCCATGTAGATATTCAGTTAGGAGACTTCGAAAAGTATTATTAACAGCACAATATCTCTTGGCAACATCATCATCACCAATAGCAGAATCATTCACAGAGCCTCTATTATGCATGAAGGATTATACTCAGCACAGAAAAAAAAAAAAAAAACGATGAAGAGGATCTAGCTCTCTGTATGCCTACAGCCCAGTCAGAAAGACTTTCCTTATTTATGTGCCTTACCTAAACACTGCAGATGAGAGCTACCTGGATGGTGATACAGGCCATAGATGCTAGGGAAGGTCTGCGGGGAAATGACCCCAGGGGCTGCATGTTGGGGCAGACTTTTCAGAAAGCAAGACACTCGAACTAGCCCTTTAAGAAAAGTAAGATTTGGATAACCAGAAAAGGAAAGGAAAAGGAGAAAAGCAAAATAAGAGGTAAAGACAGCTTCCCCTTTTTCAAGAAAAATTTCATGTGAAGGATGTGGCCAATTGGGACTTCCCTGGCAGTTCAGTGGTTAAAACTCCGCTCTTCCAATGCAAAGGGTGTGAGTTCAATCCTTGGTTGGGGAACAAGATCCGACATGCCACACAGCCAAAAAAAAAAAAAAGATGTTATCAGTTGATATAGTGGGGAAAAAGAGAGAAACCTAGCAGAATAAGATGCCCGGACTCCCAGTACTAGGTGGGACTTTCCTCTGGACCTGTGATCTCTTTGGATATTTCATCCAAAATATTTCATCTTCTGCTCATGTACTTGATTTCTTTCTCCCAAAACCCCATCTTTCTTCTTCCATCTGTCTTTTTATAAGGTTATGTAACATGTGAAATACATTTTAATGTAGTTGCTTTAATAATATTATCACTTATCAGCATTTATTATGTCTTTTATAGACACATAATAATCTTCACAACACTCAATGAATTAATATAATCCCCAAAGTCACCCACTAAGGGGCCAAGCCTGTACTCAGACACAAAATCTTTTTTTAATATTTATTTTATATTGATTTGTTTGGCTGCACTGGGTCTTAGTTGTGGGGTGTAGGACCTTTTCTTTTGGGCATTTGAACTCTTAGTTGTGGCCTGTGGAATCTTAGTTCCCGGGCCGGAGATTGAAGCCAGGCCTCCTGTCTTGAGAGCACAGAGTCTCAGCCACTGGATCCCCAGGGGTGTTCCAGAACCAGTCATTTTGCCAAAGAATTAATGCTCTTCTCCATAACAGTGTACTCTTTTCCTTTAAAGTACATCATGTAGACACATAAGCATGTGCCAGACATGTGTACGTGGCTCTGCATATTTGCCAGTTTGCTGTGGGCACAGGGCCACAGGGAAATGCCTTTCAATCAAATCAGTTGGTCACATGATTCTCCCTACTTGGCAAGTGTTGGTGCCTTGAACCCTACTTCTTAACTGCATTGGTTAATTGCAAGGGCTTTGCTGGCTCTGAAGAACATGGGCAATGGTGAATGCACTTTCCTTGTTGGTTTATTTGAAAGCCAGTGGCGACTGTGCATCACAGTCACATTTTGGAGGATCATGAACCTTCATGATCTCCCCCAGGGCAGTGGTTGGCAGGCAGCCTGCCTGGAAGGTGGGGGGAATCGTTAAGCCTCCTGTGTCTCAACACAGACAACAGTGAATCCCTCAGTCATACCTGTGTCAGCGGTTCAGTCTCTCTGCTACTACTGCTGCTGCTGCTGCTGCTAAGTCGCCTCAGTCGTGTCCGACTCTGTGTGACCCCAGAGACGGCAGCCCACCAGGCTCCCCCATCCCTGGGATTCTCCAGGCAAGAACACTGGAGTGGGTTGCCATTTCCTTCTCCAATGCATGAAAGTGAAAGGTGAAAGTGAAGTCGCTCAGTCATGTCCGACTCCTAGCGACCCCATGGACTGCAGCCCACCAGGCCCCTCCGTCCATGGGATTTTCCAGGCAAGAGTACTGGAGTGGGTTGCCATTGCCTTCTCCGTCAGTCTCTCTAGTGAGAGCAATTTAGCAAGAGCTTGGTGATTCTGGCTGTCACACGGCTGCCCCAAGCTCACACCTGGCCCTTCAATATGAACCCAAGATCAGGTGGGAAAAGACCTGAAAGTCATTTTTAATATGATTCTTTTATTCCCCGTCTCCCTGACCAAGTTCTCAGTGCATATTGGTGTGTGCACACACACACACACACACAGTCTTCTGCAGATTTCTTCACTGTATCAAGACCTCATAAGGTCATTAAGAGCATGACTCTGTATTCTCCAGATCTTGTCATACAGAGCCTGACTTCTAACTGGAACCTAATGAAAATCTGTGACGGGAAAAAGCAAAGAGATTAAAAAAAAAAAAGAAAGAAAGAAACTACCTAGGCTATAGAATTTGAGAAAAAATTTAGAACCCAGTGCATGAGCTAGAGAGAGAATTTTTATGTCATTTCAGATTCCTCTGCTCATGCAATTTTCTCTCCCTCTCCCTTAGACCACCGCAAACCTATCCACTCATTTTCACTTGGATTATCATAAAAGCAGAGCCTGATGCAAGGATGTTTGAATAGGTAGTTTATCTGGTAGGTAAACCAAGAGAGGTAGAGTGAGAATCTGAAGAGAGTGGAAACAGAACAGGAGGTAAAGCTATTGTCAGCATGATGTATCAAGGTCACACCTGTGTGCAACGGGAACTTGATTTTGTTGGGTTTTCTGAGAAATATACAACTGTCAGAAGCATCAACTAGAAACACAATGGAGCTCCATTGTCCATTGGTTAATGATTGTCCCAAAGGATGTTGATTCAGAAGGCAAGTCCAGGTTTTCAGATATATCAGAAAAGGAATGGGTTCATTCTAGCATCTGTATGATGGTAGCAGAAAAGTCCTAGAGCAGAAAGTAAGAAATCCACAGTGCCATTGACGCTTAATCAGGTCATGAAGTGAAGTGAAGTGAAATGAAGTCGCTCAGTCGTGTCCGACTCTTTGCGACCCCATGGACTGTAGCCCACCAGGCTTCTCCATCCATGGGATTTTCCAGGCAAGAATACTGGAGTGGGTTACCATTTCCTTCTCCAGGGGATCTTCCCGACCCAGGGATCAAACCTGAGTCTCCCACATTGGAGGCAGACGCATTAACCTCCGAGCCACCAGAGAAACTAATTAGGTCATATGAGACGTAAATTTCACAAAGATGTCTATCAAAGAAGTCAAGCACAGGTTAGCCTTTGAACGACTTGGCTCCACTTACACCCTATGTAAATTCTTGCCATCATACAGCCTTCATGATGGTAGCAAGCTCCATCTTTACAAAAGACTCAGTATGAAATGGTTAGTGAAACAAACTCCAGTCTTTGCTGCAGCAACTGGTCCCAACTCCATAACTTCTATTCATCATCTCCTATCTCCACCATCCATTCCAAATATTCCTTATACTCAGCCATAAGATTAATGGATTTAAGTGCACTCCTTGTTAGGGTATTCCAAACCTTTATCCCTGAGAAATTTCAGCCCCTGATAGCCTTAAACTTTCCAGGTCATGATTGCTCCAACTGCTCGTTCATCATTCTCACCAAGTGTGAAAACACCAAGACACACCCCAGTAACCACTGAGTTTCATATAATATCCTTTATGCCACCCTATATAGTGATGAAGCTAGGTTTTCTTAATGCTCAGGGTCAATTACAACCCAATGGAAACCTTACTCATCCTCTTGTGTACATGTGTTCTTTTATGGGAACCAGAACCTCTAAACCAATAATGGCTAAGGATGCACAGATGCTTGTGAGAGGGACCGATTCAGCTTTCACCCTTTGGTTTCTTGACTCATGTTTCTGACTATGGGATGCATGATATCACATGTCAGTTCTTGGTTCAGGGTATAAACTGAATTTTGGATGAAGCGCTCTAGTCCCACATGGTGTGGCCTCAAGTTGTCACCTTAACTGACCTCTTAATAGGTCATTTCTTCATCCCATGAGCCGATTAGTTCTATTGGGTATGGAGTAGGGCAAGGCCAGTGATTTCTATGGTCACACTCACCTGTCACATTCCTGGGACTGTGTAAATGGTTAAACACTGACTCCTAGGAAAATCAAATGTGGTTCGACTGAGTGTAAGAGAAGGTATGAGTTATCCTATGATTAGATAATAATCAGATGAAACAGATACTATGTCCCGAAAAGTGGACATTATATGATAGACTCAGTTAAGACAAACAACAAAGGTACTTCTGTTTAGAGAATGAAATAAGAGAATAAAAGAGAAAACTTGAAAAGGTTTTTCAGAGTACCAACACCCACCTTTTGGTTTCTAGCTTTACCTTCCAATAAAAAGAACCAGGGCACTTTAGAGCAATGGTGAATTTTAAGACTACAACAGAAAATTTATAAGATGATCCTGGAGCATCTTGCAATGTAATACACAATGTAATATAACACACAGTGACGGAGTTATATCAAAGGAATCCAGAAAGCAACCGAAAGAGCTCCCAGTGGCCAACGTGGAAACTGTACAAGAAAATAAAGTAATACTGGATTATAACTCAAAGGAGAACAAACATCCTTGAGTCCTTGGTGACATTTATGAATGACTGAGCAAAGAAATAAATGGGACAGAATAAACAAATCTCCTATGCAGGAGAATTCCAAATAATTCATCTAGAAACTCTGCCCTCAAGAAACAAGAATGAGGGAGGTTCAGGAGGGAAGGGACATATGCCTACTTACTGCTGATTCACACTGTTTTGTGGCAGAAACCAACACAACATTGTAGAGCAATTATCCTCCAATTTAAAATTTAAAAAAATTTTTAAAGAAACAAGAGCACAATTCCCCCTTTCTTCAGCGTGGGCTGTACCTAAAAACGTCCTTCCAAAGAGTGAAGTAGGTATGGGGAAAAGTAACTTTACAGTGGAGAAATCTGATAAAGAAGCCTAAGGCATCACTGACCACTACACATAAGTGGTGTCCTGAATGGGATCCTGAAACACAAAAAGGACTTCAGGTAAAAATGAAGGACATCTGAATAAAGCGTGTGTACATTCTAAGTTGCTTCAGTCATGTCTGACTCTTTGCGACCCCATGGACTGTGGCCCTCCAGACTCCTCCATCCACGGGGATTCTCCAGGCAAGAATACTGGAGAGGGTTGCCATTTCCTACTCTAGGGGATCTTCCCGACCCAGGGATTGAACCCATGTCTCTTGCATCTCCTGCATTGGGCAGGTAGATTCTTTACCACTAATGCCACATGGGAAACTTCAAATGAAATATGGACTTTGCTGCTGCTGCTGCTAAGTCACTTCAGTTGTGTCCAACTCTGTGCGACCCCAGAGATGACAGCCCACCAGGCTCCCCCATCCCTGGGATTCTCCAGGCAAGAACACTGGAGTGGGTTGCCATTTCCTTCTCCAATGCATGAAAGTGAAAAGTGAAAGTGAAGTTGCTCAGTCGTGTCTGACTCTAGCGACACCATGGACTGCAGCCCACCAGGCTCCTCCATCCATGGGATTTGCCAGGCAAGAGTACTGAAGTGGGGTGCCATCGCCTTCTCCAATATGGACTTTAGTTAACAATAATTGTTAATTAACGATAACCAATGCACCATACACATGTAAGGTGTTAATAATGGGATATATGAGAACTCTCTATACTCTCCTCACAACTTTTCTGTAAATCCAAAATTGTTATATGATAGTTTATTTGGGGACATCCCTGTCAGTCCAGTAATTAAGACTCTGTGCTTTCACTGTAGAGTCTGTGGGTTTGATCCCTGGTTGGGAAACTAAGATCCCGCCTGCCTTGCAGCATGGCCAAAAATGTTAAAAATAAATAAAATAATTTATTTGAAAAAAATAATTATTTTTTAAAGGTTTTTCACCAGAGAGGATAGAAGGGGGAGGGAAAGTGCCTTCATTTGACAAAAGAAAATGGATGAGGATAAAAACACCTTAGCTAGATTTCCTGATAAAAGTAGAGTGTGAGACTGACTTAAATGAAGGCAGTTTTTATTAATATTTGGGAAGTGATTCTGAGCTGCAGGAGCTAGGGACTGGAGAGGGTAAGGCAGGTGCATAGAAAAAGAAATCTCACAGTGATTACTGAGAGAACCGCTTTGGGCAATGGAGACTTGATTCTAACAAGGACTTAAACACATCAGCTCTCCCCACTGTATCCACATGAGACAGAAAAAGGGAGTGTTTTCCCTCTGGTTCCCATCTTCTCTTTGTCAAATGCTACTTAACAAGGAGTTGATGTTCTTATACTTACAGGTGCGCGCATGCGTTGAAATCACCCAGTGGCACCCCCCGAGGTTTTAAACATGGTGGCGGCAACAGATCCCCGGGGTGAAAAAGGACAAAGGCAGGCAATGCAATTGAAACAACATTCCGGAAGTCTAGATGTGCAGTGACTGGTTCCTGCAGCAATGAGCAGAGCAAAGATGTGGGCCACAAAGTTGCAGACAGAGGATAAAGAATGCCCCCACAAACCCGCATCCAAGTTCCAACTAAAACATCTCTCTAGGGTTGTTCAAAGTGTGCCAGGAACCAGAGCATTTGACCAAGCAGTTCATGGCAACTGGGAACACAGATGGAACATTTACTTGGCCACAACAAATCTCCAAGAGAAAGATGAGAAACCAGCAATCCTAACTGGGCCATGAGACCCGGATCTTATCCTGTGTTCCCATGTGTGGATTAAGCAGGGGTGTATGGGGAACAGCCCGAGACTGTTGCTACACTCCCTGTCTCTGGCTAACTTAAGTGTAAACCCAGGGCAGGATTTTAATCCATGCTGCTACTGCTACTGCTGCTAAGTCGCTTCAGTCGTGTCCGACTCTGTGCGACCCCACAGACGGCAGCCCACCAGGCTGCCCCATCCCTGGGATTCTCCAGGCAAGAACACTAGAGTGGGTTGCCATTTCCTTCTCCAATGCATGAAAGTGAAAAGTGAAAGTGAAGTCGTTCAGTCGTGTCCAACTCTTAGCGACCCCATGGGCTACAGCCCACCAGGCTCCTCCATCCATGGGATTTTCCAGGCAAGAATACTGGAGTAGGGCGCCATTGCCTTCTCCGTTAGTGAGTATATCTCTTCCCAATAAGGGGGTAGGACACTCAGGGACCACCAGAAACTGGTGGGAAAATATTTGTCCATCCCAGCAACAAAGAAGTGCTCAGGTGAATCTTTTAGTAGTTGCTTTTCCTGTAGCACCCAAAATGGTACAGGTTTGTGAGAAGAAGGCTCCAGAGTAGGAGATCAAGACAGAGTAGGTAGCCCCTCTGTCAACTAAGAAATTAATTTTAATCCATAGATATGGACCAATCTTTCCTGGGTTGGGAAGATCCCCTGGAGGAGGGCATGGCAATCTACTCCAGTATTCTTGCCTGGAGAACCCCATGGACAGAGGAGCCCGGGGCGGGGGGGGTGGTGGGGGGTGGCTACCATCCATAGGGTCGCAAAAAGTCAGACACTCTTTCACTTTTCTTTTCATGGACAAATCATAGACCCATCCACAAAAAGCTGGAGAAAGGGAAGTCAAAAAATAAGGTAGTAGCTAACGTTTTTCTTTAGCTGAATTCGGACACCTGTCTGTTCTTGATACTTATTCTACTGGGGAACTTCCCTGGCTGTTCAGTGGTTAAACCTCCAAATTTCCAATGTAGGGGATGCAGGTTTGAAACCCACTCAGGAACTTAAGACCCCACATGTTTCATGGTACAGCCAAAAAATAATAATTTTTTTAAAGACTTGTTCTGTTGAAAGTTTGCCTTTTCCACTTTTGATTCCAATTTTTCATCCAAAGCAAATCTCACTATTGCCTATGCAGCTTTGTCACAGGACAATGTTTTTCATTCCATTGTTCTCTTCCTCAAGCTAATACCTTCCAAAGACCAGAGGAAAACTCCCTCTCCCTTCCTGTTTCAAAGCATTCCATCTTCTTTGCCCACTCCCTGAGTTCCTATTCCCCAGTGGGGATGACCTTCATGGAACAGAGGTAACTGATAAGCCATGATCCCAGAGAAAAATCCAAGATTTCGCCCCAGCTCTGTTTACCACCAACTTCCCAAGCTCTGTGTGAAAAGTCATTACTCACAGGCATCTCTCTCCTTCCTTCTGACTCTAGGTCCACGTAAGCAGAAAGATTCCTCGCTTTTACAAAATTCCTCACTTTTGCAACATCAGAATTACATTTGCGAGACTAATGGCTACTTGCAACAAGGAGAATAGAAGGTCTTTCTCTCCCAGGATCAAGAGAGGAATTGTGGGTGGGGAATCCCCACAGGACCTTGTCTTGAACTGGTCCTTCAAGAATCCCTTAGGTTTTCCTGTTGCATGATTAATGACCTCTTCAGTATAAGTCTTGGGACCTCCCTGGTAGTCAGTCCAGTTGTTAAGACTTCGCCTTCCAGTGCTGGGGGCGAGGGTTCAATCACTGGTAGGGGAACCAAGAACCCACATACCTCGCAGCCAAAACACCAAAACATAAAACAGAAGCAGTAGTGTCACAAATTCATAAACACTTTAAAAATGGTCCACATAAAAAACAATCTTCCAAATAAGCCTTAGTCCAGGAAACACAAACACAATTGGTTTATATTAATGACTCAATTTTCCCGAACTTTCCGGGTCTAAGAAACTCCATCTTCATTTAAATCACAGAGCCTCAGCTTACCCTTCCAGGTCATATGACTTCTTCCAGTGCTTGGCCCTCAGCCAGGCAGACTAACTGCCTTTTGATAGCAGCAAGGATCCCTTTTAGAGGCTCTCACAAGCTTAACTTTGAAAGTTCACTCTTGTTGTAGTTTCTGTAATCATTACACCAAAAAGACAAGCTGCTCTTTCAGTCTCGACATGGTGGACGCCAAAGACTTCCCTAAGTTGGAGGTATGTCAGTCAGGGGTCACTTAGAAACCCAACTTAACAAGATTGCTTCTCTCACCGTGTGAGCTATTTAATTATTTTTAGCTCTGTTCTGCTGCTGGCTGATTGGCAGACGGAATTGTTTCAAGGTTACCTCTGAGGGACTGTAGATACCCATGTGCAGCATGCTTGCTGGAAATCACATGTGGTAGAATTATGGTTTAGTTCTTTTTTTTTTTTTTTTTGCATTTGCTAGACATGAATGTCTATTTATTTATTTTTAATTTTTTATTTTATATTGGAGTACGGTTGATTTACAAAGATGTGTTAGTTTCAGGTGTACAGCAAAGGGATTTAGTTACACATATTCATACATCTATTCTTTTCATTTTTACCCAAGCAGATATGAAAAATTCACAGATGTCGATGTTCTTTTTTTAATTTGGCATCATATGCTTTGTTTTTTCCATATTGCTATTAATTATGTACCTTCATGTTTTTCTGCTATTCTCTCTAGCTGTTTGCACCATAAATGTTTGAATTTTGCAAAGTCTCACTTCTGTTCTGTTTCCTTTCTCCTTTGACATACTTTCTTTCTCCCTGTAAGTTTCCAGATACCCTGAGGACTTTAAGTAGCACAGTGTCTGATGACTCGAAATCATGATCTCCCTATAGATCTCTCACCTGAGCTCTATTTCAGTACCTACCTTCTTACCTGGATGCTGTATACTTACTGTGTCTTTATTTAAGATCCCTTTGAACAGAGTCATCTATTTTAAGGACCAACTCTTAGAGAATATCAGCTTTATTTTGTGAACAGACATGGAGATCTTAGACATCAGAGCATCTAAGACCACATCCAAAAGACAAGAAACATTATTAGAGAAAAGCAACTCTTCCCAGACGGATACTCTGTGATGTAGAACTGCCCTGCCCTGGGATGCCTTCCATCAAGAGAGAGGTGGGGTGGAGAGGCCAGGCAAAGGGGGACAAGAAAACGACAGAACAGAAAGCTTCACACCTCCCCAGCCCTTTCAGCATCTAGAATTTAGGACACCTTATTTTCCAGAGTAAGTCTGAAAACCAACCCCTAGACCCCGCCTCAAAACTCACTCTCTTGCACTCATTGTTCTTCCATCTCTACAGTTAACCACTCACTGTGAAAGCAACAAAGCAAGGCTATTATCCTTGATTTTTTTAATGCTTTTTTTTTCTTAATGAGACAGAGAATGACCATTTAACTAGACCAATTCTGCACATTTGTAACCCAGCAAGATCACTTCCTGGGGATTCTGGTTCGCAGCTAATTTCTCCTTCCACAAGGATCGACTCTTGCTGTTTGCCATTCATTTCTGGTGTGGCCCTCTGAGTTTAGGAAAAAGTACAGCCAAAAAATAATATGGCTAAGCATTATTTTTATTAGTTTTCCTTTTATTCCTAGGAGAGTTTCTCCAGGGAAGCCCATGTTATATTCGGAAGACAGTAATGTGGAATATGCAAACAAAGAATGCAAGCTGTGGTTGTATTTTCTCTCTGCTGCAGAGCCCCCAGGGGTCTCACCTGGAGCTGTATTTAAACTCACATATTTAAATCTAGAGGGTAATTCCTGACATTGGATGCCCTGTGGGATCTACTGACTATTATTCTCACTTTAGATAAAAATAACCAAGCAACAGGCAGAAGAAAGGAAATTAGTGCTGATACAGACTTTACAAAAGCTAGAAATTGCTGAGATTATATTTTCCTAAGGAAAACTTTGACAATAATAAAGTAATATTAATAATTAACTTGTGAAAATTTTAAGACAAATTCTCCCAAGATCAAAAGGCACTTAGGCACCTGAGGATCGCTTTTTCATCCCTTTAATTGGTGAGTAACAGTTTCCCCAAATTGGTAGCCGTTGGGATTATATAAATACACTTTTTTTTTCCCCAACAGAATACGTTTAAGGGCACAGATGTAAAACATAGAAGTCCCTACCAAAAAATTCCTTAAGGGAAAAGGTTTTTTTCCTCCCTAACTCCCCTTCCTCTATGCCTCTCCACCTTCCCAATCTGCTGCCCACAGAGCCCTATATCTCGGAATAGGAGTGATGATTGGGAAGGTACTGAGGGGAGAGAGAAAATTTAAAAGATTAAGGGCAAGTCACCTAGGAAACGAGACCTCCGGGAAGTGCTCCTCAGATGCGCCTGTCTCCTCTGGGATACTCGGAGCTAATGAGGTCACCGAGAAAGCTGCTGTCAAAACCCTAAGGATGCTCCCCCGGAGTCACAGAGTCAGGTGCGCGGAACCGAAGGGCTCTGGCCAGGGAAGCATAACCTTAAGTACCACCAGTGACACCCTGCGCTTCAGAATCCTTTGTCATTTGCTTGTATGACAGTCCACTGTCTGAGTGATGAATGGGGAACAAGCTGATATGACTGTTAGGAGAAGGAAAATAAAACCCACGTTCCCTTAATACGTCTTCCTCTAGTCCGTTTTGCCTTTGAGCCCTGAGTCAGCTGCACTGAGGCTGACTTCCCTGTGTTACAGGAGACACTGCCCTCTTGTCCTGTGCACGGGGTCCCCAAGCCCCCACGAAGAGCTCCTTTCTGAACATCAAGTGCACTTATGCATGCTGTTGGCTCTAGTTATTGGCTCCAGTGGCTACTTAGGTATCATTCTTTTTTTCTTTCTATCGTAGTGTTTTTTCAGTCATTGTTGTTTTCTGGTGTATAACTTTGAAATTATGTTGAGTGAAATATAACTGAATTATATTTGAATGAAATTATACATTGAACTATAATTGAATGAAATATATTGAACAAAATGAAATACGAAGGAGGAACAGGGCAACTGGCAGCCAACAGAAGATGGAGCTATTTGAAAAATCTGGGCATAAGGAATTCAGAAATAATTATAAAGAAGACAGAGCAGGGGTGAGAGATGAGTTGGTGAGAAGACTGAATATAAGGAACTTGGGGATTCCATACAAGATAAAGCCTGAGGCTGAATGTATCACGACCAACCCCAGCCTCTCCTCTATGCATCCCTCATCCTCTTGATACCTGGACTGGACCATCTTGGTTTTCTCTCTCTTTTTTTTTTCCAAAATATACCAAGTCAGTCTCATCTTGGTGTCTTTGCACCTACTGTCCTCTATGCTTAAAGTGCCCTTGTCCCCACATCTATATTATCTTATTTCTGTCCATCTTTCAGGTTTCAGGTTGAAGCCACTTCATCCCAGAGACCTTCCCTGAACCCCCAATAGAAACAAGACTTCCTGCTTATTTCCTCTCATGAGCCCTACACGTTTTGTTTTTTTTAATTGGGGTGTAGTTGCTTCACAATGTTGTGTTGGTTTCCATTGTACAATGAAGCAAATCAGCTATGTTGTTGTTGCTTAGTTGCTAAGTCATGTCCAACTCATTGCGAGCCCATAGACTTGTATGTGAGCCCATGGACTTGTATTCGAGGGCATGGACTTGTATGTGAGCCTGTGGACTTGTATGTGAGCCTGTGGACTTGTAAACATATATCCCCTCCCTCTTGGACCTCCCCTCCCACCTTCCCCGTCCCACCCCTCTAGGTCATCACAGAGCACAGAGCTGAGCTCTCTGGACTATACAGCAGGTTCCCACTAGCTATTTTACCCATGGTAGTGTGTGTATGTCAATCCCCATCACCCACCTCGTCCCCCCTTCCCCCCGCCACTGTGTTCACCCTTCCATTTTCTGCAGTCTCTTACCTGCCTTGCAAATAGGTTCACCTGTACCATTTTCTAGATTCCACATATATGCATTAATGTGGCTTCCCGGGGGTCTCAGCAGTAAAGAATCTGCCTGTCAGTGCAGGAGATGCAGGAGATGTGGGTTCAATCCCTGGGCAGCAATTCCCTGGAGGAGGAAATGGCAACCCCCTCCAGTATTCTTACCTGGAGAATTCCATGGGCGGAGGAGCCTGGAGGGCTACAGTCTATGGGGTCGCAAAGAGTCAGATACAACTGAGGAACTGGGCATACATGTGGAATCTAGAAAAATGGTAAAGAAGAGCCCTGTGAATTTTTACACTCATCACAGCTTGTAATGATATGTGTATCCTTCACCGCATAGCTGTACCATTAGGCATGTGATTTCTACCTCCTCGTTAGGCTATCAGCTTCATGGTGTAGAGATTTGTCTGCTTTACTGAAGACCAGAGCGCTGTCAAAGCACAGTCCTGGCACATGTTAGGATGAGTCCTGGTGGTGGTCAAAGGAAGAAGGGTGAACACTGACATGAACTAACAACCTAATAAAGCGTCAGAGGAGATGATATTAACAAGAAAGAGCAGACACAGATCATTTTGAATGATAGCTATAATAATAATCCAAGTGATGTGTTTACACCTTTATACTTCTCAACTACTTTATTTTTTTAATATTTACTTATTTATTTGACTGTGCTGGGTCTTAGTTGCAGCACGCAAGATCTTCATTGCGTCATGTGGGATCTTTTGTTTCCGCACACAGACTCTCCAGTTGTGGCACGTGGGCTCTAGAGCTTGGGCTCAGTAGGTAGTGCCTGGGCTTAGTTGCTCCATGGCATGTGGAAGCTGAGTTCCCCAACTAGGGAATCAAACCTGAGACCCCTGCAATGCAAGGTGGATTCTTAACCACTGGACCACCAGGCAAGTCCCAGATTCTCAACTGCTTCAGCATCCTTTACATCATGAGGATCCCAGTAAGAAAAGAAGTACAGCAGATGGGTGCAGGGAGGGAGTAGGCAGCTTACTGACCCAGCTCTAGAGGTGTTTTCTGTGTGTGTGGTAAACAGTTATTTTTAGGAACAAAATCTTGGATTTTTGTCACACCTTCAACTTTTCCGACATGCTTTTCTTTGACCTTTTCTGGCATGCTCACACCTAAGACTGTTCTTATTCTGGATGCAGCTTGATTTTCAACATCTCAGCAATAGGTTTTGCAGACTCTTCCAAGATTAATACCGATTTGGCACCCAAAATATTGTCTGCATGTTAGATGAATTCACTCAAATATGGTCATTTCTGTTCTATTAACTCAATATTCTTTAATTTTTATTTTTTTTTTTTTTTAAATTTTATTTTATTTTTAAACTTTACAATATTGTATTAGTTTTGCAAATATCGAAATGAATCCGCCACAGGTATACCTGTGTTCCCCATCCTGAACGCTCCTCCTTCCTCCCTCCCCATACCCTCCCTCTGGGTCGTCCCAGTGCACCAGCCCCAAGCATCCAGTATCGTGCATCGAACCTGGACTGGCGACTCATTTCATACATGATATTATACACATTTCAATGTCATTCTCCCAAATCTCCCCACCCTCTCCCTCTCCCACAGAGTCCATAAGACTGATCTATACATCAGTGTCTCTTTTGCTGTCTCGTACACAGGGTTATTGTTACCATCTTTCTAAATTCCATATATATGCATTAGTATACTGTATTGGTGTTTTTCTTTCTGGCTTACTTCACTCTGTAGAATAGGTTCCAGTTTCATCCATCTCATTAGAACTGATTCAAATGTATTCTTTTTAATGGCTGAGTGATACTCCATTGTGTATATGTTTAATTTTTAAAAAGTAAGAGATAAGCATGTGTGTATCTTATTCATTTCAGTTTAATCCAACTCTTTGTGACCCTATGGACTGTAGCTTGCAAGGCTTCCCTGTCCATCACCAACTCCCAGAGCCTACTCAAACTCATGTCCATCAAGTCAATGATGCCATCCAACTATCTCATCCTCTGTTGTCCGCTTCTCTTTCCACTTTCAATCTTTCCCAGTGTCAGGGTCTTTTCCAATGAGTCAGTTCTTTGCATCAGGTGGCCAAAGTATTGGAGTTTCAGCTTCAGCATCAGTCCTTCCAATGAATATTCAGGACTGATTTCCTTTACGATTGACTGGTTGGATCTCCTTGCAGTCCAAGGGACTAGAAAGAGTCTTCTCCAACACCACAGTTCAAAAGCATCAATTCTTCAGCACTTAGCTTTATAAAGAGTCCAATTCTCACATCCATACTGACTACTGGAAAAACCATAGCTTTGACTATGTGGACCTTTAATGTCTCTGCTTTTTAATATGCTGTCTAGGTTGGTCATAGCTTTTCTTCCAAGGAGCAAGCGTCTTTTAATTTCATGGCTGCAATCACCATCTGCAGTGATTTTGGAGCCCAAGAAAATAAAGTCTGACACTGTTTCCATTGTTTCCCCATCTATTTGCCACAAAGTGATGGGACCATAAGCCATGATCTTAGTTTTCTGAATGTTGAGTTTTAAGCTAAATTTTTCACTCTCCTCTTTCACTTTCATCAAGAGGCTCTTTAGTTCTTCTTTGCTTTCTGCCATAAGGGTGATGTCATCTGCATAGGTTATTGATGTTTCTCCCAGCAATCTTTGTTGGGGGCCAGCGTGAGGCACTCCGCCTGTGGCAAAGGTCATGAGGAAGGAGGCTCAACATACGCAAAGGCGGGATCGAGCCTCAGGAGTCCCCCTGGAAATCCTCGAGCATCTACCCCCATAACCAGAGCCTGCCTACTTTACTACTTTGTGCTCTCACCTACACCTCTGACTTTACTGGGGGCTGTCCCCCACCACCTCTTTCGGAGAAGGAGTTAACTTAGAGCTCCAGTTAATAAAAACTCCTGGGCGTGACAAGAGTGTTTTAACCTACAAACTCCTCTGAAGGTTCTCTAGCCTGCCTGACAGGCTTGTCTGGCCACATGTGATTGCTCACAGCCTCCCAACCGTGAGAGGCACAAGATGCTTTAAACCTTCTAAAAACAGGTTCCTTAGAAAAGTTAGAAAACCATTAGTATAAGTATAGTGGGCTGATTAGAAATTGTATTGGTGAAGGGTTTTTCGTTTGTTGAGCCAATGTTTGTTGCTAAGTCTCCACATCCCCTGCCCTTACACACATTAATGAATATATAGAAGAAATAAGTATTAACCTTTGATATTAATCACGTTAGACCTTAGGCTAAGTAAATTCTTTCCTTAATTAAAACCCACTACACCCTCACCCTATAGGAATGTAACTTTATCTGGTACCTTCGGAAGGTGGTGTCTGTTTTAAGAATAATCACCCCAGGAGAAATAAGTGTCCTGGTTGACTGACCGTTGTCACAAGGAGAGGGTCATAAATTGTCAGCAGGCCCCCTGGCCAGAAGATGATGTAACACCCCTAAGACCTCTGTATACATTTGTATGAAGCATCTGACTTTGATAAAAGTCAGGACTGCTGACCCCACGTGACTTTTGCATAACATCTCAGTATACAAAAGTAGACCATGGAAAACAAAGAATTGAGATCAGTTTCTCAAAATACTGATCTCCCCATGTCGCTCTCTCTCTCAAACTCTGGCTGAGTCTCCATCTGGAGCACGGAACCCACCAAGCTTACTAATTTTGCCTGGGCTTCTAAGATCCGACCGGGGAGGCCTCAGTGTCTCCTCTCCTTCGGGAAAATGGAAGGACGCCTGCGGCCTACGTAAGTGGTGCAAACTTCTTGTCTTGAAGTTTCATTGGTCTCCCGCATAAACCAAGCTACTCAGCCTCTTTTCTCCACTGAATTTTCCTACTGAGCTATCCTCATTCTATTACTCTTCACATCTCTAATTAATATCTAATTGAAGCTATTGTATCCTGATCCTCGCCGACGCCGTCCCCGCTTTGAACTCCCTGGATCAGCCGGGGCTGGACCCAATCTTGATTCCAGCTTGTGCTTCTTCCAGCCCAGCGTTTCTCATGGTGTACTCTGCATCTAAGTTAAATAAGCAGGGTGACAATATACAGCCTTGACGTACTCCTTTTCCTATTTGGAACCAGTGTGTTGTTCCATGTCCAGTTCTAACTGTTGCTTCTTGACCTTCATACAGATTTCTCAGGAGGCAGGTCAGGTGGTCTAGTATTCCCATCACTTGAAGAATTTTCCACAGTTTGTTGTGATCCACACAGTCAAAGGCTTTGGCATAGTCAATAAAGCAGAAGTAGATGTTTTTTCTGGAACTCTCTTGTTTTTTCAATGATTCAACAGATGTTGGCAATTTGATCTCTGGTTCCTCTGCCTTTTCTAAATCCAGTTTGAACATCTGGAATTTCTCAGTTCACGTACTGTTGAAGCCTGGCTTGGAGAATTTTGAGCATTACTTTACTAGCGTGTGAGATGAGTGCAATTGTGTGGTAGTTTGTACATTCTTTGGCATTGCCTTTCTTTGAAATTGGAATAAAAACTGACCTTTTCCTGTTCTGCGGCCACTGCTGAGTGTTCCAAATTTGCTAGAATATTGAGCGTAGCACTTTCACAGGATCATCTTTTAGGATTTGAAATAGATCAACTGGAATTCCATCACCTCCACTAGCTTTGTTTGTAGTGATGCTTCCTAAAGCCCACTTGACTTCACATTCCAGGGTGTCTGGCTCTAGGTGAGTGATCACACCATCGTGGTTATCTGGGTCATGAAGATCTTTTTTGTATAGTCTTTCTGTGTATTCTTGCCACCACTTCTTAATATCTTCTGCTTCTGTTAGGTCCATACTGCTTCTGTCCTTTATTGTGCCCATCTTTGCATAAAATGGTATCTCTAATTTTCTTGAAGATATCTCTAGTCATTCCCATTCTATTATTTTCCTCTATTTCTTTGCATTGATTACTGAGGAAGGCTTTCTTATCTCTCCTTGCAATTCTTTGGAACTCTGCATTCAAATGGGTATATGTTTCCTTTTCTCCTTATTATGTTGACATAAAACATAGGTTTGGTTCCTCTATAATTCCTAATCCGCTAATTCTGAGTCTTGGTTGAGGTCCTACTAAGATCCTCTAATGATCCACACCTAATTTCCTCCTAGAGGGTTCCTCTAGAACCTTCCCCCAGATGTCAGTGAGCACCACCTCTACCTTTAAGCTCACTTGGTAATATTTAAAGTCTTTACTAAATTTGTTACAATATTACTTCTGTTTTATGTTTTGGCTTTTTGGCCAAGAGGCATGTGGGATGACAGCTCCCTGTCCAGAGATCGAACCTGCATCCCTTACATTGGAAGGTGAAGTTTTAACCACTGGTCCGCCAGGAAAGTCCTCCCCCTTGGTAATATTTAACAGCCTCTCTTTTAGCTTCTGTTACTATTGCCCTTACCATTATTCTTTTTCCCCCCACTTTTTTATTTAAACTTTTTATTTTGGAGGATAGCCAATTAACAATGTGATAGCTTCAAGTGCACAGCAAAGCAACCCAGCCATACACACGCATGTATCCATCCTCCCCCAAACTCCCGTCCCACCCAGGTTGCCACATAACACTGAGGAGACTTCCCTGTGCTACCCAATAGGTCCTTGCTGGTTATCCACTTTAAATATAGCAGTGTGTCTGTGTCCATCCCAAGCTCCCTAACTATCCCTTCCCCCGATCCTTCCCCCTGTGTTTCCGTGACTCTTTTTCTTCCACGCATCTGTCTCCTTGGCTTTTACCTCTTGCTTTGTATCACATCGTTTCAGGGAAGCGTTGCCTTTGCCTCTAAACTGGAAAAACACTGCACTACTTTGTATCTGATGCAGCACGAGCACTGGGCATCTCGCATTGTTCTGTGCTGGGCTCAGTTTTCTGGCCAGAGGTCCCAATTTGTGTTTCCTTCAGAGTGTTCATCACAACCTCGAAAAGCAAGTGATTCTTTTCAGTCTCGCTGGCCTGGCTGGCCAGGGGCTATTGTTGTACTGTCTGTCCAGGCTTTGTACTGTCGCTCTTTCTGGTCTGTAGAGACTCTTGAATTTCAATGATTACTCCACTTCGGTTGATTCTTGGGCCCCAGAGATTTTTATGATCTGATTTGGGATAGGAAAGAACTACTCATGGGAAAACCATACTGGGAAGACTACTATTTTCTCAGGGAAAAAAAGCCAAAAACAAATGCCTGACTTTGTTTGCCTCTGGGTGACTTACATACGTTTTATCAATATGTAAAATTCTGGCGTATGCTCAAATTGCTGCTTTTATAGGAGAAAATATCCTTCATTGTTTTTTCTTTTTATTTTAACTCCTTCCAGAAATAACATATTGTTGCATTTCCAACTAGATTAACATATTTGATATTTATATCCATCCTATGTATTAAGTAAGGCTGTTACTACAATTTTTTTTTTCAGATAAATATACTCAACTTGGGTTATTTAAAATGTCAGTGGTCACACAACTAGCTATACTATTTAGTTCTTCTGATTCTGAACTCAATGTATGTTTGACAACATTATGTAACCACCAATGCTAGAAATAAAGCAATTTCCTTTATCAATGCATTTCTTCTTGCACATCTTGGACTTTGGAATATGGTTGGGTACACGAGAGTGGGAAAAAAAATGGTGAGGAGCAAAGAAGGAATTAGCGATAAAAAGGTAAAAATACTAGTGGTGATCACTTTGTGACGCATAGAAATATGGAATCACTACATGATGTACTTGTAACTAATACAGTGTTGTAGGTCAGTTACACTTCAATTAGAATAGACAAATAAATAATAAGTAATTTTTTAAATTTAAACAAAGGTAATGGACTTCCCTGGTGGCCCAGTGGTTAAGACTCCATGCTTCCAATGCAGAGGGCACCAGTTTGATCCCTGATCAGGGAGCTAAGCTCCCACATGCTATACAGTATGGCCAAAATCTAAAATTACAAAAAGAATTTACAAAAAGAAAAAAAATTAATAATAACAAAAAAAATTTTTTAAGATAAAAGAAGTAAATGGAAGGATGATGATTCATAAATGTTGGCAGAGACTCAGAACCAATTGGAGAAGAGGATTTAAAGCTTCCAAGAGAAAAAGATTGCTGTTCACTCTCAAGGACACACAGCACACACTCTTTTCCAGCAGTATAAGCATTTTACAGGTAGTGGCTTCTTGACATCTTAAGAACGGATGAAGCTAGAATGTTCCAATGAGCTAAAAATAGCTTATGGTATTTCTAGACTCCGGTTCTGTCACTAGACACATGTCTTACCCTTCTAAGATTTTCTACTTCAAACCAAAAGAAAGGAAAGATATTTTTCCTTAAGAAATGTAGACATTAACAAGATGTTTTGAGCCAAGCTAGCAAGTCTTTAGCATCACTGTTAAATCAATGACCTACTACTACGCCCAACAGCCTTGAAATTATAAACAGCCATCAAGTTATTCAAACTACCTTGTATTCATCTCAGAAGAACTTGGTACATTACAAAGCCTGGGCCCTTGAAGAGCTTTCCCATGGAAGCGGGTTGTACCAATTCTCTTCTTTTCCTTTTCAAGGCAATTTCTTAAGAAGAGAAAGAGAATGGTGGTGGGGAAAGGTTTCATTTGTTTGTTTTACTGTTTTTGACTTATTAGAATGAGCTGTCACTGAAAAGATGTGAGAGGGGTGAATTGGGGGGAAATAAAATAAATAAAAAACTAACACAAGACTGTTTGAAACTGCCGTCATCTTAATGTTTCTCGAGAACATCCAATAAGGGGACTGATCAAGTATTAACAAAGATCAAGGATCACCATCATCTTTCCTTGGGAAACACTTTAAAACTAACCTTCAAGTTGTGTCACAAAGGTCAGCAAACATGGATTTACAGATAGGAGCGACCGCATCAGTGTTTCTGATTCTTCAGATTTGAGGTGAAGGACAAGCCAACAGGTGTCTCTGGGTAGGTGATCAGAGACATCACTGGAAGGAACAGCTCTGGCCACACAGCTTCTTTCACTGAGTTTTACCTTACAGGATCTCCTGTTCTGTATTGGCCACAGATTTGGTGGTGCTATAAGAAGCTTGTCAATTTGGTGTGCGACTCTAAACAAAATAACGACCATCTGAGATTTATTAATGCTGATTTCCTGTTGGGCGAGTGAGCCAACAGGAGGTGTCAACTCACGTTTGTGTCTGTTCTGTGACAGGATAAATGTATGTTACTTTCTATTTACAGAAGAAGGCAGTTGGCCCTCTCGTGTGGTGCAGAAATGGATAAGGATGAATGGTGCAGACAGTTCTGTCAACGGCACTTGGAGCTGTCGAAATGGTTTCTACACATTCCCACCTACAATGGACAAGGTCAAAAGCATCAAGGAGGTGCCACCTCATTAAGACGGAAATGCACTTGGCTCCACGCCCCACACAATGGTCCCTGATGCTCAGATTAGTCCTATAGATGCCTGAGTATTTCTTTCCATCTCACATTTGGTCCCGTTAAGCACAGGGAACAGTTAATAAAGGAAGAAAAATTAGCCCAACTGAATTAATTGAGCTCGGGTAGAAGGGAGGGGAGCATTGCCATTCAGTCTATTTCTGAAAGAACAATGGTGCTTTTGTTGCCCATGATGCTGAGTGCCTGGATTCTGATTTAATTCTTTCTTAGGCTTCAGGGGCAGGGTCCCCCCCCCAGGAAGAAGTTTAAAAGTATATCTCTGCTTCAGTTTAAGAGAAAAGAGTGCTACATATACCAAACTAATGAAAACACACACAAGTCAATCACGTGAATAGAATAAGGTTGACTAATTGTTCACGAAGTGATATCAGAGAACTTTGCACAGTGATATTCTCTGTAGTGATCTGTTATCGGGCAGTTGAATGAATGTCTATGAGCCCCACCCGCCCAAATGGACAGTACTGTCTGGACATATTGTTATGAGAAGGACAAGGTTTATCCTCATGCTGAGTTAGCACAAGAATAAATCAAACTTTAGGATTGAAAGAGTCATAGAGGTCTTTAGGTTCAAATCCTTTCCTGAAAAACCCAGGACCAGTGAGGTTTATAGAATTATTCAGGTGACCTGACAATTTTTGACAGAGGACTGATCAGATTTACGTCTTTGAAAGCTATGGTGTTGTTCTTTATACTGGACTTCACTAGCCATTTTAGTAGGAGTTCCCCATTATTCCTCTGGAATATAAAAATATTTTCTACAACCCTAGTGTCCAAACTTCAGTAGACTTAAGAGTCATCTAAGACCTTTCATAAAAATTCAGGTTCTATAGCCTCAGCTTCCAATATTCTGATGCAGTAGGTAATGCCCACCACTCAAAAAATTCTATTTTAAAAATCTATTTTTAATAAACCCATGAATGATTCTAATGCAGTTAGACCATGGAACCCACTCTGAGAAACACACTTATACACAACATTATAATCCTGACTAACAGCTTGAAAAATGTAAGATCTTTTTCCATTTTATGAAAGGCAGTTAAATAACTTCTCCTTGCTTTTACCTCATTGCCTGAATAGAAGTATTTTTTTATCTTCTCAATGAAACTATAAGTAGAAAGATTTCAAAGAACATCTACTCCTATCTTGTCTGTTTCCTACCAGATTCTATGTCATCTCAGTTCAGTTCAGTTCAGTCGCTCAGTCGTGTCCAACTCTTTGCAACCCCATGAATCGTAACACGCCAGGCCTCCCCGTCCATCACCAACTCCCGGAGTTCACTCAGATCCTGCCTAGTTTTCTTCAAGACCACTTTCTGGTGCTAAAACGAGATTTAAATCAAAATACAATCAAATGTAGCTTCATAATACTCAACTTTATGATGAAGCAGCTACAGTACTAAATACGTGGACATTCAGAGGGAAGAGTACTTCCAGCTCAGGGAGGCGTTGCAAAGCATGCGACATGGGCTGAGAACAAGTCAGGAAGCGCAGGGAGAAGCGGCCTTTACTGAATGTGTTTAATGTATCAGGTGTTTGTTTACACAGTAGCAAAAGGGAAACAAAGATGGCGCCCGCATTCCTCTGGGAAGAAAGAATAGATCTTTGTTTAGCCATCTTGCCTAACTGAAGGACAATTTAGATACTGTGAAAACAGTCCATTCTGTACATGGTCAAGATAAGCCAGGAGTGAGCTGTCAAGAAAAACTGTGCACTGACTTTGAAATAGAAAAAAAAAAAAAAATCAGGGAAGGGAGTCCTTTCTGGCATGCTCATCCAGGTTATCTCCTTCTTTTATTTTTCTTTGAGTTCTTTTTAAAAACTCTGTCAGTTGCAGAATATTGATAGTAATGCAAGTGATTCTTGTGCATAGATGTGAAAATTGTGTCCATAGAAGAGACAGTTTCTTACAGCCCTATGAATATTGACCAATTTTGCCATTATATACCTGTGATTCTTCGAGCTTTCCTTTGAATCCAACCGGAATATCTTGCTTGACCTCTCATTAAATAATAAGTTAAATATTTTTCATATGTTAATTTCTAAATTTATTTATAAAGCTGTGATTTCACCTTTTGAAACATAATAATTCTTAACAAAATTAAAGAAAGAAAATTGATCTGCATTAAGAAAGTAAGCTTCTTTTTTTTTTAGTTTCTCCAGGTAGACTGAAAAGAGAAAAATAAGAGGAGAACAGAACTGCAGGTACAAGGGTTAATAAATTGCAATAAGACAGTAAAGCTTTATGTGATGGTACCAGTGAATTGTCCTGATGGCCGGTAGAACCTAGAGACGTTTAGAATAGGAATGTTAAAACTTTGGATTGGCTGTGCTTTTTTTTTCCCTCCCCGCTCATTCTCCCAAACATTCTCCCATACATTCTTCTGCTCACACTGCATGGTACTGATCAGTGCCATTCAGTAAGAAACAAGGGACAGGGCAGGCAGACGGAGAAGGCAGAGCTGAGGTTGGCAGTGCAGTAGAACCAGAGGTCAAGGCCTCAAGAACCTGAGTAAGACAGGAGAATTCTCAAAAACCAGCAAGATATCCAGACGGATGCTGAACTAGCCAATGTATGATGGATGGGTGATCCAACTAATACTTATTCATGTTATTTTTCAAATTAATAAGCTTTATTTTTAAAGCAGTCTTAGGCTCCCAGGTGGCACTAGTGGGTAAAAGATCTGCCTGCCAATTCAGGAGATGCAAAGTCACAGGTTGAATCCCTGGGTTGGGAAGATCCCCTGGAGAAGGAAATTGCAGTGCACTCCAGTATTTCTGTCTGAGAAATCCCATGGGCAGAGTAACCTGGTGGGCTACAGTCCATGGGGCTACAAAGAGTTAGACACAACTGAGAAACTGAGCTGCTGCCTAGGCTGGGAGCAAAATACAGCAGTGAATCAGAGCATCTCCCATACCCACTGCACATACCCCCCGACACACACACACAGCCTCTCCCACTATGACATGCTACCCCACACAGGTACATTTCATTACAATTCATGAACCTTCATTTCACATCAAAATCACCCAAAGTCCATGGTCTACACTGGGATTCATTCTTGGTGTTGTACACTCTATAGGCATAAAGACACATATCCACCACTGCAATATTTAGTGTCAGTTTTTAAAGCACAAGTTGATATCAGTTGAATGCCCATTGTCTGACATCCAGGTACCACATTCCACATCTTCCTTTAAGCAAGCAGATAAGGCAAGTCTTATTAACTCTATTTCGTATAAGAGGAAGCTAAATCTCAGGGAAGTAAATTGTTCAAGCTGAGACACTAAGCGAGTAATGGAAGATGTCCCTGGTGGTGCAGTGGTTGGGAATCCGCCTGCAATTGCAGGGGACATGGGTTCAATCCTTGCTCTGGGAAGATCCAACATGCCGTGGGGCCACAAATACTCAGCCCGAGCACCCTAGAGCTTAAGAGCCACAAGAGAAGCCACCACAGTGAGAGGCCGAAGCACAACTAGAGAAAGCCCAAACACAGCAACAAAGACCCAGTGCAGCCAAAAATAAAATACAAAAAAAAAATTTTTTTTAAGTGATGGATATGTATACATTGCTTGACTACAACATCCTCACTCTTGACATTATTTTGTACCACTTAGAGTATTTGTACTTGTGGAAATAGTACCAGCTGGGGAATATTTTGTTTTGTTTTATTGGGGTATGAAGCAAATGAAGCTCCAACCAAAATATTAGCAGCAAGAGGACCAGAGAAAACATATCCCAAGTAGATAAATCCTCAGTCAACAGAGCTAAACCAATAGGGACACCGAGGGAAAGTACATTGGCACACTTTAAGCACTTTTTAGAGCCTTTCAAGAAAAAAGAAATGGGTTTATAATTGCAGTACTCAGGCTGTGAGCTCCTTAAATGCAATGGATTAAGTCCTCACACCTCTCAGGATGAATAATAATTTACCAGTAAAGAGAAACATATTAGACTTGTCATAGGCAGATTTTGTAATAATCAGGACTGCATTTGTAACAGAATCAAGGTTCCACATTGTCAGTTTCAGCTTTTCTTGTTAAATTAACTTCTTCTCCAACAATACATCCTTCTGTGAGGAAATGAAGGCAGGGTGGGGGGAAGGATTTATTCAGTGAAGGAAATACGCTACTAAATTTATCTGGCTTTATTTGTTATGAGTTAGAAAAAAAAAACTGAGATCAAAACACATCTGCACATATTTGAGAATCCAAGCTCTTCTCTGAGCTTTTTATAAATTGCTGTCACTTCTCTCTGCCTCTCCCATGTCACCCTCTTCTGTTCCAAAGTGTTCTCACTGTGCCCCTTCTTCCTTCCCCCTTGGAGTATTTGTTCAAATATCAGGTGCTACCTCCTCAAAGAAATCTTCCCTAACCACCTACCTTAACCCTGACCCTCACATTTTCCCTCAGCCACCTCTCCTGAGTTCTTCTCTGACTCCTTCCTTTTTCATTATTCAATCAGTTCAGTTCAGTCACTCAGTTGTGTCCAACTCTTTGCGACCCCACGGACTGCAGCACACCAGGCTTCCCTGTCCATCACCAACTTCTGGAACCTGCCCAAACTCATGTCCATGAGTTGGTGATGCCATCCAACCATCTCATCCTCTGTCATCCCCTTCTCCTCCTGCCTTCAATCTTTCCCAGCATCAAGGTCTTTTTGAATGAGTCAGCTCTTCGAATCGGGTGGCCAAAGGATTGGAGTTTCACTACAGCATCAGTCCTTCCGATGGATATTCAGGATGATTTCCTTTAGGATTGACTGATTTGATCTCCTTGCAGTCCAAGGGACTCTCAAGAGTCTTCCCCAACACCACAGTTCAAAAGCATCAATTCTTCAGTGCTCAGCTTTCTTTATGGTCCAACTCTCACATTCATACATGACTACTGGAAAAACCATAGCTTTGATTATATGGACCTTTGTTGGCAAAGTAATGTCTCTGCTTTTTAATATGCTGTCAGATTGGTCATAGCTTTTCTTCCAAGGAGCAAACCTCTTTTAATTTCATGGCTGCAGTAATTTTGGATTTTTTATTCATCTGCAGTGATTTTGGAGCCTAGGAAAATAAAATCTGTCACTGTTTCCCTATCTATTTCCCATGAAGTGATTTACCACTAACTGAAATTATTTTCCATCTTGATACATCTGTGTATTGTCTGTCCTCTGCTCACCCAGCACAGAAATGTAAGTACTACAAGGGACATTTTCTGAATTGTTCACTGATATTTTTCCACCATCCAGCATAGTTTCTGGGTCACTGGTAATGCTCCATCAATATTTGTTGAGTCAACAAATGAGTAATATATGTAAGGAGATGACTAGAGAAGGAAGGAGCCACAAGCAGAATTGTCTCTGATCCTTCTGTTTCCTCAAATCTGGACTTAGAAGCCAATCTCGGGCCTCCATCACCACGCTGGTCCCTAAAGGGACGCATCAAGTCATGTATCTGTCGTGTCCTATTATACTGACTGAGGTTTGCCAAGACTATTTTTTTTTTTACCCTTGAACAAACCCACAAGCTATTTTTACATCTGACCGGGCAAGTTTGCTTAGAAACACCTAGCCAACAAAGAAAACACAACGGTGCCCTCACAGGGTTTGTGAAATGGATGGGTTTACAAGCAAGGGAAATCTTCCATAGTTACAAGTTTTGTAGTCTAGAATTCAAAATGACAAAATTGAATTCAGACCATTCAGACTTGTTCCGGCCATAGTCTATTGTATCTAAGCTATGTTTTTAAGTTTCCCACACTTCGAGATTCAGAGAATTTTCTCTCTGTCCCAAAACCTGTTTCCAGCCTTGCATGTGGTTCCCGAATTGGTCCTGTTCCAGCCCTGGGTGGGGTGGTGTAGTTTCGTGGGATATTGTTGTGTGACCTTTGCAAATGCATCTTAAAAAAGGAAGGCTAGGATGAGATCCACCTTAGCTCTTCCAATAGGTTTCTCTTGGCCAATGTATCCATCATATTATCTTCCTTGACAGTTCCATGTCCAGCATGTACAAGCAGGTGAGGGAGGCAGTGTTACCACGGAAAGCTCATGAACTTTACCATTACAACCCAGTAATTAAATCATGACTTCAGAACTTTCTCGGTATGTAGTCTTCAGACAATTAAATTTTCCAAGTTTAAGGAAATCAATCTCCAACATTGAGACAATAACCATTATACTACAAGATTATGAAAATGCGGTGATGTATATATTAGTAACATAACAAATTGCACATAGTAGTAACTGAATAATTTTTTTATAACTTCTTCCCCAGGTGCCTGAAGTTGTAAGTGCCCCTTTATGAAACCCACTCCTACCCTCAATATTGTTTCTAAGTGAGCATCTTGGCTTCTTCCCACGTGGTCTTGAAAGATTGTTGTTGAATGATGCAAAGACGCCAGGATTTTTGGCCCCTGGAGGAGAATTTAATCTGGGGCCAGAGACAAGGCTTGATCGCTCAGAGCTTTTGTGTAATAAAGTTTTATTAAAGTATAAAGGAGATGGAGAAAGCTTTTGACACAGGCATCAGAAGGGGGCAGAAAGAGTATCTCCATGCATCCATAACAGCTGGATGTTATATAGTCACTAGCAGTCTGTTAATGAAAGAAAGGAATGTCTTAAAACTCAGAATGGCACCAGGCCCCTCACCCATAAGATGCATTTTGGGATAATCTTGGCACCAAATGATTCATCCTGGGCCATAAAATGATTAACTTGAATCTTGAAGAAGGGCAAATCACCATATAAATAGTTTTATTTACATAGATTAGGGTAACAATATCTGAGTATAACATACTGGTTTGTCAGGTAGGTTCTGAGCCAAGAGGCGAACCGACTTGAAGACAGAGTTTGGGGATAAATGCATAGTACATTAGCATAGCTTAAGACAAACATTTCCTTAAGAGAAATGCATTGGTTATCTCTAGGTTTGAGAATAGTTAACTTCAGGTGAAACCATGTGTCATTATGGCAACACAGTATTTTAAGAGAAACCTCCTTTTAAATTTGTATAGAGAAGGAAACAATATCGCTAGTTTGTTTCCTCTTGTCGCTTAAGAGAGACAAAAATGTCTGACACTTGCAGGCTATTTCCTCCGTTTGGAGACCTCTGACCTTCCTGCCTGTTACCCTTTCAGTATCTCTTTGGTAGGTACCATTTTGCCTGAAGGTTTCCCAAGGGGCTCATTGTTAAAGAATCCATTTGCCAATGCAGGAGCCCCTGGAGAGGTAGGTTTGATCCCTGGGTGCGGAAGATCCCCTGGAAGAGGAAATGGCAGCCCACTCCAGTATTCTTGCCTAGAGAATCCCATGGACAGAGAAGCCTGGCGGGCGACAGTCCATGGAATCCCAGAGTGGGACACTACTGAAGTGACGGAGCACACACGCACTCATCTTGCCTGAAGACAGTGGGTGTATATGGAGTTCCTTGCCCTACCCCACCATTCTATTTACCTCCAATCCCAGTTTCTCTACCATATTGTGCACAAATCATGCATAAACTTTGCTGCATCTCAGTGACTTTCCTGGATAGAGATCATTAAAATTTCCTGTAGCTAATGAATGGTCAAGATACATAAATCCCAAATCACCTCATTTTTTTTTTCTCCTCAACACTTTATATGCATTCTGTCATTTAACTCTCACAACTCTGAGGTATAATTATGCTATTATAGGAATTGAGAATTTCCATAGTTCAAATCATTTGACCAACTTGATCCATTAATAAATGGCCAAGCTCATCTCAAAGCAGGCTTGTTTGACACAAAAGCCTGAATTTGAAGCTCTCACTATATTGACTCCTTTGATAATTTACATTTAATTATTTCCATGAAAGAATAATCTATATTCTCAGGATACCTTAATAACACCAGAGGGAAAGGTGGAAGGATAAATTGGGAGATTGGTCTTGACATATGCACACTGCTACATGTGAAATAGTTAACTAAGGACCCACTGTATAGAATGGGGAACTCCAGCAGTACTCTGTACTGACCTATATGGGAAAGGAATCTAAAAAAAGAGTGGACATAGGTATCTGTATAACTGATTCACTTTACTGTACACCTGAAAATAACACATAAATCAACGATACTCCCATAAATATTTCAAAAACTAACATTCATTCAGAGCACAATATTTTTAAGCTTGGGTATTACTGGGTAAGTAGATTCGATCCCTAGGTCAGGAAGATCTCCCAGAGAAGGAAGTGAAACCATTCCAGTGTTCTTGCCTGAAAAATCCCATGAACAGAGAGGAGCTTGGTGGGCTACAGACCATGGGGTCACAAAGAGTCCGACATGTCACATGACATGAATTTTTTTGGATATTCTCTTGCCTGATCTCAATTTCAGAAGCTAGGTTCTGGGAAAGCTATATTTCTGGTATTTTTATAAACCAACAGATTTTCCTATTCCTAAACTTTGGAAACTAAAATCTACAAGTCAGACTTTCTAAGAATGGCAACTTTCACTACAAAATCATTCAGGTCCCTTTAAATTCCATCAGAAAATAATTATAATCATTATGTTCTTAGCATTATAGCACACTAGCTAAAATAATACTCTCAGTGTTTCTAAAATAATGTGATAATATGCCATACATGTGACATAAAAGATAATTAATTTTCAAAATGACAGCTGCAAAAATCTCGTCCTTTTAATTTTGGAGAGTAGAAACATATTTCTCAATTGTGAAACATACAATTTCTACTTATAAATTTCTTGAGAGGTTGTAGAAAGAACGACATCAAGATTTCAGAAAAAGCTTTCAAGACACAGCATGAAACAATGTATTTAGCAAAGCTGCTCTTCAACTAAGAAGAAAGGATAAAAGTCAGCAAAAAAGTTTACGATATGAATGCTGAACTATGGACATACCTATTCCATCATATTCCAATGTTTGATTCTAGTCTGAATACTGACTAAAATTTGCAGAATGTTTGTAGAATATGAATTATTGATTTTCTCCTCCTTGGTCTGAAGGCTTATAATAGTCAGAGACCGTCCATTTTCCTCATCAAAGTTGGTAGGAATCAACTTGTTAAGTTAGATGTTTGTATAACCTCATAGGGAAGTGAATGTCTCTGTTCATGCCTCACATTTCCTATTGATAAAATGGAGATAATCTTACAAATGACTCAAAAGCATAAATGCTCCCATCCATGTCACAAGACTGTATCTCTGTCTTGAGTTCCTGAACAAGTTTTCTGTTTTCCATTTGTTTCTAAAACCCCTTTGCTGAGTTTTCTGCCTTGTTTAATAACACCTTTATATCCTAATCAGGAGAAGGCAATGGCACCCCACTCCAGTACTCTTGCCTGGAAAATCCCATGGACGGAGGAGCCTGGTAGGCTGCAGTCCATGGGGTCGTGAAGAGTCAGACACGACTGAGTGACTTCACTTCACTTTCACTTTCACTTATATCCTAATCACATGTGAAAATTTGGGAGTCATCCTCAACAGCTTTCTCTTCTTCACCCCTTGCATTACAGGTTCTCAACAAATCTGGATAACTCTGTTCTCTGTAACACCTCTGCTCTTGACTGTATTCTTGGTTTTTTTTGTTGTTTGTTTGTTTGCTTTGTGTCAGCTTTCAGTTCAGTTCAGTCGCTCAGTTGTGTCTAACTCTTTGCGACCCCATGAATCACAGCACACCAGGCCTCCCTGTCCATCATCATCTCCCAGAGTTCACTCAAACTCACGTCCATCGAGTCGGTGATGCCATCCAGCCATCTCATCCTCTGTCGCCCGCTTCTCCTCCTGCCCCCAATTCTTCCCAGCATCAGAGTCTTTTCCAATGAGTCACCTCTTAGCATGAGGTGGCCAAAGTACTGGAATTTCAGCTTTAGCATCAGTCCTTCCAAAGAACACCCAGGGCTGATCTCCTTTAGAATGGACTGGTTGGATCTCCTTGCAGTCCAAGGGACTCTCAAGAGTCTTCTCCAACACCACAGTTCAAAAGCATCAATTCTTTGGCGCTCAGCTTTCTTCACAGTCCAACTCTCGCATCCATATATGACCATTGGAAAAACCATAGCCTTGACTTAGACTAATTCAATAGCTTCTTAAGTAGGTTCACAGACTGTACACGTTGTCTGTGACAACATTTGTTGTCTGATCCTCTGTTGCCTCTCTTGTTCATCATATTGTAACTGAGCAGGACATGATGAGGCCTTCCAGAGACAGATCCTATCCCTGCTCCCGCCACCCCACTGGCCATGTCTTCTGTCTCCTCTTGTTTATAGAAAAGCTGTAGTCTCCCAGGACTCCCTTGAGTCACAAGAATAAATGATTGAAAGCATGTGAACATGTAATGACAAAAATAGCAGCTGGACCAGGAGAACTAGTAAGAATTTAGACAAGATATCAGTTATATGGCAGTCACAGAATCTTTAGTTCCTTCCTGAAATACCTATGTAATAGGATCTGATGGGCATTTCCTGAGTTGTTTCACAGATGCTTAAGCTCCCACCAAGTGGAAGAAGGTAACTACTTTATGATTATGAGTAATTATATTGCCACCAGCCCTACTGGAGCTTAAAGATTGATAATGGTAACCCCTGTGACACTGCCCTGTAACCTCACCATCAGCCAATCAGAGAATTGCATATGAGCTTATCATACACCCTGCAACCCCACTCCCTCACCTTGCCCTTAAAAATGCTTCCCTCAAAGACATGGAGGAGTTTGGGTCTTTTTAGCATAAGCCACTCTTTCTCTTTGCATGGCCCTTGCAGTAAGCCTTGCTCTGCCCCAAACGCTGACATTCATTTCCCTCCTTTAAAATTGCAAAGCCTTCATGACTGCTTCTAGAATAAAATGCCAAATTCCTATTGTGAATTTTAAAATATCTAATTGCAAATTATCATTCTAGTCCTGTCCCTCTCTCTATAATGCTGTGTGCCCTATACTCTGATCAGCTTCAAAATGCACCCTTAACTTGTGTGTCTTGATATTTTTGGTCCTGCTGCTTCCTCAATTCTCAAGTCTTTATTAAAATCTTTTCTGTTCTTTAAGACTCAATTCAGTTGCCACTATGCCTTTGGAATATCTAACCCCATGTCAGAAAAAATTGCCTCATTTGGATGCCTTTACTTTATGTGTACATTTACTTAGAGTTTATTTCATCTCCTTCCATTCTATCTCAAAAGGCAACATAAGGGCTTTTAAGAGACAGCATGCTAACAACATTAGAAAGACCTGGGTTGCAACTGCAGCTTCACCCCTTGCTAGCCGTGTGACCTTGGGCAACATACTTAGTTGAAGTTGTCTCAGTCTCTTCTCATCATCTCTAAACTGTAACTAATAGTAGATATTCCACATAATTATTATGAGGAAGAGAGAAATCTATATACCTATAAATATCAGCTATACATGTCTGCTGTAATTCTCAGGCGGCCCTAGTGATAAAGAGTCCACCTGCCAATCCAGGGGAAAGAAGAGACACAGGTTTGATCCCTGGAAGGAGCAGATGCCCTGAAATAGGAAATGACAATCTGCTCAAGTATTCTTGCCTGGAGAATCCATGGACAGAGGAGCCTGGTGGGCTACAGTCCATGGGGCCGCAGAGAGTTGGACACGACTGAGCGACTGAGCGGCAGCAGCATAATTTGAAGAAGAGGCGTCAGAAAGAAATATTTTCTCTAATAACTTTTACTAAATCAACTCGTCTGATATTGTCCTTCTGGAGAAATAAACATAGCAGTTTAAAAAATCTGAGACAATAACCCACCAACAACAAAATTATATGAATTTTGTAGATGAGTTTTATCCTTCCTCCACCCAGAAGGACACAGGAAATACACCCTCTAGGATACGGAGGAGAGCATGAAGTATACCTTCTAGTAGAGACTGGTACAGTCATCACACAAGTTGTTTATATTTCTACTTAATCTTCCCTACTCCTGCTAAACTCCTGGAAGATGAGAACCTCACTTTACTCAATCCTGGATAAGCTCAGTGCCTAAATGAAGCATTGAAGTTCATAACATTGAACTGAGTTGAATTCAATTTAATTGAATTGAAGCTAATCAAATCTATGCTAACTAAATGTGGCCATCAAAAAGAGAAAAGTATGCTATCTGAAATTCATTTGCGACCCCCTCTGTTCTGTCTCCTTGACCCCCTCAGTTCAGTTCAGTTGCTCAGTCATGTCTGACTCTTTACAAACCCATGGACTGCAACACGCCAGGCTTCCCTGTCCATCACAAACTCCTGGAGCTTACTCAAATTCATATCCTTCAAGCCGGTGATGCTATCCAACTGTCTCATCCTCTGTCGTCCCCTTCTCCTTGACCCCCTGCTCTTTGTTTATAGCTAAACAAGGAGTGTCACCCAGCCTTCCTTTTCCTTTGCTTCCATTGCTTTCCTTTGCTTCTGCTGTATCACATCCTTCCTGGGAAGAGTTGCTTTCCCTAAGGATTTCACTTGGGTGTACACTCCCCTTTCCTGATGGGCACATTATTTGTACAATCTGTAGGGTTTTTCGTTAGCAGAGATGTGTATGCTAGGAAGTGAGCATGTTTATTATTCATATTTGTCATCGTGCTGGAACTGCGATCTTTTTGAATTGCAATCGTTTTTCTCATTTGGGCTCTTCTGTGCCTCCTCAATTTGTCTTCTGTTTGTTTGCTCATCTCCCTTCAGAAACAGCCTGACTGCAGTTATAATTGTTTGCATTCATAACAGATTATTTGGGCCTTCAGATGTCTGTCTAACTTCACAAGAAAGGGAAAATATGCACCGATGCCTCCCAGCCAGTGGACTTTCAGTGATTTTCCGAGGCTCTTCCCCAAATGAGTCCACAGCATGTCTGCTGACCTATGAAACCATCTCCTGAAAGCAATCGTTGAACTCATCCGTCTGTTCTGTCAGTGTTCATGCCTCTGCTTCCCCCAGTGAAATTAAGAAGATTGAAACCAAGGGTAATTGTAATCCTATTATCAATAACAGCTCTTTCATAACCTATAATAGTCAAAGTATTTTTTCTATCAGCTTGAAAGTTGGTGGTGAACAGCAGGATTTTAGAAATCATTTCTCTTAAAGCCATGTCTAAGACTCACCTGAGAAGCCTAATAAACACATGCTGATCCCCAACCCCTGGAAATTCTGATTCCTGGCCCCTTCAATAATGGAGCCAGAAATCTGCATTCTAATAGATTCTCCAGCTGATCCTGGGGTCGGTAGTCTGCATACACTATACTGAGTAACACTGGTTAGAAGTGTGATAATTATCCATTAGATGTCAAAACAAGCGTAACATTTAGGGAAAAAAATGATCTGAATGGGGGTAAGACAATGGGTAAAATGACTGGTTTTCAGCCAGTTGTTCATTAGATTATGAAAACTAGAGTCAGACTCTGAAGGGAAGATTGTGTACATGCATGTCGGAGACAAATCTTCATTTCTGCATTTTGATGCTTCAACCACAACCAGTATTAAACAACTGCTCCAGTGTATCTATTTCTGTGTAACAAACCCAAAATTTAGTATTAACATATCAGTGATTATTTCACAGTTTCTGTGGGTCAGGAATTCAGGAAAATTGGGGTGATGAACATTTCTAGTTTGCCTAGGACTCAGGGAATTCCTAGGACATGGGGTTTTTGGTACTAAAACCAGAAAAGTTCTTGGCTAACCAGGATGAGTTGACCACCTTGGGCTTGCTGGGTGGATGTAGACAGATGTCAGTAGGGTCTACTGCATCTGATGGCTTCACCATGGCTAAAGGATCTATTAATTCTGCCAAAAGGGTGCACTAACGCCACTATCGGCCAGATCCTTTGTTCCTTGCTAGTTCTTGGCAGGAGCCTTCAATTCCTCACTTACACGGTCCTCTCCCCAGCATGGAGCTAACATCACCCAGACACAGCAGTGCAAGAAAGTGATCAGGAAGGAAGCTGCCTGCCTTTTTACAACCTTGCCTCCAAAGTTGCACATCATTACTTCTGCTTTATTCTGTTAGAGGACAGTCACTCAGTCCAGCCTACAAAAGAGGAAAATTAGGCTGTATCTCTTGAAGGGAGGCATGTCAAAAGATCTGTGGATATATTTTAAGCGACCATCATTCCCAATGTTTTCTTCAGATTCAAAACCTTCCTAGGAGATGACTTAGTAGCTACTCCTGCCTTCTGAATCTGAAAGAACTTCATGTTAGAATAAAACAATCTCCTCACTTTGCTTTTGGTAGCTGAACTATAGCTGACCTTTCTGGCATTAGGAATTATGTTCTTGTTGCTTTAATAAAAAAGAATAAACTTTAATGCCATTTTATTCAATGAAAGCTCATATTTCTAAGGTAAATGCCAGTAGGTTTCCTTCATAACGAAGGTTTGGAGGAAACTTGGCAAGTTCATAATTAACTAGATCAATGCATTCAATCAAATCAGAAAATGGTTGTCTCAAAACTACTGCAACTTGTTCTATTTTTATTTTATTTTTTATCAAATTAGTAGCTAGGTAGAGACCAGAAACCAGACTTCAACAAATTAGCTATGTGGGGACTTCCCTGCAGTCCACTGCAGGGGACACGGGTTTAATCCCTGGTCAGGGAACTAAGATCCTGTGTGCCATGTGGCATAGCCACAAAAAGAGAAGAGGAAAAAAAATAGCTATGTCACTGTAGGCAAGCACCCTTTCTAGCTACTTTATATACCTGTAAGATAAAGAAATTTATCAAAAAGTTTTTTAAGATCGTTTCTATTTGTATTATCAGATTATCTGAATCTCTAGGAAATTTGCTGGACTTTAGGATGGGATGGCCTGAGCTTTTTTCCCTTTCTCTTGAACTTGGAAGAGTGGAGTATTTATTGGTATACTGGTCTATTCCATTGGGAAGCTGGTATAACACTCCAGTCATTCTTTTGGGAGATGCATCATCATAACATGTGCCTCTAAAGACACAACCAATATTCAAATAACCAGATCATTTTTTAAAACAAAAAGTGCCTAAGAAGTGAGACACAGCCACACATGCTGGAAATCTTCCTGGCTATCCAAATCCTGAAGTTTGCAGAAAAGCATGCGGTGTGCCGTCTCTTTTGTCTATTATTCATTTTCCATTGCACACGTTACCACCTGATATGTCACACTGCTGCTAAGTCGCTTCAGTCATGTCTGACTCTGTGCAACCCCATAGACGGCAGCCCACCAGGCTGCCCCGTCCCTGGGATTCTCCAGGCAAGAACACTGGAGTGGGTTGCCATTTCCTTCTCCAATGCATGAAAGTGAAAAGTGAAATTGAAGTCACTCAGTCGTGTCTGACTCTGTGTGACCCCATGGACTGCAGCCTACCAGGCTCCTCCGTCCATGGGATTTTCCAGGCAAGAGTACTGGAGTGGGGTGCCATTGCCTTCTCTGGATATGTCACACATATCAGCTCAACTCCACAATCAACTTCCCTCTGCGTGTTCTAGGAGAATCATAATCTTTACCTAACTGAATAATAACAGCCTCAAACATTACGTACGTTCCTTCTCCCATTTCTATTTTCCTTCTCTTTTGTGTTTATAAAATGTAACTGATTTAACACAGTTAATACTGATAGTATTAACTATCAGTTGGGTTTCTTTTTTCCTTTAAATGATTCCTCTAAAAATGCAATGACTTGTTTTCTCTGATATAAAAGTGATTTTAATACATAGACATATCAATAAATAGTTCAAAAGAGTATCCTAAAATTATAAAATAAAAATTCTGATATGTATAATGGGAAATCATTACATTTTAACAACTCCATTTCAAAAGTGTTTTCTCACATCTTGCTTTATTTAAATCCTTACGACAAATCTGAAGCTGATGAGTCAAGTATTTTTATCCCCATTTTACAAATGAAGAAATGGAGGCTCAGAGAACTTCTGATGTCACAATATTTAGAGTTAAGAAAACAGGGGCACATGTTTTAGACACACACTTGAATATGCAACCCTTCTCTATCTTCAGTTCCTTTCCAAAATGCTATGCACACCTATAGCATTTATATCTGATGCACAGTCTTTCATAAAAACATAAATTCTTTCATCATGGATAAAGAACAACCAACTTTAAGGAGCTGTTACTAGGCAGAGTAACATGAGTCAACAGTTCATGCTAGAACATGACATATTCTTTTATGCAATATACAAAAAGGAAGTTCAGAGCAGTCCACTCTAAGAACCGTTTCAGTTGTGAAATATCCTTGGACTCTAATTCCTCCTTACTGTGTGACATTCTTAGCCCTGAACAGTGGTCTAATTGTTCTGCCTTAATCCAGAATCACTCAACATGTTAATATCAGTTATCTTCAACATACAGCACACGTACAGATGCCTTATGATCCAGGTACATCATGATGACATTTATTTATGCAAATTCAAATAGGCAAGACTAGATGAAAATAACCTTTTTAGAAATAAACATGTTTAGAACATATGGTTCTAAACACAAACCAACCATTTCATCTAATACAAAAAAAGTCAAAAAAACAAATAGTTCTTTCAATGCTGGAGGGCAAAACTGGCTGCGAACTGGATTTACTAGGACAGTGCAATCTGCATAAGCTCAGAGAATGTGTTCTTCATGGGGAGCCAGGGGGATTCTTCTAGAGTAATTGTGACTACATGCAGACATAAACCATGACTTTGGAGCCTACCTACAGAGGAGAGAACAGTTGATGGGCGAAGAGGATGGGCAGAAAGTAGTCAAGGACAGAGTCTGTCCTCCTAATAACTAAGCTTGACTCAAAGAAACAAATCTAACTTGGCCTTGTAAACAGCATAGAAGGAACCCAGGTATCCCAAATGGATAATGCATCCATCATCCCAGTTGGATGGATTCTCATAAAGATTTGACCCTGGGTGATCAATACACACACACTTGAATTTGTCTTTTGACATCAAAGCAAATATAGAACTACAGCTTTCTCTTTGTTGACTCTGTGTGTGTGTGTGTGTGTGTGTGTGTGTGTGTGTGTGTTCAGTAGCTCAGTCATGTCTGACTCTTTTGTAACCCCAGGCATTGTAGCCCACCAGGCTCCTCTGTCCATGGGATTTTCCAGGCAAGAATCCTGGAGTGGCTTGCCATTTCCTCCCCCAGGGGATCTTCCCAACCCCGTGATCAAACCCAGTCTCTTGCTGTCTCTAGCACTGATATACCTGGGAAGCCCCTTTATTGGCTACAGTATAAGAAAGAAGTATATATTTAGTTACACAGGAGGGCTCCGAAAAACTGCAAAGATCAAAGAGTCGTGTTTCCAAAGAGTTTCCCATAAGATATCTTGCAAGCTCTCCTCTTCCCTGCCCCTCCCCAACCTATTCCCTTTTGCTTGCTTGAAAAGATAATCATTGCGTTAAGTGATTAAGTGTTTCTTTTCTTCTGACTCATAGTTCATAAGACCGTGGCATGAATTTCAATTAGCTTTTCTTCCTGTGCTAAAGGGAAAAAGGAAAAATCAGACGTTAGAGAACAGGATTGTTGGGAAGACTTTTCTGTGTCTACATGCAATTTTTTTTCCCTTGGGAGCAAAACTTCAGTAAGATGATGAAAGGGCCAAAGATTCAAATGTTCCTAAATGAGCCGTTTCTGTATGAATACCCTGTTTGACATCGTCTGTCAATCTGGATAAACATGCTACCTGGAAGGATTACTTGTAGTTAGAAATCTTAGTTCCAAGATCCAGCAACAAGCTGTGAAAATTTAGGCAAATTGCAAAGACTTTCTAAAGCCCTGTGCCCTCATCTATAAAATGGGGAAATATTAATACCTGCTTTACACCAGCTAGCAGAATTAAATGAATTGTATATACGAAACTGCTTTATAAACTCTAAAATACTATGTATGAAAGACAATACTCCACAGCAGTAAAGACTGGGAATTCCAGAGCTGGGTTGCCTGGGTGAGAAATGTCACTCCCCGGCTTCTTAGCTGGGTGACCTAGGAATCCTCAACCTCTTGGTGCCTCAATTTCCCTTCTATAAAATGCAGGTGTCATGACCCTGTGACATTTCAAATCAGTATTTAGACTAGTGCCTGATACCCTGCAAGCACTATTTAAATGACAGCTACTATTACCATGCAACTCATAAAATCCAGATCCAAAATGAATATTTAAGGAAGAGAAGACACAGCAAAAGGGAAGCTAAGGCCCTGCTTGCTGCAGGCAGGAGTGATCCCAAACGGGTGGCTAGATCCCAGGGGCACCAACATAAGGCACGGGTCCCTTCAGCAGTGGCCAAGGTGCAAGCTGTGTGGAGGGGCTGTGTGCTGTTGCTTCCTCAACAATCGACTCTAATGCAGAAGGAGAGTGTCATTAATAATCATTAGCGTGAGGCTTACAGGTGCTACAGCAGATGTTGCCTGGCAGGAAAATTGGCAGCATCTGAGAACACAAACCGGGAGGTAATTTGCATCGTGGGACATACTCGGAAGATGTCCAGCCTAATTCAAAATGTATTCACTCTTCCAGCCTTCACTGTGATGGTAACCTCACTTTCTCTGACTCTCCCAGGAGTTAGATGCCCTGCCAATGTGCTCAAAATATCCCACCAACTTACATCCATCAAAACTTCTGTCCCACTGTATCATGTTTGTCTATTTACGTGTATTCCTTTCTTAGTAGACTGTCACTTTTTTAAGTACAGGATGCATGTTTCGTTCTTCCCTGTATCTCTAGCACCCAGCACATGATGGCTGCTCAGTTATTGTTGAATGAATGAGTGAGTACAAATGAATGGACCAACAGATGGATGGATGGATGGATGGATGGAAGGATGGGTGGATGGATGGATGGGTAGATAGATGGGTGAGTAGGTAAAAAGAGTAGTCTACATTTTAGTATTTTAGTCAACTTTCACCTCAGGACCAACACTCTCAAAAATAACCTTATTTTCTCAAGAATATCAAATTATCTTTGGAAAACATTTTATTATTTTGCAGTATGTTTGCACACCCATAACCCAATTTAAACCTCAAAATGGTATTTTATGACATAGAGAGACAATGTGATTTAGCCATTCCAAAAAATGAGATAAACAAAGGATAAATGACTTTCCAAACACCAAGCAGTAAGTACGTGGCAGAGCTGAATTGTGACCCAAGTTTCCTGATGACCACCATGTGGACTCTTCCCGCCACTGCAACACATCCCTCCCCAGGAATTCCTTCCCTGCTACAGAGAAGCAGCTCTCACTCAGGATGGAGTTGTTTTCTGTGACCACCACCCAGGAAGTCAAGCTGAACAGACTTCTGTATATCTACAGCATAAAACAGACACTTTAAGCTCTCCTGCCTGTTTGTTCTCTATTACTGCTAGTGGCATTTCGGTTCCCCTAGAACAGGGGATTAGAGACCAAAGCAGGGTCCCACATTGCACTGAGATTCCTCGATGGTTCCTTGGAGGGGAGAGTAAAGAGGTGTTCCATACTCTCTGGAGCCCAGGCCCTAGTAAAGATCAGAGGTGATTGTAAGAAGAAAGTGGCATGTGATACCCATCTGCTCATCTAATATAGACAGAGAATTTGCTCTTGTGCTCAACAGCAAGTCAAGCATGGCACACTTCATGGAGGGAGATATCAGGACACAGAGCAGGAACAGATGTACATCAGTTGTATCCCAAATTTGGCACAGCAAGAATGAGAGGATTTCCTGAGGGTCAAATGGAAAAATAAAAGGACAGCCTGGTTTAAGTCATGTAGCTGGTACATTTTCCAGGGGTAAAAGGACCAGACAACCAGTATTCATCTGGCAGCTTGTCAAAAAGTTAAATGTAGATTTACTATATGATCCATCAATTCCATTCCACAGTATATACCCCCCAAAAACAGAGACTCAGGCAGATCCTTGTATACACATGTTCATTATAGAATTATTCCCAGAAATCAAAGGTGAAGGCAACTCAAGTATCCATCAAGAGGTGAATGAATTAAGAAAATATGGTATATACATAACAAAGTAATATTATTCGTCCATAAAAAGGAATGGCATTTTGATACATGCTACAGCATGAATGAATCTTTTAAACATTGTGCTAAGTGAAATCAGCTGGTCACAAAGGAACAAATATTTTATGATTCCACTTATATGACATACCCAGAATAAGCAAATTAATAGAAATATAAAATACAGTAGAAATGCCGAGGAGAGTTATTGTTGAAGGAATATAGAGTTTCTATATGGAATGTTTTGAAAATAGTGATAATGGTTGTGAATATAATTAATGCCATTGAAAGAAAGTGAAGTCACTCAGTCGTGTCTGACTCTTTGTGACCCTATGGACTGTAGCCAGCCAGGCTCCTCCATCCATGGGATTCTCCAGGCCAGAATACTAGTGTGGGTTGCCATTTCCTTCTTCAGGGGATCTTCCAGACCCAGGGATGGAACCAAGGTCTCCATCACTGTGGGTGGATTCTTTACCATCTGACCCACCAGGGGAACTGTACACTTAGAAATTGTTAAAATGGTGTATTTGGAGTTATTTTATTGTTATATTGTATATATAAAACCCAAAATTAAAGAACTACCAGACTCATTGGTATATATAGAATGGATAAACAAGTTTGTACTATTAATTTATGTAGCATAGGGAACCATATTTAATATCCTGTGATAAAGCATAAGGGAAGAGAATATGAAAATGAGTGTGTAGACATGTATAACTGAGTCACTGCTATACAGCACTAAATAACACAACACTGTAAATCAACTATACTTCAATATAAAAAACAAATTAAAAAGAAAAGATCCCACTTTATGGGCTACAGCTAGGATGAAACCTCAGCATAATCCAGCCAGAATTATATCATCCAGCTAAGAAAAGACTATAGTGCAAAGGAGTTACAGAATTAGCCAGTGTGGATCAACAAGAATCACTGGAATACCCATAGGACTGAATTTTGAGGCTGCTTGATCAGAAAAGCTGAAATATATGACTGAATGATGAAAGCTGATCGACCTCCAGGCATCTTCTTGGGATAAGGGATTTCACACCCTATCACGGATGCCTGGAGAAAGCAAAGTGTGCTGAGAAAAACTGAAACCACTGAGTTGCTATGATGGAGACTAGAGAAAGAAATTAAAAGATTCATGGAAGTGGGCATGCTGGAGAGGACATGCCTTATATGGTGAAAATGATGATTTTGTTTCCTAGAAAAGCCAGAGGGCACATCATCACCAAACCCATCAGGAGCAAGTTGGTGAGAAGGTATGAGCATCACCACGTTCAGTACGGCTCTCCTCTCTGGAAAGAGATGGAGGTGGAAAACGTCATGGAATATTTCTCTGGAAGCAATAGAAACCAGGTGGCAGCATTTAACTGCCAGGAGCCGAGGGGTTGCAATTATTGCAACAGGCTGCCAGGTCAGAGAAGCAGCTAAAGGTCTTGATCTTCGAGAGCTGTGAAGATGTTTAATAAGGCATCCTATGGCCAAAAGGAGGGGTGAGGGAACCAACAAGGATACAGCTTGGTACATATAATCAGAAGTAAGTAAAAACGGGTGAGTAGATAAATAAATAAAAGTCACCATCTCTTGCCCAGATCACATGCCTAAGCCGGTTTTCAAAACTAAAACATATTGCCCAATATACTGGCAACACCATGGCAGTATATACTCTAATGATTCTCCCAATCCTTTCTCAGGGCTTCCCTGGTGGCTCAGATAGTAAAGAATCTGCCTGCAATGCCAGAGACCTGGGTTCAATCCCACAGTCTAGAAGATCCCCTGGAGAAGGGAATGGCTACCCACTACTGTATTCTTGCCTGGAGAATCCCATGGATGCAGGAGCCTGGCGAGCTGGGCTAGAGTCAAAGAGTCAGACACTACTGAGTGACTTGAAAAAAAAAAAAAAAAGAAAGAAATCCTTTCTCAAAGAGACCTATTGCCATTTAATTGGATGGGGTCAATCTCACTTCGGGTCCTTGACCTTTGAGGTAAGAGCCATTGACAGTGGAAGGTCAAGTATGAATCTCTGAAACTGACTGTCCCTTTTCCGCCTTAGATAGCAAATTATAAACAGTATTGCATTCTGGGTGAAATTCAGAGATTAATTACACCTTTATGAGCTTCTCTGATGGCTCAGATGGTAAAAACATCTGCTTGCAATGCGGGAGACCCGGGTTCAGTCTCTGGGTTGGGAAGATTCCCCTGGAGAAGAAAAGGGCAACCCACTCCAGTATTCTTGCCTGGACAATCCCATGGACAGAGGAGCCTTGTAGGCTACAGTCCATGGGGTCACAAAGAGTGGGACATGACTGAGCGACTTCACTTTCACAGAAAATGAAAACAGTGACAGACTTTTTATATATCTGAAAGATGCAGAAGTGCCAGTCTTATATCTTCATTGAATTCACCAGTCAGCCCACGTGGCAACTGGATGCTTGCTGGGGAATGCTGCACACAGGAGGTTATGTCCTTAATAGAGCAGAATTACAAGGAGTCAAATAAATGCATGCAGCCATTGATTCGGTGAAGGTATTCTTCCTATCCTTATCAGGAAAGAGAAGTAAAATCAGTTCACATAGAATTCATATGGAACTGAGAAGATTATACGTTTATAGTTTTGTTCACAGCTCTGCAACTCTTCCTCTGGCCTCACAATCTGTTATTCTGTCCAAATATCCCATATAATGTCACATTGAGCCATTACGTTGATGGTGTGATACTAATCCAGCAAACCAGTCAAGAGCAGCTGGGATAGAGGAGGGTTTAAGACAAATAATCCACAAGTCCCTTGGACCTGTCACTTCCATTAAGTTTTTAGGGGTCTGGTGTCAGGAGTGTGCTGAGACAGCTGTCTAAGGGGAAAAAAATTGCCACAGCTTGTATCCCCTACCGTGTAGAACAATGCACACCACCTAGTAAGCCTCTTCTGAGTTTGAGAGGCAACATATCCCACACCTGGGCTTCTCCAAGTGTCTCAGTGATAAAGAATCTGCCTGTGATGCAGGAGACTTGGGTTTGATTTGGCAACCCACCCCAGTGTTCTTGCCTGGAAAGTCCCATAGACAGAGGAGCCTGGTGGACTACAGTCCATGGGGTCGCAAGGAGCGACTAAAACAACAACAATTGTTCCACACCTATGAATCCAGCCCACACACCTGGTGATGGGGAAGAATAACTGGGAGTGGAGCCAGAAGTAGGAAGCGCCCCACGCCAGGTCCAGCCAGCAGTGCAATTAGCCCCATCCCTTGGGGAACATGTGCTGGCAACACTATGGTATCTGAGGTGTCAGTGATGGCAAAAGATGCGTGTTAACCACAAGCTCAGAAGGAGAATCAAAATGCAGAATCTGTGGTCCTGGTATTCCTTGACTCCTCTAGTGGAGAATTATAAGCCTTTGGGGAAACAAACAACAACAAAAAGCTAAAAAACAAGAGAAAAAAAAAGGAAAAGAAAAGAAAACAGCTCTAACACGCTCCTGAACCCTGATGGAGAGAAAATAGTTAACCATGAAATGCCGAGTAAATGTGCAACCAGAACTGCCCGTCATAGGCTGGGTCTCTGACCGCCTAAGCAATAATGTCGAGCTAATCCAAAGGCCACGAAAAGAGACTGAGCACTAGTGGGAACAGAGAGCACAGTCAAGCTGGCATCAGCTCACATGATATTCATCACAGTTAAACCAACACAACTCTCAGCTCATAAGGAGACTGTGTTGGGAAGTCCCATAAGACAAGCTGAAGAAGAAAGGAAAAACTCAAGCCTGGTTTATGGATGGATGTACATGGCCAGGGAGTGCAGGCCAAAAACGGAATAGAGCTACTTCACAATCTCACTCAAAGATAGCCTTGAAAAACAGTGGAGGACTTCCCTGGATCTCCAGTGGTTAAGACTCCACCGTTTCAAGGCAGGGGGCTCAGGTTCAATCCCTGGTCAGGGAACATGCCACGCATCTTGGGCAAAATAAAATAAACAAATGTGTGTTCAGTCCTGTCTGACTCTTTGTGACCCCATGGACTGTAGCCTGCCAGACTTCTCTGTCCATGGGATTGTCCAGGGAAGAATACTGGAGTGGGTTGCCATTTCCTCCTGAAGGAGATCCTCCTGACCCAGGGATCAAACCCATGTCTCCTGCATTGGCAGGCGGATTCTTTAACCACTCCACCACCTAGGAATCCAAATAAATAAATAGTTAAAAACAGGCAGTAGAAAGAAAATATCTTCCCAATGGATGGTTTGAGTAGTACACTAATCATTTACTTTGAATGAAAGGAAAAGAAGCCTGAGCTTAATTTATCTGTCTCTCATCTATCTATCTCTCTATGTCTATTTTGGTCAGATTCCATTATTTCCCAGATAACTTCAGTTATTAAAAGACTATCCATTTTGAACATGACTCTCATATCACATTCAAAGATTTCCTTGCTCTCATTATATGTCAGGCTTATAAGCAGGGAGACAGAAAGTGGGGAAGCAGAACAGAGCATTACTATGTCAAGACGGCTGGCTGCTTCTGGATGGTTCAATACATAATGAAACCAAGGAATCCCCTGGTCATGGGCTCACCCTAGCACTTCCTTCATAGAAAATGGGTCCTTAGGTTAAGTGCTACCTTGTGAGTGATCTATGACTCTGTGATTCCATTGGCCTCTGGATGGTGGTGATACATATATATTGTGAAAAGTGAACATTGCTTAGTCGTGTCCAACTCTTTGCACCCTGATGGACTATACAGTCCATGGAATTCACCAGGCCAGAACCCTGGAGTGGGTAGCCGTTTCCTTCTCCACGGGATCTTCCCAACCCAGGGATAGAACCCAGGTCTCCAACATTACAGGCGGATTCTTTACCAGCTGAGGCACCAAGGAAACCTTATAATGGGCAACAACAAATGTCTCAGGTGCTGATCAGGGCCAAAAAAGTCAACATTCAGGGAGATAAGGAGCTCTGAGTAGAAGTATATGGATGGCAACACAGGCACAAGTATAACATTACCCTTTAACATCCATGAGAAAGCATCCCCCACATTCAGTTCAGTTCAGTTCAGTCACTCAGTCGTGTCCGACTCTTTGCAACCCCATGAATCACAGCACGCCAGGCCTCCCTGTCCATCACCAACTCCCGGAGTTCACTCAGACTCATGTCCATCGAGTCGGTGATGCCATCCTCTGTCATCCCCTTCTCCTCCTGCCCCCAATACCTCCCAGCATCAGGGTCTTTTCCAATGAGTCAACTCTTCGCATAAGGTGGCCAAAGTATTGGAGCTTCAGCTTTAGCATCATTCCTTCCAAAGAACACCCAGGACTGATCTCCTTTAGAATGGACTGGTTGGATCTCCTTGCAGTCCAAGGGACTCTCAAGAGTCTTCTCCAACACCACAGTTCAAAAGCATCAATTCTTCGGCGCTCAGCTTTCTTCACAGTCCAACTCTCACATCCATACATGACCACTGGAAAAACCATAGCCTTGACTAGACAGACCTTTGTTGGCAAAGTAATGTCTCTGCTTTTGAATATGCTATCTAGGTTGGTCATAACTTTCCTTCCAAGGAGTAAGCCTCTTTTAATTTCATGGCTGCAGTCACCATCTGCAGTGATTTTGGAGCCCCCCAAAATAAAATCTGACACTGTTTCCACTGTTTCCCCATCTATTTCCCATGAAGTGATGGGACCAGATGCCATGATCTTCGTTTTCTGAATGTTGAGCTTTAAGCCAACTTTGTCACTCTCCTCTTTCACTTTCATCAAGAGGCTTTTTAGTTCCTCTTCACTTTCTGCCATAAGGGTGGTGTCATCTGCATATCTCAGGTTATTGATGTTTCTCCCGGCAATCTTGATTCCAGCTCGTGCTTCTTCCAGCCCAGCATTTCTCATGATGTACTCTGCATAAAAGTTAAATAAGCAAGGTGACAATATACAGCCTTGATGTACTCCTTTTCCTATTTGGAACCAGTCTGTTGTTCCGTGTTCAGTTCTAACTGTTGCTTCCTGACCTGCATACAAGTTTCTCAAGAGGCAGGTTAGGTGATCTGGTATTCCCATCTCTTTCAGGATTTTCCACAGTTTATTGTGATCCACACAGTCAAAGGCTTTGGCATAGTCAATAAAGCAGAAATAGATGTTTTTCTGGAACTCTCTTGCTTTTTCAATGATCCAGTGGATATTGGCAATTTGATCTCTTGTTCCTCTGCTTTTTCTAAAATCAGCTTGAACATCAGGAAGTTCACAGTTCATGTACTGCTGAAGCCTGGCTTGGAGAATTTTGAGCATTGCTTTACTAGTGTGTGAGATGAGTGCAATTGTGCAGTAGTTTGAGCATTCTTTGGCATTGCCTTTCTTTGGGATTGGAATGAAAACTGACCTTTTCCAGGCCTGTGGCCTCTGCTGACTTTTCCAAATTTGCTGGCATATTGAGTGCAGCACTTTCCCAGCATCGTCTTTTAGGATTTGAAATAGCTCAACTGGAATTCCAGCACCTCCACTAGCTTTGTTCGTAGTGATGCTTTCTAATCCTCCACATTAGAAGCAGCAAATTACTGATGAGATACAATGAATCAGTCAGTTGATATGAGCTGGTCTTTGTCAGCTGCAATCCCAAGTGATGGAAAACAGACTCCTGAACAAAGTGGCAGAGGCAGAGCCACGCCTGGGACCAACAGCAGGGATTCTCACTGACCAAGGCTGATCTAGCCACCACCACCTCTGAATGTCTAACTTGTAAGCAACAGAGACCCAAAGTGGGATTGCTACTATTCCTTGAGATCAACTGACCACACGATGGCAAGCTGACTACAATGGGTCCCTTTGAATGTTGAAGAATCCACAATACATTCTCACAAAAATAGATACCTATTATGGATATGGGTTTGCCTTTCCTGCTGACAGAAGCTCAGCCAGCACCACCACTAGAATCACAGTCACAGAATCACACACAAGGTAGCGCTTAACCAGAGGACCTACTTCAGTATGAAGGAGGCCCTGGGCTGTGCCCGTGACCACAGGATTCCTTGGTTAAGTGTCCCTTGGACAGTAAGGAGGTCAAACCAAACAATCATTAAGGAAATCAACCCTGAATATTCATTGGAAAGACTGATGATGAAGTTGAAGCTCCAATACTTTGGCCACCTGCTGCTGCTGCTGCTAAGTCGCTTCAGTCATGTCCGACTCTGTGAGACCCCATAGACGGCAGCCCACCATGCTCCCCCATTCCTGGGATTCTCCAGGCAAGAACACTGGAGTGGGTTGCCATTTCCTTCTCCAATGCATGAAAGTGAAAAGTGAAAGTGAAGTCCCTCAGTCGTGTCCAACTCTTCATGACCCCATGGACTGTAGCCTACCAGGCTCCTCCGTCCATGGGATTTTCCAGGCAAGAGTACTGGAGTGGGTTGCCATTGCCTTCTCCAACCTGATGCAGAGAACCGACTCATTGGAAAAGACCCTGATGCTGGGAAAGATTGAAGGAAGGAGGAGAAGGGGGCAAGAGGATGAGATGGTTGGATGGCATCACCAACTCAACAGACTTGAGTGTGACCAAATTCCAAGAGATAATGAAGGACAGGGAAGCATGGCATGCTGCAGTCCATGAGGTCACAAAGTCAGATATGACTTAGTGACTGAACAACAACATCACACACTGAACCATCCAGAAGCAGCCTGCTTGACACAGTATCGAAAAGTTCTTCCTCCCCACTTCCCATCTCCCTAGTTGTAAGCCTGACATATAATGATAGCAATAAAATCTGTGAATGTGGCATGAGTCAAGTGCAAAACAGTCTTTTAATAGCTGAAACTATCTGGGAAATGGTGGAATCTGACCAAAATGGATTAAGGGATCTACTCTCCAAAGGGAAGAAAGATTTGACATATAAGAGTTGGGCCCAGTAATCCTAGAAATATAAAAATCATTTTCATGTTTGTCCCTTAATTAATTGAGAGGGCATAACAGATTGCATTTCTTGTTTTCCACCCATCACCAGAGAGGATATTCGGGATGGCCACAGATGCTGCCCTCATACTCTTCACTTCTTATCCAGCGGCTGACATTCTCCAAAGTTTTCTTTTCTCTAATGGCTGCTGAATTATTCACATTGCCAAGTGCTTTCTGAGCATAGATTGTAATTATTAAGAGTCCTTTCTGCACCACCCATCCTGTCTCCCCCATAAAAGAACCTTCTTCCCTATTGTCTTCCTCATTTGCAATTCATTCTACTAATCATCACAGCTTTGTCTGGAGGAGAGAGCGCCCTGGACTCCTTCTCTGTAATTCTCTCTCGCTTCAATTATGGGAGAGAAGCAGCAGCTGACTCACTTCAAAGATTCACTCTTAAAAAAAAAAAAAAATCATTGTTTCCTGATTGAAAAACACTTTAAATAAAGTGTCCTAAATATATTTAACTGCTCTTTCATTTTGATTTAATACTTGGAGGTCCAGGGGGGAAAAAAAAAAACTGAGCTTTAACAGTATGCCTTTGAAAGGTTGGAAATTTTTAAGTAGCTTTATATTGTTAAAGAGTTGGGAAAACTCACTGAAGGAAAAATTATTTGTTACTGTTTTCCACCTCATAGAGAATATCACAACATACATATGCCATTTGCAATATATATATATGTGTGTACACACATATATATACATACATATGCATATACATACATACATATATACATATGCATGTGTGTGCATACGTATGTATATTTTTTCCGAATGGACAATCTTTGCATTGTATTATATATGCTTGCGTGCGTGTGTGCTAAGTCACTTCAGTCGTGTCCGACTCTGCGATCCCATGGACTGTAGCCCACCAGGCTCCTCTGTCCATGGGATTCTCCAGGCAAGAATAGTGGAGTGGGTTGCCATGCCCTCCTCTAGGGGATCTCCCAACTCAGGAGTCAAACCTGTATCTCTTATGTCTCCTTGCATTAGCAGGCAGGTTCTTTACCACTAGAGCCACATGAGAAGCCCCTTATATATGCATATACCTGCATATTTGTAATACACACACACTGCACAACAATAAATGCTGAATGATACAAATAAACAGTCTTTGAGAAATCTTTGACCAAGGAAGCCTAGATGAATCAGCATATGTCTATTCTGTCTTCCCTCCTGTTACTATGAATGAGGTAGAAGGTAGACTGCTCCTACCCTTGCACATCTGCACATGATGCCATCTCCCCTTCCGACAAGGACCTACAACCTGTCTCTTACACTGCCCATTCTCACCTCTATCATATTGGGTTGGCCAAAAAGTTTGCTGGGATTTTCCATTACATGTTGCGGAAAAACCTGAACAAATTTTTGGCCAACTCAATATTTTTCTATAAGCACAAAGCAACTTATTCTTCTCCAACTTAAGAGATAATGATAATAATAAGTATTTTCTTAGTCCCGCTTTCCTCTCTTGCTGTTGCTTTATTTCTCAGTTCCCTTTACATTAAAACTCCTTGAGTTACTTCTGTCTTCAGTTTACCTCATTCTACTCTTTCCTAAACTCATTCCATTTAGGCTTTGGCCACCAAAACTCCACTGAGACTGCTCTTATTATGGTCACCAGTGAACTCCATATTGTTAGATCCTGGGTCCATGATTAGTTCTCATCTTAATTGACTTACCAGTAACATTTAACACAGTTGTTCATGGCTTCCCCTTAGATATACTTTTAATTTTCTTCCAGTACACCATGTAGTTCTGATTTTTCTCCAGACTCTGACCACACTTTGTTAATAATATTCCTTGTGAATTTCCATTTTCTTCCCTGACTTTGGGCCCGAAGGGTTGAATCCTTGAACTCCTCTTCTTGTTTTCCCCCAAACTGCTTTAAGTTCCATCCAGATGCTTGTCACTCCCAGTTATTTTTAAAAGTCTCCGAGGCAGTCATCTCCTCTAAACATCATATTCCTTATCCAGCCTTCAAATAGACAAATGCCTACTAGACACCACAAATTTAACCTGTGTAAAATTGCAATCTTGATCTTCTCCCCATAACCTGCCCCATCAGCAGTCTTCCCCAGCTCAGGATATGGCAATCCCAGCCTCCCCTTGCTTGGAATCATCTTTGACTCCTGTCTTTCAAATTCTTACTGACTATTTCCACCTCTTTGGTCCCAGCCACCATCATTGACTTGCCAAGATCATTACTATGGCTGCTTGATTAGTCTTCCTGCTCTAACCTTTGCTTCTTCGGTATTTGCACTCAACACAATAGCTACAGTGATCCTTTTAGGATATAAATCAGGTCACTGAGGCTCAGCTCCCAGCCCTCCAGTGGCTTTTCATTGCATCATTGTAAGAGTCAACGTCTTTATAAAACCCTCTAAGAGGCACAACTCCCAACTCTCTGATCTAGCTCCTCCTCCCCTCCCCTCTTGCTCATTCTTCTCCAGCTACAGTTGCCTCCTGGCTATTTCATGTCAGGGCTTTCCCACTGCCTAGAACATTTCCCTGCATGACACATGGCTCACTCCTTTACCCTTTCAAGTTTCTACCCAAATACCAGAATTTTATTGAACCCCTCCCTCTCTAATTTGGTGAAAGTCACTCAGTTGTGTCTGCCTCTTTGCCACCCCATGGACTATACAGTCCATGGAATTCTTCAGGCCAGAATACTGGAGTGGGTAGCCGTTCCCTTCTCCAGGGGATCTTCCCAACTCAGGGATCAAACCCAGGTCTCCTACATTCTACCTTATTTCCTTGTACCAATTATCATCTTCTAATATGCTGAGTCTCCACTATTTTGGCCACTTGATGTGAAGAGCCAGTTCATTGGAAAAGACCCTGATGCTGAGAAAGGCTATGCACAGGCGGAGAAGGGGCTGATAGAGGATGAGATGGTTGGATGGCATCATCAACTTAATGGACGTGACTTGAGCAAACTCCAAGAAATGGTGAAGGACAAGGAAGCCTGGCATGCTGCAGTTCATGGGTCACAAAGACTTGGACATGACTTAGTGACTGAACAACAAATATATAAAACAATTTACTCATCTATTATTTATGCTTTGTTTCTTTCTAGTAGAATTGAGGTCTCTGAGAACAAGAATTTTTTCTGCATTTTTTTTCTACTATTCTATTTTCAGTGCCTAGAAAAGAATCTATCACTTAATAAATGTACACTGTAGAGTAAATTAAAGATTTGGTTCAACAATCCTTTATTGAGCACTTTGTGCAAAGCACATGCCAGGCACTGATGAGAAGATATTGAGATGAATAGAACAAGATCTCTGCCCTCAAAGAGCTTCTTACAGTCAAGTATCAATAGAATTAACCATACAAAGACTGCCCATGAGGCATGACTGTTAGACCTTTAAGAGATTTCTTTTTCCCCAACTTACCCCATGTAGAAATTCACTGATGCTTGAAATTTCATAACTAAAGATCAATCACTCTGAAGCTCTAACCTTGAGCAAATTACTTAGGATTTTTAAGTCTCAGATTTTTCATTTGTAAAATTGGATAATAGAGCCCATCTCATAGGGTCATTGTGAGGACTAAAATGAGACTGTCCTTGTAAAAAGGCTCAGCACTGTCCCTAACATGAAGAAAGCATGAATGCATGTTAGCTGTGACATCTATTCTCTTCACTCAAAATGCTTATCCTTGCTAAGAAGCAAAGTCGTCTCATAGAAGTACTGAAAAGTTCTGAAATCCAAATAGAGCAATTGCTAAAAACCAATATACAAGCACTCATCTCACACCCTAGTAAAGTAATGCTCAAAATTCTCCAAGCCAGGCTTCAGCAATACATGAACCGTGAACTTCCTGATGTTCACGCTGGTTTTAGAAAAAGCAGAGGAACCAGAGATCAAATTGCCAACATCCACTGGATCATGGAAAAAGGAAGAGAGTTCCAGAAAAACATCTACTTCTGCTTTATTGACTATGCCAAAGCCTTTGACTGTGTGGATCACAACAAACTGTGGAAAATCCTGAAAGAGATGGGAATACCAGACCACCTGACCTGCCTCTTGAGAAATCTGTATGCAGGTCAGGAAGCAACAGTTAGAACTGGACATGGAACAGCACACTGGTTCCAAATAGGAAAAGGAGTACATCAAGGCTGTATATTGTCACCCTGCTTATTTAACTTATATGTAGAGTACATCATGAAAAACGCTGGGCTTGAAGAAGCACAAGCTGGAATCTAGATCGCCGGGAGAAATATCAATAACCTCAGATATGCAGATGACACCACCCTTCTGGCAGAAAGTGAAGAGGAACTAAAAAGCCTCTTGATGAAAGTGAAAGAGGAGAGTGACAAAGTTGGCTTAAAGCCCAACATTCAGAAAACAAAGATCATGGCATCCAGTCCCATCACTTCATGGGAAATAGATGGGGAAACAGTGGAAACAGTGGCAGACTTTATTTTTGGGGCTCCAAAATCACTGCAGATGGTGATTGCAGCCATGAAATTAAAAGACACTTACTCCTTGGAAGGAAAGTTATGACCAACCTAGATAGCATATTGAAAAGCAGAGACATTACTTTGCCAACAAAGGTCTGTCTAGTCAAGACTAAGGTTTTTCCAGTGGTCATGTATGGATGTGAGAGTTGGACTGTGAAGAAAGCTGAGCACAGAAGAATTGATGCTTTTGAACTGTGGTGTTGGAGAAGACTCTTGAGAGTCCCTTGGACTGCAAGGAGATCCAACCTGTCCATTCTGAAGGAGATCAGCCTTGGGATTTCTTTGGAAGGAATGGTGCTAAAGCTGAAACTCCAGTACTTTGGCCATCTGATAGGAAGAGTTGACTCATTGGAAAAGACTCTGATGCTGGGAGGTATTGGGGGCAGGAGGAGAAGGGGACGACAGAGGATGAGATGGCTGGTTGGCATCTCTGACTCAATGGACATGAGTTTGAGTGCTCTTCAGGAGTTGGTGATGGACAGGGAGGCCTGACATGCTTCAATTCATGGGGTCGCAAAGAGTCAGACACGACTGAGTGACTGAACTGAACTGAATATATAAGCTGTCTCTCGGGCAAGAAGGAGCATATGGATCAGACATATGTATCACCATCCAAAAATGGGAAGATGCTGGGACTTCCCTGGTGGTCCAGTGGTTAAGATTCTGCCTTGTAGTGCAGGAGGCACAGGTTCAATCCCTGGTTGAGGAACTAAGGTCCTATATGCCATGGCAAGCATGAGTGCTCCGTCTCCTCAGACGTCTCCTCCATCTCCTCCATGTCCATTTCTTTGTAATCCCATGAACTGTAGCATTCTGTCCATGGGATTTCCCAGGCAAGAATACTGGAGTGGGGTACATTTCCTCCTCTAGGGAATCTTCCCAAACCAAGGATTGAACCCACGTCTCCTGTGGCTCCTGCATTGCAGGCAGATTCTTTACTATGGAGCCACCAGGGAAGCCCATATGCCATGGAGTGTGGCCAATAATTACCAAAAAAAAAAAAGAGAGAGGATGTTTGTTCATGACTGAGTTTTACAGCAAAGGATTCACCAAGCACTAGAATAGGAGCCAGAAAAGGAAAATCAGAGAAAGGATCCAGCGCCCTTATGTGGAAGCAGCGGCCACTCTCATATATGTCCTCAATGATTACTGTTTTCACTTCTTTCACTAAAATAAGATTAAACAGAAATAAATAAATATAGACATGAGACTTCTTTCCAGAAAAGCAGATTTGAAAACCATTTTTTGAGCCACTAACATGTGCTAGCTTCTTTCACATCTTTTATATGATTTCATTCTCAGAACACCTCTGAGAGATATATATTATCCTTATTTTTATAGTCAAGGAAATAAAGGCTCAGTGATGTTAAATTGTCCAAAACCATAAAGTTTGTAAGTAATGGAGAGATCCAGGATTCAAAGCGAAGTTTCTCAGTCTAACCCTTAATATTACTCTATCTTACTTCCAGAAAAATCAGAAAGCTATAAAGAAAAATGCAAGATCTACACTGGGCAAATCCCTTAAAAAAGGGCCAGGAAAAGAGTTAGAGTGGCTCACAGGAGCTGATTATATGAATCTCTTTCCAGCTCCAAATTCAGTGCCTTGATGTTGGTAGCTTGAACTCAGCCATTACGGGAATAGCTATCCTAGTGAACACAGCGAAAGTTACAAATCTGGGCTTTCTTTTCTCAGTGCCCCAGTTTATCGGCACACACGATGGAGCCCTTGGGCACTCATCCTTGGATTCCAAGAATGCCTGATGGCACTATCTGAGAGCAATCAGATTTTCAATGCCCAGATGGATCCACACAATCCACATTTAAGGTGTTCCAGTCTCCTACTGCCATTAATATTCCACCAAGAGCAAATCCATCAAATCCCTTTCTGAGATCTGGTCTCAACAGGGAGAGAGGACAGAGCTGAGGATCCTGGTTCACTGAAAGATGAATGAAGGGGAACTCACCTGGGTGGCAAACAGCTTCTAACGGGACCCTGGGGCCACTGAAAATCAGCTAAGCCTGATTCAGTGCTGCCTGAGGCCGGTTCTGGCCACACCTGTGTTGGTGTAGGTCGTCACAGCCTGTGTGACTTGAAAGGAAGGACCAGGACTCGTGCCTTTTACCCTACTCCTTCATCCAATGATGCTTTTCATCACACCTTTGTTCCCTTCTATTTCATTAGCAGAAAACCTGAAGGATGAGTAGGCATATTCACTGAGGGTAATTGAAACACGTACAGATTGAAAACAGATAATCAACAAGGAATATACTATATAGCATGGGGAAACTTGTAATAGCCAATAATGGAGAAGAATCTGAAAGAGATTCTCATATATATGGGCTTCCCTGGTGGCTCAGAAGGCAAGGAATCTGCTTGCAATGCAGGAGACCTGGGTTCAATCCCTAGATTGGGAAGATCCGCTGGAGAAGGGAATGGCTACACTCCCCAGTATTCTTGCCTGGAGAACTCCATGGACAGAGGAGCCTGGGGGGGAATGGTCCATGGGGTCACAAAGAGTCCATTTATACTTTCCATACATATATATGTATATGACTGAATCACTTTGCTGTACACATGAAACACAACATTGTAAATCAACTACACTCCACTAGGAAATAAGAAGCACACACAAACACACACACAAACAGAACAAGATTTAGTCAAAAACGTTAATGTGGTTTTCCCAAAGCTTGGAAGTTTCTGACAAAATGGACACACTTTCTTTCCTGGTAAGTAGAGAAAAGGCCCCTCCCCAAACTAGGAGAAACTTCTGGATTTTGCTAGATAAATGAAAAGAGGACCTTTCCAGACAGAATGTTCAACCCAGCCTGAGAATTTATAAACAGAACTTGCTTTTCTGCTGGGGCAGGGGAGGGGGAAGGAGGGGATTCCAGGTTTCCAGGTCACTGCTTCTTCCTACACTAAGGGGAAGGAGGTATCAATGCAGGTTGGTTGGTTAAAACTGGCTGGGGATGTATTTCTTCCTGACACCTAGTATTATTCAAATGACAGCAGATATGACTGAAAGCATTTATCATACTCCCTGACTCGCTTTAATCTCCTGCAAAGGGAAGCCAAGCTCAGCTCACGGGGCAGGGGACATAATGAGGCAACAGACCAGGCTGCTGGAGGGGGGCATTGATTTTAGGTGCTGAAAATAGAACCTGCTACAGTTTCCAGCTTGCTGTCCCACGTCTAGAAGTGGATTATCGGCTGAACAGCAAGAGCACAGAGAGATGTTTCCAGGCAATCAGATTGGCCTGTACACAGGGCATTGTTCTCCAGAAATATGCCGTGTTGACGAATCAAAATGACTCCATCTTTAAATAAAGCCTGTGGTTTCTAAGGCAGCATTCGCACTTTCAAAAAGCAATAATGACCTCTGTTTGCAGGGCATGTTCGAGAAATTAGCACCTGGCTCGGGTTAATGGTATAAAGCACAGCTTCTCCTAACTGGTCATTAATCCCAAGTAAATACCCAGCAACTCGATTTCTGTGGCTTAAGGATAAACCTGAAATCAAATGGACTACTCAGACCCAGCAGATTTAATGCCGGAAAAGCTAATGACCACAATAGCCTCTCTCTCTGGGTCCAGTGGGGGAGAAGCTAATCTAAAAAGCATTTTTCCTTTCATGATGTTCAAAATGCTGATTTACAAGTAAGAACTTGCCTCCCTTACTAAATGGGGCTAAGTCACCCACCCACAATCAGTGAGGAATGAGCTGTGAGTGGTTTTTCTCGTTAGTGATGATGGATTTTGAACTGATTCATTCACATTCTCGAATGACATGTGTCTAGAGGCTGGTGAGTTCTGCTTAGGCTGCTGTCCGTGGCTAAATGGTCAATGATACAGGGATGGGGGTCTGGCTAGGTTTTCACTGTGTTAATAAGGCTAGCACAGCGACCCACTGAAGCTCAGAAAAGTTTGATCTTTGACGAATGAATTGCTTTTAGCTTTACACCTCTGCAGTCATCATGCCTGATAATTTTCAAATTCTGTTCTATGACCTTTAGGGCTTCTGAGAGGTGCCTTTTGGACTTTGGAAGGTATGAGGACACGGCATCCAGTGATCTGACTCTGGGTTAATGCTTCACAGAATCTTGTCTAGTTTATAGATTGAAGGTCTTTGTAAATGTCCATTAATAAAATAGTTCTGCTATTAAAACTACAGTTGCAAAACATCTGATGCTAGTCAGCGTTCTCATCTGACACCTGAGGAAATGGCTCCCCTGCACTCCGTGGTTTGGGCAGCCCTCCAAGCATGTAAAGTTCAGCCAGGCTCTTTCCCCTCAGTTCCAATAACATTTATTACCTGTTCCACTCTCTCGGAAATTTATAGCATTACCTCATTTTGCTAATTACCATTTTCCCCAAAAAGCCATATCCTCCTCAAGGGCAGGATAATAATGAACATTTCTTATCCTTCTGAACACCTAGCATAATATTTTATATAGAATAAACATCAATTTCTCAGGGAAATGATCAACGGGAATAGTACCGAAGGTGTCGGTCAAAGAAATACAGGATCTGGCTAACAGTAGATGATTTGGTCTTGGTTTCTGTTGACTTGAGAATTTGTTTTCATTCACTTCACTTTCTTTTCTTTTAACGTGATCACAAAGTATTGAGAAGCTGCTGGCATTTGTTAAATGACTCAGTGATATCAGAATCCATCTCTACCTCATGATCTCAAGGTAGATACCACTGCTCCAGACTTCACATCCAGGCTTGGAATAGGCAGGTGGCAGGAGGTAGAGAAGTGAGAAGTTGTGCCAAAATCTGTTCCTTTCTTTTTAAGTTAAATCCCCCCCCAAAAAAAATCCCTCCTAGCATAATTTCTTGTAAATCTCTGTCAAGAACTGAAAAGCTAACTTATAAGTTAACACATTACCTTGTCAAGATTCATGGATGTTGGCAGAAGACATGAGACTCTCTAGGTCAGAGATAAACAATTTCATTAACCAAGGCAAATCAAGCAAGATGAGCATCCACATATTTGGGTCAGACCCTTTTGTGCCCAAGTCCCTCAGGGGTGACATCCAGATGCCCGCACAAGGAGTTGGACATATTACAAGAGAGAAACCCAGAGCTTAGGGAATTCCAGTCTTTTATAGTGGGCAGTAGATATGCCTGCCATTTGATCCAGAAGGAGACAACATCTCTACCTTCCAAGGTGAATCACTATACATGCTTGAAAAAATAATAGAGATGAAAAGGACAAGCAGTATCTCTTAAGACCTTCAGAACCATGAGAAACCCATGAAGAATCATCTCTAACAAAGTTTCAATGGCCAAGACCAGGATGTAAGGCTATATCTGTCTGTATTCAAGCTTAGAATAATTATCCTCTGATAAAATAGGGTCAATGATCTTACATCCAAAAAGAAATAAATACTGACTTCACCAGATAGTTTTTAAGTAAATATGAAATTGCACAGTTATAATAATGTAAATTATTGTAAATCTGTTACATTTACATTATTAATGTAAACAATATAAGTCTGTTCATTTGTTTTCCAATTTATGATTAACCCATTGCAAAATCATGAAAGACTTCACTGTGGTTACTGAAAATATAGTAAATATCATCAACCAGGATACTTCTGGAATGATGGAGAGATGTACATACCCCACTGGTTCAAACAACTTGAGAAAGTTGAATAAAACACAAAGTTCTTGGAAACATAACCAAACTCGACACCAAGAAAGGAAGGTCCTCAGGTGCTAGCAAAAGAGGGGAGTCCAGGCTGTAACTTTTAGAGCTGCACTTCAGAGCTACCTTATTTTCATGAGCTGAAAGTCACAAAGACTTAGCCTATCTGTAGAAGGGGCTGCAAGAACTTGACACTGAAGGACGTGTGACAAGGAAATCTTCCATCCATTCGGGCCCATGTTCAGAAAAAGTCTGAATCCCGACCAATGCCATTTTCAGGACTATGATTTGAATTTACATGAATTCCAAGACAACAAATTCACATCAAAAACTGATCCAGATTTTATCAGAGACCCATACAAGACCATACTATAAAGCTATTTCTATAGACAAGATTTACAGTTGTCACTTCCATGGAAGTGGCCATTGCTGAATCTGGGTTCATAACCAAATATTTCATGTAGAATGAGGAAATGAAGTATAATTGGAAACAATTAAAAATGCAAGTAGATAAAAGAATGTGCAGCCTAAAAATTAAAAATAGTAAGCAATAAGAAAGAAGCTTTGAAAGTATTATGTTTAAAATGCTTAAAGAAAGAACAGAAACCAAAGGCAAGTGTAGGACAGTATGAAAAAAAATAAAAACAATTTTAAGAATCTAAGGGAATTCCATAAACAAACAATAATATCTTGGTAAAATTAAAATATCATGGAAGGATTTAACAGTACAGACAAAGATAAAATTAATGAATTGAAAGAAAAACCTGAGACAATCATCCATAATTCAATACATAGAAAAAGAGATAGAAAATAATAACTAATATACTTGTAGTCTAGAGAATTTAAGAAGGTATAATACATCAAATAAACATTCTTAACAGGAAAAAATAGAGATAAAGGAAGAATTTTTATTCAAAGACCTAATTTAAAAGAATTTTCCAGAATTTCAGAAAGACACATTAGAAGAGTCCCACCAAACCCTCTGCAGAATAAATAAAAATAAATCTACACCTAGCCAAATTATAGTGAAAACTTTGAAGAACATCAAACACAAAGAAAAAAAATGTAAAAACACTGCACTTATTTTAAAATATGATTAGCTTCAAAAAAAAAACAAAAAAAAATGTAATGCCTATAAAAAGATTGGAATTCATTTTCTTTTCTCATGTAATGGTCTAAAGCATCTCTGTCCAAAAGAAACAAAATGCAAGCTACATATATAATTTTAAAGAATATAATAATCACATTTTTAAAGTAACAAAAGCTTTAATATTTTAACTTTATTTGGTACAATATTTTAATTAACTTTAATATTTTACTTTATTGGGTACAATACAGCTAAACCTTATTATAATATGTAGTCAACCTAAAATTAAAAGCAAGCTCAGCTTCCAGAAATTGTTCTAAACAAGTAACGTGCTCTCCTAGCTATTAATACATATATAATCTTGCCCATCTATCTATCTAAACTTCTCTTCTTTTCTTTCTTAGTTGGACAAAATCCTATCTTTTTCATTTAGTAGTCAGCCCAAATATTTTCTCTTTCCTAAAGTCTTATTGTGGTTTATCAGATCCAAAGTAATTGCTATCTAATCTATGCTACATGGTACTACTTTACGCATTTCTACTGAGGCATAGTTGACATATAACATTATGTTAGTTTCATGTGTATAATAAGTCAGTGTTTGTATATATTCCAAAATGATCACCACAATAAGTCTAGTTAACATACATCACCATGCATGCATGTGTGCTAAGTCACTTCACTCATGTCCAACTCTTTGCAACCCTATGAATGTAGCCTGCCAGGCTCCTCTGTCCATGGGATTCTCCATGCAAGGATACTGGAATGAGTTGTCATGCCCTCCTCCAGGGGGTCTCCTGGACCCAGGAATCAAACCCACATGTCTTATGTCTCCAACACCAGCAGGTGGGGTCTTTACCACTAGTACCACCTGGGAAGCCCAATCCATCACTATACATAGTTACTAAAAGATTTTTTTACACTGACAACTTTTAAGATCTACTCTCTCAGCAACTTTCAAATATACATATTTTTTAAATTTGTCTTTTTCTCATAATTTATCATTTGTGTGTCAAATTACATCTAGATCATAAATTTTAGTAGCAAAAGTAGTGTATCTTTAACAATATCTAGGCTTGTAAAAAGCAGGTAACTATGACCATAATATGTATCTTTTTATTTTGTGTAGTCACTAAGTGGTGTCTGACTCTTTGTGACCCCATGGACTGCAGCCCATCAGGCTTCTCTGTCCATGGGATTTCCCAGGCAAGAATACTGAAGTGGCTTGCCATTTCCTTCTCCAGGGGATCTTCCCAACCCAGGGATTAAACCCGCATCTCCTTCATTGGCAGATGGATTCTCTACCACTAAGCCATCAGGGAAGAGTAGCAAGAGGCCATGCAGATTTTAATGCATTTTGTAAACTGCAAAGTATTCTAAAAACATGTTATGATTAATACAAAAATATTAATATTGCGTGCAAAGTGTTACTCCAAGAGGGTCTTTAGCTAGACTTGATCTAAAAATGCTGGGGAGGGAAAATTGCTAACTATTCTGTAGAAGGGAGGAGGAAGAAAGGAAGGAGTGGTTTTGTGTGGTGTCAGAAAGCTGCCTGTTGCTTGTTTCTTTTCACCTGTCAATTCTTATTTTCTTTTACTTAAAAAAAAAAAATCAACTCACATGGTGTACTTTTGTTTATAATGAAAAAAGAGAAAAAAAAAAAAACACGTTGAATTCATTGGTGAATATTAAACAGATGGAGCCAGACCATCAAGGGGAGAGAAAATAGAGACAAATACAGTTGTCATGGTTTCTTTGAGATACAGTAAACAAAGGGACCCCAATGGACAATGAAAGCCCTATTGGGAAAAACCACACGTTGCCCCTTGCTTGTTTCTTCATGAGATCTCTCCTGTGACCCTCTTTCCCTGTCCTCAGCTCTCATACTGTCAATAAAATTACTAAAAAAATAAAACAGGAAGTGAGATGATGGGAACAAGCATTGTGGAGTCCAAGGTGATCAAGTTTTTTGTCAAGTTCTGAAAAGCCAGGGATTCCTACAGGACCCTTTGGTTGCCTTAATGCTAGTTTCAACAACAGCTATGGTAGTAGCTATACCTGCCAGGAAGCTGGTTCAGTTTACATAACAGGCTTGCTGCTGCTGCTAAGTCACTTCAGTCATGTCCGACTCTGTGCGACCCCATAGAAGGCAGCCCACCAGGCTCTCCCGTCCCTGCGATTCTCCAGGCAAGAACAATGGAGTGGGTTGCCATTTCCTTCTCTAATGCATGAAAGTGAAAAGTGAAAATGAAGTCGCTCAGTCGTGTCCGACTCTTAGCAACCCCATGGACTGCAGCCCACCAGGCTCCTCCGTCTATGGGATTTTCCAGGCAAGAGTACTGGAGTGGGGTGCCATTGCCTTCTCCCATAACAGGCTTATATTTTATTAAATGAGACATAGTCATTCAATTAGAAATATGGAGAAATTCCTGATCAAAGTGGTTTCACTAATGCAGTCCTTTACCAATCTTCTTAACAGTGAAGCTCTTTACAAATAAAAATCTCTGCTGATCCCCATTATATAAAAAGTTACAAATAATGGACAGCTCCCTCTGTGGGATTAAATTTTTATGGTCTGATAGATATCAATCTATTGTTTGTGGAACAGAATGTAAATACTAAAGTTTCCATGAAAGCAGTACTATAAGCATCACTCATATTTTTAAGAGATGACTGAAAGAAAGCTCCATAAATCGTGGATCCTTCCAAGGGATCAAGAATATAAGCAGAGTCAGACAGTAGAGAAAGAAAAAGGATTTGTGACATTTCCAGTTGTTGAACTGCTGAGTTCTCCCCTACAAAGCAGGATGGGGAGCTGGTATGAGACAGATGATAACATTTAACTGAAGTACTTAAGATGGAGCTCTAAGACAGTTTTCTGTATGTTCCATGCAATTGTGAAAAAGCTAAAGTTCCCCAATGGCTCAGCGGTAAAGTATCTGCCTGCAAGTAGGAGACGCAGTTCCGATCCCTGGATCAGGAAGATCCCCTGGAGAAGGAAATGGCAACCTGCTCCAGTACCTGGAGAATCCCATGGACAGAGGATGGGATACTGGTGGGCTACAGTCCATGGAGTTGCAAAGAGTCGGACACTATTGAAGTGATTTAGCACACAAGCTCTGAAGAATCCACTGAAGATCCCAGAGACAGTCAACTCAACATTGACGAGATGGAGAGAGCTTGATGGAGCACAGCCATGAAAGTTTTGCCCTTATCCCTTCATCTCTTAGTTCCCTAGTCCCCAGTTAGGGGAACAAAATGGTGTAAATTGCTATATTGGGAAGGAGGTGAGCGAGAGATAAAAGAAACCAACCTCGAAGGAGGACTGCAATCAACTACACACCCAAGAAAAGAAAAGGAATGCTTTGAATGGAAGATTGAAGAAGGTTGGTTAATATCTTGGATCAGATGCATTCCAATTACCAAGAAAAAGCAGTGTTTGTGTTGTTAGACTCATGATCACGTGACTGTCAGTTACCTAAGAATAAGCAGAAAAACTATGGGATGTGCCAAACTTTTCATCTAGGGACATAGAAAAGTAACTTGCCCATGGGGGAAAAAAATGATATTGGGGAAGGGGTGGTAACAAAAAATAGAATTGCATTTTGAATACATCCTGGGAGTTCTACATTCATCAAACCAAGGACATTTGAAAAAGCCCTAGATCATCTCTTTAAAACCTCTAGAAGTTTAGAATCCAGAATACCAGCATTTCAACTGAGGTCATGCAATAGTCATCATTTATTCAGTAACTGCTTCCTACTTTGGGCTGAGCACGGTGTTTGAAGCTTTCACCTACATTGTGTCTATTATCCTTGTCAACTTATAAAAGATGTATAATGTGACAGTTGTGAGTTAAATTTTTTTGGGGGTAAAATGAGGACTGTAGCCTAGGAAACAGCGCCTCAGAGAGCTCTGAGAAACTGCTCCAAAGAGGTAGAGGGGGACAGTCAATATATGTGATACTGGTGAAGGAGGAGTTCATACAATCAAGCATATATCTCACAAAAGGATTTCTGCTACCACAAGGAGCAGAAGTCATCATGAAGGGATTTAGTGCTTTTCTAGATACGAGCAGATGCAAGGATTGGACTCATAACATTAGTTCCTAAAAAGAATCTAACCGTCTAAAGACCTGTTCCACCAGGTTTCCTGGAGCGCAAAGTGCCTCATTCTCCACCCTGAACTTTCTTCAGGGCTTGTTGAGGGTCAACAGCTGCAGCAGAACAGGATTCAATCCCTGCAGAAGCAGATGGCAAATGCCCCTGCTGCTATTGCTGATAGTTGCTGAGTCCAACTCTTTGTGACCCTGTAGCCTGCCAGACTCCTCCATCTATGGGATTTCCTAGGCAAAAATACTGGAGTAGGTTGCCATGCCCTCCTCCAGGGGATCTTCCTGACCCCGCCATCAAACCCGGGTCTCTTCCATCCCTGCATTGGCAGGCAGGTTCTTTACCACTAATGTCACCTGGGAAAGTCCTGAGACCCTGCACGTATCCTAATCTTGTTAGCAATCTCACCCTTGAACTGTTGCTATAAAAATAAAAACGGCCCATCATATCCTCCCTGTTTGGGACACACGGTGTTTTTTGAGGCAGCAGTCTGCTGTGTCCCCTTTTGTCTGGCAAAACAATAAAGCTATTCTTTTCTACTCCACCCAAAACTCTGTCTCCGACATTCAATTCGGTGCTGGTGTACAGAAAGGCTGAGCTTTTGACATCACCTTCACATGCTTTCTGCAAACAGTCTATATAATACATATTTATAACTGACAGCATTTCCTTTATTCTACCTTAACGAATATTCATTTATCAACTTGACTCTTCGTTCTCTTTGTGGCCTATTTGATTAGCATTAGTGCAAAAGTTTGGGCCCTCATCGGAAAAGTAATTGTGATGAAAAGAAAAGTTTGTGGAAACCATATTTTCTCTTCATTTGGTTACAGAAGTGTTTCCTTTTTTTTTTTCTTAACCCATATTTGGTTATTAATTATTTCAAAGGACTCCTTTAAAAAAAGGCAGGCAGCTAACCCAATGCAAATTCTTAGACAGTAATCATTTCAATTCTAGGATATGTCAGTCACCTTTGAGCTAGTAAACCCTTCATTCCTGCATTTTTCAGTAGATTATCAGAAATAGAAGATGTATTCATCCCCTTGGATTGCCTTAAGAGAGTATCATAGACTGAGTGGCTTAAACAGTAGCAGCACATTTTCTCATAGTTCTGAAGGCCAGGGTTAAGGTGTTGCTCTCAGATATAGTTTTTGGTGGCCTCTCATCCTGGCATATAAGTGACCCCTTAATGCTATGTCCTCACATGGATTTTCTTCTGTGCACCTGCAGACAGAGAGAAAGAGAAAGAAAGAGAGCTCTTTCATGCCTCTTCCTCTTCTAATAAGGTCAACCATCCTATCTGATTAAGGTCCCACCCCATGACTGCAGTTCAGTCCAGTTCAGACGCTCAGTTGTGTCCAACTCTTTGTGACACCATGGACTGCAGCAAGCCAGTCTTCCCTGTCCATCACCAACTCCTGGAGTTTATTCAGACTCATGTCCATTGAGTTGGTGATGCCATCCAACCATCTCATCCTCTGTCATCGTCCCCTTCTCCTCCCACCTTCAGTCTTTCCCAGCATCAAGGTCTTTTCCAATGAGTTAGCTCTTCACATCAGGTGGCTAAAGTATTGGAGTTTCAGCTTCAACATCAGTCCTTCCAATGAACACCCAGGACTGATCTCCTTTAGGATGGACTGGTTGGATCTCCTTGCAGTCCAAGGGACTGTCAAGAGTCTTCTCCAACACCACAGTTCAAAAGCATAAATTCTTCAGCACTCAGCTTTCTTTATAGCCCAACTCTCACATCGATACATGACTACTAGAAAAACCATAGCGTTGACGAGATGGAGTAATGTAATGGCAAAGTAATGTCTCTGCTTTTCAATATGCTGTCTAGGTTGGTCATAATTTCCCTTCCAAGGAGTAAGCATCTTTTAATTTCATATCTGAAGTCACCATCTGCAGTGATTTTGGAGCCCCCGAAAATAAAGTCTCTCACTGTTTCCATTGTTTCCCCATCTATTTCCCATGAAATGATGGGACCAGATGCCATGATCTTAGTTTTCTGAATATTGAGCTGTAAGCCAACTTTTTCACTCTCCACTTTCACTTTCAATCAAGAAGCTCTTTAGTTCTTCTTCACTTTCTGCCATAAAGGTGGTGTCAATCTGCATATCTGAGGTTATTGATATTTCTCCCGGCAACCTTGATTCCAGCTTGTGCTTCACCCAGCTCAGCATTTCTCATGATGTACTCTGCATAGAAGTTAAATAAACAGGGTGACAATATACAGCCTTGACGTACTCCTTTTCCTATTTGGAACCAGTCTGTTGTTCCATGTCCAGTTCTAACTGTTGCTTCCTAACCTGCATACAGATTTCTCAAGAGGCAGGTCAGGTGGTCTGGTATTCCCATCTCTTTCAGGATTTTCCACAGTTTGTTGTGATCCACACAGTCAAAGGCTTTGGCATAGTCAATAAAGCAGAAATAGATGTTTTTCTGGAACTCTCTTGCTTTTTCTATGATCCAGTGGATGTTAGCAATTTGATCTCTGGTTCCTCTGCCTTTTCTAAAACCAGCTTGAACATCTGGAATTTCACAGTTCACGTACTGTTGAAGCCTGGCTTGGAGAATTTTGAGCATTTCTTTACTAGTGTGTATAATCTTTAATACTTCCTTATGGCCTTCTCTGATAGCTCAGATGGTAAAGAAACTGCCTGCAATGTGGGAGACCTGGGTTTGACCATGGTTGAGAAAGATCCCATGGAGAAGGGAATGGCAACCCACTCCAGTATTCTTGCCTGTAGAATCCTATGGACAAGAGGAACCTGACATGCTACAGTCGATGGGGTCTCAAGAGTCAGACACAAGTAAGCAACTAGCACTTTCACGTTCGTTTTATGGGGATTTACAGTAAAAGGGTGGCTCTAATGGTAAAGAACTGGCCTGCCAATGCAGGAGAAGAGGAGAGGTGAGCTCAATCCCTGGTTTGGAAGATTCCTTGGAGGAAGGCATTTCAATCCACTCCAGTATTCTTGCCTGACGAATCCCACGGACAGAGGAGCCAGGTGGGCTACAGTCCACAAGGTCTCAAAGAGTCAGACACAACTGAAGCAACTTAGCATTCATGGGCTTTGTGTCCAAATATGGTCATGTTGGGACTTACAACTTGAATATGTGAATTTGACGAGGAAAAAAATTCAGTCCATAGCAGGTAGCACCTGATCCCCAGTGTTGTTCCTAATAAGTAGAAAGCCAAACAAATGTCCCAAACCCCCAAGCCTGTACTCAGAAAAGGAAAAAAGAGAGATATCTTATGATTTCTGTTTTCAGATATGAGAACAGAGAGACGAAGAAAAGAATTAAGTTCTTTGGGTACAATCTCCCCATAACGCTCTAACACTTCCAACCTCCTCTACCATTTTCACTAAAGCAGAACATCTGGAGAGAGCCTTGCTTCCCTCTGAACCTCTCCAACCTGAATAGCCTCCATTAAAAGAGAGTATGGGGACTTCCCTGGTGATCCAGTGGCTAAGACTCTGGGCTCCCAATGCAGGTGACCCAGGTTTGATCCCTAGTTGGAAAACTAGATCCCACATCCCTCAACTAAGAATTCATATGCTACAATTAATACCTGGTACAGCCAATAAATAATTTATTTTAATTTATAAAAATAAAAGACAATATGACCTCATAGATAAATAGGTAAGCTCTGGACACCGATTTATTATCTTTGAGTTGTCTTGTACCAAGTACTAACTACATAATTGAGACAAATCACATAATGTTGCTCAGCTCAGTTGTTGTTTCAAATCAAGTATGGATCCTGGTTTTGTAGGGCCTGAAGCTTTAACAACTTTGAAGTCTCCCTTCAAGAAAAAGAGCAAAAAAAATAGGGTACACAAATATATGGGAGGAGAAATCATAACAGATCACAAATTTTTTAAAGTTGGGAAATCCCACAAGCATCACAAAAATCCAGAAAATAGTATTTTTATTAATTAACCTTGTGACACACACCTGTAATATTTTGCCACAATTTTGACTTCTATTTGATTACCTATTCATATAATACTAATGTGATAAAAAATCATTTTCTACCAAGAGAATAGAAGAAATAATTGAATCTTTAATTTAGCTACCTGTGCTAAGTTGCTTCAGTCCTGTCTGACTCTTTGTGACCCTAAGGACTGCAACCCACCAGGCTCCTCTGTTCATAGGATTCTCTAGGCAAGGATACTAGAGTGGGTTTCCATTTCCTTCTCCAGGGGATCTTCCTGACTCAGGGATTGAACCCTTGTCTCTTGCATCTCCTGAATTGGCAGGTGGGTTCTTTACCATTAATACCACCTGGAAACCCCAAAGTTTGCATCCCAGCATGCAGTGTCTTTAGTTGCAGCATGTTGGACCTTGTCTCCCCAGTCAGAGATTGAACCTGGGCCCTCTTCAGTGGGAGTACAGAGTCTTCACCATTAGACCCCCAGGGAAGCCCCTAATTTAGCTATAGCAGATGAAAATTTCCTGTATCAATCGCTTGGAAAGATTTCAGCCTCATAACTCAACATTAGCGATGTCATATTGATTTGTAAGATTGCCAAGTATGGGGAAAACTCTTTAGAGCTTCTTTCATACTGAATTTGCAAGATTTGGGGACATTTAAAATTTTCTTGTGTAGCAGCTAACTTAAATTCCCTGTTAAGTGACAACTTTCTAATTAACCAGTTTGCCCTGAAGACAGCTCAGTAGGTGGGAGTGTTCCTGAAAACCAGGCTGGCAATAACTTAACTCTGTGTGGAAGGGACAGATAGTCACATAAATGTAGCTCATTAAACCCAAACTAAATACGTCCTCAACTAGAATTCCCTTAGGGAGATCCTTAAAACACCCCAAGGTCATTGGAGACAGTGGGTCATTGGGAAAGTTGGAATGGAAAAGAAGCCAATTGTGGTTTAAAATATCTTACTTTGGCAAGTTTTACAGAGCATATAACCATGTGAACATACTGCTGGGACCTCACTCAGGGCTTTAGCTTTATTAGCTCTGTGACATATCCTCCTTAAAGTCAGAATTCACAGAATTGTGTTTATGAAGACAGAATAACGGGGATGTGTGTTTCTGTGTCAAGAGTTCTGTGTGGTCAAGGGGCTAAAGGTGAAGACAGAATCTGCTTGCAAGGAAATATCTTTATAGTCTTTAAAATATTCAGGTCTACATTTTTTTTTTCTCCTTATTCATAATCCCTCCCAAACTCTTCCCGGTGGAGTCTTTTAAAATCCTTCCTTACCTTGTTTCACCTTTATTAGAGGAGAGCAAGGAGTTTTGTTTCAAAATGCAGACTGTCGATTCCTCGGTGAGGGAGGCAAAAAGTGAAAACAATGGAAAGGAAAGGTCAAAGACTCCCTCAGGTGAGGCACGAAGCTGTTTATGTATTTTTTCAACTCCGTGTCTAAGAATTGGGGGAAAGTGACAATTCAGGATGGCTGAGTGGGAGGGAAAGAAAAAAATCACAGTCCTGTGACGTGACTCGGCTTCACACCCTGCCTATTATTGATTTACAGAATTAGATAGGATAGTGAGAAATTTGCAAACCCTGGCACCGAAAAAGGCAAGCCTGCAGTCGTGATGGGAAGTGACGAGCAGGTGAAGGTCACAGGACAGTTACAGATCATGACTCCACAAGTGTGGTCACTGGATGAACTACAGGAGGAAGGGGAACAGAGAAAAGTCAGGTTGGAACCTTCCATGGCAGGAGCCAACCGCAAGAACGTCCTGGCATAAAAACAAACAAAGATGGGGCCCACAGTTCCACGAATCAGTGACGCTTTAGTGCAGAAAAGAGAAGCAACAGAGCAGGAACACAATCTCTTTCCAAGAGTGACTACGTTAGCATCCGGGCACAGAACGAGGACGCTTGTCACTGAAACTAGAACGGAAATCAAACCCCCAACACATCTATCCTTTCACTGCTACCTTCTTCTCAGGTTTGGTAAATAAACTCACTTTGCCCAACCTCTGTTTTAATAAATGTTGAATAACCTTAAGGAGTTCTGAACAGTCAGACCTCGGAGGTATTGTGGGTTTCGTTCCACAGATAAGCAAATGTTGCAATAAAGTGAGACACGTGAATGTTTTGGTCTGCCAGGGCATGTGAAAGTTGTGTTTTCATTGTATTGTATATTCAGTGTGCAACAGTGTTACATATTAAAAAAAAAACCTAATTTTTAAATATTTTATTGTTAAAAAATGCTAAGCATCGCATGAGCCTTTAGGAATTCGTAATCTTATTGCTGGTGGAGGGTTTAAAATATTGCAAGAATGACCAGAACATGATGCCAAGACACAAAGTAAGCAAATGCTGTTGAAAATGGCACTGATAGGCTTGCTCTTAACAGGTGTATCACACACCTTCGCACGGTAAGCCAGGCAGCAGCAGCAGCCATGTGCCCAGAGGCTCCCCCAAAGATAGCTAATCTATAACTTAGAAAAGATATTTTAATAGTTACAAAGGGAAGATTGAGGTGTGGTGGCGAAGTGTCTTCTTTTTTCCCCTTCTTCCAAGCTTTGCTAGAAGTATGGAGATTCACATTCCAAAGAGAGAATTGTTTCAGGGGATAATTTTCAGGATTCTAACCTGAAAGACAACTTTACCTAAGGAGCCCAATTTCAGCCGGTCAAATTTGCTAGGGAAGGCAGGGCAGGTGTCCCAGTCCCCGAATGCCATGCTGACCCAGATTTGGAGTGGAGGAAGCACCCAAGTGTCACCTGGCACTTTGAATGCTGATTGAGCAGGGATTCTATTTTCATTTTTTTAAAACTGCCATTTCTTAAAAAAAAAAAAAAAAGCCCCAGGGCATGCTAAGAGTAAAATATACCAATCATTAAAATATTTAAATTCACTGGCAGCAGTGATTAATAAAACATCCAAATGATACAGTTTACAAAAAGTGTGGTCTCAACCTATCTAACCTAAAATAGCATGCTCCATCCAGCCAGCTCATTTTCTCCAGTCCGCCCTCTGAAGGCTGCCTGCAGTTCTTCAAAAACTTACTAAACACCTATTCCAGAAAAGGCACTCTATGGTTGGAAAGATGATCTCACATTGTTCTCACTCTCAGTGTATTTGTAATTAATAATTGAGATAGTATATTCTGATCTGTACCATTTATCCATCCCCAAAGTTACCAGGTAAGGTCAGAAAGTAGGATCATCCAGCATCATCCAAATATAGCCTTCAGACAGATTTTTGTTTAACCCACTGAGATTTTCAAAAATATTTGAATTATTTATTTTCCAATATTTTTTCTTTTAAAAAAATGTATTTATTTTAATTTGAGGATACCCTTGTGGCTCAGCTGTAATGAATCTGCCTGCAATACAGGAGACCTCGGTTCGAACGCTGGGTTGGGAAGATCCCCTGGAGAAAAGAAAGGCTACCCTCTCCAGTATTCTGGCCTGGAGAATTCCATTGACTGTATAGTCCATGGGGTTGCAAAGAGTCGGACACGACTGAGCGACTTTAACTTTCACTACTTTACAATATTGTGATGGTATTTGCCATACATCAACATGAACTGACCATAGGTATACATATGTCCCCTCCATCCTGAACCCCCCTCCCATTTGCCAATATTTTTAAAACCAAGGAATTTCATACACACACACACACACACACACACACACACACACACACACGAATGGGCTCCTTTTATGCCCAGAACTGAGCAGTGGCTTCCTATGAGGGGAAGAGCTCAGGGACTTGCCACAATCATCATTGTTCATGTATTTCACATTCAATAACCTCCTTTGTTCATCTGGCTGGTTCATGCACATATTTAAGTTTGCAACCCATGCTATAAAAATGCAAACAAAGGCCTTCTCTGGAGCTCCCAGTGCTGACGGCCCAGATTTGATCCCTGGTTGGTTAACTAGATCCCGCATGCCGCAACTAAGACCCAGAGCACCCAAATACATGAATCAATAAAAATAATTAAAAAAAAAAAGATTCAAAAAAATGCAGTGAGAATACACAGTATGGACAGGCAGCTGGTGGGCAGGAGGAAATGGAGGCCATACGCGAAAAGACTTCGTGTGAGTCAGATATTGACTGACAGGTAGAATCGTACAGGTGGAAACAGAAGAAAAGAGCATTGCAGCATGATGGAAATAAGAAAGGACTAATAAGCCTGCCTGGTCATCTGGTGCAGCTGTGTGACCCACATATACGATGGGAAATAAAGAGGCTGGAGTGGGGAGTATCAGCCAGAGAGAGGAAAGCCTCAGCCACAGACTGGTAATCTACGTTTCAAAGCAGAGAAACTATGAAATCAGAATTGTGCTTCAGGATAACTTTCCTATTGAACTCTTATAACCTATAAGAATCCCTTGAGTTACTGTGACAACTATCCCCAAACAGCAGAATCCTTGTCCTTAATTGTATTCTATGTTCCTTCTGCGATATGAGCTCATCAATAACATCGCATTGAACCGACAGCTTAGAACGCAAGAAATCACTCCCTCCAGGGTACGGATGGGATATGGAGGTGGTGGGGAGGATATTGAACCTCCTGTCAAAAGACTAGGGCTCTCTTCTCAAAGCTCCGCCACTTACTATGCGCAGGTGTACAATGTCGATAGTAACAACTTTCTTCCTAAGACTGTGGTTAAGATTAAATGAAACAAAGAGGAGAGTATTTGCAAGTACTTTGCAAATGGCACAACATAATGCAAATAAAAGTTTTATTATTATTGTAGACATAGGGTTGCTCAGATTCTTTTCCTTGCCTTTAGCGCTCCCCAAGAAGACTATCTCTTAGGCTTTCTGTCCAAGCCTTAACCCCTTTATTTTATTAATACAGCCTTTGATGGGTCCTACTGAGTTGGTTCACTTGCTGACCTCCCAGGATTTGGACCAACCTCTAGACTCAGTTGATTTCCGATAACTTAAGCCCCTTGGTCTTCCTCCCAGTGACCTCCAATACACTCCAGTTCGTTCTTTATAAGCTCCTAGTATAATTTAAAATGCAAGGCTCTCTTTTTCTCGATTCTGACTTTATCAACACAATTCTTATCACTCTCAATAATACTCCAATTTCTCTAACCTATTTTCAGATACCCAAGATAAAGTGCTGAATAAACACTATTCCAATAAATAAATGCACAAAAAAACACCAAAGATCTGAAAAACAGTTTATGGAAGAGAGAGGATAAGCAGAGAGATAAGATAACAACCAGGATGCCAGAACTGCCTTTGCTCAGAGGGAAGTTACTAATGCCACAAACTTTGTGCTTAGGTGGGTAATGTCAGTGATGGGAGGCTAAAGATGCAGAGCCCAGTGTGGCTTTGGGGAGATGCTCTAAGAGGGAAGGGATATTTGTATACTTATGGCTGATTCATGTTGTTGTACAGCAAAAAGCAATACAACATTGTAAAGCAATTATCCTCCCATTAAAAATAAATTTTAAAAAATTTTTATAAAGTAGTTAAAAATTGTTTAAAAAAAAAAGAGAGAGAGAGAGAGAGAAAGTAAAGGCACATATCTTAGTGCTTAGTTACGTAGGATGCTGTTCTTAGAAGTGGGGAGAAATAGATCTTCTCACACCAACTATAAAATCCTACCCCATTCCTGGAACCCAAGAAAAGGACAAAGTCAAGATGGCAACCAAGTTATGCAGGAAACACCAAGGAACACACATTCGAATCTCAGAAATTATGAACAAATCAATGTCCTGCCAGCTAGATTTCTACCCAAAGGAAATGTTTCTGGTAAGACAAATCAGAAGCAATTTCATAAAGACCAAAGTCTCTTGTAATTCTAAGTGGCCAAGAAACTTCCAGAGCACCTAGAGAAGGCTAATACAAACTGATCAGCCCAGAGGCCTGTTTCCCTGGAGACGGAGCCTTTATCCCAACCCTAGTAACCAATCAAAGGAGGGCAGAACCAGGTGATTGCAGGGCCTCCTCCACCTGTGACCGCCATCATGGTCTGCAGGTGAAGAGTCAGCAGCCATCAAGATAACGCAGCCTGAGTTATGTCTAGTTGGTGCCCTTATAAATATGCTTCAGTTGTCCAGAATAATTGCTTCCAATAAAGGCCAAGCAGACAATTCTGACAGGGGTGTCCTTATGAGTTTGTGCTGCTTGTAAACCTGTCAGAATGGATGCCTTCTTGTATTTCCATCTTTAAGCCAAGCTAATACATCAGGTTACGTTTCAGGAAATCATTCCATATGTTCCATGCAAAGGCAAATTTGAAAGCTCAATAAGGCCCCAAGGACCAATGGTTTTAATGAAGCTGGCTTCACGTTTGCTGCCAACAAGGTAGGAATTCCATGTCCTCCACCACTCTCTCTCATCCACATCCACCCCTCCTTTTATGTTTCCTATCTTGGTAAAAAGCCATCACTGTTTATCTAGTAGAGATAGAACCTGAGAGTCATCCTCTAGGATTCTCTGTTCTGACTGGCCACCTCTTGTGACAACACTATAGTCTCAAGGTTTTGAACCTGTGATTCTATCTTCATTTGCATGGTCACTGCCTATTTGGGTCTTCAGCACATCACATCTGGGCTACATACAAATGACTTATCACTGCCTCCCTCTCTCACTCCTTTAGAACCACCTTTCCCCAAAGACTGATTATTAGAAAACAGTGATTTTGGACTTGCCTAGTGGTCCTGTGGTTAGGACTCAGCACTTCCAATGCAGGCGTTGCAGGTTTGATCCCTGGCTAGAGAACTAAGATCCCACATGCCATTGGGAGGGGCCAAAAAAAAAAAAAACGACAGAGATTTGACCAAGTTACTGTCTTACTTAAAATCATTCACTGCATCTCACCATCACTTTCAAGAAAAAACAAGATTTTTAGCAATTAGCCAGGACCTCTCACTATGCCACCTCTGCCCACATGGATCCCACAGGGGCTCTGCACTGTGTAGAAAGACCTGCCACTCAGTCACAATCCCAGGATCCCTCGCCCTCCAATTCTGCATGGGTCTTCGCCCTGGAAAACTCTTCTTCTCTCCCGTTCTTCATTAGTTCAGCTGGTTCACCCCTACTCATGCTTCATGACTCAACCAAAACTTCAAATCATCCCCAAGTCTCTTGCCACTGTTCCTAGACACTCCTGTAGAATTCATTTGAAAGCTGGATAAGCCTCCAGGGGCCTCTGGTTTTAATTAGACTGACTTCACGTTTTTGCTGTTCCTCACTTCAGCCGTACTGACATTTGGGGCCGGATAAGTCTGGCACCCCACTCCAGTACTCTTGCCTGGAAAATCTCATGGATGGAGGAGCCTGGTGGGCTGCAGTCCATGGGGTCATGAAGAGTCGGACACGACTGAGTGACTTCACTTTCACTTTTTACTTTCATGCATTGGAGAAGGAAATGGCAACCCACTCCAGTGTTCTTGCCTGGAGAATCCCAGGGATGGGGGAGCCTGGTGGGCTGCTGTCTATGGGGTCTCACAGAGTCAGACATGACTGAAGCGACTTAGCAGCAGCAAGTCTTTGCTGTGGGGGCATCCAGAATGTGGTAGAATGTTCAGCAGCATCCTCGCCTCCGTCCACTAGGTACCACACCCTCCCCCCAAGATGTAACAACCAAAAATGTCTCCAGACATTGCCAAATATCCCCTGGGAGCAAAATAATTTCCACTGAGAACCACAGTTATAGTATCATATAGACCTCATTTCTCGGCTTGGTTGGACTTGAAGCTTATTTGACCATTCTTCCCACTGAAAAACTCTTTATTTGCCAGAAACTGGAGACACAGAAAATGCAGGTTCAATCCCTGGGTCAGGAAGATCCCCTGGAGAAGGAAATGTTAACCCACTCCAGTATTCTTGCCTGGAGAATCCCATGGACAGAGGAGTCTGGCAGACTACAGTCCAAAGGGTCGTAAAGAGTCAGACAAGATCGCACACGTGCATACATATACTATCTTTTCCTTATCAAGTATAACCCCTGTGCCTTGATAGTGTCCATCCTATAATAGGTGCTTGAATATCTAATAGGTGCAATGAATGAAAACAAATGAATAAGCAAATGTTAAACAACCCTTAGATGTACTTCTCTCTGTTCTCAGATACACTTCCAAGAAATCCCAAGATAGAAACCAAGCAGTCATGGGCCAAGAAAGCAGCTCTGAAATTGAGAATCCTGAGCTCTTCGACACATAGACAGAATGAGAACAGATTTTAGGGGTCAATTAACTACTTCACCAACTTCTTTGATTTGAGAAAACAGAGGTACAGACAGATAAAGAGGTTCTATGTCTGCCACAGAGAATATATGCAACCCAAGCTCATCTTGAGTCTCCCACTGACCTTGGTAAAGCTTTTTGCTTCTCTGTTCATACAGACAGGATAACTTGCCATACAAATTTCATCTTGCCAATGTATACAAACAATCCTTCAGCAGGTCTCTTTGAATCCATCCTAATAGGGTAGCTAAGATTTCTTTCTGAGATAATTCTGAGATATATTTGGAACCTTGGGTGAAACTTGAGCTGCACTGGGGCTGATTCGCTTTGCACCGGTAACCCTCTGAACTTTGGTATTCCCATTTCAAACCTTCTTGCTTGAAAGGTGTGTCCCAATAGCACATCAGAGTTTAAACACGGTACTCCCAGATATTGAAGATGAGACGCAAGCATTGAATATGACACTTCTCCAGGCACTAGTGCTCAGGGAGAAGAAAATACACCAAGCTAAACAAAGCTGTAAAATGCCCGTTACATTGGAGATTAGACCGCACACCCATGGCAATGATAGTCTGCCTGGAGCAGTTCACTTATGACCACAAGCTGTGAGAACAGCTCAGTTTCTGCCCTTCTAGTACCCAGTGCTGCAGACTAAAGCCAACTGTATGAGTGATATACTTTTAAACTTAAAATGGACAGGTAGCACCGTTAGGCATTTTCAAGGCCGTACAATTCATATTCTGGTAGCCATAGGGATGCAGTAACCTTAGCATTCACAAAGTGCTGAGAACAGAACTGCCTAACCCAGAGATAGGTCCATGAACAGTGACCTCTTTTATTCATCTCTTCTGGTATAAAAAGCTTCTTCTCCTATATGCTACCAAAAAAAGACAGCAATTGTCTTTCGTTTTTGCTTGCACAAGCTCCTTGAAATGGGAGAAGAGGGTTTTTGTTACCTACAGGGCTTGAGTGAGACACGATAAAATATTTCCTTTTGTTCTTTTGTGGGAGAAAGAGAAAAAAAAAAGTAGACAGTGATGGCTATAGAAACCCAAGTGCTGAAGCACCCCAAGCAACGTGAATGAACATCAAAATAAAGCTGAGTGAAAGCAGCCAAAGAGCGCATAGACTATGATTTCATATTTATGAAAATCTACAAAATGCAAGCCAACTTACAGTGACAGAAAACAGATGAGAGTAGAGAAAGGGCATGGAGGGGTGAGAGAGAGGGACTACAAATGGTCAAAGAAAACTTTTGAGATTGATGGATAAGTTCGTTTTCTTGATTGTGGTTATGGTTTTATGAATGTATGTATATGTAAAACTTATCCAATTGTACACTTTAAATATATGCAGTTTATTATATGTCAACTGTACCCCAAAAAAGCAGTTTAAATACTCTATTTGTTTGTGGTTAGTATATGCTGTGCTGTGCTTAGTCGGTCAATCGTTTCCGACTCTTTGCAACTCCATGGACAGTAGCCCACCAGGATCCTCTGTCCCTGGGATTTTCAGGCAAGAATACTGGCATGAGTTGCCATTTCCTCCCCCAGGGGATCTTCCTGACCCAGGAATCAAACCCGCATCTCACATCTCCTGCATTGCAGGAAGATTCTTTACCCTCTGAGCTACCAGGTAAGCCCCAATAATATAGAAGTTATAATAGATTTTATATACAGACACTGCAACTTCACTAAAGTCACTCATTCTAATAATGCTTGTTATTGTTACTATTATTGTTGCTGCTGTGATTAAAATCATAAACATTAAAAAAAAGAAATCCAAGCGCTTTCTGGAAGAAGATAACATCAAGAAATATGGAACTAAAGGAGACTTCTCTGTATGGTTTTGTGATGATGAACATGAAGGCAGGATGCACAATACTTCCAATCAATTGGATTTTGTCCAAGTCCTGATATGAGCTTTCTGGTCCAGCCGAGGCAAAGCCATGTATGTCAGCACTCTAGAAAATGTCTGAGAAGAATTCACTAATTGCCATTGCCATTACTAATAAAGAGTAAAATCAGTCTTGAAAATGTCCATGGTGTCAGTATTCCTGAAACTCCTTATTCAAACATTTGCTATCCTTCTAATAGTAATCCATGTGGTTTTAAATCTGCCTCTAGTATAGTGATCCCCAAACTTTTGGGCACCAGAGACTGGTTTCGTGGAAGACAAGTTTTCCATGGACAAGGTGAGAGGGGAGAGATGGTTCCGGGGTGATTCAAGTGCGTTACACTTACTGTGCACTTTATTTCTGTTATTATTACATCAGCTTGGATTCAGATCATAAGGCATTAGATCCTGGAGGTTGGGAACCCCTGCTCTAATGGAAAGGAGAGCCCTACCTATTAAGATTTAGTACAGGATGCCTTCTTATATTCTTGAATTTGAAAATCCTTGGAACCACCTGGCATTAGAGCCAATCTTACTGAGGCAGGAAATTAACACCTTCACAAAATATAAAGTGAAACACGCCCGTCTATCCGCAGGATGACAGATACAGAGTTCGGCTAGAAGTTAGTTTACCTCGTTTGGATTCATCATGCATGTATCATTATATCTTCAGCGCTTTTTCTGGTTTCTTGATTGACTTTCCCTGATGCTCAGTTATTCTTCCTCAAATGAAGACAAATAAATTGAGATGTGTTCTTGGTGTGTGATAGATTATAAAAGAGCCTTCGGTAGCATGGCTGATTTAAGCTCAGACTTTAGGTAATTACAAAGCTCAAGTAATTACATTTTATAATACCTGGGAGAAAGGAGTTACTAACCTAGTTCTAGGGTTTGAGGTCTGAAGAGTAGTGGCTATTTATTTGCATGTTTTTATTATTATTTATGTCTTCATATTATATATACAGTTGTAATTACAATTTTCTTGTTAGCTTCAGCAAAGTTATTTCATTTTTTCCAATGTAATCCTAAGCATTATTTCAGTAGATTGGAGTTCATATGATCAACATCCCTAAATGATATTTATGATATTATCTTTTCACGGATACTCAACACCTGAACAATTTAATTGTATCCGAGGTAATGAACTCCTCATTCTTTAGAAATCTCTATTTTAGGACATGGCTATCTTTGCTTTAATATAGAATTTTAAATCTTAGCAATGGATGTAGGCAGAAGGGTAAGATCAAGAACTCAGTGTAACATATGAAGTGCCTCTTTCTCTGGCGTTTCTTTTTTTCAATGATTTTGTTCATTTATTTTCAGCTGCGGTAGGTCTTTGTTGCTGTGCACCGACTTTCTCTAGTTGCGGCAAGCAGGGCTGCTCTCTAGTGGTGGGGTGTGGGCTTCTCACTGTGCTGGCTTTTTCTTTTGTGGAGCACAGGCTCCACAGTACAGACTTCAGTAGTTGCAACTCCTGGGCTCTAGAGCACAGGCTCTGTAGTGGTGGTTCGTGGGCTTAGTTGCTTCACAGCTCATAGGATCTTCCCGGACTAGGGATCGAACCTGTGTCCCTTGCATTGGCAAGGGATTCTTAACCCTGAACCACCAGGGAAGTCGTCTAATTTTGCTCTCTTACTCAGCCCTCTTCTCTTTCAACCCCATATATTCTTCAAGACCTCAAGTATTATCTGTATATTGATAAATGCCAAACGTATATTCAAGTTCAGATCTCTTATTTTTAATGTGCACCCTTCTCCATCACCTGGATAACTAACAGGCTGTTCAGAGTCAACATACAAAAAGCTAAATTCATCTCCCCTTTGGCTTTGAAACTGGCTGCTCTCTGTAACTCATTTGAATTTCATATTAATCCACTCAGTTATCCAATGAAGAAAACTATGAGTCACTGTTGAGTCATCTTTTCCTTACCCTACATTACAGGACTGGAAAAGCTCAGTTTTCATTCCAATCCCAAAGAAAGGCAATATCAAAGAATGCTCAAACTACCGCATAGTTGCACTCATCTCACAGGCTAGTAAAGTAATGCTCAAAATTCTCCAAGCCAGGCTTCAGCAGAACATGAACTGTGAAATTTCAGATGTTCAAGCTGGTTTTAGAAAAGGCAGAGGAACCACAGATCAAATTGCCAACATCCACTGGATCATCAAAAAGCAAGAGAGTTCCAGAAAAACATCTATTTCTGCTTTATTGACTATGCCAAAGCCTTTGACTGTGTGGATCACAACAAACTGTGGAAAATTCTGAAAGAGATGGGAATACCAGACCACCTGACCTGCCTCTTGAGAAATTTGTATGCAGGTCAGGAAGCAACAGTTAGAACTGGACATGGAACAACACACTGGTTCCAGATAGGAAAAGGAGTACGTCAAGGCTGTATATTGTCTCTCTGCTTATTTAACTTATATGCAGAGTACATCATGAGAAATGCTGGGCTGCGTGAAGCACAAGCTGGAATCAAGATTGCTGGAGGAAATGTCAAAAACCTCAAATATGCAGATGACACCACCCTTATGGCAGAAAGTGAAGAGGAACTAAAAAGCCTCTTGATGAATGTGAAAGAGGAGAGTGACAAAGTTGGCTTAAAGCTCAACATTCAGAAAACTAAGATCGTGGCATCTGGTCCCATCACTTCATGGGAAATAGATGGGGAAACAGGGGAAACAGTGGCAGACTTTATTTTTTGGGGCTCCAAAATCACTGCAGATGGTGATTGCAGCCATGAAATTAAAAGATGCTTACTCCTTGGAAGGGAAGTTATGACCAACCTAGATAGCATATTGAAAAGCAGAGATATTACCTTACCAACAAAGGTCCATCTAGTCAAGGCTATAGTTTTTCCAGTGGTCATGTATGGATGTGAGAGTTGGACTGTGAAGAAAGCTGAGTGCTAAAGAATTGATGCTTTTGAACTGTGGTGTTGGAGAAGACTCTTGAGAGTGCCTTTGACCGCAAGGAGATCCAACCAGTCCATCCTAAAGGACATCTGTCCTGGGTGTTCTTTGGAAGGACTGATGCTAAAGCTGGAACTCCAATACTTTGGCCACCTCATGTGAAGAGTTGACTCATTGGAAAAGACTCTGATGCTGGGAGGGATTGGGGGCAGGAGGAGAAGGGGACAACATAGGATGAGATGGCTGGATAGCATCACCAACTCGATGGATGTTAATTTGAGTGAACTCCGGGAGTTGGTGATGGACAGGGAGGCCTGGCATGCTGTGATTCATGGGGTCACAAAGAGTTGGACACGACTGAGTGACTAAACTGAACTGAACTGAACTGAACACCCCAGTAATCACTGGTCTTGTCAATTCTCCCTCTGATATTTCTCAATTTATCCTATTTCTCTTGTCCTTAAGTTCAAACCATCATCATTTCTTGCACTGTCTGCTAACTGGTTTCCCTTTCTTCACTCTAATTCGGCCTTCACAGTATAGCCAGGGCATGCATGCGTGCCTGCTAAGTCGTTTCAGTCATGTCCAACTCTTTGCGACCCCATGGACTGTAGCCCGCCAGGCTCCTCTGTCCATGGGATTCTCTAGGCAAAAATGCTGGAGTAGGTTGCCGTTCCCTTCTCCAGGGGATCTTTCTGACCCAGAGATTGAACCTGTATCTCCTGATGCTCTTATGTTGCAGGTGGATTCTTTACCGTTAAGACACCAGGGAAGCCCATTGCCAGGGCAACCTCCCTAAAAACCAAGTCTAATCTGTCAGACTCATCTATTCCTTCTCTTGTTCTCTGGATAAAGTCCCTTAACAATACAGACCCTGCTTTCCCTCCCTGCCCCAAGCACCACCACTATTCACACTTAATTCTGTGCCCTAAGCAGATTATACCATTTTCATGCTTTCTCTTTCCTTAGGATTAATGACAACTGTTCCCTTTACTTAGCAAATGTTCTCTTGCTACATTTTCCCTTATCATGTAATTACAAATCATCCCTTAGGTACAGCCCATGGGGTCGCAAAGAGTCAGACATGACTGAACGACTGAGCACACCTCCACACCCTTAGGTATCAGCTCAAGCATTCTCTCTTAACAAGCAGCCCAGGACCACCAACTGGTTCAGCCTCTGATGAGCCTCTAATCTAGGATCTGACTGTGATCCTCTCTAAAGCCTAAAAGAGTCTGTGGACACTTCCCTCACACATTCTTTCCCCAGCTCACTCTAAGAGCAAACTGAGTCATCACTCAAGAAGAGGCTTGTCCACACAGCTGGTGCCCTAGCTTATATAGCTGCCACTTGAGTAAGGGCCCCTCAGCCATCTATCTTTGATAGTCCACAGGGTTTGGCATTCATGAGTCCCCAAGTCCGTATTAAACAAACAAAAAGCAATTTTCCAGTAGGTGTATAAGTACTCCCTGCAGCTGTCTTCCCCAGGTTCAACACAGAGCAAGCAAAAACACCCACCTCCCACATTCTTCCTGGAAGGGATTTGACGGGATGTTTTCCCAGCTGCAGCCTGAGGTTTCATCTCCTAATAAGCCTACACGTGGAAGTTGACTAGGATCCTCCTGGGAGCCTGATAAAGTTGGTAGTCACATCTCCTGCTGTCTCTCCTCAGAACTAAGCCTCTAGCTTCTTCCTGGAAGGAATTTGTCAACACACCTAGCACCCTAACCGTTACTGCTGCCACCCAAGAGACAAGTTCCCAAGTCACCTAGCTCTGGGAGCTGACAGAGCTTAGCAATTATGAGTCCCCCGGGACCACACAAAACAAACAATTCTATCTGGGTGCACAAGCTCTTCCAATGACTATTCAGTCTGGCTCAGCACAGAGTGAGTAACAAAGGAAAAATACAAATAAAAACCCACCAGCTCCTGATTTCTTCCAAATAAGAGCTAGACTGAAAATCTAACATTCTGACTTTTCCAGATGCGGCATGAATCCTGGGCCTCCAATTAGGGAGGTGAAGGGGCAGGCAATTAGTTCCTCCAGGAGCCTAAAGAGACATCTGGGCATTTTGCATGCCTTTGGGGGCACTGGTGGGTGTTGGCACACCCTTAACTCCCAGCAGCCACTAAGAACAAAGACAGAAGTTTGGACGATCACAAAGGTCCTCAGATGGGACTACGGAGGCATACCTCCCACATGAGACTCGTCTCTTGGTACTGGGATAGGTGACTCCTTTATCAAATGTGGAGGGGAATATGCTCCAAACCATAGAACAAGATAAATCTCTAAAACCAATCTTAAAGAATGTAGAAAAGTGATTTACTCACTAGAATTCAAAATAACAGTCAGAAAAAAATGCTCACTGAGATCAGGCAAGCAAGACATGAACAAAATGACACTTTGAACAAAAAAATAGAAAATATTAAAACAACAACAACAACAACAAAAGGTTAAAGTTGAAGAATATAACAATTGAGCTAAAAAAAAGACTTCTATACAGGGCTTCCAGAATTAACTATATTAAATAGAAGAAAGGATCAGCAAACTTGAAAATGGAAAAGTGGAATTCATCCAATCAGACAAAAAGACAAAAGAATGAAAAAGAAGGAAGATAGTTTACGGGACTTAATGGACATCACCAGAAGGACTAAGATATGCAAACTCAGGATCACAGAAATAAAGGCAGAAGATGTCTCTAACCTGGGAAAAGAAGCAGACATCTAGATCCAGGAGCCCAAAGAAGATCAAATAAGATGAATCTATAAGGGCTCACACTGAGACTCATTAAATAGTCAAAAGTTAAAGACGATGAGAGAATATTAAAAGCAGCAAAAGAAAAATAACTTGTTGGGACTTCCCTGATGGATCAGTGGTTAGGACTCCATGCTTGCACTGCAGGGGGTGAGGGTTCCATCCCTAGTCAGGGAAATAAGATCCTGCATGCCTCAAGATACGGCCATAAAAAAAAAAAAAAAAGGAAAGAAAAATAGCTTGTTAAGTATGAGGGAATGCCCATAAGACTAGCAGCAGAATTTTCAGTAGAAACTTTGCAGTCCAGAAGTGAATGTGATGTTGTATTCATGGTGCTGAAAGGAAAAAAAAAAAAAAGTTGCCAAACAAAATTAGTTTACCAGCAAAATTGTCTTTCATAATTGAAGGAGAAATAAAGAATTTCCCAGATAAACAAAAGTAGAAAGATTCATCACCACTAGCCTGGCACTAGAAATGTTGAAAGGAGTTCTTCAGGCTCAAATGAAAGGCTGCTAATTAGTCACATGAAAACATATGAAAGAATAAAACTCCCTGGCAAAGGAATATATAGTTAAATAGTTCATATGTTGTTAACTACAGTTAAATATTTAACTATAGTTAAATAGTTAATATATTATTAAATGGTTAATATACAGTTGAATTCAGAGGTCTCTAATAATATCACTGGGCTTCCCCAGTGACTCAGAGGCAAAGAATCTTTATGCAGTGCAGCAGATGCAGGCTCAACCCCTGGGCAGGGAAGAGCCCCTGGAAAAGGAAATCGCAACTCTTGCCTGGGAAATCCAACAGAAGAGCCTGGTGGACTATAGTCCATGGGGCCACAAAAGAGTCAGACACAGTGTGAGTGACTAAACAACAATAATATCATGGTGGATGGTAATCATTTATAACTAAGGTAAAAAGGTTAAAACATAAAGGATTAAAAATAATTATAACTACAATAATCAGCTAATGGAAAAACATAAAAGATGTAAATTGTGACATCAAAAACATAAAATGAGGGTGTAAAATGTATAGTGTTTGTATTGTTCAAAATAAAGCTGTTATCAGTAAAATAGACTGTTGTAGCTCTAAGATGTTAGCCTCGTGGTAACTATGAAACAAAAATGTATAGGAGATATATAAAAGAGAAAGAATCAAGCATACCATCAGAGAAAATCATGAAATGACAAATGAGGAGGACAAGAAAGAAACAAAGGAAACACACTAATACAGTATACTAATGCATATATACGGAATTTAGAAAGATGATAATGATAACCCTGTATGCGAGACAGCAAAAGAGACACGGATGTATAGAACAGTCTTTTGGACTCTGTGGGAGAGGGAGAGGGTGGGATGATTTGGGAGAATGGCACTGAAACATGTATAATATCATATAAGAAATGAATCGCCAGTCCAGGTTCGATGCAGGATACAGGATGCTTGGGGCTGGTGTACTGGGATGACCCAGAGGGATGGTATGGGGAGGGAGGTGGGAGGCGGGCTCAAGATTGGGAACATGTGTATACCCATGGCGGATTCATGTTGATGTATGGCAAAACCAGTACAATATTGTAAAGTAATTAACCTCCAATTAAAATAAATAAATCTATATTAAAAAAAGAAAGGAACAAAGGAATTATAAAACAGCCAATTAACAAATTTGCAATAGAAAGTTTATACCTATGAGTAATTACTTTAAATGTAAATGGGCTTGTTTCTCTAATCTCATACATAGAATGGCTTGATGGGTTAAAAAGAAATACCCAACCATATGGTATGTATAAGAGATGCACTTCAGAAGTAAGGGCACATGCAGACTGAAAGTGAAAGAACGGAAAAAGATATTCTTCACAAAAGAAAACCAAAAGAAAGCAGGGGTAGTTATATCAGACAAAATAGAATCTCAGCCAAAAACAGTAACAAGAGGCACAGAAGATCATTATATAATGATAAGGAGGTCAGTTCAATTATAGTAATTGTCAGTATTTAAGAATCATAAATATTAACAACTTTAAGAGATTTTGCTATTATAAATATTTATGAACTCAACATCATAGTACCCAACTGTGTACAGAAAATATTAACAGATCTGAAGGAAGAAAGAGACATGAATAGAATATTTGTAGGGGACTTCAGTATCACACTTTCAACAATGGATAGATCATTCAGGCAGGAAATCAATAAAGAAACATTGGACTTAAACTATGCATTAGACCAGACAGAACTAGTAGACATATATACATATATGTATATGCCATCCAATGGCAGCAGAGGACACATTCTTCTCAAACACACATGGATTATTCTCTAGGAGAACACATATGTTAGAACTCTATATGATCCAGCAATCCCACTTCTGGAAATACATCTGAAGGCAACTAAGCCATTATCTCAAAGAACTACATGTACTGCCATGTTCATATTGTTGACCATTATTAACAATAATTATTGCTATTCACAATAGCTAAGATGTGGAAACGATCAGTGTCCATCAGAGGATGAATGGATAAAGACTATGTGGTATACAGTGGAATATTAGTCTCTAAAAAAAGAAGGAAATCGTACCACTTGAGATAAAATGCATGAATCTGCAGGTCACTACGCTACGGGAAATAAGCTAGACAGGAAAGATAAGTACTGCATAGTGTCACTTACATGTGGAATATATTTTTCAGAAAGTCAAACTCATAGTAATACATGTTAGTAATACATAGTAATATAGCTTAGTATGATGGTTGCCAGGGACTGAGGAGTGGGGGAAATAAAGGTCGGAAAAAGAAAGCAAGCTTTCAGTTATAAGACGAACAAGTTCTGAGAATCTCAAGTATAACAAGGTGACTAGTTTATAATCATATCATGCTCAGTCACTCAGTCATGTCTGACTTTTTGTGACCCCATGGACTGTAGCCCGCTAGGCTCCTCTGTCCATGGAATTTCCCAGACAAGAATACTAGAGTGGGTTGCCATTTCCTTCTCCGGGAGAGCTTCCCAACCCAGGGATTGAAACCACGTCTCTCGTGTCTTATGCATTGGCAGGTGGATTCTTTACAACTGTACCACCTGGGAAGCGCCTATAGTTCATAACACTTAGCTTTAATTTAAATTTGCTGAGAGAGTAGAACTTGTGTTTTAGCCAAAAATAGAGAAACAAAACACTCACTGGTAGATATGTGAAGTATTAGATGTGTTAATTAACTCAATGTTGTGAATCCTTTCACAAAGTATACATATATCAAATCATCAACTGTACAGTTTAAACACATTACAATTTTATTTGTTAATTATACTTTTATAAAAGTGAATATTAAAAAGAAAAAAGCAGATAAATTCTCTTTCCAATATCCTCACTAGGAAATTTTATTACTTTATGATTTTTTCATATGAATTGTTAAATAATAGTATTTTGATATCAATTTTCTCCTCTCCAGGGTACTTCTAAGCAGAGTATCAATTCTCTTTCACATAAAATTATTTACCTTTTGTCCATGTGATTATTTTTTACCGATATCTCAGGAAAGGAGAAACAAAAGGCTATGTCCAAAAGTCCTAAGAATTTCCATTCATTAACTGTGCCTAATCCCTAATCATAGTTACAAATCCTGGTTTTTCCTACCAAACTAGTACTGTCTGTTCTGTGCTTAGTCACTCAGTCGTGCAACTCTTTGCAATTCTGTGTACTGTAACCCACCAGGCTCCTCTATCCATGGGATTCTCCAGGCAAGGTTACTGGAGTGGGTTGCCATGCCCTCCTCTAGGGAATCTTCCCAACCCAGGGATCGAACCCAGGTCTCCCACACTGCAGGCAGATTCTTTACCATCTGAGTCACCAGGGAAGCCTGTCTACTTGAGACTAAGTTTTCAAACTCTGAGCTGTGACTTCAGCTGACAATCAGCTTCTTACCTGAGTCATGTGTTCAATTGGTTAGAATGTGCTGATGATTAAGCCAAAGACCCATTTCTGCAGGAGCCAATTTCACCCAGAGAAATCCCCTTGCACAGTCATGATGGCATCCTCTCCTCAGTCACTGCTCTCAGAGACGCAGGACCCTGGTATCAAGGAGATCAGTGTCAGAGTGAAACACAGCTCACAATAAAAACAGAAAGCACTGGGCATGTCTTCTTGTTCAACAGTGCTTATCATAGCAAGCTCACGTTTGCTAGACACTGTCTTAAATGCTTTTCATATATTATTTTATTGTATCTATACACCCCGACTAGGTAGTATCCCAACTTAACCTTTAAAAAACCAAGAGGAGTAATTTGCCAAGGTCAGAGTCAAAGACCTGAAAGCTGATCCCATGTCTGACTTGAGTGTCCAGAGTCCAAGTGATTTACCCAGAGCACACCCCTTGCAGAAAGAGGGCCACAGGGTAGCAGGAAAAATGGAAACACAGGACTTTATGTTGGTTCTGCTCAGACTTTCTGTGTGACCCCTTGAATGAAGACTTGTCCCTTCGGCTCTGGGTGCTACAAATGTCTCTACAGGGAGGGACACACGAGAATATCACTGCTCTGGGGATTCACGTGGATCACTGTTTCAGTCTTCATTTATTTAATTGTTTCGGACTTCCCTGGTGGCTCAGTGGTAAAGAATCCGTCTACCAATGCAGGAGACTCAGGTTCGATCCCTGGATTGAGAGGATCCCCTAGAAAAGGAAATGGCAACCCAGTCCAGTATTCTTGCCTAGGAAGTCCTACAGACAGAGGAGCCTGGTGGGCTACAGTCTCCGGGGGATCACAAAAGAATCAGATACAACTTAGCAACTAAACAACAGCAACAACAATGTATTTATTTATTTTCGTCTCTGCTGGGTTTTCACTGCTGTGCTCAGGCTTTCTCTAGTTGCAGTGCACAGGCTTCTCATGCCGGGACTTCTCTTGTTGGGGCTCACAGCCTCCAGCGGATGGGTTCAGCAGTACTGACACTCAGTTATCCCATAGCACGTGAAATCTTCCAGACCAGGGATCGAACCCATGTCCCCTGAATCGACAGGCAGATTCCTAACCACCAGGGAGGTCCCGCTGTTTCAGTTTTGTTTCTCTGATCTCATATTCTCCAGTAACACATTTAGATCCTGAACATTCTCTTAGCTTTCCTCTGTTCGAAGAACCCACCGGACACGTTTCTCTTCCAGCCCGATACTTACCCTTTATCTCCACTGCCACCCTGTCCTGGTTCCCCGCATATCTTATCCTGAGAAGAGATTGGGCAAGTCCATTTTTCTAAGTATCAGTTAACTCACCTACTGAATAAGGGATTTGGACTAGATTACACCTAATGCACTTTTGATCACCTATGCATTATCATTAATAAAATGATAACCAGGATTCTTACTGAGGAAATCTTCCCTTCACTGCAGAGAAGTATTATCTACTTCAGCTCCAACTCCCAGGTCTTACGTGATGATAGCAGTTGTATATTTGTCTACCCACCTTTGAAGTACATAGTGAAAATGAAACTCAAAAAAAAAAAAAAGGACTTACATTTAAACCCAACCAAATCATCTTTTCTTTTTCATACAAATTTTAAGAACAACCCCTAGTGTTATATTTTAAGAGGATGCCTTTTGCTCTCAATAAATGCACCCCAGGAATATAAAATGGAATAAAAAATAATGAGAAGGGAATCAATTTGGAGCAATTCTGGTTTTATATGACCATATTTAATCAATTTTTTTCTACTCACTATTACGCCTTCAATTCAAAGTTTTGGCCAAAGCGGGGAGGAATGCTAGAAGGGATTAATTTCCCCTTGTTCTGCTAATAGAACAATTTTCCCCTTGTCGTTCTTACTGTCTCAAATGAAGTAGCATTTTCCAACCATGATCAAGTAGAAGTAGAAATGATTAGGGTACGGAAGACATAACAAGGTATACGACACCCTCTGTCTCCACAGAGCTCCACCTTTCACATTACTTTAAACTTCAAGTGTATTCTGGAGTTTCATATCTGTGAAGAATATCCCAAGGGATAGCATCCCCTTGGGAACTTCCTCCTTGTTGACTGGAGATAGGATCTGTACCTTCTTCAAAACCTCTCTCAACATGAGGAGCAGAAAAGCAGTGACTTTAAAGACACTGACTCACCTCCCACAGGTCAGAATGGCCATCATCAAGAAAGTCTATCAACAGTAAATGCTGGAGAGGGTGTGGAGAAAAGGGAACCCTCCTACACTGTGGGTGGGAATGCAAGCTGGTATAATCACTATGGAGAACAGTACAGAGGCTCCTATAAAAAACTAAAAATAGAGCTACCATATGATCCAGCAATCCCTCTCCTGGGCATATGAACACCAATGTTCACTATGCAGCACTATTTACAATAACCGAGACGTGGAAGCAACCTAAATGTCCATTGACAGAGAAACGGATAAAGAAGATGTGGTACATATATGCAAGGAATATTACTCAGCCATAAAAAATAATGAAATAATGCCATTTGCAGCAGCATGAATGGAGATTATTATATTAAGTGAAGTTAGTCAAAGACAAATCACTTATATGTGGAATCTAGAAAAAAAAATGATACAAATGAACTTATTTACAACATAGAAACAGACTCAGAGACTTAGAACACAAATTTATGGTTACTAGGGGGAAGGGATAGATTGGGAGTTTGGGACTGATACATACACACAGCTATATTTAAAATAGATAACCAAGAAGGGCCTATTGTATAGCACAGGGAACTCTGCTCAATATCACATTATAACCTAAATGGGAAAAGAATTTGAAAAAGAATACTTACATATGTATAACTGAATCACTTTGCTATACACCTGAAGCTAAAACAGATTATTAACCAATTATACAACAATATAAAACAAAAATTTAAATGGGCTGGTCCAAATGATGTAATACCTCTGAACCTATATGTGTGTCTTTAGAACTGGAGTGATGACAGCAACTATCTCAGGGCTGATGTGGGAATGAAATGAGGTAATGGTTATGGATATGCTTTGCAGGCAGTAAGGCAGAAAGGTCTAGAATTTGGCCAATGGACTAGCTTCCTGAATTTGACTTCCAACTCATCCTTTATAAACTATGTACATAACCTTAGGTGATTTGCTTGAACACCCTGATCCACAGATTCCTACTCATCTGTTGGATGGGAAGGATAGTTGCACATGTCACATCAGTACTTGTGAAGATGAGGCAATGTCATCAGGGCTCAGCATACAGTAAAATGTTCATGAGTGTTAGCTGTTACTACTAATGCCAGCACAGAATCAGGAAACGAGCTCTTTAGCACTAGACAGGTCAGCAGGATTTCTGCAGGTGTTTGAGCATCCTCAATATGTACATTAAGTGGAAGGGGGAGAGAAAAGAGGAAAAAAAAGGAAAAAATTAAAATATCATTGGATAGAGCAAAGAGAGAAAAATCCAAAAGTAACACTTAATTGACGTCTTTGGCCAAGGATCAACAAAAATAAAACACTTTCTGTATCTAATGAGGCTCCAAGCACCAACTTTTACCATTCTCCACTTCCTGGCCTCAACCCTCTCTCTCTGAGCTCCTTGGATTTTATTCTCATTTCATTCTTGAAAACAATCAACTGAGGAAACTTAGATGGAGTCTCTCAGTGAGTTTTTAAGAGTGCATCAGGGTCATAAAAATGGAGTGGTTCTATCTATATGGAAATGTAGGTTTCAAATATATCCATTCTAATAATCAAATTATAAGGGAAATGGTCCCCTAATAGGGAGCTAATAAAAGTTGATTCTTAAGGCTGCCTGGAGCTGTAAGCAATAAGGAACAGATTTATAATGTGAAGCTTTGCTGTTTACTTCTTCCTCTCCACAGCTCCTCCCTCCCACCCCCATATATATATATCGGCATAGGCCGATAACTAGATGGCCCAAGCTTGGATTAGAAGGAAATAGATTAAGTAGTCAAAGTTTTGACTTGACCAAATCTTTCTCGCCACACACACACACACACACACACACATACATACTCCTACATACTCACACATTTTTTTCAGTCATGTAAGGATTTGCCTAAAGATGCTAAATTTACTTTCCTGTTGGAGTGGAATTATTCCCTTCTGTACATTGCATAAATATTCCCTGGGGCACTGTTGATTAGCCATTGAGACCATGCTTTGGATAACCAGAAGACTGTTAACAGGGCACAGGACAGCCAATTTGGCATAACCAATATTTATTTCATACATGGGAAGGGAGAGGCAGATTTTTTTTAACCTCTTAATTGTTTAGATGCCTTCCCTGAAAATGTAACATTTTAGACCTCAACTGGCTTAAGGAGCTGTGCATCTGTAACTGCAGAAAAAGCAAGCAGCAGAGGAGAGAGGATAGACCCCAGGGTTATACTGAATTGTCTCCCAGATGAGGAAATATAATAACCAGTCGCACACCTCTGTGTGACCAAACATAGATTTTTCTCATTACCTAGTTGTCACAGTGATAGTAAGTCACAACAACCTGAGTGGCAATGCATACCTGGGGCAGGCAGGTATGGACACCAGTATGGCCGTGGTGCTCCAGAGCTTGGCAGTCTGCCTGCCAATGCAGGGGACATGGGCTCAATCCCTGATCAGGGGAGGTCCCACATACCAAGGCGCAACCAAACCCATGTGACTATTGAGCCTGTGCCCTCGAGCCTGGGAGCCGCCGTTACTGAAACCTGGGCACTAGAGCCTGTGCACTGCAACAAGAGAAGCCACCATAACGAGAAGCCGCTGCACACCACAGCTAGAGAGGAGCCCCGCTCACTGCGACCAGAGAAAGTCCGCGCACAGCAACGAAGACCCAGCACAGCAGAAAAATAAACACAATTGTTAAAATATGTACGGACACCAGCGAAGCCATTCCACCCAGGGAATTCTAACTGACTAAGAAAGGACTCTTCCACAAGGCCTCGTGGATAAAATCTCCCAAGCCAGTGAAAAAGGCCTTTCCCACATCCACTTATCACCATGCTAAGACCCCTTGTCATAACCAAAAAAGAGAATATCATAGGGGAAAATGCCCACAGGATCGTCTCCAGACTATGCGTTATTACACATGGTATAAGAGTAATATTTTAATCATAATTCAAGCAGTAATGCTCCAAGCTACTGTTACCAGAAGGTAGGGATGGAATAATGGAAATAGTGGAAGAACATTAAGACAATATTTCAGGGTATTTTGGTGCCAAAGAGAATGCAGGCATATTGCTTGGGTTATACTGAGGATAATACTGTCCCCCCAAAAATTTTAGACTGGCACAGAGTTGTTGTTTCTTTGGGGGCTTTAATTTTGAATTTAGGCTGGACCCACATTTTCCAAATCCCCTGTAGATTCAACCACTTCTTTTTTCTCACACCTGGCTAGATCCACACATTTCTATGACCTATCTCATCTTTTTAGAATTGACATTTGATGCTGATGGACCTCGAGATTGTTGTACTGAGTGAAGTAACTCAGAGAAAGAGAAATATCTTATGATATCTCTTATTGCGGAATCTGAAAAGAAATTAAGCAAATGAGCTTATTTACGAAACAGACTCACAGACTTGGAGAATGAACTTTATGGGGGGAAGGGAGGGGGCAGGAATAGTCAGAGAGTTTGAGATCTGCATGTACACACTGCTATATTTAAAACGGACCTATATTTAAAACCAACAAGGACCTGCTGTACAGCACAGGGAACCCTGCTCAGTGCTCCGTGGTGACCTATATGAGAAGGAAATCAAAAAAGACAGGATATATGTGTACATACAGCTGACTCACTTTGCTGTAGAGCAGAAACAATGCAACATTGTAAAGCAATGTCAAACAGCTGGACACGACTTAGCAACTAAACCACCACCATCACATGTCTGTGGACAGCTCTGGTCTAGAGGAAACCAGGACTCTTTGTACACAGACTTGTTAGCACATTTTGGAATTTCTTTAGTGAAAAAAAACAAACAGAGCCATATCAGTGAAAAGCATGGCACTTATAACATGTGTGTGTTGTTTGCTGTTGTTTAGTCACTCAGTTGAGTCCGACTCTTTTGCGGCCCCAAGGACGGTAGCCCACAAGGCTCCTCTGTCCACAGGATTTCCCAGGCAAGAATACTGGAGTGAGTTGCCATTTCCTTCTCCAGGGGATCTTCCTGATGCAGGGATTGGACCTGGATCTCCTGCAGTGGCAGGAAGATTCTCTACCACTGAGCCACCAGGGAGGCCCACGTGTGTGTAGAAGTCATATATATTAATCATTGTACAGAATAGATTCAAGCATTCTTAAAGAGCTTTAAAAAAAAACACTCTTCAATTAGTATATGTAGATTCTTCCATTGAATGGACTCCACTGGACTAATTAATTAAAAATAATTATAGAATCCTAACTAACAGAAGCTCATTTAATCATTACAGAGTATGTGCCGTCCTTTTTTCTAGGTTCTCTGGACACTGACCTGGGAACAGACCTCAGCTCCAGAAATAACCCCAATGACCACTCTGCAGAAGCAAATGATCGTAAGGAAGAAGCACTGAGCTTCCGGTCTGACGGTGGAGACGGGTATCCTAGCTTTACCGCACAACCCAAGACCCTTCAGCTGACTGCTCTGAGACTCAGTCCTTCAAATCTAATAAACTGGGTGATAAGGTCTGTTCCATCAGGATTCTATGACACCCAAGGGATAAAGTGTGTGAAGGCGCTTTGTAGACTGTACAGTTTTACCTAAAAGCTTGGTGCTATTAACGTGACTGGAACTTTATCACACCTTCCTCTAGAAGCGGAGCCTAGAGGGTGCCTGGGATCAGACTGCCCCAGGTTAATGGCACTTCCTTTGCAAGCTGTGTCCCCTCTGGCAGCCAGTCTGCAGACAGTGGGCATGCACGCATGCTACGTCGCTTCCGTCGTGTCTGACTCTCTGTGACCCCATGGACCGTACCCTGCCAGGCTCCTCTGTCCATGGAATTCTCCAGGCAAGAATACTGGAGTGGGTTGCCATGCCCTCCTCCAGGGGATCTTTCCAACCCAGGGATCCAACCCACATCTCCTATGGCTCCTGCACTACAGGAGGATTCTTTACCGCTGAGCCACCAGGAAGGCCCTAGACAGTGTGCACCATCCAACAAAAGCTGCTAAAGTTTGAAGACCCTGTAAGGTAACCAGTTGTTCAGTCTTCAGTGTCAGACAACTGATGAGATTAAATTTGTATTGATCTGGACGGTTTTTGAGGAGCTCTCCAGGTTCTGTTGTTGGTTTGTGTTGACATCATTCAGCTAGCCGGCTTGTTCCCTTTCAGTGGACCAGTGAGTTTGGCTCAAAGTAAGACACCAGGGCAGAGAAGGCAATGGCATCCCACTCCAGTACTCTTGCCTGGAAAATCCCATGGATGGAGGAGCCTGGAAGGCTGCAGTCCATGGGGTTGCTGAGGGTCGGACACGACTGAGCGACTTCACTTTCACTTTTCACTTTCATTCATTGGAGAAGGAAATGGCAACCCACTCCAGTGTTCTTGCCTGGAGAATCCTAGAGACGGGGGAGCCTGGTGGGCTGCCATCTATGGGGTCGCACAGAGTCGGACATGAATGAAGTGACTTAGCAGCACCACCAAGACACCAGGGAAGCCATGGTGGCTTCACAGTAAAGAATCTGCCTACAATGCAAGAGACCTGGATTTCATCCCATGGTCGGGATGATCCCGTGGAGGAGGGCATGGCAACCCACTCCAGTATTCTGGTCTGGAAAATCCCATGGACAGAGGAGCCTGGCAGGTTGCAGTCTGCACAGAGTCAGACATGACTGAAGCAGCTTGGCGGCAGCAGCAGCAGCAAGACACCATAGAGCCAGCACCGAGTGCCTTTCTCCCCCGTCTGCTAACCCTAACCCTAACCCTAACCCTAACCTGTTACCTTTTGGGTCTTCTACTCCTCTCTCCCTGTTTTCCAAGTGCCTTCTATTATTAAAAAAAAAAAAGAAGAAGAAGAAAAAAAATCAACAGATAAGTCATGGTTGGTCCTTCCAGCTTCTTTACCGAAAACAATTTTCCCCTGAGACAGTAAACCTCTCCCCAAAGAGCGACTAGTGATTTTAATCATTCAAGTTTTTTTAAAAGCATAATATTTATATGGATGTTTCTTCTTGCTGTTTCCTCTGAATATACTGGTTGTGACAAACCATATTTTACTGATTATTTTTCTAAATTCATTAATTTAGTGTTAACTACTGTATACAAGTGGAGAAGGCAATGGCAACCCACTCCAGTACTCTTGCCTGGAAAATCCCATGGATGGAGGAGCCTGGTAGGCTGCCGTCTATGGAGTCAAGCACTCTGAGAGCCCCTAGAAATCACAGGAAAGAAGCATGAAGCCGGTCCCTGCTTTCTCCCCTTTAGACCTGGTAGAGATTTCTTCCTCTCTTCTCCATCACCACGACTCTCAACTCCTCAAGCACATCACCTCGACCACTGTACAAGAGATCTTTTGCCTCCTATCCTCAAACATAACCAGTTACTAACTTTCATATGTATGGGGATCTGCTGATATGGCCATAGGTGTCCCTCTTTTTAAAAAGTATTCATTTATTTAGTTGGTGTGTGGAGGTCAGCTGTGGCAGGTGGGCTCTTTCATCGCGGTGCACGGACTCTCAGTTGTGGCACGCAGGCACCGGCGTGTGCAGGCTCGGTAGTCCTGGCACACGGCCTTAGTTGCTCCCCGAGGCATGCAGGATCCTAGTTCCCCAGGCAGAGATCAAACCCGAGGCCTCTGCATCACAAGGTGGATTCTTAACCACTGGACCACCAGGGAACTCCAAGAGGCATTTCTCTTTTTGGAAGTCTTTCCTGAGCCTTGCAAGAAGCTGGGTGTCCTTACACAAGTTACTTAACCTCACTGTGCCTTCAGATTCTGTGAAACAGAGCTGAGCAATCGCATCTAACCTCAAAAACTTGTGGTGAGAATTGAACATTTCCTAGCACATTATAAGCACTCAATAAATGTTAGACAGTACTACAATATCAGTGAAATCTACCCCAAAACTCTGTTAGATGCTCTTTCTCTATAGCTACTTTGTTTGTGTCTAGCATAGCAATATTTACTCTGTCATAGTCTTTATACTTGTCTACCAAATTAAAAATAATACTACTTACTAAGAGTTTGCTATATATTTTTTTTAATATATTTATATGTATATATTAGATTTTTGCTTATACTAGCTCATTTCATCCACCCTGGACCCTATGTGATATAGACAGTCATTTTCATTTTTTTGAACTGAAGACTTCGGCAATCATAGATGCAAGAGCATTCACTTAGTAAACAAAAGAAGAAGGGCTTGAGTCCAAAATCCATGCTCTCAACCACCCACCGCTCTCAACCACCTCCCTCGAGGGCCCAGTCTACCATGTCCATGGTCCCTGTGCTGAGTGAGTACAGTGACACCTAAGATCGCATTCACTCTTAATTCATTAATGTAACACCTTTTCAAGCTAAAGGCAAAAATATTTTTGTGTTTCAACCAAACATGTAAGACACACAAAAAAAATGAAGTGACTGTCCCTTGGATCCATGGTAACTTTTTAAAGGGTTAAGTTGACCCAGCTTTCTCATTTTAGAAGTGTTGGCATTTCCTTTTCAGGAAGGAAAAGACATAACAGGAATAAATTGTAGGCAGATGTCTCATTTCTCCAATTTATTATTCTGGGGTGAAAATATTGAGTGACATAATGCATCACAGGACTGTCATGACCAAGTAGGGAGCAATGCATCAAACAGGCTTGGCTCTTGGAAAAATGACCAAACAGACCTTAGCTAATGATAGATTAAGTTATTGGGATGTTTTTAAGTTATTAACATTAAGGGGGATGGGAGACATGTTTTAGGGAAGCGTATATATTCCTAAGCAGAGAGTAATAACAGTTTCAAACCCAGTTATTGTAGGATCTAAGACAAATCACAGAATCAATTGTCCTTCAACAATGAATGTAATCTATGGAGGTCTTTCCCAGCAAAGAGCTTCTGAAGTGAGGGTCTCGGGGTTTGCAGGATGAAGGGAGTAGAAGGAAAAATAGGTCTGTGGGGTAGGTACAGAAAAGTGTATACAGGACCTTGAATAGTACGTCAAGGAGTCTGACCTTCATTCAACAGACAGTAGAGAGTCACGTCAGCTTTAGGGGGGGAGGGGTGGAAAGAAAGGCATCAAGGTGACACATAATTCTAGATCAAGCAAAGTAAATTGGGAAACGAGAAATTTATATACACTAGGAATTAAAAAGTGGAGAAGGCAGTGGCACCCCACTCCAGTACTCCTGCCTGGAGAATCCCATGGATGGAGGAGCCTGGTGGGCTGCAGTCCATGGGGTCGCTAAGAGTCGGACATGACTGGGTGACTTCATTTTTACTTTTCACTTTCACGAATTGGAGAAGGAAACGGCAACCCACTCCAGTGTTCTTGCCTGGAGAATCCCAGGGACGGGGGAGCCTGGTGGGCTGCCATCTATGGGGTCGCACAGAGTCGGACACGACTGAAGCGACTTAGCAGCAGCAGCAGCAAGAATTAAAAAGAGGGACAGATTTAAAGAGATATATAGGAGGGAGAACATATAGGAGGACTTAACAGCCCTTTGGATGAGAGAAGAAAGGAGAATAAGACAGCAGATGGAAGACAGGAAGACAAAGAGAAACAGATTTGAGAAAGAATGGAGAATGGTGATGTGGGAGAGGGTGGGGGATGGGAACTAGGTGAATAGGAGGCGGGGGTGGGCATTACTGGTTACTAAGTAGGGTAGATTCCCCACTCTTAGACTGAGGAAGTAAGATAGCCTCCTCAGTCCTTGACATGGTAAGTTACTGTTGTCATATTCATAGCCAGATCAGTAAATACAATAATTGGTTGCTGGTGCTGGAGCCAACGAGGATTTGGAAACTAATCCTCTACTACCGGTTGCTATCGTGTGTACATTTGTGTTCTGTGTTATTTACTTTTCAGTTGTCTGAGACTCGATTCCCACTATAGGTATCCTTGCCTTTTTGTATCCCCTAGAGAGAGGCGGCATGGCTCCTGGTTTCCACCAAGTGCTCTGAAAGCAACCACGATTTCGCTGACCACTTGGTTGACTGACCTTCCCTGTGAGATTCCCCTTTCTCCCACTTCTACGAATTCTCTATCCCATCAGCCTCTCCCTGGTCCCTGGATGCCTTTTCTTGAGCCAAGCAGAATTAGTGGCGGGGCGGTTCAGTTGCTCAGTCATGTCTGATTCTTTTGCGACCCCATGGACTATATAGCCCACCAGGCTCCTCTGTCCATGGGATTTTCCAGACAAGAATGCAAAGAAGTACAAGAAAATACTTGACTTGCTTATACTAAATTGTGTGATGGTTTCATAGGTGTATGCATATGTCAAAACAGATCAAACTGTGTTCATGAAATATGTAAAGCTTAGTGTTAAAGTCCTTAAAAGAATAAAGTAGATAAGGGACTCCACATATATCACCTGTAATTATTACAGCACTCTATAACTAAATTATTACTGTCTACCTCTTGCTTATGAGGATCCAGAGGCTTTCAAAGGGCTAGTAGCACAGGTCCAAAAAGTCAGGCAGTAGGGAGTGGAGACGTCAGTTCTGTCCAGTGGCAGGGAGCCCGTTCTTCCCACTTACGGGACTGGCGCACAGGCAGCCCACAGATTTGTTTGGTTTAGCCAGTACAATCCTGGCCTTATGGTGTTTTTCAAAAAATGTGAATTCATTGCCAAGATTTTTTTAAAGGAAGATTTGTTTCAAAAATCCAATTTTTTTCTTTTTTTTACTTTTTCTTTTGAAAAACATCAGAACTGGCAACACTTGGCTTGTTTTCCTCTGGGTGACTAGGTATCTATTAGCCCTGAGGAGCAACCTCTCCCTTCAGACAGACAGGATGGGCAGCGTCTGACTGGCCACAGTCCCCACCACTCCTGTATGCATTCCTACACCACGCTCTCCTCACTCTTTGGGTACCTGCCTGGCCCTGCAGACGGCTGACTTTGTCGCCTATGCTGTTAAGTCCTGTTCCCAGGGGAGAGCATGTTTTCCTCTCTGTTGTGGGTCTCAGGAAGGAGGCAGTTTCCATTTCTACACCTGGACTGAGTGCCTTCCCATCCTTCTTCCTTGTGCTGTGATGTCTTCCTGGTTTTGATTTTTATCTGACTACTGACCCCTGGTGACTCAGACGGTAAAGCATCTGCCCGCAAAGCGGGAGACCTGGGTGCGATCCCTGGGTGGGGAAGATCTCCTGGAGAAGGAAATGGCAACCCACTCCAGTATTCTTGCCTGGAAAATTCCATGGATGGAAGAGCCTGGTAGGCTACAGTGGGATAGCAAAGAGTCGGACATGACTGAGCAACTTCACTGGTTCACTGACCCATGCCTGGCCCTGACTCACCATCACAGAGCTTAAGCTAAGCCTCTGGTTCGCCCGCACTCAGGTTCTGATTCTCTAACTTGCACTGATCATCCAGGCTAGACTAAGGTCCAATCTGAATTACTCAGCAGGTCCACTCTGTTGTTCAGCTTGGACTGCTCCCATCCCACCAAGCCAGTCCAAGACTTCTCCGCGATTTCATTCTGCTCCCTTGTATCTGCCCCGCTCTGAGCATGAGCCAGTGGCTGGCCCAACACATAATTACTTTCCTTCCATTTGCCATTTCTCTTCTTCCCTTCCTCCATCACTCTGGCTGTCCCAGCCCTGTCCTCACAGCAGAGCCAAGAAGGGAGATGTAGAGACAAGAAAGGACTGATCAGTGTTCCCTGAATAATACAAGATGAGGGAATTTTTTAAAGGCCCTCTAGACTTCGTGCATCAAGGATATTTCATAGGACTTGACAGAGACTTGTAAAATATGTTTCGTATAAGAAAGAAGTGGAAAAGGGCAGAAAAAAATGCTACAAGTCTGACAAGGAGAGAAAGAAAGGTGTAGACCAGAATATTGGGACTGAAAACCCTACTGAGAGCAAAGCTGGCTTTGACCTTTGTGCCTCCCTAAATGAAAAGCAAACGTCTCCCCTCCTCCCGCATCCCCGACTTTGTCAAGCGTGATTGATGACAGGGCTTTTGCTGAGGACACTGCTGATACATTCCCACATATAAAACGAGAGCTCACCTGGCGCTTATCTGCAGAAGAAAAGGCACTCTATTGTAAAAAGATAGACGCCTGGCAATTAAAGAGAAAGGAGTGGAAAGGAATCCAGTTGCTGGCAGCATGACATGCCACCTAACTGATGTTCCCCACCGAGGTGTACCCTGATGGTCCCTGTCTTTAAAGTTTCTAGGGCAAAGTCAAAGAGAGAAGGACACATCCCCTACTACTCTCCAAACCAATTCCTGTCTTAAAAAAAGAAACCAGTTTAAAAGACAAAAGTTACAAAGCGCGTGCGCGCTCAGTCCTGTCAGACTCTTTTTGACCCCATGGACTGTAGCCTGCCAGGCTCCTCTGTCCATGGGATTTTTCAGGCAAGAATACTGGAGCGGGTTACCATTTCCCCATCCAGGAGATCTTCCTTACCCAGGAACTGAAAACATGTCTCTTGCATCTCTTGCATTGGCAGGCAGATTCTTTAACACTAAGCCACTTTGGAAGCCCAAAAAGATAAAAACCCTAATTCAAAAACACCCATGCACTCCAATGTTCATAGCAGCAGCACTTACAATAGCCAAGACATGGACACAACGTGTCATTCATTTGTTGACAGATGAATGAATAAAGAAGATGTATACATGTGTGAGATCAGTCACCCAGTCATGTCTGACTCTTTGCGACTCCATGGACCGTAGCCCACCAGGCCTCTCTGTCCATGGGATTTCCCGGACAAGAACACTGGAGTGGGTTGCTATTTCCTCTCCTGTTGTATACATATGCAATGGAAAATTATGCAGCTATAAAAAGAATGAAATAATGCCATTTGTAGCAATGCTGATGAAGCTAAAGATTATCATACCAAATGAAGACAGACAAAAGCAAATGTCCTATGACATCACTTACAGGTGGAATCTAAAATATGATACAAATGAACTTATTTACAAAACAGAAATCAACTCACAGGCCTAGAAATCTAACTTATGGTTACTAAAAGGGAAGGGGCAAGGAAAGGATAAATTAGAAATTTGAAATTAACAGCTACACCCTGCTGTATATAAAATAGAAATCCAATAAGGACATACTGTATAGCACAGGGGAATATATTCGATATTTTGTAATAACCTACAATGGAAAAGAATCTATATATATATTTATGTCTAGTAGATGTATAACTGAATCACTTTGCTGTACATCTGTTACATTGCAAATTAACTGCACTTCAATAAAATAATATTTTTCTTAAAAAAATAAGCCAGTCAGCTCCTTTTCTAACCCATTTTATCATGTATATTCCAGCTTCCAGCCCTATATTCCTCCTCTTCGATTACAGCTGACTCCTCATCTTCAACCACCTAAATCTTACCCATTATTTAAGAGTCAGCTGAAATTCTGCCGTTTCTCAATTATCCCAACCTACTATGCCCTCCCCCTTATCAAATTCTCTAACAAATACAACCTATGCCCACATCACTCACCAATCAGATAGTAAGCACCTCTGAATCAAAGCAAAGTCCAATCATTTTACCCCTACTCCCATGGCTAACATTTAATAGGCGTTCAGTGAATATCAATATGAATAGAACACTCTACCATAATTCTTCACCACTTATCTCATTTCATATGTATTTCCTTTAACTCAGTAAGTATATAATTTCCCTGAGGTCAGGGGCCATAACTTTTTTAGTGTTTCTTTGGCAGTCTTCCCTGATGACTTAGATGGTAAAGAATCTGCCTGCAGTGTGAGAGCACGGGGTTCAATCACTGGTTTGGGAGGATCCCCTGGAGAAGGAAATGGCAACCTAGTCCAGCATCCTTGCCTGGAGAATCCCACAGGCAGAGGAGCCTGGTGGGCTACAGTCCATGGGTTGCAAAGAGTACACAACTGAGCGACTAACACTTTCACTTTATTTTCACTTTGGCAGCCTAGATGGTACCCAGCCCACAGTAGGAAATAAATACTTATTTGACAGAGTTGGTTGATTGACTTACACGAATTGTAAGCTTTTCAAACTACTTAACAGTTTCAATACCAAACATTCCTTATTTGAATAGGAAATACCACTTCACGGCTAAAACAAAATCATGTGGGTTACAGACAGTCTGAAGGCCACGGACAGTCTGAAGGCCTTCCCAGGTGGCTCAGTGATAAAGACACCACCTGGTAATGCAGGAGACAAGGGTTCAATCCCTGGATCAGGAAGATCCCCTGGAAAAGGAAATGGCAACCCACTCCAGCATTCTTGCCTGGGAAAATTCCATGGACAGAGGGTAGGCTACAGTCCATGGGGTTGGAAAAGAATTGGACACAACTTAGTTACTCAACAACAACAACAACACAGACAGTCCAAAGGTTTTCGGTGCCATAATTTTACTTTGCTCCAGAGTAAAGCCCCAAGTTTGCTCTGGGATGTTAACATACCACCTTGGACTGAGTGACTAATGTCTGACCAGCCATCCTGTGGGTCTTACTTCAGAGTTCTCCAAGTTTATCCTCAAAGGGAAGGGCATTTCACACTTAATCAGTTCACATGTCAAAAGGCAATTTTGTTTTTAAAATGCTTTTGCGATGAGTTCCACCTGGGACTTACAAACCCTTGTGAGATCTTGATTTGCACATCAATGTTGGTTGCAAGGCACCATGATGAGAGCTCAGCTGTCAGTGTGAAGTGAAGCAGGATGTCAGCCTCTGTTTCTTTCCCCCCGCCCCCCGGCACCGTCCCCCACCCCAACTCCTTGAATCTCCTGGGCAGATTCAGAAAGAGAGCAGTTAAAGACAGATAGGATGTGAAGGCCTGGGATAAAACCACACGTGGGTAAAGAAAGACTGTTATCAGGTTGCTTTGCCATCTTGTGATTACTGCTCTAAGACCATGAGCTTTAAGTAATAAGTTTTTGAGAACCCAAAACGTTAGATACAATTTTGTATAAGCAAATCATTTGTGTGCACAAAACTCTGTATTTTCTCGTGCAAACAGCATTTTTCACATGCAAATAGGGCTGTTAGAGCTTTAGCTAATTAAGCAGTGCGTGCAATTCAATGCTTTTTGCAAGCGCACATGGGAAGTGATCCTGGTGTAGCTACAGAAAACATTGACAAGCATGGCTGGCAGTCACCGTTTGCCTACAATTGGGTGGCTTGGTCTCCTTGCATGCTGGAACTCTCTTCAGGGGTGGAGTCCACAGTATTTTCCAGCAAATGATTGGTTATAACCACTGTCATCACATCAACTAGGTTTACTCCACGCTCCAACTCACGCATGCTGAAAGTTCCCTGATGGTCCAGTGGATAAGACTCTGTGCTCCCAATGTAGGAGACCTGGGTTCAATCCCTGGCCAGGTAACTAGATCCCGCATGCTACAACTAGAGTCCACGTGCCACAACTAAAGACCCCACATGGCACAATGAAGATTGAAGATCCCACGGCCAAATAAATATTTGCTTTTTCCTCTTTTTTTTAAATTGGAGGATAATTGCTTTACAATGTTGTGTTTGTTTCATAAATGTTTAGAAAAGAAAAACTCACATGCCATCCGAGTTAGCATCTCAGCTTGGCTTGGAAGAAATGGTCTGATGGGTAGATGTAACCGCTCAAAGCTCCTCTGCCGTCCCAGAATCTACACTAAACTAGAAATCAGCAGCTTGCTGCAGTTGGGTACTTGAGTGTAATAACAACTCTATTTACCAAGCAATGGACATAGGCAGGAGGTAGATGCCTTCCACTCCCACTCCCCACCCTCACACCCAGGGTAAAGAGATTGGAGATTCATTCATTCCATGTGGACTGAAACTCTAAGACGGGAATAGTAGGGCAATTAAGGGAGGAAGCTGGGCCCTGCCCAGACCATGTATTTCTCGTTCTTGAAGTCTGGAGACTTCCCGGACCACACATGCACAGAAAGGTTCCTTGCAGGTCAAAGATGAGGGCTGTCAAGGGAGGTTCTGCCCACAGGCCTTTGCAGCAGAATCCATCTTGGCAGAGAGATGTGTGTGCACACAAGGGAGGATCCTGAGATAAGCCAAATATGGGCTGTGAACCAGGCAAATCAAAATGATTGGCCAAGGGAAACCCAGAAGAAATGCCCCATAAAGGTAATTCAAGCTGCCACAAGGGAGCCCCTCAGCGACTCTCTCTGAGCCCGCCCATGTGTCTGTCCACACCTACAGTACTCTTTTTCTCCTAAGAAGTACTTTACTTGCTTCACTACTTCCTGTCTTTGTAGGAATTCTTTTCTGCAAAGCTGAAAAGACCAGGGCCCTTGTCGCCAACCACTGGTCTAGTGGTTAGGATCTGGTGCTCTCACCACTGGGACCCAGCCTTGATCTCCAGCTGGGAACCCAAGCCCCACTTCAAGCTGTTGCAGGCTGAGGCTACCCGAGTTCAGGCAGGGTGTCAGGAAGTCAACAAGGATTTGTACAGTACCTTAGGACTCGTAGGTGGTTCATCTCTAGACCTAAAGGGGCAAGGATCACTTAATAGAATCAGGAGTGACAGCTACACAAAAAGGACCCCCAACAGGAGTTGTGACCTTTTAGTTAATGAAGGCAGCCAACCCATCATGATTCCAAAGTAGAAAGCCAGAGGAATCAATACTCTGACTCCGTTCGCCTCTCTCTCTCTGGTGTCTTGCCAGCCTAATCCATTGACCAAGCCCAGCTGGAAAGCAGAAGGCCAAGGCATCTCTTGATTTCATCTACACTGGTCAACCTCCAGGCACAGGGCAGGACTTAGAATAGTTGTAAAGGCCAGATCAAAGGTACCCTATGTTGATTCCTTGGAGCCAAAGACTCTGCAGCTGTCGGGCATTTTCTTTTGTCTCCTATTTCAGTCCTTCTAATCTTCAGAACTTCTCTGAGAGCTACAACACAATCACCCCCTGCGTAGCACTATTCCCCAGCCTCAGTGGAAATTTTCATGATTAACAATAGTTGTCTTAAACTATAAGGATCATTAAGACCTCAATAAATTTAGTGTACAATGCTAATATGGAAATGGTTACAGGTTCATCAGTGGTCATGGATTTGATTGGCTTAGTTTATCTACTAATCATAGACCAAAGCTATTGTCTGCATAAAAGAAGCCAAAAAGGAACAGAGACCTCCTCTTCTCTACCTCCTTTCTCTTTAGTTTCACTAAATTTTTTCTGCCATGCAGCACAGCTTGTGGGATCTTAGTTTCCAGAGCAGGCATCGATTCCAGGCCCTCAGTGGTGAAAATGTGAAATCTTAACCTCTGGGCCACCAGGGAATTCCCTAGTTTTTCTCCTTTAAAATGCCTATTTATATTTAAAATAATCACCGTCTCACAGTTTAAATTTAATTGTTCGATATTTATTTAATGTCTGCTGCTTTTTTCCCCTCCCTGCCTAAACTGCCAGCTCCCCGAAGGCAGAGAATATGTACAATGTTTAGTCGGTAAAGAATCCACCTGCAATTAAGAGACCTGGGTTCGATCCCTAGGTCTGAAAGATCTCCTGGAGAAGGGAATGGCTACCCACTCCAATATTCTTGCCTGGAGAATTCCATGGACAGTAGAGCCTAGTGTGCTACAGTCCATGGGGTTGCAAAGAGTCGGACACAACTGAGGAACTTTCACTTTTTTCAGGGTCTCGATAAACACTCCTCCCATGCATTAATTCCCCAGTAATTTGCAAGTTCTGGTAACCAACATTTATAGAACAATCTCTACACACTTAGAACTCTGACAAATTCTAGGCTATTTGAGAGCAAAAACCAACTATGCTTTATCTCAGGCCCTGCCACAGTGCAGAGCACAGAGCCTTTCCAAAATACATAGTAGTAATCACTCTGGAAGGTTACAAGAAGGAAGAGAGTAGAAGGGAAGCAGAGAGAAGAGATGGCTAATTGTGTTCCTTGTTGGTAAAGACACTCATTACATTAGGTATGTGGGCAGTTGTTAGATAAAAAGCAAGCAGAGCAACTAGAAAATAACTCAATCCATAACCTAACCCATATAGTGTCACCTAGATGCTGTGAAGATAATTGGCCTCTGGGTATTTCAAACGTGGTCTTTGTCCTTCCTTTTATAGATGGTCCTGTACATCTTTGTGTATAATAAGCCAACTGGATGAAGGTGGTGCTATGATTCAGATATGTGCATCCTAGGAGCCATAAAGAGAACTCAAATACATCTATAAACACCTTTGAGAGCTTGTGCAATAAAGAAAACTTCCTGACAAATTAGTCATGGCCTCAGAATACAAAACTAATGAAACATCAGCTCACTGCTCTAACCAGCAAACACAGCGAGAGAATGGTGTTGGACTGAAATTAATCAACCTAACACAATCTGGAATTCAGGGGAAATTTTTCTGAAGGAAGATATTTTTTAAAAGATATTAAGACATAGCTTCATCTCTCCATTTCATCTGGCCTTGCAAAAACAATCTCGGAAGTCAACAGCAGCCCTGAGATTGATACCAAGCAGGACTCTGTGGGGCCCCGGGGCACAATAGCTTTTCTTTGTCCTTCATTTCTTGATTATAGGAAATGGGCTTTATTTAGCCTCTAAGACCTTCACTTCAGTTCAGTTTAGTCGCTCAGCTGTGTCCAACTCTTTGCGACCCCATGGACTGCAGCACGCCTCAAACTCATGTCCATTGAGTCGGTGATGCCATCCAACCATCTCATCCTCTGTTATCCCCTTCACCTCCTGCCTTCAATCTTTCCCAGCATCAGGGGCTTTTCCAGTGAGTCAGTTCTTCACATTAGGTGGCCAAAGTATTGGAATTTCAGCTTCAGCATCAGTCCTTCCAATGAATATTCAGGACTGATCTCCTTTAGGATGGACTGGTTGGATCTCCTTGCAGTCCAAGGGACTCTCAAGAGTCTCCTCCAACACCAAAGTTCAAAAGCATCAATTCTTTGGCACTCAGCTTTCCTTATAGTCCAACTCTCACATCCATACAGGACTACAGGAAAAACCACAGCTTTGACTAGATGGACATTTGTTGGCAAAGACCTTCACTGAGTTCCAAAGGGCACGTCCAAACAGATGCTAATTAGGGAAGGGAGGGGCTGTAGAGACAGGGAGGAACAGTCAAGAAATAATAGTGGAACCTTGGGATAGAGTCCTGGTTCCCCCTCAAGGGATATACATAGCAATATCTTCAAGCTGTTTTGCAGAAACTGAAATTCAGGCCAGGTGGGAGAAATTAATGGTATGATGCCCACAAGCACCTACACCCCAAACCAGTTGAAACGTTGACGATGCTGACTCCCATTTACCTTACCACCAACCATCAGAAGAATGTCCATGAGCTGATCACATCTTTAAACCATAACTATAAAACTCCTCACTACCCCCTCCAGGTCAGAACATGCACTTTTTTATTGCTAGGCCCCCTCTGCCTGGCCTAGCAATAAAGCTCTTCTTTTCTACTTCACCCAAAACTCTTGTCTCAGAGATTTAATTCCGTTTTGGGGTATAGAGGCTAGATTTGACTTCAAGATCTTACTTTTCCTTAAGCACAAGACTTGTCAACACAGCCAAGCAAACTACATTTAAAAACAAAGAGGTTTTCAAGGAAGATTGTTGGTGCCATTGTTTAGTTGCTCAATCTTGTCCAACTCTTTTGCAACCCTATGTACTATAGCCTACCAGGCTCCTCCATGGGACTTCCTAAGCAAGAATACTGGAGTGGGTCACCATTTCCTTCTCCAGAGAATTTTCCCAACCCAGGAATCGAACCCATGTCTCCCACATGGGCAGGCAGATTCTTTACCACTGAGCCACACAGTGAAACCCAATGTCGGGGATGGCAGTGGGAGGGGGAGGGTAGTGGGAGGGAGTTGCAGAGGAGGCAACGGTGGCAAAGAGCTGTTAATATGGCAATCATTCACCTAAACATGATCAGTATTTCATGCAATTGTATTGCAATGATTTATCATAAGTCATTATAATTGCACTGTCCAATATGGTAGCCTGAGCCACATGCAACAATTTAAACTTAAAATTAATAAAATTTAAAATTTAGTTCTTCAGTTGCATTAGCCACACTTCCATCCTCAACAGCCACATGTGGCTACTGGCTGTCCTATTGAACAGATAGACATAGAGCATTTCTACCATCATAGAAAGTTATTTTAGATGGTGCTACCCTTTAGTATGTTACCAAGCCTTCTGGCAACGTATCCTCTTGGCTCAAATTGTATTACACATTTATGTAGATAACAGTTTATATTCTGCCTGGCATCTTTTTCCTTTATGGCGTCTCAAAAGACCATCATGTTTATGAGCAGCTAATGCTTTTACACGTTCTTCTATATGAAGTTTGTACTAAATATTACCTTGGATACTAATTAAGTGGGATTTGAAAGTAAAAACACATTGGCACAGTTAAGGTTAATGGCTTAATCCTTTAGCACAAGAGACAACTTCAAGAGCTTGTTTGAAAGACTTTTATTGAAGCACAGGGATGCCCTGCTTCATTATCCATGAGCATAGTCTATTCTGCTCCCTCTGGGAACGGTGCCATCGATATGTCCTTCAAGTTCCTGATACTTAGAAAACGTTTCCAGGTCTTTGTATTTCTTGCTATGAGAGTAAACTGCTAATAAAAGGGAGATGGTTCTTTTTCCTGATAATTCTAGAATCACCAAGATCTATACTTGATTTTTAATCTCTTTCTTATAAATTAACTTAATTAATTCTCTTTCATTTAGGAAGATTGTCAGTAAAAAATAAAAATGATTGATGGCGTACAAAAAAAAATAATAACTTCACTGGTTACCAGCAGGTAGATGAGGGAAAATTAGAATCAGTTTGTAAACAGACACAAACTTTCAGTTACAAGAAGAATAAGTTCTGAGGATCTAATGCGTGACATGGTGACTAAAGTTGATAACACTGTATTATACAATTGAAATTTACTGACAGTAGAACTTCAATATTCACACAAGCAGACACAAAGATTGTCAACCCTCTCAATAATGTATTTGGATTGCACGGTGAAGAGATTCTGCTTTAGCAACATGATTAAAGGAAATGCTATGAAAATTGTTTTAAAAATAGCTTCACCAATGATTGTTACAGTAATTCTAACTCTTGTATTTACAAGATTCTCACATTTCCAAATAAAGATTTGAGGGCACAAGGCAGGTGGGGAGTGTTGGAACAGTAGATTGGAATAAAAAGAGCTATTTTTGGTTGTCTTAGTATGCCTTTCCTTGTTTTCTTTTCAAAACTTGGCTTACATATGGACGCATGAAATGCATGTGATATGGTTTTGTTGTTGTTGTTGTTTATTTGTTTTGGGGGGGAGTGGCAGGGGCATGTTTTCTGTTGGCCTCCTGCCTGCAGGATCTTAGTTCCCTGACCAGGGATCAAATCCACGCCCCTTGCAGTGGAAGCACAAAGTCTTAACCACTAGACTATCGGGCAAGTCCCATCATTTTAAAAGTGTCTCATTCCCACCTCCAGCAATTTACTAATTTGAGAAAATTAACTGTCCCTTTAAAATTCCTTTGAGGCAGGAGCTTGGGTTTTTTTTTTTTTTTCTCCTTACATGGTGGAGAGAAGAAAGAGGAGGCAAGCCGTTCTGTGTCTCTTCTTACACAGGCACAAACCCCATCTTGAGGTCTCCATGCTCATGACCTAATGACTCCCAAAGACACCATCTTCAAATGCCATCATAATGGGCATTAGAATTTCAGCGTAGAGATTTTGGAGTTCAGTCCATAACATTCAGTCCATAGCAACAGGTTTTGGTTTTTTCACTGAAGGAAGGAAGAGTTCGAACTAGAATATACTGCCAGCTTCTTACATTGACCAGAAGCCTTTAGCTTCCTATAATTATAACAACTCACTCCCTCAGGAATAATTTAAAGCTGCACTTTTTGTACTAAGAGTTTGTGGACTATTCCTACATGATAAATAAGGGGGCCCAAATGTCTTTAATCATTTAGAGCAACGAGAACAAAAATCAAGCAGCATTAAATAAAAGCAAGATCTATGAGCTGCAACTCAGAAACATTTTGTATCAGCGACTTCAGAACTGAAGACGTAACAAAAAACTGAGGTTGGTCCCAAAGTAAAGGAAAAAATTGTTTTCAGGCAGTTGAGAAAATAATTTAGTAACATGACCAATCAGCACTGAGGAAATCTCCTTTGCTCAATCTATACCAAAGATGAGAGAGGAAGAATGAGAGAGAAAAGGATAGAAATCATTCAATCAAAGAAGACAGAATCAAAATAGTAGAGGAGAGAACGTTATACAGGGACCTTAGTCCAGCTTTTTGCAAACCAAATCAGCAGTAGATTTTTCTAATAAAATTTTCAAGCAAAATGAATCATGCTTTTAACATCGTCTGTATGGGTTCCAGATTGTTTGGAAGAAAACTACCATGTAAATCCAAGATAGAAATAAACATCATCAATAATGCCTTCTATAAACTTTAAGATTAGAAAAAATGCTATTATCCCTTGGATGAGTTAATCTTCCTCTCTAGAAGACAAGGGTGTGACTCAGAAATGTAATGTCTATTCCTCCTTTCCTCCTTTTTAAAAGAATTTTATTGAAGTATAGTTGACTTTTGATTTTTTTTTTCCACCACACCACGAGGCATGTGGACCTTAGTCCCCCAACCAAGAATCAAACCTGCACCTCCTGCACTGAAACAATGGAGTCTTCATTACTGGACTACCAGGGAAGTCTCATTCCTCCTTTCTTTCTATACCTTAGCCTCAATTCAGGTCTGGAAGTTGGCTATACACACACAAATGTGCAGAGATTTTAGTAACTGGAAATCTATTGTTACAAGGCACAAAATTGATGGTATGGTTTATATACCTGTGTCTGGTTTTATGGTTCCTACTCACTGATATTTCCCCATAGTCCTCAATTTCTCGTTATGTTTTTGCAGAGCTTCAGTGGAATTTAGCAGTAATCAGTCAATTCCATTGTCCTTGTAGACATCATTCTTCCATGTCAGCTGCAATGATTTTCCCTTCCATCAGGACATTTTCTACCTGCCCACCAGTGAAATCCTTTGCCACCAGGCAACCACCTTGCTCCATGGGCATCAACAGCCAACCCAACACTCAAGACATGGTTCTCTTTGTCCACCAGAAAGGGAGCTAGCCAGTCCCAAGTCTTCATCTCTTTTCTGTTTTCTCGGAGCTTTCTCAGGACCACTTATATTCGTGTGGATCTACTGAGAAGCAGGTGTCAAGACAGGATCTGAAGTGCAAGAGGAACAACGTAAGGTGGGAGAATCTTCAGATGAGAATGCAGAAATGATGCTACGAAAGGAAAAACAAGAGGAGTGGCCAGGAAGAGATCTCAATGGCAGCACGATTCTAAGAAGGCAGCCTGCTGGGATGTCTCCAAACAAACATCCTCTGCTGGAAGAATCCTGTGATGCTGCCAAAACACACTATCCTTCAAAATATTGCAATCCACACTCAGTAGCTGGGGAGCAGTCCAAAGGAATGTGGGTTTGATGGACTTTCCTTGGTGGTACAGTGGATAGGAGTCCTCCTGCCAATGAAGGGGACATGGGTTCGATCTCTAGTCTGGGAAATTCCACATGCCTCAGAGCAACTAAGCCCACCCGTTGTACACCACCGTTACTGCGCCATGCTGAGCCTGTGAGCCACAGCGACCGAGCCCACGTGCCGCCACTACTGAAGCCTACGTGCCAAGAGCCTGTGCTTTGCACAAAGAGAAGGCACAGCGATGAGATGCCTGTGCATCCCAACAAAGTATGGCCCCTGTTCCCCGCAACTAAAGAAAGTCTACATGCAGCAACGAAGACACGACCAAAAATAAATAATTATTAGTAACAATAATAAAAGAAATGTGGGTTTGACATGATTGTGACGGTGGATCCAGAGAGGCCACATCTGGGATCATCATTATACTGCCCACAACAAAAGATCTCAGTAGCCCATTTTCAACTTTTTCCCTTGGCTCTCCCCTCCAAGACCACCAGCACCACCAAAATACACAGTAAAATTTAGATAAAGGAAATTAAGCCAGATAAAGGAAGGATCAGGGAGGTGAGGTTTTAGAGGTACCAAAAGACCCTCTTGTACTCATCCAAAAGTCTCTCATCATCTATTTGCCTGATGGAATTCCATTAACCCAAGGTGAAAACAGACCTAATTCCCCATGAATAATGTGAACGTGTGGCTCTTCTCTTAAGGCTGTTTTGTTTTATGGCTGATCTCTCAGTGAACTAAGGAATAGTTAATGGAGAAGAAAGATTCTTTTTTAAAAAAGAGTCATGACTATAAAACTAGGCTAAGTTTTGCATTGCCACGAACATGCTGTCCAACCTTGGGGATGTTAAGTAACATCTGTGGGATTCATCAGGGGGCAGAACACTGAGTTGCAAAAGTCAGTTCTCAGCATTATGTTCATTTGGGGGGATACAGTCATCACCCTATAGGAGCTCAGTCGTGACAGAGCTTTGAACTGAATGTTCTCCATGCTACTCTCAGCTTTAAAATTATATGATTTCACAGATTTTCTTAAAAATGAATTTTAACTCTATTAATTTAGTTGCTGGAATAGCTGTATATAGCATGTCACATAAAATCATCTAGGGAGTGGATAATTATGTAGGTTTGGGGTGAATAAGATTTGTTATCATTAAAGCAAGTGTGTCTGTGCTAAATCGCTTCAGTCATGTCCAACTATTTGTGACCCAATGAACTGTGGCCCACCAGCCTCCTCTGTTTGTAGGATTCTCCAGGGAAGAATACTGGGGTGGGTTGCCATGCCCTCCTCCAGGGGATCTTCCAGAAACCAGAATTGCAAGAGACACGTGTACCTCAGTGTTCATCACAGCACTGTTTACAATAGCCAGGACATGGAAGCAACCTAGATGTCCATCAGCAGATGAATGGATAAGAAAGCTGTGGTACGAACCCAAGTCTTGGTTCTCCAGAAATTAGTCATAAATTTTTAAAGAATAATTTGGTCCTAATTCATTTCTTACTTCTATATACCTAATTGATTGAAATTTCTATAACAAGGCTTCTATCACCAAGGCTTGAGGGGTCTACCCTCAAGCTAGGACTGAATTCATGATCTTTCATTTCTCTTTCTCCCTTGATTAGCAGTAGGGTGTTGAGAAAATAACTTGAAAGCTTTTAAAATCCTGTATGATGAGGCACTTCCATAAAGATAAACTCTTCCTTATCCAATCTTATATTTCACCTTGATCCAGCATCTCAAGACTCAGTCCCATATGTAACCCAGACCACGCAAGTACATGTTAGGTAAGTCTTGACATTCCTTCATTTTCTCTTAGCTGGTCCAGAACTTCCATGACCAAGTTATGCTGTAACTTCACCCTAGTTATTAGTCTGATGACCAGGATGGGAGGTCCTAAGGGGGATGCTCATGTCTTGCAAGGCAGAGACCTCTGCACTATCTTTAAGCAACAGAAGAACATTAGCCTACAAGGGGAACCTTTAATAGTTTTACAGTAGCCGTTAATGGATCATGTCTGTGGGCCCAGAGAACCTTTAACCAGGGAAGTTTCTTTTAAAGACTCATGGGTTCACAAGGATAATCCAGGAAAATCTTTCCATCTCAGGATTCTTAACCTTAATCTCATGTGTAAAGGGTACATTTTGCCCTAGGTAAGGTCAGGGTCAAACAGACTAAATTTGAACCTTTGCTATAAGAAATTCCCCAGATTTGAGACACACCGTTTTCGAAGAGCTCAAGCCCTCTGTGTCTCCCTTTGCCTGGCAAAGCAATCGAGCTCTTCATTTCTGCTGCTGCTGCTAAGTCATTTCAGTCGTGTCTGACTCTGTGCGACCCTATGGTCTGCGGCTTGCCAGGCTCCTCTGTTCATTTCTACTTCATCCAAAACTCTTGTCTCCAAGATTCAATTTAGCACCAGTGCACGGAGGCCACATTTTCTGCATCAGTACCCGTGTTGGGCATCTAAGCTATAGAATTTTAAGATAATAAATTTTTGCTGTTGTAGGCCACTTAAGTTTGTTGCAGCTTTGACTCCGAAGGGTACTTGATTATCAGTTTTTGCATAAATAGCTGAAGTATAGCTCAAGTACCTGCTTTATCAGCAGCTTGAAGAAATAGTTTTTATTTTAACCTTTCTCTCTGTCACCTAATGCCTGTAACAAGGACAAACAGCCCCATATACAGGATGATTGAAAGTACTTTTATCTATGGGCTTCCCTGGTGGCTTGGTGATAAAGAATCCACCTGCCAATGCAAGAGACGTGGGTTCGATCCCTTATCTGGGAAGATCCCACATGGTGCAGAGCAACTAAGCCCATGTGCCATGACTACTGAGCCTGTGCTCTAGAGCCCAGGGGGCTGCAACCACTGAGGCCCTCACCCCCTCTAGCCTGTGCTCCGCAAAAAGAGAGGCCACCTCAGTGGAAGCCCTTGAACTGCAACTAGAAACTAGCCTCTGCTTGCCGCAACTGGAGAAACCTGTGTACACAGCAACAAAGACCCAATGCAACCAAAAATCATCATCATCATCATCAATTACTTTTAAGTACCTTTATCTAATCCAACCTTAAGCTGTTTGGGCCTTAGGCACAGCCCCTTCCCTAGAATTGCATCATGCTTCCATCATAAGGGAATGCCTCCCTGCCCCCAGCCCACCAACTATTTTTGGACCTAATGTTACCCTCTGAAAATCATCATATTTGCAAAACGTTGGGTGGTAATCATCAAGAAATTGTATCATTTTAATTTTCCAAGGGATTTTAGTAGTAAAATCAAGCATATAAGTTCACTGTTCACTTCTAGAGCAGAGTTACTCTATGGCACTATTGACATTTTGGGCCAGACAACTATTTGTTAGTAGGGGAAGAGGGGGCATCGCATGTATTGTAGGGTGTCTAACAGCATCCTTCGCCTCTGCCCATGAGATGCCAGTACGAGCCCTACAGTCTATCTCCCCTTCCCCGGAGTCATCACAATCAAAAATGTCTCTAGGCACTGTCAAATTTCCCCAGGGAACAAATTACTCCCCACCTCTCCCTGGGAACCATTGTCCTACAGACAGATTTATGCAACGCAGACTTGATAAGGTGCTTAGGCATTCTTCAGTCTTGCAATCTAATTTTAAAAAACAGGACTTCTCAAAGAGGTTATGTGACTTGCCCAAGTGAGTGGCAATGCCTACTTATACACCTACCATCTCCCTGGAGGTGCTAGAATAGACCATTTGAAAACTAAACATTTTTATGAGTATTAATTAGTTTCCAGAGCTTCAGCCACCTCTGCAGACAACTCAAATAAAGCCCTGCAGGTTGACCCAGTTTTCTTATCCTTCTGTGGATTTTTTCTTTAAGGTTTCATCCTTCAGAACTTTTGTGGCTAAAATTGCCTCTAATAACGGATGTCAAGAAAGCGTTTCTGCTAATTAGCAGGGGTGACATGACAGGGCTCTATGGAGCCACAGAGTAACTCCACCACAGACATCTCTCTCCTTTCCTTCGGCAGAAACACCTTCTTCCTCCTTGTTCTTAGAGGATGGAGGGCATAGACTGAGAAGTCCTTCCCTTCTGGGACAAGGAGGTCATTCTTCCCACTTCCTCAGAGGTTTGATCATTAATCAGTCATCATCTGCCAGGGGTTGGTTGGTTTTGTTCATTTGTAGTTCCATTTTTACTGGGTAGAAAAAAACATCAGTAGCAGTCATGGAGGCGTCTAGGTGGCTCCAATCGTCATTCTTCCTCGGATTTTGAGGCATAACAATGTCAGTAGAATTAATTCAATTGCTTCCACTGTTTTTCATACATCACTCACTCACACGCTCCTGTGTTAACACACACTGAGAGCACAGAATACACATTTACATAGGCATCCACCTACACAGGAAGAAAAATATGCTAATTTTTTTTCATTTGTATCTTTTATCTGTGGTTTTTGGATCACTCTGAAAGCATATTTAAAGAATACCAGGAGGGTGAAACAACCAGCCTTTATCAAAACTCTAAACATTAAGCACCCTGAGGCATCTGCTTCAGTCCTCGGAAAACATGGGAATTTGCTAAATGATTAACCAACAACCTAATGAAATTTTGATTTTTCTATTTCATGGTGGTGGGGAAAACTATACACATTCAGCAGAAACTGTACTTGGGAGCTTGTTTGGAGGTTCTAGCGGGGGAGAGCAGCTACTTGTATACCCTTGATTGAAGACTGGTCCTCCTCTTTCGGGGATGGTTGTCCTCTTCGGCCAAGCATGCAGCTTCCGGAGGGGTGCACACGGAGCAGCGAGGGAGGAAGGGGACAGTCGCCCAGCCAGCCAGATCAGCCGAATCAACCCTGGCGATCAATAGGGTGATAAATGTCGTAATCAGATTGCCTGAACATCCAAAACTGTACTTGGACTTTTAATCTTTCCCCAGGCTAGTGACCCACTCTCTTGAGATACTGAGCAGAGGAAGCTGAAGTTCCCAGCAGCCCCATCATCACAAGAGTGAACAACTGATACACTTACAACCATTCTGCACCCAGACAACCATGCCCTTTTCCACTTTCAGTACAGTATTTTTAAAACGACATGAGATATTCAACACTTCATTATAACATAGGTTTTGTATTAGGAAATTTTGCCCAACTATAGGCTAATAGAAATGATCTGAGCACAATTAAGGTAGGCTGCTCCAAGCTTTGATATGCTGTAGGTTAGGGGTATTAAATGCATTTGGAGTGGGGGGCTGCATCAAGCTGCTTGTGGGATCTTTGGGATCTTCATTCCCTAAGCAGGAATTGAACCTGAACCTTGGCAGCAAGAGTATCAGTCCTAACAACTGGATCACCAGGGAATTCCCTCAGATGCATTTTTAACCTAACAATGGCTTATGGGGATATAACCTCATCATAAGGAAGACCTTAATAGAGGCTGCTGCTGCTGCTAAGTCACTTCAGTCGTGTCTGACTCTGTGCGACCCCATAGACGGCAGCCCACCAGGCTCCGCTGTCCCTGGGATTCTCCAGGCAAGGACACTGGAGTGGGTTGCCATTTCCTTCTGCAATGTATGAAAGTGAAAAGTGAAAGTGAAGTCACTCAGTTGTGTCCGACTCTTCGTGACCCCATGGACTGCAGCCTACCAGGCTCCTCCGTCCATGGGATTTTCCAGGCAAGAGTGCTGAAGTGGGTTGCCATTGTCTTCTCTGTAACAGAAGCTAAATAACCTATATCACTCTAGCCACATTTTACAGTGCAGTAGATGAAATCCAAATTGTGGGAATGCTTCTCCATGGCCAGAGAGCTGGAAAGATGTCAGGCAGGCCCTATTCGGGTTTCCAGTCACAAACTGACCCAGTGCAGTTTCTACTACACCACACTGTTGATCTACAGCAGATACTAGCTCATCCTTCCATCTTTAGCTCCCATTCCCATTCCCACACGGATGACTGTTTTTCCCAGAATCATTGGAATGATGTGCGTGTCTTGGGTGATGGTGGTGCAGGCCAATGATTTGGCTGATGGTTGGTAAAAAAAAAAAAAAAAAGAATAAGGAGATTTGAGTTCGTTTTACAAAAGGAGCTTTGAAAAAATAAAATTTCTCTACAAAGGATGTTATTTCCCATCCCTGGGGACTTCAGGTGTCCAAGAGAACTTTCCAGGACACAAAGCCTTGCAGATTCATATTTGGAATGTTCCCACATAGATTAAGCAACTGTAACTGGTCCCCGGGTCCTCTTTCAATTTGAGGACCAAGGATCAGTACAGGAAAAACCCTTCCTCCCCATGTCCTTTCCTGTCTTTCATGGTTGGGCAACTGGGCTTTCATCTCTAGCAAATTGGGGAGAGACCCAAACACTCCCTTGGTGGGAACAAAATCCAGTTAAAGGACAAACAATGAAACTGCCTTTCATACTGACAAGCTTCACATTTCACTCGTTTTTCCCCTTTCTCCACGCTTTGCTTCATCTGGGAAGAAAACTTATTTTTAAAAGCACCAAACCCCCTTTCTGTCAGGGAGCCTGACCGGATTGATAAATCAGGGAGGTCATCTTAATGGGGGTGCTGTCAGCAAACGCCTGCCTTGAAACAAATCAATGTGACAAAGGAGAACGTTCAAGAGGCCCCTGTGTCCTGTAAGAGAAAAGGAACAGGAGATTCGTTTCCACAGCAATATTGGACTGGACTGGGCCCCAAGGAACCTGCCTCAGAATTGGAAAGGGTTGTTAATAAGAACATCAGACTATCTGGTCGCTTCCTCCCTAAAGGCTGGGGGAAAGGTTTGCACAAGCCTCTGGGCATCCCTGGCTTCCCCCATTCCCAGCCCTCCCCATTTCCTGTCTGTGTTCTGCCAGGCTCCAGGTGTTGCTGTCTGCTCCAACACATGTCTGGCTGCCGCAGATGTGCTGGGTTTAAATAAGAATCGGATCGCTTTCGTTCTGTCTCCAGGCAGACAGTGCCATTTGTCAAACTCAAAAGTGCCCATTGGTGTAAAGGATTTGGGGAGAGCCGGAGGATTGAGTGAGGAACAAGAGACTGGTGTGGCGCATGAGCCTCGGAAGGAAACCGGTTTGATCCATCAACTGCTAGGCAGACCGGGTGCCCTCCTCCACCTCCAGTAAATCCCGCGGAGCCTGCCTGGAGCAGCTGTCTTGCACACAGACGGGGCAGGCTACTGAGGTCCATCCAGATAAATGCAGAAGCCTAGTCGGTTCCATTTCAAGGAGGAGCATCTCCATTCATTTCCAAACTGAATGCCCTCTGCTCTGGGAGTGAAAAGTGAAAGTCGCTCAGTCGTGTCCGACTCTTTGCAACCTCATGGACTATACATAGTCCATGGAATTCTGGAGTGGGTAGAATCCTCCAGGCAAGAATCCTGGAGTGGGTAGTCTTTCCCTTCTCCAGGGAATCTTCCCAACCCAGGGATTGAACCCAGGTCTCCAGCATTGCAGGCAGATTCTTTACCAGCTGAGTCACCAAAGAAGCCCAAGAATACTGGAGGGGGTAGTCTATCCCTTCTCCAGCGATTCTTCCTGATCCAGGAATCAAACTGGGGTCTGCCGCATTGCAGGCAGATTCTTTACCAGCTGAGCCACAAGGGAAGCCCCTGCTCTGGGAGCCTCACTATAAAAACCAGATCCCAGTATTATATATTAATGCATAGGTGTGGAATCTAGAAAAAAATAAAATGGTACAGAGGAACCTATTACCAGGGCAGGAATAGAGATGTAGATGTGTGTGTGTTGGGGCGGAGGGGGGGGGGGGGGGGAGGAGGGGGGAGGGGAGGTATGGACTCAGAGGAAGGGGAGGGTGGGATTAATTGGGAGAGATTAGGGTTGCTGTACCTACATGACCATGTGTAAAAGAGATAACTAGTGGGAAGCTGCTGTATAGGGCAGGAAGCTCAGCTCGGTGCTCTGTGATGACCAGAGGGGTGACTGGTGGATGGTGGGAGGGAGGTCAAAGAGGGAGGGGATGTATGTATACATGTAGCTGATTTGCTTCATTGTACAACAGAGACTAACACATTATAAGGCAATTATATACTCCAATTCAGACTTAAATTGAAGAAAGTGGGGAAAACCACTAGACCATTCAGGTATGACCTAAACCAAATCCCTTATGACTAAACAGTGGAAGTGAGAAATAGATTTAAGGGACTAGATCTGATAGACAGAGTGCCTGATGAACTATGGATGGAGGTTTGTGACATTGTATAGGAGACAGGGAGCAAGACCATCCCCAAGAAAAAGAAATGCAAAAAAGCAAAATGACTGTCTGAAGAGGCCTTACAAATAGCTGTGAAAAGAAAAGAAGTGAAAAGCAAAGGAGAAAAGGAAAGATATAAGCATCTGAATGCAGAGTTCCAAAGAATAGCAAGGAGAGATAAGAAAGCCTTCCTCAGCAATCAATGCAAAGAAATACAGGAAAACAATAGAATGGGAAAGACTAGAGATCTCTTCAAGAAAATTAGAGATACCAAGGGAAAATTTCATGCAAAGATGGGTTCGATATAGGACACAAATGGTATGGACCTAACAGAAGCAGAAGATATTAAGAAGAGGTGGCAAGAATACACAGAAGAACTGTACAAAAAAGATCTTCATGACCCAGATAATCACAATGGTGTGATCACTGACCTAGAGCCAGACATCCTGGAATGTGAAGTCAGGTGGGCCTTAGGAAGCATCACTACAAACAAAGCTAGTGGAGGTGATGGGATTTTAGTTGAGCTATTTCAAATTCTAAAAGATGATGCTGTGAAAGTGCTGCACTCAATATGCCAGCAAATTTGGAAAACTCAGCAGTAGCCACAGGACTGGAAAAGGTCAGTTTTCATTCCAATCCCAAAGAAAAGTAATGCCAAAGAATGCTCAAACTACCACACAATTGCACTAATTTCACACGCTAGTAAACTAATGCTCAAAATTCTCCAAGTGGATGTTCAAGCTGGTTTTAGAAAAGGCAGAGGAACCAGAGATCAAATTGCCAACATCTGCTGGATCATCGAAAAAGCAAGAGAGTTCTGAAAAACATCTATTTCTGCTTTATTGACTATGCCAAAGCTTTTGACTGTGTGGATCACAACAAACTGTGGAAAATTCTGAAAGAGATGGGAATACCAGACCACCTGACCTGCCTCTTGAGAAACCTGTATGCAGGTCAGGAAGCAACAGTTAGAACTGGACATGGAACAACAGACTGGTTCTAAATAGGAAAAGGAGGACGTCAAGGCTATATATTGTCACCCTGCTTATTTAACTTATATGCAGAGTACATCATAAGAAATGCTGGGCTGGATGAAGCACAAGCTGGAATCAAGATTGCCAGGAGAAATATCAATAACCTCAGATATGCAGATAACACCACCCTTATGGCAGAAAGTGAAAAAGAACTAAAGAGCCTCTTGATGAAAGTGAAAGTGGAGAGTGAAAAAGTTGGCTTACAGCTCAATATTCAGAAAACTAAGATCATGGCATCTGGTTCCATCACTTCATGGCAAATAGATGGGGAAACAGTGGAAACAGTGGCCGACTTTATTTTTCTGGGCTCCAAAATCACTGCAAATGGTGACTGCACCTATGAAATTAAAAGACACTTGCTCCTTGGAAGGAAAGTTATGACCAACCTAGACAGCACATTAAAAATCAGAGACTTGACTTTGCCAACAAAGGTCCATCCAGCTATGGTTTTTCCAGTGGTCATGTATGGATGTGAGAGTTGGACTGTGAAGAAAGCTGAGCACCGAATAATTGTTGCTTTTGAACTGTGGTGTTGGAGAAGACTCTTCAGAGTCCATTAAACTGCAAGGAGATCTAACCAGTCCATCCTAAAGGAAACCAGTTCTGGGTGTTCATTGGAGGGACTGATGTTGAAGCTGAAACTCCAATACTTTCACCACCTGATGTGAAGAGCTGGCTCATTTGAAAAGACCCTGATGCTGGGAAAGATTGAGGGCAGAAGGAGAAGGGGACTACAGAGAATGAGATGGTTGGATGGCATTACTGACTCAATGGACATGGGTTTAGGTGAACTCCAGTAGTTGGTGATGGATAGGGAGGCCTGGCGTACTGCGGTTCATGGGATTGCAAAGAGTTGGACACAAATGAGCGACTGAACTGAACTGAACTGATATACTCCAATAAATAAAATAAAATAAGTTGCAAGTCTGGACCAATAAGCAAACAAAACACCCTGACTCCGGTCTGACTCTAACCTAGTAAGAGGGGGGGTCTTCCCTCAACAGGGGTGCCATCAGGGTAACCAACACACAATTTACACCAAATACTGTTGGCCAGTCTCCTACACATACGATGCTCTCTGGCCACTCAGCGACTTCACTTATATTGTTTCCAAGAAAGTCTCTCCCCCTGAACTATGTACTACGACACAGCTCTTAAGGAGATTTCAAGTTGCTTTTAGTCTGTGTGAGAGAATTTAATTAAATGCTCATCAAACTTGCTTTTTTGTTTTTTCTGGGCTCACAGTTAAAGTTCATTTCCAAGCCTCTCACATAATCAGGAAAAGCTATGAGACCAAACTCTGGAAAAAGGAATACAGGCAGAAGTGCTTTTTGCCACATCCAAGCCTGACCCATGAAAGACCCATTCAACCCTCCTCAGTCCTTTCTTCCCTTGCCTACTGGCCTGAGGCAAAAAAAAAAAAAAAAGAAAGAAAGAAATCTCAAGCAGGATTTCAGGAACCCCCCTACTTGAGGCCCTAGAAAGAATCCTAGGTCTGGGGATGTGACTAGGGAGCAGAGATTCTCCATCAACCTGCCCTGGACCAGGACAGGCGCAGAAACACAAACATCTGTTAAATTAATCCATTGAGATTTGGGAGTTGCTTGTTAAAACAAGGGCTTCCAAAGAGGCTACCCTGGAGAACAAGGGCTTCCCAGGTGGCGCTAGTGGTAAAGAAGTGAAAGTGAAGTTGCTCAGTCATGTCTGACTCTTTGTGACCCCATGGTCTGTAGCCCACCAGGCTCCTCCGTCCATGGGATTTTCCAGGCAAGAATACTGGAGTGGGTTGCCACTGCCTTCTCCAGGGGATCTTCCTGACCCAGGGGTTAAACCTGGATCTCCCGTATTGTAGGCAGATGCTTTACAGTCTGAGCCCCCAGGGAAGTTTGCTAAAGAATCTACCTACAAACGTGGGAGACTTAAAGAGGCACAGAGTCGGACCCGACTGACACGACTTAGCACAACCCAGCTTGGTGAATACAGACCGGCAGGAGAAAGATTTATGTATGCTGCCTTTCACTTCGATCAGCCTGAAGGAAACCAAACCTTAAGGCACTTTTATACCCCCAGCCTCAGAAGATGGAGAGGATGAACCAGGGACAGAAGAATAGGGAGACATCTGTAAAATGTGGTAATATATGCTGCTGTATGTCATATGGAAAAACTAAATTAGATCTATGGAAGTGAAAATATGAAAGTCATGTCCAAATCTTTGCAACCCCATGGTCTGTAGCCCACCAAGCTCCTCTGTCCATGGAATTCTCCAGGCAAGAATACTGGAGTGGGTTGCCATTCCCTTCTCCAGGGGATCTGCCCCACCCAGGGATCAAATCCGGGTCTCCCAAGTTACAGGCAGTCTTTACCATCTGAGCCATATAGTGGAGGTCAAGTGTGCAGTAAAGAGAGCACAAAACAATTGTTTAGGACCAGGAGAATCTGGAAAGTCTTCATGGAAGAATTACAAAAGATAAATAGAATTGCCACAATTAGAGTAGAGAAAAGGGCATTCGAGAAAGAGAAAAATCTGCTGGTTAAGCAAAGCTGCCTTGAATTCCATGGCTATTCTGAGTGGCAAGTGGTAACCCAAAGGAACAATTTTTTTAATGGTTAAAGTGGTAAATGCCATGTTATATATTTTTACCACAATTTTAAAATCCTTACCATCTTGGAGTGGAGTTTATAATCTAGGAGAGAGATAATCAAATAAAAATATAAAATAAAAAAGTACATTCTAGATCAGCTTTGAGTCCATCTCTGTTTTACAGCTAAGAAGCCAGAGGATACAAAAAAATAACAAGCATTTACTCACTAGGACCCTCATGACTCACTCCTGGGTCAATGATTTTTCCACTGAGCCAAGTGTTAATATCGCTCGGTCGTGTCTGACTATTTGTGACCCCATGAACTGTAGCCTGCCAGGCTCCTCTGTCCATAGAATTTTCCAGGCAAGAATATTGGAGTGGGTAGCCATGCCCTTCTCCAGGGGATCTTCCCAACCCAGGGATCAAACCTGGGTCTCCTGCATTGCAATAAGATTCTTTACCATCTAGGTGACCCCCACTTCCTTTTATTATTACTATTATTATTTATTTGGCTGCATCGGGTCTTAGTTGTAACAAGCCAGTTTAGTTGCTCCAAGGCATGTAGGATCTTCCTGGACCAGGGATCAAACCTGTGTCCCTTGCTTTGGCAGGTGGATGCTTAACCACTGGACCACCAAGGAAGTCCTGAACCAGACTTTCTTTTTGAAGTAGTTCTGCTACCTCTATTTTAACTGAACCATTTGATAACATACTAGAAAGAGAACAAGTTCTGGAACCTGAGTTTAGATTTCAGCTCAGTTGCTTCCCAGAAGATTTCCTTCTCAAATGGAAATAACAAGACCTGCTTCACAAAGATTAGCTGTAATTTGCTACATTTACCTCCAGGTACAAAGTAGGAAGATGATGTAAATTAGCTCCCTTTCTAAAAATAAAGGTGTTTTGGTTTTGTTTTGTATTTAAGAAGTTAAATGATCTTTACCGGAGTTTTAAAAAATCAACTCTGACAGTCATATGAAAAATAGATTTGAGAAGCCGCAGATTGGTGTTAGAGACGAGATAAGAAGTTATTGCACTAAGGGACGGCGAGGGGTCCTCCCAGAGACCCTGGGAGCTCTGAGTGGCTTTAATGGTAGAAAATTAGTTTGACAAAAACATTTGGATTAGCCAATGAATCACCAGGGTACTGGGCATAATTGCGCCATGCAAATGTAGGTAAAACTTCATTGTGGTTGGGGAAGTTTTAAAATTGAATCAATTCAGCATGAAGGATTTTCATGGTAGCCACAGAACATTGCAGTAACAGAGAATCTTACTTCCTGTTATCATTAATATCAGTCTCTGAACTTCCCTGGTGGTCCAGTTGTTAAGAGTCTGCCTTGCAATGCAAGGGGGCGAGGGTTCAATCCCTGGTCGGGGAACTAAGATCCCTCATGACACATAGCATCTAAGCCCAAATGCTACAACTAGTGAGCCCACATGCTATGGAGCCCACATGCCACAACTAGAGAGCCCGTGCACTGCAACCAAAGATTCCACATGATGCTGTGGAGGTCCCAAGTACCATAACTAAGACCCAACACAGCCAAGTAAATACAAAAAAAAAAAAAATTAATATCAGTCTCCTGTGGGTAACCTCTGACAGTAACCAATGAGGAAGTATACAAGAGCAGGTCATATACCATAGCATCAGGAAAGCTGAGAATGCAGCAAATAATTGGAAGAATTCAGCTAGACCAGAAGAGTGCAATCCTATAAGACACTCTTGAGCTTTAAACCTTCCCAGAGCTTCTTGTTACCTACAGAAAAGCTTCTGGGACGGTGATTCTTAGACCTCGTGCATCTAAATCACCTGAACCATTAAAAAGGCATATTCTTACTCTGGCCTCGCTCATGACCTATTGAATTGTCATCCGAGTAGATAAGACAGGAATTTGCACCGTAAGCACTGCTTCCTTCTCCCCTACCCTGTGATTTGTGATTAACACAAAAGTTTCAGAACCACTAGCCTGAAAAATAAACTCATGGTTCCCAACATGATGCTTACAAATCCTTCATAAACTTGCCCCAACTATTAGCATTTTTTTAAGATTTTCATTGGAGTGTAGTTGCTTTACAGTGTCATGTTAGTTTCTGCTGTGCAGCAAAGTGACTCAGCTATGCATACACACATAACCCTCTTTTTTGGATTCCCTTCCCATTTAGGTCACCACAGAGCATGGCGTAGTGTTCCCTGTGCTGTACAGTAGGTTCTCGTTAAAGTATTAGTCACTCAATTGTGTCCGACTATTTGTGACCCTGGATTTCCCTCATTGCTGGCAGATTCTTTACTGTCTGAGTCATCAGGGAGGCGGCTCAGACAATAAAGAACTTGCCTACAATATGGGAGACTCCCTGGGTCAGGAAGATCGCCTGGAGAAGGGAATGGCTAACCACTCCAGTATTCTCACCTGCAGAATTCTACGGACAGACACCCTGGCGGGCCACAGTCCATGAGGTCGCAAAGAGCTGGACACGACTGAACACTTTCAGGTTCTCGTTAGCTGTCTATTTGGTATATAGTAGTGTGGACATGTCAATCCCAATCTCTCGATTCATCCCACTGCGCCTCCCCCACCTTTGGTGTCCATGCGTTTGTTCTCTACATCTGTGTCTCTGTTTCTCTTTGAAAATAGAGAAAGATTTTGTACCATTTTTGTTTGTACCATTCTCTAGATTCCACATATATGCACTAATATATGACATCTGCTTTTTTCTTTCTGACTTACTTTACTCTGTATGACCCTCTCTAGGTCCATCTACATCTCTGCAAATGGCACGGTTTTGTTCCATTTTACGGCTGAGTGATATTCCATTGTATTTATGTACCAGATCTTCTTTATCCATTCCTCTCTTTATGGACATTTAGGTTGCTTCCATGTCTTGGCTATTGTAAACCATGCTGCAATGAACATCGTGATGCATGGATCTTTTGCAATTATGGTTTTCTCTAGGTATATGCCCCAATTACCTTTTTTTCCTCATTATTCTCTTCCATCTGTGTTCTAGCATACAAATGAATAACCATTTGTGAGCATACTGAACTTTTCTCCAGCATCAACACCCCAAAATATATTGTTTCCTTTGTCTAGACAGCTTCTTCCCTAACCATCTCGTAACATCCCATTCATATCAGTAAGTGGTAGATACTATATTACCCTTCGAAAAACATTGAGAAATCAGTCCCCAAAGCTCTAACTGGATCTCTGCTGTGAGCTTCTGGCAATACGTCAGTAAATTCCACATCCGGGGTATGAACAGGGAAAGTGATTGAGTCTGGTTTGGGTTTCTCATTGCCAAGCAGGCTCTACTGTGTAATAGCAGCCCTGACTCTGAAAACCCCCTCCCCCAGGTAGAATAAGATGGGTTCAATGACACATGATTGTTTTTCATTCAATGTTTGAGTGAATGGTTAGACTCGATGAATTGTCTTAATCACCTCCCCCCTTTTCATTTTGGTTAATTTGAACAGTCTTTTATTCCCATTCAAATTATGGCCAATTCAGTTAAAAGCGCAAACTGTCTAAATGTTTTGAGTACTAAACAATGGGTTAATTGAATAGATTTTTCACTCTTCAGCTGAGTAGTATTGTGGGATAGAGCCATGGCCTAACATAGAACACAAGACTGACCTTCTGTCTTTGCTGAACAGCCAAAGCAGGTGCAGTTCAGATCGATGGGCCATTCCAAAACAGGCCTGGGTTATTTATACAGGTGGACTAGCCCATCATGCCCACAACCCAGGCAAGCAGGTGGGACCACAAGGAAAAACATTGGGTGCACCTGTCTCCAAGGGTATGCCACACCACAGAGCCAGCCAAATAAGAGGCCAGGAGTTAAGGAATTCTGCCCTTTCTCAGAGAATACTGTCCTAGGGCAAGCTTTTTCTAGCACATAGGCTGCCGGGGGCATCACAGGCTTTTAGACATAATTGCAAAATCAACAAATGGGCCTTTGTCACACTTCCTTCGTGTTTCCCTCCAGCCATGGCTCTCACAATGACCACAGACTGCCTACCAAGCTCGACTTTCCCCTGACACCATCTTAGATCCAAAATTACTTTGGCCTCTACCCATCAGTGAGAACATATCCCTTCAAACATGCAGCTCTTAGGAGACCCTCTGATGAGGGTGCTGGTAGTTTAAGGCTTTCCCACATGCGGTCCTCTCTACCCACATGGCTCCCTTTGTCTTGCATCAGCTAAATGTCATCTTCTCATTGAACCTTCCCTGACCACCCCAACCAAGGATGCTACGTCCTTCCCCCATCCTCTGTCCTCTATCACATCACCCTGCTTCTTTTGTTGCACTTCTACCATTGCTCAATTGTTTATTTACTTCTTTATTGCTTATCTCTTTCAGCGTATTATAGGCTCCATGAGGAGAGGAACTACACACTATTTACTGCTCCGTTCACAGCTGCTAGTACAAATGCTGGGCGCATAGAAGGCACTTAGTAAATATTTGTTGAGTGAATAGATGACTGGCATAACTGCCTCACGAAGGACTTATATTTTTGGAAGAGCAGCTTCTTAACAACCGAGACCAAGTAACAGTTAATGAGCAAAAGAGCAATTCCCTTTACATCTTTTTCTTTTGCTGTCGAACCTATGCTACATGTTTGTATAATCTTTTTCAATGTTTAAAATTTTTTAATTTATTTTAATACTTTTGGCTGTGCTGGGTCTTGGAGCTGCACAGGCTTTTTCTCTAGTTGCAGCAAGTAGGGGCTGGTCCCTAGGTGCGGTGCTCGGGTCTCTCAACGAGATGGCTTGTCTCGTGGCAGAGCACAAGCTCTAGGCACGCTAGGCTTCGGTGGTTGCAGCTCAAGGGCTTTTGAGTCTGGGCTCAGTAGTTGTGGCCTGTGAAACCTTCCCAGACCAGGGACTGAACCTCTGTCCACTACATTGGCAGGCAGATTCCTAACCAGGGAACCACCAGGGAAGTCCTGTAAGATCTCTTTTAAGAGATTATATAGTATTGTATGCTTACGTACACACACACACACGGGATGTTGGCTGAGTCACACAACTCTCTAGAACAGAGTTCTGACTCTATGTCTACCCAGTGGGCAGTTGGACTGGGCTACAGTGACCTTTTATTTCCTTTGTCTTCCTCCCTGCTACTGATTGTCTGGGCCAGATTAATCACAGAGTGGTCCAAATGGATTACAGAGCTGGCTGGAATAACTGGTTTGGAGTGTGTGCATATCACATAAGTTGACAAACAGGCAAAAGAGTGATGAGGGGAAAAAAAACCTTTCAGTTCTTTGTACGCTAGTGTTTGCTATCATTCAACCCTGATAATACAGAAGTAAAATATTAATGCACCCACTTAACTCTAATGTCCATAATGATAATGTACGCCATTGTAACCAATTTAAGGCCTGCAAAACCAAACGTTATAAACATAATTTCTTAGTTTTCTTTTATGATAATTGGTAGTAGTTAGCATTAAATTGTAATACCCAGCTTCAAGACAGCGTCGAAAAGCATCAGCCCTCAACCAGAGTTCTCCTAAGGGGAAAAAAATACGCTGGAGTTACATGATGAAAAACTCACTAAATAAAACAAACCTGCTTCTTTTACGTCTCTCCATGTACACACGCATACACAGTTCAGGAAACAGACAACTAAGCGTGTGAAGGAAATCGAAGACCATGGCTAACAATGACAAATCCCAGAGTCACCGTCTTCTGCATGGCTGGAAATCACCACACCGAATGGAGGGTAAACAGCGCCATCTCACAGACAGATGAAGCGCCTATTCGAAGCAAACAGCTCAGAAAAATACAGAGGAAAAGGGGGAAAACTGGGAACAGTGGCAATCTTTATCTCCAGTGAGCAAAATGAGCTTCTTAAAGATGGCAGTCGGAAGAAAAAAAAAAAAGAGCTTCTACCACCATCAACCGGAAAAGAGAAAACCCACAGCCGGTCTCAAGGCCACCGACTGCCAAGCCCCTGCAGAGTCTTGCTCAGCGCCCTCTAGAGGTCATGAGGGGTGTTGGCGCTGGGTTGCCGGCTGAACCCTGAGCTTGTGACCCCGGAAATGTCATAGACCAGCAGCCCGCAGCATCACCAGGGAACTTCTTTGAAACGCAGTTTCTCAGACTCCACCCTGCTGCTACTGCTGCTGCTAAGTCTCTTCAGTCGTGTCGGACTCTGTGCGACCCCATAGACGGCAGCCCACCAGGCTCCCCCGTCCCTGGGATTCTTCAGGCAAGAACACTGGAGTGGATTGCCATTTCCTTCTCCAATGCATGAAAGTGAAAAGTGAAAGTTAAGTCGTGTCCGACTCTTCGTGACCCCATGGACTGTAGCCTGCCAGGCTCCTCTGTCCATGGGATTTTCCAGGCAAGAGTACTGGAGTGGGGTGCCATTGCCTTCTGTGCAGACTCCACCCGGGACTTACCAAATCAGAAACTCTAACCAACAATCCGTTTCCACAAGGCCTCCAAGTGATTTTATCTACGAGGCTGAAAGGAGAGAACCATCGCACTGAGCGTGCAATTTTGCTGTTGGGGAGACACTGCTTTGGGAAAGATCCCCAGTGTTTACCGAACTTGCTTCAAGTAATAAATCCTTCCTCCAATGAATCTTTGACTTGAATGTGTCTTTTGGCTTGACACCCACCGAGAGGCAAATCCAGTTTTCAGGTAACAAAATTTATAGAGGTTCAGTCTTTGATACTGAAAGGTCAGTGCAATCTTTGCCTGCGTTTGATCATATTAAAGAAAAAAAAAACTTGAAAGAAATTCAGCTGACTTAAGTTTAAATCTTCACTTTGCTATTGATTAGTCATGTGACATAGGACATGGTTCTAAAACATTTCTACCCACAGTTTCCTCTTAGGTAAAGTGGGGACTAAACAGCTATTCCTCAGGTGAACATACAGAGGATTAAGCAAGATAATTTTGCCACTGATTTAGTGCTGTTACCTACACATAACTAACATTTACTGAGTGCTTATTATTAATGGAAAAAAATGCCTTTTGGAAGAAAATAATTTACCTAAAACCCAAGGTATCTTACATGATTTCTTGTCTGAAAGTATATGGTCAGAACCACCCAAGATGCTATTCTCTTCTTCTCTGCTCATCCTCTACTCATCAGTCCCTGATTTATTTACACTCTACTCACATGATTGACTTCCCTCCTAATCATAGAGCCTAATCAATAAATGCCTACTTGCCCCAGCCCCAGCTAGGGATAGTTCTAATCTTTATAACAGAATGTCTCTTCTATGATAATTTATCAAAGAGGTAGCGAAGGGGGCATGTTTCACTCTTGGTTTCCCTGGTAACCAATGAGCCAACATGAAGTCAAATTTGCTCTGTAACTGGTAACCTGGTAACTCTTTCCCTCTAACTCCACCATGCTGTCATGTCCAGCCCCTCACTGGCCACCCACTGTGGAGTATTGCTCCAGGACCTTTTTGCTTCATACATGCACGATCCCCTATCCAGTAAACCACTGATGTCACTGTCTCCAGGCTCTTTCTTTGTTCTTCAGGCTTGCAGGTTTGTGATGAGCAGCTCATCAGAAAGGCTGATTGTCACAGGGTCACTAATTTCTCTACTTCCATCATCTCATTTCATTCCTGCTCTTCTCAATTTGCATCACTTCTATATTTCTTATTCCTGTTCTCTTTTTCCAATACTATTGTGTATTGGTCTGCCAATTTCCCATATTTTGCCCTTTTTAATCTGTATAAGAAACATAACTAGTGATTTACTTCAATTTTGAATGAGGTATTTTAACCATAAGGAAAGCTGAACACCAAAGCATTGATGCTTTCAAATTGTGGTGCTGGAGAAGACTCATGAGAATCTCTTGGACTGCAAGGAGTTCAAACCTGCTGCTGCTGCTGCTGCTGCTGCTGCTAAGTTGCTTCAGTCGTGTCTGACTCTGTGCAACCCCATAGACAGAAGCCCACCAGGCTCCTCTGTCCCTGGGATTCTCCAGGCAAGAACACTGGAGTGGGGAGGTCAAACCAGTCAATCCCAAAGGAAATCAACCTGAATATTCATTGGAAGGACTGGGGCTGAAGTTCCAATACTTTGGCCACCTGCTGCGAAGAGCTGACTCATTGGCAAAGATCCTGATACTGGGAAAGACTGAAGGCAAAAGGAGATGGGGGCAACAGAGGATGAGATGGTTGGATGGCATCGCCAACTCAGTGAACATAAGTTTGAGCAAACTCTGGGAGACAGTGAAGGACTAGGGAGCCTGGCATGCTGTAGCCCACGAGGTTGCAAAAGGTCAGACATAACTGAGTGACTGAACAACAAAAAAAGATAGGCAACATTGTTACTCAACTGTGTAAGATTGATCTAGCTCTCATTACCAGTGAGAATGGAATAGCTAGTAGCACCATTGAAATAATTAAGATATCGTACTAGAAAAAAAAAAAAACACATCAAGCTAAGAGTTAAGAGCCTGGCTCTTTCACTAACTGATTCTCTAACTGAACAATTTGTGTTACCTCTTTGGGCCTCAATTTCCCTACTTGTAAATCACATGGTGGACTTTTTCTTGAAAAAGAGCATTAAAATATATGTATACATTCTTAATATCTTGCAATCAGGTTAAGATCCTAGAGAGCTAGTGGGTAGGGGGAAAAGGATGGGGAAAAAAAGATGAGACTGTGAGCAATGAGGTGCTGGTCCTGATGACAGGGCCAAGAAAAGAGTGGGTGATAGAAATCACTCAGGAGACACGGTGATGACTTTTAAAATATTTTTTTTTCTTTCTTGCTTGCTTTCTTTCACGGTGCCAGGTCTTAGTTACGGCCCATGGGTTCTTTCATTCACTGCATATGTGATCTAGTTCCCTAACCAGGGATTGAACACAGGGCCTTGCACTGAGAGTGTGGAGTCTTAGCCACTGGACCACAGGGAAGTCCCAACATGGTGTTACTCTGTAAGACTTTTAGAGTTACTATGTGACACTCCACCATCTGCTCGTATATCCTAATCTATAGCTAGTGCACTAGGCTTCCCTGCGGGCTCAGTGGTAAAGAAGCCACCCACCAATGCAGCAGATTCAGGTTCGATCCCTGGGTGGGGAAGAAGGAAAATGAAGGAAATGACAACCCACTCCAGTATTCTTGCCTGGAGAATCCCATGGACAGAGGAGCCTGGAGGGCTACAGTCCATGGGGTCGCAAGAGTCGGACATGACTGAGCAACTAAAGAGTAGCAACAATAGCTAGTGCTCACCCATACAGGTTAAAATCACAGGACTGGGATATACATTCAAGGCAGGCAGTTCATTGCAATTTGGGTTTCCAGAAAAAAAAAATAATAATAAATTGGAAGGAAATTCAACTGAATTGAGATGTTCCATTTTCTCTACACTATCAGATGCATTTATTCTAAGAATATCTGTACAATCATCAACTTCCCATTTTTAGGCTTTTACAATCATTGGGTCTTATTCATAATGATTACCATCTTTGTACTTTCCTCTAGTAAGTGAAATTAGCATTCTCTCATGAACTGTAAATGCTAAATTGCTAATAACCTCCCTGGGGTTTTCTTCACATGATGATGCCTTCAATGATTTCATCATAGTTTAGCATATTAACATATCACAATTTACACACTTAAGCATAATAAGTTCCCTAAGGCTTGATCTAAAAATGGTAGGTGTATTTTTAAATAACTCAGTAAAATCTTGGATAAACATTTAACCAAGTGACCAATTCTAAAGAAACAGCATTTTTTTTTTTTAAGGAATTGTTACTAGGAACAGAACTTAATATTTCTTAGAGAATTCAAAATTTTGTAACAAAAAACTGAATGTCTGAAATCTCAAAAAAATGCAATTACAAAAGTCATTTTAAAAGAACTTATATATGTTAATTACTACCAGCAAGGGCCATAAAACATGAATTTCACACTTTGATTAGTTCCAGGTAGAAAGCACCATAGAATCTAATATTTATTCCATTGGAAAAGTAAGAAAACAACTTTCAGTAAACCAAAGGAAGTACCTTCTCTTTTTCTCAACCATTTTATGGACTCTGGGGAACTAAGATACACTGAAAGAGGTGGCAGTGAGCAAAATAACAAATTATATTACATGATCAGGGAACATAAGGACACTTATTTGCCTACTGTTTCAAAACCACAACTCTGCTATATTTAAAATCTCTGTGAGACCAAACTTCTATATACATTCTAGTTTAGGGATAAAAAAATTCTGAAAAATCAAAATAAAACACTGTCAAGAGATTTCATGTAAAACTCAGATACCAAGAAAGGCCATTTAGAAAATTCTGTCTTTTCTGTATTTTCAGCTAAAGGGAGAAACGTAAATATCTTCTTTAAAGAAAAGAAGAAACAAGAGAACAGTATAAGAATAAATTTTATTGGGTCATTTATTTTTCTGGAGTTGAGCTGTAGGAGTTGCTTGTGTATTTTTGAGATTAGTTGTTTGTTGGTTGCTTCATTTGCTATTATTTTCTCCCATTCTGAAGGCTGCCTTTTCACCTTGCTAATAGTTTCCTTTGCTGTGCAGAAGCTTTTAAGTTTAATTACGTCCCATTTGTTTATTTTTGCTTTTATTTCCAATATTCTGGGAGGTGGGTCATAGAGGATCCTGCTGTGATGTATGTCGGAGAGTGTTTTGCCTATGTTCTCCTCTAGGAGTTTTATAGTTTCTGGTCTTACGTTGAGATCTTTAATCCATTTTGAGTTTATTTTTGTGTATGGTGTTAGAAAATGTTCTAGTTTCATTCTTTTACAAGTGGTTGACCAGTTTTCCCAGCACCACTTGTTAAAGAGATTGTCTTTAATCCATTGTATATTCTTGCCTCCTTTGTCAAAGATAAGGTGTCCATATGTGCGTGGATTTATCTCTGGGCTTTCTATTTTGTTCCAGTGATCTATATTTCTGTCTTTGTGCCAGTACCATACTGTCTTGATAACTGTGGCTTTGTAATAGAGCCTGAAGTCAGGTAGGTTGATTCCTCCAGTTCCATTCTTCTTTCTCAAGATAGCTTTGGCTATTCGAGGTTTTTTGTATTTCCATACAAATTGTGAAATTATTTGTTCTAGCTCTGTGAGGAATACCGTTGGTGGCTTGATAGGGATTGCATTGAATCTGTAAATTGCTTTGGGTAGTATACTCATTTTCACTATATTGATTCTTCCAATCCATGAACATGGTATATTTCTCCATCTATTAGTGTCCTCTTTGATTTCTTTCACCAGTGTTTTATAGTTTTCTAGTCTTATGGACTCTGTGGGAGAAGGAGAGGGTGGGGAGATTTGGGAGAATGGCATTGAAACATGTATAATATCATGTATGAAACGAGTCGCCAGTCCAGGTTCGATGCACGATACTGGATGCTTGGGGCTGGTGCACTGGGACGACCCAGAGGGAGGGTATGGGGAGGGAGGAGGGAAGAGGGTTCAGGATGGGGAACACAGGTATACCTGTGGCGGATTCATTTCGATATTTGGCAAAACTAATACAATATTGTAAAGTTTAAAAATAAAATAAAATTTTAAAAAAAAGAATAAATTTTAGCATTTCACTCACTCATTCATCCATTCATTTACTCAGTATGAAGCATGAAGCATGTAGCATCTTAGTTCCTCAACCAGGGATCCCACCCACACCACCTGCATTGGAAGCATGGAGTCTTAACCACTGGACCACCAGGGAAGTCTCTATTCAGTATATTTTAATTTACTGTTCTGTGCTAGGCACTGTGCTAGGTGTCAGAGATTCAGTGGTGGGCAAAATAGAAGCAAACCCTGCCCTGAGGACACCTAATGTCTAAATGCACAATTAAAGGGTTGTTATTTATTATACTTTCAGATAAGGAGGTGCTGTGGGTGCTCTGAGAACATAGAGGTAATGTGACCAAGAGAACAGGGATGGTGTTGCTAAGGAAAACGCATAGAAGTTGCCATCTCAGAGGATGGAGATGAAGATGGAGTGAACCATTCTCTAAGGACCAACACTCTCCATTACATGAGACCAGACAATGACTTTTAGGACCCAGCAAGTTCAATGGTTCACAGGTGAAGGTCATGTTTTTTCTTGTATTTGATCTTCTCACTAACTGCTAGATAAGAGACAATCATAAGTTAAAGCATATTAATAGTGAATATTGACCCATCAATGACTTTGCAATATGTATGGATGAGAGGAGCCTGATGGTCTATGGTCCATGGATTCACAAAGAGTTGGACATGACTTTGCAGGCACCCACACTAGCACACAAAACTTATACACAAAATGTGATTATAACTTTTTTTTTTAAAGAAACATCTCAAAACATCAGCGTCTGATGAGTATTTTTCATTGTAAAGTGATGATTAGGAGAGTACTTATTCTACTAATGCTATCATTGCTCAAAACACTTTTGAAATCTTGCTTTAAATTTGGCTTTAGAGCATTAGACCCATTCTTTCAAAAATCTCCCGTGGTTGAAAATGCCAGACAGCAGTGATTGTTTTTTTGAAAGCAATCGTAAGGCTTGAAGATAAATAACTTTTACTTAAGAGGAATAATCAGAATTAAGGTGAAGCTATAATAGGAGAAGATTAATTTTTGTTCAGTCATGATGTGATGAGAAGTGATAGGGGGAAAAGTAGTGACTAAATAAGATGAGAAACATTAGACACAGAACTCTCCAGAAAGGAAAATAAGCCACTGTGGGCACTCCTAGATTTTAGCAGGATATTGAGTTTTCCAGAGAAGAAAGCAAAATCTTTCATTTTTGAACGCTTAGTGCCCAGTACAGAGAATAGCATGTAGTAATCACCCAATAAACGTTTGAAGGATGAAACTGAAGCAAATTGCTTCCATTATCTTGCTGGAAGACAATAATCGTGCCTCCCAATATATGAGCCACAAAAAAAGAAGAAGGAGTACAGCAAAGGCTGAGACAGTTGGATAACATCCCGGACTCAATGGACATGCATTTGAGCAAACTCTGGGAGATGGTGAACCGCAGAGAAGCCTGGCGTGCTACTGTCCACAGCATCACAAAGAGTCAGACACAACTTAGCAACTGAAGAGCAACATACATACATATATATATAAGCAATGCAGATGGCATTTAGAATATTCCTACATGATGATCTCATTCATTTACCATTCCTGGAGTCTTTTTAATAAACTCAAATTCCCAAGTCCATCTTTTAATTTAGAAATTATCATAATTGGGCGAGGGGCGTCCCTGGTGGCTCAGTGGTAAAGAATCTACCTGCCAGTGCAGGAGATACAGGTTCAATCTTTGGTCCTGGAAGATCTCACATGCCGCAGAGCACCTAGGCCAGAGCGTCACAGCTGCTGAGCCTGTGCTCTAGAGCTGAGGAACCGCAACTGCTGAGCCCTCGCACTGCATCTACTGCGGCCCACGTGCCTTAGAGCCTGTGCTCCGCAACAAGAGAAGCCACTGCAGTGAGAAGCCCCCTCTCGCCACAACTAGAGGAAAGCCCTCACGGCAGCAAAGACCCAGCACAGCCAAAAAAGAAACAAACAAATGAAATTATTATTTTTTAAAACAAAGTATCATATTTTTTTCAAAAAAAATACAAGGGATAATATAACAATCACCAAGTTTTTTAAGGACTCTCAAACACACCAATAAAAGTATAGATAATATTCCTTAATGTAGTAGGCAGGACAAGAAAAAGTACCCAAAGTGTACTTGGAAAAATCGTGTCCTTTCCTATCTGGCTGCATGTAACTTTCCTCTTTTTCTTTTACTTTCTATTTGTATGTTTTCCTGACTCTTCAAATTATACCTTTAAAACTTCACTTTTACTTTGTGCCTCTGTCTGGCTCTTGGAAAGACTTTTGTAATTTGGTGTTAATGGCGTATTTTGAACTGTAATCTCCATCTCTCTTATTTGGAGTACATTTTTCTCCCAAATTTCTCTTCCTTTCCATTCGACCCAAGCTGCAAATAATAATAATTTCTTCCAAACTCCCACCTTGGCGGCTCTTTTATACACTCCATTTTACTCCCAGTTCTGTCCTCCAAACAGATCCTTTAGAATAAAAAAAAAAAACAGCAGAAAAGCCTCTCATTTTAAGAGAGAATCAAGCCATTTGTGCTATGTCATTTTACTGTGTTTAGGTACTATGGTTATCATGTTCTAATGTTCTATGCTTCTTGGCATCAAAGAACATTGCTTTATTGTGACATTTTCAAATGAAAACTATATGACAGTAACAGTTTCCAAAGACCTCTCATTTACCTTGGCAACATTTACGAATAGTGGGGGAAAAATACATAAAACCACCGCTTTGAGCAAAACGCCACAATGATTATTTAGCAAACAAGCTCGCATATTAGAATGGCGGCGGGGAGATTGCTTCTACAGACTAAATTACACTTTACACACAGGCGCTACTGAATGGCTTTCCGCAGAGGTTACATTTAAATTATAGCTCTTGCTAAGCAAACATCTCACGGTTTGTGTGTGAATTTGAATTATGCATCTATCAGGCAGCATGTTTATGGGAAAAAAAGTCAAGTCGATAGATTGCTAAATTGCTGCAATATTTGTAAGGGACAAAAATGGCTGGAATGTTGGACAACGAAGATGGTTTGAGAGCAGTCCCACTTACTGTCCAGTAAGAAAATGCTTTGGCAATTCTGGACCGCAGTGGATGATCGACCTTTGGCTTCATTCAGAAGCATCCAAAACTTGCTTTCATGCTTTCTCTTTAGAAATATAATTTGATACCTTATGCTTGGAGACTCTGAAAGTGGAAAAGCACATTGTATGACTTCTAATTTTATTCTAATTCCCAGAAATAAGGCAAATGCACATGAGCTGATTCAGGGAAACAGACTATTAGACAGTAAAAATAGATAGATAAGAAGAGCGTAAAATGACCCAACAAAAGGGCATTCAGCCTCTTAAGAACCTACCAAGCTCCCAAAAACATCCTAAAGAACAATCATGTATCTGCAGCAGAATGTGTCTTATCTGTATTAGTGTGAATACATCCTTGATAAGGGTTTCCCGGGTGGCTCAGGGGCAAAGAATCCTGCCAGTGCAGGAGACGCAAGAGACATGAGTTCACTCCCTGGGTTGGGAAGATCCCCTGGAGAAGGAAATGGCAACCCGCTCCAGTATTCTTGCCTGGGAAATCCCATGGACAGAGGAGCCTGGTGGGCTACAGTCCATGGGGTTGCAAAGATTTGAGCGCAACTGAGTGACTAAACAACAGCAGCAATCCTTTATAAAGGCGAGAGAAGGAACAAAATGGCTTCACAGTTCCACATAACTCTAAGACTGTGTGATTCTATTGCTGATATGTTAATGTGTTTTGCCATCAATAGCCCTTGGGAGGGTCACGATCTTTCATGTCTTAAGACTGACAACTCTTCTGCATGTTGGAAATCCAAGTCAGGGGTCTGCTGCAATAAGAACAGGTTTACCACAGAGGAGTGTGGTGGTGAGATGTTTCAATCTGTTCCTCAGAGAGCAAACATGTCTCATGGTCCCCAGTCCTCCCTGGGCAAAGAAGATGGGGAAGAAGGAACTGCTAACTAACGCTCTGTACAGGCCAGCAAAGAGCCCAGAAGAAAAGAACTGGGGAAACCAAGGATGAAACTCTTGCCATTTGATGGTCTAGAAAATCCATAGGTGCATTCAAGTCCCCTTTAATACCTTTGTGTGTGAGTTTTAGATTTTAAAAGTGGTCTGTATAATTGAAATTTCTGTAACATTCTTCAAATGACAAAATTGCAGAGATGGAGAAGAGATGAGAGATACTCCAAGAGCATGTAAGGGGAGAAGAAAGGAGAGGGAAGAAGGGGTCTGTGGCTATAAAAAAAAAAAAAAAAAAAAAATCCTTGCAGTGATGAAACTGTTTTTATCTTGAGTACAGTGCTGGTTACACAAATTTATACATGTCATAACATTGCACAGAACTCCTATGGATTGAATTGTGTCTCCCCCTGTCCTGCAAAAAGATATCCTAATATCTTAGTCCTAGATATCCTAATCCCCAGTACCTCAGACTATGAGGTTATTTGAAACAGAGTCACCACAGATGTAATGAGTTAAGAAGCAGTCATACCTGGGACTTCCCTGGTGGTGCATGGTTAACATTTCATCTTCCAATCGGTGTGGTTGATCACTTGTCTGAGAGAGAAGATTCCACATGACTCACTGCCAAAACACCAAAACATAAAACAGAAGCAAGATTGTAACAAATTCAATAAAAACTTTAAAAATGGTCCACGTCAAAAAAAAGTGTTTTTTTAATTTTTTAAATAAATAAGTAAAACAGGGAAATCAGAGGTCAGTGCATTGCGTCAATGCCAGTTTTCTGGTTGTGCTATGGTACTATAGTTGTGCAAGAGTTACTGTAGGGGGAAATGAAGATTTTCAAGCTTTCTTTATGTTATTTCCTATAACTGCTTATGAATCTATAATTGTCTCATAACAAAAGCATAAAAATGTGCTCTGAGTTCAAGTACATAGATTCCTCAATATACCCTCAAGAAATATTTAGGTCAGCTAAATATAGCTGATTAATTTAGCTAAATTAATCCCAGTTTTAAAAAATGAAAAAAAGTGGGCTCAAAGAAATTAAAATTTCCCAAATTCATAAGGATCCTGAGAAGTTCAGTGTTTACATCATTAGCAGTCCATCTTGTTCTGCTATGCCATGATTTTCATGTGCATAATTCAATTTTTTAATTGATTCAGGCTGACAAAGATTTCAAATCAAGAGGGGGAACGATCACCAGATTGCAGAACCAATAGTAACTGTAGAGAAAAAAAGGAGAAAAAACCTGAAAGAAGAGATATGGTGCACCTTGCCTTTTTTTTTTTTTTTTTTTTTCACCCAAGGAGAGAAGACCCAACACTCTGTATGTATTTTAAAGTGGAAATGCAGAGGTGAAAGATGGTTCAGAGGCTGGTCATTGAGAAAAGACAAAGGAAAGGAAAAAAATGTTCTGCCATTTAGGTCATGTGGAGATCCCTCAGAAAACCCCAGACAGATTAAGGCAGGACAACTGTTAAAGAGAGAGAGAGAGAGATGAATCAAGCATCTAGAGCTAATTCACCCCCAAACCCCACAACACTAGCATTGCCCACACAGTTGTCACTTCTTAATTGCATTCAAAAGTGTCAGAAATGGGGAGCGATTTGCCAGCCTTATTACCTGTGCTAGGCAGCTGTTCTGCAAGACTCTCAGGACAGAAGACACGGAAAACAGCGGCAGCTGGACGGCAATTCTGGAAATAAATGCCTTGAGGGATAAAAATTCTACTTCTTGTCCAGGCTTAACAGGAAAATGGGGACAAAGGTACCAAATGATGTCCAGAATCACGTGTAGATCAGAAGTAGGAAAAAAGACTACAGCAGTGCTGGTTGCCTTGAATGATCACAGATCTTTTTATTCCTGAAAAGTTTGATGGAGATGGAAAGCCCAGATTAAATGTTTTAAAGCAAATAGATAAAGAAGAGAAAATGGTAAAACATTTGTCCTAAGGTGGAAAGGATTACAAGTCTTTATAAACTAGGTTTTGAGAAAATCTTTTTGCTCCTTTGGCTTTCTGGAGCCATCATCCAGCTACTCTTTCTTTTAAAAAATTTTATTTATTTGGTTGCATCTGGTCTTAGTTCCAAAAGGTCAGTTTTCGTTCCAATCCCAAAGAAAGGCAATACCAAAGAATGCTCAAACTACGGCACAATTGCACTCATCTCACACGCTAGTAAAGTAATGCTCAAAATTCTCCAAGCCAGGCTTCAGCAAGACGTGAACCGTGAACTTCCTGATGTTCAAGCTGGTTTTAGAAAAGGCAGAGGAACCAGAGATCAAATTGCCAACATCCACTGGATCATATAAAAAGCAAAGAGTTCCAGAAAAACATCTATTGCTGCTTTATTGACTATGCCAAAGCCTTTGACTGTGTGGATCACAATAAATTGTGGAAAATTCTTCAAGAGATGGGAATACCAGACCACCTGACCTGCCTCTTGATAAACCTATATGCAGGTCAGGAAGCAACAGTTAGAACTGGACATGAAACAACAGACTGGTTCCAAATAGGAAAAGGAGGACGTCAAGGCTGTATATTGTCACCCTGCTTATTTAACTTTTATGCAGAGTACATCATGAGAAATGCTGGACTGGAAGAAACACAAGCTGGAATCAAGATTGCCGGGAGAAATATCAAAAACCTCAGATATGCAGATGACACCACCCTTATGGCAGAAAGTGAAGAGGAACTCAAAAGCCTCTTGATGAAAGTGAAAGTGGAGAGTGAAAAAGTTGGCTTAAAGGTCAACATGCAGAAAACGAAGATCATGGCATCTGGTCCCATCACTTCATGGCAAATAGATGGGGAAACAGTGGAAAGAGTGTCAGACTTTATTTTTCTGGGCTCCAAAATCACTACAGATGGTGACTGCAGCCATGAAATTAAAAGATGCTTACTCCTTGGAAGGAAAGTTATGACCAACCTAGATAGCAGATTCAAAAGCAGAGACATTACTTTGCCAAGGTCCATCTAGTCAAGGCTATGGTTTTTCCTGTGGTCATGTATGGATGTGAGAGTTGGACTGTGAAGAAGGCTGAGCACCGAAGAATTGATGCTTTTGAACTGTGGTGTTGGAGAAGACTCTTGAGAGTCCCTTGGACTGCAAGGAGATCCAACCAGTCCATTCTGAAGGAGATCAGCCCTGGGATTTCTTTGGAAGGAATGATGCTAAAGCTGAAACTCCAGTACTTTGGCCACCTCATGCGAAGAGTTGACTCGTTGGAAAAGACTGTGATGCTGGGAGGGATTGGGGGCAGAAGGAGAAGGGGATGACAGAGGATGAGATGGCTGGATGGCATCACTGACTTGATGGACGTGAGTCTGAGTGAACTCCGGGAGTTGATGATGGACAGGGAGGCCTGGCGTGCTGTGATTCATGGGGTCACAAAAGTCAGACACGACTGAGCGACTGAACTGAACTGAACTGGTCTTAGTTCTGGCACACAGGATCTTTATCAACACCATGTGGGCTCTTTTGTTTTGACCCAAGGACTCTCTAGTTGCGCTGCGTGGGCTCAGTTGCTCCATGGCATGTAGGATCTTATTTCCCTGACCAGGAATCAAACCCTGCATTGCAAGGTGGAGTTTTAACCTGTAGACCATCAGGGACGTTCTCATCCAACTGCTTTTTTGAAGTAGGGGTTTCATGGGATGACCATTCAGTTCTGCTGATCAGCTCTCCTTCAGGCAGAGCAGAGACACTGTTCAAATGCAATCTGCGAACACTGTGTTGGCAAATGAAATCCAGAGCAGATTCCTGTGGATGTTTGCTTTCTCCCTTTGAGGAAGCCCATTTTTTTTTCTTGCAATTGTATCTGATGAGAGGAAATGCAGAAGTAAATGGAGCAGAAGCCAATCAGAATCTTCGCTGTGGGCTTATTCTTTATTGACTCATAGGCTACCTGCCCTGAGACAAATATAATTATGAGGAAATTATCCTCTGTCCCTCAGGGGGGAAAAGATCCAGGGACATATGATGTCCTGCTGTTCAAGTTTACAAAGACTGTGTAAATTCAGACAGTTACAGTTGCAGCATTAAGAAAGGAGTTGGACAATTATAGTCATTTTGTTTTATACACAAGTATTTCTCAAAATTTAATGAACAAGTGAATCACCTGGAGATTCTGATTCAGAAGGTACAGGATAGGGCTGAAAATTCTGTGTTTCTTCTTTTTTTATCTTTTAAGGTTTTTTTTTGTTTTGTTTTACTAGCTTGATGAGATTTAAGAATTTTCCACAGTTTATTACACAGTCAAAGGCTTTGGAGTAGTCAATGAAGCCAAAGTAGACGTTTTTCTGGAATTGTCTTACTTTTTCTATGATCCAGTGGATGTTGGCAATTTGATCTCTGATTCTGCTGCCTTTTCTAAACTCAGCTTGAACATCTGGAAGTTCTCAGTTCCACATACTACTGAAGCCTAGCTTGGAGAATTTTGAGCATTACTTTGCTAGCATGTGAGATGAGTGCAATTGTGTGGTAGTTTGAGCATTCTTTAGCATAGCCCTTCTTTTGCATTGGAATGAAAACTGACCTTTCAGTCCTGTGGCCACTGCTGAGTTTTCCAAATTTACTGGCATATTGAGTGCAGCACTTTCACAGTATCATCTTTTAGGATTTGAAATAGCTGAACTGGAATTCCATCACCTCCACTAGCGTTTGTCATAATGATGCTTCCTAAGGCCCACTTGACTTCACATTCCAGGATATCTGGTTCTAGGTGAGTGATCACACCATCATGGTTATCTGGGTCATGAAGATCTTTTTTGTATAGTTCTTCTGTGTATTCTTGCCATCTCTTCTTAATATCTTTGGCTTCTGTTAGGTCCATACAGTTTCTGTCCTTTATTGTGCCCATCTTTGTATGAAATATAATTCCTTTGATATTTCTAATTTTCTTGAAGAGATCTCTAGTCTTTCCCATTCTATTGTTTTTCTCTATTTCTTTGCATTGTTTACTTAGGAAGCCTTTCTTATCTCTTCTTGCTATTCTTTAGAACTCTGCATTCAGATGCTTATATATTTCCTTTACTCCTTTGCCTTTGGCTTCTCTTCTTTTATCAGTTATTTGTAAGGCCTCCTCAGACAACCATTTTGCCTTTTTTTTGGGGGGGGGCAGGGCAGGGGATGGTTTTGATCACCATCTCCTGTAGAATGTTACAAACCTCTGTCTATAGTTCTTCAGGTACTCTGTCTATTGGATCTAACCCCTTGAATCTATTTGTCACTTCCACTGTATAATTACAAAGGATGTAATTTAAGTCATACCTGAATGGCCTTGTGGTTTTCTGTACTTTCTTCAAATATGTTAAATGGGAGGAAAGTTCGAAATAATTATATACATGATTCTCTTCTCATAAAGCATAAAACAACTAAAATAAAGATATATAATTTTAGTTATAAGCGGTGCTAGTGGTAAAGAACCTACCTGCCAACACGGGAGACATAAGAGATGTAGGTTTGATCCCTGGGTTGGGAAGATCCCCTGGAAGAGGGCATAGCAACCCACTCCAGTATTCTTTGGAGAAAGAAATGGCAAACCACTCCAGTATTCTTGCTGGGAGAACCCCATGGACAGAGGAGCCTGGTGGGCGGCAGTCCATGGGGTCTCAAAGAGTCGGACATGACCTAGCGACTCAACAGCAATACAAAATAAAAAGCTAAACAAAAAATGAATATGGTGACCTCAAGTACAGGGAGGAAAGGAGAGAGGATAGAGAGGCCACGTGGGTAGGTGAAGACTGGCAAGGTCCCAGCTTTCATGTAGGACAGTAGTTTTACAAGAGCTTTTTATGTTAAATAAGTAATCTAACACAGAATGTGAGTGGATGGTATGTCATGAGCCAAAGACTATGATTAATCTACTTTTATGCATTTGAGATCTAAGGTAAATGAACAGAAAATAGAGAAACTTCCAACCCATGAAAGCTAAAAAGAAAAATATCCAAATAAAGGAGAAGAAGAGAGATGAATAAAGATAAAAATAGACATTAATGAAATAAAATAATAACACAATGAAAACATTAGAATTGATCAATGGGGAAGAAAAGCTTGTTCTTTGAAAAGATCAATAACAGAGACAATCCTTTGGAGAATATGATCAAGAAAACAAGAAAGACCAGAAGTGTGCCAGGAGCTGTCCTAAATATGCAATCAATCAGAATTTGTCTTACAAAAATGTTATTCAAATTTTCTGGTCCACAGAGTACTAGGGTAGAGAAAGGGAAAGAATAAAAGTGGATTTTTTTTCTGGCGTCAATAACCATAATTCTCGCTCCATTGTTTGACAGTTATTTTTTCAAGTGATTTCCAAGCACTTTGCATATCTTTATATGCATATCATTCCTACACCTTGGACTTTAAATCAGCCTTTATAGCACCATGATCATCTGAGAGACCACACGTGCCAACTCTGTGTCCCCAAGCATCTGGTTTACATCCAGCAGGAGCAAGAGGAAGAAGTTTGGGGATTTACTGGAGGGGTTCCAAGTACTCCTTGTTATTACATTTCCTTTTTCCTGTTTGTAGTGCAAACAGGAAGTTCAGATCATAATTGTTTTACCTCTGCCCGTTTAAATGTACTATTAAAAATCATCTTAATGAATAGATATTACTATCTGGTGATGACTGCTCTGACCCTCCTGTGTAACAGCTCCGTTTATGTCTTGTTTGATGAAAGTTCTCCACATCCACAAAGCAAAAGGGCAAACTGATTTATGAACAAGACTTATTGTCACAGCAGCAGATTTGTATAATGAGAAATATATTAAATCTAATGAAGGGAGAGCGTGCCTAGCAAGGCAGCAATGCGTTGTGATTAAGTGATTCAATATCCCTCAATGGATTAATTTAGACAATGCACCAGGGTATGTAGCCACTGCCAGACCCCTTTGCTCTCATGACAAATGCTAAGCAAGGCTGCATAGTTGTGCATATGTATTGGGTCTTTAAGGTGTGATGATAAAGTAAGGTGTCACCCTCAGGCCTCTACATTAACATGATGAATCCCAAAGATGCAAATGTCCTACCGATAGAGAACCTGGAAGATCTATCAACAGTGTCATCTTTTAATATCTGCTTACAGTAAAGCATTTACTAGAAAAGAGACACTTCGTTTTACCTTTTCAACGAAGACCAGCTTCCAGTATCTGACAAACACTAGATGCAACCCACGTTAATTCCCTCTCTGGTCCTCAGCAAAGCTCAGTCGCAGGATGATCCATCATAGGCTCTGGTTTTCAAACACAAGAATGCTAGCTATTATTTCACTGTCTACATTTACACACCCAGTACAGTAAGCGATGTCATTGGTGAGACTCGAAAGCCACAGTGATCCTGCCAGGGCTCAGCAGTCATTTCTACAGTCTGGAACAAGTCCACTTTCAGTTGTTTCTCACCAGTGTGACTGCATAAAGCAAAACCCTGTAAGCTTCAGTTAGAGAGAGTTGAATTCTCCATTAAAAATAGCATGCTTGCAACACAACGCTCTTGGGGTACCCAACTGCATCACACACCAAAGAGCAACATAAGCTGTCCTAGCCTGTCAGTGCCACGTGGAAAAAAAAACATTCATCAGTCTGAGAGTTTGCAAGTAATGGATTCAAAACTTCTAATGTTTTTTCCCATCCCTTTATTTTCCTCGAGGAGAAAAAATATCTCAGGAGTACCAGCACCAGAATTAAGAAGCTAGAAGAAAACAACCACTTACTTGGTGTCCAGCAGGCTTAATAGGAAGAATGAAATTTCCATTACCTTGGGTATCCATTCTGATGACTCAAGAACAGAGAGACATATAACATAATATTATATATATTTACCAAAACTGGAAGAAAAAGAGGAAGTGTGACTTGTACATGAAGCAGGGGATTTTTAAAAAAAAGCTCTCACACACACCAAAAAAAGACTAAATGTAGGTTTCAGCTTCCATTTTTTGTGTCCCTAGACTGTTGGGTTCCCCCAGGCTTAATGGAACCATCTGAACTGTTTGATGTGAGGAATACAAACACTGTAGATCTGGGGACAGGCAAGCTGAAATTGGGATCATACTCTGAAACATACTATGTGTTCCTGTGTGTGTTCTCTACTCCTTAAAGCATTATTATCCCTAATAATTACATCATTTCTGAGATACTTCTGCTAATACCATCAACCAAAAGGACACATTTATTTATCAAAAGTTCCTCACTGAGCTCTAAGGAAGGTGGACCCTGGTACTAAAGAAGCATTTTTGGATGAAGAATGTGCTAGGTAGGGGAGGACATGCAAATGAGGAAATAGAAGCAGGAAAAGAGATCAATCGCTCTGCACAAGCCCGTTGTAATAGATTGTGAAGCCTTGGGCAAGGCTGTGTAAGGCACACACAGAAGCCACAGTGGCTGAGTGTTAAGTCTGATGTGGAAAGAGGAAGAGACTTTTCGAAGAGGCAACTGGGGGCTTCCCTGGTGGCTCAATCTGCCTGCCAATGTAGGAGACATGAGTTTGATCCCTGATCTAGGAAGAGCCCACATGCCTGGCAGCAACTAAGCCCGTGTACCAAAACTATTGAGCAAAACCTGTGCTCTAGAGACCAGGAGTTTCAACTACATGCGCTAGAGCCCACAAGAGGAGAAGCCACCGCAAGGAGAAGCCTGTGCACCACGGCTAGAGGGCAAAGCTAGAGAAGAGCCCGCGCGGCAGTGAAGACCCAGCACGGCCACTAAATAAATAGCTACAATTACAAAAAATAGAGGCAACTGATAGCTGGGTTACACCGTGAGTACCACCATGTAGGGTTATGAGTAAAAGGGCTTGAGAAACATAATGTTCAACAGAATCACTGCCAAGCATTAGGTAACCCCCGCTGGCATGAGTCTTTGTTGAGACCAGACTGCTTCCCTAGAATGTCTTTTGCTCCTGAGAAGATAACGACCTAATGCAAATAGACCTTTCTTTTTTTCAAAGTCACGTCATTTCCATTCACCCAGGAAATAGCAAATTCACTTCTAAATGTTTCAGAAAGCAAATCAAGGAGCTGGAGGCCCGAGCACAGCAATGCAAGTAATTTAGTCCCAGGACTCAGTAAGACTTCCCTCAATACTCAAATGTAACTATGAACTCCGACAATTTAAACAGTACTGTGCACCAAACACTCCTCTAAGTACTTTACGTATACTAACTCATTTCCTATTCACTACAAACTCATGAAATAGACATTTCTAAATGGGATAAGTTGTTATCCCATTTAATAGGTGAAGAAAGTCAGGTATGTAAAGATCAGATAACATTCCCAAAGATGCATAATAATTGGTGGAATGGAATTCAAACCCCAGGAGCCTGACCCTCATATCCACTGAGTCGGTGATGCCATCCAACCACCTCATCCTCTGTTATCCCCTTCTCCTCCCGCCTTCCATCGTTCCCAGGATCAGGGTCTTTTCAAATGAGTCAGCTCTTCGCATCAGGTGGCCAGAGTATTGGAGTTTCAGCCTCAGCATCAGTCCTTCCAATGAACACCCAGGACTGATCTCCTTTAGGATGGACTGGTTGGATCTCCTTGCAGTCCAAGGGACTCTCAAGAGTCTTCTCCAACACCACAGTTCAAAAGCATCAATTCTTCTAAATGCTTGCATTTGTCGAAATTCATTGAACTGTATACTTAAAATGAGTTCATGTTGTTATATGTACGTAAGTCAGTAAATTTGACTGTTTTAAGTTCCTAAGAGATCTATCCCCTCCCACTCCTATTTTTCAACAGGAGAAACTGAGGACTAGAGAGATTAATGTCTTCACCGATGTCTCATTGCCCTGGTAAATGTCACTGAGATGGTCCTAAAACCTTAATCTAGAGCACTTTGCTTTTTTACAACCAGGCATGGAACAAGAGAAAAGGGATGAAATGGACCAGTTATTCTGTCAAAGAGGACAAAATGTTGAAAAAACTTTGCCACTTGCTGGGGTGGCAAGAAAGACCTTTTCCGTTTTCTTTTTTTCTTGGTACAGAGATGGAGAGAATCATGACACCCATTTGGTACAAATTGTCTTCAGCAATTAAACTCCTATGTTGCCTCTTCGTCCCTGAGTACTCAAACGACCCCCTTTAAGGCATTCTTCCAGTAGAGAGAAGATCCTTATACTTCATGTTCAGAGTCATTCATTCCTTGTTTTAAAACTCCTTTCAGAACAAGCCTTCTTACACGCTGAGATATTGAAGTTTAGCATATTGATGTTTTTCACTTACTTTAAGTAATATAGGTATATATGTAGCCGATTCACTTTGTTGTACAGCAGAAACTAAAACAACATTGTAGAGCAATTATACTCCAACAAAAAAAAGTTTAAAATAAATAAAATCAACATAATTACCCATTTAGTATACACATAGCAGTCTCAATACCAAAAATAACAATACTACCACCAAGTATATGTTTATTGAAAATAGCTTTTTTTTTTTGGTTCTCTTTCTCCTTAGAGTCATTCACTAGTGATCTATAGCCAAATTAAGGTATTTTGGAGCCATTTGAAGTAATTTCTGTTTTATGTGGTTTCCCAACTTGAAATACTATTTTGTTCCTTTGTTTCATTTTGTTTTGATTTTGGTTTGTAGAGATGGCTTTTAAAATTTTTATTCTCTTATAATTATGTAACATACTTACATGATTTCAAAGTTGAATGTACAAAATGTGGTATACATAAAAGTTTTCAATTTTTTAAAAATGATTCAGCTAAAACGAACAATGCGTGTATATTTACAAGCAGATCTATACCCATGTGGAGAGAGGTGGGAGGATAAAAGTGGCAAGACAGTAACTATCTATAGATTCAAAAACGGTGTTAAATAAAATGGTAGAAGTGGCCAGAAAGAGAAGCAGCAGCAGAAGGGAATGTATTCATTAGCGACATCAGCTCATTGCAAAAGGAATAGGAGGAGGACGGAGTGGAAAGCGCGAGAGGTGAAGGTCAGGGGAGAGGAAGTGAGGAGCCAGAGGTGGAGGAGAGGAAGAAGAAGGAAAACAGAGAGGGAGCCAGGGCTCCTCCTCACAGAACTGAGAAGCTCTGAGCTCTTCTTGGAAGTGGCTAAAGAAACATTTCAGCATTTCCCCAAGTTGACTTAGAAAATACTCAGTTCACTGACTTGGATAAGTGCATCTGTTTTATTTTATTTTATCTTATCTTATTTATTTTATTTTACTTTACCTTATTATTTTATTTTAAGGAATGCAATATTACTATTCCCTTGTTGCTCAGTTGGTAAAGAATCTGCCTGCAATGCAAGAGACCTGAATTTGATTCCTGGGTCAGGAAGATCCCCTAGAGAAGAAAATGGCAACCCACCCCAGTATTCTTGCCTGAAGAATCCCATGGACAGAGGAGCCTGGTGGGCTACAGTTCATGGGGTCAGACACGATTTAGCAACTAAACTACCATATACAGTTAGACACGACTTATGACTAAGCCAATATATAGTAATATATATTTTTTCAGAAATGTTCAGAATTAGGGCATGTGGTTATAACTGAATTTTTTATGAAGAAAAATTCATGAAGAATTCAGAAAAAAAATTTTTTTTTTTTTTTGCCTCACTGCATGGTGTGTGGGATGTGAGATCTTAGTTTCCTAATCAAGGATCGAACCTGGGTCCCCTGAAGTGGAAGGGAAGCTCAGAGTCTTAACCACTGGACCACCAGGGAAGTCCCTGTGTTCTTTTGTTTTAATCTGGCTGCGGTGGTGGTTTTTACTGAGGTACGTTTGATTTACGCTGGGATATGCGTATCCCTGTTAGATATGTCAGCCAGTCTAGGAGTGGGAGAAGCCAGGCTCCATGGGAAGGGGCAGTCTCCCAAACCCGTGTTGTTCCTGGGAAACAAAACAAAAAGAAAGAAAACTCCTCTTAAACAATAGTGCTGTCCACGGAGAGTCTGGAATATGAAGGCTGGAGAAGCCAAACATTGATAAACTTAATTAAATTTCTAATGAAAACAGAGGCAGCCTGTAGCAATTACTCTCTGTAACTGAGACTAATATTCCAATTAGGCTAATTCATCCCCTGATGCTCTAAACACAGTTATAGGTTTAATCCATATTTCTTCCCTCCTGTCAACAATGGATTTCCATCATTTTGGAAGCTCTGCTTTCAGGATGAAAGCGAGGGCTCTTGGCTCCTGTGAGCCGTGATTGCAGTCAGCCTCGTGCTTTCAATACCACTCGGTTGGTTTTCTCTTCCCTCCCTTCTCTGAGACACCAGAATCTTCCTGCTCCTCTCAAAAGCCGCATTTCAGATATCCTTAATCTTGTTTTTCTTCTCACTGCCGAGTGAGTCCTCCTCCAAATTTTTAAAGTAAAATAAATGCGACAGAGAAAAGATTTTGTTCTTTCTCTGCCCTGAAGAGAAGACGAACAAGCTGTCCACGACGGCTGATGATTAATGCGGTAGAGCCTGTGTACTCAGCAGAACGCACCCATGTCTTTGTGGGGTGTCTGAGGTGCAGGTTACCCCGCTGGCAGCCACCCAAACAGAACCCCATGGTGAGTCAAGCTGGGCAGGGTATTCGAGGAACCAGGCAATCTGAGTCTGTGCCTGTGCCACTCCACTTAGTACCAGGAGAAGTTATTCTGAGCCCGTGTTTCCTCATATGTAAAATGAGAATAGTTAGAATTTTCTTAGGTTCTCGGATATGGGTGAAATGAGACAACATAGCTACTTTTTGTTGCTTTATCATTATATGTCCAGAACAGCGAAAAGCACTTTACATATATTATTTCATTTACTCTTCTCAAAACTCCTTTGAGAAAAGGAAATCGCAGCTTATAGAAAAGAAATACCTGGGACTTCCCAGGTGGTGCTGGTGGTGAAGAACGTGCTTATCAACGCATGAGACGTGACAGATGCAGGTTCAATCCCTGGGTCGGGAAGATCCCCTGGAGAAGGAAATGGCAACCCACTCAAGTATTCTTGCCTGGAAAACCCCATGGAGAGAGGAGCCTTTTAGGCTATAGTCCTTATGGTCACAAAGAGTCAGACACGACTGAAGCGACTTAGTACTGAAACACTCCCTGGCGGTCCAGTGATTAAGACTCGGAGCTCCCAATGCAGGGAGTGAGGGTTTGATCCCTGGTTGAGGAACTAAGATCCCACATGCAACTTGGTGTGGCCAAAAAAAAAAGGACATACCTTGCCTACATGGATGATTTTGTCCCTGTCATATAAGTAAACAAAGGATGCTGTGGCCTTCAAGCCATCACCCACTGCAGGGGCCCAACTGTGCACCCTGAGGGGGGGGGGAGATTCAGGATACAGAAGAGCAGGATACTAGCCTTAAATAGGGAGAAGGCGATGGCACCCCACTCCAGTACTCTTGCCTGGAAAATCCCATGGACGGAGGAGCCTGGTAGGCTGCAGTCCATGGGGTCGCTAGAGTCGGACAGGACTGAGCGACTTCACTTTCACTTTTCACTTTCATGCATTGGAGAAGGAAATGGCAGCCCACTCTAGTATTCTTGCCTGGAGAATCCCAGGGACGGGGAGCCTGGTGGGCTGCCGTCTCTAGGGTCTCACAGAGTCGGACACGACTGAAGCAACTTAGCAGCAGCAGCAGCAGCCTTAAATAGCTAAGCATGTGCTGTGCTAAGTTGCTTCAGTCATGCCGGACTCTCTACGACTCTATGGACTGTAGCCCACCAGGCTCCTCTGTCCATGGCATTCTCCAGATGAGAATATTGCAGTGGGTAGCCATTCCCTTCTCCAGGGCATCTTCCTGACACAGGGATCAAACTAAGGGGCATATCAAAGGAATGATTTTGATGAGCCCAGACTGTTCCATCTTCCCATGCATAGCAAAACGCTAAATTTACTAACTTGAGATGTTTGGTTTCCTTTAATTAACAGTTATAGTTGGAAGTTTTTGTTGCAAAAACTCCTATATATCCTGAATCCTTCCTCATCTCCTAGGAGCAGTCCCTCAGAGGCACCTAAAAGGCTGACTTCCAGACTTAAGGGCTCAGCAAGTCTGACAAATAGAACATAGATTCTATCTCAATTTTTAGGTTGTGCTTTTTTTTTTTCCAGTTGACACCCAAGTTCACAGGCAAGGCCAAGAAGAAAAGTCAAGTCTGTCTGATTCCCAGGTCTGCTCTCCCCTCAACCAACACCTTACTTTATGTTTCATGACAGAAGAGGGCAAAACTGCAGAGTATTTTTAAAAGCAGTTTCATTATTTTCCATTAAATACATTTACTTGCACTATTCATTTTTAAGTTGTCAAACAGGAATCTCCCTCAATATGCTTTAATGAACACATAAAAGTCATTTGTAATGAGCACATTGTTTATATGTCAATGGTATTACGAAGGGCTTGAAAATAGTTTGTTTTCTTAATTAGATTAAACAGGCTTCCTGCAATCTTCTTTACTTTATTGATTTACTTAATGAACCTTTTTTTTCATAGATAGTACAAATGTAAATTTCAGCTTGGCCTGTGAACAAATTATCTTAAATTCTGAATCAGTGAGGCTTTAATTAATGAGGCTTTATATCACTAGTGAGGCACAGAGATTTATTACATGAAAATAGTCATCAGGAGAACAACTCTCCATGTGTGGCCAAGGAAGATGGTCTGGATCAGGTCATTGGAAAAGTTAGAGCTTTCTTCCCACTTTCAATCGGGTGACCTGAGGTGGCTGCAGCATTGCTACCAAAGGGTTCAGTTAGAAGCAACAGGTGGGAGTGGGTTGCCATTTCCTCCTGCAGGGGATCTTCCTGACCCAGGGACTGAACTTGGGTCTCCCGAATCGCAGGCAGATTCTTTACCATCTGAGTCACCAGGGAAGCATTATTATAAGCATTCTTTAATCTTCACCATCACTCAAGCTACTAAATTATTTTGGATATGAGGAAGCTAAAGCTTGGAAATTTCAAGTAATGCCTGGTGGCTCACCTGGTAAAGAGTCTGCCTGCAATGCAAGAGACCCGGGTTCAATCCCTGGGTCTGGAAAGATCCCCTGGAGAAGGAAATGGCAACTAACTCTAGTTTCTTGCTTGGAGAATTCCATGGACAGAGGATCCCGGTGGGCTAGAGTCCATGGGGACGCAAAGAGTTGGCACAACTGAGAGACTGACACTTTCACTTTCCTTCCCCAAGGCCATGCTACCAGTAAGCAGCAAAGCTAGAATGGGTCTGGTCTGGAAACCGACCCCAGAGCCCACAGCAAAACACACAGTGATGTGATATTGAAGAGAAAGAAGGAATCTGGAAGGCAAAGACCCACAACCACAATTACAGGCGCAGCGAAAAACTATGAGCAGACACGGCCAACTTGAAGATGCCAGAGCATCAAAGGAAGGCTTATGTTGTCCTCAGACCACTGTAATCAGAGAATCACAAATAGCCAGCAACTGGCACGAGCCCAAGTGAAAGGTGTGATCCGACTTGACAAAGGGTTTTTTGTCTCAAGGCAGGACCCTGTGTCTGAATGAGGACCTGCCCAGATTCCGTGGGTAAAGCAGGGAAGTGATACCTGTGTCCAGCACATCCTGCTAAGGTCAATGAGGACAAAATGGGATTACAGGAGAACCCAACAGGGGGCGCCAGAGAGCCCCTCTCTACCCTTGGAAAATAACTGCCACCACCGTTATTTGTAAAATCATTGGAGAAATAAAATATTTTAGCAGAGATTATTTAAAGGGCTTCCTTGGTGGCTCAGACAGTAAAGAATCTGCCTGCGATGTAGGATGCCCAGGTTCAATTGCTGGGTCAGGAAGACCTCCTGGAGAAGGGAAAGGCAATCCACTCCAACATTCTTGCCCAGAGAATCCCATGGACTGAGGAGCCTGGTGGGCTACAGTTCATGGAGTTGCAAGGAGTCGGTCATCGCTGAGCAACTAACACTTTTGGAGAACCTGAGTACCAGTGTTACCCTGACCTAGGCTAGAATCCTTGTTCTGCCAGTTGTCATTACTTCTGTGATGTTGAACAAGAAACTTCACCACTTAAAGCTCTGTACTCACATCTGTAAAATAGTGGTACCAAAAATAGTAGTTGACTTCATAAAGTTGTCATAAGGATTAAAATAAATCACATATATATGGGCTGTATTAAAATAAATCAGGTATACAAAATGCTTAGCAAGTGCCTGGGTCACAGTGCTCATAAATGCTGGCGATTACTATTATTTATGCTTTTAAATACTCTTTCACAGTCACAGTTTCATCTGAATTGAGAAAATCTGGTACCAGGCTCAGCATACAAATGTGAGAGCACGTAAAGACAGCAAAATTTTCTTGGCTCTGTGTCTGTTCCAGTCCTCCAGTAAGTGATATTTCCAAACAGAGCTGGCAGGCCAGGAACTAGCTTGCCAATGACCATTTACTGTTTCTTCCAGGGACAGAGGAGCCTGGCAGGCTACAGTCCTTGGGGTCACAAAGAGTCGGACACAACTGAGTGACACATACCCACGCCCAGGTAGAAAAAGACAACAGTGGAGACATCATTTGTTGAATTTGGAAATTTCTCAACTGCGAAGCACAATGACGTTATGTTCTGTGCTCTCTCTTTGCAGAGTTGCTGAGGAGACACGAGGGAACGACCCCAAGTTAGCCTTCAGGAATTCTGAGCCTCTACCTTCTCTGTACTTACAATGCAGCAGAATTTAGAACAAGTCCCTAAGGCATGTCAGTTGACACAAATAACTGACTTATGTGTAGCTATTTTAAGGTTGAACACGCACTGTCTCCCTAACACATTGTAAACTCCTTGAGGACTCAAACTTTTGACTGATACTCCTGTCACTTCCCCTGGAGCATCTAGGATGGTGATGTATGCATAAGAAGTAACCAATAAATATGTAGTGATTCATTAACAGCAGAGACAGGATTCAGAAAGCAAATGCAACTGCATCCAGGTGGAGGGGACCTAAGAATCCTTCGTTGCTTCATCCTAAACAGCTCTGGGTACTGTGTGTGTGTTGGAGAAGGCAATGGCACCCCACTCCAGTACTCTTGCCTGGAAAAATCCAATGGACGGAGGAGCCTGGTAGGCTGCAGTCCATGGGGTCGTGAACAGTCGGACACGACTGAGCAACTTCACTTTCCCTTTTCACTTTCATGCATTGGAGAGGGAAATGGCAACCCACTCCAGTGTTCTTGCCTGGAGAATCCCAGGGACGGGGGAGCCTGGTGGGCTGCTGTCTATGGGGTCGCACAGAGTCGGACACGACTGACGCGACTTAGCAGCAGCAGCGTGTGTGTGTGTAATGAAGAGCTTTATGGGAGTAAGCAGGAGTGATCAGGGTGCTTTTCCAATGCAGGAATTGGAGTTCCAGTGTTGTTCCAATGCAGCCCAATTGCACTAGGGAGTAATGGACTGCCAAAGAATGCCAGCCTGCGTGACACCGGAGCCCTCCAGTCCTGGCTACTGATTCAGGGACAGTGATCTCTCTGCATCACAGAGCAACCACCACTGTGGCTCAGAAGAGAGAGAATGGTGTGCCTTGGTGCTGACCAAAAACCCTCTCCAGGGATCTCTGAGTATGAGATGTGACCGTCACAATCAGCAACTCAAAAGACACTCTTTGTGTCTTTTGGAGCATCTCTTTGCCTGGCTGTGGGTTTAGAACTGCTGGCTGCAATGTGGATGAATAAATAGATGGGCACTGGGGACCCCTTCCAACACAATGATTTTATTATCCTCCCACTGACCATAGCCTCCAGCAGACAGTCTGGCATCAGGAGCAAAATATCAGATAAAATGAAGCACCTGATAGTTAAAATTTTTGAAAGAGCCATTTGGCAACTTCTATTCCTTCCTGGTTGACAGTGTAAACTTTGCTTGGCAAGTGGAAAAGCTGTACCAAGCAAACCCTATCTCTGGCCATTAGAAGCACTTTAAAAAGCTAATATAATCAATTATGTCTTTTAATTTGCCAGGCAGCATTTACAGGGTTTAATTTTCTGCTGCTACACCTTCCAAATTATCTTCAGGTGGTGTTCAGGATCTAATAGAAACATGCATTGATATTATCTATGTTGATTCCCCACAAGCACTGGCCCTCAGACCAATTCCCATTCCTAGAGGTGAAAGGTTTGTACAGTGAGGAAGAAAAGTCATAAGATGTTTACTCAATTATTTTACAACATTCATATCATCCTCCTTCCATATTCCCTACAAAGTAATATAAAAACCAGCTCCAATAATAATGGACCAAATGCAGAAAAATCTCTTTAAAGGGAACACATCAAGCAAAAATTGAGATCTAAATAAATAAGAGAAATAAAAGCCTAAATCTCTTCTCATGTCCCGATATCATATGAAAAGAAAATTCCCTTGTAGGAAAAGAAATTAGATGTAGGATTTTGGTCAGCATAAAACATATATACCTACCTATTGGATGTCTTTGAGCAAAACCGTAAAGTACTAATACTAACTAGATTGTGATATTTTAAATATCATCGTGGTTTAGGAGATAATGCAGGGTGTGTCCCGCACAACAGAGGAATTACTTCTCAGTAGAAGGATGAAGTTCACAAATAATTCTTCCCTATATCTGGAGAGCATGAGAGTCACATGTAATGACAGTCGTACTTTCCTCTGTGTCATCAGGAAGTAATCATATAGATGCAAAGAGCAACCATCGTCTTAGAAAACTGCAACCAGACAGTGTCAGAATGACAGACGTACATGGTAACATTGAAAATCTGGAATAAAGGAAACAGAACTCATTGGTTTTTCCTGTTCTCTCCATGGACTGGAAAGGACTCTTACATTTGGCATATATAAGCACGGGCTTTCAGTTCTCCCAACAGACATTTCATTAAAAAGAGTAACCTTGGAGATTTACTCCAACCATCCTGGAGTTTGTCATTATTAGAGCTGTTCCCCCTCATATTTTCAATGAGTCAATAAAATTCTGTTCACTTACAGTTCATTTTCCAAATTAATTAATTGTTTTTATTTTTATTGGAATCAGTCTTTTTTTTTTTTTTTTAGTTTGATTAGTGATAGCCCATCTCCCAGAGTCATGTCACCTTCTGAATATATTGATGAAATAGTTTCTTTGAACTCAATGCTGAACCACAAAGTCAGAATGGAGTTCATGGGGAATCCCAGCAGGAAAAAAGATGGAGAATAACCAAAAGGTCAGGAATCTCCTGAATTAGACAGGGAAATTTTGGAAATGTTTACCATAAGTTAATAGATTATATGGCATATATATTTGGGGGATTAATATATTGTACACTATACTATATACAAAACAGATAATCAACAAGGACCTACTATGTCACACAGGGAACTCTACTCAGTATTCTGTAATAACCTATGTGGGAAAAAAATCTGAAAAAGAATGAATATACCTATATGTGTAACTGAATCCCTTTACTGTACACCTGAAACTAACACAGCATTATACATCAGCTATACTCCAATATAAAATTTAAGTTAAGAAAGAGACTCACAAATGTAGAGAATGAGCTTACAGTTGCCAGGGGGAAGAATGGCGGAAAGAGATAGTTAGGGAGTTTGGGATGGACATGCACACACTGCTATATAGAACCTACTGTAGAGCACAGGAACCTCATCTCAATGTGATGTGGAGCGGAGGGGAGGCTGGGGGAGAGTGGATACATGTATACATATGGCTGAGTCTCTTCGCCATTCCCCTGAAACTATCACAACATTGTTAACTAAACCCCAATACAAAATAAAAAGTTCCCCCCCAAAAAAGTTTATATCTTCCAAAAAAATAAAATTTAAGTTAAAAAAGACTTGATAAATGTATAACTGAACCATTTTGCTGTATGTCTGAAACTAACACAACATTGTAAATCAACTATACCCCAATATAAAATAAAAATTAAAGTAAAAAATATTTGTATACAAGCAAACCTCAAAAAGGGCTTCCCCAGTAGCTTAGCAGTAAAGAATCTGCCTGCAACACAGGAGACTCGGGTTCTATCCCTGGGTCAGGAAGATCCCCTGGAGAAGGGATAGGTTACCCACTCCACTACTCTTGCCTGGAGAATCCCATGGACAGAGGAGCCTGGCGGGCTACAGTCCATGGGGTCACAAAGAGTTGGACACGACTGAAGTGACTGAGCATGGACATATACCACAGAAATACTGCAGGTTCAATTCCAGATCATCACAATAGAGACAATATAGCACTACAGGGAATCACATGAATTTTTTGGTTTCCCAGGACATAGAAAATTTATGTTTGCACCATGTGTACAATAAATCAAAGTACAGTAAAACGAAGCCTGCCTGTAATGTTATGGTCCAATGTTTGTGCTGCCTCCACGTTCATCCTAACCCCCCAAAATGACAGGATTAGGAGGTCAGCTTTGGTGAGATGCTTAGGTCATGAGGGTGGAGCCCTCATGAATGGATTTAGTGCCTTTTAAAAGAAGTTCCAGAGAGCTCCTTAGCCCCTTTCTTTGCTTCAGATGAGCCGACTTCCAACCAATGGCTACTTTCTCTTCGGTCCCCTCTGTGGTCCTAAGAGTGGCCTATAGCCAGCTATGAACCAGGAAGGGGGCTGTCACTACAACACAACCATTCTGGAACCAAGATCTTGGATTTCGGAGAAGGCAATGGCACCCCACTCCAGTACTCTCGCCTGGAAAATCCCATGGACAGAGGAGCCTGGTAGGCTGCAGTCCATGGGGTCGCTAAGAGTCGGACACGACTGAGCGACTTCAATTTCACTTTTCACTTTTCACTTTCATGCATTGGAGAAGGAAATGGCAACCCACTCCAGTGTTATTGCCTGGAGAATCCCAGGGACGGGGGAGCCTGGTAGGCTACCGTCTATGGGGTCGCACAGAGTCGGACACAACTGAAGTGACTTAGCGTAGCATAGCCTCCAGAACTGACAGGAATAAACTTCTGTTGTTTATAACTTATCTAGTCTATGGTATTTTTTTTTATTGCAGTCTAAAAAGACTAGCAAACACAATACATAACCTTTTCTGAAGATAATAATAAATATATATGAAATCTCAGTCAGTCAGTTTTGTCACTCAGTCATGTCTGACTCTTTGCAACCCCATGGACAGCAACATGCCAGGCTTCCCTGTCCATTACCAACTCTGAGAGTTTACACAAACTCATGTCCATTGAGTCAGTGATGCCATCCAACCATCTCATCTGCTGTCATCCCCTTCTCCTCCTGCCTTCAATCTTTCCCAGCATCAGGGTCTTTTCCAATGAGTCAGTTCTTCACATCAGGTGGCCAGAATATTGGAGTTTCAGCATCAGTCCTTCCAGTGAATATTAAGGACTCATTTCCTTTAGGATTGACTGGTTAGATGTCCTTGCTGTCCAAGGGACTCTCAAGGGTCTTCTCCAACACCACAGTTCAAAAGCAACAATTCTTCAGTGCTCAGCTTCCTTTATAGTCCAACTCTCACATTCATACATGACTACTGGAAAAACCATAGCTTTGACTAGGGGGACCTTTGTTAGCAAAGTAATGTCTCTGCCTTTTAATATGCTGTCTGTGTTGGTCATAGCTTTTCTTCCAAGGAGCAAGTGCTTTTTAATTTCATGGCTGCAGTCACCATCTGCAGTGATTTTGGAGCCCAAAAAGATAAAGTCTGTCACTGTTTCCACTGTTTCCCCATCTATTTGCATGAAGTGATGGAACCAGATGCCATGATCTTAGTTTTCTGCATGTTGAGTTTTAAGCCAACTTTTTCACTCTCCTCTTTCACTTTCATCAAGAGGCTCTTTAGTTCTTCTTTGCTTTCTGCCATAAGGGTGGTGTCATTTGCCTATCTGAGGTTATTGGTATTTCTCCAAGAAATCTTGATTCCAGCTTGTGCTTCCTCCAGCCCAGCATTTCTCACGATGTACTCTGCATATAAGTTAAATAAGCAGGGTGACAATACACAGCCTTTACATACTCCTTTCCCTATTTGGATGCAGTCTGTTGTTCCATGTTCTAACTGTTGCTTCCTGACCTGCCTACATATATCTGAAAAGGGAGGTCAGGTGATCTGGTATTCCCATCTCTTTCAGAATTTTCCACAGTTTCTTGTGATCCACACAGTCAAAGGCTTTGGCATAGTCAATAAAGCAGAAATAGATGTTTTTCTGGAACTTTCTTGCTTTATCAATAATCCAGTGGATGTTGGCAATTTGATCTCTGGTTCCTCTGCCTTTTCTAAAATCAACTTGGAAGTTCATGGTTGCATCTGGAAGTTCATGGTTCATGTACTGTTGAAGGCTGGCTTGGAGAATTTTGAGCATTACTTTGCTAGAATGTGAGATGAGTGCAATTGTGCAGTAGTTTGAGCATTCTCTGGCATTGCCTTTCTTTGGGGTTGGAATGAAAACTGACCTTTTCCAGTCCTGTGGCCACTGCTGAGTTTTCCAAATTTGCTGGCATATTGAGTGTAGCACTTTCACAGCATCATTTTTTAGGATTTGAAATAGCTCAACTGGAATTCCATCACCTCCACTAGCTTTGTTCATAGTGATGCTTCCTAAGGCCCACTTGACTTCACATTCCAGGATGTCTGGCTCTAGATGAGTGATCACACCTTTGTGGTTATCTGGGTCATGAAGATCTTTTTTGCATAGTTCTTCTGTGTATTCTTGCCACATCTTCTTAATATTTTCTGCTTCTCTTAGGTCCATACCATTTCTGTCCTTTATTGTGCCCATCTTTGCACAAAATGTTCCCTTGGTATCTCTCATTTTCTTAAAGAGATCTCTAGTCTTTACCATTCTATTTTTTGTTTTCCTCTATTTCTTTGCATTGATAATTGAGGAAGGCTTTCTTATCTCTCCTTGCTATTCTTTGGAACTCTGCATTCAGATACTTATATCTTTCCTTTTCTCCTTTGCCATTCGCTTCTCTTCTTTTCTCAGCTACTTGTAAGGCCTCCCCAGACAGCCATTTTGCCTTTTTGCACTTCTTTTTCTCGGGGATGATCTTGATCCCTGCCTTCTGTACAATGTCACGAACCTCCATGCATACTTCTTCAGGCACACTGTGTATCAGATCTAATCCCTTGAATCTATTTCTCACTTCCATTGTGTAATCATAAGGGATTTGATTTAGGTCATACCTAAATTTAGGTCTAGTGGTTTTCCCAACTTTCTTCAATTTAAGTCTGAATTTGGCAATAAGAAGTCCATGATCTGAGCCACAGTTAGCTCCCAGTCTTGTTTTTGCTGACTCTATAGAGCTTCTCCTTCTTTGGCTGCAAAGAATATAATCAATCTGATTTCCATATTGACCATCTGGTGATGTCCGTGTGTAGAGTCGTCTCTTGTGTTGTTGGAAGAGGGTGTTTGCTATGACCAGTGCGTTCTCTTGGCAAAACTCTGTTAACCTTTGCCCTGCTTCATTCTGTACTCCAAGTCCAAATTTGCCTGTTACTCCAGGTATCTCTTGACTTCCTACTTTTGCATTCCAGTCCCCTAAATGAAAAGGACATCTTTTTTAGGTGTTAGTTCTAGAAGGTCTTGTAGGTCTTCATAGAACCGTTCAACTTCAGCTTCTTCAGCATTACTGGTTGGGGCATAGACTTGGATTACTGTGATACTGAATGGTTTGCCTTGGAAAGGAACAGAGATCATTCTGTCATTTTTGAGACTGCATCCAAATACTGCATTTCAGACTCTTTTGTTGACTATGATGGATACAACATTTCTTTTAAGGGATTCTTGCCACAGTAGTAGATATAGTTAAATTCACCCATTCCAGTTCATTTAGCTCACTGATTCCTAAAATGTTGATGTTCACTCTTGTCATCTGTTTGATCACTTCCAATTTGCTTTGATTAAGGACCTAACACTCCAGGTTCCTATGCAATATTACTGTTTATAGCATCGGACTTTACTTCCATCACCAGTCACATCCACAACTGGCTGTTATTTTGCTTTGGCTCCATCCCTTCATTCTTTCTGGAGTTATTTCTCCACTGATCTCCAGTAGCATGTTGGGCACCTACTGACCTGGGGAGTTCCTCTTTCAGTATCCTATCTTTTTGCCTTTTCATACTGTTCATGGGGTTCTCAAGGCAAGAATACTGAAGTGGTTTGCCATTCCCTTCTCCAGTGGACCACATATTGTCAGAACTCTCCACCTAAAGGTTGAGAAAAAAAATTGTCCATCACTGACTCGATGGACATGAGTTTGAGTAAGCTCCAGGAGTTGGTGATAGACAGGGAAGCCTGGTCTGCTGCAGTCCATGGGGTTGCAGCGTCAGGCACAACTGAGCGACTGAACTGAAAAATTGAGAAAAAGTATAAAGAAGAGAAAAACTGTCCTTTTTTTCATCCATGGATAATCACTATAAACATTTTTCTGTACATCCACAATATTTTTGCATGGAAAGATATATCTACTTTTTAAAAAATGGTGTCTGCTCATCAATTCTTCTTTTTCACTTAATAAAATATCATGAGCATTTTCTTAAAAAGTTCTTTGAGATCATTATTTTTAATGATCATACAGTATTCTGGCTATAAATGTATTGTAATTTATTTTACCAACACACCCCCCCCTCCATTGTTTGACATTTAGGTCATTTCCATTCTGCTGTTGTTTTTTAAAAAAAAAGAGGTTGTGATAGATATCATCATGCATAAATCTTTGGGCACATCTCTGGTTACTGCCTTAAGATAAATTCTCAGGCATGCCAAATTGCTCTCCAAGAAGTTGTTCAAGTTTACAGGCCCATCAACCATGTAGAAAAGTGACCCCAAGTTTTAATAAATGCTCACTTAGAATGGCTAGAGAACCCTACAAACTTATTCGAAAGGGAAAGCTATATTTTAAAGGGCATGTAAGCCATATTATCTATCTTATTCTCATGTGGGATTAATTCCAGGGGAACTTAGTTTCAAGGGTATTATTTTACTGGGTGGCTTATTTTAAATACTGGTGCTTGGACTTCCCTGGCCATCCAGTGGTTAAGACTCCACCTTCCAATGCAGAGCGACCGGTTTGATCCCTGGTCAGAGAGGTAAGATCCTAGATGCCTCATGGCCAAAAGCCCAGTTTTGTAACAAATTCAATAAAGGCTTTAAAAATGGTCCACATTTTAAAAAATCTTTAACATTGGTACTAGTGGATTGTTTAAAAAGATGACCTAAGAAGTGTGAGATTTTGAAAATGCATTAACCATTACTTATGATTTTGTGCCTTGAATTTCTCGCTCCCTGAATATATTCTGCTTTTATAAAGAAAATTGATAGAAAATCATATTTTTTTAATCTGCAGAAACGATTCCATAGCTCAATGTATAGAATTAAACCCTATCCAAAGGATAAGACACATCTGTTTTCATGTAAAAATCCAAGGTCAAAGAGGTACCTCGGACCTCATTTATGCTCTCAACTGCTATGAATGGCAGAAACAAATCCAATGGGAATATTTCCATCTTCCAAATGGAGTAACTGAAATGCAGATGTGTAAACTGACTTTGCTATCATTACAGAAATTAGTGATACTACCGCAAAACTCCAATTTCTTTATTATGATATCATATAGTAGAATATCCTACCATGCTTTTAAAAAAATCAGAACCCAACACATAGCAATACCTGTGTTCCACATGTCTCAACAAAGGAAGGTCTTTTCCAAGGTGATGGATAGCAGGCAGGAGCAGATGGCCAGGAGGAGAATGTTCCAGCCGGGGGCTCTGAAGGACAGATGGGTTGCAATGCCCTGAGTCTCTTGACCACATGCTCAGTGATCCACAAGCTTTAAGAGCCTTGAAGAGGTGGCTACTGTCATCTAGCCAAGGGGTTGCAATTGTAGAGCCATACACACCCCAAACACAGAGATCAGAGTTATTATTGGTCAGAAATTTGGTGTCTAATTGAAAATGGACCTGGTTCTCTGGCAAGATCCTAAGAAAAATAGTTCAATTAAAAGTTGATAGAACTTTGATCACAATGCTGCCTCTATATAAATGTGTGTGTGTGTGTGTGTGTGTGTTAGTCACTCGGTCGTGTTGACTCTTTGCAACCCCATGGGCTGTGGCCCATCAGGCTCCTCTGTCCATGGGATTCTCCTGGCAAGAATACTGGAGTGGGTTGCTATTTCCTTCTCCAGAGGATCTTCCTGATCCAAGGATCAAACCTAGGACTCCAGCATTCCAGGCAGATTCTTTACTATCTGAGCCACCAGGGAAGTATATTGTTGCCTAATTCAGCATATCAAGATCCTAGCTATTTCTCCTTTTTCATCTCAAAAATTGTCTTCTCTTAGATTCCCCAGCCAGAAACTATCTTAGCCACACATGGTCTCTCCAAGTCCTTCACGTCCATATCTCATTATACTTAATATTTCTTGTTTTGTATTAAAATAACGTATATGCACGCGTATGCTGGCCTCAGTGAGCTGGTAGTCTAGCTGAAGACATGCCTGTTTTATTTTTCCCACCCATCCTATAGAGTTTTACACAGTATATTGGAGCAGAAGTACTTTAACAAATGTTTATGGAATAACTGAATAAATGAAAATGCACTAGTTATTTCCTGCCAATTCTATGATGTAGCTCAGATACTAATCAACAACTCTCTTGAACTTTTGCAAGCCTGCCTCATGGACCAGAAATAAATTATTATCTCCACATAGATTTCACCCTCCAGAGCAGGGGGCGTAGGGTCAGGGAACTAAGATCCCACATGCTGTAAGGTATGGCCAAAAAAAAAAAAAAAATCCATATATTTCCCCTAAGACACAAAGCTTATTTATTCCAGCTTTAAATTTTTGTTTTTATAAATGTATAAATGGACACCAATGGGAAAGATGAGAAATAGCATGCTGACAGTACATTGTACGAACAAAATCACCATTCTGGGAAGTTTTCTTCATCAGGTTTTAAAGCAGCCAGATTTTCAGCTTTATAGATATTAAGTTTCCCATACTTGCCCAGGAGGGCCCACGTGTAATAGCTAAGAGACAGTGTTGATGGTAAAAATAAAGCTATTGCCCATGTTCATATTGCATTTCTTCAAAAACATGGTTCGAAAGGATACAGGCATCCCAATGTCCTTTGCAGCACTGTTTTCAATAGCTAAGACTTGGAAGCAATCTAAATATCCACCGACAGAGGAATGGATAAACAAAATGTGGTACATACATACAGTGGAATATTCAGTTCAGTTCAGCTCAGCTCAGTCGTGTCCGACTCTGCGACCCCATGAATCGCAGCACACCAGGCCTCCCTGTCCATCACCAACTCCTGGAGTTCACTCAAACTCATGTCCATCGAGTCAGTGATGCCACCCAGCCATCTATTACTCGGCTGTTAAAAAGAATGAAATAATGCCATTTGCAGCCACATGGATGGACCCAAGGATTCTCATACTAAGTGAAGTAACTTAGATAAAAACAAACATCATATAATATCCCTTATATGTGGAATCTAAAAAAAATTATTTAAACTAGCTTATTTACAAAATGGAAACAGACTCACAGACTTAGGGAAGAATGAGGGGGCATGGATAGTTAGGGAGTTAGGACTGACATGTGAACGCTGCTATATACAAATAGATAACTGACAAAGACCTACTGCATAGTCCAGGGAATTCTATTCTAAACTCTGTAATAACCTAACTGGGAAAAGAATTTGAAGAAGAACAGATAAACATATGAAGAACTGAATCACTCTCCTGTACACCTGAAACTAATACATTGTAAATCAACTCTACTCCAATATAAAATTTAAAACAAAAAAATTAACATGTATTTCTTCTAGAAACAACTACTATATCCAGCCCATGTCCTTTGTTAGCATGAGAGCTTCCCAGTGGCTTATGAGAGATTCATCCCTCAACAGTAGCCAAAAAGCTCAGAGTAGACATCTAGAAAGACAGTAAACAAATCAATACTTTATTTTTAAACCATATGACCTTTTTGAATAATCTTAAATAAGAAGTTTTTCACTTTTTGTTATAAATGAAATATGTTTGTAAAGGAAAACACCCAGAACCTACTACACACCTGGCCAGGCACTCAACTGATAGGAGTGTGCAGACGGAGGTCTGGCCAGAAAGGAAAACAAAAACAAAACAGTCTTCATAAAGCATGCAACCACATGCAGTGTGTTAGAAGAAATATATATGTATATAATGCAGTGCCATGGTCATGAGACCAGAGCTACTAGATTAGTATCCAGGATATGTTAGCACAGAGCTGGGACAGATTAGTTTAGTATGGGCAGAAGGCTGAGCAGAGATTTTTGTAGGGGAAATGTTGTACTTGCAGCTCTCTTCTGGTAACAACAATCGGGTATGAGCAAGATATACTATACAGAATAAATCACTAGAACACATTTTACACCAAAGACATTCAGGCTGAGAATGAAGATTTTGGAAAGTTGCTGAAACCACAGGAGCCCTGGTCAGAAAACCAGTTAAGTCCAACATCTCTTATAACATCATTAAGTCAAAGAAGACTCCTTTTATATCCTCAGTACTTGTGTGTGCTGAGGCAAAGCAATATGTGCTTAAAGAAATGAAGGACAGGGATTCAGAAGATATGGGTTCAGTTCCCAGTTCTGTTACAAACAGGAATACATCCTCATCTATTAAAGTGACTCTTTGTGAGTTACGAGTGTGTTACAGGGGAAAGATCAAAGAACCTTGATGAGTACAGCAGCTGGTCCCTGATGAGCTCAAGATCACTGCAACGTAAAACATTATTACTGAAATCATCTTTGACAGATGATTTATGATTTTAGGTTTTCTTTAGTCCATTTGCTAGAATATGGTGGAATTGGTTATAACTAATAGCTGCCCAGACAACTGTCATCAGAACCATGTTTTCTCTGAAATAATATATATATCCCATATATATATGTATGTATGTGTGTATATATATATATATATATATATATATTCCTTGATATCGAAAAGAAACCTATCATGCTGCCATGTAATAATAAAGGTCTAGCTTCTAATCCAGAGGTCTTCAAACTCCAAGTTTATGAAACTCTGATTTCAGGAAAATTTGCCAAAATTTTGGGATAGAAACTTCTAGAAATTGCTGATTTTTTTCATTGAGTAGATCTAACTGAAGATATATGATTAATTTTTTAAAAATACTACATGAACTTGTATAGATATGTGTTTGTATAAGTGTGTATGTGAACACTCATTGTTTATACTGTAAAAACTCAATGTAATTTTACTTTTTATTTATGTTACCTGTCACTGCATAAGAGCAGTTGCATTCGAATATCTGTCAATTTCTTGTTTATTTACTGCAATTTTAGCCTTAAATATTTGGATGCTGTGTTAGTTGGTACAAAATTTCCAGTGTAATGGTGGTGTACACCATTACTAATATAAACTGTTTATTTTGGATTCATGTAATGCTTTTTGTTTTGAACTCTTGTTTTCGAATATTAATGGTTACGACCCCTGACTTTTATCACTGTTATTTTTAGTCTGGAGGTTTGTTTGCCATTGTGTTATCTGTTACTTACACGCGTATATTCATCTGCCAAAGATGGCTTTGTCAATTGATTTGTATTTGATCTTTTCAAATTATTTTATTTAAATCTGCCCCTCATATAATCTGAGACATTTTGTTTTACTTTGTGAATTTACTCCATTTATACTCATTTTCATAAGAAACATAAGTTTATTTTTTATTAATATTATGCTTTGTTACTGGTTCTGTTTTTTAATTTGGTTAGTTGCTATTTTTTTCTTGTAGTCTTAGTAGTGTAGTATTTTCTTAGTGCTAATTTTTTTTCCATTCTGATAATCTAAAAGATATGTTGTCAGTCTCTTCTTCCAAGTTCTCTATAACTTTAAATTGTATGATTCACAGAGGGACTCCCTGGTGGTTCAGTGGTTAGGATTCTATGCTTTCGCTCCTGAGGGTGCAGGTTCAATCTCTGATCAGGAAACTAAGATCCCATAAGTTGTGAGGCCACAGAAAATTTTAAAAATAATTTTTTAAATTACAATGCTTCAACCTCTGTTTATTGACTTATCAACTCTGTCCAGTGTCTTTTGACTTCCAATTATGAAAGATGAACAAATTAGTCCCCTCTCTTGTACTTCTAACTCCGCGCTTCCCTGTCTCCCTGCAGATTTTCTAGTTACTATCATTTTATATTGTCAAGGCTTATATCAGTTACATCCTCTTCTGTAACCAGAACTCCTGTAGTTTATTTATTCCTTAACTTTCTTATATTTTTAAATAGATTCGCTGGTCACCTCCAGATCTTTCATACTGTTGCTTCGCCACCTCTGATTCCCTTATTTAATTTCCTGTATTTGGCTGCTAGATTCCATCATAAAGTAATTGTTTAAGAGGATTTATGAGCATTACATTCTTCAATTACTTGCATGTTTAAGAATGCCTGTCTCTTCACTTGAAAGTCAAGTTGGTAGAGAACACGATTTTTATGTCTTTTTTTCATCTCTACAGAAATGTGTAGACATTTAGCCGCTCTATTTTAAAATAACATACTATTAATAGAGCATAATAAGCTTCACATCTACCCTCATGCTTTTCCTACCTGGATTTCTACAAGAGTTTTCTTTCCCTCCAAGTTTACTAATTAGGCTACAACTCAATACCTTTTATTTTGAACTTTTTTTCTTTACTTGAAACCATGTGCTTTTAAGACAATGAATTCTTGAAAGTTTTACTGCATGTGAAAGTTACTCAGTCATGTCTGACTCTTGCAACCACATGGACTGTAGCCTGCCAGGCTCCTCTGTCCGTGGGATTTTCTAGGCAAGAGTACTGGAGTGGGTTGCCATTTCCTTCTCCAGGGGATCTTCCTGACCCAGGGATCAAACCCAGGTTTCCTGCATTGCAGGCAGATTCTTTACTGCCTGAGTAAGTAAGTAAGTAAGTAAGTAAAGTCACTGAGTTGTGTTCGACTCTTTGCAACCCCATGGACTGTAGCCTACCAAGCTCCTCTGTCCATGGGATTTTCCAGGCAAGAGTACTGGAGTGGGTTGCCATTTCCTTCTCCAGGGGATCTTCCTGACCCAGGGATCAAACCCCGGTCTCCAGCATTCCTGACAGACGCTTTACAGTCTGAGCCACCAAGAAAAGTTTATTAGATTTTATTAGTCTATTAGTTTTATTAGCGTATTTATCTCTCATTAAAAATAATTATTAACTTACTGAATTCTGCTTTGTTTTACATATCTGTTTCCTCTTTGGAATTGAAACTGAGTGAGCCCCTGTGGGGCTCCTAGGCCTCGAGACCCCATAGTCCCCTTGTTTCTTGCAGGCAAGGCTTCAGCCTCCATAACTTTCCTTTAGTTCCAAAAGGCAGATTCGAATAGGGGCTAATCAAGAGAAGAACAGCCAGAAAGCACCTGAGGCAAGATGAAAGGGACCAGAGAATCTCATCAAGATGAGCTCTAATCACCTGAGACCATATTAAGGGAGTTTGAACCCTCAGATCAGATCAAATCAGTCGCTCAGTCGTGTCCGACTCTTTGAGACCCCATGAATCGCAGCACGCCAGGCCTCCCTATCCATCACCAACTCCCGGAGTTCACTCAGAATCACATCCATCGAGTCAGTGATGCCATCCAGCCATCTCATCCTCTGTCATCCCCTTCTCCTCCTGCCCCCAATCCCTCCCAGCATCAGAGTCTTTTCCAATAAGTCAATTCTTCGCATGAGGTGGCCAAAGTACTGGAGTTTCAGCTTTAGCATCATTCCTTCCAAAGAAATCCCAGGGCTGATCTCCTTCAGAATGGACTGGTTGGATCTCCTTGCAGTCCAAGGGACTCTCAAGAGTCTTCTCCAACACCACAGTTCAAAAGCATCAATTCTTCGGTGCTCAGCCTTCTTCACAGTCCAACTCTCACATCCATACATGACTATTGGAAAAACCATAGCCTTGACTAGACGGACCTTTGTTGGCAAAGTAATGTCTCTGCTTTTGAATATGCTATCTAGGTTGGTCATAACTTTCCTTCCAAGGAGTAAGCGTCTTTTAATTTCATGGCTGCAGTCACCATCTGTAGTGATTTTGGAGCCCAGAAAAATAAAGTCTGACACTCTTTCCACTGTTTCCCCATCTGTTTCCCATGAAGTGATGGGACCAGATGCCATGATCTTCGTTTTCTGCATGTTGACCTTTAAGCCAACTTTTTCACTCTCCACTTTCACTTTCATCAAGAGGCTTTTGAGTTCCTCTTCACTTTCTGCCATAAGGGTGGTGTCATCTGCATATCTGAGGTTTTTGATATTTCTCCCAGCAATCTTGATTCCAGCTTGTGTTTCTTCCAGTCCAGCGTTTCTCATGATGTACTCTGCATATAAGTTAAATAAACAGGGTGACAATATACAGCCTCAATGTACTCCTTTTCCTATTTGGAACCAGTCTGTTGTTCCATGTCCAGTTCTAACTGTCCCTTCCTGACCTGCATACAAATTTCTCAAGAGGCAGGTCAGGTGGTCTGGTATTCCTATCTCTTTCAGAATTTTCCACAGTTGATTGTGATCCACACAGTCAAAGGCTTTGGCATAGTCAATAAAGCAGAAGTAGATGTTTTTCTGGAACTCTCTTGCTTTTTCCATGATCCAGTGGATGTTGGCAATTTGATCTCTGGTTCCTCTGCCTCTTCTAAAACCAGCTTGAACATCAGGAAGTTCACGGTTCACATATTGCTGAAGCCTGGCTTGGAGAATTTTGAGCATTACTTTACTAGCGTGTGAGATGAGTGCAATTGTGCCGTAGTTTGAGCATTCTTTGGCATTGCCGTTCTTTGAGATTGAAATGAAAACTGACCTTTTCCAGTCCTGTGGCCACTGCTGAGTTTTCCAAATTTGCTGGCATATTGAGTGCAGCACTTTCACAGCATCATCTTTCAGGATTTGAAATAGCTTAACTGGAATTCCATCACCTCCACTAGCTTTGTTCGTAGTGATGCTTTCTAAGGCCCGCTTCACTTCACATTCCAGAATGTCTGGCTCTAGTTAAGTGATCACACCATTGTGATTATCTTGGTCGTGAAGACCTTTTTTATACAGTTCTTCTGTGTATTCTTGCCACCTCTTGTGAATATCTTCTGCTTCTGTTAGGTCCATACCATTTCTGTCCTTTTTCAAGCCCATCTCTGCATGAAATGTTCCCTTGGTATCTCTAATTTTCTTGAAGAGATAAACTCCTCATCAAATCCTCCAAGGTTGGGACACACAGTTGTCAAGGCAAGAGCCTGCTGTGTCAAAGCTCTGCTTTTCTGCTTCATCCCAAACTCTGATTCCAAGACTCGGCAAACTTTCAGTAACAATTCTGGTGACCACAAGGGAACTGACTTGGAGGCGGTCTTGGGGCAGGAGTTCCTAGAGGACAGGTTACCTGGGACCCTTGCCTGGAAAGGACAAATCCCAGGTCAAATCCTTGTTCACCATCCCAGCAGCTGGAATACTGAGGCAGGATTAGACAGTGGAAGAGGGATGATCCAGCAGCTGCCAGGCCCTTTCTGCCTCATGGACAGTTGTCTCCTCCTGCCTGGACCATGCTGGACTTCCTACTCTGAGAAATCATTTTCAGTGATTTTGGGGAAGGAGAAAAGATAGCATCCGACATCGCCGCACCTCTGCTGGAATCTGGGTAAGTCCCTGGGAGTGCGTTTCCAGGCTCCTTTGATTTTATCCCACTGAGGAACTTTGGTTCTGTCTGGGAAACGTCCAGTTCCTATCTGGGGATTTTTCTGCTTCGGAAATCCAGAATGTAAGGCACAGCTTGGATGAAGGTCATGGGCCAAGTGGAACATGGAAGCGGCTACTCTGAGCTTTCTGCTACCTGCTTTTTCTGGCCTAAGGCTTCCATCTGCTGACAAGGATTCCGTTTTGTTTTCAGTGTGTGAGTGATCAAACATGGGAAGGACTTTTCCTCCTTTTTCTTCTCTTCCTTCATCTTCTCCTGCTTCTTTTTTTTTTTTTTTTTTTTCTTTCTTCTTCTTGTTCTCCTTCTTTTTCTTATTCACCTCCTTCTCCTTTTACTTTATTTTTCTTCACCTCCCCATCCTTATTCTCCTTCACCTCCCCCTTATTCTCCTTCACCTCCTTATTCTCTTTCACCTCCTTATTCCCCTCCACCTCCTTCACCTTCTTTTTTTTTAACTTCTCCTTCTCCTCCTCCCTCCAACTGATAGTTCTCACCGCCCCCAACCCCAGAGAAAATCTGGGCAGAGTGGTCAACCTATAGTTCTAAACCTATGACTATGAAAAAAATAGAAATTCTATTATAATTCTGTTTGCCCAACATACATGGCTGAAAATGAGGAAAGATGGCCTTTGAATGGTAGCCTAAATCACTAGACTATTCTCCAGCTAGAGCTGTTTTGTCACAGGAATAGAAAGACAGGAGAAGTTCCATAGGTTCAGGCATTCATGCAGTTTGTAATGAAGTGAGCAGCTAGGTAGCAGGCTGATGATACAAAGAGGAAGGAAAGACATTTTGTCTAGAACTGGTTGTTTCTGAAAGGAAAGGAAAATTAGGAACACAGAAAAGAGTTGTGCACGTGGTGTTTGTGGGACCATGTTTGCTGTTTGTGTGCGAGTGTGTCAGTGTTTACACTGACCCGTTTTCGAAAAAAGGGCTCATGTGCGACAACACCAGAGTGTCCTTCCCTATCGTGCCTGGTTTTGCCTGTGAAAGAATGTTAGTTGCGATTTTGCATTTTGGACTAGCCTTGTTAGGGGTGATCAGAGCTCTCTTCCATCTTATAATCCCCCTCCCCCAGAGTATTTTTACAGAACTGAGAGATCTTCAGCTATGTCCCCATTAAAAGAAATCATTCCTTGCCACTGTGTTCAGGCCCTCTGGAACACTTCATCTATACCAGTCTCTAGTTTTTGAGACTGAAGAAAAAGGTGAGGAAAGAAGACCTCTTCAAACTCAAGCAGAAGACCATGAGATTTCTGGTTCTCTCTTTCAATTCAGTTCAGTCGCTCAGTCATGTCCAACTCTTTGGACCCCATGGACTGCAGCATGCCAGGCCTCCCTGTCCATCCCAACTCCTGGAGCTTGCTCAAACTCATGTCCATTGAGTCGGTGATGTCATCCAACCAGCTCATCCTCTGTCATCCCCTTCTCCTGCCTTCAATCTTTCAATCTTTTCCAGTATCAGGGTCTTTTCCAATGAGTCAGTTCTTCACATCAGGTGGCCAAAGTATTGGAGTTTCAACTTCAGCATCAGTCGTTCCAATGAATATTCAGGACTGATTTCCTTTAGCATGGACTGGTTGGATCTCCTTGCAGTCCAAGGGACTCTCAAGAATCTTTGTCCAACACCACAGTTCAAAAGCATCAATTCTTTGGTGCTCAGGTTTCTTTATAGTCCAACTCTTACATCCATACATGACTACTGGAAAAACTATAGCTTTGACTAGATGGGCCTTTGTTGGCAATGTAATGTCTCTGCTTTTTAACATGCTGTCTAGGTTGATCATAGCTTTTCTTCCAAGGAGCAAGCATCTTTTCATTTCATGGCTGCAGTCACTACCTGCAGTGATTTTGGAGCCCAGAAAAATAAAGTCTGACACTGTTTCCACTGTTTCCCCATCTATTTCCCATGAAGTGTTGGGACCGGATGCCATGATCAGTTTTCTGAATGTTTAGTTTTAATGTAACTATTTCACTGTCTTCTTTCATTTTCACCAAGAGGCTCTTTAGTTCCTCTTCACTTTCTGCCATAAGCATGATGTCATCTGCATATCTGAGGTTATTGCTATTTATTCCATCAATCTTGATTCAAGCTTGTGCTTCATCCAGCCTGGCATTTCACATGATGTATTCTGCCTATAAGCTAAATAAGCAGGGTGACAATATACAGCCTCAACATACTCCTTTTCCTATTTGGAACCAGTCTGTTGTTCCATGTCCAGTTCTAACTATTGCTTCTTAACCTGCATACAGATTTCTCAAGAGGCAGGTCAGGTGGTCTAGTATTCCCATCTCTTGAAGAATTTTCCACAGTTTGTTGTGATCCACACAGTCAAAGGCTTTGGCATAGTCAATAAAGCAGAAGTAGATGTTTTTCTGGAACTCTCTTGCTTTTTTGATGATCCAATGGATGTTGGCAATTTGATCTCTGGTTCCTCTGCCTTTTCTAAAACCAGCTTGAATATCACAGTTCACATACTGTTGAAGACTGGCTTGGAGAATTTTGAGCATTACTTTGCTAGCGTGTGAGATGAGTGCAACGGTGTGGTAGTTTGAGCATTCTTTGGCATTGCCTTTCTTTGGGATTGGAATGAAAAAAGACCTTCAAGTCCTGTGGCCACTGCTGACTTTTCCAAATTTGCTGGCATATGGAGTGCAGCACTTTCATAGCATCATCTTTTAGGATCTGAAATAGCTCAACTTGAATTCCATCACCTTCACTAGCTTTGTTCGTAGTGATAACTTCCTAAGGCCCACTTCACTTCACATTCCAGGTTGTCTGGCTCTAGATGAGTGATCACACCATTGTGATTATCTGGGTCATGAAGATCTTTTTTTGTATAGGTCTTCTGTGTATTCTTGCCACCTCTTCTTAATATTTTCTGCTTCTGTTAGGTCCATACCATTTCTGTCCTTTATTGAGCCCATCTTTGCATGAAATGTTCCCTTGGTATCTCTCATTTTCTTGAAGAGATCTCTAGTCTTGCCCATTCTATTTTTTGTTTACCTCTATTTCTTTGCATTGATCACTGAGGAAGGCTTTCTTATCTCTCCTTGCTATTCTTTGGAACTCTGCATTCAAATAGGTACATCTTTCCTTTTCTCCTTGCTTTTCACTTCTCTTCTTTTCACAGCTATTTGTAAGGCCTCCTCAGACTGGTTGGATCTCCTTGCAGTCTAAGGGACTCTCAAGAGTCTTCTCCAACACCACAGGTCAAAAGTATCAATTCTTCAGCGCTCAGCTTTCTTCACAGTCCAACTCTCACATCCATCCATGACTACTGGAAAAACCATAGCCTTGACTAGATGGACCTTTGTAGGCAAAGTAATGTCTCTGCTTTTGAATATGCTATCTAGGTTGGTCATAACTTTCCTTCCAAGGAGTAAGCGTCTTTTAATTTCATGGCTGCAGTCACCATCTGTAGTGATTTTGGAGCCCAGAAAATAAAGTCTGACACTGTTTCCACTGTTTTCCCATCTATTTCCCATGAAGTGATGGGACCGGATGCCATGATCTTTGTTTTCTGAATGTTGAGCTTTAAGCCAACTTTTTCACTCTCCTCTTTTACTGTCATCAAGGGGCTTTTTAGTTCCTCTTCACTTTCTGCCATCATTGGAAAAGACTCTGATGCTGGGAGGGATTGGGGGCAGGAGGAAAAAGGGACGACAGAGGATGAGATGGCTGGATGGCATCACCGACTTGATGGACGTGGGTTTGGGTGAACTCCGGGAATTGGTGATGGACAGGGAGGCCTGGCGTGCTGCAGTTCATAGGGTCGCAAAGAGTCGGACACGACTGAGCAACTGAACTGAACTGAACTGATGGCCTACAAAGGATTTCCTCATTCACATACCTCTGAGCTTGTTCAACATATCTGATCAGTTTTCACGCAGCATGAATTAACCAGGCAAATATAAAGGAGGTCTAGCACCAAGGGACACGATCTACACCTTGGCAGAGAGCTAAATCAACGCAGCACCGAGGGATAGACATTTTGATCATCAGTGTCTTCTATTGAAAGGCTTGGAAGCAAAAGGGGAAATGACAGAGGAAAGAAATCTACGTGTAGTGAGGTATGAGGAAGTCACTACAGCCTGTCCACGGTCTAACTTTTAAAAGCAGCCTATTTTGCGGCCTTTCACACATGCCTTGTGCATGTGCTTTGACAGTGGTGGGGGGAAGGCATCTGAAAGCCAAACTGGAGTTACTAAGGCAAAACTAGTGGCCACTGCGGATGTGATTTCAGGCCTGTATTGTTGTGAACTTGAATTTTCTGAGCTTTGTCAGACTCAAGGATGCCACCAGGATTTAAAAATTCCCCCTGCCCTCTTCAAAGAGAGTTTGGCTAAAGATTTAAGAGGATTACACCTGGATCAAGGTTGAGTGGAGGCCTTTCCAGCCAGAAGGAAAAAAGCAGTGGAAGTGACAAAAACTCTTAAGGACATTCCTATATACAGACCTTCCTTCTACTATTCAAAGCCAACAATGAATCTGCTTTCATTGCAGAAATAACACAAACAGCAAATAAAGCTTTAGTATTAAAAGGGAAACTTCAGTCATCACAGGGACCCCAAACTGCAGAAAAGGCTAAGAAGATGAATCACACCCTGAAGAAAATTCTCTCCAAGGTATGCCTGGAAACTCATCTAAAATGGGACAAGGTCTTGACAATGTACTGGTGGCCCCTAGAAGTGGGCTAGGATTGAGTCCTTATGAAATTATGTACAGGAGACCAACATTGCTAATGCAGGAAGAAAATAAACAGGTGTCCAAAGCACTGGTCAATCGCTAACTGCTATGAATGGGTTTGTGTTCCACAGGTCTCCTCCTCACCTGGAAGCTCTCTTTCATTCCTTCAAAGCAGGAGATCAGGTGCTGTTGAAAGTATGAAAAGAGCAAGGATGTAAGCAGCAACTTAAAAAGAAATTGAAGGGATTCTATGACATTCTTCTTACTACTCACACCACCCTAAAATGGGATGGAGTGAAATCATGGGTGCATCGCACCAGAGTAACAAGATTACCATAGCCTGACCAGCCAAGCGTGCCTATGACCAGAAAGCAGGATCCTGAGAAGTAGGCATCATTTCTAACTGCTAGATATGTGGTTAGGTTCCTACTTTCAGGTCTTGATAGGATTGCCTTGAATGGGTTTTTCCCATACAAGGAAAGGTCTGAGAGCCTAGTCTCTCAACTACAAGTTCCAGTAGTCATTCACCAGAGAAACTCATCAAGATTGGGGCCCAACTACCTGAGATGAGAGTAAGGGAATGCAAGCCCTGATCACACCCTGATCTAGTTAGTTAGTTCAGTCGCTCAGTCGTGACTTTGTGACCCCATGGACTGCACATGCCAGTTCAGACCACTGTTATAAAACCTTCATCAGATACTCCCAGGTTGGGATCCATAGTTTTTGAGAGCAGAAGGCCCACTGTGTCTGTCTGGCAAAGCAATAAAGCTATTCTTTTCTACTTCACCCAAAACTCTGTCTCTGAGATTTCATTTGGCACCAGTATACAGAGAAGCTGAGCTTTCAGCAACAGAATCATTTTTATATCTTGGTTCTTCCCCCATTTGACTTTATGTGATTTTTTTCAAGCATCTTCTCCATACCTCAGACTCCATCTATTCTACTTACTGCTTCTAACATGGCCTTTCATTCTGATAAAATGTTATTGGTTGTTTTCAGTTCCCTTCCTGAACTCTACCATCCATTTTTCGTTTTTGTTTTTTGTCATTGAATTCCTACATCTTTTTATTTCAGTTGTTTTTCCTCAAAATTCAGAGTATTATTTTTATTTTCTCTCTAGCATAAACACTAACTATATAATCTTAAGCAAGTCAATTGCATAAGAAAACAACTTCTCATCTCTGCAACAAAAGACAGTAATATCTCTCTGACAGATCTGTTGTGAATATTAAAAAATGTTCAACACACCTCTTAATCTATAAAGTACTTTACAAACTATTAACAACAAATGGCACATGATAACCGCATAGCAGTACATTTTTTTCCTAACCACTGCAAAGGTTATAATATTAATACAACAAAACCACTACTACCACCATTTACTAAAAACTTATCAAGTCCAACACACTGCATTTCTCACATACGTAGGTCATTTAATCTTGTCAATAATGCCATGAAACCAGTATTGGGGTGGATACAGTATACATTTTATATTGGGGATTAATGAGACTTAGATTAATTTGCCCAAAGCCATAGAGTTTGTAAATAACATAGAGTTAGGATTCAGATGAGTGTATCCAATGCCAAGAACATGCTTTTCATATCACTCTAAGCCCTAATAAGAAACAGATTAAAAAAAATTTTTTTTAGTTTCAAATTCCATATTCATTACAACCTCTTCTGGTAACCTCCAATTTATTAACTGGTGCTTATCCGTGTATCTTAGGTGTTTTTCTTTAATAGATTTTACTTTTTAAAATTCATTTTATTTATTTTTGGCTCTGCTAGGTTTTCACTGTTGTGTGACCTTTTCTCTAGTTGAGGTGAGCAGGGGCTACTCTCTGTGATGCATTGGCAGGCGGATTCTGAAGCACTGGGCCACCAGGGAAGTCCTTAGACTTTGCTTCTTAAAGCAGTTTTAGGTTCATGGGAGACTGAGTGGAAGGTACAGAGGATTCCTGTATTCCCTCTGCTCCCTGCATATGCACAGGCTCCTACGCCATCAACAGGCCCCATCAGGGTGGTCCAACTGTTACAAATGATGAACCACTACTGATGTCCTTACCACTCAAAGCCCATAGTTTAATTAACTTTTCTAATTTATTTCTCTGCTCTTCCATCTCCTGATTCAATCTTATTCCTTTGGAATACCAGAATTGGGAGACAGAGGCCATAAAGGGATTGGTGAATAAAAATTTCTCTTTCTGTTCTCCTTGTCCCTCTGCTAACATTGAACTGTTATTCTGGAGTTTGTTATTTTTTTCTCTTTTGGCCCACACCACATGGTTATGGGATCTTTGTTCCCTGACCAGGGGTTGAATCCAGGCCCTCAGCAGTGAGATCACAGAGTCCTAATCACTGGACTGCCAGGGAATTCTCATAGAGTTTGTTATTTCTTTTGAAGTGATATTTTGTCTTTACATTAGGTTGCCATTTTCAAGGCTCTCACAACCATTAATATCATGGAGGTCTCATTACATTTCATTGGCAAGTTCAAGGAAGCCTGCGCCTTCACGTCTAGGGCTCAGCTGGGAAGGAGATGGGTTTTGGACACTATCTTCTGTAGACCAGCCATGCCTGCGCCTTCACGTCTAGGGCTCAGCTGGGAAGGAGATGGGTTTTGGACACTGTCTTCTGTAGTTAATAATTCACCCCTCAGCTTTAATTTAAAAGTTTCTAATTCATTAACAATGCAATTTTCAAAATGAGATTTGGTATGAGATGCTTAATAACTAAAATGCTCTATCAATCTTTTCCCCCCTTAGAATCTAGCTTCTAGGCTGGGATTTCAGACAGCCAAGCTCACGCGCCACAGGGCAGTCATCCGAACGTAGATGTCAGAATAATACTGACACCACAGTCCTCAGCAGCACTTTACAGTTTACGAAACACATCCATATGCATCGTTTCACTTCAGCTTGGCAACATCTTTGGAGAGGACCTGGGTCTGCCTGTAATTAATGAGAACCGTGAGTTACTGTTCTCTGGTCTCACCTTGGAGGTGGCAGTATTCGTCTAACCCAGACTGAGGCCTCTGGCCATAGACTACATTATGCAGCACTAATGATGCAATTAATTCCTACATTAGCTGACACATCATTCCTTAAAGTAAAAATTCCCAAGTTGAAATCATAAAAAAGTTGAAAAGCCAAAGCGGAGGGCCAGCTGAAAAGACTGTATAAGGAGTCTTAATTCATTCCCAGTTTCTGTCTATTGTATTGACAAATACACTACTTTAATCTCTCCCTACCAGACCTCGTACACAGTGGTCAAGAGACCACTTTATTAGAGTTCCTTTTTTCATCCTTTGGTTGTGAGAAAGGTTATGTGTACAAATACCTCACCACCAGTATTAAAAGGACATACTGGCAGGAAAAAAAATGATATAGTCAGTCTTGCTAAATTAGTTTACCTAAAATTGTATGTGTGAGTGATTTTAATCAAAATCTAATTTCCCCTCTTTTTAGAGTAACTGAAATGAGATTTTTCTAATTTACTTTTTGCGGTTCAAGTTTCTCATAATTCTTCGATGGTCGTGACAGCACCGTGAACATGTCTGCCGCTACAAAGCATTAAAAAAAAATTAGATTTTCAAATTGATGTACTAAATTAAAAATGTTTAATGTTTCTCATCAAAAGGCACAGGAGTATACATGGGGCCTCCAGTACAGTTAAAGGCGTGATATTTTTTTCATCTGTTTCTTTAATTCACAACCCAGGGCAACTGTACTGTGAAAATTAACAAGCTCTAAGTAAAGAATCCTTGTAAGCAGTATCCTCTCAGATGCTTCCTTTTAATCTCCGTTCATGCCTTGACATGGTGACCCTAAGGATGTCATAATAAAAATGGGTGATGGTGCCTTGGGTTTGTTTCTTGTTCATCTGCTTGTTGTGTATGGTGTGGGTTTGTTTTTTTTTTTTTTTTTTTTTTGCTTTGTTTCCTTCTCCCCCAGCTGGAGTTTGCTAGATGTTATTAGGGCTTCTGAGTCTCTGAATAATTGTAACTCTCAGGCTTGACTAGCTAATTCCAATGATTTAGAAAATCATATTACTCCTGTAAATTGGCTGTGTTGTTATATTAAAAATCCAAGCCTCTGCCCTTAGTAGATGTTTGCTGCCTAGCTCAGAGCAAGGCTGGACATATTCCAGGGGCCACATATGCAGACTTAGGAAGATGACTCTGAAGGTGAAGAAGGTTTGGGAAGGCTTTTGGGTGGGGAGCCTGAATCTCAACCCTAGTATACAATAAATTCTCTCCAAGTATAATAACAGGATTAGAACTTAGCAATTTTTCCAGTAGTCATGTATGGATGTGAGATTTGGATGATAAAGAAAGCTGAGTGCTGAAGAATTGATGCTTTTGAACTGTGGTGTTGGAGAAGACTCTTGAGAGTCCCTTGGACTGTAAGGAGATCCAACCAGTCCATTCTGAAGGAGATCAGTCCTGAGGATTCATTGGAAGGACTGATGTTGAAGCTGAAACTCCAATACTTTGGCCACCTGATGTGAAGAGCTGACTCATTTGAAAAGACCTGATGCTGGGAAAGATTGTGGGCAGGAGGAGAAGGGGATGACAGAGGATGAGATGGCTAGATGGCATCACCAACTCGATGGACATGGGTTTGCATAAACTCCGGGAGTTGGTGATGGACAGGGAGGCCTGGCGTGCTGCAGTCCATGGGGTCACACAGAGTCGGACATGACTGAGCGACTGAACTGAACTGAACCCCAAGAAGCACTGCAATGGAATTGGTCCCCATGGTCCTTTCCACCCTCCTCCCCACTGCTCACCCCCACCATGTCCTCCACCTGCCTTTGTTTTTTCTTTCTTGTGGAAAAACTTTAGCCAAAAGTAAGTTTAGTCAGAAAAGTAAGAACACACAGAAATGAAGGAAAACAGTCATAGGAGACCAAATAATTGTAATGCAGTCATTAAGCATAGTCAAAGGCTTCCCTGGTGGCTCAGTGGTAAAGAATCTGCCTGCCAAGCAGGAGACTCAGGTTCGATCCCTGGGGCAGGAAGATCCCCTGGAGAAGGAAAAGGCAACCCCCTCCAGTATTCTTGCAGGGCAATTCTGTGGACAGAGGAACGTGGCAGACTACAGTCCATGGGGTCGCAAAAGAGTCAGACACAACTTCACGGCTGAACAATAACAACTAAACATAGTCAAGGGCCTCTAGTTCCTTCTCAAGGGCTATAGATAATATTCTGAGCCATATCCTGCGAGCTGTCTTGTAGATACTGAAACCCCCACCAGGTGGAAGAAGTTACTATATGGTGACTAGACTGTAGTCATGACAGAAACTGCCACAACTCCAAGAACTGGCCTCAAGGAAATGAGATAAAAAACAAGCCTGGATCAGAAGATTAACTGTACCTGAAATAACCAAAATTTTATTCGGGTCAGACCTCCAATGACCAATTGCAAGGTGACCACCAGAACAGACTGTGCTGTTTCTGCATGCAGCCCCTCCCTCTGTCTATAAAAGCTCTTGCCCCCTGATTGTCAAGGAGGGGAGTCAGCTTTTGGGCAAGAGTCTGCCCTCTGCCCCCTAGTTGCCGGCCTTCAGAATAAAGCAAACTTCCCCTTTCACCAGCCTTGTCCCTCTATTGCCTCTTAAGCAGCGAGCAGCTGGACCCCCCTTTTAGTTACAGCATGTGGGAGTTGAGAACCACATCTTCCAGTGAAACTGAAGTTTAAATATTTCTGAGACCATTCTGCGTAAGATCCAGTTCTCAAATACTACAGATTTCTCTGCTTTTATAAAACATGACATGATGTCCAACTAGAGCCAAGACAACTACTCCTATACTCCCCCTCCCTCCAGCACCCCTGGCATGGATAGTTAGTGAAACTGGGTCTCCAGGAAAATGAACAGCTTGACCTAAGGCCACCCAGTAAATCCTGGCAGAGCCAAGCTGGGGCACCTGGCATGCAGTCCAGTGCTATCTCCAGCCCCATGGAAATACTCTCCTACCCAAGACAGGAATCTCCTGGTGTTTGGTTTGGTTCATAGCGAAACCATCAGTCCTGACCTTACAAGTAAGCTCACACATGTTACCATTTGATGCTGAGTGACCTCAGCCATCCCTCTGGATCAGGAAAAGATAAAGAAGAGAGAAGGCAAGACTATAGTTTCTCTGGCCCCCGGAAGATCAAAACCTTCAACACATTTTTCTAAAGCCAATTAGCAACTCTAAATTGTTTTCTCTCTCTCCTACCCACCCTTCATCAAACTTTATCAATTTCTCATTCTTTTCACCCAGCTCACTTCACTCCCTTGTTGTTGTTTAGTCGCTAAGTCATATCCGACTCTGCAGCTCCATGGACCATAAGCTCTTCTGTCCATAGGATTCTTCAGGTAAGAATACTGAAATGGGTTGCCATTTCCTCCTCCAGAAGATCTTCCTGACACAGGGATGGAACCCACGTCTCCTGCACTGGCAGACGGATTCTTTACCACTGCTCCACCTTTGTTGCTGTTGTTCAGTCGCTAAATCGTGTCCGACTCTTTGGGACCCCATGGACTGCAACAGGCCAGGCTTCTCTGTCCTCCACTGTCTCCCAGAGTTTGCTCAGATCCATGTCCATTGAGTCAGTGATGCTTTCCAACCATCTTGCCACCCTTAGGGGAAACTTAATTTTATGGGCTGTTAGGGCTACCTAAGAATCCGCCTGCCAAGCAGGAGACAACGGGTTCAATCCATGGATCTGGAAGATCCCCTGGAAAAGGAAACGTCAACCTACTCCATTATTCTCGCCTGGGAAATCCCCATGGACAGAGGAGCCTGGCCGGTTACAGTCCATGGGGTCGCAAAGAGTCAGACACGATTTAGCAACTGACCAAGCACTAGATAAATAAAGCTGTGCTATAATAAGCTATCTAAGACATTAACCTTCTAGGTAACAAAGTCTTAATCCATCTGTGGAGTAAATATCTCCAGAAAGCACCTACCTGCAAACACTAATGGTGGGAGTTTTGCTTGCTGCCATCCAGGAGAAGAACCGTGGCAAGTCATCTTGGCCTTAAGGTCACACTACGCAGATGGCATACCTGGCTTTGCTTCTCTGTCAACAGGTAAGGGTAGTCAAGACCCTAGCCCATTTTTTTTCTTCCTTCATGTGAGCTATCACTTGATGCCACTTGAGCCAAAATTCTCCTTATCCCTTCCCTCCCACCCACTACCAACAACTGACTTTCATTTCTTGTTTCAAAACAAAAATGAAAAAAATCCCATTATTCTTTATCCCTATTCCCTTGTTCTGGGATTTTCAATATATCACTAGGCCATTTTATAGTTTCCAATAATTTAGTAAATTGTTTGCTTTATGGAAGCTGCAATTAAGCCAAGTAATATTGTCTTGAGGTCATTTCTCTCTTGGCGTCGTTTAAGCCTGATCCAAAGTGCGCCTCTTCTTGTCACCACTGCAGAAAAGGTGATAGCTTCTTTCTGCAGAATGTGGTAGATACTGGAGCCTGAGGACAAAGGAAAAATCAATTCTCCTAGAAAATAGAAGTTTAATTATAAAGGAATTAGCTTCCTCTACTAGGGTGTGAACAAGCTCCTAAGAGCAGAGCTGGGTCTTATTCATCTTTGTTCAGTCCTCTGCAGTTTACTTATGGTAGGTATTCAACAAATGGGCTTCCCAGGAAGCGCTGGTGATAAAAAAAAAAAAAGAGAGAGAGAGAGAAAGCCACCTGCCAATGCAGGAGACAGCAAGAGACACAGCTTCGTTCCCTGGGTCTGGAAGATCCTCTGGAGTAGGAAATGGTGACTTACTCCAGTATTCTTGCTTGGAAAATCCCATGGACAGAGGAGCCTGCTGCTGCTGCTGCTGCTAAGTCGCTTCAGTCGTGTCCGACTCTGTGCGACCCCATAGACAGCAGCCCACCAGGCCCCGCCGTCCCTGAGATTCTCCAGACAAGAACACTGGAGTGGGTTGCCACTTCCTCCTCCAATGCATGAAAGTGAAAAGTTAAAGTGAAGTCGCTCAGTCGTGTCCGACTCTTCGCGACCCCATGGACTGCAGCCTACCAGGCTCCTCCGTCCATGGGATTTTCCAGGCAAGAGTACTGGAGTGGGTTGCCATTGCCTTCAGGCTGCAGACCATTGGGTCACAAAAGAGTCAGATATGACTGAGCAGCTGAGCATGCAGCCATAGGATAAGAAAATAGGAACAAAGGTTCCAGTTATTACAAAGATAGAGTCTGGAGAGCAGAGGGTGCTCAGTGACTCACTGAGTACAAGAGATTCAACTCCAAAGAACCTCTTGGAGTCTTCAAGTTAAGCTAAAACTTCAAGCTGAACCAAACAAGGAAGCAAAACTTCTGAATCAATGGCACAGATATGAAGAGAAATCTTGCAAAGATTCCAGGATTCTAGAGCTTCATAATGATTGATAAATATGCATCCAGGAATTCTCTGGTGGTCCAGTGGATAAGAATCTGCCGGCCAGTGCAGGGAACATGGGTTCAATCCCTAGTCCAGGAAGCCTAGAGCCTGTGCTCTGCAGCAAGAGAAGCCACTGCAATGAGAAGCCCACCCACAGCAATGACGAGTAGTCCCCTGCTTGCCACAACTAGAGAAAGCCTGCACGCAACAACGAAGATTCAGCAAACCAAATGAGCAAATGAAAGCTGGAAAAGCTTCAGAAAAATGCATCCAGCAAAATCTTGAAAATACCAACTCTTCATCATTCCAAACATAGTAAACACTCGTCTTTAAGGTCTGGTAGTAGAGAAGAACACTATTTCAGTTTTATCTCTGCACCGAATTTTACACAGGATATCATGTAAATAAGAGTCTAGAGACAAAGGTACTTGTGAAACCACTTAAGGGAATAAACAGTTTTTAAACATTTTCAGAGCTCACACTGATGTATCAACAATAAAAGTTAATTACCTATCAGTCTGATACATTCACACAAAGATCTATATTTGGCAAAACACCCTGGCAACATTTTGTTAGCCTAGCGTATTTACTGTGCCCGTTTGAAAGTAATAAAAATGGCATTTCTGAAAAACTATCCCATAATTCAAACTATTCACTGCCCCCCCACCCCCCGAGCACAGGAGTTTTCCCTGTAAATCTCAAGAAAAATTTCTCCCTTGTAAAAGTGATGCTGATTGGCACTTTAAGTAATGTTAAGTATAGGAGTCGAGACACATTAACTAATCATAGTTTTAAACTATTAGAATTAGTTAGACAGGAACTTCCCTGGTGATCTAGTGGTTAAGAATACACCTTCCAATGCAGGGGATGTGGGTTTGATCTGAGAGCGAACTGAGATCCCACCTGCTGCAAGAAAACTAAACTCGTGAGCCACAACTCAACTAGAAAGAACTTGGCATGCGTCAACAAAGATCTGTGTGCCACAACTAAGACAACACAGCCAAAAATAAAATAAATATTAAAAAATAAAATGTATTTGTTAAAGGAAAAAGAAGAACTAGTTAGGCAAACTTTAACCCCCACACATATTAAAAAGTAGAGACATTACTTTGCTGACAGAGGTCCCTATAGTCAAAGCTATGGTTTTTTCCAGTAGTCATGTATGAATGTGAAAGTTGGACTATAAAGAAAGTTGAGCACTGAAGAATTTATGCTTTTGAACTGTGGTGTTGGAGAAGATTCTTGACAGTCCCTTGGACTGCAAAGAGATCCAACCAGTCCATCCTAAAGGAAATCAGTCCTGAATATTCATTGAAAGGACTGATGCTGAAGCTGTAACTCCAATACTTTCTTTGGCCACCTGATGCGAAGAACTGACTCATTGAAAAAGACCCTGATGCTGGGAAAGACTGAAGGTTGGAGGAGAAGGGGATGACAGAGGATGAGATGGTTGGATGGCATCATCGACTCAATGGACCTGAGTCTGAGCAAGCTCCGGGAGCTGGTGAAGGACAGGGAAGTCTGGCTTGCTGCAGGCCATGGGGTCACAAAGAGTCGGACACGACTGAGTGACTGGACAACAACCCCCACACAATACTGATGAAGAAGTAGTTTCAAAGAAGTTAAACATTCTGCCCAAAGTCAAACAATAAGTTGTAGAGTTGGGACTTGAACACTTTTGCCTCCTTCCTCCCAAACTATACTAAATTCAGAAGATGCCAGATCCAGGGCTTTATGCTGCCATCTTTCGACAATTCCGGAATGACAGAGAAAGTTGCTATGGAACTGAGACCCACACTGACTCCAGTACTCTGCCTGCACGATGATCCTGTCCACTCCTGTTCAACTCTTCCATAGAACAGCTCCTTTTCTAAAATATAGCTTGTGCTTCTGTACCATCCATAAGCCTGTTTGGGGCGGCATCCAAGCACACACAGGAAACTTCCCTCCTTACTTGGTAGTTTCATGCGGAGATAATGTAATTTTTTCCCAACTTAGCCCCAGAGCCATCAGTTGACAAGTCCACCATAGACTCCTGTGGTAAAGTGAAACATAAAGACTCTCTGGGTAGCAGGTGTTTCCTTTTCAATGACAGCTTAACTGGGGAGGAGTGGAGCAGGGCATGGTCGTTTCTCTCTGCTGTTTGCATAGGACTGAGAGCCAGCACAAACCTGCCTCGGTGGCATCGCAGGTCAGACCACTAGGTCAGGAATTTCCCTTGCAGCCAGTGGACGGAGGAAGGGCTGGCTGCAGCCTAATCTAATTACACACCTGTAATTAGATTCAGAAAGGGAGGAGCCAGAGGAAAGAAGGGCACTCCTGGGGCCGTGGTCCATGATGAGGGCTTTAAGGTGGCAGAAGGGAACAAAATGTGGACCTCGCCTGAAAATAGTGGCCCATCTACATGTATGGAGCTAAAGAAAAGTGTCGTGTGATGGGATGAATGGAGAACAATAGGACTCATACATAGGACTGGGGTGACTATTTGCCCCATCGTTTTCTCTTTTTCTTTTCTTTTTGTGATATTTATTTGGCTACACCAGGTCTTAGTTGCAGCACACAGGATCTTTAGTCACAGTATATGGGATCTAGTTCCCTGACTAAGGATTGAACCCAGGCCCCCTGCATTGGGAGCACAGAGTACTAACCACTGGATCACCAGGAAATTTCTCCCATCCTTTTTTCATTCTGTAGATTTATGTCATTAAGCTCCTTCAAGTGGCTAAGAACCTGTTAGAGAATGGGAAACTAAAAGCTAATGTGCTTTAGCTTCTGTCTTCGATAAATTTATCATCTGGAAAACTGGGGAATATATATACAAATAACTCTGAAGCACAGTAAAATATGACCTAAAAAGAAAGTACTTTCCTAATTCAAAAGCAGCAGAAGATACTTTTCTGATTGGGGGTAATAAGAAAGGATTAAGGGGAAAATGAATTTGCTAAAAGAGTGGAGTTTCTATAGATTGGGGAAATAAAAGAATTTTTTATGTTTAACAACCAGGATAAATCAAAGATTAGCACGTCATGGAAATAGATCTATTTCATGTCAATATATAACCTTCTTAGGGCAGCCTTATTTATCATGTAAGAGATACCTCAAAATCTTAAAAGGATAGAATGATTCCTAGAATAATCTATATCCCCTGCTTCTAAAATGTCTTGGCGCATAATAGATCATCAACAAATATTAGATGGTTGAAGATGAATAAGAATTGATTTTAATTAGGCCAAAGATCCATGTCTAAGGAAACGTGATATCAGTGAGGAATTGGGCTGATGAGAGGTGAAACGATGAAAAGGCAGATGTTGGGCATTTTCATTCAAAGCATTTGATCTTTCTCAGTGGTCCCTGGGCAGACTGATGCAGACCACGGAAATGAAAAATAAGAGTATTTCAGGTACAAACTGCCAAGACTTAGTTTTGTGAATAAGTGTTTAAAGCCCTCAGGCTATTAAAAACAGTGAACTCTCCTACTTAAGTTTCTAGGCACATTTGGAAAACTTCACATGATCATTTGGCTCCGACAAAGCTTTTCTACAGGGAGAAGGAGTGTCCTCAAATAGAAATAAATTTTGTTCTCTTTGATCATCATATGTCTCACTGTAAATTAATAAATTACCATTGTGTTTCATGGATCAGTGTTTGATGAACTTTGTATCCTGATTTATCCAGCATGGCTGAGTTTACTCATTTCTGGAACACCAAAAGGATCAGGCTTCTGGTTTTCAGGGCTGAGAGCAAGTTTCTGGGCCATGGGGAGCCCAGCAAGTTCATGACATTCTGAAAGATCTCTCAGGAGTCAGCCTACTGACATCCTTTAATTAGCTGAATGGGAATGTACTATGCTGAACCACACTGCACAGTTTTTGGAAAAATTAAATTGAAATTCAATAGTTTTGCACAACTTTCCAAGATGAGAAATAGATGAACTTTCAAACTGGCAGAGGAAATATTAAAAGCCTTTCTCTCCTATACTGATTGAAAGACCATCAAAGCAGAGTATAATACTAAGGGCATGTGTTCTGAGGTTAAACTGCCTGGGTTTCAGTGCCGTTCTGCCACCTACTGGCTGTGCAATCTTAAGGCAGTAATTTGATGTCTCTTCTAGTTTCTTCATCAGTAAAACTGATGAGGTATCTATTTATTATTAAATAATTGTTAAATTTTTATTACTATTATTTATTGTGAATTACAGAGGAATAATAGTATTCATCTAATAGGATTAAGTTAGTATTTATAAATATTTTGGATATCAGCTACTATTTAAAAAAAAAAACTGACAATACCAAGTGTTTGACAAGGAGGCAGAGGAACTGGAACTCGCATACCTTACCAGTGGGAATACAGAATGGTACAGCAACTTCGGAAAACACTTAGAATCTGAAGAAAAATGAATATATGTATATGTATAACTGAATCACTTTGCTATACACCTGAAACTAACACAAAATTGTAAATCAACTACACTCCAAAAATAAGAAAACAAATGAACAAAAAAAAGAAATAAAAACACAGTTGAAAACTAATCCATAGCCCGCCAGACTTCTTCCTATACCTGAAAAAGCAATTTTTAATTATAAAATGGCTTCATACCCTACATTTTGTTTTGGTTTTTACTTAACACTATATTCCAAAAAAATATAGACCTGCACCCTCCATGTTCATGATTGCTAATTTATGCTACCAAGTCTCTGCTCCTGAATATTTACTTTGGCTCCAATTTTTGGCACTATAAGCCAAACTGTGTGGAATATTTCTGATACATGCAGCATATCTTTATACACACATTATTTCTCCATGGTAAACTCCTAGAATGGGAATTTCTGTATTTCTTTAAATGTATATTATACAATTTTTCATTCAAATTGCCAAATGATTATATAATCTCCAGAAGATTACATAACTTATTTACAGCAGCTGTGAATGAAGTCTGGGGCTGTGATTCTGTGGTCCTTTTCCTTTAAGATCTGACAGATCTGTTTTCCTAACTACTTTATAGATTATAAAATGTCCACCTTTTTTTTGAAAGATTAATTCAACTTCAAACAATATGAAAATATGCTGTTTTTATTGGGTGTCAAGTGATGTGAAACATAATTGGGAAGGTAAATCAACTGGAGCATCTAAAGTTACTTTTGAATTATTTGGGGGTACACTTCTGCTGGCCACTTTTATTGGGTAGTTCTGGGAGAGGTGACTTCATTTTGTAAGGGATGTATGCTCCCTAGAAAAATGGTAGTATTTTTTTATGAGTGTCTCCAGGACAATTAATCATGACAGTTTCCAGTCTTGTTTTACTCTTCAGCATATTTATAAATGGCCTTGAGTTAAATTCATCCCAGTGGCCTTTCCCTTTGGGGTAAGAACCTAAGTCTTTGAATGACTACTTTCTTCTATAGTAGACAAATGGATAGCCTCTGCATTTCTTTGGTCTGTTTCAGTCAAATATTTTGGGAGCCAATGAAGAAACACCACCCATTACAATCAGGCTGAAGCTACAAACAAATAAATAAAACCCTCACAAAGGATCTGTTCTTTACTTTGTAAATCATGTTTCATCACCATATTCCAATCTGTCATTAAAGTCTAATACAGTTTTGCAAGATACCTCTAGGCTCATTTCAATTAAGTCTTGGTCAAGAGAAATGAAAGCCAATTGAATGTTCAACAACTAAGAAGACAAGAAATAGTAAAAATGAATGTATACTTTGCTCAGTAAGAAAAACTGAGTCACTTCAGGGAAATGAAACTATACAGCTGCTAGCCTGTAATTTTCCAAGAAAATATTGCTTATAAGACCTTGAGTTACTTTCTTTAAAATCTGAACTTTCCAGATAATTAGATTCTAATTCATCCTACGTTAATATAATTCAGAAGATTTGTCAATTACACCACGGAGATAGAAATAGCAACCTGGTAAGAGTGTTTGTATAATACACTGATTAATTACATAACGCAATTAGGATTGTTTTTCAGTTAATGTACATTAACATCCAACTCTGTGCCAGGCTTTGTTTTAGGTGGTGGGGACACACACAGGCCCTTGTGATAAATCGCCATTGTCATAGAAAGCTGAGGGGCAGTCCCTTTGTGACAGTGGGAACCTCATGCTTGTTCGTAATGTAGTGATGACTGAGCAGAAAGCAAATTTAGTACCTCTCTTCCCTGGCTGATCCCTCAGCCCTGTAGTGCCCTAATAATTGAAACATTTTAACTCCACATGTTCTGGGAAAATGATTTCAGCAAAAATAGTTTCAGCTGTTTTGAAGGTGATGGTGCCAGTATAGTGGAAATTATAATAGTAGACATTTCTCAAATAATCAGAACCAGTGATATATCCTAATTGCTCAACTCTTTCCTGAGATGAGGGTGGATGGGATGACAGTTAAGGGGCCTGTCCCATGTGAGGATACCTAAAAACCTGCTTCTTGGGGCCCTGGAAACTTGCCAGGCCTCTTGTGCCTCCCATTCTGCAAGAGAAGCAATACTTTAACATGCCTTCTGCTCCACTTTCATTGAGATCCATTGTGAAATATGAGAACAATGCCCTTGGGATTGTGACAAGGATAAATGACTGGGGAAATAAGGAAAGGGAGAGAGGGATGTCTAGCCACAATTTTCCTGGGACCACATCTGAAGGAAAAATGATCTGTGCTTCATACTTACCATTTCCAATACAGTAGTTTAAGGTTTCATCACCACCTTCTATTTCCTTTTCAATGGAGCATTTCTCTCCAAGGTGTTTATTCACAGCATGTTGGTCTTAAGACCCACAAAGTCTTAGAGCTCAGAGATGCCTTGGCGATCACCTAAGCTAAATCCCTGGTTTTACGGAGGTGTTCCCCGGCCTGCCCCACAGTTACTGAGGGAAACAACAAGGCTAGTTATGGAGGGAAATGGGCAGCCCTGATATCCTGAACCCCCATCCAGGCTCCTCCAACACCACACATGACCTCTTTTTCAAGACTCCCACGTTCAAATCTAACGGTACCTGCAAAGCTATAAGGGAACTATACCTTAACTCCTCCAAAATTGCCACTTATGTCTAATAATATAGTCTTAGCTTTCCTGTTAACATTATTCAAAGACATCACCTTTGAACCTTCAGTGTCAAAATGGTACAGATGAACCTATTTTCAGGGCAGGGATAGAGACACAGAGGCAGAGAACTGACATGTGGACAGTGGGGAAGTGGAGTGTGGGACGAACTGGGAGAGCAGGACTGCCATATATACACCACCATGTGTAAAATAGATAGCTAATGGGAACCTGCTGTATAGCACAGGGAGCTCAGCTCAGTGCTCTGTGAGGACCTCGAGGGGTGGGATGGAGTGGGGAGAAGAGGGCCAAGAGGGAGAAGATGTATGAATATGTGTAGCTGATTCACTTCACTGTACAGCAGAAACTAGCACAACATTGTAAAGCAATCATATTCCAACAAAAAAAAAAGAAAAGAAAAAAAGAAATTACACGGGAATGAAGCAAGTTGTTAACATCAGAAGGATAACAAGAAAATACTTCTGGGATAAAATGTACCCTTTTTTGGTCAAAAATCCCACAATGAAAATGTTTATTCCATGGATCAGCACTCCGGGAGTTCAGTCACTTGTATGGCCTAAAAGTGCTTAGACTTTAAAAAAAGAAATACCAATGGTACATTCACTTCAGTTTCAACCGTATTGTGGAAGTTGATACATATCTTGCAATAATCTGAAGATGTGTAAATCATGGTACCTGCTCCCAGGAACTTAAGAGCCAATAGAGAAGATGTGTATAAAAATAGAGACTATGTCTAGGATTTCCAAGAAAGGAGAATCTTTACAGAGGTGATAAGAATTTGCTTCCTGGCAGAGGGAACATTTATGCTGGACCTTAAAGAATAAGATTTGGGCAGGAGACATACTGATGGATGGGTTGTTTCAGATAAAGGGAAGAGTCTGGTAACAGGAAACTGCCAGCTCTGCCTAGCAAAAGCTGAGATTCCAGGTGACTGAGTTACTGGATACATCCGTAGTGCACAGTGGGAGAAAAGACTTCAGTTAACAGGAAGATACTTAGTGGAAGGCATTAAAGACCTCACCTGGAGTTCTTCTTTTTCCCTCTAATTTGGTGGGCATTTCAGACTTCAGGGGAACAAGGGTACATGTACAGAAGCATTTGTTCCACTTGCAAAGTCTTGCCCAGCGCAGTTCGCATCCTGCTTGTAGTTTCACTGCTTTATCGATCCACCAGCAACGACCTCATTATGTTTGGGTGGACAGGAATCAGGAAGTCTGCAGCCTATTTTGCTGTAGTTCAAAGATGTTCCAAACACCTCTGTGGTTCCTAATTACAAACCTTCCCGTGGTTGCAGGAGCTGAGTTTTGGGCATCCTTAACCCAGCAAGAAAGCTTTGAGAGTTAACAGACTGGGTGTTATCATTTAATTCAACTTCATGTTTTTAACTTTTTATATCAGAATGCTGCCAATTAACATTGTTGTATTAGTTTCAAGGGCACAGCAGAGAGACTCAACCATATATATACATGCATCCATTCTCCCCCAAACTCCCTCCCATCCAGGCTGCCACATAACATTGAGCAGAGTTCTCTGTGCTCTACAGTAGGTTCTTGTTAGTTATCCATTTTAAATACAGCTGTGTGACCTGTTGATCACAAACTCTCTAAGTATCCTTTCCCCCAGCCCTTCCCCCTAGTAACCATACTGTGAGTCTGTTTCTATTTCAGAAAAAAAGTTCATTTGCGTCATTTAAAAAATTAGATTCCGCAAATGAGCGATATCATACAACATTCGTCTTTCTCTGACTTATTTCACTTAGCGTGATACTCTCCAGGTCCATCTGTGTTGCGCAAATGGCATTATTTCATTCTTTCTCATGGCTGGGTAACATTCCATTGTATATACATTCCTTAAAAAACTACAAATAGAGCTACCATATGACCCTGCAATCCCACTCCTGGGCATATATTTGGAGAAAAACATGGTCTAAAAGGATACATGCACCCCAGTGTTCGTTGAAGCACTGTTTACAACACCCAGGACATGGAAGCAACCTAAATATTCATTGACAGATGAATGGATAAAGAAGGCATGGTATATATATATATATATATATATATATATATAATGAACTTCATTTTTATAACCTGTCCAAGATTGTTGTGGTTCTTCCTATAAACAATTAGAATAAAATATTCCAAATCCAGAGTTATCCAGTACCTCAGCCTAGAGTCTCTGAAGGACCATCTTCTCAACTCTGTACCTGAGGACTTCCACGACCCTAATGAAAAAAGAGGATTTTCTGCACATTTTCCTGAACCCCACCCTGTGTGGGATTTATCTGTTCCCCCAGGATGCTGTCTGTCAAGGATTACTCATTCGTGTGGGTGGTAGAGATATGACATAAACATCTAAGCCTTAACACTGTTTTTCCATCACTCCAGCGAAATCCCAGAAATGACTCACCTGCCATTGGCACATGTGTTATCTTTATGCTGAGCCACAGGAAAAAAATCCACATACTCAGCTCTGCTTGCACATGGGCAGAAATGTGTTTGTCCTTTTTTAAAATATTTATATATTTATTCAGCTGCTTTAGGTCTTGCTTGCAGCACACAGGATCTTCACGGCAACATTCAGGATCTCCTACTGTGGTGCACCGACTCTCTAGTTGTGGGCCGGCTCAGGTGCTCCGCGGCATGGGGATCTTAGTTGCCCATCCAGGGATCGAACCTGTGTCCCCTGCATCGCACGGCAGATTCTTAACCACTGGACCACCAGGAAAGGCCCTGTCCTTCTTCAGATTTGGTCTTAGACTGTAAGCCCCTTTGCTGGGCAGAAGACGGTATTAGGTTTTTCCCTCGTTTCGCAGCAATTCTATTGCTTCCTCCTTCTCTTAGATGTCTCTTTCTTAGTTCCTAGCACAGTGTGCTGCCAGAGGGGCTGAAACATCTGGAAAAAAGAAAAACCTCCCTGCAAAGAGCCAAGCAAGTCATACTCTACCCGCTTGCTAAGGAAGACTTTGACCAACTCCATTTCAGAGAGAATAAAACTCTCCCAGCTGTATCTTCAAAGAAAGAGCAGCATTTTCTACCATGTTATAATCGTCCTTCATCAAAGTGCATTCCTCCACATCCACTTTCACCTGCTTCATTAGCTATGATTTTAATTTAAATATTAGATGTTACAGAACAATAGAATGCTTAAATCCTTCCATCCTAATTGCATTAACGTGTTAAGTATCTCTGTATCAGTGACTACAGTGCCAAGTTCTGAGCAGGTTACAAACTAAATCTGAGATTATGTCTACATCCTAAACTAAAGATCATATGTTGTTTCCCCCCTAAAGCAATGCTAAAATAATCTAGCCGGTTATTTTCAACTCCAGGGTGCAAAGTAATAGCAGTTCTCTTTATGGATATGTGATGTGAACTATTGACAAAATTACCCCGTAATTACTATGTGGAGTCAAGGTAATTACATAGCAATTGTCCTATAATTATTGGATTTTGTATCTGATTTATAAACTGCAGTATGAATTACATGGTGATTAATACTAGGTCTTCCCAGTGTAATTTAGTTATTATTCATTAGTTCATTAGTAAATCTTATATTCACACAAATCAGTGTGTTTCAACAATAGAAATCACTATATAAACCTCTAAGACTTGGGAATCTGACTCATGCATTAAATAACTCAAAAAAAAAGTGTAAAGATATGGTTTGACAAAATTAACCAAAGAAGTGCTCAAACGTGATCTTAATCCAAATTACAGTATGTAGGAAACATACACGCATAACCACCCACACATACATATATTTATCCTTATATTTATCTATCTATGTAAGCTATCACCAGTTTCACATCTGTTCCTGATGAATGTGGGCATTGCTTACTATAAAGCCTATGAGTGAAAAAAAGGTATCAAACATCACTCAGAATATTTTCATACAGTTGTCTGCATCTTTGGTCACAAATAATAATCACCCGGGGAGTTTTAAAATACTGATTTTTGGATCCACCCCCAGAGATTCTGACTTAATTGATCTGAGTCATTAGAAGTTTTAAAACTTCCCTAGGTGACTACAACATATAACCCAAATGATTCTTATTTGCAGCCGTGTTGAGCACTACTGGCTTTGAAATATTGCTAGAGACAAGACTTAAAGATTGCTTAATATTTGCAATTTCCAAATCCCTGAAGTTAATTTTTGAACAAAAAAATCAAAGAATTTTAAATATATCACTGTTGATAATAAAGCTTATGTGGCTTGCCTACCTTGTTAAATGTGTTCTATAGCTTATGTTAATTTAATTATTTATTTTTTAAAATTTTTATCAAAGTACCCACATACATATTTTTAAAAATTGAACAGTGCCATGGAGTAAAAGTAAAAAATAAAGATAAAGAAAAACAGTGTCATGGGGCTCATAATAGAAATCAATATTTCCTCCATTCTAATACCCAATTCTAGAGACAAAATTATTAACTCTGTTGCATGTATAAATAATATGCTTATACTGCTATACTTGATTTTACAATTTTATAGTTTATCATTTGATGTCCATTCACCTAACTTCACCACCCACCACACACACCACACCCTCCAACAACCTCCCAAAGCATTTAAACCACAGTGTTGGTAAAATTAATAGTAAATGCTCACATAATTTTGATGGTAAATAGCCTTGACATCTGTAACTTGCACTACTTCAATATTTATAACTGAATCATGGAAAGAGGTATATTTGTTCAATATTCCATATGCCTATCAGTAATTCCTCTCCCAAAATATCCAACAGAACTCTGAAACATTTTTACTAATAAAAAGCCAAGAGCAATTGAGCACATATGTACCAGAAACTATTTTAAGCCCTCCACATGTATGAATTTAATCCTCACCTCAACCCTATGTGGTGGACCATTATTATTCCATTTTGCAAAAAAGAGAATTGAATTCATTAATTTGGCTATGAGGATAGTAAGTGATAAATTGAGTTGAAAGCCAGGCATTCTAGCTTCTGACAGCTGAGCTCTTCACCCTCACAGAATGCAGGCAGATGAAGAACCTCATCCACCTCTGCCTGGCAATGCTCCAGTATGGAACAGCTGCTTTTGAAAATTCTGTTCTGTCCTATTGCAAATATTTTTGTTATAAGGGTAACAAAATACCCTTCTACCCTTGTCATGGGAATGCCCCTCACCCCCCTCCCATGGGCATCTTGTTTCCTGGACCTCATGTCATACTCCTTCTAGTGCTGGACCCATTTTATATTTCTTTTTTTGGCCATACCACATGGCATAAGGGATCTTAGTTCCCCAATCAGGGATCAAACCCACGCCCCTTGCAGTGGAAGCTTGGAGTCTTAACCACTGGACCCGCAGCAAAGTCAATGCAAAGTTTTTTTATTAATTACAGTGAATACTTAGTTAATCCTTCATACATGAAAACTCATGCTTTTTACTTTGCAGAAATTTTATTAAATTATTTCTTTGTTATGCCCTCTATAATTTCTTTTCTTTTATTCTAAAATTCCTATAATTGACACCAGGGCTCTTAAACTGAGCCCCCAATTCTTATCATTTTTTCATTTCATACATTCTGGGAATTTTCTTCAACTTTATCTTCTAAGTCTTCAACTGAGCAGCACTGTTTACAATAGTGAAGACATGGAAGCAACCTAGATGTCCATTAACAGGTGAATGCATGGAGAAGTTGTGGTATATATACACAGTGGAATATTACTCAGCTATAAAAAAGAATGCATTGAGTCAGTTCTAAAGAGGTGGATGAACCTAGAGCCTATTATGCAGAGTGAAGTAAGTCCAAAGGAGAAAGACAAATACTGTATACTAATACATATGTATGGAATCTAGAAAGAGTACTGATGATCCCTCGTGCAGGACAGCAAAGGAGACACAGACATAAAGAACAGACTTTTGGACTCAGTGGGGAAAGATAGAGTGGGATGATTTGAAAGAGCAGCACTGAAACATATACATTACCATATGCAAAACAGATAACCAGTGGGAATTTTCTGTATGATGCAGGGAGCTCAAAGCAGGTGCTCCGTGACAACCTAAAGGGGTGGGAGGGAGGCTGATGAGCGAGTGGACACGGGTATGCCTGTGGCTGATTCACGTTGATGAGTGGCAGAAAATCATCACAATATTGTAAAGTGATTATCCTCCAATTAAAAATAACGTAAAATTTTTAAGAAAAAATATTCTGCTGTTATATTTTTACATTCCAAGAGTTAGGCCTGGTTCCTTTATGTTGCCTTAGGGTAGGGGGCAGGGGTTGTTGTTGCTTTTGGTCAGTCTATCCTATTTCAGTTTTATGGATATATCTACTTTTATGGATCTGAGAATATGGACCATAGCTTTGCTGGTTGTTTTGTGTGTTTTATTTTAAAATTTTCCTTTGCTCTCTGCATTGTTTCTGTGGTCTCGAGTTTATTCTTACTCACTTTGGTTGATTTTTGACACTGTCATGTTTGACGCTTTTCTTGATTATGCAGTGATTCTTGTCTTAATGCAATATTGAGGACTGAGGCATTGAGCAGCTAAATGGAACTTCTGGGTATAAGGTAGATAGTCAATAAGTGAGCTCCACTATCATCTGTCAGGGCCTGACCTTTTCACTGGGGGACATCCAAATGTCAGTATCTATAGATCTTTTTTTCTAGGAACAGCCAACTTCAGCAGAGAGGAAGGTCCCAATTTTCTGCCATGCCAACATAAAAGCAGTAAGTACCTGGCTACAAGCACTCTTGGAATGGTGAGGGCTGAGAGATGGCCAGGGAGCCGTGGGTTCTGACATTTTAGTGTATGCATTCTCATTTCACATCTCCTGTTCTTTTTAAGGCAAATTGCTCCTGCTCATCACTATACCCATTATCCACAAATCCGGATTCTCAAGGATTCAATTTCTCTAGAAAACCCAGGTGTCTTTGCAAGGGTTTAGAAGGCATCCTAAGGGCTCTAGTCACCCTTCCTGCAGACCTTATTCAATCCTTCTGTTTTCTCGTCCGCTTTTTTAAAGATTTTTTTATATGGACCATTTTTAAAGACTTTATTGAATTTGTTACAAGATTGCTTCCATTTGATGTTCTGGTTTTTTGGCCACAAGACACGTGGGATCTTAGCTCTTTGGCCAGAGATCTAGCCCACACTCCCTGCATTGGAAGGCAAAGTCTTAACCACTGGACCACCAGGGAAGTCCCTCTCCTCATCCTTTATCTCAGCTTTCAGGTATCTCAGTTTTCTCAGAGTTTCTGGGTAGTCATGCAGCAAGACTTGTTCCTTGCTGGCTTTTTCTTCTTCAAATTCTTCATTTCTGATTTCCTGCTTTATATAGATTTCTATGTTTCCATCTATAAAGATGGAAAATGTTCTATATTTCAAAAAGATTAATTTTTGTTAGCTCTCACATTTTCTTCATGAGTCTAAAGTTTTTGTTTTTTTCCTCAAAGAGAGATTTCCAGAGGTAAAAACAGACATTTTGGCAGGTTTTTTAGAAAAACTCCAATCGTTCAGGCTAGATCTTGGCGGGGAACAGAAGACAAACTCAAGCTGGATAACAGGAAAGTTTAGTGAAGCTGTCTCTTTAGGAAGGTATAAACAAGGACAGCTTAGCAATCTGCTAATGACAGCATGAGTCATTAGCACCCCTAAGGGTAATGAACAAAAACAGAGAAAACTTACATGAACTCAGAGAAAAAACTGGATGAAGAGAGATTTGGATGGAGGATGTGACTTATTAGATTATCAAAAGGGCCCCAATTCTTTTCTTGTGCAAGGGCATAGCATCCCTTTGCAATGCAGCTTTGTAGTTTTTTTACTAAAAACCAGAGTGTCTTCCCCTGCCCCAGCCTTTGAATATGAGCTGATCTTGTGTTTTATCAGTCAACAGAATGTAGCAGATGAGGCCCCAAGACCTCTGGTGTGTTTCACTTGCTCCTTTAAAATCCCACGCAGGGACTTCCCTGGTGGTCCAGTGGTTAAGAACTTGCCTGCCAATTCAGGGGACACGGGTTTGATCCCTGGTCCAGGAAGATCCCACATGTGGTGCAATTAAACCCATGTAGGACTACTGAGTCCTAGAGCCTGTGCTCCACAACAAGAGAAGCTGCCACAATGAGAATCTTGCCCACCACAAGTGAGAAAGCACCCGCATAGCAATGAAGACCCAGCAAGCCAAAAATAAATAAATAAACCCACCCAGCTTCCTTGAGAATGACCCAGAGGCTTGCTGGATGACGAGACACAAAAGTCCTTATTTCCTTTGTCCCAGCTGATAGTCAGACAACCACCAAATTTCTAAAGGATGCCATCCTGGACCAATCAATAGCCAGGCCACCTACAAACTGACCGCAGATTCCAAAATGACCTGGCCACGCCAGGCTCAGACCAGAACTAGCCAACTGAGCCCAACATAATTTTCCATCCCACAGAACCATGATCTAAAGAAAGCCTGTTTTTTTTTTTTTTAACAGTCATTAAGTTGGGAAACACTTTTTTTAATGTAGCAGTTGCTGATTGATATAAACTTTTACTCAAGAGAAGCAGCCAAGGTAGAAAGTCATCAGAATAAATGTCCTGACTTACTCTTCCTGCCTTTCCTGTCACCTGTGAGTGCCTGCTATTCATCTAACTGCAAAGTGAGAGAACTCATTGATAGGTTTCATATTGGTCAGTCTCCCAATGCACAGAGTGGGATAAAGAAAGTCAGAGGGTGGGCTTGAAAGAAGAAATAAGGAGAGACTCACCATACCCACTCATCTGTTTTCTAATTCAATGAAAATCTAGAGTTTTTAACTGTAGACTTAAAAAATATTAACAACCTAAAAGTTGAGAGTTATGTTTCATTCAGCAGAAATTTTTAGGACTTAAGCCCAGGAGACAACATCTCAGTTAACCCTGAAAGAACTTCTCTGCAGAGGTGAAGGGAGGTTCCAGGTTATATAGAAGTTTTGTGACAAAGGGCAGGTAGTCTGAATGCCAAAAGATTATTGCAAATTAAAGAAAACCAGATGTCCCAAGCTAAAGAACTTTGTGCTTTTCTATGTATAGTAAGATGCAAGAGTCTGGGCTCACTGAAATCATTCCTTTGATATGCCCTTCAGCTATCTGGGGTTAGTATCCTATGTTTTCACATCTTGTGTTTCCTCCGGGCTCACCGTGGGGAGTGGCTGCAGTCTGATGGCTGATAGACGGCAGGTATTCTTTCCTTCCTGAGTTCCTTCAGGGCTCACCATCTGTGGTGGCTACACTTGCTAATGACTGTGACATCATTTGATTACTGATACAGCAGGGAATATTCCACTTCCCATAACCAAGTGTCTATAGTTACCCTGGAGACTCCAAAAAGAATATCAAAACAAGATTTGGGAACAAGGAATTTTTAGGTAACAGCTATTAGAAAAAGATGGGAAGGAGTGTGTTTATACCAAGTCTACTTTCTTGTACAGACTCAGGACAAGGATTAATATCTTGTTCTGCCTTCTCAACACATGTTTGCAATTATACATTATAAATCATAGGAAATTCCCTGGCAGTCTAGGAGTTGGGACTTAGCACTTTCGCTGCAGTGGCCTGAAGTTCAATCCCTGGTCGAGAAACTAAGATCCCACAAGCCGTGTTGCTGCTGCTGCTAAGTCACGTCAGCTGTGTCCGACCCTGTGCGATCCCATAGACAGCAGCCCACAAGGCTCCCCTGTCCCTGGGATTGTCCAGGCAAGAACACTGGAGTGGGTTGCCATTTCCTTCTCCAATGCATGAAAATGAAAAGTGAAAGTGAAGCTGCTCAGTCATGTCTGACTCTTAGCGACACCATGGACTGCAACCTACCAGGCTCCTCTGTCCATGGGATTTTCCAGGCAAGAGTACTGGAGTGGGTTGCCATTGCCTTCTCTGCCACAAGCCATGAAGTATGGCAAAAAAAGAAATTATAAATCATGCACTCAAGGTATGATCTGTTTAGAATATTATGGTAAGCCTTGATTATATAAAAATCCAGCTAACCTAAACAAAATTCAAATTTCAGTCACACTTCATGGTTTTTTCTTTTAAGTGTGAGAATATTAATCAGAGTGGATTAGGTGTGGATGCAAGCCATAGAAAACTTGAAATAACGTGACTTAAATAAAATAGAATTGTATTTCTCTCTCACAGAAATGATGTCTAGAGGTAAGCAGTTTGGGGCTGGGCTCATTCTAACTCCAGACTCTCAACATGAAGCTTTTACATCATGGTCCCAAAAGCCTGCATGCTCCCATCATCACATCTGCATCCCAGGCAGTAAGAAGGGGAGAATGGAGTAACAGAAGCGCCTGTCTGTCGCCTGCAGACACTTCCCTCAAGCCTAACATATCTCTCCAACTTGCATTCCACTGTTCAGAGCTTAGTAACCTGATGGCCCCTGGACACAAATAAGGCTAGGAAATGCACACTTTAGGGCCATGTGCTCAGCTGAATACTTGAGGCCTAGTGTAAAGGTGAGGGGGGAAGCAGATAATAGAGAACAAATCATAATTAGTCTCTATCTCAACTTCTATTAACTAACTTTAATTATTCAACTACTAAGGTCATGTTATAATCAACACATCTCCAACTTGGTGGCCTATATATACCAAGTCTACAGTAAAGACGTCACTGATGAGCAGATTGATCATTTGGAATCTGTGAACATCTTTAATTATCAATTTCATTTTTGTGTGTGACATTGAATTTCTAAGGCAGGAATGTGGACAAGAATGGTTTGGTGCTGTTTTGTTTTGGTAAGAAAGATGCAATGGTGTCTTCTACTTGACCCACAGTAAACATTAGAGATAATTTTGGCTGCAAGTTATAGAACAGGGGCTTAAACTTTGCAGAAACATATTTCTCTGACACAAAGTCTAGCAGTGTATAGTCCAGGATGTAAGGATGAATTCAAAAACATATTAGAAATCCAGGGTCCTTCTTTCTTTTTTTCTCTGCCATCTTCAATTTGTAGCTTTCACCTGTGATGGGAGATATTTACTCAGGTTTCACCTGTCACATATGTGTTCCAGCTGGCAGGAAGTAACAAGAGGTGAGGGCAATGTATATCTCCTCTCAGAGGTATTTCATGGCCAGAAGAGGGTAACGGGCATTGCAAGTGGGTAGAGGATGGGGAAGAAATAGAATAAGATTCACAGAGTGTTGATAACTGTTAAAGCTGGGTAACAGCTACCTAGCAATTTATTATATTATTCTTTCTACTTTCCTAAAATTTTGGCATTTTCTGCAAGATAAAAGTTAATCAAATAAAATGAAAAATATCAAAAGGATAGCTCTGGAAGCTTCGCATGGCTTCTCTTTATATACCAAGAGCTAAACTTTATCACATGCCTACATCCAGCTGCAAAGAAAGCTGGAGAATGCAATCATTAGTCCTTAGGTCCATGTGCCCAGTTACAAAGAGCTTTAGTTTATCACATAGAAAGAAGGGGACCATCAATACAGGGGGACCACTGACAGCCTCTGCTATGCTCACATATGATAGGTTATGAGCACAAAGTGAATCATTAATATCTGCCCTCCAATCCCTTCCATAACATGAAGGTGGCATTACTGTTCAGCATGTATGTAAAATAATGTAACAACAGTAAAGGGCTTCCCAGGTGGCACGGTGGTAAAGAATCCACCTGCCAGTGCAGGAAACTTGAGACTCCGGTTCAATTCCTGGGTAAGGAAGATCTCTTGGAGGAGGAACAGGCAACCCACTTCAGTTTCGTGCCAGGAAATCCCATGGACAGAGGAGCCTGGTGGGCTACAGTCCATGGGGTTGCAAAGAGTCGGAAATGACTAGCCACTGAGCACAACAGGAAAATGGGGCCAGAGTACCTGACTGGTGGTAGACACTCGATACATGTTAACATCCTTTTTCTACTGATTCTGAAGACCAAATGCCTCAGATTGATAGATAGAAATATATATATGTACACATACACACACACAAATAGGACTTTGATGATACAAATCACTTCAGGAGAATAAACCATCCTCAGTGAATTACAAACCTCATTCTAAGAGCAGTCCTGTGTGTCGGGGAGTTAATCCTCATGCTACCTAAGCTTGCATTCACCTTTTTTTTTCCCCTTGGCCACGGGATCTTAGTTCCCCGACCAGAAACTGAACCCTCGCCCCTGCAAAGGAAGCTCAAACTCCTCACCACTGGCAAGTCAGGGAAGTCCCTCTCACTCATCTTGAACAGAAGTTCTCAAGCACTGGTGAGCATAAGAATTTTCCAGGTACTTGTACAACACAGACTCCTGGCTCCCACGCTAGACCTCCTATTCCCACAGATTCCAAGGATCTTGTTTTCACAAGAAACTTAAACAAGGAACCCAGGCAGTTGGTCTCTAGCAGAGGGGGACTGAAAAAAGATGAGTGGCACACGTTATGAGGCACTTCAAAGATGCCTGTAGGAGAATTCGATTCATCGGTCTTCAGATTGGTTTTCCTAGGAATGCAGAAACTTTTTTTTTGCTGTGTGTTTCCCAAGAAAATTCTAGCACAGCCATGGGAGAGCAAGTGCAAACACCTTATACTGTCCCTGGAGTCCCATTTGCCCTCTGCAGAAGCACTGGGTCTCCAGACCACACCTTCAGCCACACTGCTGTTAAACAAAAGTCTGGTCGTTTAACCCGAAGCCATTGCAAACTCGCTGTGAACAACATTACCATGGACACTGGCATTGTTGTTGTTCAGTCAATAAGTCGTGTCCGACTCTTTGCAACCCCCATGGACTGCAGCACGCCAGGCTCCTCTGTCCTCCACTATCTCCCAGAGCGTGCTCAAATTCATGGACACTGGCTTAGAGATGCTTCAGTTTTCAAAGAGAATGCGAGTGGTGGAGCCCTGTAATGCAGGTGGAGGGTATAACGCGAGAAGAGGGAAGAAGTAAGATTGTAATTTAAAAATGATTTATGAATGCAGAGAAGAGTGCTTCAGCTAATCGTTTAGAAAGAAGCTGGCTGAAATTCTCCTTCATACCCCTCAGCAGGGCAAGGTATCATTAGACCCCAAGCAATGCTGGACACACCACATCCCAAGGCCACTCCTGCTTTCTTTCCATGTGAGCTCTCACCACCTTGTAGGGAGAGAGAAAGCCATCTAACCTGGTGACTCTGGACGGCGTGGTAGGCAAATAGCGTTCCGCTTCACATCAGGTGATTTCTTCCCAAGAAATGATCGCTGTTATAATAGCAAGACAATTAGGGAAGCAGTGAGAAGGATTTGATTAATACCGCTTCCAGTTTTTCTCATCTAACAGGAAAGTGGGTTTCTATGCCAGAACAGTCAAGAGGCTTAGATCCCAAATGGGAACAGGAGTGGCGGTGTCTTTTCATATATGCAGTGATGTATCTATGCGAGTGTGGATGTGGGTGGATGGGGGGGTGTGTACATTTTAATTGCTTATTATAAATCAAAAGTAATTAGGTGCATATTTATTCATAGTTTCCTGACTACTTTGCAGATCTGTGGGAAGTGTTTATTGCAAGACAATTCATTTCATTTCACTGCAAAATACCACTGTAGGTATACAGGGAGTGAAGCTGTTCAGACAAGAAGGGGGTAACCCGTAGACTGTCCAACTCCTAAAGTCTCAGTGCCCTCAATGATAGTATAAGGGCTATGAAACCTCAACTTGGAAAACATCCTAGCTACTGAAAATGTGCTTTGCAAAACCCACATGCACATACATGTACACATAAGAACGTTTTCAATACGGCTTAGCATTGCTTCACAAACATAATTCTAACGTGAATATCCTTTAATATATTGTCTTTTCCTATTCGTTGGGAAAAGTCTATTTTTTCTGCATCCTGTGTAGTAAAAAAAAAATTGGAGCACTCCAGTGTTCTTGCCTGGAGAATCCCAGGGACAGGGGAGCCTGGTGGGCTGCCGTCTATGGGGTCGCACAGAGTCAGACACGACTGAAGCGACTTAGCAGCAGCAGCAGCAGTACAGCCCTATCGGAGAAGGCAATGGCACCCCACTCTAGTACTCTTGCCTGGAAAATCCCATGGATGGAGGAGCCTGGTAGGCTCCATGCAGTCCCTGGGGTCACTAAGAGTCAGACACGACTGAAGTGACTTGGCAGCAGCAGAACAGTCCTGTAGGCAATTTGATATAAAATAAGACTATCTGCTTTTTTTAAATTTTTTATTTGCGTTTAGTTGCTTTACAATGTTGTGTTAGGTTCTGCTGTACAGCAAAGTGAATCAGCTCTACATATACATATATCCCCTGTTTTAGATTTCCTTCCCACTTAGGTCATTACAGAGCCCTGAGTAGCGTTCACTGCGCCACACAGTACACTCTCATCACTTATATATTTTATACATGGTAGTGTGTGTCTATCAGCGCCCCGTTTTTCTTTGTGGTTCCAGCACTAAATACTTAATTTGCAAAGAATTTCAAACCAATATAAAGAAAACATAAAAAAGAATCACAGGAATGAATCCCCTGGAACACCAATGATTTTATTCACCTGACTTTTAATTATGAGCTGGCGCTTCAACATCACGTGGAGACTGTCTTAATCATTAAGTCCTGAACTCGCAAGTTGGCATGTTTCTCCCACGTGCGTTGTTTGGGACTTCATTGCCCACCGAGAACCATATCTATTGAACCAGCTTCCTTCCGATCATTTCCCTGATTGCTCTCGCTTTCTCTCATTTTCTCTGATCGCATGTGCACATAACAAACACACATCCATATGTCTGTCTTCTCTAGCCATCCAATTCCATGTACCTTGGGCCCAACCTTCCTTAATTACGGAGTATATAAGCATAGAGTCCTGAACAATCGAATATATTCTGGGTTTGCCTTATGGAATGTTGTCCCATTTCTATTTAGTCTTTTAAAAAAATTTTTTTCCAGCTTAAGATATAATTAACATATAACATTGTGTAAGTTTAAGGTGTACAAAATGATAACTTGATATATGTATAGATTATGAAGTGGTGGCCACAATAAAGTTAGTTGACACCTAACTTTTAATTAGTTACGTGTGTGTGTGGTGAGAACATTTAAGGTCTACTCTGAACATTTTTCAAGTACACGTAACAATATTGCTAGTTAGAGTAACCACGCTGTACACTAGATTCCCAGAACTTATTCATCTTAAACTTCTCATAACTGGAAGTTTGTACCATTTGACCAGCATCTCCCCATTGCACCTCCTCTCTGAGTCCCTGACAACCACCAGTCTGGTCCTTAATGTATACGTCCAGGGATATGGATAGGCCTGCTGCTGCTGCTGCTAAGTCGCTTCAGTCGTGTCTGACTCTGTGCGACCCCAGAGATGGAAGCCCACCAGGCTCCCCGTCCCTGGGACTCTCCAGGCAAGAACACTGGAGTGGGTTGCCATTTCCTCCTCCAATGCATGAAAGTGAAAAGTGAAAGTGAAGTCGCTCAGTTGTGTCCGACTCTTCTCGACCCCATGGACTGCAGCCTACCAGGCTCCTCTGTCCATGGGATTTTCCAGGCAAGAGTACTGGAGTGGGGTGCCATCACCTTCTCCACATGTATAGGTCTACACTTAGTGATTTACTGTGAAATATCATAAATATAATTATGCTCAAAAATGTAATAGGAGAAGGTGAGGGTGGGATGATTTGAGAGAACAGCATTGAAACATGTATATAACCATATGTGAAATGGATTGCCAGTCCAGGTTCAATGCATGAGACAGGGCACTCAGGGCCGGTGCACTGGGATGACCCTGAGGGATGGGATGGGAGGGAGGTGGGAGAGGGATTCAGGATGGGGGACACATGTACACCCATGGCTGATTCATGTCAATGTGTGGCAAAAACCACTACAATATTGTAAAGTAATTAGCCTCCCAATTAAAATAAGTAAATTAAATTTTTTAATGTAATAGGATAATTTAAGATGCTGGCCTATTTTAGTTATTATTGTGCAATAAAACACCCCCAAACTTCCTGCTTTTCTTAAGAGGGGACATTATTTTGGGGGATCCTATCAATGATTGGGTGCTCCTTGCAGAACTCTCCCTGTGCACACCATGTGGCTCACCCAGCTGGAGGGGCTGCTGGCAGTGAGGCTCAGCAAAGACTCGGATGGCTCAGCCCCTCACTCTCTGTGGCCTTTCATCCTGGTTTTTGACATGGCAATGGCCCAGGGCCACATTCCAAGAATAAAGCCCCAATTTGCAAGCATTTGACTATGTCTTACTTGGGTCATTGGCCAAAGCAAGCCAGTGACCCAGGTCAAGTCCATGTGGGAGAGGAATACATAAGTTCTTGAAAACTATAAGGTAAGACTCATTGGAAGTTAACAATCTTCCACATGGCCCAGTATCATATAGTTGCCCAAAGATACAGGATACTGTCCCTTCCTATAAAGAATCAGGTGTATGAATTCAGTCTAAAAATGTTTATACTCTGTATTCCGTAGGACACATTTTACCTTAAAGACAAATGATAAACACTCCTGGTTATAAAAAATGATTGATCGTTTCTTTAATATAAGATACACATACCTCCTGCCATGAACAAAAATGAGAAATAGAGAATGAACAAGAGTAACACGAAGAAGACATTTCAGGATGGAGTCCTTTTTCTTATCAGCTAACATTTCCTGTTCATACACTGTCCCTAAGATCCTGACCAACTACTGTGACTCTGTCTAGATTGGTCTGAGATTTGCAGCTGTCCTCTTCCAACTTTTCCTCTTTATCCAGTGTCCTTACTTTGAAGTGTAGGAATAGGTTGTTATTGGGGGAAAAAAATTTAAGGGTAAGGAAAACAAGCTGATGAAGCTCCAGTTTCCTGGGAAAGAAGAAACAAAGAAATACTTTTTCTAAGTAATTTGTATTGGACTATACTTGCTTTACAATGTTACAGCAAAATGAATCAGCCATGCATAGACATAGAACCCCTCCTTTTCGGACTTCCTTCCCATTCTGGTCACCACAGTGCATTAAGTAGAGTTCCCTGTGCTCTACAGTACGTTCTCATTTCTTGTTGTACAGTCGCTGAGTCATCTCCGACTCTTTTTGTGACCCCCTGGATCACAGCACTCGAGGCTTCCCTGTCCTTCACTATCACAGTTATCTATTTTATTAACAGTGTATATGTGTCAATCCCAACCTCCCAATTCTTCCCACCCTTTACTTTTGCCCTTGAAATCCATACATTTGTTCTCTACATCTATGTCTCTATTTCTTCTTTGCAAATATCATCATCTATACTGTTTTTCTATATTTCAAAAATATGTGCTAATAAATGATATTTGTTTTTCTTTTTCTGACTTACTTCACTCAGTATGACACTCCCTAGGTCCATCCACATCTCTACAAATGACCAAATTTCATTCCTTTTTATGGCTGAGTAATATTCCATTTTTGGTAACTCAAACGATAAAGCATCTGCCTACAATGTGGGAGATCTGGGTTCGATCCCTGAGTCGGGAAGATCCCCTGGAGTAGAAAATGGCAACCCACTCCAGTACTCCTGCCTGGAAAATCCCATGGACTGAGGAGCCTGGTAGGCTACAGTCCATGGGGTCAAAAAGAGTCGGACATGACTGAGCGACTTCACTTCTTCTTCTTCAATATTCCATTTTTTAAAAAATGAAAGAAAAGAAAGAAAACAACTTCCCTAAGGTCACACAGCTAATATATTGCAGGATTTGGACCTAGATGGTCTGGAATCTAGAGCTGACATACTCCTCAGATCAGGAAGAAATATATCAGACAATTAACAGAAGTTTCCTGGATGATGAACTGAAGATAATTTACATTTTCTTTTTAAAAATGCCCTGAAATTCCCAATTTTTCCTAATAATGATAATAAATTCGTGCAATTTAAAAAAATAATAATCAAGTGGGATGAAACACCCAAAAAAAGAAACCCTGAGAGAATCAAGCAAGCAAGTGGTACCCAGGGGGAACTTGTGGAGGAGCACAGTGGCTCTTATTGGCTGGCTCTCTGCCTGAGTTATTCCTCAGGGGAATAACATGAATAGTTTTGTGCCTCTTGCCCTTCTTTGTTGATCCCTAAGGACCAAGGGAAGTTCTAAGCCTAATAAATTACTTGAATTTTATCCAGAAAGTAAACTTCATAAACTGAACCAAACACTTTCATTTTAAGCACATGTGGACATTATTTATAAAAATTTTAATACTAACCCCAGGGAAGGAGGTTTTTCCTAGGCTGAATTTTTGAGGTTGTCTCATTAACAGACTCCCTGCCATGACCTTACTTGCAATCTCATCTGAAACAATGCTGCAGCTGTTCTGTAAAACCAAGATCTTCTAACACAAGAGATGTGATGCCAAGGAGAAGTACCATCAATGCAGTTCAGATGAAAGTCACTTCCTGGAAATGGGCTGCAGGAGCAAAACTCCCCTTCCTGTCAAATCTCCAACCCCAGACGCAAGTAACTAGAGGCAGGAGCTTGGGCTCAAAGCCTGTTTTAATGCACTGGGCTATCTAATCCTATAACTGGATCCTGTTCACTATTAATTAAGTAGTAAAGTTAGACTCCCTTTGAGGCTTAAACATCTGCTATGGAGGAAGACTAAAATCTCTCTGTTGAAAGAAAACCAGAATCGCGTGGGAAATTCTCAGATGGTCTGGATCAACAAGAATAATTTTATTGTAGGCTTGACATTAAAGGAACTAGGGTGAGTCAATCAAGCCAAATATTTTAGCTCTGCAATACCAATGTGTGGTTTATGGAGCCAACTCTAGATAAAGCCATGAATTGCTATCTAATCCACACTTAAGCCTCCTAATATTGAGAGCTCAGGATCCGTGCTGTCAGTCCATGCTTGTTCTAGCCATGCCAAAATAGAGCTGCTAAAGACCTGAAACCTATTGTTGCAGTACCATCTGGGCCCAAAAGCAGTGAGCACCAGCCCACGCCACAGGTCTCCATGGTTACTGTCTACTCTCCTGTAAACCTCTTCTAACCTGGCTTCTGCCCCATTATTACTTCTCAACAGCTCTCCCTAAGTGTACAATGGCTACATCACAAAATTTACAGGTTATATTTAGTCTTCACCCTTATTTGACTTTGCTTTTGACCAAAATATTATCTATTTTATTCACTTTTAAAATATTTCTCAAATAAAATTATTTATGATAGCTTCATTTTTTAAAAATGTCTGTTAAGTATGTAGCAATGCCCTTTTTTTCATTCTTGATATTGGTTTCTTTATTCTTTTCTTCTTTTTAATCCAACTGAATTATTCTTCAATTTTACTTTCCAGTTCACTAGTTCTCTCTTCAGCTGCATATACTGTTGTTTGGCCCACATTGTCTGCTTCTTTTTAACTGACAAAATTTCATTTTACTTTAACATTTTTATTTGGTTGTTTTCAAATCTATATGGTTACTCATCTATTGCCATGGTCATTGTCATTTTTGTCATTCCATTCTTTTAAAAACCATCTTTAAATATTCATGCATAGTGTGGTACACAGAATAACATACTTCCCCCTACCCCGTGCAATGATATTCTCATTCTAATAGCCTAAAGCTGTGAATATTAACTTATATGGCAAAAGGGATTTTTCAGATGTGATTAAGGACCTTGAGATGGGGAGATTATCCTGGATTATCTGGGTTGGCCCAGAGTAATATAATCACAAGAGTTCTTTTATAAGAGAAAAGCAAGAAAATGAAGTCAGAAAAAGGAAATACGACAACGGAATCAGAAGTTAGAGTGATGTACTTTGAAGATGCAGGCAAGGGCTGTGAGCCAATGAACGCAGGCATCCTCTAGAAGCTGTAAAAGTAACAGAAATGTTTTTCTCCTTTGATGCCTCCAAAATGAACACGTTCCACCCAACACCTTGATTTTATATGTCTAAAGTCCAGAACTGTACAGGAATAAATCTGTGTTGTTTTAACCCACTAGATTTGTGTTAACAAGATACAGTAACAATGGAAAATCAATATACAAAGTTATATCCATATATAATAGTTCCATCGTCTGAAATCTTTTTTTTTAATAATTAAGCTTTTTATTTTTTTAATATAAATTTATTTTAATTGGAGGCTAATTACTTTACAATATTGTATTGATTTTGCCATACATCAACATGAATCCGCCACAGGGGTACACGTGTTCCCCATCCTGAACCCCCCTCCCACCTCCCTCCCCATCCCATCCCTCTGGGTCATCCCAGTGCACCAGCCCCAAGCATACAGTATCCTGCATTGAACCTGGACTGGTGATTCATTTCACATATGATATTATACATGTTTCAATGCCATTCTCCCAAATCATCCCACCCTCTCCCTTTCCCACAGAGTTCAAAAGACTGTTCTATACATCTGTGTCTCTTTTGCTGTCTCACATACAGGGTTATCGTTACCATCTTTCTAAATTGCATATATATGTGTTAGTATACTGTATTGGTGTTTTTCTTTCTGGCTTACTTCACTCTGTATTATAGGCTCCAGTTTCATCCACCTCATTAGAACTGATTCAAATGTATTCTTTTTAATGGCTGAGTAATACTCCATTGCGTATATGTACCACAGCTTTCTTATCCATTCACCTTCTGATGGATATCTAGGTTGCTTCCATGTCCTGGATATTATAAACAGTGCTACGATGAACATTGGGGTACACATGTCTCTTCCAATTCTGGTTTCCTCGGTGTGTATGCCCAGTAGTGGGATTGCTGGGTCATAAGGCAGTTCTATTTCCAGTTTTTTAAGGAATCTCCACACTGTTCTCCATAATGGCTGTACTAGTTTGCATTCCCACCAACAGTGTAAGAGGGTTCCCTTTTCTCCACACCCTCTCCAGCATTTATTGCTTGTAGACTTTTGGATAGCAGCCATTTTGGACTCTCCCACAGAGTCCAAAAGAACTAAGTGTTATCTCTCCCCCTCAAGATGACTTGTGTGCTCATAATGTTGATTTTGACCTGTGGAAAACCTCAGAATCTAAATTGATAAGACATTCCTCTTTACATTCAGTTCAGTTCAGTCACTCAGTCGTGTCCGACTCTTTTAGACCCCATGGACTGCAGCACACCAGGCCTCCCTGTCCATCACCAACTCCCAGAGTTTACTCAAACTCAAGTCCATTGAGTCAGTGATGCCATCCAACCATCTCATCCTCTGTCATCCCCTTCTCCTCCCACCTTCAATCTTTCCCAGCATCAGGGTCTTTTCCAATGAGTTGGTTCTTTGCATGAGGTGGCCAAAGTATTGGAGTTTCAGCTTGAGCATCTGTCCTTCCAATGAATTTTCAGGACTGATTTCCTTTAGGATGGACTGGTTGGATCTCCTTGCAGTCCAAGGGACTCTCAAGAGTCTTCTCCAACATCACAGTTCAAAAGCATCAGCTCTTCGGTGCTCAGCTTTCTTTGTAGTCCAAGTCTCACATCCATACATGACTATTGGAAAAACCATAGCTTTGACCAGACAGACCTTTGTTGGTAAAGTAATGTCTCTGCTTTTTAATATGCTATCCACGTTGGTCATAGCTTTTCTTCCAAGGAGCAAGCATCTTTTAATTTCATGGCTTCAGTCACCATCTGAAGTGACTTTGGAGTCCAAAAATATAAAGTCTGTCACTGTTTCCACTGTTTCCCCATCTATTTGCCATGAAGTGATGGGACCAGATGCCATGATCTTAGTTTTCTGAATGTTGAGTTTTAAGCCAACTTTTTCACTCTCCTCTTTCACTTTTATCAAGAGGCTCTTTAGTTCTTCACTTTCTGCCATAAGGGTGGTATTATCTGCATATCTGAGGTTATTGATATTTCTCCCGGCAATCTTGATTCCAGCTTGTGCTTCATCCAGCCCGTCATTTTTCATGATGTACTCTGCATGTGAAAGTGAAGTCACTCAGTCGTGTCTGACTCTTTGCGACCCCACGGACTGTAGCCTATCAGGCTCCTCCATCCATGGGATTTTCCAGGCAAGAGTGCTGGAGTGGATTGCCATTTTCTTCTCCAGGGGATCTTCCCTACCCAGGAATTGAACATGGGCCTCCCACATTGCAGGCAGACACTTAACCATCTGAGCCACCAGGGAAGCCCCATACTCTGCATATAAGTTAAATAAGCAGCACTATTTGTATATTATTATTTAGCTTTGCTCTAGTTTTGTTCAGAGGCCTCACTTCTCTGGGATCTCCACCATTCATTCCCAGTCTCACAGGGTGTATCTGGGAGTCTGGGGTTTAACCCCCTCATTTTCTCAACTACCCAAAGCACTTTGTTTCTATAGTGTGTGCGTGCATGTGTGCTCAGTCACCAGGCTTCTCTGTCCATGGGATTTCTCAGGCAAGAATACTGAAGTGGGTTGCCATTTCTTTCTCCAGGGGATCTTCCCAACCCAGAGATCGAACTCACGTCTCCTGCATTGGAAAGCAGATTCTTTACCGCTGCGCCGCCTGGGAAGCCTTATTCACCTATCCTCAAAAAACACACTTAACAGAGGAGAGTTATGCAGGTGCAGGTGGTGTAAAATCCCTGCAGACAGTTTCTTCAAATGCGCTCGTTGTTTACAATTTTAGTTTCAGTTTATATTATTTCCTTCTTTTTTTTAACTTGCCCCTTGAAGATCTTTCTTCTTCAGAGCCCAACTATGCAAAAAAAAAATAATGAGAACTCCATTTTCTTTTTTTTTTTTCAGTAGAAAGCCTTTTTATTTTGGGAGGGCCCATGGTTGCTCGTTCTCCATCTGGTAACTACAGTAAAAAGCACAAAAAAATAAAGCAGGTAGAAGCAGAAATTAGCTTCTGATCTGGAAAATTAGCCTTGATCTGGAAAATGCTTTGTTTTCTAAAGCATGGAACAGAAATCACCAGGAGTGGATTACTTTGCATTTTTGGTCAGGAGTATAACTTCACTCTCTTACTCCAGGGCCACATCAACTATCCAAATTTTGGGGACCTCCCTGGTGGTCCGGGGGTTAGGACTCTGCACTTCCATTGAGGGGGGCATGGGTTTGAGCCCTGGTTGGAGAACTAAGATCTCACATGCTGCACAGCAAAGCCAGAATATTTTTTTTTTAATTTCTAAAATTAAAAAAAAAAGACTATCCAAACCTTTTGTTCACAGGGATTCTGAGGATTTCACGATGTCCTAGACTATCATTCTGGTCCATGTTACTGATGACATCACATGAGTAGAACCTGGTGAACAAGAAGCTCCAGGTACCTTAAATGTCTTGGTAAAACACAGGTGTGACGGCAGATGGGCAATAAACGCCAAGATGATTCAACTCAGGGACCTGTCTGGAAGTCCAGTCATGTAGACTGGACATCCTCCAAAGTGAAAGACAAGTTGTTCTACTTTACATCCCCAAATACTACCAAAAAATAAAATAAAAGGGCTGAGCACTTGGGGTCAGTTCAGTTCAGTCACTCAGTCGTATCTGACTCTTTGAGGCCCCATGAGATATAGCACACCAGGCCTCCCTGTCCAACACCAACTCCTGGAGCCCACCCAAACTCATATCCATTGAGTCTGTGATGCCAGCCAACCATCTCATCCTCTGCCATCCCCTTCTCCTCCTGCCCTCAATCTTTCCCAGCATCAGGGTCTTTTCAAATGAGTCAGATGTTCGCACCAAGTGGCCAAAGTATTGGAGTTTCAGCTTCACCTTTTGAAATCAAAACTTGTCATTTTTGATGTGTTGCTCTGATTCATGTACCAAGGATGAAACTTCTTCTATAGTTTATTTATTTATTTTGATTTTGGGTTGTGCTGACTCTTTGTTGCTGTGTTCAGGCTTTCTCTAGTTGCAGCAAGCCAGGGCTATTCTCTAGTTGCGGTGCTCGGACTTATTGTGGTGGCTTCTCTTGTTGCAGAGCACAGGCTCTAGGGCTCATGGCTTCAGTAGTGGTGGCTCAGTGGTTGCAGTTCACGGCTCAATCGCCCCACTGCCTGTGGGATCTTCCCTGACCAGGGATCGAACCTGTGCTCCCCACATTGGCAGGCGGATTCTTAACCACTGGACCACCAGTGAAGCCCAAGGATGGAGCTTTTAACTGAAATCCAGAACTAGAGGAAATCTCTACTGATCCAGGTTACAGTGAGTCCTGGCACTGATTTGGTTGCTTTTTGTTTGTTTATTTGTTTTGTTTTTGCCCCAGAAGATTCAATGATTCTTGCAATACCTATGACAAATTGGAATTCTGTGAGTGATGCCCTGGTATGAAAAGTTCTGCAGTGATTTTTTGAGCAGCAATGATATTAATATCTGTTTGGGAGTTAAAGATATTTCATTATAATGATAGAAGTGGAGTCGATTTCATTCATATCAGCAGGTCCCTCTTGTAAACTCAATCACGTGACATAGTTTAATCATTTTAAATTATTTCTGAACCCTCCATGACAAAACTCAATCTTGCACAGGGGCTAGTAGTTAAGAAGTCAGTCCAGGTCAGTTTCTAGAAATGTGTAATATACAGAGTGCATAGTAGATCTTGTTAAGACACAAAACTAAGTGACAGAGATGCAGTAAAAAAAAAAAGAGTAATTCATGAACTATCAAAAAACATACTGGTCTTCCTCTTCTCCCATTTAAACAATATTCTCTAATTTTCATTCTGTGATTCTAGAGTTTCTTTCTCTCAAACATCCGGGAATTCAAAGACTTGGTAGTGACAGTAAGATGATTTCTTTCTGAACGCTGGTTAATCTAAAGTTCGTTTCTTTCAGCTCCTCAATTCAAATGTAGCTCACAATCAAGGTTCAACTGACATCCCTAAATACAATCTTTTATTAAAACAACCAGAAGAGAGAATTTTCTACCATCTTAAGAAGATATGATTTCCATGGTAATAACAGCAAATTACAAGAATAAGAGAAAAATTAATTTTAATACTGGTAGTGTCTTCAGTGAAATTTCTCTCCTTCTGCTAATGCATAATGACCACAGAGGAATTGAATGGGCCCCCGATGGGAAATGTAAGAGCACATCAGATGGGCCTGATGATAATGGATAGAGCCTTAAATTAAGGAATAATAGGTACGTGAAGCACTTAAAACTGGAATAACTGAGATCTTACTGTGGCCATTACTTTTGGCCTTAACAATGATCTCATTTTAGGGTTTAAAGCCACATTTTGAAGGGAAAGAGCAGAGAAACAGCTAGTTTCTTTTAAATAGTGAACAAGATTTTGCCTCTCGATTTATGAAAATACCAGAACTGTTCACATTTTAAAGTCTATGCTTTACCTCTGTGATGATGGAATATAAAAAAAATCACGGTTTATACACTATTGGTACTATTTATAAAACAGATAACTAATGAGAACCTGCTGTATAGATAGCATAGAAATCCTGAGTGAACTGTGACCTGAATGAAAAGGAAATCCAAAAGGGAGGGACTATGGGTATATGCATGGCTTAAGCGTCAGACACGACTGAGCGACTGAACTGGACTGAACTGATGGCTTAAGAGTCAGACACGACTGAGCGACTGAACTGGACTGAACTGATGGCTTAAGAGTCAGACACGACTGAGCGACTGAACTGGACTGAACTGATGGCTTAAGCGTCAGACACGACTGAGAGACTGAACTGGACTGAACTGATGGCTTAAGCGTCAGACACGACTGAGTGACTGAACTGGACTGAACTGATGGCTTAAGAGTCAGACACGACTGAGCGACTGAACTGGACTGAACTGATGGCTTAAGAGTCAGACACGACTGAGCGACTGAACTGGACTGATGGCTGATTCATCTTGCAACTTTCATAAAAACTGATTTTAAAAAAATAAAAAGCATTGACAGATTTGAGTCATAGCTCAGTCTCCTGGTTAAGTGACCTTGGCTGACACTTAAACTTTTCTAATCCTCGGTTTCTTCATCTGAAATATGGTTATAACAATAATATTAATGCTCAAAGCTATTTTGAGGATTAAAGAGCATGTCCTCCTTCCTTCTTCTCTCATTAAGGTTGTAGAGTTTCACCAGGCAACTTTCAACTGGTCTTATATTCAGGAAACACTCAAAGTATAAAGGCAGAATGGGAGGACGCACAACACTATTTCCACATCTTTCAGTAAATTCTCCTATTTCACAAGTATTTCTGGCAATATTGCAAAGATCATAATGTGCCCTTCGTACTTAGGCTTTTTTTCCTTTGCCATTTAGACTTCAGTGACATGGATGATGATGGAGTGTGAGGGAGGAAAAAGAGCCCTGAACACGGCAGCCAGGAAACCTGGATTTGAGTGCCAGCTCTGCCAGTGGCTCAGCAGGTAAACTGTCAATGCAGGAGATGCAACAGACATGGGTTCAATCCCTGGGTTGGGAAGATCCCCTGGAGGAGGAAATGGCTACCCACTCCAGTATTCCTGCCTGGAGAATTCCATGGACAGAGGAGTCTGGTGGGCTACAGTTCATGGAATCTCAAAAGAGTCGGACACAACTTAGCAACAAAACAGCAACAAAAGTCCTATGTGGGAGGCTGTGTTTACTATCTTTATTACCTAGATGGGGAAACTAAGGTTTACAGAGAACAAACTTATTTTTAAGAAGATACTTTTAAGCATCAAGAACAAAGCTAATGCTTTTGATTGGCTCTTCCAGTTTGCTTGTTTGGATCAAGCTCCAGATAAAGCCCAGCCTTTCCAACTGATGCACATTTTGGCTTGTCAGGCTTAATTTATAAACACCTGCTTTCTTTCTGTCTTTCTTCTTTCTTTCTTTCTCTCTTTCTTTCCTTGCTTCCTTCTTTCTTTTTAAAAAAACATTTATTTATTTATTTATTCGACTGTTCTGGGTCTTAGTTGCAGCATGTGGGATCTGGTTCCCTGACCAGGAATTGAATCCAGGCCCTCAGCATCGGAAGAATGGAGTCTCAGCCACTGAACACCAAGGAAGTCCTCCTTCCTTCCTTCTTTTTCTTTTTATCTTGCAAATTACTTGTTAAGGAAACCGAATCATTTGTCTTGTACAGATTCCAACATTCTGACTTCCACTAATTACACCTCCATGTTGTCGTCAAAGGTATTGCTTTGTTCTTCGAACTTCCTATACTGCTGGCTTGACCTAGAGGAGTGACCAGATTCAAGTTTGATTTCTTAGCAAACTGTTTCTTGAGAAGTGTGTGCTCTTCCATGATGAGGTCCATAACGCCTGATTCTTTCTCTTTTTATAGTGTTAGCAGCCACAGATGTTCAACGTCTAGATCCAGTAGTTTCACTGCTGCTGCTGCTGCTGCTAAGTCGCTTCAGTCGTGTCTGACTCTGTGCGACCCCATAGACTGCAGCCCACCAGGCTCCCCTGTCCCTGGGATTCTCCAGGCAAGAACACTGGAGTGGGTTGCCATTTCCTTCTCCAATGCATGAAAGTGAAAAGTGAAAGTGAGGTCACTCAGTCGTGTCTGACTCTTAGCGACCCCATGGACTGCAGCCTACCAGGTCTTCCATCCATGGGATTTTCCAGGCAAGAGTACTGGAATGGGGTGCCATTGCTAGGGGATGACAAATGGTGATATTCTAATTTCATCTTCCTTCTTCATTAACTAGCAGGAATACTTCTATAATGATTAGTTTCCCTAAATCTACCATTCAATTATCCAATCATACAGTTCATGGGAATAACAGCATAAATGCTTGATTCTTTCCCTTTTTCTAATTTCTAAATTCTTTCTCTTTTTCTAAAACTAGTATTTAGAATACCAGTTTTCTAAATAAGTGGATTCACTGGCAACCTTCCATGATGAACAGTTAGGTTTGTTTTCTCAGGGTTATTATTAACTGATGGTAAACTCATGGATTTAATTCTATGTGTATTTAAATTTGGGCTTCCCTAGTGGCTCAGAGGGTAGAGAATCTGCCTGCAATTAGGGAGACCTGGGTTCGATCCCTGGGTTGGGAAGATCCCTGTGTTGGGAAGATCCCTGAAGAAGGGAATGGCTACCCACTCCAGTATTCTTGCCTGGAGAACTCCATGGACAGAGCAGCCTAGTTATGTTTACTGATATTCATTTAATCCATATTTGGTGAAACTCAAGTTGCTTCCTGAAACTTTTTGGCAAAACCCTAGTGGTTCTTGATAGCTGCATTGCTATTTGCCCAGACAACATTTTCCAAATTAATTTCATGTTATTTCCTTTCCCAGACATCTTTCCAAGGATTGCTGGTTCCTTTTAGTAGAAGTGGTATTTAAAGACAACAATCTGCACGTTGCCACTGAATTGAGCAGGGCTTCTCAAGTGGCTCTGTGATCAAGAATCCACCTGCCAATTCAGGAGATGCAGGTTCAATCCCTGGTGGGGAAGATCCCCTGGAGAAGGAAATGGCAACCCACTCCAGTATTCTTTCTGGGAAATCCCATGGACAGAGGAGCCTGGCAGGCTATAGTCCATGCAGTCAAAAAAACTTGGACATGACTTAGCGACTGAACAACAGCAACAACTGAATTGAGCATTCCTTCTAGACCTCTTTCATGGACAGAACTAAGAAAACAAGACAAAATACATGATGAGTTTATACTTATTTCAATACCACTTCAAATTCAGACCTCAAAGTTCATACTTAGTATTTTCAAATTTACATCTCTATTTCCTTTCTCCCACATAAAGAAATACAGTTCTCAATGATGCCAGGAATGATAAAATTAGATTATCCACAGACACTTTTTAAATTCATTCTACAATATACACAGTATTTACAAGAGCAACTACAACTATTGCCGATCATATTAAAAGCATAATCAGTTTAAGGTGTTTTTTTAACAGTTCTTCTTGTTCCTACAGTACATGCCACTAGAAATGTACAGTCAACTCACTGTGTTTTAAAGTCCTTTGAGTATATGCATGGCTGAGTCCCTTTGCTGCCCATCTGAAAATTCCACAACATTGTTAATCAGCTATATGCCAATATAAAATAAAATGTTAAAAATAAATAAATAAAGTCCCTTGGAAGAGCTAGAATTCTAACTCAGGGATTATGACTCACCTAACTTACTCCCCAGTCTATATACCATTAGTCAGGACCCGAAATTTCCAACCCACTTGAGACAGATGATAAGAGCTTTTAGACAGGACAACCTTTGAGATCCCCCACCACTTCCAGGGCTTCCTGGGTAGCTCAGCTGGTAAAGAATCTGCCTGCAATGCAGGAGGCTCCAATTCAATTCCTGGGTTGGGAAGATCCTCTGGAGAAGGGATAGGCTACCCACTCCAGTATTCTTAGGTTTCCCTGTTGGCTCAGACAGTAAAGAATCTGACTGCAATGAGGGAGACCTGGGTTCAATTGCTGAGACCCAGGTTCAATCCCTGGGTTGGGAAGATCCCTTGGAGGAGGGCATGGCAGCCCACTCCAGTACTTTTGCCTGGAGAATCCCATGGACAGAAGAGCCCAGTGGGCTACAGTCCATAGGGTCACAAAAAGTAGGACACAACTGAGCGACGAAGCACAGCACAGCACCATTTTTAACTTAATACACTCCTAACACCACAAGTACAGGTCCCACCAAAGCTGTGTGCATGGCAGATCTATACTGTGATTACTTTAGTTATATAAGCCAGTTCTTAGTGCCAAAGATTTATGAAATTGATGAAACTTCATGTGTTTTCCTAAGAAACAAATTAACCCGTGCAGAAATACCAAGCTTCGCAAAAGCCATTGAGAGTTTTCTCAACCAGTACTGTATACCCCAACCTTCCTCCAAACAGTTTGACTTCTAAGAGCATCTAGTGATAATTCCAAAGACCTCCACCTTCCCTGTCATCACTTTTTTCTATTAATAAGACAGCACAATACAGTGCTTTTCAATTTATTAAGTAATGTCACACTGTTTTGAACCAGTTTACATTCCACCAGCAGTGGATAAGAGATCCCGTTCTGTTTCTCCACATTTTCACAAAGGGTAGAGAGAGACCTTTTATTAACTTTTGCCCATCTGGTAGATATGCAATAAAGTTTCATTGTGATTTCAATTTGCATTTCACTGAATACTAATGACATTGAGCATCTTTTTATATGTTTATTGGTTATAGGTTACCTCTTCTCTGAAATTTATATTCCTGTCTTTTGCCCATTTTAGAATTTAGTTGTTTTCCTATTGCTTAATGATTCACAAGAGGTTTTTATATGTTCAGGATACTAAATCTTTGTCAGTTACATTCATTGAAAATATCTTCTCTCAGTTTATGGTTTGTCTCTTTATGGTGTCTTTTGATGAACAGAAGTTCTTATTTTTAATGTAGTTGAATTTATCAAACTTTTCCTTTATGTCTGTGCTTTTTTTTAACAATCATCTTGTGAAAGAAGTCATTTGTAGCCAGAAGTGATAGATACTCTCCTACACTTCTTCACAAATGTTTATAGTTTTGACTCTCTTAACTTTCATGTGTGCGTGTGTTCGTGCTAAGTTGTTTCAGTCTTGTCTAACTCTGCCTACCGACTGTAGCCTGCCAGGCTCCTCTGTCCCTGGGATTCCTAGGCAAGAATACTGGAGTGGACTGCCGTGCCCTCTTCCAGGGGATATTCCCAACCCAGGGATTGAACCCGCGTCTCTTACATCTCCTGCACCGGGAGGCGGGTTCTTTTCCACTAGCACCACCTGGGAAGCCCTCTCAGCTTTCATATTCATCTTTAATTCGGTAGGCCTGTATTGTTGTGTATGGTTTGAAGTAAGAGATCCAATTTTATTTTGTTCATATGGATCATGGTTTGCTAGATAGACAGTTCATTTTGCTATCTGATGGTCTGCAGTGCTTCTTCTGCTGTATATGAAGTTCCCATGTAATCATGAACCTGCTTCTGATCTAACTACCCTGCTCTAGGGGGCTATTTGTCAGTCTCTACACCAATGCCACACCATCTTAATTGCTCTAGCTTTATAATGAACCTATTTGGAGCTTCTCAGGTGGCACTAGAAGTAAAGAACCCACTTTCCAATGCAGGATACACAAGACGCAGGTTCAATCCTTGGGTCAGGAAGATCCCTGGAGAAGAAGATGGCAACCCATCCGAGTATTCTTGCCTGGAGAATCCTATGGACAGAGGAAGCTGGTGGTCTACAGTTTATAGGGTTGCAAAGAGCTGGATAAGACTGAAGTGTCCTAGCACGCATGTACAGTGAACTATTTACAGGGCAGGAATAGAGATGCAAACAGAGAAAGGACTCGTGGACATGGTGGGGAGGGAGAGGGTGGGAGGAACTGAGAGAGTGGCACTGACATATAGACACTATCGTGTGTAAAACAGAGCCAGTGAGACACTGCTGAACAGCACAGGGAGTTCAGCTCAGTGCTGTGATGACCTAGAGGGGTGGACGGAGGCGGTGGTGGGAGGGAGTCCAGGGAAGGAGGGAATATATGTGTACATGGAGCTGATCCATGCTGTTGTACAGCAGAAACTAACACAGCGTTGTAAAGCAACTGCACTCCAATAAATAGAATAATTTTTTAAAAAGAAAAATCTTGATATCCATTAGGTAAGGGCCCCATTCTACACAACATATTTTTTGCCATTTTTTGAGGAGTGTCTTGTCTATTTTTGACCCTTCCCCACTCTACATAAACTTTAGAATTATATTTCCAAGCTTTCCAGAAATACTAAGATTTTTGTTGAAATTTACTAAATATATGTAAATTTTGTTCAATCTGGGAATTAAATTTAATGCAATCTTGGAATAACTGACATCGTCATGATATTAAATCTTTCCATCCAAGAACATTATTATATATAATTTAGAAAACATTAAGCAAGACCTTGTTGACTACCTATTCATAGGTATGCATTCATTAAAAGTATAAAGAAAAGAAATTGAAAGTATAAAAACAGGAAATGATTCATTCAACATCCAGTGGTCGTCTGTGAGTACAAGAGAGGAATGTGTGATAAGGCTTTCTCAGAGAAAACACAAAGGCATTTCTAAGGTAATAGTTTATTTCTTAACCTGAGTGGTGGTTATGTGAATGTTTATTCTAATATCATTCTTTAAACTGGATATATACATTTGATAAACCTTTTTGTATACATGCCATGTTTCACAAGATAAAATTTAAGACATGCAATAAAGGAGGTATTCTCCAAACCAATTGATTTAGGACAAAAGTGTTACAATTTTGAAACTTTTTCTTCACATTATACAAACCTGCAGGAATTGTCTATCAACATTTTCAAAAATAGCTATGCCCCTCTATGTACCATGGGGAAAGGCTTTCTTTGCTTAAAAAAAAAAAAAGTGATTTTGACATTCAAATTCAACTCCCAGCATTTTAGAGTGTACTATCTCTTGGTGAATTTGAATCATGCCTCTTGTTCTACAAGTAAAGTTCAAGTCAAGATGAGTATACATTCATTCATTCACTTATTTGCAAAATATATGCATCATTCATTGTGCTGGGAGTCTGGAAAATATAAGAAGATAAATATGGGCATTTCTGAATTGCAAGAAGGATTTATTAAGTAAAATGAAATAAGATAAATCCTCAAAAAACTGTAGTACCTGATTGAAGTGGAAGGAGGAGGAGGAAGAAGAAACAGCACAAAATTTTGCAAGGGGGTTCAAAGAGGGTGAACTGACATCTGATTGAAGGACATAGGATTGGGGAAATAGTCATAAACTTTTTGAGTCTTTAATAAGACTATTCTAGGGGTGTTGTTTAGTCACTAAGTCATATTTGATTCTTTTGCAACCCCATGGACTATAGCCCACCAGGCTCCTCTGTCCATGGGATTTCCCAGGCAAGAATACTGGAGTGGGTTACCATTTCCTTCTCTGAGGGATCTTCCTGACCCAGGGATCAAAGCTGCATCCCCTGCATTGGCAGGAGGGTTCTTTACCACTGAGCCACAAGGGAAGCTTTATTTCTTTAGTTTAATAACATGCAAGAAAATATGTATAGATTTCAACCTTTTTACTCATCTTCCAAGTTTCTGTCTGGTTGAAAGAAGACAACTGTTAGACTTGTAATTACCAGGCCTGTTCTTTTCTGGCTCCACACTGTCTTGGTTTCAGGTTTTCAAACTGCAAAGACTTCCATCTCTAGTCCAACCCTACCATGATAGAAAACCACACAGCCTTAGGAATTGCAAACGGAGCACATTTTGAGAGGGCAAAGAGGTTGCTTTCTCACAAAGGTTTTACCTGCATGAAAGCCTGGAGCCAACCCTGCATAATTTATATACACCTCTGAGAACAAGCCTGAAAAGAAGCCAGTGCTAATTGACTGAATTGACCATTCAGTTGGCTGCTCTGGTTTCATGGAAACCTGCTCACACATTCAATAAGTTCACTGGGGGTAATACATTTTAAAAAATGATTATCTGATATCATATTGCCTATTGTCTGCTATCTACTTCCTCTCCAACTCCCTCCCTTGGACCCTAAATGGCTGTTTGACTAAATTTTTCTGTTTTCAATTAGTTTCACTGGTTCTTTGTTTACATGACCCATTAATATCCCACAGTCAATGGAAAGAGTGTTCAGTTGCCAAAGGGGCTTAAAAAATTCCTAAGAGATACGAAGATGATGGCAGAAAGAGGCTGCCTGTTCTACAAGGGGTCCTACAAAGCTAATGTCATTTTTCTCATTTCATATCCCAGAGCCAAAGTCTTCCATGGGACAAACCCAGCAATCATTGACATTTCCAAAATGGCAGCACTAGTGATGTGAAGAGCGCTTCTCCTCTGAAGGCGCTGGTGATTTTTAAGCCTGGGAACAGATTGGAGGCTGTATTCTTGGCCCAGTAGTGCTGCATTTGCACTTATTAATGCAAAAGTATGTAATAATTAAATTCGGGACCAGCAGCAACTGCTGCCATGAGAAACTTAGCTCCCAACTGTATACTCAAGGAAAGTCCAATTGCCCACTGAAAGGATTAGTAGATCCATTTACCATTCTGAATCCTGGGCACTGTTTCAACCTCCCCCAAATTATGTAAGTTGATAATAAGGAGCAGCCTGAAACATTGGCAGAGTAAGTATGAGCTGGGAAAGCCAGAGCAGATGAAAATGTATTCTGTCTCTTTGAAACAGCTCTTTCCTTAGGATGTCTTTAAGATTGCAATTGATGGGATCACATCATGCTATGCTGGGTAGGCTTTACGAAGTCATTTTCCTAGGTTTTTAGTTTACACTGCAGAGCTGACTCAGGAAGCTAAGCTTCTATAGTAGCTTCATGATGGTTCATTAACTGTGTCACCTTGACTGGACCACAGGGAATCCAGATATTTGATCAAACATTACTCTGGGTGTCTGTGAGGGTGTTTCTGGATGAGATTAACATTGGAATCCATAAACTATGTAAAGCAGATTGTCTTCCCTATATGTGTGAGCTCCATTCAATCTGTCAAAGGAATGAGAACAAAAAGGCAGAATAAGGGAGAATTCACTCTCCTTGTCTTAATGTCTTCTAGCTGGGATAATGGTTTTCTCCTGTCTGAGGACTCAGGGTCAATTCTCCTGGTTCCCAGGCCTTTGAGAAAAGGCCTGCAAAACTCAGACTGGGATTGTACCATAAGCTCTCTTGATGTCTCCAGCTTGCCAACTGCAAATCTTGAAACCTCAGCCTCCATAATCCCATGCACCATTTCTTTATAATAAATCTCACTTTTACCTCTCTCTCTCTCTCCCACCCTCCACCCCCCCAACCCCGCCTCCCTCTTCTATTGATTCTGTTTCTCTGGAATGGACTAATACTGCCCACTATCATACAATCTTTGAATGAGGACTCCATTTGTAATAATACAGACTTCCACATGTCCATTCAGCAACTGTAGATCCTAACCATCAAACACTAAACAAGCACTGATTTCTTTTTCATTCAGAAGAAATAATATTTTTGTTTTAAAAAATGATTACTGAACAGCCTATACATCACTCAAGCACAAGGGCTTCCCAGGTGGCTCAGTGGTAAAGAATTCACCTGCCAGTGCAGGAGATTTGGGTTTGACCCCTGGGTCAGGAAGATCCCCAGAGAAGGAAAGGGCAACCCACTCCAGTATTCTTGCCTGGGAAATCTCATGGACAGAGTAGCCTGGCAGACTACAGTCCTTGGGGTTGAAAAGAATTGGATATGACTAAATGTATGTGTCTTTTTGTTCTGCTTTTTGTTCTTTTTGTTCTGCCTTTTTGTTCTACTCAGCCCTTCAACAGATTGGGTGGAGCCCACCCATATAGGGAGGGCAATCTGCTTTACATAGTCTATGGATTCCAATGTTAATCTCATCTAGAAACACCCTCACAGACACCCAGGGTAATGTTTGATCAAATATCTGGATTCCCTGTGGCCCAGTCAAGTTGCTAAAACAAGCCACTAAAACAATGTCTGCTGCTTCCAATCCTTTATTGCTAGGACTCCACAAGGAGTATAGGATCAGACAATGGGCCTGCATTTGTGGCTGAGTTACTCCAATTGGTTTGCAAAGCAGTAATTAAATGGAAACCACATACAGTGAATAGGCCGCAAAGCTCAGAAATGGTTGACAGAATGAACCAGACTATCAAGGTGACTCTGGCAAAATGGGTGCAAGAAACTGGCACCACCTGGATGGACAGGCTGCCATTAGTGTTAGTGAGGATCAGAATGACCCTCTGGGTCGCATGGGTATTCCCCCATGAGATAATGTTCGGGAGGCCTCCCCCACTTATTGGGGAAGTAAAGAGAGATTTATTACAAAGAGGAAGGAGGGAGGTGTCATGGCAACTGGAACATTCACACATGTACTCAAGTACAAAGGACCTAAAATAACCCCACTCAAGGACCCTGCCTCACAGCATCATGCTGCTGCAGCTAAGTCACTTCAGTTGTGTCCGACTCTTTGCGACCACATAGACGGAAGCACACCAGGCTCCCCTGTCCCCGGGATTCTCCAGGCAAGAGTACTGGAGTGGGTTGCCATTTCCTTCTCCATCACAGCATTATAGATACAAACAAAACAAGTAGCCTTCAAACTTATGAAAACAAATTCCCTTGAGTACTCGATTCTTTTTTTAATTTGTATTCTCCTATTTAATTTGCACTAGGCTTTCCCTTGGTGGGTCAACCCACTTCAACAAATGATAAACCAATGGAGACTTTACAGTAATCAAGAAACAGGAGCTAAGCCTTACCGATGTGCTTACACCAAGGATAATTTGAAACATTCTCGAATTGTCAACATTTTCATGGATAAGAACATTATGGAACAGGAACTTCCCTGGCAGTCCAATAGTTAAGACCACCTTCCAAAGCAGGGGGGTGCAGGTTCAATCTTTGGTTGGGGAGCTAAGACCCCACAGGCTTCTTGGTCAAAAAAAAAAAAAAACATAAAACAGAAGCAATATTGTAACAACTTCAACAAAGACTCTGTAAAAAAGAATATTATGAAACAAAAAACAGAGAACTTGAAATTCTATACACAGAAGTCCTATTGAAATCAAGGTTGATTTGATGGAGTATAACTAAATATATGAAGTAGTAGACCTTTGTGCTATGCGACTCTGAGTTCTCTTGAGTGCCTTCTCAAATTCAACCACAGCTTGGAAGCAATTCCAGTCACTCCAACCTTCCATGACCTTGACAGACTCTCTCTCCTTGAACGATGTCCCTGTTGGTGTCTGACATTCAACTGTGGATACCCCCTTGTCCTAAAACCAGAAATATTCACTGGCTACATCTCCAAGAAAATATTATTAAAAGAAAGCATTTTGCACCGACTTACTAGTTCCAATTCTCACCCAAAAGTCAGAATTAAAATGTGTCACATTACCTGAAGCCACCTTAAGGAGTAAGGTGAGTGTTTAAGGAGGCATATTAACCCTAGTGACCTTGGAATGTCAAGGCACTTGCCCTGGGAGTCACGATTTCCAAGATCTTTCACCATTGCCCCCAAAGAGTCAATTTAATTTTCAGTAGGCAATGCCCCACCTCCCTTGTACCTTACAAGGTTTCCTACTGAGAGAATAAATTGAATTATCATTTTCATTTAGCATATTGAACACTTTTGCAAAGCGAGTGAAAGTATAGCAAGACCAGGTCCTGTTAAAAATGTTTAAAAGGGGGGAAAAGGATTTCACATTCCTGTCTAGACAGCATTGTTCGATATGACCTATCAGGAAATATTTTCATAGTTCTCTATCTGCTGAAATAGTCACATAGAAGATAGGGGACAGGTACATAAGTTTTTCCTCTCCACTACCCCGCCCCCCAAAATCCGGGTCACGGTTGAAGTACACTGTCCCAGAAAGACTCTGCCATCTGAAGTGTGGGCGTTCCCATCACCCCATGGGCCAGAGCAGGAGGGCACAGAGGCCTCCGCAGAAATAGACCTTGGATAAATGCAGCTTTCAGAAAAGAGGAGGGGCAAGCAAAGGAAACCAAGCACCGAGGGTCCTGCGGATGAATCCTGGCAAGGCAGAACCGTCCCTGGCAACAAAAGCCTCAAAATAATAAAATGCAACATTTACATTGCCCATTTGCATTTAGTGCACGTTAAACTTCCTCGCATACGAAAGATAATGACAGATGCAAAGTGAGTGCTGAATGCTGCAGGTCTGTCAGTGGGGACTGGGCGAGGTGCCAGCTCCCCAGATTGAACCAAACAAGGCCACTCCATGCAGGGCTGGTGGAACTGGGAAAGAAGTGGATCCAGGACCTCTGGACCTGCAGCGAAATTGACAGAAACCCGGAAGCTAAACCTGCGACAGTGAATCGATGGCGGCAGTGGTGAGTGAGTAAAGGAATGCAGGTTCTTTAGTCTTCAAGTAGACTTGAGATGGTCCATGTAGCTTGATCTGGCATTTTATGGCCGTCTTCTGCACAGTTTTCTATCTGGGCAATGTTGTCTACTGGAACCAAAGTTTCTTGAAACCCAAAATGGGTCAATACCAGCATGGCTGGTATTGAGGGGTAAGAGTAGGTGTGAGTCACGCAAGGGGATTGCATTCCAAAGCAGCGCAGCCTGCCCCTTGGAGACTCCACTGTTTCGAGCTTTTTCCTGTGGATGCATTCTGACACCTCTCAGGTCCCACCTAAAATGTGCTATTGACGGAGTGACCGACTTTTTGACAGCCCAGAAGCCCTTTCTTAGGCAAACCTCCTCAGGCTCTCTCTCACCAGCGTCCCAATGCCATGTATTTGGAAGAAACATTGATTTTTCGCCAGCCAACAAATTTATTCCAGCTGCATTAGTGAGACTGGGTGGACGGAAGAGTGGAGACCAGTGACCCACTTCCAGATCTTCGCTCTCTCTCCGACTCTAAGCCACAGACATGGTGGGACCAGGACAAGGGAGGCGGGGTGGGGGTGGGGGGGTATTGTTGAAACCCTCAGGCCAACCTCTTAGCTCCCTCTCTGCAACTGCCCTGGAAAAGGGCGGTCCCCTTTGCTTTCCAGCAAAGCCTGCTGCAAACACATCACTCTTTTTTTAGGTCGCTGGCAAGCTCTTGCATAGCTGGAACCTAAGCCCCAGCCTCCTTACCCCAGCAGAAAGAGAACAAAAGCTTCCAGGAGCTAGAAACAATGAGCTCCCCATCCTTTCCCCCCTCCCCGCAGTCTCCCACCCTATCCTCACTGGTCCCACCCCTTTTTCCTCCTCCAGGTGGAAAATCACCCAGAGAGCTTCTCTCTCATCACCAGGGCTTTATTTATTTCCTTACGAGGGTGATGGCGTTTACCTGCCTTGCTTTTCAGAAGCTAAAACGCTTTGGCAGCCAAGAATGAAAGTGTTTGTCTTAATTCTGCCCTCTCGGCAGGAGCCGAGGCAGAAAACGGCTCGCCGCTTCCTCAGCTGCTGAGGCTGCCGCTGTTGTGGTGGCGAAGATAAACAGCCCATCAGCGCGGAGCTGAAAAGAAATAGAGAAAAGGGGATGGGAGTCGTTTAATTACTTTGAATGGCTTTTTGTGTTCTGTGTGATTGCTTCCTGTGATACAGTAGTTTCTCATTCTCCATGCAAGCTCCGTGTTTCTATTCAGAAGAATAAGATTGGAGCAGGAAATTGGCTTTCAAGAGTGAGAGTGAGAGAGAAACGGCTGAGAGGTCGCGACTATTTCCATCAGAGGAAAAAGCGAGGGACGGGGCATTTCCAACCGCGGCTGAGCTGAGCCCGGTGGTGGGCCAGCTGGGGAACCTTGTAGTCTGCTTCTTTACTCTGCCCTGGGGCAGGGGGATGACCTCACTTCGGTTCAGTTCAGTCGCTCAGTCGTGTCCGACTCTTTGTGACCCCATGACTGCAGCACGCCAGGCCTCCCTGTCCATCACCAACTCCTGGAGTTTACTGAAACTCACGTCCATCCAGTCGGTGATGCCATCCAGCCATCTCATCCTCTGTCGTCCCCTTCTCCTCCCTCCCTCAATCTTTCCCAGCATCAGGGTCTTCCAATGAGTCAGTTCTTCACATCAGGAGGCCAAAGTATTGGAGTTTCAGCTTCAGCATCAGTCCTTCCAATGAATATTCAGGACTGATTTCCTTTAGGATGGACTGGTTGCATCTCCTTGCAGTCCAAGGGACTTGAAAGAGTCTTCTCCAACACCACAGTCCAAAAGCATCAATTCTTCTGGAGCTCAGCTTTCTTTATAGTCCAACTCTCACATCCATACATGACCAATGGAAAAACCAGTCACTGGGAAAGCTGTCCACCAGGTTGGGCAAAGATAGAGCATCACGGAGTTTAGGACAGGTCAGAGCAGCATCAGGGAAGGTACACAAGCAAAGCCAGGGTTATTCTGGGTTGCAGGCCAGTGCCCTGTACTCTTCCTACCTAGGAAAGAGAGAATGTATGTGTGTGTGTGTGTGTGTGTGTGTGTGTGTGCAATTCCCTTTCAAGTTACCTATGATAGGATAGATCTTAGTATCTAGGCTGAAACCCAGGAGATGGCTGCTCTTTAGTTCTATATTTCTTAACCTTACTGTACTATTTCCATAAATTGAGAACATGTGGTTCATAATAACAGTTACCTCTATATATGACAAAATTATATGATCAAAAGAGATACCTAGCCCTGAGTCTCAAAGAAGCAAAGGTTCCTGTTTTATGCAATCACTATGACCCTTAGCCAAATTCATCTATTTTTTCCATTTACATTAAATTGCCTTCTAAGAAAAAAAAAATACTTGAATCCGCTAAAGGAGTTTGTTATTAGAGGAAGCTGTATGATAAATCCTTTTGTAATACAAATAATATGTTTCTGTAAATTCTAGTTTTTATATATTGGGTTTTCTTAAATTAGAGTAAAGCTGTGCTGGGGCATTTAAGTTAAGGATTGAGATTTACAAGCCCATCTAGAAAATTGAGAGCCCACTGTGAGAGCATTCTTCAAAAGGCAGGGGTGGGGGGGCAAAGTTTGGAAAAGAGAAATTATGTCATCTCTACTGATGAGTTTACAGTGACAAGAAAGGTAGAGCCCTGAGGTACCTGGAACCTTTACACAGGCAGGCAGGTTGGGCAGTTCCGTGAAGCAAGCCCTGTAGATACACTTTGCAGTCTTCAAGGTAACAGACTCATAATAACATCCACCATTGTTATTACAAGATGCCCACAAACGTGCAGCATTAAAGTCTGGGCAATTCTTTTAGCCAAGGAAGCCACTGAGTTCTGAAATATCATCCTTCTACACTCAGAAGTCGAAAGACTCAATGTTTGCTTCAAATCCAGAAACCCACACAGCACCAGTAAATGTGAAGAACATCTAACACCAACAGGCAGAGAATTGGAGAGAGTTCACAAAGGGAAACTTCTCCAAGACAATGCAACACAGAAAAATTGCTCAGCCATTCAAGAAAAAATGTGCCTACAAGAGCATTCCAAGCAGTAGAACAGGAGAAGCTCAGGAAAGAGATTAACAACTACAAAACACAACAAAGTGAGGACAAAGTGAACCACAACTGCTGGAGGAGAGCTGTAACACAACAATGAAATGGTGGGAATGGAAAACCTATCTTTCCTCCTCCCTCATCTCCATATGCCTCTCCTTGAGTTCTTGCCTTCAAGTGCCCTGTCCCAGGGGCCCTTATGCTGCTCTTGGCTGAGCTCAATGTCCAGTCATATCAACCCCCATGCCTACCTCTGGGAGGAAAAGACCTGAAGATGGAGGAGGATCAAAATAGCAGAGCTGCAGCCTCGATGCAAAAGGTAGGTTCAGAATCATACATGAAGGACCACCTGCAGGCTCAAGACAACTCCTGAAAGCCATAAGGCAGTGGAAAAGGCTCTGCCATGCAAAATCATCCCATGGGGTGGTCACGATGTCCGGGGCTCCGCAATATTCCCACTTTGTGGAGCAGGACACTTATGGTCCTCGCCCCTCCACCCCCACCCCATGTCCTCAGTCTGTCTTTTGTCTGTGGAAAAACTTTGCCAGAAAATCAGAGAAATGAGAAAATGTAGAAACAAGGGAAACAGTCAAAGGAGACCAAACAATGATAGTTTAGCCATGAAGCAAAGTCAAGGACTTTTCATTCCTTCTCAAGAGCTATAGGTAATATTCTGACCCATATCTGGTGAGCTGTCTTACAGATACTGAAACCCCCATCAGGTGGAAGAAGTTAACTACATGATGACCAGACTGTAGCCATGACATCAAGCCACTATTCCAAGAACTGGCCTCAAGGACCTGGGAACAAACTGACCCTGGAACTGAAGACTGTACTTAAAACAATCAAGATGACGCTGGTCAGATCACTGCTGACCAATTTCAAGATGACTGTCAGAACTGTTTCTATATGTAGCCCTCTCCCTCTGTGTATAAAACCCTTGTCCACTGGCTGTCAGTGGGGGTGGCGGGGGCGAGGGAGAGAGTCCACCTTTGGACAGGAGTCTGCCCTCCCCCCCTCCAGTTGCTGGCATCTAAAATAAAGCCAACTTTCCACCAAACTTGCCTCTTTACTGGCTTTTGATCAACGAGCATCCAGACCCCACTTCTGGCTACAAGAGGAAGAAAGGGGTAAAAAAAAAACACAAATTTGGGGCCCTGAGTATCTCAGCTGGAAATGGTGTATATCCTGTAAGAGTGATATCCTTCAGAGTCCCCAGGCCACCCTATGGTACCAGATCAGGAAATCTCCAGGCAGGGGCCACGTGGCACGTTGATGGAGGGCAGCAGAAAAGGTCAGAGGGGGATAGATAGCAAGGAACACACCCCATATACATCACATTGGTGGACAGGGGAGACAGGAAGTGGCATCGGGCATTTGGTAAGCACGTCCAGGAACATATTCATCAGAACAGGAGGTATGTAGGGGATGGAGGAACACTGACTGGGATAGCCGACTTATAATCTCACCCTTGATACTTTTTATTTACGATTTTTTTTCATGTGGACCCTTTCTAAAGTCTTACTTGCATTTGTTACAATATTGCTTCTATTTTTTTACATTCGGGGTTTTTTGGCTCCACAGCATGTGGGATCTCAGCTCCCCAACCATGGATCAAACCCACACTCTCTGCAAGTGTAGAAAGTAGAGCGTTAGTCACTTGGTTACATCCAACACTTTGTGACCCCGTGGACTATAGCCCACCAGGCTCCTCTGTCCATGCAATTCTCCAGGCAAGAATACTGGAATGTGTAGCCATTCCCTTCTCCAGGGGAATCTTCCCAACCCAGGGCTCGAACCCAGGTCTCCTGAATTGCAGGCAGATTCTTTACTGATTGAGCCACCAGGAAAGCTGCACACCCCCAGAGCTGGAAGGCAAAGTCTTAACCACTGAACTGCCAGGGAATTCCCAGTCTCGATACTTTTTGACCATGAACTTTTGGTCACATTTGCGCAACAACAACAATAAAAACAAAACAAACAAAACAAAACAAAAAAAGCAGGTCCATTTGACCTTAAGACCTTGGAAAGAATATCAGCCTGAGAGTCCAGTTCTAACCCAGGCCACTCTTCAACTTCTTTCTCTAAGCTTGACTTTCTTCACCCTACAGTTTAAGAATGGTCTCTAACATTCTGATTCCATGATTGCTTTTATCCTTTCAGTTCAGTTCAGTCACTCAGTCATGTCCGACTCTTCGCAACCCCATGAATCGCAGCACGCCAGGCCTCCCTGTCCATCACCAACTCCCAGAGTTCACTCAGATTCATGTCCATCGAGTCAGTGATGCCATCCAGCCATCTCATCCTCTGTCATCCCCTTCTCCTCCTGCCCCCAATCCCTCCCAGCATCAGGGTCTTTTCCAATGAGTCAACTCTTCGCATGAGGTGGCCAAAGTACTGGAGTTTCAGCTTCAGCATCATTCCCTTCAAAGAAATCCCAGGACTGATCTCCATTTGAATGGACTGGTTGGATCTCCTTGCAGTCCAAGGGAGTCTCAAGAGTCTTCTCCAACACCACACTTCAAAAGCATCAATTTTTCGGTGCTCAGCCTTCTTCACAGTCCAACTCTCACATCCATACATGACCACTGGAAAAACCATAGCCTTGACTAGATGGACCTTAGTTGGCAAAGTAATGTCTCTGCTTTTGAATATGCTATCTAGGTTGGTCATAACTTTCCTTCCAAGGAGTAAGCATCTTTTAATTTCATGGCTGCAGTCACCATCTGCAGTGATTTTGGAGCCCAGAAAAATAAAGTCTGACACTCTTTCCACTGTTTCCCCATCTATTTCCCATGAAGTGATGGGACCAGATGCCATGATCTTTGTTTTCTGAATGTTGAGCTTTAAGCCAACTTTTTCACTCTCCACTTTCACCTTCATCAAGCGGCTTTTGAGTTCCTCTTCACTTTCTGCCATAAGGGTGGTATCATCTGCATATCTGAGGTTATTGATATTTCTCCCAGCAATCTTGATTCCAGCTTGTGTTTCTTCCAGTCCAGCGTTTCTCATGATGTACTCTGCATATAAGTTAAATAAGCAGGGTGATAATATACAGCCTTGATGTACTCCTTTTCCTATTTGGAACCAGCCTATTGTTCCATGTCCAGTTCTAACTGTTGCTTCCTGACCTGCATACAGGTTTCTCAAGAGGCAGGTCAGGTGGTCTGGTATTCCCATCTCTTTCAGAATTTTCCACAGTTTGTTGTGATCCACACAGTCAAAGGCTTTGGCATAGTCAATAAGGCAGAAATAGATGTTTTTCTGGAACTCTCTTGCTCTTTCCATGATCCAGCGGATGTTGGCAATTTGATCTCTGGTTCCTCTGCCTTTTCTAAAACCAGCTTGAACATCAGGAAGTTCACGGTTCACATATTGCTGAAGCCTGGCTTGGAGAATTTTGAGCATTACTTTACTAGCGTGTGAGATGAGTGCAATTGTGCCGTAGTTTGAGCATTCTTTGGCATTGCCTTTCTTTGGGATTGGAATGAAAACTGACCTTTTCCAGTCCTGTGGCCGCTGCTGAGTTTTCCAAATTTGCTGGCATATCGAGTGCAGCACTTTCACAGCATCATCTTTCAGGATTTTAAATAGCTCAACTGGAATTCCATCACCTCCACTTTTGGTTATTCTACATGAGTGTAGTATAGTCCAGGTGAAGGAAACAAATTTTTTTCAGAGAAAGGGCTGAATAAGTCAACAAATAACCCAAATGTTGCTCCCCTAATGGACTAGCCTAAAGAGAATGTTTCACAAACCAAGTGGTGGTCCAAGGTCTTAGGGTATCCATTGCCTAGAAATGTGAAGACTAGAAAGAGAACACTGTATTAAACTGTAAAATCTTCAATAATGTGAAGAAGGTAAAAACAGATTTATTTGCCAAGTCTCAAAATACTAGTATAAGGGGACATCTTTTGAAACTTTACAGAGGAAGTTGTTCACCCAAAGGGTAATAAACTTAGCCAATGCGTTACAGCAACAGGTCGTACGGGAGGAAACAAATGTATAAGCGCTCCAAACAGTTCTAGAAAGTTTTATGAATGGCCAAATCATGACAGGCAACAACATTATAGAGGACTGGAAACACTGAAGGTTTACATCTGGGAAAACAATAAAGTTGGCCCTCATCCCTGAGGGCCTTTGAAGTCAGGTTAGGAAAAAATCGGCTCAATGTTCTGCCGAGAGTGTGGCAAGTCTTCATTTCAGTAAAATGAAAGGAACATCATAACAAGGAGAAAAAAAGATGCTCCGGATGAAAGACAACTGAAGATTGTGCGGAGTTGTGCTACACCAGTGATGGTAGCGGGTGTTTGGTTCAGCCCCGTCATGATGTACTTTGCCTCTGTCTTTGAGAGGGGATTGGATTGACACGTGATGAATTCTAACTTGGGTCATATCGACCCAAGTTGTATGAGATGTTGGCTCTAATAAGGAGATTCTAGGAGGAAAATACCCATGTTAGTCCAAATTACTGTTTATTTCTGTTGCTGTTGAGTTTAAGCCCTGTGGACTACTCCCTGTGGTTTCTGTTCGTGACTTAGGGGTCACCCAAACTTTGGTGCCACTGGAGTCACCATTCTGCACAATCACCTGCGCATTGTAACCCAATCCCACACCGTTGGAAAACAAAGAGCTCAACATGCATCGTCTGAGACATGTCACAGTCTCACTGCAAGTCTCAATATGAGAAGACGTTCTCAGGTTGAAAACACGTTAATGGGTGTTCTGCCTAGGAAAGGATTTTTCGAAAGGAGCCCCAGTACATTGCCTTTTCTCTTTGCATTTTAATCAGCTTGTCATTTCATTATCTGCATTCTGTGTCGGCTGTTTGGGATCATTAGGCAAAACCTAGTGATCGCTGCCTATTACTCAGTACGTTTGCTCTAATAAGCTTTCGTAAATAAAACCCAAAGAGATGAAAAAGGCCAGTGGCTGATTACATGCAACCAATTTGGTCTCATTAGGTTCTTATAAGGAGAAAAAGTAAATATAATCTTTATAAATCATACAGCTATAGCAGAGATGCCTGGCAAAATTCATTAGTTAAGATAGTAAGAGTGAAGACCATTTAAACGTGCGTAACAGTTTGGTTTTTGAAGCTGTTAAGTACTGTTTCATCCATTATAAACTTTTACAAAACTCACAGATGTAATCAGGCAGGGGAAATCATATATTCTTCCGTGATTCCCTAAGGTTTGGGCTTAATAAATTGCTATTAAAACAATGATTAAAATAACTAATGCTTGTCTTGAATCTTTCATTCAAAGACCCTTGAGTGACTCGTAAAACACTAATTTATTTTCCCTTGATGCCCAAGGCCTAGATAAAGTTTATTCAACCTCTTTTACAGAGGGTACCATTAAGGCTCAAACAGATAAAATGATAAACTAAAATTCAAAACAAACAAAAAACTACAGCAAAATTGAAAGCCAACAAAGAATATACCCTAAGGTTATTCCTTCTCAAGTCAAAGTAAAGTCAGAATTTTCATTAAAAAAAAAAAAAAAAAAAGACCGTTGCCTCTTTTATTACTTTGCCCTAGGCATATCTCGATTTGATTCTTGGGTGGCAAGTAAGGCAAATGTTCATGGCTAGACTTGATTATTGCTTCCCAACTGAAGAATCTGTTCCGGATAAAAATAAAACAGCTATGGAGAGAGTGTAGAACTTGGAGGCAGGCCGCCTGGTTTTAAGAAGTGGCTCTGTTCCTTCACTCTGTGAACTTGAGCAAGTCACTGAATGGACCCAAGACCCTCCCAGGTGAAGTAGGGATAACACTGCTATTTGGAGGGAAGGAGATGATTAATATCAGAGAGAAAACGTCTTTGCAAACTTTATAGTGCTGCCAAATATTATCTCTTTTTTTCCCCCAGATCTTTCCCTCTCGTTCGTTGCAGTCAGCCCTCCCCTCCATAGGAGCAAGGGCTTGACTCCAGAAGCCCCAGCTCACACCAAAATCCTCAGGTGCTCCAGTCCTTTACGCAAAACAGTGACCTACAGTGCATGTGGTTGGCCCTCCTTACTCGTGGATGCAAAATCTGCGGATGTATTAATAAAATTTGCAGATGCAAAGTCCACAGATACAGAGGGCAGACTGTATATGCTATGATGTGGTGAGAATTAGTCCCGTCTCCCAAAATTCCCACCTTATTTTTTGCACACACCTTTAGGACTGTTCTCAAGCCTTTGCCTAACGGGTCAGTAGGATGCCCCGTTCACAGCACCAGGAAAACAGAGGCTGTGTGAATGAATGAATGGGCACGTCCCTCTGCGTCTCCACGTTACTACCTCTAGTTAGACATCAGAATGTGATCCGCACACTTGGCCTAAACCTGTCAGCCCAGGAGGAGACAGGTTTTCTAGACAGCCAGGAAGAATGGACAGGGAGAGGCAGTAATGGGTTCTCTTCCCTCTGTCCCTTCCCCATTTGGGTCACGTTGCCATCTCCCCTGTAACATCACTGCCCACCTGCTCCCTTCAGCCCTGATTTCCATTATTAAGCGCTGCCTTCTGGGTCCAAGGAAAGGCCTCTACCGCAGCCCAGGTTCCCACCGCAGTAAACATCCCAGCAACAAAGAGAACTGAGAGGGTGGGGGCGGGGGAAGTAAAACGGAGAGAGGCGAGTATTATCTTGGGGACTTTAGCTCTCCAGTGAATTATCCCTGAGCTTGCTATATGCACACAGAGCAAAGGAACTGAAAGAACCACTGGCTTTAAACAAAGCATACGAGGTTAAACAACATATCGTGTCCTTTGGGCTGCATGGAGCGGCTGTGCCTAGATGGAGAGGGTCGTGATGTTAGGAAGTGGGTAACAGGAGAGCAGCAGGAAGAGGCAGCTGTATTTTATTCAATATTCTTTTTCTCCCCTCCCTCCATCTTAAACATATCAGGGATGTAGCTACAAAGTGCTTCTTACAACAGGTGCAACAGCGCCACCTAGAGGCCAAGAGGTAGTAACCGTCCCTCCAGCCAGGGAGAGGCCAGTACTGAAACGGATTACCTCCGTCCCCTGGCACTGCCTTTTTAAGGAAGCTTCCTCCCACTGGGCTCGACGCCAGATTCCCCGGAAGGCAGTCCGCAGACAAGACTTGGAGGAGCTGCCTGCAAAGCAGAGGATACCAGGGGCCGTCTTTGCAGACAACATGCAGCACAGGGCAGCTCCTCCTGAGTGTAGCTCCTAAACATAAAAGCAGAGAAGACCTTCTGGAGCATAGTCTCCAGGCCTCCCCTACTCCCATCAAAATGCAAATTTCCTGTAGTTTTTCCTTCCTCTGTCCTATGCTTCGCCTGTTAGGATAATTCATGCAAATTTTATGCATTTTGTTCAGAGGCATCTAATTAGACAGATTAGCTCGAAGACTCAGTAACCTTCTATTTTATTCTTCTAAAAAGGAGGTTTTGTCAGTTAGGAACCTCTCACTCTGACCGGGCAGCAGGCTCAGCCTGTTGGCCTGCGAACTGGAGCTCACAGGTCTGCCCCCGTGCGAAGTCCACAAACATCTGCATTTTGTGTGTGTATCATCATATGCTTGCTTTTAGGGGCGCTCCTATGCCTTCACGTCCAAAGTCTAGCACAAATGCATGAGCGTCAGTCAATGCACCCAAAGTGCCCTTTTCCACAAGCCAAAGGGAAGTGAAAAGTTAGCTCACAAAGGTCCAAGGAGTAGGAACACCTGATTGGCGTAAGTGCCGAACAAAGGAAATGAAAGAGAAAAACATGCCTGCGTGTCCTCCTTTGTTCCAAAAATGAACTCCAATTCTTGTCGGCACGCTGCCAGCCTGCATTCCAGAAGAAAAAAAAAAAAAAACTCACTTATCAGGGAAAGATAAACCAGAGACGGGAAGGCTAACAAGCTCTCAGATTGACAAAAGCATCGTGGGTTGCCATGGAAAGAGATCTTTTTAAACTGTGAGGGTCATTATCCCCTTCCTTTCAAAATCCACCAGGTGTGTCAGCCGAGGATCTCATTAGACAAACAAGATTCCTCAGAGCAGCATCTGGAATGACCTCCCAACACGCTTCCTTCCTTGAAGAGTCTGCCAACTCCCAAGAGCCATTCATATGTGCATCTAAGTCCCCCACTTGGATCAAACTCCCTGAAACAGACACCCACTATCCCAGCACACAGCAGTCAGTAAAGCTTTTAGGTCAGAGAGTACAAACTCACCTGCCTGTCTGTGCCATTTGATGGCGGCCAGTTGGCCAGAGATGGTGACAAGTTGCAGAACTCCACTTGCCTATCTGTAAGGAACAGCCATTACTCAATTTCAGCCACTCGTCACCCAGAGGCACAGTATTGCTGGATTGTTTTTTTAACACAAGTTTCCCTCATAGCTCAGTCAGTAAAGAATCTGCCTGCAATGCAGAAGGCCCAGATTCGATCCCTGGGTCGGGAAGATCCCCTGGAGAAGGGAATGGCAACCCACTCCAGTATTCTTGCTTGGAGAATCCCATGGACAGAGGAGACTGGCGGGCTACGGTCCATGGGATCCCAAGAGTCGGACACAACTTAGCAACTAAACCACCACCAAAATCTGTAGGTGTATGTGAAATCACCTGATTTTTAAATGCTGGTAGCAATTTTAAAAAAAATGTAAAACCTAGTGCTGAGCCAAATAAAACTTGACCAGAGGCCTAATTTGACCTTGAAAATGCCAGGGCAACCCCTGCGTTGGGTCATTCACAGACCCTGAAAAATGTCTTCCAACCCCAACCAACTCTTATACCTTCCTTGCCTACTGAGGGCAGAACATTTCAGATTTCCATGCTTTTGTTTATCTTGCTTCACCTATCTGAGTTGGTCTTTCCTGCAATCTCTGCTTGTCAAAATCCAATATCAAGGTCCAACTCAAATGTCAGTCTGTTTGTGAAGTCTGCCAGGATCACTGCAGTCAAAATTAATCATTCCTGTAACACTTCGTTTTTATCTTTTTTTCTTGCACTTAGCAGATCGGCCGCACAGGAGGGGTAAGCAGTGCTGGTGTGAGTCCCAGTCATGAGTCCTGGAGACTTTGTATTTTATCCAATGCATCCTCTCTCTCTGCCCAGTGCCCAGCACGGAGCCTGTGTGGATGGTTGGTTCGAATTTTCTTTGGGCAAGTTATTACATGAGAAGCAATACATGCAGTTCACAGACTAAAAAAACTAAAAAACTCAGAACACTTCAAAGATATTTAATTCAATCCCTGTCTTGCATTAATCATGTCAGGTGATCAGATGATAAACCCCGAGTACTTCTGAAATTGGGTTTATTGTTGTTCAGTTGCTAAGTCGAGTAAACCCGTGGACTGCAGCACTCCAGGCTTCCCTATTCCTCACCATCTCCCGAAGTTTGCCCAAGTTTATGTCCCTTGCATCAGTGATACCATTCAATCATCTAATGCAATCAGGTCTACACAGTGGTGATTAAATCAACAGCTATTCAAATAAGGTGCATCACTTTGCCAGACCCCAGAGGTGTGTTATTATTACCATGAATATTATGACTTCCAAAGTTCTTTTTCTTTTTTTTCATGCTTTCATCCTATGTACCCACTACACTTTCTGGCACAGAGAAAGTGAAGTGAAAGTTAAATTGCTCAGTCGTGTCCTACTCTTTGTGACCTCATGGACTATACAGTCCATGGAATTCTCCAGGCCAGAATACTGGAGTGGGTTGCCATGCCCTCCTCCAAGGGATCTTCCCAACACAGGGATCAAACCCAGGTCTCCAGCATTGCAGATGGATTCTTTACCAGCTGAGCCACAAGGGAAGCCCGGCACAGGGAAAGGATTCAATAAAATATTTGTGGAGTTTAATCATCATCATTGAAACAAGTCTCTAATGAGCACCTACTTTAAAAAAACAGCACACTCTGGGGTGGTGATGCAGGCAACACCCTCTAATAGCTACAATACCATTGGAAAGCAAAATATATTTAAGTGAAAAAAAAATTTTTTAACACCATCCATAGGTGGTAAATGCTGGAAGGTATTTCTTGAGCTCCATTCCCATGGCATACCTTTTGCTAAATGCTGGGAATTGAAAGAGAGCAAAAGGCAGTGCCCACCCTTGTGGAGATTTGAGTATTACATAGAGGATTTCGAAATGGAAAGGTCATTGTGGACTGAGCCATCGGAAAAGGTGCAATTTGAAATCACAGGGAGCAGGAAGCTAGTAAATTCTAGGTGGAAATTGATGCCCTATTGTTTTAACGTTGAAGATGTTGATGCAGGGAGAACGTCAAATAAACTGAAATGTTGCAGAAGGGAAAATATTCGAAAATAATGTTACTCGAACATCCCAGTGGCCTTTCTGGGACACAGGAAAGTAAAACTTCCTACTGCTGAACCTTGGGATCACGCCTAGCTACGACCAACAGTGATGATCCAAGGGAGGGATGAGTCGGGGGGTGTGAGGTCCAACAGGAAGACCAGCTCTGCCTGGTGCCTGCGGTTGCCCTTGACTCTCTCCATTCTGGGGACACAGGTGCTGAAGGAAGGAATGGGTGAGACAGACCCCCTGTTCTACCCTAGCATCATCTGGCTTCTGCCTTTCATGTCTCAAAAACACTGCTCTCTATCTGTCTCAGTCCATTCAGGCTGCTGTAACAAAAATACAGTTACCTGGGTGGCTTATAAACAGCAAAAATTTATTTCTCACAGTCTGGAAGCTGGAGAGTCCAAAGTCAAGATGCAAACAGACTGATTCCGATGAGGACATTTTTCATGGACAGCTAAGCTACCTTCTCCCTAAGCCCTCACATGGCCGAAGGGACAACTTCGGCCCTGGGTGGGCCCTCTTCTTACAATGGCACTAACCCCAATTATGAAGGCTCCACCCTCATGACCTAATCATTCCCCAAAGGCCCTGCCTCCTAATGCCATCACTTGGAGGTGAATTGGGGGCAACACAGATGTTCAAACCACAGAAGTATAGAAACTCCCATCTCTCTCATGGATCACCTCTGTCTATTCACAAACTTTCCAATCCTTGGGTACAGCTTCCCTCTTGGGGATAGGGATAGGATTATGACCACAACCATGACCATTGTTCACCCCTTCTGTTGCCCAGCTTGCATTTGGTCAGTTGGTCAGGAAAAGCAGTGACAAAGGAGTAAGAATAGTCTTGGTTTCAGTGTAAGTCTTTCTCTCTCTCCCTCTCTTTTTTTTTCAGCCAAGCCACATGGCACGTGGCATCTTAGTTCCCTGACCAGGGATTGAACCAACCATGGATGGAACTTGCACTCCCTGCAGTGAAAGCTCAGAGTCTTAACCACTGGATCTCCAGACTTTCTCTTCCAAGAGAGTAAGTTGATATCATGACATGTATTTGCCTTAGCCCACGAAACAGAACAAGCCATCCACCAGACCTGAATATGTATAGCTTATAACTATCCTATAAAACAGACAAAATGCAGTTAAGGAAATAAGAAAGAATGAGAAAGGTGGGGGGGGGGGAGTGGAAGAAAGGAGGAGATCAGCATAACAGGTAAACAAATAAAATAAGAAGGATTTATTGAGAGAATCTGAGGTGCATCTGGAGTTGCTGGAAATAAAAGGATGAGGAAAAGGGGAAAAAAACAATTAGATAGGATCAAATCCCTGCTTTGCAAGCCCATGCTCTGACAATAATTTATTCTTTACAAAAAAAAGAGGCAGAAGGAGATCAGAAGATGGGAAAGAAATAATCAACACAGAAGTGAAGGTGTCAACCTGAACAGATTTCAAGCTGAAACAAAGAGTTTATATGATTATCTGTAATTACATGGAGATGTATAAACATCTTGGATGAGTGGTACCAGTAGAACTCCAGCGCTTCCTAGTGCCTTATTAGTTTAGTCTTTTGATATTTATTTTACGTTCTGCCAGCAAAATTTTTTGTCCTAGCTGATGTGTTTGGCAAATCCTTTATTTGGGATGCTTCCTGATTTCAATATTTTTAGCTGCAGTGGTTTTTTAATCATGAGGGTATTGTTTCTAAAGCAATTATTTTATGTGCAACCAAAAGCAAAACTGAAGCCCAGTCCAGATTCATCTGTCATCCTCTAAGCAAGGGGCACAGCAGAAAGAGGCAGAAAACTGCCCTTGAGGACCAGAATATGAAGGGATTTCAGATTTTTCTTATAACACATGGTAGGGGGTGACCTTTGCTGCTCTCACCCAATGTCATTGATTGAAAGCGGCAAACTGCAACTTTATCTGTGTTCATCAGAAATGGAGTCTCATTTACTCCTCCCACCTTGAAATCGAGCCTCTTTGCAATCAGCCGGCTTTCTGAGTGGCCTACAGTTCGGATGAGAGGCACAAGAATTAACATCTTTCTAGAACGAAATGTTCGACTGTTTTTCTGAGGAAGCAGTGGCACCCCTGGTTTGGGGTATAGAGGCTTGGAATTAGCACCTGGAAGGAAGAAGAACTGAAACTTCCCAACTGATCTCATCTTAAGCCATCTCTAGACCGACATCTTCAAAGGCCCCCTCACAAAGGGACAGGAGCAAATCCATCCATTCCCTGAGGTCCTTGTTGCTGGTTTCCATTGCCACTTCCCCCAAAAAATGATGGGAAAAGACAGGGTCAAGTCCTTTGTGGCAAGGCAGATGTACACACAGCCATCAGCCGGTAGAGAAACAGCCCTAAAGACTGGGCTCCAGGGTCAACTCCATGTTTCAAGCCCACATCTAGGCATCAGATGGCTTCTGTCACAAAGTGCTTCCTTTCAAGAATATTTAAATTGATTCAATAAAGGCATTGTTCAGAGAGGAAACGTGCAGTACAACCAACGCAGTCATTTCTACAGCAAACGAATTACGGGCTGAAGAACAATGCGAAGTCTCTTTGACAATTGTCCGTGGGAAGGTGCTCATTTGGAGTCATTACCTCATGTGTCTGTCAGAGGGGATCTGCGCCAGGCCATCATGAGGCACGTTCCCTTTCCTTCCGAAACAGTGTTTGGTGACTTGGCTCTATCACAGCTGTGAGACTGTGGTTCAAGGAGCTGCTTCAGATCCAGCTTTCTGTCTTTCTAGAAAGTTCAAAGCCAACCAGGCTACAGTTATCAGGGCAGATTTTAAAACCCGCAAGAAGATTTTAAAACAGGTAAGAAAGGAGACAGAGGGGCAATCCCAGAAAAAGAGTTTTCTTGGGGAATCCCACTACAAACTGAAGGCAGGAGTTGCTGCCCTTAGGGGTGGGAGGGAAGGTCCTGACAGCTGCTGTGGCTGCCTCAAGGAAAGTGTTATAACACCGGAAGGCAGGGAACCTGAGGTAAAACAGCCAGACGGTCTCCATCCCAGCATTGATTTTATTCTGTCACTGTGTCCCTTCTGCTCAAAAACTCTCCATGGTCCCACTGCCTTCACAATCATATCCCAGCACACAGTTCTCTAGAGTTGACAGGATGGCACCAGCCAACCTTACCTGCCTTCGGTGTTCCCCCTCTGTGACAGGTATCTTCTGTCCTGCCCTCCACACCCGCGATCTACCTGTCTGCACTGACTCGCATCCTGGGGGCCTGACCTGTGGGATCCCATCCAGTTCCCGCGGGAGGTGGCGTCTTGGTTGGGTTCAACCAATAGGGAAAGAGGGGCGGAGCCAGGCAGGCGGGTCGGAGGGACGCGGCTGAGGCGTCCATTGTCCTAGTCTCTTGCAGCCGCGCCCCTCTTATAAAGGGCAGGGGTCCCTGAAAGGCAGCTCCGTCTACACTGCGCTCGCTGGTTCTAATGACCATTCTTTCCCTCAGTTCTAGAGGATGAGGTTAATAACCCTCCCTTTTCCGTCACCCCACTGCTTCAGGTTGCTCATAAACAAATCATGCTCCTCTTATCTATTTGGAACCCTTCATCTGTTGGGACTCTCGCTTTCCCTCAGTCTGCCTCCTTCTGGATGAGAAAACTGAGTTTCAAAGAGGTCAAATTGGGAAGTTCCTCAGGACGTGAAGCTAATAAGTCATTGAACCAGGGGTTGAACCCCACCAGTCTAGCTCCAGGAACTTCTAGGGTAACCCCTGACAGTAACACACTAGGCTGGAATTGCACTGTCACCTCCACTCCCATCAAAGTCCTATCCACCCCACAAGGTTGGGCTCAAGTTGCCCCCTCCCCAGGACATCTCCCTGACTTTGTATCTCCATTATAAATTCAATTTCTACAAAGCAGAGTGTCTGTGTCCTCCCCTTGGATACATAAAACACATTATTTCACCAAGTCCTTTCAGGATTCAGGGGTTTGCTCTTGTTTCTCTGATGAACAGCAAAGCTCTTGGAGGACAAAAATTGTGGCTTCCAAATATTTCCCATTGTCCTTAGCCCATTGAAAATCCAGTGGCCTGTATTAGCTGAATACACGAACAGGAAGGAATTTCTATGGCTATTTATATTGCCTGTCAAAACGAATAGTTGCCCCAGCAATTCTTCTTAAATTTAAACTTGGGGGGAAAAAATTGAGCAGTGAAGAGAAAGGTGACAAACTAAATAAATAGCAGTCACCTGGGAGCCAGTATATTTCCTTTACAGCAAAGCTTGCTTAAGATTCCAGTGAAAGTCTTTTCTGAAGAGCCGTTCTAGCTTGGTAGCTACAAGACAAATTTCTGGGGCTAGATGGCCAAGTTCAAGTCTTGGTTCTGCTACTTGTTAACTGTTATGTTAGGAAACATAGCTAGTCAAGCTCTGTGAGCTTAGTTTTCCATCTATAATATGGGGAGAATAGTAGTCCCCACCCCTATCTTGTGAGGATTAAAGAAATTAACACAGAGAAGCACAGAATCTGATATACTGTGTTCAACATATGTCCTTTATTTGCAATGGTAACATGGTTATCCTGTCCTGTCAGAACTCTTCCCAGGACTTCCTAAGACCTGGAAGTTTCCAGGAAAGGCAAGGTAATACTCTCTAGTATTTATTTATACAGACTCTTACCTTAAGGAGTTAATAAGCTCCACAGACTTAATCTCAGTGTAGTGAATATGTGACAGTGAAGTATTTTCATGTACAGTTGGAAAAAATGGGGAGGGCATTTTTGGTGTATTAGATACTATTTTACAATTGAGGAAACTGAGGCACCAAAAGCATGCTGCTATTGCTAAGTCACTTCAGTCGTGTCCAACTCTGTGCGACCCCATAGACGGCAGCCCACCAAGCTCCCCCGTCCCTGGGATTCTCCAGGCAAGAACACTGGAGTGGGTTGCCGTTTCCTTCTCCAATGCGTGAAAGTGAAAAGTGAAAGTGAAGTCACTCAGTCGTGTCCGACTCTTAGCAACCCCATGGACTGCAGCCTACCAGGCTCCTCCATCCATGGAATTTTCCAGGCAAGAGTACTGGAGTGGGCTGCCATCGCCTTCTCCAACCAAAAGCATAGAAGAGCCTAATTATATGCATGTTGACTTGGCGCCTGCAGTTCACCCAACTGTGCACTCAAGACTGGTGGAGGATGCAAATAAGCAGCACACCACCTGTCCAGGATGACCCAGTACAGCAGAGTCTGAGCTCTGACCCAGTTTTTGACACATCACCTAGTACTTAAAGATCAAGAAGCAGCTCCAGGAACTTCCCTGGCGGTCCAGTGGTTAGGACTCAGCACTCAAAATATAGGGGGCATCGGTTCAATTCCTGTTCAGGGATCTAAAATCCTGCATGCTGCACTGCACATGTTTTGCCAAAAACAAAAATGGAAACTGCTCCACTTTTTGAGAACAAGCTATCAGTCTCTTGGGAGGTGGATGGGTAGATATCCATCAGAAAAAAACTATGATAAAGCTGGGGCCACTGCAAATCCATTGAATAATGCATCTGACCCTGATTCGCTCTTCTCTTCTACACCTGCCAGTCAGCCAGTGACCCCTTCTGTGTTGAAAGGCCGATGGGGTGAGAAGAATTCCTTGACAGGAGAGCAAATAAAGCAACTTCCGTCCTTGATGGGTCTCTTTCTTCTTTATAATCTTACCTTTTTATTACCTTCATTAAGCATGGCATGCACAGAGGACCTGAAAAAAAACGAGAAAGAAACAATCTGAGTGTGGGTTTGGCAGCCGCTCTCCTTCCCCAGAGAACTGAGCTTATACGCATAGTTTATTACTTTCTCATGCTCCTGAACACTGCTTACAGCCATATAATATCTTCTGGTGGGTAAATGAGGAACAGCTCTCTCTAGTCTGTCAATCAATTCTATTTTCCCCTTGAATCAAGGAATTTAACAGCTTACCCCTCTGACAGCTGAGGCAGGGTTTTCTTCCTGCTTTCCTGCCAGGGTTCTCATAGCAGGAAGAGGAAGAAGAAAAAAAGCTGTGTCCTGGAATTGCCTTGGCCCTGTGGCCACCAGAAAGGGGAAAGTCAGTACACATTCCTACAGCATCACTAGCTAGAATGTGGCTGCTGAAAAGAAAAAGCATTCACCTTTAACTAGAGCTTGGCTGAGGCAAAAATGGTGTCCTTTCATTACGGTGATCCAGACAGACTCCAGATTGCAAAGGGCAAGAGGATAGTGACAGAAATAGAGACAGAAAATAGAGGGACTTCCCTGGTGGCTAAGTCCAGTGACAAAGATTCAGCACTCCCAGTGCGGAGGGCCTGAGTTCAATCCCTGGTCAGGGAACTAGATCCCACGTGCAACTAAATACCCAGTGCAACCAAATAAACATAAATAAATAAAAATGTTTAAATGGACAAAGGATATGAATAGACATTTTAAAAAGAAAAGAAAATAGAGACAGATCAAGGATAAAACTATCCATCTCCCTTTCTGAGAAAAGGCACCCCAGCCCATGCTGAAGAAATGTCTGGTCATCTTTAATTTTGTTGTAGTTATTATTTAATATTGGTTATATTCTCTGTGCTGTACAATATATCCTTGCAGTTTGATTATTTTATACATAGTAGCTTGTACCTCTTAATTCCCTTTCCCTAATATTCCCTCCCCTTCCCTCTACCTGCTTGTAACCACTAGTTTTTTTCTCTACATCTGTGAGCTTGTTTCAGTATTGTTCACTAGTTTGTTTTACTGTTTACACAAGTGATATCATACAGTATTTGCCTTTCTCTGTCTGACTTGTGTCACTAAGCATAATACTGTCCAAATCCATCCATGTTGCTGCAAATGGCAAAATTTCATTCTTGTTTATGGCTAAGTGATATTCCATTCCATTTCCTCTCTCTCTCTATCTGCCTGTCTATCTTTCGATCTATCTGTACAACACATCTTCTTTATCCATTCATCTGTTGAAAAGCCACCCATTTCATACTGAAGAAATGCCTGGTCATCTTTAATTTATGTCAAGTTTTACTAAACCACTACTGTCTCTAAAGTATTTGACTAGATTCTTGGGAGAAGAGATGCAGAGATAAACAGGAGGGCTTGTCATCTCTCCATGGTGACATGTGGACCTTACCTCCTTCAGATCTTTGCCCAGATCTCCCCTTCTCAATGAGGTCCACCCTGACTATCTACTATTTTTATTTTTTAAATATTCATGTATTTATTTATTTGGCTGTGCCAGGTCTTAGTGGAAGCATGTGGGATCTTTTAGTTAATGGCATTCAGAATCAAGTTCCCTGACCAGGAATTGAACTCCAGCCCCTTGACTGGGAGCATGGAGTCTTAGCCACTGGGACAACCAGGGAAGTCCCCTGACTGCTTTCTAAATGCTGCCACTGTCCCCCTCCAGCACTCCTGATACCTCTTATCTTAGCATTTTTCTTCCTTTAGCACCTATCTCCTTCTGACAAACTTTATATTTACTTACTTTATTATGTTTATTATTTATTATCAGTTTCCACACACACACACACCATCCGCAGGACAGAGAATCTTTGTGAGTTTTATCCCCTGATGTACTTTAAGAACCTAGGACAGTACCTGGCCCATGGTCAACATTCAATGAATAGTCATTGAACAAAAAAATTGTTCCTCTCAGAGCCCAAATACATTCCTTTCTACATCCTGAAGAATCTGCTGGAATTATTAAGGAGAAACTGGCCTTTTCTGCACTGAATGCTTCCAGGAATGTAGACAATAAACCACCCAAACCCTTGAACAGGTTTTGGTTAATGAGTGAATGCATCCTCACAGCTCACACATCTCACTGTGTGATTGACTTGTCACAAAACAATGTCCTATGGTTTCCCTTCACAGATCATCCCTCAGTCAATAAGCATCTGGGTCATATGAGCAGCTTGATTCAGATGTTTTATTTCTGAGCCTGATGTAATATCGTTTTTATTTTTTTAGCAGAAGTACATTCATGGTGTGATGCAGAGGACATGTGCATTTAGGAAACACATTCTAGAAGTTCCTTCAATTCTCTTACATGCCAACAAGCACAAATTCCAAAGGTCTCTAATAACTTTCAATGGATTACACAGTTTAATCATTAGCAGATTCCTGGAGTCTGATCCCTGAATGAAGTTGTAAATATCCACCACTCCCCTAGACTCAGCAACTGGGTTCTGAACAAGGGAAAACTCCCAGCCCATCCCAAACACACTCATGGGCCAGCACAGATCCAACACTGCTCCTACCCAATACTCCTTCCTCAGGCTGCCCTCAACTGGCATATCCCAGTTTAAGGACTTCTAGAGCATCCATCCAGGAACTGTGGCAGGGAGCCAGATATTTGTGTCTTAGGATAAATGATCTGAATTTCCTAGGTATGAAAATGTTCTCACAAAGCCACAAAAATTGGTTAATGGCAGTGAGATAAGATCACATTGCTTCCCTTGCTGGACCTCACAAGTGACCCCCACAACTTGATGCACCTGCCTTTGATTTTTCAACCATTCTTCTCCTTGGGCTCCCCTTTCATTTATGATGGGATTACTCAAGGACTGATGTTGAAGCTGAAACTCCAATACTTTGGCCTCCTGATGCAAAGAACCAACTCATTAGAAAAGACCCTGATGCTGGGAAAGGTTGAAGGTGGGAGGAAAAGGGGATGACAGAGGATGAGATGGCTGGATGGCATCACCGACTCAGTGGACATGAGTTTGAGTAAAGTCCGGGAGTTGGTGATGGACAGGGAGGCCTGGTGTGCTGCAGTCCATGGGGTCGCAAAGAGTCGGACATGACTGAGCAACTGAACTAACTAACTGAGATAACTAACTCCTAAGATAACCAGTTCAGGGAAAATAGTGGCTCTGCTAGCTGATTCCCTGGATTCCCTATTTTAACTTCTCAAAAATTAGACCTTCGTGATCTTTCAGTTCAAAAATTATCCAAATCTCTTGTTAATATGATCCACCACACTAAGGTCTTGAAGCTGTAAAGACACACTGGCTTTGCAGACCTGCCTTTCTACCTCTGAAAGAGAAAAGGTACCAGGAGAATAAGAAAGCACTAATTCTCTGCATAAAAAAAACAAAAAAACAACAAAAAAAAAACCCTCATTAAAGGCCAGGTATATCCACCCTGTGGCCCAGCAGTAATAATGTTACCCCTTGGGCTTGACCTAGTTATTGGAACTATGAAATCTTACACCATCATCTGTCAAAGCCAACTAAAATCCCATTCTCTCACTATTTAACTCTTACCTTCTCACACATGTATCAGTTACTTTTTGCCAGGAAACAAACCCTTCCAAATATGGTGGCTTAACTGCATTGCCATTTAGGCCATGATTCTGCAAGTCAACTGTCTGGGCTGACTCAGCAGGGCAGTTCTGATGTGAGCTCAGCCCACTCTCAGCTGGGATCATTTGTGCCTCTGAAGTCAAAGACTGAGGTTCTGAGTGTTGGCTCAGTGCCAGCTGAGGCAGGAAGGAAAGTGGGCCACGTGTCCCATTCTACAGTGGGAGGCCCTGTCTTGATCGCATGAAGGTTCAGGGTCTCATCATACAAAGTGAAAGAAAGTGAAATCACTCAGTCATGTCTGACTCTTTGTGACCCCATGGACTGTAGCCTACCAGGCTCCTCCATCCATGGGATTTTCCAGGCAAGAATACTGGAGTGGGTTGCCATTTCCTTCTCCAGGGGATCTTCCCGACCCAGGGATCGAACCCGGGTCTCCCACATTGCAGTCCAACGCTTTACCGTCTGAGCCACCAGGGAAGCCCCTCATCGTACAAGCACCTTGCAAATCTGTGAATGCTTTATGTCTGTTCATGTTCAGAGCAAGGCACAAACCTAGCCGAAGAATTGAGAAAGACTCCCTTTTTGAAAAAAGCTACAAAGCCACATTGCCAGGGCATGAATCCAGGGAGGGTAAGAAATTGCGGTCATTGCTTGCAATGTTCCACCAAGATATGCATGGAGATGGTTGTGAGAAGCGTGAAGTGCTGACATAGGGAAAAGATTGGGGATTTCATAATCACTAAGTCATCTAGTCATCTCTGATCGCCTCAAGAGACTGTTGGTTGAAGACGCCTGAGTCACACCTACCATGTACCAAGCAGCCTTCTAAGCAATGATGACAAAAAACAGATAATGTCCCAGCTTACCATCTACTGCAGGACAGACAGACAATAATACATAAATGTCTGAGAGATCTGGCTGTACGTGCTATAAAGAAACGAATAATAGTTAAAGGTGTGAAGAGTAACGAGAGTGGGTGTTGTTATATTTAGAGTAATTATGGATGGTCTTATGGATAATATATTGAAGAAATACTTGAACGTTGATGGGACAATCCATATGGATGGCTGGAGATGAACATTCCAGGCTGAGGAAAGGGTAAATGTGAAGTTTCGAGGCAAGATTATCTCTGCCTCACTGAGTCACAGCAAAGACACTAATGTGGCTGGCGTGGAGCCTGTGAGGGGGCAGAGAGAGAGGATATTCGGCAAGTGTGCGTGGCCAAACTGCCCTGGGAAGTTTAGAATTTATTCTGACTATGAAGACTTTATTCTGGCCCTTGGCCAGTTTAGACCAGAGATGGGGGTGACCTGATCAAAGTTCTTTTAAACGATCGCCACACCACAGAAGGCAAGAGCAGAGGAAGGAAAACAGCTGCCAGGCCATGGTTCTGGTCCCACTGGGTTCCCAGGCTTCATGAGTCACAGCAAGTAAATACACCCCTCAGTTCTGTTTCTGACAGCCCATGTTGGATTCCAGTTGAATTTGGCAAGAGGATGGGGTGGGCGGGTTTGGGCATTAAGTCTTTACTGAATTTGTTACAATATTGCTTCTGTTTGGGGTGAGCTTGGGGGTTTTCCCTCAGTTGTAAAGAATCCACCTGCAACACAGGAGATGAAAAGTTCAGTCCCTGGGTTGGGAAGATCCCCTGGAGAAGGAAATGACAGCCCAGTATTCTTGCCTGGGAAATCCCACGGACACAGGAGCCTGGCAGGGGCAGACTATAGTCCACGGGGTCGCAAAGAGCCAGACGTGACTTAGTGACTGAACAACCACCACCAATATTGTCATTCACCTTATTTTATTAGAGAGGGAAGCTGGAATCCAACCATCTCTGCACAGAACGCCCATAATGACTGATTGCACAGCCTGGGAGTATTGACTGGCAGGGGCGAGCAGGGTGCAGAGTGGGTCTGCTGGCAGGGGGTTAGGAAGAGAAATTTACCTTCTCACTGTGAAGTTCACTTAAAAATAATATAAAAGCACATTTAGCGATGTTGTAGTAAAGAGGATCCCAGTAAATGGAATTTTTCACAGATTTCCCTGCCACATACTCATAATAGGTGGGGTGGCAGGTGGCCAAAGGAGGGAGCCAAAGCTCCCACAGCGGCCCCATGCAGGGACCAAGGCCTTCCCATCCCCTCTCCATCCATCTCTGACTCTCTCCAGGTGGGCAGAAATGCCACTGTTCATTAGAGCAAATGTTTCAAACTCCTTTTAAGAGATGGCTCACAAAATGATCCTCCAGGATTTACTTCTGATGGCCAAATTAGAGAGCTGGAAGTTTAAATGAAAAGACTGAAAGGCCCTAAGGGCAGACAGCTAGAGAAATAAAGAAGTTCTGACACTGAGTCTGGGATGTCTGTCCTCCTGAGAGCTCCTTTATGTAATCCATAATCGTTATCAGGCTGCCTCGCTCCAGAGCCCCATGCTACCATCATGATGCTAGGTAGCTCTGAGCCTCGTGTTCTCTCATCTTTAAAAAAATGAAAACATTTTCTGGGTCAGTGTTTGTTAAGTTGGATGCCAACTTCGGAATCGCCTGGGGAGTTTGTTTAAAATTGCAGAATGGGACTTCCCTGGTGGTCCAATGGTTAAGAATCCACCTCCCAAAGCAGGGGACATGGGTTCAATCCCTGGTCCTGGTAATAAGATCCCACACATACATGGCAACTAAGCCCCAGGCAACACTTAGACAGAAGCCCACCCCTTACTGCAATGAAGAGTCTGCATGCTGCAACTAAGACCCAACACAGTCAAAAATAAATGTATAAATAAATATTTTTTAAAAAAGAAAAGAAAATGTAGAACATTGGAACCCACTTGAAACCAAGAAAACTGGAAACCCAGAATCTGTTTTTGTAATAGTCCCTTCACAGTCAAGTTGGAGAGAGAAATTTCTGTGACACACAACTCACCCACGCAGAAGAGGAGGCTACAGTCCATGGGATCACAAGAGTCGGACACAACTTAACGACTATACCACCGCCACTAACCTGAAAAGTCAGTTAGGGACTTCCGGTCCAGTGGGTAAGACTCCACTCTTCCAAAGCAAGGGGTCCCAGTTCCATTCCTGCTCAGGAACTAGATCCCACAACCAAAAAGCTCACGTGCCATAAGGAAGATACTGCAAGCCGGAACTCAGACCCAGTGTGGCGAACATAAATAAATACGTGTTTTCTCAACACCACCATTAAAAAAAAAAAAAAAGAGTCAAATTGCACAAAGTCTAGTGATCACCACCCCCACCCCCACCCCCAGCCCATCACCCAGGTCAATGGAGCTCTACGCCAGGAGAAATGTGCAGGAACATTTTAGGTTGTCACAGAGGCTGAGGACTATGGGCAGGTAGAACGTGTAATTGCTAAATGGTCCATAGCTCTCCAAACAGGTCCAATACAGGAGAGTTGTCCTCCAGGTACAAGAATGGTAACCATGGAGAAACACAACCCCTTACCCATAGGGGAGGTAGATCAGCGTCTAGGTCAAGAGTTCTAATGGTTCTGCGTTCCCCTCCCCGCAAAACAGGAAGGAATACTGAGTAATCAGGGTCTCACCCAGCTCTCTCTAACTCAGTTGCAACTGCCTGACCTTTTTTTCTTTTTTTTGGCCAAGGAGAAGGAAATGGCAACCCACTCTAGTATCCTTGTCTGAAAAATCCCTTGGACAGAGGAGCCCTCGGGCTACACACTCCATGGGTCGTAAAGTCAGATACAACTTAGCGACTAAGCGACAACAACCTAGCATGCAGGATGGGACCCCAGCCCCTCGCAGTGGAAGCACTGAGGGTTAACCACTGGACCACCAGGGGATTCCTCAGCCTGAGCATTCTTACTGAGATTCAGTTTATAAGAACTATGGCAAATCCAGATGTTTATCTCCAGTGGGGGAGAGGAAACATACTGGTATTTGGGTTGTCCTCCCATCATCTATCTGAATTATATTGAGTGTGTTTTTGTCAATTACGTAGAGAATTCAGACCAGGGCAGTTTATCTCCAGCTGTGCATGATCTTCTTCCCTAACTGGAGCATGAAAGATTGCAACAGTGTAAACAAAGCCAGGACTAAAATATGTTCCTTCTATGAGTCTGTACCTAGTAATGGCTATATTAATCACCATTATCATTGTAGTTATCCTCCTCCGCATCATCAGAATCAATTCAGCAACTGTTTCTCTTGGTGATGTCTCCTTATTACAACATAGTATTAATTGTATCCGAGTTGATTTTCTGCTCCTACTGCTGAACAGCTGTGTGGGAGTAAATACCCCTCAATGAAACATCAGCTTAGGCTGCCAGGACTCAGGAAATTTATCCAGATGTGAGCAGCAAGTCCAGGGGGCAGCTGTGGAATAGAATACACCAGCATCACCTGGAAAATCCCATGGATGGAGGAGCCTGGAAGGCTGCAGACCATGGGGTCGCTGAGGGTCGGACACGACTGAGTGATTTCACTTTCACTTTTCTCTTTCATGCATTGGAGAAGGAAATGGCAACCCACTCCAGCGTTCTTGCCTGGAGAATCCCAGGGACGGGGAGCCTGGTGGGCTGCCGTCTCTGGGGTCACACAGAGTCGGACACGACTGAAGTGACTCAGCAGCACCAGCAGCATCGATACTAAATTCTGTGATCGGTGTCCAGTCTGAGGAATTCTGAGAATTGCTTTCCAATACTGTGAGCCATCCAAGAGTTAACAGCTTGAGTTTTACTTTCTGTTTAATATAGGTCAGAGACATTATCTCCGAAGGAACTTTTGTCTGGCTCCCTTTTAAAAATTAAAAAATAAAAATGCAACCTCCATCAAGAGAAAAACCACATGGATTCCCTAAACATCTGATTAAAAACTATAACTATCCCAAATTTCTATTGTGGTTCTTGAGAAACAAAGCTGTCTCAGCACTTTGATTTTTTTTTTCTTAAGTACATTTCAAAACACTTTAGTTTGTCACTTCCCCAAATTAGAGCTCTCGCACTTTTTTCCCTAGACAGACCAAGGCAATTACATTTCAAAGCAACAGCTATTTCTGACTCTCCCTTTAGAGTCACCAACTGGCTGGTGAAATGCCAGAAGACCTGTTGATTTGTATCTCTTTTGCTGCTTTGTATCCGTTTTGTTGCCTCTGGGGTTCACAAAAGGCCTTTACTTTATTTTGTTTCAAGGATCTAGCAGGAAGTTAAGATTCAGGTCACTTAGCCACTCCTCTTAACTGTTTGTTCTTGTGACTCTGGTGAGGTTACCTGAGCTACCATTTCTTCATCTAAAAGAGGAAAGAAGCGCTAGTCTTTCGGCTGCTCCTTGGATGAGCCGCAGTGAGGTGCAGAGGGCTACCGTGGGGCTGATCGCAACAAGCCCTCTCACGTCCTCTAGGACAGGGGTCCCCAACGCTGGGTGCTGGTCCATGGCTTGTTGGGAACTGGCCACGCAGCAGGAGGTGAGCAGTAGGCAAGCGAGTGAAGCTTCATCTGTATTTACAGCTGCTCCCCACACTTCAGAAGTCACTGTCTCTCAGCACTCCCAGGTGGAACAGTCTAATTGCAGGAAAACAAGCTCAGGGTTCCCACTGATTCTGCATTATGGTGAGGTGTATAACTATTTCATTATATATCACAATGTAATAATAATAGAAATAAAGTGCACGATAAATGTGATGTGCTTGAATTATCCCGAAACCATACCTCCACCGCCCTGGTCCATGAAAAAAAAAAAACTGTCTTCCATGAACCAGTCCTTGGTGCCAAAACAATGGGGATGGCTGCTGTAGGAGGGCACATCCAGGGGAAAGCCGCTGGAAAGCCTACGTGGTATCCAACAGAAGACTCACAATATCTCCTTTGACCCTACTCTATCCTTTCTAAGAAACTGTCCTAGGAAAGGCCCTCATGTCTGGCTCACATATGATAAGTTTTTGCATATGAATGTAGTTTGCATCATTATTTACAAGAGTGAAAATTTGCAGCCAATCTAAGTATCAACAATATAAAACGATGGTTGATAAATAGTGAATGATGATACCTCCATTCTATAAAATATGATGGCTCTATTAGATTAAGGTTGTCAAAGATTTTTTAATGCCATTGGAAAAATTTCAAACTCGTTTTTTTTTTTTAATTGGGGGAAAATTGCTTTACAGTGATGTTTGGTTTCTGCCATACAACAACACAAATCAACCATAATTATACATATATCACTTCCCTCTTGAGCCTCCCTCCTCATCCCATCCCTCTAGGTCATCACAGAGCACCAGGCTGGGCTCCCTGTAAACTAGTGTTAAATAAAAGAGTAAAAATCACTCGATTTGACTTTTTTCAACATTTAGCATCCACACAAATGTGTGTGTGTGTGTGTGTTTAACATGCACGTGGATAAGGGGTGTGGTGGGAGAGACTGAGAGAGAAAAAATACACTAAAAATATTTATCATTTGATAAATCATGCTCTTTATCATGCTCTTCTGTGATTTTATTTCTTCATGTTTCTAATTTTCTGAATTTTCTAATAATATTCATTACTTTTATAATCAAAAAAATTCATATTATTTTAAAAGCTTAATTGATGAGTGAAACCATTAAAATTATACTTTAAAACAGTTTGAAAATATGGGGAAATGCCTATTAAAAATGTCAGGGTAGGGAATTCCCTGCTGGCGCACTGGCTAACCCTCAGCGCTTCCACTGCCTCAGGCAGTGGTTCAATTCCTGATGGGGGGGCAGAGGTCCCACAAGTCTCAAGGTGCAGCCTAAAGTAAAAGGAAATACACTAAAATATTAGCTTTCATATTTCCAAATGGCAGGATTAGAGTGACCTAAACGTTTTCCTTAAATTTTTCTGAATTAGCACACAGCAAACACAAAGGTATTTCTTAAAGAATGAAAAATACAAAGGTGCTGAGATTGGCAAAACTGAGCACTTTAAAAATAAAACTCTTTTAAAATAGTTTTTGCACACAGTTAAAATGAATTCCCTCCTTGTAGATATAATACATATGGCTTAATTAAGATTTTTTTGTTTATAGTTGAGTTACAATACTGTGTTAGTTTCAGATATATAGCAAAGTGATTCAGATATGCATACATATGTATGTGTATGCTGCTGCTGCTGCTAAGTCACTTCAGTCGTGTCCGACTCTGTGCGACCCCATAGATGGCAGCCCACCAGGCTCCCCCATCCCTGGGATTCTCCAGGCAAGAACACCGGAGTGGGTTGCCATTTCCTTTTTTTCAATTATTTTCCATTATTATGTTATCTCAAGATATTGAACATAGTTCCCTGTGCTATACAATAAATCCTAGTCATTTATCTATTTTATATATGGTCCCTCGTGGCTCAGAAGTTAAAGCGTCTGCCTGCAATGCGGGAGACCTGGGTTCAATCCCTGGGTCGGGAAGATCCCCTGGGGGAGGAAATGGCAACCCACTCCAGTATTCTTGCCTGGAGAATCCCACGGACTGAGAAGCCTGGTGGGCTACAGTCCACAAGGTCGAAAAGACTCAGACACAACTGAGCGACCACTCACTCACTCAGTGTCTATCTGCTAATCCTATACTCCAAATTTATTCCTCCCCCATATAGCACATATATTTTAATACATGGAATGGGAAGAAACTTGCCTTATTCTGAAGCAAGTGAAACATGGCCAAGCAAAATATCTCCATAACCCAGGAGAATAATTAGAGCCAGCTGTTGCACAAACAGCCAAACCTTCTATCTCTCCCAGACGTGGAGCCACCATAACCAGCCAGCCAGGGAGGCTGTGGGCATTCCCCTCACTGTGTCGGGACTGGGAGAGCCTGATGAGGTGAGGCTTCCGAGCAAGCAGTGCAGTGTCCAGAAGTCTCGTCTCAGCACCCAGCAGCACCGATTCCCCAGCCTGCTTAGAACAGCCTCTCATATTTGTTCATGCTAACGGTGTGGAAAATCAAGCTGTGATTCATTAGACATATGATTGTGAAGGAGAAAAGCATCACTCTGGCTTTGAGAAAAGTTGCGGAACCCTCATTCTGAGAAACACATTTTTTCAAAAAATAATTACATCCTGAGGACATGGGATTCACGCTGTAAAATGGACCCGTTCCATAATCCATGACATATATACATGCACTTGTACCTATATTGAAAATCTTAGATAAATAGGTATAACCTATTCATCTTTGTCATATATACATATATATAGAAAGGAGGGGAAATGCAGATTCTGTTAAAATTATTAAAATTGAATTTTAACTTTACTAAGTATTTTTGAGCTTTTTTTTTTCTTTCTGTGCAGAGACATGGGGAATTTTTTTTAAAGTTGGGTTTTTCCCCTGTCTGGCCCATAAAGAGACTTGGACCCCCTAGTTTATAATCCCCTAAACCGGCTCAGCCTTTGCCCGGCTCTCGTGGTCTCGGTGTCTCCTTCCGAGCACACAGAAAACTGATGGCTCCATATGTGATGGCAGGCGCTGTCTACCCAAAGCATATGTGTTCAATCAACTTTAATACCCCTACAGTCCGGAGGAAGGGAAATGCTAGGCCCTGGGAATAATCATCGTTTCCATTACATTAGTGAGGTTTGCTGGTGTGCCAGAGGGGCAGGGCTCTCTCCATCACTCTGCTAACACTAGCTGGCAGCTCGGAGAAGAGCATGGGTGCCCATCCAGGCAGGCACTGAAATACACACCTTCTCCTCTCGCTCTTCCCGATCATCTTCCCTCTATTTTCCCCCTTACCTTGGGGTCACAGAGTCTACTGTGGTTCATGAAGAAAGTGGCTGAACTGTTTTCATCAATGCTGCCTTAGTAAGACTTTCCATTAAGAGAATAAAATCAAAATGGGTGTCTCATGTACACACTGCTATATTAAAAAAATAAATAAATAACCACCCACAAGGACCTACTGTATAGCACAGGGAACTCTGCTCAACGATGTGTGGCAGCCTGGATGGGAGGGGAGGTTGGGGGCGAGTGGATGCATGTACAGGTAGGACTGAGACCCTCCACTGTTCATCTGAAACTGCAACATTGTTAATTGGCCAAACCCCAATACAAAATAAAAAGGTTAAAAACAGAAAAAAATCAGTGGTCTTTACAAGCCAGGGATATATTGGTGAGTTCACAGGAAGTCCAAGCAAGGAAGATCCTGAGAGTACTGGGGACCCGTCAGATAGGCCAGCAGCTGCCTGGCTGGGCTGGGATCTCCAGGTTCGCACCATGGCTCAGAACAGGAGTGTAGGGGTGCCCCCAGCTCCCACGTGGTTCTCTCCAAAGGACACCTTTGTAGAGGGTGCCTGAGAGCCCCGGAGATGACACACAAGCCTGAGTTCTTTTCTGGGCTCTCTCGCTCCCCATGCAAACCATGTGAGCTATTTGATTTCTCCAAGTGTTGATCTCCTCTTTTGCTAAGTGGGAAGAAATATATCTGCACTTTCTACTCATGGCACTGTTGTGACAATAACAGGGATAATATTTATGAAGGCTCTTTGTATGCATGACAAACTAGGATAGTAACTAAGAAGTGACGTGAAAGAGTATTGAAGTTTTCTATATAGTTGACCCTTGAACTGCATGGATCCACTTATACACAAATATTTTTCAGTAGTAAATACTAAAGTACTACATAATCTGCACTTGGTTGAATCTGCAGATAAGGAAGGTTAACTACAAAATTACACTTGGATTTTCCAAGCTGAGCAGGGTTGGGAAAAATGCACCTTCCATTACACTGTAGGAACAAGGACAAACAGGTTTAAATTTTGGTAAATTTTGCAATTTACCAGTCTATTTCAAAAGGCATTCAATACGCACATTCCAAGGCACCCACTTCATTGCTCTTATTTAATTTTCACTTGCAGCATGCCAAAGTGACATGCAGATTGAACCCTAGATTCTTATATCTCCTGCGTTGGCAGGTGGGTTCTTTACCAATAGCACCACCTGGGAAGCCCTCAACTCAATACTTGTCAGGGTAATTCTAGTGTTGAGAATGTTGCCAATGACATTTGTATTCCAGTAACTTCATATAACGGAGAAGGCACTGGCATCCCACTCCAGTACTCTTGCCTGGAAACTCCCATGGACGGAGGAGCCTGGTGGGCCGCAGTCCATGAGGTCGCTAAGAGTCGGACACCACTGAGCGACTTCCCTTTCCCTTTCCACTTTCATGCATTGGAGAAGGACATGGCAACCCACTCCAGTGTTCTTGCCTTGAGAATCCCAGGGACGGAGGAGCCTGATGGGCTGCCACCTATGGGGTCGCACAGAGTCAGACACGACTGAAGCGACTTAGCAGCAACTTCATATAAACGTAAAGTAAATTATATAATTTTAAGTTGCTTATTGACTATTTTATATATAGCAGTGTGTATATGTCACTCCCAATCTGCCAATGTGTCCCTCCCTGCTCTCCCCTTGGCAGAGGCTGCCTGCTTAAAGACACTGGCACAGGTTGGTCTAGTGCCCACTCACGCCAGCAGTCCTCAAGCTTCAATTTCTTCTTTAAGAGGGAGTTTGCTCCATCTATAGAAAGCATGTTTTACTTGTCTCAGTTTTAACTTTTTGCCATTTGTTCCATGGCACTATAGAGCGTGTGTGCGTGCAGGCTAAGTCACTTCAGTCGTGTCTGATTCTTTGCGACCCCATGGACTGTAGCCCGCCAGGCTCCTCTGTCCATGGGGTTCTCCAGGCCAAAACATTGGAGTGGGTTGCCATGCCCTCCTCCAGGAGATCTTCTTGACCCAGGGATAATCCCACGTCTCTTATGTCTACCTGTATCTTCAAATGGGTTCTTCACCACTAACACCCCCTGTGGAATCATCCAGGCCAGAATATTGGAGAGGGTAGCCTATCCCTTCTCCAGAAGATCTTTCTGACCCAGGAATCCAACCAGAGTCTCCTGCATTGCAGGCAGATTCTTTACCAGCTGAGCTATTAGGGAAGCCCAGTATAGAGCATATACAGTCAAATCATAGAGACAGGAAGTAGAATGATTGTTATCAGGGGTTGAGAATAGGAGGAAATGGGGACTTCTTTTCAGAACAATGTGAGTCTATTTAACATTATTGAGCTATAAGTTTAAAAATGGTTAAGATAATCAATTGTATGAGTATTTTATCATAGTTAAAATTTTTTAATTATAAAAATATTTATAGCATACATTTCTGTCATGACAAGAAGAAATCACAGTCTGAGTTAAAGATCACAAGCTGATCTCTTGAAAGCTGCTTGTAATCCCTAGACGTGCCTTGTTTGGTCATAATAAGCTTTTTTAAATTATGCTAATATCTTAAAATTCCACAGAAGATCCAGATTTCAAGTGCCTTCTGAGAAGGCGGGAGACCTGGTGTCTCTGACTCACTCCCAAAGGCCACCATCATCTGCGTGGAATAGAATTTCCTCTGTTAGATGTGACACGTGCGCTCCAATTCACCACATCCCTCACCCCTCCCTATGGTTTTGTAATGAGGTTTGTTAATTTCTTGGTCCCTGAGGCATCTGGGCTTGCCTCCCTTGTTAAGCAATGGGACCATGGCAGAAACACCCAAGATGACTGAGAATGTGTGCTAAGAGAATCAAATAATACAAGAATGTCATGACCAAGGGAAGGTTTGGAAGACAAAGAAACTAAAATCAGCAAAAGGTAGGAATGACCGATCTCGAGACCAATAGTCAAAAGATCTGGGTTCTAATCCCAGCTCTGCCACTCAGCGAAGAGGGGCTCCAGCCACAGCTCGCCATATCTTTGGGCTTCTGAGTCCTCATCTCTGACCCAAAGGAGGAAAGCAAACTGATGTCTTAACATCTTATAGATCGAAGACATGGGTCAGTAAAACACAGCTCAGGTCAAATCTAGCCAGCTGCCTGTTTTTGTACAACCCACTAGCCAGGAATGATTTTTTACATTTTTTTAAAGTGGTTGGAGGGGGAATAAAAGCCAAATGAAAAATAATGTTTCATAGTACAGGAGAAGTATATGAAATCCTAATTTCAGCAGCCATAAATAATAAAGTTGTATTGGAACATTGCCACCTTTATCCATTTACATACTATCTGTAGCTGCTTTTACACTCCAGCAGCAGAGTTGAATAGGTGCAGCAGAGACTGCGGTCCACAAAGCTTCAAATATTTACTAGCTGATTCTTTATCAGAAAAGTTTGCTGAGCCTAGTCTAAAGAATCCTTCCAAGCTCCTCCATGAATATATCAAATGCTACCAGAGAATTCCTCACTCGTGTTCATATAAAGCATTCTTTCTAAAAGATGTTGAAGGTTCCAGGTGATTATTTCAGTAGCAAGCTGTTTAAAATATGACCAAAATATTTACATAGGCTCTTTTTCCGATGGAAATATAACAACTCACTTAAACACGCTGTCTGTTGCAGGCACTTCACAGGTGTTATGTCATTCAAATTCTCTGCAATCCCTTGAAGCAGGTTTCATCATCCCCCTTTTTAAGGTGAGCAAACCAAAGCTTAGGAAATTTAAATATTATTCCCAAGGTCAAGCAGTCAATAAGTGGTCAAGTGAAAATTCAAGTCTTGTCTGACTCCAAAGCCTAGTTCATTATAAACGCCCTCATGTAGAAATCGAATACCCATCCCCAGAGAAGCCAGACTGAAAAATAAATTGAGATTAACACCCCACCTCTGCACCCAAATTTTCTTTTCTCATCAAACTCATCCCATCCCTAATTCTAAAATCCATGCAAGTATCAGATTTCAATGACTGATTCTCCCCTTAAATTTCATCTTTCTCCTTCAGAAACATTGCCATGGAAGCTGAGAACACCCAGTATCCTTTCATTTGCTGATGGGATGATAAGTCCTTATGAAAATAAAATAAAATAAAATCCCACCAGCCACCGATGTGCTCAGTCAGTGGCAGGTAAACCCATGCTACCTTAAAGTGGCCTTAGTACGTTCTTGCCACTCTTGATAGCTGTTTATTCCCAGTCTTAAAGCTTCCTTTCGAAGAGGCAGTATTTTTTTTCACTTCTGTAGTTAAATAGGATTTTCTGGAAATAAGGGAAACTCCTCAAGCAGTACACATGTGCCTTTAAGCAAAAGTAAATCACAAATGAAGGGATAAAGAAAAAGAGTGGAGATAGAACAACGGTAACAGAAGTGAAAAGAGACAGACAGGTAGATGGAGGGAAGAAAGAAAAGAGGAAGAATCGGTCCATAGAAAAGACAGAAGAGAGGATGAGAGGACAGAGGGAAGAAAGGAGAGAATCATTTTGTCCCAGAGGAGAAAGAAAATGCCCAACCACCCCATTTCCCTAGACCTTTTCCCACCTGGATTTTTCAGCAACAGTTCCAATTTGAATCCAAATAATGTCTGAGATTTGGGATTCTCTAGTAAACTAGCTCTGACTCCCTAATCCCAGCACCGGATGTTCAGGGGTGTTGGGAGTTGGAGTTAATTAATTCAGCCACCTGTAACACTCATTCAGATGTTGTTACCATCTCATCTCAGTGCAAAGTTATCAGCAGATGTTGAAAGGGCTTTCCCCGCCTCGAACTTCCCCAGCTCTGAAAAGCTGTGTCTTTGCCTTCATCAGCAACCTCTTTCACCCCTGGCTCCTTCATTTCCAAGTGCAGATCTTGGACCTCAGGTAGGGATCCTGGAGAAGGAATACTTCTCTACACTCTCTAAACTTTTTTATTTATGACCTCTTTACTGTGCAGATTGCATGACCGTCTTGCTATGGAAAACAGAAAGAAAAACCTGTATTAGGTGAAGAGGGTGTGATTTCAGTTTCTCAAACACAAGTGCTTGTTACTTTGTGAGAGAGGGCAGATTCAAAATAATTTTGCAAAGGAAATTTAGGGCTGACCTGATGGCACTCCCTTAATTTGCCTTCACACGGATGAAGAAACCTGCTTTTCAAGAAAGTGACCTTGGGATTTCTCTGGTAATACAGTGATTAAGACTCCATGCTGCCAAGGCAGGGGCGTAGGTTTGATTCCGAGTCAGGGAACTAAATTACCACATGCCTTGTAGCGTAGGCAAAAAAATAATAATAATATTTTTTTAAATAAATGAACAACAAAGAAAGAAAGTCACCTTGCTGGTGTCTGCTTAGATTTTTGCTGTAATGTCCAAGTGCAGTGTTTATAGGCACTCACCCTGAAAACATTGAGGATAGTCATTAGGGAGCTTAAAAATATTAATAGTAAACTCCTGAAACTTCCCTGGCAGTCCAGCAGTTAGAAACCCACGCTTCCACTGTAGGGGACATGAGTTCCATCCCTGGTCAGAGATCTAGGATCCTCCATGCCACTCAGCCAAAAAACAAACAAGCAAACATGTGTGTGTGTGTGTGTGTGTGTGTGTTTATACTAACTACCAGTATTAACTGCAAGTTTTAAGAGGTATAATATACAAGGTGGTTTGTTTGAAGGACACCAATTAAAATCACTCCTCAAACTATTTGCTTAGAATATTCTAGGACCTTCTCCGGAGAAGGCAATGGCACCCCACTCCAGTACTCTTGCCTGGAAAATCCCATGGACAGAGGAGCCTGGGAGGCTGCAGTCCATGGGGTCGCTAAGGGTCAGACATGACTGAGCGACTTCACTTTCACTTTTCACTTTCATGCATTGGAGAAGGAAATGGCAAGCCACTCCAGTGTTCTTGCCTGGAGAATCCCAGGGACGGGGGAGCCTGATGGGCTTCCGTCTATGGGGTCACACAGAGTCCGACACGACTGAAGCGACTTAGCAGCAGCAGCAGCAGGACCTTCTCCAGCCAGGATAACATGTGAGGGTCTTTCTGAGACAGATAAGACATCTAAGTAATCTACTATTTTGATCCTATTTAGCAGCCACTCCCCAAAAATATTTTATATATATTTCTACCTATGTTATAGTTGAGAGAATTGAGACTAAATTTAAATTTGGGGAAGAATTGAAATTAAAACCCACGTCCATGACTTTAAGCCTATAGTTCTTGCCACTTTATCCCATTTCTCCAACTTTTAGAAATAAAATAATTTATTCCAGGAACACAGATCCCCTCTAGTTTGCACAGTAAGTGTTTGACCAGCGCGCAGTTTAAAAATCTCCATACGTCTCCTCCTACCTTTAAAAAACAAGGCCATTGTGTAAGCAATCTGATTAAACAGACTTTGTAATATCCCGGTAGACATTGAAGGACATTAAAAATGGTGGTCACTAATAAGCATGCTGGCGTTGCTATCTGCATTTTAAAGGATCTCTTGAGAGAAGGAGAAAGGTTGGTCAAGCACAATTATCTTGTATAGCAGTTAAAATTTTAACTACTCCAATATGTTGGTGGTGAGATTTAATCTTAGGGTAAGGATACCTTTAGCAACCACTGGGATTTATCATGCACACAAAGCAATTTAGACACACATGGTTCTTGCCTTTTAGAATCTTTCTCAAATGGGATTCCTCTCCATGGATCCTCATTTGTATGGGTGGAAATTCTTGCTAAGAAAACAAAATGTCTTTCAAAATCCCAGGTTGTTACCAACTTGTCATATTGGAAAGATAATACAATTTCAGCTGCATATTCCCTCTCCAGTCACAAGTTAATGAGATAATGAGCTCAGTTTAATTTCCTGGTAAGGACACCATTTTCAAATCACAAGGGCCCCTGACAATTCTGGCATTTCTCGCTGCCTTTTTAGTGTCTGCTTTTTTTGGCACCCTTCATTTGCAAAGGAAAAATAGAAGATGCTAGTTCCAATTTTAGCATAATCTTTCCCCAATTTAAATTTCATCTTAGCCTATATTTTATTCATGTATCTGGCCCCACTGTCCACTTTTTCATTCATATATTATAGAAAGAGAGAGAAACAGACAGGCAGAGACAGAGAACCTGCAATGAACAAGATACCTTACTAGGAACTAAAAATACAGAGCCCAGTAAGAGCCTGTTCTTAGGCATTTAGCCTCATGTAGAAAACTGACCGAACCCCCATACGCAATCTGTCTGGTGGATGAGGTGTAGCCATGGTGGGTGAATATAATCCTGCTTGGAGGAATCAGCAAAAGGCTTCTTAGAGAAGGCATATCTGAGCTGAGCCTTCAAGGATGAATAAGAATATCCAGCATAAGTGACGGAAGATACAGATGCTCCCTAAACTCTTTAAATGTATCAGGGACTTAGGACATATGGCTGAAAAGCCAAAGTGGATGAATATATCCTGATCCGATGAGGAACTTGAATCCTAAGTAAAGATTCTGAACTTTATTCTATAGTTATCAGGGATTTTTCAGCAGGGGAGTCACAGCATCCAATGTGTATTTGAGAAGAAAAAAAAAAATTTGCAGGAGTGGTTCAAGTAGAGTAACAAAAAGTGAAGTCAGAGAAACTTGGCAAAACATTTCAAAGACAGAATAGGATGTTGGGATAGAAAAAAGAGAAAAAGGGGTGTGTGTTGGACATCTTGCCTCCTCTTCGGATCCCAAGCAGGTTGCCCATGAACACTGCTGTTCTCCGTTCTTCTACCCTTTAAACTCTATAAACAGTTGCTGAAACCTTGTGCACACTTTGGCTGAAAGCTAACAAGGGTCCCCTGCATCCATCTGAATCTCTTTTTATTTTTGAAAATGAAGACTGGCAGATAATAATATCTCATCGGCTCAATCCCCCAAATACCAGCTGGTGGCCTCTTCAGGATGACCCAGAACAAGGAAGAGGGGGTGTGGATGACCGTGTTTGCCACTGATTAAGTCTGACTGCGGGTACCATAAGCTGCCCCCCAGCCAGCTGGCATGCTGTCACCTTCCGGCAGACACCTCACGTCCATCTTCATCTGCACCAAAAGGCAGAGGCTCACACCTTTCATCAGAATAATGAGCAAAGATGCCCACACTAACGAGATAGGAATCTTTGGGGAGATGGCATCTCTTCCTAATCATTCCATCTGATCAATTCTTCATTCTGTCTCTAGCAAGTTAGAAGGGGCTCGGTGACAGACATACCCAGCCTCCTGACAATCTTTCCCAATTCCGGTTTTGAATTAATTCTCTGAATTGGTACGGCGAAGCCTTCAGGATAATTTAGGGCAGAGGTCTCCAGGCAACACGGTGGAATTTAGTGACATGGCTGAGTGTTTCCAAGTTACTCCTCTTGATGAGATCTCTCTGGAGAAGGTGAGCACAGCCTGATAAAGGAACTATTCCTGCCCTCTGACACTTTAAGATCTTTAATTTTAATTGGAGAAAAATTTCTTAACAGCATTGTGTTGGTTTCTGCTATACAACGACACAAATCAGTCATACATACATATATATATATATTTTATACACACACACAAGCGCACACACACATATATGTATATCCCCTCCCTCAGGGGCCTCCCTCCCCTTCCCCCATTCCACCCCTCTAGGTCATCACAAGGGCTTCCCTGATAGCTCAGCTTGAAAAGAATCTGCCTGCAATGCCAGAGACCTGGGTTCAATCCGTGGGTCGGGAAGATTCCCTGGAGAAGGAAATGGCAACCCACTCCAGTATTCTCACCTGGAGAATCCCACGGACTGAGGAGTCTGGTGGGCTACAGTCCACGGGGTCGCAAGAGTCAGACACGACTTAGGGACTAAACCACCAGGTCGTCAGAGAGCACCAGGTTGGCACCCTAATATCTTAACTAATTTTTTGGTCACAGTTTTACTGAGCTATAATTCACATACCGTAAAATTCACCTTGTAAAAGTATACAGTTCAGTAGGCTTTAGTATATTCACAAAATCAGGCAACCATCATCACTATGTAATTTTAGAACATTTTCATCACCCACAAAAGAAAGCCCACATTCATAGCAGTTACTCTTCTTTGCTCCCTCCCTCCAGTCCCTGGCAACCACTGAACTACTGTCCGTCTCTCTGAAATTACCTATTCTGAACAGTTCATTTAAATGGAATCAGACAACATGTGGCCTTCTGTGTCAGACTGCTTTCATTTAATAGAGCATCTTCAAAGTTTGTCCATTTATCCTTGGACCTAGTGACCTCATTTCTGGGAACAGGTCTAAGATACATTTGCATATGTACTAACTGTGTGTGTAAACATTTTTTTCCAGCATTGTCCATAATAACAATGTGTTTGAACAGTGCAAGATTCCCTCGGTGGGGAACCATTTAAGTTACTTACGGTACATTCATATAATAGATTCTTACACAGTGTGACTTAGAATGTAGAAGCTATCTATATACAGCTGTTATGGCAAGACTTCCAAAATGCATTGTTGAATGAAAAAAAAAAAAAAGATTCAGAGGACTGTTTCGGTGTATTTCCTTTTGTGTAAAATGTTGTGTGTTGGGGAAATAAAAATACACGTTCCTATTTGCAGAGGATGGAAACGGGCAATGGAGACATGAATAGAATCAAGATTGTTAGCGTGTACATTTTATGTTGTTCTGATGTATGCTCCATCTGCATGTATCACTGTTAAAATTGTTTTAAGTAGGCAACTGTGAAGATCGTAAACCTTCTCCAGGTAAGAAAAAGCCTATATCTCCCTTCCTTTTAAAAGCACCCTCCGTGTGAAGAACCGTCCTACATGTTGGTGGGAATGTAAATTGGTACAACCACGTTGGAGAACAGTTTGGAGGTTTCTTAAAAAGCTAAAAATAGAGCTACCATATGATCCTGCAAAACCACTCCTGAGCATATATCTGGAGAAAACCATAATTCAAAAAGGTTTATGTACCCCAATGTTCACAGCAGCACTACTTACAATAGGAAAGACCTGGAAGCAGTCTAAATGTCTAGAAACAGAGGAGTAAATAAAGATGTGGTACATACATACAACGGAGTGTTACTCAGCCATCAAAAAGAATGAAACAATATCATTTGCCGCAACATGAATAGATCTAGAGATGATCATACTAAGTGAAGCAAGTCAGATAAAGACAAATACATATGATATCATTCATATGTGGAATCTAATTTTTTAAATGATGCAAATGAATGAACTTATTTACAAAACAGAAACAGACTCAGAGGTATGGAAAATGAACTTACAATTACCAAAAGGGAAATGTGGGGTGGGGAGGATAAATCAGGAGCTTGGAATGAACATATATACACGGGACTATATGTAAAATAGATAACCAACAAGGACCTACTGTATAGCAGAGGGAACCCTGCTTAATATTCTGTGATAATGTAGATGAGAAAAGAATCTGAAAAGAATAAATGTATGTATAACTGAATCGCTTTGCTGTACACCTGAAACTAGCAAAACATAATCAACTGTAATCCAATAAAGTGTTTTAAGTGAATAAATAAAATCACCCTCTCTTCATAAGGTTCTCTTTTTGCCTGTATAGATTACCATGTATATATATGCTCACACATGGAGAGAAAGGCTTGAAGGAAACTGGAGACTTTCTATTAAATCTGCTGAAGGGATAAAAAGTCTCAAAGCCATCCAGAAGTCCCTAAGCACTTGAAAAAGCTGGAGAGAATGTTTCTAAGCCATTCCCAGGGATCAATGGTTTCTTATTCTATTGTGAGTGTGTGTTAGTTGCTCAGTGGTGTCTGATTCTCTGTGACCCCATGGACTGTAGCCCACCAGGCTCCTCTGTCCGTGGAATTCTCCAGGCAAGAATATTGGAGTGGATTGCCATGTCCTCCCTCCTCCAGGGGATCTTGCTGACCCAGGGATCGAACCCAGGTCTCTGGTATCTCTTGCATTAACAGGCAGACTCTTTACCACTAGCGCTACCTGGGAAGCCTTTATTATTCTCTGGCTTCCCCACCACTCTCCTAGGTTGATGTGGCCTGAGGAAATGCCTGTGTGTGTGCTCACCCCAGGCTCCTATTGTTTTTAGCCACCTTGTTTGCTGTTCTTGGTCTTGGCAGCTCTAGGAAAAGAATACAGCCATTCTCTCATTTCCTTCTCAATGCTTCCTTTGACCTGCGTAGTTGACCCTAAGTGGAGAAAGACGCCTAGACTCTTCATGTGGCTTCAGCCATCTCAACTGAGGCCCCTCTACCTTTAGACCTAAGAGTTACTCCAGGGGGTCTGCTACCAACAGTAGAGCAACTAAAGAAAAATAGTAACTGTTATTGTGGGGGTTTGAATGGTCGGTGAAATGACTTTACATGAAAACATGACCTCATACCACTGATCGAGACTTTCACTAGACAATGGTGAAATGGAGGCAGATGGAATATAAAAAGCTTTTCTTAGTTATCACTGTACCTTTGAGATATGTAGCTTTTAGGAAAGAGAAGAAAGTATCTTTCCTGCAGAGAAAGACTCCCTGGCTAGTCTTTTTGTTCTATTCAGGCCTTTAATGGAGTGGATGATATCCTCCCATATCAGGGAAGGTCATCCCGTCTACTGATTCAAACTCTAATCTTATCTGAAACACCCTCACAGACACACTTAGAAATAAAGTTTAATATGTGCTCCCTACATCCCCGTCAAGTTGACATATAAAATTCACCATCACAATCACCATCTCTATACAAATCATTATCTGTACCAATTCTTTTGTTCAGAAGAAGAATGAGGGACTTCCTGGTTAGGACTGAGTTTCCACTGGAGGGTCCACAGTTTCAATTCCTGACATGAAACATGACCAAAAAGAAAAAAAGAAAAAATGTGAACAACTTACAAATGTCTCCTCCAAATTCCATGCTTTTGAATGTGTGTGTGTTTAATAAGCATAATTATATAGGCAAAATCCTTAAACCTATTTAAAATAAAAGTATTACTTAATGGTAATGTTATTTCAGGCCATTCTGCTTCTGACATTCTCTGAATCGGTTTTAAAAGGCTACACTTATTTAAAACAATAAATGAAAATGCAATTAAGATATTTCCCAATAACACTGAGTTTTTAAAAATCAGGCTACAGACAATATTATTGTGTAATCATATCTCTATTTTAAAGATAAATAGATGTTTTCCTGTGAATACAGGAGGAGGTTGTAAGAATACAAAATAACCTAATTACTAAGATTTTTAAAAATTCTTATCTCTGGGTGGTCGAACTATGGGAGAGATGCATTGTTTGCTTCTTGTTCGTCTACATTTCCTAAACTATAAAGACCATGCTTTATTTTAAAGAAAATAAAAGATTTTTTAAGCAGAAGAATGTCTCATCTCCTCGAACAATCATGCCAGGAGTTTTAAAATCTGAACCTGTGCTTGTTGTCAACCTTTAGATTTTGCCAAATGCAGCAACCCACAAGAATTTTTAAGGAGTCTAGTCTCATAACATACAGTGTCCTCACAAAGTTAGTTGAGTAAATGTTCTCTCAAATACATGGAATGAACCAAGAAAGAAGATGTCTTTTGGTCCACGCAACCTTGAATCCCACCCAAGAGAGAAATGAAAAGCTACAAAAAGACTAGAAGGATTTGAAAAGGAAAGAAAAAGACTGGATGGATCTGGACAGGGTTTGGCTCCAGGAGAGGGGAGTCTGATGAGGGATGGAAGAAGGAATGTCAGGGAGATATATGTTCCATCTCTGGAACTTGAAAATTCTTCAAAACAGAACTTAAACTCAATAAGTGTGAAAATCATGGTTAAAGAATGGAATTAAATGTTATAAACACCAACACAGTAAAAATAGTAGTTGGGAGGTTGGGAGGAGAGGGGAGGTGCAGAAAGCTGTTTGGAGTGCTAATTTCTTCATCTTCATAGTAAGGAGCCCTTCGCACCATCAAAAATGGAAGTATCGAGTTGTAAAACACACACAAGGGTTTCCATTTTCTAATTTTTTTCCCCTTGTCTTTGCTCATAACCTTAACAAGATATTTTCAAAACCTAAAAACTCTTGAGGTGAGGAAACATTTATGTAAGTCCAGCAACACCTAAAAATTCACTTGTTTCTTCTGCTTCTGTTGACTTCATATAAAACTAAAGCTAATATGTTGCACAAAAAGCAGCAATATTGGCTGGATTCTATTTTACGGAATTACTCCTTTCTCTCTATCAAAACGTACAGTGCCTATTTATAGAAGGATGAACATTTTAATGCGACTGTGGAAAAAACCTGGGAGGTGGAACTGGGGTATGAGAACTTTTGTTCTTTTTCCTATGCTCTTCTAATTTTGTTTTAAAAATTATCAAAAATAAGAAGTAAACATATATTTCTATAAGAAGTATACAGATTCCTATATGAAGAAAGCAGTCACCTCAGAGACAGAGGGTTGTTCTTTATGTATTCATCTGAAAAGGATTCTGGCGTCTTCGGAATAAGAATCTTTTTAGAGCTGTAATTTCACCCCTCCCCGCAGTGCCCTCTGTTAGACATGAGGGGAGAAACATGGTCTGATTCCAAGTTTCAGAGAAATCTAGGACTACTAGTAATTTTTGTAATTGTCCTTGTTTGGTTGAAAAGAATGAAATAATTAACTTGGCATATTTGCACAAAAATCTATCCAGATTCCAATCGGGAGAAAAAATAGAGAAGAAAACAAAAAGAATGAAACCATTTATTGACAAAGGCATTTTGCCACTCTGTATCCATCATACCCATATACTCGTCATCTCAATCCACCACACTCACAGGCAAACAAACCTCTCTCTCGTATCTCTTAAAGATGCTTATTTACTTTTTCAAAGACTTGTGCATCAGATTCCATCATAGACCCCTGAAAGAAATTCATTTAACTTTCAGACAACCACTGCTCCCTCATCTGCTATTGTCAATGGGTCAACTTTAAGAATAAGGACTGGATGTGGAAATATTAGAAAAAGATGACCCACCCTAGCCAGTTAACTGTGGTCTTGGCTCACCAGAATCTTCAACAGGGTGACGAGGGTCGAAACAAAGCACGTTGACACATACCAGTTGTCATATGCCAGAAGACAGCCGGCACTCAATTCCCAAAGGCACATCCTGAATAGGTAGAGAAGGAGATAACTAGTGGAAACTTTTCATAAAGAAACCAGCAGTTCTATGCCTATCTTACAACTTGCAGAGTTCAAAGTATTCATGGTTTATATTAGATCTGTTTTCAAGACTCAAAAGATGAAATAGCTCATGGTCTAAGAAACAGGGTTGATTATATTAAATTTCACATCAGCCAGAGGCACTCTTTCTTCCTTTATTGGTTTGTAATTTGTTTATACGTGGCCTCATTCTGAAAAAGAATTTGCTATTGACTGGGAAAATGTGCACAGGACCAACTGTGGTCTGGAGGAAACAGTCTCCCAGCCTCTGGTTCTTCAGGCTCATCTTCCCCATCACTGCCAACCCCACGGCAGACAAGGAGCCACACAGACCCAGGAGTCTCCTGGAGCTTTGCCTGCATCTCCTCTTCAGATTCTTGGATCTACGAGATCCAACAGACTCCCTCCAATCCCAGGATGAGGTACTTGTTCCTGATCCCCACAGGATTTGGATCTTAACTTTTCTTGTTTCTTCCAGTTTTCAGCATCTTATGAGCCTTCAGCCAGAAAGCTCCCCCGAACTCTGACTCCACAGAACCCAACACCTAACATGGCCCTTTGACTTCAGTCCCTTTTGAGTCAACTCCGCTCACCCAGAGAACAGTACTGAGGCCAAAACAGGATGTGCTGGCATTGAAGAGAGATATTTCCTTCTAGGCTCAGGTGGACCCACCTCCAATTCAGTCTGTCTGTCTCTCTTTCTCTCGTACTTTCTCTCTAGCTGCAGGGTCCTTATCTGCAAATGAAAATTGTAATGTCTGCCCTGTCAACACCCAAGTTCATGTGTTGAGCAAATCTAACAAAGTGCTGAATGTAAATGCAGTTTAAAACCTTGTAAGAGGAGCTTCCCTGGCAGCCCAGTGGTTAAGACAGTTCTTCCAGTGCAGGAGATGCAGGTTCAATCCCTAGTCAGGGAAACTAAGATCTCACATGCCTCTTGGTGTGGCCAAAAAAGAAGTTTTTAGTAAACAAAATAAAAACAGCAGGGAAAAAAAAAAACCCTTAAAAGATAAATGTAAATGAATATAATAAGTCAAAACCTTGAATTTCATTTTGGTCTATTTTAAATGTGTTAACTGTATAATTTTTTTAAAAAAGAAAAATAAAAACTTCTCTGTTGGAAAAAAAGAAAAAGCTGAATTACTATTCTGTCAGTAATTTGCCATGATTTGGGATAAGTTCCTTGATCTTTCTGAACTTCAATTTCATCGTCTGTGGTCTTAATCAATGCTCTTTTTAAATTGTTTTTGCACTTAACAGAAGCCTCCTTTGACTTGAGGAAAAGGAGATGAGAAATAAGAACACCAGTCTTTTATACAGAACCCAAGGACAGGAAGTCCACTCAGGCTTCACGGACAAAGAAGGCCAAAAGACACAAAGTGCTCAGGAAGCTAGTCTGTCCCTTCACCTCCTTTTGACCTCATGAGTCATCACATCTATGTCTCTTTACAGACAGACTTTCTCAGAATCTCCAGGCATAAGGCATAAAACGATGGTCACCACTTCAGTCAACTGGTATCCATCCCTGGGGCAGAACAGTTGATTGATTGACCTAACCTGATCCAGGATCTACGCCTGGTCCACTCATCAAAGGTCAGGAGAATGGTATCAAAAGAAAACATGGCCACTGGGACCTGATGAGAGAGAAGCATTTCCAGAGACGAAGGGCCTGGTCTCCACGGAGATCAGAAACATGTAGTGGGTGCCATGCTGTGCCGTGAAATTCCTCCTTCAGAACTGAATGGCTGGCTCCCTCAGTGTCTGGGGGTGCTGCCCACAGCTATCAGCACTCTTTGGGAATTGTTCTTGAACAAGGGGAGCCATCTTGCTTTGCCCCAATTGCACCCCTTCCCAGAGACACCACACATCTAGGGGTCTGAGCCCCTCTCCCACTGTGGGACTCAGAAAGGCCATCCCAGCTCCAGAACTCCCCGTGGGCTTGCTGGGGCCTCTGTAGTGACTACACTGCATCCCTGCTTTTCCCTCGACCCAGTGCCTGCTTCCTTCCTCCCATCCCTACCCCAACTCAGGCGTTAAACCCTAATAAACTTCCCTAGTAAATTTCCCACATGCCAGTCTCCACCTGAGAGCCTGCTTCTTGGAGAATCCAACCTGCCATGTGTATGCACTACGTTTGTAACACAGAGATGCCACTTTTAGGTAACGACTGTCACATGATTCCCACAGAGAGCACTCAATATTAGTTTCTTCCACTCCTATCGGCTTTCCCAAAGGTCAGTTTCACAGCAAACCTGCTACTAAATTCTCCAGGATCAGAGCTCTTTTCTGTGTGACTCTGATTTGAGGCCAGAAATGGTGACGACCCCCGGAATCAGCTTCCCTGTATCAGATGGCAAGAGCCACGCAGAGCATCAGCAGCAGGACCAAAAATAAGAACCCGGAGATTTTGCTTGCCACAACCTGGAGCCCTACTCCTTCTACAGGCCCATCTGCACGATCTCACCTGGCCTTACTCTTTCTGGAAGGTTAAGCAGCAACCGTGCATTCAGCACCCACTCTGTACCTGACTTATATCTTAGATGGACAGACGAGGTTTGCATTTATAAAAGTATAATCAGCAACACAAGACACTGCAATGATGGATGTGCCCAGGACTGGAGCAGACCTTGAATAGAGGCATTTAGAAAACAACAATATCATGTCTTAGGAGATAAGGGAAATTTTCATGGGAAGATTCCATCAAGGACTTGAAGAATAGAATGGATTAATGGATTTAGAGCTTTGGATAGCCAAGGAAGGTAGTGAGGCTGATCCCTGAAGCAAGCAGTTCAGTTCAGTCACTCAGTCCTGTCTGACTCTCTGTGATCCCATGAACCACAGCACTCCAGGCCTTCCTGTCCATCACCAACTCCCAGAGTCCACCCAAACTCATGTCCATTGAGTCGGTGATGCCATCCAACCATCTCATCCTCTGTTGTCCCCTTCTTCTGCCCTCAATCTTTCCCAGCATCAGGGTCTTTTCAAATGAGTCAACTCTTCGCATCAGGTAGCCAAAGTATTGGAGTTTCAGCTTCAACATCAGTCCTTCCAATGAACACCCAGGACTGATCTCCTTTAGGATGGACTAGTTGGATCTCCTTGCAGTCCAAGGGACTCTCAAGAGTCTTCTCCAACACCACAGTTCAAAAGCATCAATTCTTCAGTGCTCAGCTTTCTCTACAGTCCAACTCCCACATCAGTATATGACTATTGGAAAAACCATAGCCTTGATTAGATGGACCTTTGTTGGCAAAGTAATATCTCTGCTTTTTAATATGCTGTCTAGGTTGGTCATAACTTTCCTTCCAAGGAGTAAGCATCTTTTAATTTCATGGCTGCAATCACCATCTGCAGTGATTTTGGAGCCCAAAAAAATAAAGTCAGCCACTGTTTCCACTGTTACCCCATCTATTTGCCATGAAGTAATGGGACCGGATGCCATGATCTTAGTTTTCTGAATGTTAAGCTTTAAGCCATTTTTCACTCTCCTCTTTCACTTTCATCAAGAAGCTTTTTAGTTCTTCTTCACTTTCTGCCATAAGAGTGATGTCATCTGCATATCTGAGGTTATTGATATTTCTCCCAGCAATCTTGATTCTAGCTTGTGCTTCATCCAGCCCAGCATTTCCTGCAAAACAAGATAATATTCAGGCCCCCTCGTGGTCTGTCATCTCCATGTATCTTGAAGCTCTTGAAAAGCAAGAGAGGACTGAGGCCCCCACAGTTGTTCAGGCTGCAGCCCAGGACAAAGCATATTCAAGGAATCATGAATGTTATGTGATGCTAGTGATTTAAATAATCAGATGGCCCCAGAGGTGAGGATGGCTAGAAGGAGAGATTTGAGGTACCTAGACCACCCATGGTCCTTCACAGGGACTGTGCAGCCTGGCGCTGGACTTTGAGTCTGCAACCTTAGAACTCTATTAGTTACGTAATTTTCTTTAAGCATCTTAGAAAGAAAAGAAATAGAGAAAGTGTCATAGATTCTAGAGAATTCACTCAAAGATCAAAACCCGAGACGTCTTCTGGTGAAGACTAGATTCATGTCTGGAGCAATACAGTAGGGTAGGTATGCAGCTAAACACCTTACAGACAAGACGGAACGGGCATAATATTTGCAACAACCTGAGGAAGTACAGACAGAATTATCCCCATTTGCAAGTGGGTAAATTAAGACCCAGGAATGTTAAGGAACTTTCCCATCATCCAAGAGCCAAGGAAGGTAGTGAGGATGATCCCTGAAGCAGGCAGTTCAGTTCAGTCACTTAGTTGTGTCCGACTCTCTGCGATCCCATGAACCACAGCACGCCAGGCCTCCCTGTCCATCACCAACTCCCAGAGTCCACCCAAACTCATGTCCATTGAGTCGGTGATGCCACCCAACCATCTCATCCTCTGTCGTCCCCTTCTCCTTCTGCCCTCAATCTTTCCCAGCATCAGGGTCTTTTCAAATGAGTCAACTCTTCGCATCAGGTAGCCAAAGTATTGGAGTTTCAGCTTCAACATCAGTCCTTCCAATGAACACCCAGGACTGATCTCCTTTAGGATGGACTAGTTGGATCTCCTTGCAGTCCAAGGGACTCTCAAGAGTCTTCTCCAACACCACAGTTCAAAAGCATCAATTCTTCAGTGCTCAGCTTTCTCTACAGTCCAACTCCCACATCAGTATATGACTATTGGAAAAACCATAGCCTTGATTAGATGGACCTTTGTTGGCAAAGTAATATCTCTGCTTTTTAATATGCTGTCTAGGTTGGTCATAACTTTCCTTCCAAGGAGTAAGCATCTTTTAATTTCATGGCTGCAATCACCATCTGCAGTGATTTTGGAGCCCAAAAAAATAAAGTCAGCCACTGTTTCCACTGTTACCCCATCTATTTGCCATGAAGTAATGGGACCGGATGCCATGATCTTAGTTTTCTGAATGTTAAGCTTTAAGCCATTTTTCACTCTCCTCTTTCACTTTCATCAAGAAGCTTTTTAGTTCTTCTTCACTTTCTGCCATAAGAGTGATGTCATCTGCATATCTGAGGTTATTGATATTTCTCCCGGTAATCTTGATTCTAGCTTGTGCTTCATCCAACCCAGCATTTCCTGCAAAACAAGATAATATTCAGGCCCCCTCGTGGTCCGTCATCTCCATGTATCTTGAAGCTCTTGAAAAGCAAGAGAGGACTGAGGCCCCCACAGTTGTTCAGGCTGCAGCCCAGGACAAAGCATATTCAAGGAATCATGAATGTTATGTGATGCTTATGATTTAAATAATCAGATGGCCCCAGAGGGGAGGATGGCTAGAAGGAGAGATTTGAGGTACCTAGACCACCCACGGTTCTTCACAGGGACTGTGCAGCCTGGCACTGGACTTTGAGTCTGCAACCTTAGAACTCAATTAGTTACATCATTTTCTTTAAGCATCTTAGAAAGAAAAGAAATAGAGAAAGTGTCATAGATTCTAGAGAATTCACTCAAAGATCAAAACCCGAGACGTCTTCTGATGAAGACTAGATTCATGTCTGGAGCAATACAGTAGGGTAGGCATGCAGCTAAACACCTTACAGACAAGACGGAACGGGCATAATATTTGCAACAACCTGAGGAAGTACAGGGAGAAGGCAATGGCACCCCACTCCAGTACTCTTACCTGGAAAATCCCATGGATGGAGGAGCCAGGTAGGCTCCAGTCCATGGGGTCGATAAGAGTCAGGCAGGACTGAGCTACTTCACTTTCACTTTTCACTTTCATGCATTGGAGAAGGAAATGGCAACCCACTCCAGTGTTCTTACCTGGAGAATCCCAGGAACAGAGGAGCCTAGTGGGCTGCCCTCTATGGGGTCGCACAGAGTCGGACAAGACTGAGGCGACTTAGCAGCAGCAGAGGAAGTACAGACAGAATTATTTCCATTTGCAAGTGGGGAAATTAAGACCCAGGAATGTTAAGGAACTTTCCCATCATCCAAGAGCTAAGTATTGAAGTGCAAACTTGCACATCCACCACCAGGGCCTGGGCTTATTCCCTCTCCTTCTACAGCTGCCCTGTGTCCACTTACAGGTGGGAGTGCTGTGGTCTAAGGCCTGAAATAAGGTCAATATTATATGCTTTCCCAGTATCTGGTTCGCGCGTTTGGCCATCCTGGAAATTCTAGGGCAAGAATTCCTTTCTCACTTATAGGGTCAATAGAATACATTTAAATCTAGCCAAGCCAGAAATGAGAGGCAATACCAACTGGGCAGTGGCCAGTGGCTGGTGGAATACTGTAATAAAATTTGGTACAAGAACAAAGATGAGAACAAACAGAAGACCAAATGATGACCCTGCCTGATTTGTGTGTGTGTGTGTGTATCTGTGTGTCTGTGTGTCTGTCTGTGCAGGCAGGCACATTACCTCCATCAACTCTGTGAAGCTGGGATAAAGAAAAACATTCAAATGAGGCAGGAATGAGTAATTGACGATCATAACTGTGATTATAAGGCATAATTACAATTAGCTGCACAAGAGTGCTAATCATGGAAATAATTACATGTCAGCTTTCCTCCTAAAGAAGAGAGAATATAATTAAGTGGCCCGAAGGAGGCGACGAAAACACGTCTCTGGGTGACAGAGGTGTGGGGTGAAGGGCTGATGTTTGAAGGGGCAAAGCTTTCTCAGTGTCTGAAATGTATCAACCAATTTCTTCCACCAAAATATAGGAAAGTAGGTAAGAATAAAACATGGCCTGAGGCTTTTTTTTTCCAAACAAAACAAACTCAAACTTAAGATATGAAGCAGAACAACATAGTAATTGAAAGTCAGCCAGACTTGAGCTCAACTTTTAAAATTTTTACTCATGACCAGCTCTCTGAGATTCAACAAGTTCAGTAACTTCTCTTCAAGCCTCAGTTTCCTCCGTAATAAAATATTCATCATGCATGCCTCTCCAAGTCGTTGTAAGGAAATAAAGCTTGTAAAACTCACATGCAGTACCTTACCCATAGTAAGCTCTCAATAAATGTCTGCAATTGTTACATAACAGAGAAAACAGAAGAAAAGACAGGTGTGAGAAAAATCCAAGGATGTCTTGCTGAGTTTTTCTGCTTTGGTGCCTGTCTGAATTCAAAAGAATCCTAACATTTCTTTCCTGTACTTCCAGAGTTTCTTGTTTTCTTCCTGAAAAGCTTCTGTTTTTTATTTCCCTAAAGTCAATTGATTTTAAGGTGTGAGATGGGAGGTGGGTTTATAAGCTGTGTTTCTTGGGAACGTGGTGACAAGTGGCTGAGAGAGGCCAGGTCAGATAGAGCTGCTGGTGTTTGCTTCCTCAGATGCTGGCTGGCAAGCTGTCCCCATCTCATTCATCTACTCACCCATTCATCCATATATTTTCTTTGTTTTTTTTTTCAATAAAGGCAATGGCATCAGTTCCCTGTCAACTATGCATACAGCAATGGGTAAGATAAACATATGTATGTGCTTATTGTGTTAACATGAGAATCTTCCTGTGTATGTTTCAGCTGAGTCTTGAAACTAAGAGATGCCATATCCTTAAGTGAATACATTGTAGACATTTGAAAGGAAGAGGAATGTTATTGCTGTTCCTCAGTGGCTCAGCTGTGCCCAACTCTTTGCAAGCCCATGGACTGCAGCACGCCAGGACTCCCAGAGGGATCCATTTCTTGAATCAATGACTTTGTTTCACCACGGCTTGTATCCATCCACTTGGCTTCCAGGGCTCTGCCACGCTGACTCAGGACTTCTGGATCTGGCTATGTGACTAACTTTGGTGATTGGAATATCAGCAAATATGATACAAGCAGAGGCTTCAAAAGCGCTGTATAATTGAACTTGCTCACACTCCTGCTTTTCTGTCATTGCCATAAATACGTGACCAGGCACGCCTTCTGGTGGATGAAAGACACATAGCACCATCACCCCAGCCGAGCCCCGCCCAGATCCAGAAACGCAGTTGACCTCCAGATATGTGAGCAAGCTCAGATGAACAGCACCCTAGCAGACCACACGAAGGACACGGACAACAAATATGCACATCGTTATATACCATGAAGTTCTTGCGACAGAATTCTTGTGACAATAAATAGCTGATAAATTTTATAATACTAAGTTAGAACGAACTTGTGGTTACCTGGGGGAAGAACAGGGGGAAGGCATAGTTAGGGGGTTTAGGATCAACATGGATATATTGCTATATTTAAAATGGGTAACCAACAAGGTCCTACTGTATAATACAGTGAACTCTCCTCAATGTTACGTGGCAGCCTGGATGGGAGGGGAGTTTGGGGGAGAATGGATACATGTATATGCATGGCTGAGTCTCTTCGCTGTTCACCCAAAACTATGATTTCAGTTCAGTTCAGTCGCTCAGTCGTGTCCCCCTCTTTGCAACCCCATGGACTGCAGCAGGCCAGGCCTCCCTGTCCATCACCAACTCCCAGAGCTTACTCAAACTCATGTCCATTGAATCAGTGATGCCATCCAACCATCTCATCTTCTGTCATCCCCTTCTCCTCTTTCCCTCAATCTTTCCCAGCATCATGGTCTTTTCAAATGAGTCAGCTCTTCACATCAGCTGTTCAAAGTATTGGAGTTTCAGCTTCAGCATCAGTCCTTCCAATGAATATTCAGGACTGATTTCCTTTAGGATTGAGTGGTTGGATCTCCTTGCAGTCTAAGGGACTCTCAAGAGTGGTTGCTGCTGCTGCTAAGTCACTTCAGTCGTGTCCGACACTGTGCGACCCCATAGATGGCAGCCCACCAGGCTCCCCCATCCCTGGGATTCTCCAGGCAAGAACACTGGAGTGGGTTGCCATTTCTTTCTCCAATGCATGAAAGTGAAAAGTGAAAGTGAAGTCGCTCTGTCGTGCCCGACTCTTAGCAACCCCATGGACTGCAGCCTTCCAGGCTCCTCCGTCCATGGGATTTTCCAGGCAAGAGTACTGGAGTGGGATGCCAAGAGTGGTTAGTTATGGTTAATTGACTGTACTCTAATATAAAGTTTAAATTTTTATATTTTATTATGCTCAGATAACTCCTATGACCTTCACCCACACCAAAGGCATAGAAGTGGAAGAAGAGGAAAGATTTAGAAGGAAAATTTCTCTTTAAAAAGCTGTACCGTATGCTCCATTCCCAAATGAAGGAAGCAGGATTTCAGCGGGACCACTCGGAAAACTGCAGTCTGATGGATCTGGGCAGGGGGTGTGCTGGCTGAGTGTTGACAAGTCAGATGAAGGAGACAGACTCCAAAGATAGCCACCTGCAAGCCCGGAATTTGTTAATATAAAGGATGTATGAGAGTTTCAACTTGGGTACTACTGACATCCAGGGATAGATCATTCTTTGTTGTGTGAGGCTGCCCTTTGCCCTTTAGAAGATGTGAACCCAGGTCTCCCACATTGCAGGCAGATTCTTTACCAGGGAAGCCCAAGAATACTGGAGTGGGTAGCTTATCCCTTCTTCAGTGGATCTTCCCAACCTAGGAATCAAACTGGGGTCCCCTGCATTGCAGGCGGATTCTTTACCAACTGAGCTATGAAGGAAGCCAGGAAGCCTGAAGGTATTGCCAAATTCCCAAGCGCTGAGGAAGGAGTAAGTGACCAGGCAGAAGGCAGGTGTCTCCAGCTGCTGGTGAGAGATCTCCAGCAACTAGGAGGTAAAGCATGTCCAAAGAGCCAACCAGAGTAGTGTAAGATAGAAAGATTCTATTTTAAGTATCTCCCAAGCTTAGCTGGAAGCCAGCTCCCAACAGTGTCCATTAAATAGTATTCTACCCTTCTGGTCCCTCCTTCTGCCTCTCATCTCTTACCTGGAAGGATCAGAAATAACAGGGAGACAGAAAGAAACAGAAGATGTAGGAGAAGCTGACCACCCCCTCTTCATCTGCTGGAGGCTTCCCTTGTGGACTTGGCTAGGGCTGGAGCAGGGAGAAGTCTTAGCTGTGAGTGAGAATTGACTCACTGGTGACTATCAGGCAGTAGGCGTTCTGCTTTCTGTAACTATTAATAGGCTGTTTGTTACTGAAAAGAATTGTTGGATTTTATAAGACCTACGAGTGACCAGAAAAGTCAGCAGATGCTTGAGGTGTTATCCCATGGCATCAAAACCAGCTGCTGTGAAGAGTTTTAAAGAGGCAATGGTGGGGTGGGGGTTGGGGAACAGTATTAGCTCTCTGGTTAATTTCCATTCATCTCCATTGTTCAGAGGACCAGATACCCATTCCCCTTGGTAGAATCCCTTGTTACCACAAGATCAAGATCCATTCCATTTCTGCCCACCCCATTAGTTCTAGCATACACCCAGCATTCTCTGCTCCCTTGCAAAACACCCCCACAGGCTCGATGCATATGCAACAGCACCAACCAACACAACCACCCACAAGTGTGGAGCACCACAAAGCTAAACGCTGACTGTTGGGGACTTTTGCACGAGTCATCTCAGGCCCCTCAGAACACTAGTGACTGTGGGTTTAACTGACAGTGGTCCTAAAGACTGTCCCTCTTGGGTGGCCAGCTCCCAGTCTGTTGCCATGAGTGGCTACATTTGAAATCCTCCCCTCCATGTGTTCCCCACCCCCGACCTCTGCTGCTTGAGCAGCAGCCTTGTGGCGAGGTCACAGGGCCACAAGCCGTCATTCAGCATGGCAGGTCCTCGCCTGCCTCAGGCTCCCAGGGGGTGAGTGTCATGAATCACAGAAGTGTCCTCCCCTGGGAGCCAGGGTGACAAGGTCCTTGAATTTATCTCACATGAAATGAGCTGGATTATTTGACTAGGCTGAAGGAACTCAGTCCATTAATTCTCAGAGATAGCTCTTGGCACTTGAGGATTTTATTCTGAGCCCACATTGCTGACACCCCGCCTCCGTCTCCTTTCCTGAACCCTAATGGCATGCCAGGGGCTTCATTTGCACTCCCCGATAGCTTGATGCTACAACAAAGAATAAGACCACCCTTCATGCAGGAAGAATACAAATATCACTTAGCCTTTTAATGCTCTTTTATTAAGCCCCCTGCTCTTGCCATCTCACTACTCCCAGCCAACTCCCACCTTCATTTCATGTAACATCAAAAGTGTAAACCATAAAAGAAAAAAACTGATAAATCGAACCTCATGAAAATAAAAAACTGAAAAAGAAAAAAAAAACACCTGTGAAGAAAATGACAAAACAAGCCACAGAGTTAGAGAAAATAAACATTACACTACATATTCAACAATGGACTCAGATCTAAAATATATACAGGAGTCTCAAAAATCAGCAATAAAAAGTAAACAATTCAATTAGAAAATTGGCATTGCACTGAATAAACACTTCTTTGATAAGAATATACATATGGCAAAAAAAGCACATGAAAACATACTCGATATTATTAGCCAGTAGGGAAATGCAAATTAAAAGCATAATAATACATCATGACACAGCCATTGAAATGGTTAAAATGAAAAATAGTGGTAATATCTTATGCTGGTGAAGATGCAGAGAAACGGGACCTCTCACACCGCTGGTAGGGCTAGAAATGGTTGAGCTACTCTGGAAAGCAGCTTGGCAGTTTCTTAGAAGCTAGTAAGGCCTTACTGTATGACCTGACATTGCACTCTTGTACCTCTATACCAGAGAAATAAAAAATTATGTCCAAAAAAATCCTGTACGTGAACGTCCATAGAAGCTTTATTTTTAACAGTCGATAAATGGAAACAACCAAAACGTCCTTCAACAGGTGACTGGTTAAACAGTGGTACGTCCTCACCATGGAATACTACACAGAAATAAACAAGGAATGGACTTCCCTGGTGATTCAGTGGCTGAGAATCCACCCTGCAATGCAAGGGACACGAGTTTGATTCCTGGTGAGGGAACTAAGATCCTACATGCTGCATAGCAACTAAGCCCGCGTGCCTAAGCAACTAATGAGCCCTGGTGCCACAGCCAGAGAGTCCATGTCCCCAAGAAGGAGCCCACATGCCACAGCTAAGACCCAAGGCAGTCAAATAAATAAAGAAAAGGAGCAAACCACTGATACAAGTAACAGATGGAGCTCGAGGGCATTCTGCTAAGTTTAAAATATAAAAATCAGTCTCCAAAGGCTAAATACTGCTTGACTGCACTTACATGACAGTCTTGAAATGATAGTATTACCAAGAGAGATATAACAGAGGCGTGATTGCCAGGGGTTAGGGCTGAGAGCGGCCATGGGTGTGGCTATAAAGCAAGAGCACGAGGGAATTATTAGTGGTGATGACAGAATTAATATCTTGATTGCAACCATGGTTTCATAAGTGTACACATGTGATAAAGTTGCAAAGAACTGCACATACATGTTCTTATCGTTTAGTCGCTAAGTTGTATCTGACTCTTTTGCGACTCCATGGACCATAGCCCACCAGGCTCCTCTGTCCATGGAGTTTCCCAGGCAAGAATACTGGGGTAGGTTGCCATTTCCTTTCTCAGAGGATCTTCCAGACCCAGGGATCAAACCTGTGTCTCCTGCATTGGCAAGCAGATTCTTTACCACTGAGCCACCTGGGAAGTGCTCTATATACATCAGATCAGATCAGTCGCTCAGTCGTGTCCGACTCTTTGCGACCTCATGAATCGCAGCACGCCAGGCCTCCCTGTCCATCACCAACTCCCAGAGTTCACTGAGACTCACGTCCATCGAGTCAGTGATGCCATCCAGCCATCTCATCCTCTGTCGTCCCCTTCTCCTCCTGCCCCCAATCTCTCCCAGCATCACAGTCTTTTCCAGTGAGTCAACTCTTCGCATGAAGTGGCCAAAGTACTGGAGTTTCAGCTTTAGCATCATTCCTTCCAAAGAAATCCCAGGGCTGATCTCCTTCAGAATGGACTGGTTGGATCTCCTTGCAGTCCAAGGGACTCTCAAGAGTCTTCTCCAACACCACAGTTCAAAAGCATCAATTCTTCAGTGCTCAGCCTTCTTCACAGTCCAACTCTCACATCCATACATGACCACAGGAAAAACCATAGCCTTGACTAGACGGACCTTTGTTGGCAAAGTAATGTCTCTGCTTTTGAATATGCTATCTAGGTTGGTCATAACTTTCCTTCCAAGGAGTAAGCGTCTTTTAATTTCATGGCTGCAGTCACCATCTGCAGTGATTTTGGAGCCCCCAAAAATAAAGTCTGCCACTGTTTCCACTGTTTCCCCATCTATTTCCCATGAAGTGATGGGACCAGATGCCATGATCTTCGTTTTCTGAATGTTGAGCCTTAAGCCAACTTTTTCAGTCTCCACTTTCACTTTCATCAAAAGGGTCTTTAGTTCTTCTTCACTTTCTGCCATAAGGGTGGTGTCATCTGCATATCTGAGGTTATTGATATTTCTCCCGGCAATCTTGATTCCAGCTTGTGTTTCTTTCAGTCCAGCGTTTCTCATGATGTACTCTGCATATAAGTTAAATAAACAGAGTGACCATATACAGCCTTGACGAACTCCTTTTCCTATATGGAACCAGTCTGTTGTTCCATGTCCAGTTCTAACTGTTGCTTCCTGACCTGCATACAAATTTCTCAAGAGGCAGATCAGGTGGTCTGGTATTCCCATCTCTTTCAGAATTTTCCACAGTTTATTGTGATCCACAGAGTCAAAGGCTTATATGCACACAAATGTGTATATCTAAAACTACTGAAATCTGAATACGTTTTGTGGGTTAACATTTGTACCAATGTCAATTTCGTACTCTTGATATTATACTCTAGCTATGCAAGATGTTACCGTTGCAAAAAAAAAAAAAGGGTCTTTCCTATATATGTATTTTTTTCTTGTAACTTTCTAAGAAACATTGTTTTTAAACAACATATTTTTCTAAAGACAATTTTCTTTCTAATCACACTAAAGATAGCTTCAGAGATAATTCCATTTGGATTTATTATTTTTAAATTATAATCTGGGTTCAGTTACAGAATTTCCTTCCCTAGAAACTAATCTTATTCTTTCTCTGTTTTAGAGCATCCAAGTCTCTTGAGATAAGTTATATGGAAAAGGGTCTTGTAAAACCAGGAGGTAATCATTAGTAATATTATTATATTAGTTACTTCTTCTGTACGCTTATGAAGGATGAGCAGCTTCATCCTGAAAGAAAACAGACCCTGGAAGAAAGATTCTCTGTGCTGAGTTACAGAGAAGGAAATTAGAGTTAATATAAATGTAAATTCTGCTTTCATTTTCAAAGAATATGTGCTTCTCCCCATCATGACAGGGCCAGCATCAGAAAAGAAGCAAGAATACTGCATTAAATGGGCTATGAAAGTGAGGCTGGGACTTCCCTGGTGGTCCAGTGGTTAAGACTCCACAGTTCTGATGCAGAGGGCACAGGTTCAACCCCTGGTCTGAGAACTATAAGATCCCACATGCTGTGTTGTATGACCAAAAATAAATTAAAGTAAAAAAGATGAGGCTGACCCCAGAGTTTATCTTCACAGGTCCAAACCCCAGCCCTACCACATTCCAGCCTTGTGATAATGGCCATGCGACTACATTGCTGTGCTTCTGTCTCATCCTCTTTGAAATAGGAATAAAAATACCCCCTACCCCATATGTTTGTCATAAGAATCGGTGACATCCTCATAAAAACAATGCCAGGGCTTGGCACACAGTAAATGCCCCATAAATGCTGGAGTCTACGCCTCCTACAAAAAACAACAACAACAACAAAACTAAACACATCAAGTTGAAGAAGTTGGCCACACCTATGAATTCCCTCTTACTGTGGACCCTGCCCCAAATCTCCCACTACGACCTCCCTGGACTCCAACAGTCACTGTGTTCCAGACCTTTCCCTCTCTTACCCTTTTCAAAAACTTACTCTTTGTAGGATCCATTTCCTCCTGATGTAAATGGTGGCAATTGGAGAAGCAGAACCTTGAGCAGCTGTGGTTGATACCCTGGATGTAGGACCCGAAGCACAAACAGAGAAACAGAAAAGATGCTCTCCATTCAGACTCCTCTTGGTGCAGCCACGGGACCCAGGGCAGGTCACTCTACCTCCCAGGCTCGTGTCCTCACAGGAAATGAGAGATGAGAGGGTAGACCAGGTCAGACATCTGCAAGCTTTTTTTTAACAGGCCAGAAGGTAAACATTTTAGACTTTGGGGGCTAGGTGGTCTCTGCTGTAACTTCTCATCTCTGCTGCCATTAGGAAAGCAGACACAACACAATGGGCTTGTCTAGGTTCTAATCAATTTTTACTTTAAAAAACCAGTTTGGCCTAACAGCTACAGTGTGTTGAGCCTGGTCTAGATCAACAGGTCCAAATTATCTCCCCACTGGGAATCCCTTTTATCAGCTGTCACCTTGTGGGTGCCATACTTAGAATTATTGTATCTATCAAATCCACTGCATTGAGTCTGGATAGAATTAGGTCTCCAACTTAACTATAAGTATACTATATGATGGGCTTCCCTGGTGGCTCAGATGGTAAAGAATCTGCCTGCAATGCAGGAGACCCGGGTTCAACCCCTGGGTTGGGAAGATCCCCAGAGAAGGGAATGGCAACCCACTCCAGCATTCTTGCCTGGAGAACTCCATGAACAGGGGAGCCTGGCCAGCTACAGTCCATGGGGTTGCAAAGAGTCAGACACGACTGAGTGAACAGCACTTTCACTTTCACACTGTATGATAACTATTTTATATTTGTACAAAAATAAGCTTTTATATATATATATAAACATATTATAATCCCAACCAGAGTTTTCTAGTTGCAGGCAAGAACCAGTGTTAACACACTAGGTTAATACATTTGTGACCAAAATAATAAAACCCAACATTCAAGTTAACCTATTTGACCTAAACATGGATAAATATAGGTACAGAAAACCACTCACAAATCTAATAAAAACTTCAAAACAGCTTAGAGGTCTAGGAGTCCCACTGAGTCAGACCCTTCACATCACTTTCATTTTTAAAAAAATATTTATTTGGCTGCATTCGGTCTTAGTTACAGCACGTGAGATGTTTCACTGCAGTGCAGACTCTCTCTAGTCATGGTGCTCAGGCTTAGCTGCTCTGAGGCATGTGAGGGTCTTAGTTCCCTGACCAGGGATCGAGCCTGGGTCCCTTGCATTGCAAGGTAGAGTCTTAACCACTGGACCATCAGGGAAGGTCCTCATATCACCTTCTTTAATTTCATAATGTCCAAGCCCTGGTGTGTGACTGATGGTATGGCCTTGGATTGGTCTCGTCTCATTTCTAGGGCTTTTTGCTGCCTCATGAAGAGAACGCAGTTGGATGGTCTCCACAATCCTGTCATTTTGTGATTCTAAGACCCTAATCTTTCAAATGCATTGGCTAGTCTAGGAGACAGCTCCCCCAGGTAACCGCTATTATAAATACTATCAAAATGCATGTCTCCTTCCTAAGGACCCTTCAGGATGATTCCTGAGGGCTGTTAGGTATCAACCCTCAGGCTTCAGCCCCCAAGAGGACACAGGGATGTTTGACTTAAAGCTGGGTTATGTGAATTCTTCCAATTATACCACAAAGCCTGGTCCTGCCCCCTAAGGCTTCAGATTCAAAGTCTTTTCTGAACATTCCCATGAGTGAGTCCAAATCTCTGATGACTCAGAAAGGACCCTGATTTTTTATGAGACAGCAGACTGCCTTCTGCCTGAAGGGAGTTCGGGGAAACACGTTAGGTCAAACACAATAAACAAAAATGCAGCCCTGGGTCTCCCGCTCTGGCAGTCTCCCTCCTACCATCCTGGTTGGGAAGATCGCAACACACAACTGTTTCACACTCACAGGGAAGGACCAGGAGAAAGGCCAAAGGTCAGAAGAGAAGCCAGTCAGGAGCAGTCAACAAGCACACCTGCCTGGCAGGTATACAGCCCTGTGTGCTGGCAAGCCAGGCAGCATAACTCTGTGCATGCGACGCAGTGGAAAATCCCACAGGGCTGCATTCTAAACATGACTGACGCACGTGAATTTTGGAAAAATGAAGGTCGTGAGTCAGACCCCGCCTCCACCTGTGCACCCCGCCCCCAGTCTTCGCAGCTGCCAATCCTAAGGCACCTTGCATATTCTCTTTAATGTTTGTTGAGTGGCCTTGCTCCTCCCGATTTTTATACCTTGTAACAGAGGCCAGGAAACTTTTCTATAAAGGGCCAAAGAATGTCAGGTATGCTGTGTGTCACAGTTACTTAGCTCTGCCACTCCGACCTGAAAGCAGCCACAGACATCGGGAAACGAGTGAATGTGGCTGAGTTCCAATCAAGTTTCATTTACAAAAACAGGTGGCCCCTGGATTTAGCCCTCTGGCTATAGCTTGTGGATACCTTCTCTACAATAATACTTAATGGTTCCCCCCACCCAGAAAAAAAAGCCTATGCAGGAGGCACCTTTATTATGCCCACTAGACAGGTAAGGAATCCGAGGCACAAAAATGAGAAATACTAACCCAGGTCCCTGAAGGTAGTGAGTGCCTGTGCTGGCTGCACAGGGAGGGATCCACCACCCAGACCCACAGCCAGTCTCTTGACCATCTCCCTGGGCACTGCCTCACAGCTGTGTGTTCATCCACCCCGAGGGCTCCATCCCTTTGGAGTCGAAAGGGGGTCTGGCCATTCTGCTGTCTCTGTGCTGAACAGTCTCTAACCAACCCCCCACCAGACAAGGAAGAGCTATGCATCATGCCCTCTAGGTCCTCCCTACGGGTGGGTTCACTGACAAGAGGAGTAAATTGATGGTTTTTACCTGTGTAGGAGGAACTTTATGGCCAACACTGTCCCCTTCAGTGACGCAGGTTAGCAAATAACCCAGAAACCAAGAAATCATCACCTGGCCTGGCTTGTGGGCGTGTTCATCCCAGACCAAGGTCCTCTCTCTTCCACCTCCAGAATCAATTTAAATTCATTTGATCCTAATCATTTTTCTCATCATCGATATGACCACTTGCATAAAAATTTTTTAGACTAATGTATCTTGAGAGGATCAGAAACTTGCTCATATAGGCACCAATCTGTATAATACTCTTCATGCACGTGTGCATGGTAAGTTGCTTCAGTCGTGTCCAACTCTCTGCAACCCCTGGGACTGTAGCCCGCCAGGCTACTCTGTCCATGGGATTCTCCAGGCCAGAATACTGGAATGGGTTGCCATGACCTCCTTCAGGGGATCTTCCCAACCCAGGGATCCAAACCACATTTCTTATGTCGCCTGCATTGGCAGGCAGGTTCTTTGCCATTAGTGCCAGCTGAGAAGCCCATAATACTCTTCCCTGTGGCCAATTACACCTGGTGCTCTGGCTTCCTCTAGAAATCAGTAACCATCAGCCACCCAATGGACAGCTGCTAGAAAATCTCCCTCCCAAGCTATCAGTTGAAGATGCCTGACTCGGGGCTGGCTCACAGGGGTTCCTTTTTTTTAACTGCTGGGCCACCTTTGTGAATCTTTTAAGGGCACCAACTTTCTCCCAGAATCACTCTGATGCATGTCCCCGAGGCCCCAACTTTCTCTTCTCAGCACTCCATCCATGCATCAGCACTATGATTTTTCTAATCAGCTCTGTGAGACATAGACGTAAAATCAAAGCCCTAAAGAAACTGGGACTCATGGAGTAAAGTAATTCGGATCTCTACCTGGACGTATGGATTGAATCCTGATTTCCAGCATGACCACAGTCAAGTAGCCAAGAAGACCATTTACCACCAGCAATCTGCCTATGTTTCCCAGGTCCTACCAAGATGCTGTATGGAAACTTGCTTTCCCATTCCCAGTTTATTGATCTCCTCTTGAGTTTAGGTGAACAAGAAGGAGGCTACCTGACCAAGCCTTGAGTCTAGAAGATCAGACCTTCGGGAATAAATGCACCAATCATGGTAGCTCCAGCAAGCCCATTAGGGATTTCCAAGGATCTCTCCAGATTTAGAAGCAACATCTCCTGCAATTCTGAGGGCCTCCACCAGGACTAAATATATCTATATAGCCCAAGTTCAGCCCAAGACCACAGAGAGTCTTTGCAGCTACCTACTCTTCAAAGAAGAATCACTTTAAGCTCGGATTCTGTTCACCACTTCAAAGAGAGTCCTCCTCTTAGGAAAACTCCACAGAAGTCATCCTTGATAAGGATTCAGGAAAATCTTCCTGCCCACACCCTGGAAGCTGCAAAATAATGTGAAAATCTCAGAAAGATACCAATAGAAGTCTTTCAAGGGCAATCTTTATCCCACAGATACTACCAGATTTCTGGAAAGCTATTTAATGTGGGAGAGACATCTGTATTATTAGACTCACTGACAAATAGATAGATTATAGGTATATACTACATGCATACATGCATACAGAGATGATACATAATAGACAGACACACACATACTTACATATCTATATACATATATATTTAATTCATAGATAATAGATACATTATATACATGATAGATGATAAATATATGTATATATACATACTTACATACACAGGTGATAGAGAGATAGATAAATAGATAATAAATAGATCCATACATATATGCATAATGAATACATACATACAGAGATGATGAATGTGTGTGCTAAGTTGCTTAAGTCGTGTCCACCTCTTTGTGACCCCATAGACTGTAGCCCGCCAGGCTCCTCTGTCCATGGGATTGTCCAGGCAAGAATACTGGAATGGGTTGCCATTCCCTTCTCCAGGGGATCTTCCCAACCCAGGAATCAAACCTGCATCTCTTATGTCTCCTGCATTGGCAGGCAGGTTCTTTACCACTAGCACCACTTGGAAAGCCCTAAATAATGAATAGATAAATAGAAAATGGACTAATACATATATACATACATACTTCCATACATAACTGATAGACCAACACAAAGATATATACAAATTCTATGAATTATCTGAAGGCAATGTACAAATGTTTTCGGCTCAACAGAAAGATGAAAAACATGGCATGACCTCCTTGTTTCTATAGGGACTAACAAAAAGCTAAACTGTCCCTTCTCTGGGTCTTAATGCACAATTACAATAAATTCAATGTAACCTGCATCAATTAAGCTCTTTCCATGTACCTGGCTCCATGCTAAGAGATGAATCCCTTAAAAATTTCCCAGTCGAGTGGAGAAGACTCACCAACGAATAACCATCATATCAGGCAGCTATAATAAGTACTATAATAAAGATACAAAAGTGCAGAAAAATAATAGGGTTGTTTGCTTTGTTTTCTCAAGGACCATGAATTTTAAAAATTTACCGAGGCATCCAGTGAGGGCAAGGGCTAATTGGCAATCTTCAGAGCTTAGAAACAACAAATGAAATGAAAGCAGGATTTCTCATTCCCCAAAATAAAACATACTGAATTACGACCACAGTTACCTTTGCAGCACTCCTACAAATGATCTAAACATCTCTTCTTCATTTATGGCCTGAAAAACTCTGTAATCATAGGTCAAAGTCTAGAGGAGAGACTGAAATAAAAGCTCTCCATCTTTTCACTCATCGTTCTTTCATCTCTGTACCTCAGCCTCCCAGGTCATTAAAGCCCTTCATTTCTAGATTTCTGCAACAAGAAAGGCTTTTGCTTATGGGCCAGCCCAAGATGAATCAGGATAATAGCCTTCCACAAACACTTGAAGGGATTTACTTCTCACATCCACAAACATGTTATTAAGCCCTTGCCATATGCCTTACACTGTGTCAGATTCTGAAATCAAGAGAACAAGACAGGACCCACAGTCTCAGTGAGCCCAGAGTCTAGTGGTAGGGGGAAGGGAGGAAGGAACAAGCAATATTTGAAAGTGATGAATGCTCTAATATTTTCAGGCCCAGGGGATCATGTGTGCATGCATGCCAAGTCGCTTCAGTTGTGTCCAATTCTTTGCAACCCTATGGACCGTAGCCCACCAGGCTCCTCTGTCCATGGGGATTCTCTAGGCAAGAATACTGGAATGAGTTACCATGCCCTCCTCCAGGGATCGAACCCACATCTCTTGTGTCTCCTGTATTGGCAAGTGGGTTCTTTATCACTAGCATCACCTGGAAAGCCCCAGGGGGTTATAAATTCAGTCAGTTCAGTCACTCAGTCGTGTCCTACTCTTTGCAACCCCATGGACTGCACCACAGCAGGCCTCCCTGTCCATCACCAACTCCCAGAGTCTACCCAAACTCATGTCCATTGAGTCGGTGATGCCATCCAACCATCTCATTCTCTGTCATCCCCTTCTCCTTCTGCCTTCAATCCTTTCCAGAATCAGGGTCTTTTCCTATGAGTCAGTTCTTCACATCAGGTGGCCAAAGTATTGGCACTTGAGCTTCAGCATCAGTCCTTCCAATGAATATTCAGGGCTGATTTTAAATCAGGGGATTATGTGAGCATCCAAATACTACTTCTTACACACAAGGATAAAGGGAGAGGCTGGAAAACCAGCAATATTTTAGAAACAGTCAGTTACTCTAGTAACTGGTTTCCTACATAACCTCTAGTCCCCTTTCTAATTCATCTCTCCTCCCACCACTAGCTAGTTCTCCTGACGTTTAATTGTAATTGTGTTAATCTCCTGCTCAAAGATTCACAATTCTTCTCTTGATTATCAAGCAGAGTCCAGATTCCTTAGCATGGCACCTGAGCACTCCCAAACCCAACCTCCAGCTGCTATTGCAGACTTGCTTATCTATTCAGTAAATATCTAGTAAGTGTCAGACACTGTTCTGGACATGAGAGATACTGGAGAATGCAAGACCATCAAGATTCCTAGCTGCATGAGACGTAAATAAGCTATAAGGATATGTTGGAACTTTCTTGGTGGTTCAGTGGTTAAGACTCCAATCTTCCACTGCAGGGGGCACAGGTTAGATCCCTGTTCGAGGAACTAAGATCCCACAAGCCCCATGACATAGCCAAAAAACAAATAAATAGGCTACAAAGGTATATTGTATAACATGAGGAATACAGCAAATGTTTTATAATAACTACAAATGAAGAATAATCTTTAAAAATTGAGTCACTATATTGCATACCTGTAACTTATATAATGCAATATAGTGACTCAATTTTTAAAGATTTTTCTTCATGTGTTCTGCTGCTAAGTTGCTTCAGTCGTGTCTGACTCTGTGCGACCCCAGAGATGGCAGCCCACCAGGCTCCCCGTCCCTGGGATTCTCCAGGCAAGAACACTGGAGTGGGTTGCCATTTCCTTCTCCAATGCATGAAAGTGAAAAGTGAAAGTGAAGTCACTCAGTCGTGTCCGACTCCTAGCGACCCCATGGACTGCAGCCTACCAGGCTCCTCCATCCATGGAATTTTCCAGGCAAGAGTATTGGAGTGGGTTGCCATTGCTTTCTCCATTCTTCATGTGTAGTTATTATAAAACATTTGCTGTATTCCTCATCAACTATACTTCAATTTTTTAATGTCAATTAGAAATTTTCTAAAAAGATTCCTAGTAGAATAGATAAGCAAGCAAGCAAAAATTTTAAATGGTGATGAATGCTGTGCAGGAAAAAGAAATTGAGGGACAAGATGGCAGGGGAGCTGGTTAGAAGGGGTGATTAGGGACAGCATCAGAGCAGGTGACATTTAGGCTGAGATGTGAATAACAAAGGGCAAGTCACATGACTCTCTAGGGGGTAAGGGTGTCAAATAAAGAACCAGCCAAGATAAAGACCCAACAGAACCAAAAAGAAGACCCCGGAGGGCAGATTGACTCATCCATGAGGAGCAGTGAGAGGACTATGGGGAGAGGCCACACCTGGACCACTTAGGCTTTGCAGGAAAGGTGAGAAGTTTAGATTTTTCTTCCATGTCTGATGAGAAGACATTAGCAGATTTTAAGCAAGGAAGCAAACCACTGTGATATTCAACTTTACAGGGGTAGTTTGGCTACTCTGAAGACAAGAGATGGAACCAAGGCAAGGGAGGAAGAGCCCAGTTGGAAGCTGAGGTCAAGTTCAAGTGAGAGATGATAGTGAGTTGGACCAGAATGGGAGAAAGAGAGTCAGAGCGATGAATGGATTCTTGGTACGTGGGAGATGTAGAGTGCCAAAGTGTGCTCTTGGATCACACATGGGAGGCAGAGGAAACAGAGGAGGGAAAGACATCAGAGACGACTTCCAAGTGCTTGGCGAGAGCAAGCAGGCTGACACGGTGCCATTTGTACAGTGCTGTCATGTCCTTTGAGTGCCCCTCAAGCCCCCAGGCACCCTAGAGTCAGCCTAGATCACGTCACCTCTTGCACACAACCTACTCTTTTCTAGTATGTTTCATTGTCCATTTCCTTCATTTCTGCATTTTCAAACCCTAGACACCGTTCAAGACTCACAGCCACTGTTCTCTCTCCTGAATTCATTTGCTGAAATTCTCTTATATTCACAATGCTTTTTCAAAAATATCTATTTATAAAATGTATTTATTAAATATTTATTTGGTTGTGCCAGGTCTTACGGAAAAGGCAATGGCACCCGACTCTAGTACTCTTGCCTAGAAAATCCCATGGATGGAGGAGCCTGGAAGGCTGCAGTCCATGGGGTTGCTGAGGGTCGGACACGACTGAGCGACTTCACTTTCACTTTCATGCATTGGAGAAGGAAATGGCAACCCACTCCAGTGTTCTTGCCTGGAGAGTCCCAGGGACCGGGGAGCCTGGTGGGCTGCTGTCTATGGGGTCGCACAGAGTCAGTCATGACTGAAGTGACTGAGCAGCAGCCAGGTCTTAATTGCAGCATGTGGGATCTAGTTCCCTGACTAGAGATGAAACCCGGGTCCACTACACTGAAGTGTATAGTCTTAGCCACTGGACCATCAGGGAAGTCCTCCCACAATGCTTTCTGTACTTCAGTTACCACATGTATTCCATCCCACCTTGTACTAGTGTTATTAATATTGTTGCTCAGTCCTGTCCGACTCTTTGAGACCCCATGGGCTGTAGCACACCAGGCTTCCCTGTCCTTCATCATCTCCCAGAGCTTGCTCAAACTCATGTCCATTGAGCCGGTGATGCCATCCAACCATCTCATCCTCTAGTGTATTAATATTACATGTTATAGTGATACTATTGTGTCCATGTAGGCCATCTCTACCCATAAACTATAAGCCTCACCTGCGACTATCTTCTCTTTATCTTTGTACCCACCATGAATCTTTTCATCCACAAACATTTGTTGAAGGTACGGATAATATTGCCACCTAATGCCTGGAAAATCCCATGGACGGAGGAGCCTGGTAGGCTGCA